>NC_090840.1:85238457-86438457 GCF_028021215.1 Eschrichtius robustus
CAACTAAACCCGTGGGCCACAACTACTGAGCCCAAGCGCCGCAACTACTAAGGCCCACGTGCCTAGAGCCTGTGCTCCGCAACAAGAGAAGCCACCACGATGAGAAGCCCACGCACCATAACGAAGAGTAGCCCCCGCTCGCCGCAACTAGAGAAAGCCCGCACGCAGCAACAAAGACCCAATGCAGCCTAATTAATTAATTAATTAATATTAAAAAATATTCTTCTTTAAAAAAAAAAAAAGAAGAGTTGCAGAGGTAGTATAGAGAGGTTCCTTACACCCTTTGCAAGCTTCGTCTAATATGAGCATCTTCTATAACCACAGTACAATGACCAAGGGTATATATTTTAAATTTATTTAAATTATATATCTCATTCTGCTTTTTACTTTTTTTCCACTAAGCACTTTTTTTCTTAAAGATCCATCTGGGTTGCTATGTGCGCATCTGATCTGTTATTTCTTTTTCTTTTTTTTCTTGACATAGTTTCTTTTAATAAAAAATCCTGCCAAACGTGTATCACAGATTACATGAAGCTATACATAACGGCATTCTCTGTGCATAATAACTAATATTGATGTATATCCTTGAATTTTACATTTTTTTATTCAACTTTGTTGAGGTACAATGTATATATAAGAAGCTTCACCCATTTTAAGGATTTGATGAGTTTTGACAACGTATAACTCTCGCAGCCAGGTAGGACTGGGGTGAGGTCTAGAGGGAGACCCTCATAACCTTCACACAAGTGGGGCCCGGAAGCGTCAGTTTTCTCATTGTTGAGTTTGAGTTCCTCGTATATTTTGGACAACATTCTTCATCAGATATATGTTTTGCCAGTATTTTCTCCCAGTCCCTGGCTGGTCTCTTCAATCTTCCAGCAGTGTCTTTTGCAGAGCAGGATTTTTTAATTTTAAAAACAACTCTAACATCATTTTTTTCTTTCGTGGATTGTGCTTCTCGTGTTCTTTCTAAAAACTCATTGTCACGTCCAAGGTCATCCAGATTTTCTCTATGTTAACTTCTAGAAGTTTTACAGTTTTGTATTTTACATTTAGCTCCAAGATCCACTTGAGTTCATTTTTGTGAATGGCTGTGTCTGGATTCTTTTCTTTCTTTTTTTTTTGCTATGGATGTCCAATTGTTCCAGCACAATTTATTGAAAAGACTATCATTTTTCTGTTGAACTGACTTTTCCCCTTTATCAAATATCAGCTGACTGTAATTGGGTGGGTCTATTTCTGGGCCCTCTGTTCTGTTCTATTGACCCATTTGTGTATTCTTTCACCAGTACCACAGTCTTGGCATTTTACTCTTGTCTGTCTTCCATTTCTCTGTTCTAGGTTTCTGTTCATGGCACTGCTTCTTAGATCATGGTTACAACACTTGCTTTAAAGTCTTTGACAATTTCAACGTCTGTTTCATCTCTTAGTTGGTACTGTTGAATGCCTTTTCTCTTGCAATTGAGATTTTCTTGGTTCTTCATATGCCTAGTAATTTTGGACTGCACCCTGGACATTGTGAATATTTGGTTGTGAGACTCTGGGTCTCATTCAGATTCCATGAAGAACGTTGATTTGGGGGTTTGTTTTTGTAGGCAATCAGCTGCCAGTCCCACTTTCTGTGGGCTGTGGTCCCACTTTCAGGTCAGAGAGGTTTCCAGAGCTATTCAGATGTGTCTTATGTATGCATCACCCACTGGCAAGTCTGGGACCTGAGCAGTGGTCTACCCTTTAGATCAATTCTGAAAGGCTATGGTATGCCGTTTAGGGTCGGACGCAAACACAGTGAGATGGGGGGAGCCCAAGGGTGCACATGCAACTTCGTGTGGTTGCTCCCCTGAACTCCCCCCTCTGTGTGATTTCCCTATACTTTCTGGCTCTTAGGGGACCTCCCTACCCCCATCCTGGCCTTCTGGTTAGAAAGTTGGGCTTTTAGCTTCCCGCCCTGCTGTACACCTTCTGCAAGTGGTTCTTTCTCCCACGCCAAGTGCCAAGACAACAGAAAGAACAAAACAAAAAAGCAATGGGCGCTCTCTCCCCACACTCGGTTTTAGGTGCCTGTACTGCCGGAGGCTACGTCACAACCACTGCCTCACTGCAGATTTGCTGGGGCCTGGGGCAGAGAACAGAAAACAAACAAAAGCCTAAGGCGTCCCTGCCTCTTCCTCTGCCACGTGGGAACCCAATTTCCGGCTCTTTGGACCAGAACTCGAGGGTTTCTCTTGAAGCTCTTTCTGTCTGCACCTGGTGAACGCATCCAGGTCTGGAAATACCAGAGGATAAAACAGGACATTTATCACCAGTTCAGTGGTACTTTGAGTTCCACAATCCACATGCTGGTACTTACTTTTCAAAGCCCCCTGAGAGCTGCTCTATGCACGTGGTCCAGGAATTTTAGCTGCATTCGCCGGACAGCAGTGTGGAATGTGCGGACTCCCTCTTGCCCAGACCGGAGCTGGTTCTCGGCATTATTTCTTACTGTCTCGGGCGGGGACCTACGTGGCAAGCTTTCCCTGTGTTCCGTCCGTCCACTTCTCAAACGCTTCACCATCACCAGCACTACTCTGGCGCACATCCTCACAACGAGCCCCTTTGGGACTTGTACAGGGATCGCTTTGTTTTGTAAACTCCGAAGTGGAATCCCTGGGTTATCAGATATGTGTATTCTTAGTTTGCTCCAGGGGTCAGATTGCTCTCCACTTGCCCACACCAGTGTTTTTGAGAGGCAGCAATACATTAAAAAGTATGGTTATTGTACTTTATCCAAGATCTGGCTGTATTTTGGTGGGAGGCATCTTCCGAACACCTGGTCGGTGCACCGCGGAGGTGGGAAACTTCTGTCCCCACCTGCTGACCCCGAAGTGACCTCGGGAAGACCTCAGCCCTTTCGCCTTCCTCATCCCCAGCCTCGGGGGGGCGCTCCGCACAGCCCGCCCCCCGTCTGTCTGAAGATGCGTGCATTCCTGCCTCCTGAGGATCCACGCTGCCCCGCTCCCGCCTCTCTCAGGCAGGGTCCCCGCTGGGCTGCTCTCCTCCATCCAACCCTGACAAGCAGGAATTCCTCAGATGCGGGGCCGGCCTGCTCCTCCGCGGGGCCCAGGTGCACTGATGCTGCAGGCACCTCCCCACAGCTCCCTCGCCAGGCCCATACCTGCCACCCTCGGCTTCTGCAGCCCGGCCAGACGCACTGGTGCCCCCGCCCTGCCGCCCCTGCTGCTCGGCACCACCTTCACACGGAGCTTGGATGCCGCAGTGGGGCCGGCCGAGCACCCAAGGGGAGCACTGTTAGGAGGAGCGCTCTGGCCTCCATCAGGGAAGGGCTGTGGGGGGATTCTCTCCTGCCCAGCGCCCACGCGGGCCCACATCCTCGGCAGACGCAGGTCCAGACCCCCCAGGCGGGCATCCTCAGCTTCCAGCCTGGCCCCGGCCTGCCCTCCCAGCCGCCCTCCCACAGTCCGCCCTCACCTCCCCTCAAGCAGCACCTTCCGCCCAGACGGGCTCCCGGCTCAGCGCCTTCCAGCGCCCCCTGCCCCTCAGTGTGGACCTCCTCCAGGCCGGGGACAGCAGGCCCTTCCCACCGAGCTCCCTCCCTGCCCTGGCTGGATGTGGAAGTCTCTGGGGATGCCGGGGCCTTGACACGGTCCATTCCCCACAGCTGTCCGGGGCGCGTCTGTGCTTCTCCCCAAAAGGGCCTGTGGTGCCCAGTGCAGACACGAACAGCGTCCCGGGCACCGTCTTCACTCGTTCATTGGATTCGTGTTCACTGAGGGATGACCTCAGGCCAGGAGCTTTCGGAGCAGCCCAGACCAGCCACGGGGAGCCCGGGGGCCGTGGGGCACTGCTCGAGGGCCCCCCACCTGGGCCTGGGGCAGGAGGGAAGACTCCGAACCAGAAGTGGTAGAGTCCAGGTCGGGCAGGAGGACCGCTCTGGAAAGGGCCGGGCACTGCCCGCTGGGCACTGGGGGGGCAGGGAGAAGACCTCGGGCCAGAAGGCGGTGGAAGTCGGGGACCAGATCGGCAAGTGTCCCAGGGCCACGTTCCAGAGTCAAACAGGATCCTGAGGGCAGGACGGGCGTGGGGTTAGGACGGCCTCTCTCGAGGTCCAGGGGACGGGCACCCAAGGAAAGAGTGCTGGCCCTTCACTCACCAGCCCCCAACAGCCACGGGCCCTGGTCTCATGACCCCTTTAGAGAGTCCCTGTGTCCCCGTAATGGGCAGAATTGTGTCGCCAAGATCCATGTGTTGAAGTCCTAACCCCCGGTACTTCAGGATATGAATGTATTTGGAGAAAAGGTCTTTAAATAGGTGACTAAGTTAAAGCGAGGTCACGAGAGTGGCCCTAATCCAATATGACTAGTGTCCTTATAAAGAGAGGAGATCAGGACACAGACACGTACAGAGAGATGACCACGTGAGGACACAGGGAGAAGATGGCCGTCTACACGCCAAAGAGAGAGGCCTCAGGGGAACCAGCCCTGCCAATGCCTGGATCTCAGCGGCAATATCTGTGGTGGTTCATTACGGCAACCCAAGCTGGCTAAGACAGGCCCCATTCCCAAGCCTGGCCTCTCCCTCCTTGCTGAGTTGGGAATGACCTGCCTGGCTTTCATTCTCCAAAGCCCTTAGCCTCTCCCGCTGAGTCCATGCTGCCAGGGTGCTGTGGGGCTCACAGCTCTGTCCCCGGGAGGCAGTGCTCCTCAGGGGAGGGCCACCTCCTCTCCATCACCTCCTGGATCACGGGAGGACCCTCTGTCCCCTCCCCCTACGGGCAGTTCATCCGAAGAGCAAAGACCCAACTCTATGCTTCCCATGGAAAAAACCCACTCTAAGACACAGACAGGTTAAAAGGAAAAAGGCCTGTGATGCTGACACCATCAGAAGCTCCATTAACACTAGACAAAGTCGACTCCAGCGCGAAGAACAGACCCGCAGTAAGGATGGTCGTTCCACAATGGTTCTGGGGTCTTACTCCAAGAGGACAGGTGTCCTAAGTGTTTGTGGAACAGAGCTTCAAAGTAAACGGAGCAAACCTGATGCAGCTACAGGAAAGAGACAATCTACAGTTGTACTGGGATTTCCACACTCCTTTCAGTCACTGATAGAAGAGACAAAATTGGTGAGTACACAGAAGATTTAAACAGCACCACCCCTCGCCTTCACCTGACGGGCATTTGTGGGCACGCCCCAGGGAGAACGGATTGCACAGCCTTTGTCAGCTTGCCCGGCATGTTTACCAACACAGGCTGTAGTCTGGGCCAATATATTTTAAAAGATTCACACTTGTATAAAGTGTTTTCTTTGACAAAAAAAGGAATTAAACTAGAAGCTAATTAACGTACTTCTAAATAAGTCATAGAACAAATTTTTAAAAATCTAAACTGAATTTAGAAAGTGTTTTGAACTAAGTGAAAAGGAAAATACAACATATCAAAATTGATCATCACAGTAGATACAGCAAAAGCATTTGACAAAGTCCAACCTCCACCCTCATAAACACTCTCAGCAAATTAAGAACAGAAGGGAAGTTTTTCAACCTGACAAGGAGCTTCTAAAAACCCACAACAAAGCACAACTAGCAGCATGCTCGAATGGAAAGACAGGTGCATTCGCCATCAGATCAGGAGCAAGATGAGACGTCTGCTGTCACCACTGCTGGCCAGCCCTGTGCTCGAGGTTCTAGCGTGTGCAGGAAGTTAAGAATGAGATAGAAAAGGCATCGAGATTGGAGAGGAAGACTTTATTAAATAAAACTGCCTTTATTCACAGAAGTCATGCATCAAATCCTATGGAATCTGCAGGAAATCCAAAAAGCTAATAAGTGAGTTGAACAAGGTTGCAGGACGGTACAAGATCAATATACAAAAATCAATTGCATTTGTATATACCAACAGAGCACAATTGGAAATTAAAATATTTCTTCTTTTTTAAATTTTTATGGAAATTAAAAATTTTAAATATCATCAGCAAAATCCAAAAAACGTGAAATACATTGGAAAGATCTGACAAAAGATATGCGAGAAATGAGAAGCATGGTCTGGAGGAATTAAAGAAACCTGAGTAACTGGAGAGGTGGAGTGAGGTCACAGAGCACAAGGTAAAACAATGTTGAGATGTCAGTTATCCCCAAATTGATCTAGAGATGAAACAGAATTCCAGCATGCTGTTCAGTAGCGGCCAATCTGCTGATTCTCTCATTCATATGGAAATGCAAGGAACCTACAATAGCAGAAGGAACTTTTAAAAAGATGAAGAAAGTTGAAGGATTCATACCGCTCAACTTCCAAGACTTATTATAAAGCTGCCACAAGCAGACAATGTGGTGTTGGCATAAAGACAGTTCTAGATCAGTGGAACGGAATAAAGAGGTCAGAAACAGAAACAGACATGTGGTCAATTGACTTTTGATACAGGTGCACAGTTCATTCAATAGAGAAGTGTGCTTCTGGAACAACTAGGTATCCATGTGCAAAAAATCCATCCTCAACCCATACCATATACCATATAAAAACTAATTCAAAACAGATCACGGACCTAAGTGTTAAACCTAAAACTACAAAACTTGTAGAAGAAAACGTAATTTAGAAAATATAGAGAAAATCTCTCTTGTCTTGGGTTCAGCAAAGATTTCCTAGATACGTTCATCCCTTGGTATCCGTGGGAGATTGGTTCGAGGACCCCCGCAGATGCCAAAATCCACAGATGCTCAAGTCCCTTAGTATATAAAATGGTGCAGTATTTGCATACAACTTATGAACAGCCTCTCATATACTTTACATCGTCTCTAGATTACTTATAATACCTAATACTATGTAAATGCTATATAAATAGTTGGCAGCCTGGCAAATTCAAGTTTTGCTTATTAGAACTTTATGGAATTGTTTTTGCCAAATATTTTCTATCTGAGTTTGGTTGAATCTGCAGATGGGGAACCCGTGGATGCAGAGGGTCAACTGTAGGATACCAAAAACCAAAATAGATGAATTGAATTTCCTCAAAATTAAGAACTTCTGCTCTTCAGAGGAGACAATAAGAGAATAAAAAGACAAGCCACTAACTGGGAGAAAATGCTTTCACATCACGTAACTGATTAGGGCTCACATAGAGACTATAGCCAAACAAATAAAGCGACTTAAAACTTAGGCATAAAATTTGAACATACACCTCACCAAAGAAGATATAAGGATATAAAAGCACATGGAAAGATGTTCCCCATCTTAGTAGAGAAATGAAAATTTAAACCACAACGAGACACCACTACAAGCCCATTAGAACGGCTCAAATTTAAAAGACCCACCGTACCGCGTCTTGATGAGGACTTGGAGCTGCTGGAAGTCTCGCCCCCGAGGGGTGGGAGGACACTTGGCAACTGGTTGAAATGACCCAGCCATTTCACCCCTAGGGACTCACCCAACAAAGGTGAAAACATATGTCTATACAGAGACCTTACACGAATCTCACGGCAGCTTTGTGTGTAATAGCCCCAAACTGGGAGCAAAACCAACGCCCCTCATCAAGCGAGTGGATCAGCAAGTGGTGGTAAATCCATAAAATCAAATACTGCTCAGCAATAAAAGGAGTGAACTATTGATGCACGTACAATGTGGACGAACCTCAAATTCGTTGTGCCGAGTAAGAAGAATCCAGACAAGGGTAACTGTATGTGTGTGATTCCATTAGTACAGGCTTCTATAAAATGCAAGCTGATCTATAACGACAGCAATCAGGTAGTGGTTTCACTGGCAAGGGGGAGAAGGAGAGGTTCCACAGTGGCACAAGGAAGTTTTTGGGGTCATGGATCTGCTCATTATCTTGATTTGGGTGATAATTTCACAGTGATAGGTCAAAACGTGTGAAATTGTACGTTTCAAATATGTCCAGTTTTTGGTATGCCAGTTATACCTCAACTGTTAAATCTGTTAAAAAACCAAAACCAGTGTCTGCCCAGTGTCAAGTCCCGTGGCCCTACCTCCGATGCCCCAGGACTGGCTCCGGTTAGACACACAGGTGAACATGCGTGCTGGCCCAGGCCCCCTCCAGGGTCCAGGCACCCACTCCTGGCTGCCGACAGCTCGGACTTGCCCTTCAGTATTATGCCCCTTTACCGAGGGCAGGCATAGCCAGTGAGTGGTCAGCTCAGGGGCTGGACAATGCCCCAGTTGAGTGTCCCCAGGGCCAGAGGTGGCCCACTTCTCCTGGGACCACACCTGTCTTCTAACATCTACACCAGCCTCCCAGCTCAGTCTGCTCCCGGGGGCCCAGCCCAGGTCCCTGCTTGGCTGCCTCCCCATCTGCTGTCTCTCAGTGACCGGGGCTCCTAGGATGGGGAAGGCCAGAGCAGGGCTTATGGCCAGCTGGCTTTGTTTTCACGGATCTGAACGTCAAAGAAAGTGGTGCCCCTATTTACAATAGCCAAGACATGGACACAACCCAAGTACCCACCAACAGATGATTGGCTTGAGAAGATGTGGTACATATATACAATGGAATATCACTCAGCCTTAAAAAGAATGAAATATTGCTGTGTGCAGCAACATGGATGGACCTAGAGAATATCATACTAAATGAAATAAGTCAGACAGAGAAAGACAAATATCATATGATATCACTTAAATATGGAATCTAAAAAATAATACAAATGAATCTATACACAAAACAGAAGCAGACTCACAGACATAGGAAACAAATTTATGGTCACCAAAGGGAAAAGGGAGGGGGGGAGGGATAAATTACGAGTATGGGATTAACTGATACAAACTCCTATACATAAAATAGATGAGCAATGTGGATTTACTTACAGCACAGGGAACTATATTCAATATCTTGTAATAACTTATAATGGAAAAGAATCTGAGAAAATATATATAACTGTATCACTTTGCTGAGCACCTGAAACTAACACAATATTGTAAATCAACTACACCTCAATTTTTAAAAAACGTGGTACTGGGGGTGGCAGGGGATAGGATGGGGGAACTTATGGTTACTTGTAGGTTACAGTCAAGATACTAGCTTTGGTTTTGGGTAACATGTTTTGTTTTTACAAATAACTAAACCAAGTGTAATATACATGGGCCAACAGTAAGAGTGTATCATAATCGAGGATTATGATCATCTAATTCTGTGCACCAGGGATCCCCTTGAAAAAAAATTAGCAAAGATACTAAATGTTGAAGTTGTAAACACTTCTAAATAAAATCTTTTCAACATTAAAAAAAAAAAGAAAAAAGAAAGAAAGAAAGATGTGCCTGTGCCGGCACCGACTCCGGGCAGGGGCTGGTGACAGGTGAGGCGTGCCCAAGGATGCGGGCAAGCCCGAGTGGGGTGTGTGGAGGCGGGGAGCTCGTGTTCCAGGCGGGCAGCGGGGTCTTGGGAGGAGACACAACTCGGGGCAGACCCGCGGCCTGGGGTGAGGGAGACCTGGCCATTCATCTTGGGGTGCGCTTTCGCCCCATCACTCCTTCTGATTCTCACAAAACCCTATTGAGCGATGCAGAGACCACAGCCCCATTTGAGGAGGCAGAACCCAAAGATCCATGGTGAAGCCGGGATGAAATCCAAGCAGGCCCGGAGCTCTCTCCTCTGCTTCCCTCACTCACCCACGCGGCCCAGCACCCAGAACCCCCCACCCCAGGAACAGGGCAGTCACCATGACGTCCAGGGCCAGCTCCAGCGGTGGCAAGCTGATCTTCAGCTTCTCCGTGGGCGGGAGCGTGTACCAGCTCTGCAGGCAGGTCTGCGGGATCCGGGACTTGACCGTGGGTTTGAGACGGGGCCGCAGGCGGCTGGAAGAGACACCAAGGAGGTTCTGGACTCATTTGCACGGCCACAGTCCCAGAAATGGAAGACCCGGCTGAAGCAGAGTCCCAGCAGGCAGGGGCGGACACCATCCACAACGGAGGAGTGGACTCTGGCTGCGGTGAGGCGGGGGGGGCGCTGCGGGGAGTGCGGAGCTCATTTGGACCCGGAGGGGCCATCCCAGCTCATTCATTCACTTCTCTTGGGCTCACTGACGTTTACTTTGAGAACAGTTAGGGATTATTCTGGGGTCAGTGTCAACACTGTGAATAGGATCTGTGTCAACCTGTGAGAAAGGTCAGGGCTCAGAGTGTGACCAGGGTCAGGGGTCAGTGTGACCAGGGTCAGGGCTCAGGGCGTGACCAGGGTCAGGGCTTAGAGTGTGACCAGGGTCATCACTCAGAGTGGGACCAGGGTCAGGGGTCAGTGTGACCAGGGTCAGGGCTCAGGGTGTGAACAGGGTCAGGGCTCAGATTGGGACCAGGGTCAGGACGCAATGTGTGACCAGGTCAGAGGTCAGCCTCTGCTGAGGATAGGGCACAAAGCCATGGACATGGAAGCCTCCCACCCACCATGTCCCACCCTCAGCCCCCGCTCCCCCGTCTTCACAGCTGACTCCTCACCAGGCCCTGCTTCCTGGGTGCCGTCAGTACAGCCCATCTGACGGGCAAGGAAGTCGACTTGCTGACTGAACGTGTAGAAACATTGGCTTGTTCTGCACGTGCACACACGCACACATAATGCACACGGGTGCACACACACGCACACGGCTCCGCTGCCCCGCTGCCCAAGGCCAGGCCGGGGCTCACGTAGGTGCTGCAGGAGGAGTGGTACCCCACCCTGGAGGCGATGTTGTCCGCCCAGGGCAGGACCTGCTTCCCGGCGTGCGTGGCCATCTGCCCGTAGCAGAGCAGGGCGGCGCTGCTGACCCCGCCCCGGTGCATGTCGGGGTCCAGCTGCCGCGGCGGGGAGCGCGGTCGGTGGCGGGGAGCGCGGTCGGCAGCGGGGCTTCGGGCTGAGAGAAGGGCCCCCGGCGCCCCCCGCCCTGGCTGGACCGCAGCCCCTCAGGGCAGACCACTTCCTCTGAGCGGCCTGGCTCATCTGCTCTCCGGGCGAGGCACCCAGGGTGGCAGAGCCGCTCAGCGCGGCCCCCCAGGTCAGGTGCACCGTGTGGACACAGTCCTGGGCCGCACGCACAGCCCGAGGTCAGGGTGGGCCCCCCGGCCCCTGACCGTCAGCCCCGACAGGGGCTTGGGAGCCCGCGGGTGGGGTCCTGGGGACGAGGCTCACGTCTGCCCGGCCCCCGCGAGAACGGAGGAGGTCTGAGCCCCTCACCGCAGCCCCTCAGGGAGGTGGGCTGCACAGAGCAACCCCGCTGGTTCCAATGAGCAAACCGAGGCTCAGAGGGCATCAGTGGCCTGGGACGCTCTCCAGGGCCCCCGCCCTTCCCGCCCCCATGCCACCCTCTCTACCTGGCTGTCCGGGGACACGGGGGCAGACCTCAGGAACCTGGTGTGGCCCAGGTGATCCAGCATGGCCCACACCTGCTCCACGTGCGAGGTTGACGTCACCCCGACGGCCAGCGCGATGCCCTGTGGCCAGAGGACCCCGTGAGCCTGTCCCAGGGGGCAGCGCCTTGTAGCCCGCCCGCCCCTCCTAAGGGCCCAGCCCGCGCCCGTCCAGTGTCTGACAAGCAGACGGGCAGGGGCGCCCTGCTCGCCCTCAAGGGCCTGCGCCTCGGTGGGCCCTCCAGGCCAGGATGGAGCCAGGACACGCCCCGGGCAGTCCCCACCGGCACTGCAGGTCAGCGCCTGCTCCGGTGGCCCCGGGTTTATTGACAAAGGGCTGGGGTGCTGTGAGAGTCGCAGAGTCCCTGTGGGAAGGGCGGCAGGGCCATCGGCCGTGAAGCAGCAAGGTGCGCAGGAGGCGGGCTCGGGCCCCGCAGGACTGAGGGAGCCCAAGGGGCTGGGGTGGCGCAGGCCTCCGACCCACCTCCCGATGGCAGCACGACCGGTGGGACAGCTCGAGGAGCTCGGTCAGGTGTCTCCTCGCCGCTCCTCGCCGGCGCTCTCTCTGAGGATCAGCCCGTACAAGCGGAAGAGGAAGGCCTGGGGCGGGGAGAGCAGCCGGCGGTGCGGGGCTGGAGGCGGTGCCCTCCCCCCACTCTGTGCCCAGCGCCTGGCAACAACGGCCCTCCCGGCCCGCTCATGGCAGGGGCCCCGGGCAGAGCCAGGCCCTCTGCACCCCAATCACACTTCAGGTGGGTGTGGAGACTGAACTCGGAACCTTCTAGAATCTTCTTTATTTCCCTCTTAATGAAAATTTGTACTTTCTGTGTTGGGCAACACGACTCGAACGGGGCTGACATCACCACGTGTCTCCATGCGAGAGGGTAAGGCCCAGGGGGCAGACACTACCGTACCCCCAGGCCCGGAGCAGGTCCGGCAGGCCTGGAGCCAGTGCCGAGTGTGCGGGGGAGCTGGCGCCCCTGGGGCCCGAGTGTCCGCAGGCCTGGCACCCTCTCCTGCCCCGCCGGTTGGGTCTGGGTGTCCTGGAGCAGCCAAGGTATGAGCAAAGCCTCCCCTTGCCTTTCCAGCACTTTCCGGGCCGGGCTCGGCATTTGGGAACGGGGGGCGGTCTGTGCGGTCACGGCCCCCCGGGGTCTCCGAGCCGCACCTGTGGGAAGCCCTGGCAGCCCCGCCTGGGCACCGGCCTTCTCCAAAGGCGACTTGAAGTCCAGGTTCAAGGGCCCCAGGAGCTCCTGGATGCTGGCATCTAGAACCTTCTCCTTCCTGATGAGCTGCAGGCAGCACACAGTGCTCGGCCCCCCCGCCCCCGAGGCTGGCGGGACGGAGCCCAGAGTGCACAGGGCAGACAGGCCCCGCGAGGACCGGGTCAGGGACCTGGAGGCCAAGTTCACTGGGAATCTGCGGGGACAGCAGTCACCCCGGGCAGGCAAAGAACACACAACTTGTTCCCAGAGCGGGTAAGGCAAGGCCCAGGATGCTACCTCTCCAGCAGCCCTCCGGGGCGCTCATTCTAAGTGGATTCTGGCTGTGCCCACCCCTGCTTGACCCCCGGCAGCCAGCTGCCCGTAGGACAGAGGCCTATCCCTTAATACGGCTGGTGAGACCGGCCTGGCCCTGCAGTATCTCCCGAGAGAGCTCCCCACCCTTCTGTGCTGCTGTCTCGAGCCTCACGGCCTTTGCACAGGCTGTGCCCACGGCTGGACGGCTCTCCCCACCCCGAGCCAGATCTCCTGTGCATGGGTCAGCCATCAGCCAGGTTCCCGGCCCCTGAGGCAGAGCCGAGCTATGCTTGGAGCCCGTCCCCCTCTGTAAGCACACGTGCCCTGCTGTGATCCCTCCTCATTGGTCCTGTCTGTCCATCAGCCCCAGACCCCCAGAGAATCTGGAACAAGAATGAGGTCTGGCGGCAGCCCAGGCCTTCACGCTGGACGGAGGGCCGGAGCACGGGCGGCGTCCCCTCACATCAGGCTGAGAGCAGTCGCAGGAGGCCTGAGCTGGGGAGTCTCCTGCGTCCTGCAGAGGTGGGCCAGTGCCGCCCAGTCGTCGGGGGCCCCCAGGGCCCCAGGGGCGGGTAGATCTGGCTCCAGGTGGCACCCAGGCCCTCGCCCGGCTGACGGGCACCGACGTGTGGGGTTGTGTGCCCACCTGCCCTCCACTCGTGCCCTGACTCCCTCCTACCTTGGGGAACCTTCCCCTGCATGTGCCAGGAGGTCAGGGGCTTCAGGGACGACAGAGGCCGGTGGTAGCCAAGGGGCGGAGTGGACCCTGAGGCCCCGGAAGACCCCCCCCAGCGGCAGAGGGTGGGGTGTGCGCCTCCTCGGTGGCACGGTCCTCTCTCAGAGGCCCGCCTGGCTGTGCTGCTGGACGCAGCAGAGGATGGACTCCAACACCAGGCTCCTCTCCACGGCTGACCTGGTCCTGATCTTGTTGACGAGCGGCGGGCTGCCGCTCAGGGGCTTGTGCAGAGTCACCCTGCCTGAGTGGTCTGCAGAGCCCAGAGAAGCAGAGAGGCAGTGCTGGGGACACCGAGGAGGAGCCAGGCCTTCCGGCTCCAGCTCCAGCTGGGCCCCCAAGTCGCAGCAGCCCGGCTGCTTGGTGCACGAGGCATCTGCTGTGAATATAGCCAGGAAACTCTGAAAACACAGCACTCGGAGGGCACACGCCTCCCCAGATGCTGAGACTCAATCAGGAGGCGCGGTGCCGAACCAGCACCCAGTCCGGGAAAGGGGGACACGGCGCAGGGCAGGAACTCAGAACCTCCGATGAAGGGGAGAAGGGGGTGCCAAGGAATTGCTAATCATTTGGGGCCCAAATTAACCTGGATCCCAACCCTGCTCCTCGCACCCAAGTAAACAGCAGACCGTCCTGATATCTGAATTTCCGAGCTACAACCGTGAACGTACAGAGGGGACCGAGGGGTTTGTATCTCTGAATCCTGGGGTAGAGAAAGGCTTTCTAAATATGGCGCAAAGGCAGAAACCAAAGGGAAGGAACTTGTAGAGCTGGCGACGTGAACTTGGGGCCCAAGCAAGCATTATATTCAGTGTTTACTGGTTAAACACTGAAAAAATATTTGTGACATCTATAACAAAGGGTTACTATCAATCTATAAAAGGCTCCTATCAGTCAGTTGGTAAGGATTTGCACCGTCATTTCAAACTCAGGCAAAGGGGATGGAGAGAAGGCTTCCAGAAGAAATCCTACTGGCCAGTAATTAAACCAAAAGGGGGTCCCCTCACCAGTGAGGAAAGAAACACAAACTGAAACCAGGAGAGAGGCTCTTTCTTGTCAGCGAGACAAAGATGAACCAGTGTGAAGAGAGACATCCTCATGCGGCTGGGGGTGGGAGGAGGGACCCACCCTGGTCCCTGGGACCCCCAGTTCAATGCGCCCAACCTGCGTCTCAGGACTCCTGCCAGGCTCACAGGTCTCCCTCCCCTCCCACCTCTCTCCCCGCCTCCCAGCCCCACCCTCCGAACCCACACCTCTGGCCCCCCTTCCTGTCCAGACCCTCCAGGGCCCTGTCTTTTCCAGGGTCACACTCCGAGCCCCACCATGTGCCAGGCCCTGCCCCACCCTCATCCTCTCTCCCCACCGCCCCTGAGCTGGCCATTCCCCCTCAGTGGCAGCGTCCGCTCCTCCCTGGGCCCTGTTGCCCACCCAGCGGTCCCCACTCTCGTGTGACTCTTAGCGGTGCCCCCTCAGCAGCCACGCCCACAGAAGCGCTCGCCCCCACAAAGACCCTCGTGACCAGCACACCGGCTATTGGTTTGGCTGGGGGGCTGTTGCCCTACTTAGAGGAGACAGTTTTCTCCGGAGGTTGAGCCCCCACTTCTGCAAACTGGTCCCCCAAACCGCCTTCATGGAGGACGGAAAGGCCCTTGTCATCCATTCCACGCCTGGGGTGGAAGTGACAGTGGGCAAGAGTCTGAGGAGGTAAGAAGACCAAAGTCAGCAAAGGGGACAGTGAACCCAAGGAGGTAATGTTAGTGTGGCCCAGGGTAACTGAACCCCAAAGAGGATAATTTGGCCAGAGAGCAGAGGTCCGCTGGTAAAGCAGATGGCAGAGGGGAGAGCATGGGTGCCTCGAGCTCCTATTGCCTCACTGCCCCCACCCGACATGTTCCTCCGCCTCTTCCACCTGCGTCCCTCTGCTGTCAAAGCGAAGCAACCACCCCAGCCCCGTGGACCCTGCCCATCCTGCCGCCTTGGCCACTGCTGGCCCCCAGGGCCCTCCCCCAAAGGCCACAGAGGCCTTCTTTTCCGTTCTTGCACTCAGCCCTGCCATTCCCACTGCCACGGGGCCTTTGCACAAGCTGTGCTAATGCCTGGAACATTCCTGCCCTGCTGCCCCGTGTGTGGCACCACCCCCCCCACCCGTCCTCCCCATCCTTCCAAGCCTGGGGTTCCCTTTATCCCCCTTTAGGGTGTGCCTTCAATCTGTCTCCTTGAAGCTTTACGTTCCCAGCAGGGAAGAGTATCCCCAAACACGTGGGTCAGGTGCCTGGAGAAGGACTCAGCCCTGGACTCAGAAATGAGTTCCAGGCAAGCAAGGAAATCACTTACAGAAGATGTTATTCAAATGTAAAGATTGTTTAAAAGGTTATAAAAGGCAACAACCTCCCCCAGAGGGGAGTCTCTGATAAGACCCCCCCAGGAGCACACACTAGTTGGCTGAGAATCCCACTTCTGGGAATTTAATCAATGGAATGAATGAGAAATGCATACAAAATTCACTACTCAAGGATTCTTCTCTGGTTTAAAATAGCCATGCATGTTCAAAAATACAGGAAGAACAGGCAGTGGTTAAAAATCATGTTTCTGAAGATTAATGAGGTGGGAAATTGCTCAGGATCCCACGTGGAGTGAAAAAACCATATGATTCTAATTTAAAATTAAGAGTTATCTCTGGGTGTTGGGATTGGGGTGATTTTTTTTTCCTGTACACTTTTCAAATTCCAACTTGTCTGCAATGAGAATGGATTACCCTTATGAGAAAAAAAAAATACTTATTTAAGACCAAAAATGACGTGAGGTTTAAGCAAAAAAAGAAAAAAGTCAGCAGACACTACCTTAGGTCCTGGGGACGGGCTGGGCGGGGGGCCGGAGGGGGAGCTGGCACGGGGCTCTGCCCAGCTCTGGGGTCCAGAGGGCCTGGCAGCCTTCAGGGCCCTGAGAAGATGGAGAGGGCTCAGGTCTCCGGACTCGATGGGGGGCTCAGGCTGCAGAGGGGCTGGCGTGGTGGGAGAGGTTGGAGGGGGCAGGACCCCAGCCCCTCTGGCCGCTGGTAAACGTGCTGCCCACCCTGTGGACATCTGAGAGGAGGAGGCTGGGCCCGAGGTCACTCAGGACCCTGCAGGGTGGCCTGGGTCCCCGTGGCTGGGACTTCCGCTTGATGCTGGCGGCCAGCAGAGCAGCGAGGAAGGTATTCTCTGACAAAGCCCGGCTGATGACGGCCAAGGCGGGAGGTTTTGAGGACTTTTATGAGTTCACAGGGTGGGGGCAGAAACAGACCACATGGTCCCAAGACCCAGCAGCCCCGACCAGGAGCAGTGTGTGCAGGTTCTCAAGGTCGTTTGGAGGTCAGGAGGGACCACTGACGACAACTAAAGTGGGCAGACCAAGGTCACGGTCAATGTCGCCAGTGGTGGCAGGCAGGTGTCACTCTCTGAGCAAAGCAGCCGAAGGGGCAGCTGGCGGTGGGGGGCCTGGGGATGCTGGGAGCCCAGAAGGGGGCGGGCGGCGGGGGGGGAGGGGGCGCTGGCATGGGTGGGGTGGGTACCTCCCGAGAGACCCCTCTGTGAGTCCAGTCCTGTCCCACGGCTCCTGAAGCCACGGTTCCTGCTTCCCAGCGGCCACCCTGCTTAAGAATTCCGCCCTCCAACCGCTCCCAGTGACGGGTGAGGGGTCCTCCAGGTGCGTGGCCCTGAATTTGCTTCTCTGGGGCCCAGAAGGACCCAATCCGGACACAGACAGTTCCCTGAGACGGTGGCGGCCCGAGGACAGGCCCTGCCGCCCCAGGCTCCTCTTCCCGGAGCCCCGCGCCCACTCCCGCCAGCCAGCAGGAAGGGCCGGGCGCATCTCCCCACCGCCAGCACTGGGTGCTGCCCGCCTGCATTCATTCCATGGGTTTGGGCTCGCTGGGTCCTTCCAGGGTGTGTGGTCCCTCCCTTGCCTCCCTGACCTCAGCCTTGGCTCTCAGCCCCCAGGAGAGCAGGAACCTGGCCAGACCCGGCTAATGCTCCCCGCAAGACTGGCACCTCCACCGGTCACACCCAGGAGGACAGCTGGGGGCATGGCTACACCAGCTGCTTCCTCCCTCCTGGGGCGGGGCCTCTGGGGAGCAGCCCATCCCTGCCTGGGCCCCCCAACCCCTCCAGAGATCTGAAAAATTGGAGGAAACCCTCCTCCCTGCCCCACACCCCAGCACAGTGCAGCTCCGCAGCAGGGTCGGTGCCCTGTCGCCTTCCTCGTAACAGTCTGAAGGGATAACTCCTCCGGGACTCTCTGCCCATTCAGAGAGGGGGTCGCAGGTTTCCAACTGGAGTCTGGGATGCTTTGGAGGGAATCTCTGCCCAGCAGCGTGGCTCTCCGATTCCTGGGGCTGAGGAAACCTCAGAGCCACACACCGTTGAGATAAAACAGGGCCCCCGCCCACCCGCCGACAGAGGGCTGGACTGGGGTGGGCCCACAGGTGGCTTGAGGCTTGGGGAGGTGGGTGGACGAAGAAGGGAGCCGAGAAGAGTGACCCCGGCTCTCGGGGCCCCGCAGCCACCAGCAAGGTCCCCGAGGAACCCAGGGGGCAACCCCACAAGATGATCACTTGCGGGGGTTTCTACCGTAAGTGCCCCCATGCCAACAGCACCTTGGAGAGGTGGACCCCGGGGCTCGGGGAGAGCGGGGGGCGCAGGCAGCTGACCGGGAGCCTCAATCTGTGGGCCAGTCTCCCTGCAGCCAGAAAGCCGGCATAGAGGGAGGGCACACAGCATCAGGTTCCCTGGGAGTGGCAGCAACGTGGGGACATTTTGAAGGCTTCAACCCTGCCCATTGCTCCCAGACGAGGGCCCGCAGGGTCGCTCTGACCTCTGTGGGTATTTGGGGGAGGACAGACGACACTGACACAGCCCCGTCCAGGCTCTGGGGCACTGGGGGGACACCCGGGGGTCTCCCGGTCCCTGCAAACCCTTTGGACTTGAGGCATGACCATTTGCCACTGGAAGAGGTGCCAGAATGGGCCCTGGCGGTGTGTAACGGGGGGACCTGTAAAGACCCCTGATACCCCTCAGATCCCAGCGGGGTGGAGCTGGACCCACCAGGCCACGCTGGGGCTATGTGACCCTGGAGGATGCATGGTCCTCAGAGGCCCCAGATCTGAATCAGCACCTCCACCCGTGGGGCTCCTGGAGGCTGGTGCCATTTCCATGGCAACAGAGGCCGCTGAGGGGGAGGGGCTGAGCTGAGGGCCCTGGTGATACGTGGGCACTGGGGACCTCTGTTTCGAAGCTCTGAGCACAATGGCAGGTGGGGGGTGGGAGCAGCCCCTTTTAGGGCAAAGCAAGTTGCCCAGTGGCAGGTTCAGCGCAGAGGGGTCTACACCAAGGGGTACAGCCCTAGGGCTGAGCAGAGGGGGTCACTGAGGCAGAAGCAACACGACCCCTTCCTGGAGGAGAGTTAGGAAGTGTCCCCTGCCAAGTCTCCACCCAGGGCCCTGCTGCCCGGCACAGCCCTGAGGGGCTCCGAGCCCCCAGGCCCTGCTCAGAACAGTCCCCCTTCCAAGGCCAGGGAGAAGGCCGCGTCTGCCCTTCCCCCAGAGAGCTCTGCCCCGAGCCCTCAACCTGCCTGGATGGAGGGGTCCTGGGAGGAGGAAGAGAGGGGAGATGGGGAAACAGAGGCCTGAGGCTGGGCCTGAGGAGGTGGGGAAATGGAGGCTCAGGGACCCTGGGATAGAGGTGACAGGGTCCATTGCAGTTGGGGTCAGACATTAGTGGGTGACCAGGGCTTAAAAGGCGATTCTTAGGAGAGCTCAGGTGCCTGTGGTGTTGCCAGTGTGCTCTGGTCTGGGGACCAGGGACAAAGGATCCAGAGGTCCGAGCAAGCTGGGGATGGCCCTTGCCATGGGGCGGACACAGAGCCCGCACAGCCTGGGAAGGCTTCTGGGGGAGGCAGGAGAGGGACAGAGGACCCCGGGCACTCTTGGGGAAATGGCATGAGCGAGAGGAGCTGCGTGTGGCTGGAGGGCGGAGGGTGCAAATATCTGGGAGGTGGTGCGACCCGCCCAGTGGCGGGGGACGGGGGGGGAGGGTGTTACGGACGCTGCACTGGTGGAATCCAGAGGTGAACATGGCAGCGTGGGACAAGCAGGCTTCGGGGTGGGGGAAAAGCCCCCCTGCGGCTGCCGGAGTTCAAGCACTTGTGAGTGAGCCGGGCAGGAGGTACCGGCACCCTTGCAAGGGCGAAGCTGGGGTGGCCCGAGTGTTCCCAGAGAAGAGGCTCTATCCCCCCGGTGCCCCAGGAGGCTGGGGGCCAGAGGAGGGGCGAAGACAGGCCGAAGTGTACGGGTGCTGGAGGAGGGCTGCCCACCCCCTGCGTGCCCCCTGTCGCCGCGGAACTCGGCTCTGACCCCTCAGTGTGCACCGGTCACCACAAGAGCTGGAAAGCCCAGAGTCTGGCGTGTAGAAATCTGGATTACCACTGGGGAGAGCAGCGCGGGGAGCGATCACCCTCACAGAGGCTGGGGGCCTGGAGTCCAACCTGCTCCGTCCTCGAGGGGCCGGCTCTGCCCAAGGCACACGCTGTGCTGGTGGTTGGTGATTGGCACATCTTACGTGATGACTTTGCTCCCTGCTGCCCACAGTTCACATGGGGCTGGGGCAGGGTTGGGCAGGATGGCGGAGGCTGCATGGAACTCAAGTTTCAGATGGATCCCATCTTGGTGGGGAGACAGGATGGGAATGACACAGGCTCTTCTGAGTCCCGCTGCAGCCCACGGCTCCCCATGACAGGCTGTCACCATCTGACTCATTCATTTATTCAACATATAATTGAGCACCCAGAATGTACTGTCTTCCATCAGCTTGGAAAAGGAAGAAAAAGATGTGACCAAGGCAGTCTGTGCCCCCAGGGGCTCACAGCCTGGTAGGGAGACAGAGTCATAAACGGACAGCCGCTCAAAAAGACAGGTGCTCGGTGGAAACAGTCCATTTCTGCCTGGGAAGTTCAGGTCAGGCCTTGCAGAGGCAGGGGCATTTGAGCTGGGGCTTGAAACGTACATAAGAGTTTGCCAGATGTTGAGGAAAGAAGAGGAATCGCAGCAGAGGGAATGGCACACAAAGGCGTGGAGCTGGGAAAACCCAGTGGGTCTCAGGGCAGGTGGGAGGGGAGCAGAGGCAAGTCCCAGGGTTGGGGTGGGGGGATGATGGGGTGTGCAAGGAGGTGCCTTGTGGGGGGGGGGGTCACACGGCCCACGTGGCAGGGGGAGTGGGTTGGTGTCCTATTAAAATGTAGGGCTTGGGATTTAGGTTCTGTCTTTGGCAGGAGGGAGCCTTCTGGGGTTTCAGAGAAGCAGTGGCGAACGGGGCTTTGGTTTGAGGAAAGTCACGTGGGACAACCAAGGGGCGGCCCGATGGAGAAGGCCAGCCAGCAGGGAGGCCAGGTAGAGGCCGAGCCAGGCTGCAGCCACCCAGCCGCCTTGCTTCCTTCCGCTCGATTCGGCCAGTCACTCCGAGGTCACTCTGAGCGTCCCCGTGGCCCAGGCCAGCAGAGAGCACGTGGCGTCGAGGGGCCCCACCAGACTCCAGGACTCTCCCACCTCCGGACAGCGCTGCTAACACGCCTCCTCCAGCCGGGCTCCGGCCCATGCCAGCCCCGGCTGCTCCTGCGTCTGTCTCCCCAGGGCCTCCCCCCCCCGCCCCCCGCCAGCTTCCCCCCTCCCCCCTCACACCCCTCCCTCCTTCCCACCCCTTTCTTCCTGATTCTCCTCCCAGACGCCCAAGGGCAGGAGGGGGCCCAGGTCAGGGCGGGAGGGGGAGGCCAGGCTGGGCAGAGACACTCCAGCGGGTGCTGGGGAGGGACCTGTGACGTGGGGAATGGGGGACACAAAGGTGCTCACGGCCGAGCGGCCCGGGCCTGGGCTGGCTCCTCCTGTGGTGGTCCCAGCTGTGGTCCAGTCCCACAGGGCCCCTCCTGCTCCGAGCTCAGGCTCAGATCTGCTCCTCCACTACAGGCTGTGTGGCCTTGGGCAGGTTACTGAGCCACTCTGTGCCTCTGTTTCCCCACCTGTAAAATAGCACCTGCTATTTGTGATGGTGGTGATGAAGATTAACTGAGCATTTATTTATAAAGCACAGGGACAGCCCTGGGCAGAGAAACGCCTCTGATAGAAATAGGATAGAAATACGAAACCAGAGAGGAGCACAGGCCCTGAGTCTCTGTCAGGTGCGGTCGGGGTGAGGGAGGGGCGGAGGGGCGAGGAGAGATGCAGCCGCTGTCCTCGGGTTTGGTAAATGGGAAAATGGTGTCTGAGATGGTGGAGTTTGGGCAGGAATGGGAAGGAGCCGGCAAGCACAGGTTGGAGGGCCCGGGCGCGCGGGTTCCAGGCAGACACGAGCACGGGCACCAGAGGCCTCACAGGAGCCAGGCCAAGGCCTCAACCCCAGGACCGGGGAGGAGCGGGTGGGATCTACGAAGGGGAGCCACACGGCCAGATTGAAGCCTGTTTTGGAGAAGGGTTTACTGTCCTCCCTCCACTCCTGTCTCCCTCCCTCCCTTCAACTGGTAAATGTCAAATGAGTGCCCAGCACAGGCCAGGCACTGGGGTGGCCCCCCGAGCACAGTGGGGGAGGGACTGCTGTCTCGCGGGGCTCCTGGTCTAGCTGCCACCGATGGCCACGAGTGGTTTAGCTGCCACAGGTGCCCCAGCCTGACATCACAGCCAGCTTCCGGTCCCGGGACCGAGGCCGGTCAGCTACGGCCCACAGAGCCCACTCACCTGCAGTCGCTCGCTGGCCAAGGGGGTCCACCCTGAGGATGGACCACAGCGCCGGCCTATCCTTGCCTCCCTCTTCCACCTGCAGGGTCCCGGCGGGTCCCCACACAGGCCAGCCGACAGAAGCCCAGTAGAAAAAGGGGGATCCTGGCCAAGTTGGGGAGGGGAGAAGCAAAGGAGTAAGCGGGCGGGAGGTGGAGAAGGGGTGCCGTCCGCCTGGTGCCCCGCATGGGCCTCATCTGCCGCCCAGGGCCCACTGGAAAGAGCCCCACCAGGTTCTCGGCTCTAAAGCTGGACGCTGGGGTCACCCCGGCCAGTCCCATGGTTCACCAGCTGGGTAACTCAGGATACGGCACGAGCGTCTGTGCCTGTTCCCGGTAAATGGGGTTCCCCGGTGAAGAAGTCGGAGGGTGCGGCCCGCGATGCACACGGCTGGTGTCAGTGGTGAGGTCAGCGGCTCCCACGTTGGGGGGTGGGAGCTGTGCCCTGGGGCAGGCCGAGGAGGACCTCTCAGGTGCCTCCCAGCCCAGGATGCTGTCCCAGGTGGGTGGCGGCAGGAAGGAGGCCTGGGAAGGGGCGGGTGGGGAGCAGAGTCCGAGGGGCTGACCCCGGGAGGGAGAGGGTGGCTGGGAAGAGGGGCAGCTCTGTCCCTTTGGGCTGCAGGGCCCTGGGCAAGCCCTCCCTCTGAGCCCGTGTCTTCATCTGCCATTGGCACATGAGAATTAAACAGAGTCAAGGGCTTCCCTGGTGGCGCAGTGGTTAAGAATCCGTCTGCCAATGCAGGGGACACAGCTTCGAGCCCTGGTCCGGGAAGATCCCACATGCCGCGGAGCAACTAAGCCCGTGCGCCACAACTACTGAGCCTGCGCTCTGGAGCCCGCGAGCCACAACTACTGAGCCCGCGTGCCACAACTACTGAGCCCGTGTGCCTACAGCCCGTGCTCCGAAACAAGAGAAGCCACTGCAATGAGAAGCCCAGGCACCGCAATGAAGAGCGGCCCCCGCTCGCCGCAACTAGAGAAAGCCCGTGTGCAGCAATGAAGACCCAACACAGCCAAAAATAATAAATAAATAAAATAAATAAATTTAAACGGAGTCGAAGGAGATGATGCTCTCAGAGCCCGGCCATCCGCCCCTTCGGGTGGTCCCACCCGCCCCTCCACGCGCAGCCACGTGGTGGCAGAGAGTGTGTCCGCCGCTGGGTCCCAGTGCCAGCCAGGGTGCTCAGTCTGTCAGCGTGACTGACCTGCGGAACTAACGGGGGCCCAGCGTGTGGAAGGAGTGAAGGCGCGAAGGACCGCCTGAAGACCAGCCGCCGCAGCTCAGAGGGGACGGTGCCCCCAAGCCCTCAGTTTCTTTGCCCTCGTGGCAATAGCCTCTGACCTGCGAAGGCTCTTCCCTCATTTTCTGGTCTCTCTCACACAGGAGGTTCGAAGAAGCTTGGAATAAAGGACTCCTTGTCTTACTTTCTTGGCACAGTGTGATGCGCAATGAGTGTTTGTTGAATGAATGAGTGGGAGGACGGACCGGTGGATGAGCAAAAGGACGCGGCAGAGCTGGTTTGTGCATGGCCGGCCGTGGCCAGGCCTGACACCGAGGCGGGGACTCGGCTCTGGAGCAAGTCTGGCTCACGAGGAGTGGACGCGGTGGGGAGGCCCCGCCCTGGCCGCGCCAGGAGCCCTTGGCCCAGAACCCAAGAGCCCCTGGGCCTCCTGCTATCTGTGCTGACCGAGCACCGTCCTCCCAGCTGTTCCACTCGGTCCAGGCTCCAGAGCGCACGCCTGGGGCCAGGCCTCGCCTGCCCAGAGCCCGGGGACCTGGAGTGGGCGGGGGAGACCTCCTCCAGCACCCTGGAGGCTGGTGCAGGAGCAGCCACGGCCTGTGTGTCACCCCTCCCTGTAGACCCTGCTCCCAGGAGGCATCGTGGAGGACTGGACGCTGCCCGGCTCCCCAGCTCCAGCCGAGGGGCGGGCGCTGTGTCTGCTGGCAAGCCTGCTCTCCTTCCTCCACGGAGGCAGGGGGCTGGAAGTGATTAACTCGCAGAGTCAGGCACTCTCTGAGAGGTGGAGGCTGGACGGGATGATCTGTAAGAAGCCATGCTGCTCTGGCAGTGCAGGACGGTATGGGATCGCACGTACGTGAGTGTGTGTGCTTTCCCTGGCTCACGCGCTCCAGGGCACGTCCAGCCTCCGGGCACTGCTCTCTCTGGGGATGACCGTCCATCCTGCTGCCTCTTCCTGCTGGGGAGTCCCATCCTCCGACCTGTGTCCACAGGAGGCGGAGCCAGGCACAGGCTCCTTAAGTGCCCTTTGGGTGGGCCAAGTCTTCTCGTCCCCAGCCCCGGCCTCTGCCACGCAAGATGTGGGCATCCCGGCCTGGCCGAGTCCGAAGGGCCAGGGTCAGCCTCCTTCAGCCCCGGGCCTCCCCTCAGGCAGCCGCTCTCCCAGTAGGCCTTGGCCATCGGCAGCCCCCAGATGGCCCGACTGCCCTTGCTAAAGCAGCTGCACCAAGACCTCCCCTACCCCTCAGGGTCTCCAGCACTTCCAGGTGAGCCCAGGTGTGTCATGTGGGCCCCAGTAGCCCGCCCTGACAGCCTGGCCAGCCTCAGCCCCACCCCGCCACCTCCCCAGTACCCACTGCATGAGTGTCAGTGGTCGGGAGCCAGACCTGCCTTCCAGCCGCAGACCAGCCCCAAGCCGTCTGCTCGGGCAGGACCACTGGCCCTGGAGCTGGCTCCTCATCAGTTAAGGACAGAAAGCTGACAGGGGACGGGAGCTGGGGGCTGCGGTCAACTGGGCACTCAGAGGAGAGCGGCCCATCTGTCCACCCACTGCTGCCCGCGTGAGTGCAGGCGGCCTCTGAAGGTCTCGACTCCTCTGCACTTCCCGGCCAGGCCTGCAGTTCCAGCCCTGCTCTTTGGAGGTAGCCTTGAGCGAGGAAGAAAGGGGGAGGCTTGAATGGAAAGCCATGAGCTTGTACAGGTGCTGCTGCCCACTGTAGCAGAAGTCAGAGATGAGCTCAGAGGGTGTGGCATGGGCTAACCCCAACCCAGTGGTAGTGGATATTCTCATATAATCAGAAGTCTGGAGTGGGCAGCCCAGGGCTGGTTTGGAAGCTCTGTGCCCCAACAAAGACCCTGTCTCCTTCTACCTTCTTAAAATGAAAAAATATATATATATATATATATATATTTTTTTAATACCTCTTACCTCCAGTATTGCTGTTTTGCCTCCAACCATCACATCACCACTCCAGGCAGCCAAAAGGGTGAAAGGGTCTGTGTCAGATGAAAACAAGAGCTTTCGTATAAGCTCTCCCCAGGGACTTTCTATTCCTCATTGGCAAGAAATGGGCCACGTGGCCAGAGATTCTGGGGAGGGGCTCTGTGAAGGGCCACATGGCCACCTCAAACAGAGTCAGGGCTTCAGGGAGGAAGGACATGGGTGTGGATGTTGGGCAGGCAGCTGTGGAGGTAGATGTTATTATTTGTGATGATTCCTTAGAAACCCCCTCTTCTCCCACTTCACTGCCTGACCCTGTCCTCACCTGCTCCCTGGGCACAGCGTCCAAGTGGCTGCTAGAGCACCTTCCCCACACTAAGTTTGCCAGTGTGGCCCGTCCCCCCATTTGACCACGAGCCCTTCAAGTCACCTCTGAGCCCCCAGCACCCCCCCCCCACAGAGATGTTATGGCACGGGGTCAGTGACGGTGCCCTGTGTGAGGACTTCCTGTGGGCTGGGCGCCCACCAGGGGTGTGGACTCTGGGGTCACATCCTCAGCCCCCCTCGACCTCAGCCACAGCACGAGCAAAGTGGACGTCCCAGAGGCCACAGGTAGGGCATCATGATCATTAGCAGTATATTACGGCAGTGACTTTTTTTGCTTCACGCGCATAACCCACAAGTCCTTGCCTGAGTCAGAGCTGATGACAGGCGTTGTTTCTCCTTCAAGGACCACCTTGGTGACCGTGTGAGGTGACAGCTGTGTGAGGGAACGTGGTGGGTATTTCCTCTGGGGGCAGGCTCCCACAGCCTCCATCTCCCGGGGTTGGACAGTCACTTGATTCCTTCACCTTCTCCTTGGCCACCTCTTTGAGGCTGGAATTGTCCCCACCTATCAGCCTTGGAAAGGACCAGCTCACTTTGGGAGAAGCTGCCTCAGCTTCCCTAAACCTAGGCCTGAAGGGGACTTTCGTGGCCAATCCCCCGCCCTCCTCGATAGGAGTCCCTTCCACCAGCCATCGGTTGGTTACCTCCAAGGCCGGGGAACATTACTCTCTCCAGGCACATGAATGCTGCAGGGAGGGAGGTTTGTTGCTAATACATAGAAATATACGGTGGATTTTTGTGCATTGATCTTGCATCCTGCAACCTTGCTGAACTCACTTACTAGCTTTAGGAGATTTTTCTGTTGATTTCTTGGGATGTTGTACACAGACAATCATGTCATCTGCAAACAGGAACAATTTTGTTTCTTCCTTTCAATGTGTATGCCTTTTATTTATTTTTCTTGCTTTGTTCCAGTGGCTAGAACTTCCACCACTATGTTGAATGAGAGTGGAGAAAGAGACATCCCTGCCTTATTCCTGATCACAGGAGGAAAACATTCAGCCTTTCACCCCAGCGGCATGAGGCTGGCTGTCAGTTTTGGGGTTTTTTTTTTGACGCTCTTTATCAAGTTGAGAGCATTCCCCTCTCTTCCTGTTTTTCTGAGAGTTTTTATCATGACTTGACTGTTGAATTTTCTCAACTATTTTTTCAGTATCAATCGATATGATCATGTGACTTTTTCTTTTTTAGCTTGCTAACATAGTGGATTACATTGCTTGATTTTCAAATACTGAGCCAGCCTTGCATCCTGGGAACAACCCTAACTTATTCTCTCCAGGAAAAGAGGAGCGATCCCCCCAGGGAGGCCCGAGGCACCTGAGGTTGGGGTACCAGGGAAGCTTGAGGTTAAATAGGGCCAGGTCTCTGTGGGTGAAAGGAAGCCCATACTCTCGTTTTCTGGCCATCGATGAAATGCACACGTGTCAAAGGTGTTACTTCCTTCACCAGTGAGGGACCCAGGAAAATGTTTCAACCAGTTCAAAGGAAAATCCAGGGAACACACATAAACAGGGAGGAAGAAATGCTGAAATGAACTGACAAAGAGATGCAGCAAGTGTCACGTGTGTCCCGTGGACCAGGATTATCTGTGTGATGGTGGTTTTCTACAACCGGCTGACATGTAAGTAGCTCTGAGTCAATGGAAGGCAGAGGCCACCTGGGACGGTGGTCCACCCTCTCTGGCGCAGTGGAAGGTGGTCCCTGCAGACAGAGGGTGGGGCTGGGGCCCGGGCACTGGGGACGTGGCAGCCCGAGGCTGGGTGCTCTGAACAGCTGGCATCTTGGGGACAGGCGTCTGGGTTAGGAAGTTTCCCACAGGGCAGGTGGCAGAGCCCTCACATCAGGCCTGGTGTCCAAGGCCTGGGGACAGAGGAGGTCGTGAGCAAGGGTCCACTCTGTGGGCTGGGCCCAGAGACCCCTCCCAGACCCCTCCTGTTCAGGTGCAGGGGCGCCTCTTTGGACCAAGGGGTCACCATCCAGGCTGAGGCTACAGGCATCCCTGGCTGAGCCCCTCCTGGTCTTCTGGGCCAAGCCCTGGGGCAAGAACAGAAGGGCCACACCACCCCAGGGGAGAGACCGGCCAAGCCTGTCCATCAGGGTGCCCAGGCCTTGGGCATGGGGTCATGTGGTTTCCTCCATGTGGAAGGGACAGGGCAGCCCCCCCAGGGCCTGAAATTCAGATGCCACCCTTCTGCCCCAAAAAGATTCTGGTAGAGCTGGCCTCGGGCTAGGCTCTGGAATCTGCATCCTTAACCCAAGCTCCGGGAGCTGAAGTGCCTATGAGCGGAGTCCCTGTACATTTGGGGCCAGAAACCCCTCCCCATGGCTGGGAGCCCCTGGGTCGGGGAGACTGACCCCAGGGGCAGCTGAGCCCTGAGTGCGGAGGGGCCGCTGGGGAGGCCGGCCAGAGTCCAGAAGGCAGGAGGGTGCGGAGAGGGAGGGCCAGGTGTGACAGGACGGGCCTGCGGGCAGAGCCAGGGCTGGGCACCCCCTGTGCAGGTCGGGGAGGTGGCACCAGGCTGCCAGACTCCCCTCCAGCCCCACACCCCAGTCCGATCTGGGAGGGACACCTCTGCCAGACCGTGTGGAATTGGCCTCAGGCGCTGGAAGCCAGGAGAGGGGGTGACCTGGCTGCAGCCTGGCGCCCCAAGGTGTCCTCAGTCACTCACTGGCAATAACCGCTCAGGGCCTCGGGCTCTGGAACGGCACCCCCGCGGAGATCCTGGCCGCCTTGGAGCCTGGGCAGGGCCTTTCCCAGAGCCTGGAGCCCTCTGGGGTCCCCAGGTTGACAGGTGGGGAAGCCAGAACTCCAGGGACCCCCCAGTACTCAGCCCTCCCCCAGGGCGGTCAGGGTCAGCAAACCAGGTGCCCCCCACTGCCCTGAGGTCTCCCCTGGATGGCCCTGCTCCCCACCCATCCCCACCTTTCGAAGGAAGCTCAGCCCCAGGGGTGGTCCTGTCCTCCCCACTCTGGGCGAGGCAGACAGCACCGAGAAACAGAAATAGAGTGGGCCGAAACTGTGATTTAAAATTTTCTAGTAGTCACACAAAAAAATAAAGAGATGAATTAATTTTAATCACATTTTATTTAACCCAGTATATCCAAAATATTACACAGTGTAGGGAGTATTCCAGCCTCCAGGCAGATGCGATCAGGATGGCCCCTTGTCAGGTGTGCAGAGCTGGTTGGGGGAACATGGCTGATGGCACATCACAGGGAGGCACAGCCCTGCCGTGGGAGGAGACCCCGTCTACTGGCTGGCTCTTCAGCATCCCCACCAGCCCCTGCGGCCTGCATTCCATCCCCAAGCACCCCATCCACTGGCTGGGTGGGCGGGGTGGGAGGCGGGGTAAAGGGAGGACTGAGGCAGCCGCTCAGCAAGGCCCAGCCCCGCCCTGCCCAGCCGGCTCTCCTCTCCCACCCACGCAGCTCATCGGGACTCCAGGCACGGAGCTCCCAGGTGGGCGGGAGGCCAGATGACAGGCGGGGGCTGCTGTCAGCAGTGCGGGCACCGACCCCCGCTTCCCCCACCCCCATCCTGGCTGGGAGCCCCTCTCCCCTCAGCTCCCCTGAGTCCAGTGGCCTGTGTCCCGGGAGGGCTCTGGCCATTTGACAAAGGCCCCCTCCCCTCCCCGCCAGTGCTGCCGTGGCAGGGATGGGGAGACGGAGGAGGGAGGAGGGGAGCCAAGGCAACAGCAAGGACTGGTCCTCAGTGAGTCTGTGGGGAGCCGGGCCAGCGTCCCGGCACTGAGTCTGATCGTGACCATGGCCTGCAGGGGAGACAGGCCCAGCACCATCACAAAGCCACGAAAGGGAAAGAGCTGGTTCAGCCAGGGCCGCCCAACTCCCCCAGAGGCCAAAGGAGAGGGACCTCAGCGAGGGCAGTGGGGACAGAGCAAAGCTGCTGCCGTGGCCTTCCTAGACGGTGATGACCAGGCTGATGTCAACCGGGGCCAGGATGGTGACAACCAGGAGGAGGCAACCATGAGGAAAGGGAGGGTGGCAGTGACGGGGCTGTGCCCTTGGTGGGGATGCTGGAGAATCACAAGAATGTGGTGTCTAGTAACCCCCTCCCCCTCTCTGGACCTCCTGATCCCAATCAGGAAACCTCAGGGACCTTTCTGAAGCCCCGCCCACCATACACACACTTACAGACACACACATACATGCGCACACACACGCTCCAGACGCACACACACACGCTCCACACACACACACATGCACACCCACAGACACACAGGCACACACACAGGTGCCCCGAAATCTGTCCATCAAGGATGCTGTGGTACCACAGCCTGGTTCCCATAGCAACACCTAGATGGTGGGGGAGGGGAGAAGAGTGGAAATGCAGAGGAACACTAAATAAAGAACAACAACTTTAAAAAATGAGCACTCAGGGAGAACTAATCTTGGAGGGATGGCCCAGCCCTGGGCTGAGGGCACCTCTGCCCGTCACTACCACAAACGCACTGGCCAGCTCTGGCCGCAGAACGGCACTGCTGGAAGAGGACAAGCTCTCATGCAACGTGACTGAGTCTGTCATGGGGGTGGCCAGGCCAGGTGTGTGGGAGGGGTATCCTGAGGGCAGGAGGGATTAGCTGGTCTTGGGGGCCTGGAGTGCCAGCCTGGGAGACCTCTGCTGTCCCTGCAGTGGGAAGACCGGCAGGACTGGAGCAGGGCTGTGATGTGGGTGGCTTGTCAGAGGTGACTTATTTGCTGGGCTCACCTGGATGAGAACGTGCATCACGGCGGGCTTCCTAGAGGAGGCAGCCCAGGCGTCTGCCTGCAGAAGATGGAAGGATTGGAGCTGTGGTGGGAGCAGTGGGCTGGGGGAGGGCGTGACCAAGCGAAGCCGCCAGGCAGTGCATGGGGTCTGCACAGGGCGGCGGGGGGATGGGGTGGAGCAGGTGAAGGGCCTTGAAGACCTGCCAAGGGGGCCCAAAGGAGGGTACCAGGGGTACCTCAGGAGAAGGGTTACCAGACAACTTCAGGAGTCAGATCTGAGGGGATGCATTGTGGTCTGGGGGTCAGGAGCTGGAATCCTGGGTGGGTGCTGGCCCCAGATCCTTGGGTGTGTCACCTGCCCCCCACCACCGGCTGAGACGCCTCATTCCATGTTCCCTTCCCATAGGTACCTCCAGCCCAAGGAGGGACTTAGAATCCCAGCCCCAGCCTGCAGTGTGGGCGCCCACGCCCCATCTGTTCTCGTTGGGGAAGCCCCGCAGAGCAACGGGCTTTCCTACACTTGCTAAAAGGAGCAAACCCCAGGTGAGGTCGCCTCACAGACTCCAAGGAGCAGCAGGAGCACAGCTTTCCTTCTTTCCAAGCACGGGGCTCCGGCGGATGTGGGGGTCTGAGAGGACCGCAAGCCCTTGCTTCACCCAGGGATCAGAGGAGAGCAGCGCTCCTGGTCCCCAAACCAGGTCTGAATCATCACTGGTGAGAAGTCATTGCACAGATGGTTCCGGTGCACCTCCCGCACCAGGTGGTTTCTGAGGCTATGGGGGCACGAGAGGGGCTCATCGTCTGGGACCCCCGGTCCCCTCTGATTGGGAGGTGTCAGAACTTCCTGTAAGGCCCTCCTGGCCTTTGTTAAGTAGAGCCAGCGTCTCCCACAGCGGACAGACCAGAGTGATCAGAGGAGGTTCTCTGACCACCAGGCCTGACACCCTCCTTCCAGGGCAGGTACCCCTCCTCCCCATTTCTCCTGAGTGCAGAGAGACAGACTAACATTTTCCAGCAGAAATGTACGAAGCACCAGGGCAAAACAAAGACAAGATAATTACGGGGATAACAGAGGCTAAAAATAGCCTCCTTCACAGCCCAGACTCCTGGCACGGAAGATGCCAGACAATCCAGCAGCAGGAGCACGGAGCCCAGGGCCCTCCGAGGAGAGGAGGGGCAGACCCCCGGCATGTGCAAGGGCCAGGAAGGGGTGCAGGGCTGGCATGGGGGCCTCTGTCCTCAGGGAGGGACCACCAGGACAAGGAGGGATGGGATGGGGAGGACCCAAAAGGTGACATCAAGGGTGGGGTGCAGGGAGGTCTCCGTGGAGGAGAGGACGAGAGCAGGGCTTTGGAGGATGAGTAGGAGTTTGGCAGACAGTGGCCATTCCCTGCAGAAGGGGTGGAGGCGGGAGTACCGTGGGCAGCTCCCAGTGGGACAGTCAGAAAGGCAGGCAAGGGTGGTGTCGGAGGGGGCCTCCGAGGTCCCTGGTCTGAGCCATTTGGTGACCCTCAGCGTGGGGAGCTCACTCCGTCCTCAGGAAACTTCTGTCTTTGGGGAGCAGCCTCTAAGCAACACTTTCCCCCCATGGGCGACCTGAGCCAGGCTTGGCGTGCTCCGTACGGGGCTACGGCTCGGAGGCAGGGCAGCGGCTGGCCCCTGCCCCTGCCCTTTCCAGCTGAGCCCCAGCTGCCTTCAAGGCGCCTTCATGGCTCAGAGCCAAGCTTGGGGCTTAGCCACGGACGTGGGGGGGGACAGACCCCTGGCAGCCCTGGGCCTTTCTGGTGCTGAGCTGAGGAGGCTTGCTTGGAGGCCCCCGAGGTGGCGCCGCGCCCGAGGTCCAGGGCTCCTCCACGGAGAGCAGTCAGAGCAAGGAGGCGTCCTGCCGCAGTGCCTGGTGGCCAGAGGTGGGCGGCAGGAAACAGCTAATGAGAGCCAGGCCGCGGGCAGGGGCCTTTGGGAGAGAATGGTGGCGGAGGTTTGCTTCTAAGGGATTCTGGAAGGACAGTGCCTGGCGGGATGCGGGGGGGACCAGAGGGCAGGAGACAGAGGAGGCAGAGGCAGAGGGGTGGGTGTGGAAGGAGGGGACAAGGGGGGATGGGGACAGCTGCAAAAAGGGGGCTGGGGAGTAGGCGTCCCCTTCCACTGCGGGGCCCTGGGGGCTGGCTTGGAACTGGAGTTTCATCCAGAGGCCCTGGGAGACATTTAGAGAGCTGGGCTCAGGACCTTCCTGGTAGCGATTTTATTCTTTAAAGATCTTTTTATTCCAGGAAAGGGGTTCCAGGAAACAGAGCAATGCAAACCAAAGGCACAAGCAGACCCCAGTGGGAAGTCTTATACGGTGGCATCTCTGAGGGGAAGCGAGTGTGTGGTGATGGTAGATAGAATGAGAGAAGCTATTCGAAATCCCAGGAAGAAACAAAACGTTGTATAAGAAAGGAGAACTAATTCTCTGGCCTGGAAGATGCCAGGTTGGGATAACTGAACACGGAATATGAAGTTAGCAGAGATGGCGATCTGACCTCCTGGGGAGAGGCAGGAGGTGTGCCGCTCAGGGACGGGTTCCATGATGCCTGAAGCTGGCAGATGACTAGTTCTCTGTGGCAGGTACAGAGAAGACACGGAGCCTCAGCCAGCTTGCCCGGGAACGGGCCTGAGCGGGGGTGCGGGGGGAGCCTGGGGCCGTGGGCTGCGGGGAGGCCAGGACCTTCCTAGGGTCCCAGCCGCAACGGGGCCATCGTGAGACGGGGAGACCCAGGCTGGGGGCAGAGCCGCAGCTTCAGGTGGGCAGGTGGGTGCAGAGAGAAGAGCAGGACTGGCCAGCCAGGGTGGGGGGCTTGGAGAGAGCACCCCTGCCCTGCCCACGGCTTCCCACTTCCACAAAGGCCACGCCGCCAGCTACTCCGCAGCCCTGGGGTCTGGCTTCAGCTCCTGCCCTCAGGCCATGCTGCTCTCCCGAGGTTCCCTGAGGTGGGCCCAGGGTCAGCACTGGGACTATGGGGTCCTCTTAGGTGTTCCGAGTGGCTAAGAGAGCACAGCTAGTTTGGATGGGCAGAGTGACGCTGGTTCAGGGTGACTGACAGAGGGCAGGTGGGACCCAGAGGATGGGGCCCGAGGAAGGAACGCTGGCTCCCTCGGCCTTCTCCCTGGCCCACGGGCCAGCCCGAGGCCAGCAGAGATGCAGAGGAGGACGTTTGGTGCACCTGGGGACTCCCTGCTTCTCTTGGGCCTCAGTTTCCCCGTCCATAGGGGAGGCCATTCCAGCTCTGAGGCTCCATCACGGAGAGGAGTGGTAGCTGAGGGCCAGAGGAGCCCCCTCCAGCTGCTGCCCTCACATCTGGGTCCCCCCAGAGCCGAGGGCTGGGCGCTGGGGCTGCCTGGCCTCCTTCCTGGAGGAAGCAGGCTAATGTATGCCACCCGCCCCGGCTGCTGCAGAAGTGGGGCGCCAGCTGGGAGCTCGGCAGGCAGCGTGGGAGAGCCCCTGGGCGGTGCTGGCGGGTCTGCGGGGGCCCCTGGGTGGGGACCGGAAGAGAGGAAGAGGCACGAGGGGAGCCTTGTAATTTGGGCCGGTGGGCAGGCCGGGCCAGGGTCAGCGACTGGTCAGAAGCAGGGGTCATGAGTGGCCAAGGGGAGGGGTCCGTGGTGACCAGGGTCAGGGGTCAGTGGGGACAGGGTCACTGGGACCGGGAAGCACATTGTCCTCCCGTAGACAGTCCTCTGACCCTCAGCAGAGCCACTGCAAACTCAGTGCCTGCCTCTTTCTTTGTCCCCAGCAGGAAGAGAAGCAGGCTTTAAAGCAGCAGCCGCAGTGGTAGAACCAGCTTGGATCTCAGAGTCAGGCACATGTGGGTTCAGGAACAGGCCTTCAAGGAAGTCAGTGTTTTGAGCACATTCCAGGAGGCATGGAGGGCAGAGAATCCTGGGCAGGTCCCCGCCTCTCCCTGAGCCTCAGTTTCGGTGTTGGGAAGGTGGGGCTGTGGAAAGGGGCCCGTCGTGGGTGACCCCGTCATGGGCGGAGCCCGTCGTCGGGCCACCCCAGCAACTCCTCTGTGCCACTTCTCTGCCGGCAGAGTTGGGTGCTGCACCCCAGTGTTGGTAGTAGGGGAAACCCTTGGCCTGGAGGAAGGCAGCTTCCTGGGGGTGGGGAAACCACAGACGTCCCAGGAGGGGGCAGGGCCCACCCAGAGAGACAGCAGTGCCCTGGGCCCCTGAGCTCCGCTGCCCAAGCCAGACCTGCCCCAGTCCCCTGGGCTGGCGCACCTGGGGGCACCTGAGGTCTCACCGTGGGGAGTGGCTTTAGGTGTCCCCAGTCTCCTGCCTCCTGTCTCAGGCCCAGACAGCTGGGCGTGGGCTCACTGAGGCAGAGAGAAGGGAGAGGGCCGGTGGGAGGCCCAGGGGAGGCTGGAGCACACATCACACCTTGGACCCAGAGCTGCCCACCACCCCCGGTGAGGTGGGCCTCTGGAACCCTCAGGTGGGCGAGCTACTGGCTATGCGCCCCCCACCCGCAGGGCACAGACAGTCTGTGACACCCCTGGGTGGCCAACCAAGTCACACACAGTAAGACCCAACCTGGAGGGCCATGAAAGCCCACCGGGGGCACGGGGCCCTGCTGACGGACTCGGCTGAGCCTCGCGGGCCTCCGCACATGACATCCTGAGCGCCTGCTCTGGCCGGCACCGTGCCCTTGAACCCTCACATCAGCTACGTAGGCAGACTTGATTTTATAGAAAGAGTGGCCCTGGGACTTGAGCCCAAGCCCACCTGGCTCGGAAGCCCCCTCCAAGCTGGGTGTGCAGGCTTAGCCTCTCAGCACTGCCTGGCACCCCCAGCCCCAGTCCCAGCTCTGCCCTCCTAGGCCTCAGCTTCCCGGCCCTCTAGGGAGGAGAGGAGACCGGGTCTGTGATATCTGGATGTGCAGGACGGGGACGGGGGGGCGGGGGAGGCCCACAGCAGGGAGCACCCCGTCCCGGGGCTTGGGCTGTGGGCTTCCTGATGTCTGCTGGGGGTCTGGCCCCCGACCCACGCCACCCCACCCCATTCCGCCCTCCCACCTCTTTTCTTGGGACACAGAGACACAGAGCTGCATCTCAGATTGCCTGTTCCGCAGTCATCCAATTACAGACAGGAACTTTTTATTAAAAGGAAAAGGCATCTCCAGCTCCCAGCTTTTGATGCGAGCTGTAGTAGTTCTCCCAGAGAAATTACCGACTCTCAGGAATCACCATGGTGCCCAGCGTCCCGTTCCTGTCAATTTCCTTCCCCATGCGTGTCAGCACTTTCATTATTTAAAAAGCATAAAGGAGAAGAACAGGGAAGAGGCGGCCCTCCACCGGGGAGCCTCATACTCGGCCGCCCTCTTTGCGTGCAGGGTGACGCCTTTCCTGGCAGCGGGTGGTTCTCGGCTTCTGCTCGCTTCCGGCCCCCCCAGGTCCCCGTGCGTCCCAGCTCCGTCCTCTCAGCAGGGGCAGCCCCACCCGTGCGGGGGGCGGGGGGCTGAGCTGGCACCGCCTGGCCGGGCACCCCACCTAGCACAACAGCCCCTTCTGAGGGCAGGACCGGCTCCGGGCAGACGACAAGCACCTGTGGATGACCACGGCGGCTGTGAGGGGACTTTTACCCGTCAACCTGGCTGGGCACCGCCCCCAGGCATTCCATCAGACCCTAATCTACGTGTGGCTCTGAAGGTCTTTTGTGGGTGTGACTGACGCTAGATGGTCGGAGAGAATCTGGGTGGGCCTGGGTCAGTCGGTTGAAGGGCCTGAAAAGCAGAGCTGAGCCTTCACCGAGGGAGACATCCCACCTGTGGACGGCAGCCCAGCCCGTGCCTGAGGGTCCCACCTGCCCTGCGGACTCTGGACTGGCCCCGCCGCCCCACGGTCAAGTGAGCCAACTCCTGGGAACAAACTTCTCAGTGTCGACCTCCCCGGGCCTGCTTCTCACCCAACATTGGCTGGTATTGGGTCCGAGCCCCCTCCAGGCCATGTCTCCATCTCTCTCAGGGACCTGGCATCCCCCATGAAGGCAGATGAGGTCGACCGCCCACCCAGCGAGGACGGCCCTCATTTCCAAGGTCTTGGGCCCCAGCATGGATTATATCACTGATGGCTCGCCCGTTTGGCAGACGGGGAACGTGAGGCTCAGAGAGACCAAGCTTATGACCCTGCAGCCAGGACTTGCCAGGGTCCCCTCCCAGCAGGGATCTTTCCCCACCCTCCAGGGATCCAGGGCCTGAGAAGCCCCCCTGGGCCCACAGGCCTCTGTGCGGGCTGAGTCCTGGCAGCAGACGAGTGCCCAGCACCCCCGCCACGCCCACCCCGGGGGCAGTGGGTGGGAGAGTGTACAGGGGGTTCGGGGGCCTGTCCTCAGCTCAGCATGAACAGCAGCCCTTCCCACTCACTCCCACCACAGGCTGTCTCAGGTCCCCAGAGACCCTTCAGTCTAGTCACTGGGTTCTAGGAGATGGCCACCCTGAGCTGCTTCCCTCTGCAGCTTCATGGTGTCTGCTGGGGGTCTGGCCCCCGACCCCACTGGGTTCTAGGAGCTGGCCACCCTGAGCTGCTTCCCTCTGCAGCTTCATGGTGTCTGCTGGGGGTCTGGCCCCCGACCCCACTGGGTTCTAGGAGCTGGCCACCCTGAGCTGCTTCCCTCTGCAGCCCCCCTCCAGCCAGCCCCAGCCGGCAGTGAAACAGCAGCACACACACGCCAAGAAGTTTCAGTGTTTTATTAACAAAATCTTACAAAAAGAGTCTGTCTTCAGGTAAGGTGGCAAGGGTGCACGCAGCCTGGCCTGACATTCAGGGCTTGATCCGCTGGGGGGACGGGGAGTTGGCCACACCCTCTTGAGGACCCTGGGGCCTCCCTGCTGCCTGCGCCAGCCTGGGAGTATGAGTTATGGCTTATGTGCAAAAACAAAATGTGGGGGAGCTGGCAGAGTCACCTGTAAGTGTCACTCCCCCGGAGCTGGGAACCCCCAGGGGACAGGCAGAAAGGGGAACCCCCACCAGGCCTGCTCGGGCTGCAGACACGAGTGGCCGGCCAGCACCAGGGTGTTGGTGCCCTGGCAGAGGCGGGGGTCCAGGCCTGGGCGACGGCAGGGCCCGGTAGAGGGCCCACATGAACCTCAGGAGCAAAGGCTGCCGGCTCTCCTGGGGCTGGGCTTGGGGCCGCCAGGTAGGGGCAGGGGCTCCGGCCTCAGCCCCGGGCCTCGTGGCAAGCTCTGGCAGGAGAGGATGGCTGCGCAGTGGGCAGCGGTTCCTGGGCTGGAGCGAGGCCGGGCCCGGGGTGGCGGCCCTGGGGGCGGGCGGGCCGGTGGGCGGCCAGCGGGGCGGGCATAGCGGCAGGCCCTGGCCCTCACGCTGGCCCGTCTTCACCACCAGCCTCTCGCCGGCCTCAGACTTCTCCTCTCATGCAGGCAGCTTGCAGGGGGAGAGGAGAGGAGACACTGCCAGGCACAGCAGCAAAGGCTCCGCAGGAGCCTTGAGACCTGAAAGGAAGACGCGGATGGTCAGGGACTCAGGAACAGGCCAAGGCCAGGAGGGGCTGCACGGGAAGGACATGCGGTGGACGTCACGGGGCTGCTCTCCCAGGGCTGCTTCTCAGCTCACCCAGAGGACTGGAGGGGGGGGCCTGGGACCTGGGGGCTGGGGAGGAGCTTGAGGGCCCCGTGTGAGGACAGCCGAGGGACGGGGTCTCCTGCCTTACCTGTTGTCACTCTCCTGGCTCCGAGGGCCGGCTGCTGCCTCAGCCGGATTTGAGGACTCAGGCCCTGTGGGACCTTCCGCCTGCCACGGGTGAGTCATCGAGCGGGGCTCGGTCCCTCCCCAGGCTGGCATGAATCAGTGGTGCTGAGGCGAGAGAGAAAACAGGGTCCGTGTGAGAGCTGGCTCAGCAAACTCCCCCAGCCCTGCTCCCACCCCAGCCCCCTCTCCCTGATCCCCGGGCTTTCTGCTCCTTCCCCGCCTCCCCACCATGTCCCCCACCCCCCACCCCATCCCGGCTGCTAACTTGCTGGGGGTGCGGATGCCCCCTGGCCTCGTGGGCTGGCCTGGAAAGTGGGCTTGGCCCGGGGCCCTCCCGGCTCTACGGCGCCCCCTGGCGGTGGTGCCATGGGGCAGGGGCTCACCTGAGGGGCCAGGAGGCACCAGGACGCCAGGTCTGTTGCTGCCACTGCTGCTGCTGCCTTTTTGGCTTCGGCTCTCTTCCAGGGGAGGGAGCCACACTGCCCGAGGCTGGCCAGCTGCCCTGGGCGGTGGCAGGGGTGCCAGTCGGCTACGAGGCAACTGCCAGGAGAGGCGGCTTCCCAGAAGCCCAGGCTCCTGGGGCACTGGTTCCGCCAGAGCTTCCGCTCTGGGGTGTCCCTTGAGCTTGGTGCCTGCTGGCCCGTGCCATCTGGATACTGGGTTTCTGAGTGCTCAGAGGGCCAGGACACAGCAGGACGAGGCCGCTGTCATGGCCTGAGAGTACGGAGGGTGGGGTCGCTGGCCCAGGCCGGCCCATGCTGGGGAAGACAGACCAAGGGAGGGTGAGGGGCAGGGCCCCGCAGGGAAGGGGAGCCCCTTTGCTGTTTGGGGGACGCTGCCCACATCTGAATCACACGTGTCTGTTAGAGTCAGGCTAGGAGGCCGAGGCGGGTGTCCAGCTGCATGAGGACGAGGGCTCCCCCTGCAGGGGTCAGCCCGCTCAAAAGTCCCGGTGGGCAAAGGCCACGGCGGGCAGGCGGGGGGCCGGCGCCCTCTATTCGGGCTGGGTCCGGTCACTGGCTACAGACTCGCTGGTGAGGGCTGGCGTGAGGGCCTCGCTCTCCTCCTCGGCGGGCAGGCGGGGGCCGGCGGGCTCGGCCACCTGCACCAGGCCGTCCTGCACCTCCATGCCCTTCTGGATAAGCTGCTCCAGGGTCCTGGGCAGCGGGGGCCGCAGGAAGCGCTTGAGCTTGGGCTGCAGGGTGCCCACCACGTACTGGATGATCTCCTCTTCCTCGGCATCCACGTGCAGCGTCTGGTACAGGTCCCGCTTGCGCCACAGGAACTGGTCCAGTGGCTCTCCCTGCTTCTGCGGCAGGTCCAGCTCACGCTGGATGGCCTCTCGTGACAGCGTGCCCTCGCTGTACTGCAGGAATTCCTTCTTGAACTCCACCCAGTTCTTCACCGAGCCCTGCTTGAACTCCCACCACTTCTTGGCCGGCCCATTCATGTGGTTCTGGATCTGTGACAGCCAGTACTCCTCAGAGCCGCCCACCTGGCGCAGGTACTCCTCCAGGTGGCTGAGGAACTCCCGCGGGTCCTCGAAGATCTGCGTGTCCACGCCAGGGCTTGGCTGCCCGTCCTCTCCCAGCCCCCAGGGTGGGTACTGCTGGGCCTCCACTGCCTCTTGTCCGGGCAGCTCGCCCGCGGCCGGTGGTGGGGTGATGGCATAGGGGCTGACCGTGTAGTCATAGGTGTCAGCCTCGTTGCCGAAGCTCTCGGGACCCCCGACACCTACGGAGACGGTGTGGCGGGAGGGGTTGCCGCCAACCGGGTACTTGCCGCCCATGGACTCCAGGCGGTCGGCCCACCTCTCCAGCCGGTAGAAGACCTCCCGCCACACGTGCATCTCCCGCTTGACCCAGCGCTCCAGGTTGGCGATGGTCTCCTGGCAGCGGCACAGGCAGGCCTTGATGGACCTCTTCCAGCGCTGTGAGTCGCCCGTGGGCACGTACCCATCCAGGTTGCTCTCCAGCTTGCCCACCGAGCGGTGCAGTCCCTTCAGCTCCCGCTCCACCTGCTTGGACACCTCGGCCAGCAGGTGCCGGTGGGTCCTCCGCACGTGCTCCAGCATCTCGGCCCGGCACTTACCGATCTGCAGGATCACGTTGGGCTTGGCCACCGGCCCGCCGCGGGGCGCGGGGTAGGCGTGGAGGCCGCCGGTCGTCCTGCGGTCCAGCTCCATCTGCTCGCAGGTGGCGGCGGTGCTCGGACAGGCGGCGGGGGCGCAGAGGCTGCAAAGTCCTCTTGGGACCGATGAGGAGCGGCTGGGCGCCGGCTACGCGGAGCTGCGCGTGGTGGAGGCTCCCGCGGAGCAGCGCCTGGCCCGGGCTGGTCTCGGCGGCCGCGGACCCGCAGGACCCGGCACCCGAGCTCTGCGCTCAGCCTCTCAGCCTCGGCCGCCGGCTCTTTATGCCGCCAGCGCGGGCCGTGGGCGGCCCCGTCGCCGAGCCCCGGCTCCCATTGGCCCGGGCGCAGGCTCCCCGCCCGCGCCCCCAGCCTGCCGGCCCGCCTCCCCGCGCCCACGCGCGCTCCCGGCGGAGGGAGGACCCACCCCCTGCACACCCGGCGGCGGCGGCGGCGGGGTGACTAATGCGCTCGCTCGCACCGCCCCCTCCCTGACCCATTCAGCCCGTGGGACCCAGCGACGGTACTGGGAACAGGCCTGCGACGGCCCCCCCCCCGCCCCCCGCCAGCCAGCGCCGGGCAGGGAGGCGCGGTGAGCGCCCCGCTGCCCCCATCCAGAGGTAAGGAGGGAGCCCCTCCCCCGGGCCTCAGGGTCAGCTCCCTCCTGTGTCTGCTGTGTCCTGACTGGGGCGGGGGGCGGGGGCGCTGGGCTCTGCTCTCCTGGGCCGCCGGCCGCAGACCTGATCTTGCCCAGTCCCGGGTCTGCAGGATGTTCAGCCACAGGTGAGACGTGGCAACGACCCCAGTATTCAGACCCTCTTTCCCTTGGGCTGAAGACCTCCAGGAGTTTTCACGTGCACACACACTCGCAGGTGTCATGTGTGAGCTCCCGGACGTGGCTTTGAGCTTCCGTCTATCCCCGCCCCGGGCGCCCTTGCGTCCAGGCCCTGGGCTGGTCCTGCGCCCCGGGTAAGGGACAGGCACCCAGGCCTTGGCTCTCCCAGGGCCCCTGGGCTTGGTGTGGGTGTGCGTCGCCTAGGTGGCAGTAGCTGGACAGGACTGCCCCGTGCCCCGGCTCCCAGGTCTTTGCTGAGGCCCAAGACTTCTCCACTTAGTGCCTCCTGGGAAACCTGGCAGCTGCTCTCGGGGCAGGGGGGGTGGCGGGGGGATGTGGAGGAGACGGAGGGGCCCTCCACCCACCGCAGGGGGTAGGCCCTGAACCCCCAGGCCACAGCGCAACCCGTCAGAAGCTCCAAGACCTCTGGGCGGGAGTGGTGGGGGGGAGGGTGCTGGCAGCCTGATGCAGTCAGGAGAGGTAGAGAAGCAAAACACCATAAAAGGAACGGGGCTCCGGAAGCTGAGATTCCCGCGGGAGGGAGGGAGGCCCCTTCTGCCTCCCTGGCAACAGTGGTGGGGAGGGGCCCTCCCCCTGCGTCCCCTCCCCCCTGGGTCCCCGTCACGATGGGTGTGGGCCCAGGTCCTCTGCTGCTCAGTGGGCACAGGGAGCACATACCTGCCCGTGGCCACACACAACCAAGGCCAGTCAAGACGCCCTAGCCGTGCTGCCGGTCTTCTGCTCTCACACGCACGCTGCACACTCATCCCCCCTCCCCCACAGACATACTCATAGCTCCCCACCCACCCATCCTCCCCCCCCCCACCCCGTCCAGTCACCCCGTCCACGCCCACCCCCTCACAGCAGGCCCGCCAGCCCCCGGGTCTCATTAGCACACTCAAGGGCACGTGGGTACCCCTGCTCTGGAATCCCCACTCCCTGCCCCCCTTGGAGGCCCCTTCCCTGCCACCCCCTGCCGCTCTCCTGGGAGCACCGCCCCCCAGAGCCAATCTGCCACCTCCTTTCCCTCTCTGAGCTTCCACCCTTGGTGGGGGGAATGTCTCTGGCAGAAACTCCCCCAAAACCGCTCTCCCGGCATTTCTAATTAAAGGCAAGTGGGTGAGCAGAGAGGGGAGGGTGGAGGGGCAGCACGGAGCAGGGAGGGGGAGTCGGGCCAGAAGCTGCGAGAACAGGAATCCCGGAGCAGGAGACGGCTGCAGGCCCGAGCGTGCCTGTGCGTAAGATGCCTGTGCGGCGGCGAGCAGGCCGGTCACCGTGGGGCCTGAGTGGAGCCGCGAGCCCACGACCACGTCTGGGTGAGCCCAGGCCTGCGTCCGAGGGCCCTGCTCTGGAAAGGCACGCGATGAGCCAGCTGGGCAGGGACCGCGCTCACACACCTGTGTCGTGTGTGCGCGCGCGCGTGCACACGCGTGCGGTGGGAGTGCCAGAGCCATCACTCGAGTGACCAGGAGCCACCCCTCCACCTCCTCCCACGGTTGACAAAGGCCATGTGGCCCCTGGGGGCCGGCACCCAGACCCGGGAGCCCTGACCAGCTGGGCGGCCCAGGCAGGAGATTGGAAGGGGAGGCACCCCCTTTGTGGGGGGAGGCAGGCAGGAGAGGGGATCTTAGGGCAGCCCAGCAGGCAAAGCTGGTCTTGACCCAGACCCTTGGTGACCCCTCTGCGTGGCCAGCCCAGCCTGACGTGTGTGTGTGGGGTCACAGCCCAGAGGCTGCACTCGCAAGGCCGCTGTGACAGGTGACAGGCCACAGCCGCTGCTCCGGGAACACCTAATCGCTGCCAGCTTTCACCCCAGAAGCCCTCAGCACACCCCACACTGCAGCCTCAGGCTCCACTCTTCTGCCTCCGGAAGGAGGCCTGGCCAGCTCCCGTGCCTGGGGGGGGCTGCCCCCGCCCTGCTCCTCCGCGCCCCCCTCCCACATGCAGCCTCACCCAGAGCAGGACGATTCAGGGCTGCAGGCTGAGGAGGGGCAGGCGGAGCGGGGAGCCCGGCCTGGGCCAGGAGGCAGGGGGCCTGGGCTTCCCCAGCTCTCAGAGCCAAGCTGGTCCGCTGCTCCTCAGGCCTGACAGCTCCTGAGGCCTCGCCTGCCTTAGAAGGTGGGGGCTTTGCGGGGGAGGGTGGGCAGGCAGGGTGACCACAGGCGGGTCTGCCCAGCGCTGGGAGCCAGGCAGCCCCCATTCCAGCCCCTCTGGGGCTCCGCCCCTCTGCCCCTGGGACTCCGGGCTCCCAGACCCCAGGTGCTGCTCTCCTGATGCTAAGATGCTTATTTCGGGGGGGGTCTCCCCCCAAGTCCACAGCCTCAGGAGACCCACCCCAAACAGAGCCTTGGGTCTCTCCACTTTCCCTGGACAGCCCCCTGCCTCCCAGCAGCTCCTGCCTTCCCAGGGCTGCTCTGCTCTGTGACCAAGTCCTCCCCGACGGGGCTCACCCCGGCCTCTGCAGACCCCTCGGTGCCAGCCCCTGGGCCCCCAGAGGTGCTGGAGGTACCCCGCAGCAGGGCAGGACAGGCCGTGCAACCCGAGCCTCCCTCCCCGGCCCTCCTGGGGGCCGGAGCTGGCCTGCCCTCCAGCAGGGCCCCGGCCACAGTCCTGCGCTTCCCAGCCTCACGTGAGCACCCAGCGCTCGCAGGAGCGCCTTGGGGCAGAGCTCCCGCATCTCCCGCACACACGCTCTCCCGGCCCAGCCCCGCCGATCGCGGCCGCCTGCCCAGGAGCCGCTGTGGCAGCTGCTCGCGGAGGAGAAGCTGGGCCAGGGCGGCTGTCCGCTGCTCACTCTCACCTGACCCTTCCTGCCTGGCTTTGGCCTGGGGTCCAAGTGCCCACCCTCCACATGTACCCACTGCCTGTCCTGCCGCCCAGTGGGACCGTCCTGGGTCATGTGGCCTCACTCCATCTCCTCGTGCCCGCCGGGAGCCTGCCAAAGGCATCTCCCGGCCCAGGCGTCCCGGTGCTGCAGGATCTGCCCACCTCGGCCGCAGCTGCTTCTGGCCGCTCGCCTGCCCCGGCTCCCCGCACCAGGCCACTCCTTCCTTCGGCCTGAATCCAGGCCTCCCTCGGTTGCTGCTTCCCTCTCGCTGGCTGCGACTCTGGCACCAGGGCCCACGTCTGCACCTCACAGCTGAGTCGCCGGAGCCTGGAACAGAGCACACATTCGGGATGAGCCGCGGAACGGACAAAGTTTTGGGCCCTTCTCCCTCCCTTTCTGGTTGGGAAACATTTGGCCGTTGCCCACCTGAGCCTCAACTTTCCACCTGTAAAATGGGGTGACAGTGCCAGGGCCTGGCGTCCAGCGAGGCCGAGTGCTGGCCCTCTTGCCTCACCCGGTCCCTGCCCGAGGACTTCCCCCACGTCATCCTGCCGACAGCCTCCCGTCAGAGTGTCACTTCTGGGATCTGGGAGGTGGGACGTGGTCAGGACACCCTCCCTGTGGCCCCTGGGGAGGGGCTTCAGTGCTACTTCCTTGCTCTGCTCCCCGAGGCAGCACTGGGGCCAGGGACGTCTGCGCAGGCCCCGGTGATGAGGGGCGAGCAGAGGCGCTGGGGGAGCAGCTGGCAGAAGGGGTCTGAGCCCAGGCAGCTGGGAGGACGCCAGGCGCCCCACAGGTCTGCCCCCGCCATGGCTGGCATCCGGCCACCACCCTCCTCTGAGACCACCTGCAGCAGGGCCGGACCGCGGAGAGGGAGAGACAGGGACGGGCAAGGGCCCGGTACACAGGGGTTGGAGCTGAGACCGGGAAAGAGAGCGTCCAGGTGGGAAATGGGGGGGCAGCAAGAGGGAGAGACGCCAGGGCTGGCGGGCTCCTGTCTCGGGAGATGTTCTCCCTCATCTCACAGAGGTTCTGTGAGGTGGGTGCCCTCCCCAGGCCCTGAGCCGGCAGGTGACACAGCTGGGGTCCCTCTGCCACACCTGCCCGAGATGTCTGCTGCAGCAGAGCGGGCCCTGAGAGACCCCGGGAGGCCAGGGCAGAACGGGGAGGGGTCTTGGGAGACCCGGCAGGGCAGGGCACACACTGACCTGAGACAGGAGCTGACGAGGGAGGGGGCTGGGCCCGCCTCGGGGGCAGTGGGAAGCAGCGGCGCTGGGCCACGGGGAGGGCTCCGAGCGCCCAGAGCCGCAGGGACATTTTTTTTCCCATCCTTGCCCCTCCTCCCGGACTTCCTCCTCTCTCCTGGTTTGGCAGGGCGTGCGCTGCGTCCTGTCCCCGGAACAGGCAGCCTGTTCATTCCGGGCCTCCACACTCCAGACCGTCTTCCTCCTCCCTCCTGCCTTAGCGCCTCCCGGTCCGCTCTCCAAGGAAAATTTTGTATTTTTCTGATGATCCCGGCACGGCAGTGCCCGACCCGGCTGCTCCTTGCACCCTCCAGGCCAGGGGGCCGAGCCGCGGGGCCATAGGCACGGGGGTGGGGAGCCCATCCTCAAAGGACCTTCATTCCTCACCACCCCCAGCCATGGTAGAAGGGAAAGCAAGGCCCCGAGAGGGTCTGGGGCTGGTCCGAGCCCCTCAGCCGGGAAGCCAGAGCCAGGAAAGGCTGGTGAGAGGATGTGGGGCTGAGCCCGCCAGCTCCCGGCGGCGTCGTGAGCACGGTTCACCTCCTGCGTGACCGTGGGTGAGTCCCCTCTGCCCCGCCCCTCCCTGGCCTCAGTTTCCTCACACATAGAGTGGGTACAGCCACAGCTCTGCCCTGCTCAGCTGTGAGGTGAGTCAGCCAATCAAACAACAGTTCCGGAGCCCGACTTGGCAGGAGCTGAGCAAGGTGAGGTAGCAGGGAAGTGCAGTTCGCCCCATGAAATAGGGCCATCACCGTGACCCCACACAGTCCCTGGAGGACGCTGGGCTGCGTGTGACCCTAGGCGTGCTGCCTGCTGGGCCACCAGCCTTGGCACTGCGGGCACCAGCAGGCCGTGCCTCTGCTCAGAGGCTCAGGCTTTTCAAGGAGCAGCTGCAGCTTCCAGGGTGCCTGCTGGGACATCAGCGAGGTGAGACGAAGGGAGGGAGGCCGTGTGGCTCCACCGGCGGGGGCTCGGGGTGGAGCCAGGAGGCAGGTGCGAGGGGCAGGAACACTGGACAGGGCTGAGGCCGAGGACGCCTCCGTGCATGCCGCCCGCTGGGCGATCACCCACACGGCATCTGAAGTTAAATGTCCCCTCGGCTTGGCAGGTGCCCTGGCCGGGTCTGCGTGTCCACAGAGCCGGGACGGGAGTCAGGCACCTGCCTTCCCCCCCGCCCCTGCTTCTCCCCAAGGCATTGGCTGTGTCACCTGCAAATCACTTAACCCCTCTGTTCCTGCCATCCTCATCACACAACGGGAGTGGATGGCGGTGGTGGGTGGTAAGGAGAAAAGGGCTGGATCTCTGAGTGCACCATTCCCACCACAGGAATGCCCCGGCCAGCCTGCCGCCCACCGCTCCTTGTTTAGCTCACAAAGGCCTGCCCAGTTTCGAAACCCAAGCATAGAAGCTCAGCACGGCTTACGTGGGGTCTACCTCTGAGCCAGGGTCACCACCTCCAGGAAGGCTTCCCAGCCTCCCAGTGTGGTGTTAACCCCGTCTTCTGTGAGCCTTGTCCTCCCTCTTACGTGCCCCCCTTGGAGCCCCTGAGCACGGCGTCTTCCTGCATGTGCCAGTTTATGAGTGTGTTGTGAGTGTGAGAGTTTGAGAGCGTGTGTGTGTGTGTGTGTGTCAGTGTGTAAGAGTGTGTGTGCTCGGCTACCTCTTGATCTCTCCAGCCAAGGTGTGCTCCTGCTCGCTGACTGCCAGGCCCTGAGCTTGCTCTGGGCACATGAAGTGGACAGACCCCTGCTTCCTGCCCTGAAGAGTCTCGGGCCAGAGGTGCCCCCATACCCCAAGTGTGCCAGCAGCCCAGAGGGGCCCTGCCAGGCAGGGACAGCCTGAGGGTGAGTGGGGTGACGTGGGTGCAGGGGAGGCCGATGGGCTGGTTTGAGGGCTCTTTAAAGGGTCAGGGATGAGGGGAGAGCCACGGTCCCGGTGTCCCCGGTGGCCCCGGCCGTCAGGGGTGGGAGGAGCACGAGGGTTCGGCAGCTTGCCTCGGGGGCTGGAGCAGGGCGGCCGCCCCCTCCTCTCCACCCCACTGGGCGCCAGCCAGGCTGCATGCGGCCGCCACCGCCTCCCTGGACGCCCAGGCGGGCCCAGATCGTGCAGCAGGAACCCCAAGGGTTGCTGGCCCCTCAGCCAGGATGAGTGGTTCTCTGCCAGCTGGCTCGGCTGGACGCCCCCGGAGCTGGGTGTTGAGGATGCCCGTGCCAGGGAGGGGGGCGGCGGCTGCTGTCCTTCTGTTCCCTGTGTTTCCATTTCCATCTCAGAGCGGGCGCAGTGCGCCAGCCTCCACCGCTCACTTCCGGAGCCATAAAAGGAGAGAGGCTGAGAATAGCTCGTGTGACGGCACAAGGAGCTTCCCCACGCAGGTGCGGGCAGCAGGCTGCCGCAGGGAAGGCCGGCTCTGTCCCAGCTCCTCCCCGGCCCGCGGCCCCTCCTCCATTCCCTCTGCTGCTTCTCCCTCCCCGCCCTGGGGGCTGGGGCCTGAGCCCCCCGCCCTTCGAGCTGCCTGCCCCACCTGGGCATCTCGTCCACGCCCACAGGCCACCTGGTCCAGCTGAGGCCTCTCTCCTGGGCTCCTGATCCCACAGCCGCCAACGCGGGTGCCCTGCCCAGCTGCAGGCTCCTGGGCGGCCCCAGGCTGGCGTCTTCCCCCACTACCCCCCACCCCCCGCCCTTGGAGGTGGGCACCTCCCTGTCTGCTGTCGGCCTCTCAGATGCCAGGCATGGGCCACGATGATCTTTGGCCCTCAGGGGCCCAGTGTCTGCCGGGCCTCAGCCTCCTGGCCCCAGGTCTCAGCTCAACATGTCCCCGGGCTGCCCCACAGGGTGCCTCGATGGGCATCTGTCCCTGGGGCACTGTCCGCTCCCTCCAGCTCTGTGCTCTGCCGTTGCTGCCGCGTAGTTCTTACTAACTCTGAACAAAGGGCCTGTGCTTCTGTTCTGCCACGGACCCCGCCAATCATGCAGCCGGTCCCACCTGCCACGGTCCCCTTCTTGGTTCTGGGGTCTCTCTGGAAAGAGGGTCGACACAGAAGGCGTGCGGGAGAAGGGGCCCCACTGTGTGCCGAGCATTTCCCTGCACCTTGGAACAGGCTGGGCAAACCATCATTGTCACCCATTTTACAGATGAGGAACTTGAGGTGCAGAGAGGGTGGGGAATGTGCTTGGGGAACCGGCTGGTGAGCAAATGACCGAGACTCCTGGCCCTGAGGCCGATCCTGTCTGACTGTCCGCTGCCGTCGGCCACTGTCAAAGTCCAGGGTCGGGCTACTCCGGAAGCCCTCTGAGCCTCAGTTTCTTCAGCTGATGGGGGAGGGTTGCCCCTTGGAGGTTCAGGGTGGGGGCCAGGTCAGCAGGACACCTGACCCGCATGCCTTGTTCCAACCCACGTCCCCTCTTCTGCATCCTTGGTCCTAAGATCCGTGTCCAGGCAGGTGCCTGACCAGGGGGTGGCAGCGACCTCTGGAAGCGCTCCCTAGGGTGTGGAGGCCGCCGCGCCAGGTGGCTGGGGGAGCTCAGGGAGGGTGATGACGTCTCGGACATTCGCCTGCCCTACCACATGCTGGCGCTGTGCCTCTTCCTGGTTTGGGGGTGCCTGTCTGATCCCCACAGGCCAGGGCAGACCCCGGAGGCCCGCACAGACCACTAGGCTCCTTCCACCATCCAGACACAGCGCCCACCTCCTCCTGTCCCCGCCTCCCTCCCCTGGCTGAGCTCCAGCGGGCTGTTAACCACGGGCTGGCCCGGGAGACTGTGACATCCCAAGAGTCAGGAATCGCCTGAGATGGCCGAGGAGCTGGGTGCACAGCCCAGACCGCCATGGGTGTCCCCACCCTCACCCCACTTCATGGATTCTTCTAAACACACCCTCACTCCTCCCTGGCCACGCAGACTGGGCATCAGGCCCCGGGGCGGGAGCGGGGCAGCACATCAGAGGACGGGCCCCTAAGAGAAGGCCCGGCACCAGGGCTGGGGGGCCGCAGGCTCAGGCCGGGCTGGGCCTCAGAGGGAGGAAGGGTAGAGCCAGCCGTCCTGGGGGTCGGCGCTGCCCACCAGCTCTGGAAGCAGGCCTGCCCTGCCCCGTGCTGGCACCGGCCCATGACTGCCCTGTGGACAGGTGTCCTCCCTGGAGGTGCCGCCCTTGCCCCTCAGCTGGAGGTGAGGGGGCTCTGGGACCCCTAAGGTCTCGGGCGGAGGCAGGGGTGGGCTCCAGGGCCCTCCCCGCCGCGGCCCACTTGCCCAGACCCACGGCCGCCCCTGCCCTCTGCTCCCCTCCTGCCTGGGTCCCCGCCTGGCGCTCTCCCGCCACCCCCTCCACCACCATCATCATTACCATCATCATCATCACCATCACCGTCATCATCATTTCCACCGTCACCATCATCACCATCACCACCACAATTATCACCATCATCATCACCACCGTCATCACCAGCACCGCCATCATCACCCTCACCATCCCCACTGTCTCAGTCAGCTCAGATCCCTGCAACAAAATACCACAGACCAGGTGGCTTAAACAACAGACATTTATTTCTCACAGTTCTGGAGGCTGGGAAGTCCAATATAAGGGTGCCAGCCCATTAGGTTTCTGGTGAGAGCTCTCTTGGCTAGTAGATGGCTGTCTTCTTGAAGTGTTCTCACAGGGCCTTTTCTTGGCTTGTAAGAAAGAGAGAAACTGAGAGCGATCATCCTCTTCTGATACAGGCATTAGTCCTATCAGCTTGGGGCCCCACTCTCATGACCTCCTCTCACCATAATTACCTCCTAAAAGCCCTATCTCCAAACACTGTCCTGCTGGGGTTAGGGCTTCGTCACATGACTCTGGGCAGGGGGACACAATCCAGTCCACAGCACCCACCATCCCCAACATCACCACCACCGTTAAAACCACCACGAGCTCCTCACTGCCCCACTTTCAGCACCAGCACCCTTGCTACCACGCTACCTTCATCCCCGCCTTCCTCCACCCGGGCTGCTCTGAACAGAATACCACCGACGGGGTGCCTCGCAAACAACAGAAACTTTCTTCGCACCATTCTGGAGGCTGGAGATCCAAGGTCGGGGTGCCAGGGTGGTAGGGTTCTGGTGAAAGCCCTCTTCTTGGATGTGGACTGCAGACCTCGCTGTGTCCTCACGTGACGGAAGGGGCGAGGGGGCTATCTCGGGTCTCTTTTTTAAGGGCATTAATCCAAATCAAGGCTCCACCCTCATAACCTGATCACCTCTCAAAGCCCCCACCTCCAAATACCATTACCTTAGGGGTTAGGATTTCAACAGTTAAACTTGGGGGGGGCGTATACAAACATCCAGACCATAGCACCCCCCGGTCACCAGCATCCTCATCCACTACCACTATTACTGTCACCTCTACCACACCCACCATCATAACCGTGACCTCCGCCATCAACCATCCCCACCATCCTCTCCACCCCCATCACTCCTGTCACCACCGTCAAAGCCACCACCTCCACTGCACACAATACATACAACCATCACCACTGTCACTGTGTCCCGCCATCTCCTCTCCACCCCCCGTAACCACCGCACCCCACCGTCATTCCCAGCACCACCATCGACATCACTATCACCACCTTCATCATCCACACGACCACCCTGACCAAGCCTGCCCTCTGGCTGGCGGTGCACTTCACTGATGACGAGTGAGGGCCTTGAGGGAGGCAGACCTGGGCTCAGATTCCAGTCGTGCTCATTATTGTGGCCACGGCACTTGAACCCACCTTCCTAATTGGAGAAAAGGAGTTCACTGTCCAACTCCAGACCATTGCTTCCCGTAAGGACAACTTTGCCCTCTGGGGGCAGTGGGCGGCTGTCTGTCCAGGTGGCCCCATCTCCAGCCCCCAGGAGAGTCTCCAAGGGGTGTCTGGATCATGGGATGACAGCTTCTGACCCAGTGGTCGGGCGAGGCCCTGTCGTCAAGTGTCTGGAAGATTCCGCGTTGTCGGACAGATCAGATGGAACTGCAGTGTGGGCAGCTCACAGACCAGGGGCAGGGCGTGGGGAGCACCATGCTTGCCCTCAACAGAGCGTGGCTTCCAGCCCCCGTTCTTGCAAACAAGCTGGGAGGACCTTTGTGTCACTAAAGAAGAAAGTCCCTTCCGGTGAGAACCAGAGCTGAGGGGATGGTGAACTTCGAAGCGTTTGCTGAAATACCCATTTTGTGTTCTGACGTCCAACCTTCAGTCCTCTCAGTGAGAAACCACTGAACAAGGACTCGTGCTGCGCGGGGTGGAGGTGACACGGGGCCGTGGGAGGCAAGGAGACGGGCACTGAACCGGGCCGGCCGGCGCCACAAGCTCTAACCCTTAGCTGCCGCCCCACGGTCTCGTCCAGGCCTCCAGCTGGGGCGTAGCAGCAGCTGCCCACCCCCTTTGCCAGCCTGGGGCCCAGCAGCATCTCTCTGGCCGCCCAGGACCACCAGGCCTGAGCCTCAATGCCGAGGTCACCGCGCCTGCTGGCTGGGCCCCCCTGCTAGGATGGCGGGGCAGCGCAGACGCCCGCGTCTGGTGGACGGCGGCAACTCGAGGCCTCGTGGAATCCGCTGCAGAGCCTCCCGAGGACACCTGGACTCCTCTTTCGTCATTAGGAAGGATCGGCCAGTGGAGTGGCTGGCTCACGGAGAGCCCGGTGACATCACTGCGCCACTTCGTTAATAAAGTGACGGAACAGATGCCCACTCGCCGGAGGCCGCAGCCGAGCCCCCTCCTCACAGGAGAATCCTGGGGCCCGAGCTGCTTCCTAAGCTAACGGATCCCTCCTTAGACCCCTCTTCCGGCTGCCCCCTACCCCCGGCCCTCTCGCCCTCCTTCTCCGTTTCTCCATCTGCTGCTAGTGGGGCCTCAGCTTCCCCCTAGCTGTTGGCCAGGCTGCAGGTATGCTGCTCGTGGGGAAGAGATGGAGAGCGAGCCTGGAGGATACAGGGTCGGGACCTGGACCCAGGGCCACCTCACCCTTGCTCCGTGGGGTCCTGATCTGGAAGTGGGGAGCAGGGCCTCCTCCAGGCCTTGTTGGGGAACTGCAGGGATGCAGGAAGGTCGGGCACAGGCCCCCACTCCTGCCAGGTCCAGACGTAAAATCCGGAGTCCATCTTCTCCACTGCAGTGAGGCCCCGCCTGCCCTCGTGGTGGCCGGTGTCTCAGTGTCTTGAGGCCTGAGCTCACACCGCAGCCTTGGGGAACAAGGGCACAGGGCCTGCCCATCACCCGCTTCCCAGCCCCTCGCACCTCACACCTCTGTCCCCCAATCCCCACCTTCAGAGGTTCCCAACTGCAGTCGGGACACCACAGCCTGGCAGAGGGGCCCCCAACAGGCAGGTCCCACCCCCTCCAGGACACTGGCCTTTTGCTCTCACAGGCCTGTTCTGGCCTCCCATTGTCCCCCTGGGAAGCTCTCTCAGCCTGTGACTCCCAGCCCCCGGGCTCCACCAGTGTCTGTCTGCGGGCCCGTGGAGGTGGGACCTGTGTCTGAGTGGGCACCGGGCCAGGCTGGACAGAGAAGGAAGTTCCCCGCCCCTGCAGGATGCCCCCGGCGGGCTCTCTGGGCCCCTCCCCACCGCAAAGCCTACAGCCTGACCTCTGCAGCCAGAGGCCACTGGCCCCAGCTGGTGACTGAGAGGAGCCCGAGCCCAGGTCCCTGGAGAGGGAGGGGCAGAGGCAGGGCAGCTGGCTGCTGGGCCCCCAAGCCCCGGGGTCTCTGCGAATGGGGCTGGCTGGAGGGGTCTCGGCTCTGGTCCCTGCGTGTGCCTGCCCACCAGATGACTGGGGCCTGGCGCAGCCATGATGCTCCCCCAGGAGCCGCCTGGACCAGCTGGGGTCTGCGCTTGGGCGAGCCCAGCTCTGACACTCACACCTCCCCCGCCCTGCAGTGAGTCAGCTCCACAGTCACTCTCCACCCCCGAGACTGTCACCCAGGACCTGGAACCGCGCTGCACCTGGAGTTGGGCAGAGGCGGAGGAAGGGGAGTGTTGTGACCACAGAGAGCACTGAGTCACATGTGGGGGAGGAGGGAGGAGGTCAGCAAAGGCTCTTACCTTCCCCCAGGAGAGGAGTGAAACCTACACAGGGCTCCAGGCTCCCTGGTTTTGCCCTCCTTATGAGCTAAGGGAACATGGGGGCCAGGGCGAGGGCTCAGAGTGGGACCAGTGTCAGGGCTCAGAGTGTGTGACCAGGGCCAGGGCTCAGTGTGGGACCAGGGTCAGGGCTCAGCGTGGGACCAGGGCCAGGACTCAGCGTGGGACCAGGGCCAGGGCTCAGCGTGGGACCAGGGCCAGGGCTCAGCTTGTGATCAGGGCCAGCGCTCAGCGTGTGACCAGGGCCAGGGCTCAGAGTGTGACCAGGGTCAGGGCTCAGAGTGTGACCACGGCCAGGACTCAGCGTGGGACCAGGGCCAGGGCTCAGCGTGGGACCAGGGCCAGGGCTCAGCTTGTGATCAGGGCCAGCGCTCAGCGTGTGATCAGGGCCAGGGCTCAGAGTGTGACCAGGGTCAGGGCTCAGAGTGTGACCAGGGCCAGGCTCAGCGTGAGACCAGGGCGAGGGCTCAGCGTGTGACCAGGGCCAGGGCTCAGCGTGTGACCAGGGCCAGGGCTCAGCGTGGGACCAGGGCCAGGGCTCAGCGTGGGACCAGGGCCAGGGCTCAGCGTGGGACCAGGGCCAGGGCTCAGCGTGTGACCAGGGCCAGGCTCAGCATGGGACCAGGGTCAGGGTTCACCCAGGCCAAGCACAGCAGATTCCTGAGTCCTGGCTGATCAGGAACCTTCCAGCTCCTTCAAGCTTCTAGGCTGGGGCTGCCTACACTCCCTCATGAGCCCAGCAGAGGGCACTGTGCAGCCCCTGAAGACAGAACAAAGGAAGCCCCTGTTCTGGAAGGGTCTGTGAGGGTGCCACAACCCCCTGCAGTTTCCACATCCACACACCCCTCGGCCCCAGGCTGGAAGACCGTCCCTGGAGAGGGTGTGTCAGAAGGGTGACCACCACACCTCACAGCCTGGCCTCTGCCAGGGGCTGGGGGCAGCCAGTGAAACCCAGACCCCAGGAGCTACCCTGGGGCCCCCACCCTGCTGGGCCTCTGGCTCCTCTTCTCACTGGGGCTGCTCACGACACGAAGCAGGCCTCGGTTCCGAGCCCAGTTCCCGGGCCCCGGCCAGCGCGATGGGCTGCCTTCTGCGCCTGCTCACGTGTCAGAGGGACGTGGCCATTCCCCCGCCGAGCCTGGGGTCTCCGGCCCACCCTTCCGGCACTGCCCAAGAATCCCCTCCTGCCCAAAGTCCAGAGCGGTGGCCACACTGACCGGGCGTCACACAGCGGGAAGTCTGGGGCAGGCCTCGGGACCCCTCTGTGAAATGGGGCCATCACGGGGACGGGCCCCACGTCCACCCGTGAAGGCCTGTGCCCCCCGTAGGCCCGGTTGGGTAGGAGAGGCGGCAGACAGCAGCGGTGGCTCGGGAGGGCTCAGGACCCAGCGCCACGACCTCCAACCGCGACGGAGGGCCAGGCTGCTGCTGCCGCCTCGGCCTCCCTTTCTGGGCAGTGGGTGAGACTGTCCCACGTGGCTCTGAGACCATCCATCTTCTTCATTTTCATCCTGTCCTTTGAATGGCATAGTCTCTATCAGTCTCGAGCACTATCAAGGTCACTAATTCTTCTGTTAGTTCACATCTCCTGTAGAGCCCTTCCAGTGAATTTTTCATCTGTTGTTGTACTTTTCGACTCTGGAATTTCCATGGGTTTTTTTTTTAAGAGGAATGGTTTTTTGTTGTTTTTTTTAAAATACTTGTATTAAGGTGTCATCTGTCTATTCTTAATTAAGATAGCTGAGTTTCCTTTAAGATGGTCACAGAAGCAGGGTGTGTTTGTTTTTAGACCACGCCCCGCGGCATGTGGGATCTTAGCTCCCGGACCAGGGATCGAACCCGTGCCCCCTGCAGTGGAAGCGCAGAGTCCTAACCACTGGACCGCCAGGGAAGTCCCTCCAGGGTTTTTAAAATAACTTTTTGTTTATAATCTTTTTATAGATACTCTCTACTTGATACCTTCCTTTCTTTTTTCCCCCTTCTTTAATCATGGTTTCCTTTCGTTCTCTGACCACATTTGTAAAGGCCAATTTGAAGTCTTTTCCTGTTAAATCCAACATCTCACTCCCTGAGGCAGTATCCGTTGCCTGCTTTTTGGTAACAATATGGTATGTGGCCATATTTTCCTGTTTCTTTGCATGCTCGTAATTTTTGGTTGGAAACTGATCCTTTTAGGAAATATATCGTACCAACTCTGGGTACTGGGACTTGTTATCTGCTTGTTTTGTGTTTGGCTGGCTGGGTCATCTCAGTGGCTCCCCTGCAGCCCCTGACGGAGCCCCCAATGCTCCTTCTCAGGGGGGCGGCCTCCAGCAGGCCCACACTCCGCCCACCTCCAACCCCATGGCAGTGGTTTTGCCAAAGCTCTGTGTGGTCCCTGCCCACAGCCAGCTGTTAAGTTCCACTCACAGCTGGCTGACTGCTCTGTTGTTTTTTGTTTGTTTGTTTGTTGGTTTTTTATAAATTTATTTATTTTTGGCTGCATTGGGTCTTCATTGTTGTGCACGGGCTTTCTCTGGTTGCAGAGCACAGGCTCTAGGTGCATGGGCTTCAGTAGCTGTGGCTCATGGGCTCCAGAGCACAGGCTCAGTAGTTGTGGTACATGGGCTTAGTTGCTCTGCGGCATGTGGGATCTTCCCGGACCAGGGCTCGAACCCGTGTTCCCTGCATTAGCAGGCGGATTCTTAACCACTGCGCCACCAGGGAAGTCCCCGCTCTGTTGTTTTTAACAATGCCCTGGGCGTAAGCTGCTTCTCAGACCAATCCAGTCAAATTTGGCTCCTTTGAACGAATAGATACTGAGATCAGTGCTTGAGACTTTTTCCCTGACCCACAGACAGCCTCCAGTTTAGCCTGCATCACCAGTTAAATCTATCAACCTCCTCCCACTGGCCTTTCTCCACGATGTCCGGTTTCTGAGAGCAGCCTTAGGCTTGCACTTCTCCACACTCTGCAGCAAACGAAGTCAGCTCCTTAGCAGAGGGACTAGCTCTGTCCCACGGCCCGCTCCTCCCCGGGAAGAACCTCTGAGCACAGCTCTGGGGCGGGGGGTGAGTGACAGCCCTGCTTCCGGAGCTGAGTGGTAGGTGGAAGGGGCAGCAATCCAGGCCTCCCGGGCCTGCCGTGCAGGTGGCGCACCCTCACACACGTCCTGGGCTCCCCTCAGCAACGTGCCCCGCGTCCTCACGGACACGGCGGCTGCGACCCGGGGAAGCGACTGCCGGACAGGGCGGCCGCCCCAGCAGCCCTTCTCGGGAGACCTGTGCTCCCTGGAAGCAGGAAGGGACTTTGTCTCACCGCCCTCTGGCCTCAAGCTGAGCCCAACGCCCAGCACGCAGCAGGCGCTGAGCAATGCTACGCGTGGATGAAACAGAAGCACGTTTACGCGCCAAGAAAACCCACTGACGCTGGTGCCTGTGGATGCCTCCTTCCTGGGGCTGCCCAGGCGGGTCCTGTTTGCCCAAAATTCTGCTGCCCCTGTGCCACAGCCTCCCAGGAACGGAAGCAGCGTGTGGCCCTGCCGCCGACCCCCATCCCTCCAGGAACAGCTGGTGACGGGGGCCCAGAGCTGCCTCCAAAGGGCTCTGCCTCCCGACCTGGGTAATCCTGGCCGAAAAAGGTCCAAGCAGAGGCTGCAACTGCCTGCCTTCCTTTCTTCATTCATCTGCCCTCCACCCAGCCACCCTCCAATCCCCCCTACCCCACCACCCGGCCCACCAGAGGTGTGAGTGCTACCACGCGGACACGCCCAGGGCAGGGCCGCCCCCACCCCCGCCCCCGCGGGAAACACTGGTGAGGCGGGGCGGTTCACCCCAGACCCCTACGCAGGCTCAGCCTTCCCCAACTGGACGACCTCCAGGACCTCCCACACTGCAGGTCTAACCTGGGGTGCCTGCAGACCCCCCAGCACTGGGCAGCAGGCACTGCAGGCAGCGGACCCAAAGCAAAAGAGACTGTGAAGGACCACCGACCCACCCAGCCCCCTGGCAGCTGCCTGACTTCCAGCTACAGCCCGCGAGTCCAGCCCCTGCTCGGCCAGGCTCAGGCAAGGGGCACCCCTGGCGGAGGCTGCCTGTCCTGGGTCGGGGGCCCCAGGCCTCCCAGCAGACTCTGGCCTCCTCCCCCTGCATCCCGGCACCGCAGGCACTGCCCAGGAACCGTCCCTTATCCACCGCAGGCAGGGCTGACGCCTGCTGCCCGTCCGGCTCCGGGGACGCCCCGATTCCTCCCGCGGTGGGAAGGAGTGGCTGAGGACACGGTGTGGCCGCAGGCGGCTTCCTCCCAGCTCGGGGTCTGCCAAGTCGTTTTGACCACCGAGAAGGGGGAAGGTCAAGGTGGGCAAACAGACCGGAAGGGGCCGCCGAGTCCCGACAGGGACGACTCCTGGGCTTGTCCCAGGGCACCGGTGCTGCCTGCCTGGGGCGGGAGGAATGTGCGCAGCTCCCCCTGTGCCCGAGCTCGCTGCCCCCGCAGGGTGAGCAGGGGGCCTGGAAGAGGCTCTGCCAGCGGGACGGAGACCCCACTGCCCCTGGGGGCTTCAGGAGAGGAGACAGAGGGGCCGATGCACGGGCGGATGAGGAGGCCTTCCCACCCGGCTCCGATTTTGCACCCGGTCCAGTGGGCCCCCGAAGACTGTTTAGGAAAGACTCTGAGACCAGAACATTCTGACCCCTTGAGCCTCTCAGAAACTGTAAGTGAAGAGCAAAGCCCCAGGGGTGGGCGCTCGGGGGCGGGGCAGAGGCGGGGGCATCCACGGGCAGCTGGGCGCCGCTGGGCTCCGGTCCTCCCCGGGCACGCGCACCTCACCCTGCACCTCAGTCTGCACCCCGAGAAACCTCGCACCGCCCGGGATCTCCAGCACCGAGGCCATGAGGAGGGGCCCGTGCTGGCTCGTTAGGGGAGAGGGAAGCAGGCAGGGCCGAGTCCTGCCCCCTGAAGAATGCAGCACAGGGGGCGCGTCTGGTCCTGGAAGGAGGACAGACACCCTCAGCCAGGCGGTGACAAGTGCTCATTGATCGGCCACAACACAGCCAGGACGGGGGCAGGCTGTGAGGGCAGGACAAGAGTCTGGCCTGGGGTCTACAGTCTGGTGGGGACAGAGCACCCACGGGGGGCCTAGGAGAGCCGGTTCCACCCGCCCCCGCCCCCCAGCACAGTCCTGCGGCTCCAGAACCGCTGGGCTGGGGTCAAGGGGCTGACAGCAGGGAGGGAGCTTCTCCGCGTGTCCGTCCATCTCCACGCTGCCGCCCCTGACATCGGACCCTGTTAACACCTCAAGCAGCTGCAATTCAACCGCACAGGGGACGCACAGGAGTCCAAAAGTGGCACAAAAGTACACGGTGCACAGATGTCGCCCCAAACACGTGAAGGAAACCGATGTGACAACGCAGCAGGAGGCAATCAGGCCCAAAGAATCAGCAACGACACTCTGAGAACGATCTGTGCTTGTTGCACAATCTTCACACACGCATTTAAAGCAGGAAACACACGATCCACAGAGCAGTGCCAGGTCAGCCACGACTGTCGCCTCACTGTTTGGAAAGATGTAAAAACACCAGAGACATCGACTGCGGACCAAGCCCTCACCTCCCCTCGGCTCTCACGGGAACAGAGGGCTCTCGGCACGCAACAAACACAGGAATGAAAACTATGTGCCGATTCAGCTACCCACGAAGGGGATGCAACTGAAGGCAAGCAGTGAGAAGAGCACAGAAAAGCACGCCCATTTCATGTACGTTCACAGAGGGCGACCACTGCCGATAAGGGGCTCTCTGTCCTACGGCTGTGCTGACGAGCGACATGGCAGAACGGAGAGGCTGGGGATCAGCTGCAACCCAGGAAACACAGCCGCGTCATCCCGCAATCGGCCTTTACGAAACCAGCAGCACAGCCAGCGTTCCCCACGTGAATCACTGCGGGGCAAACAGCTGAAAAGAGGAGTTCAAATACTGCTAAACAGCTCAGCTGCATGTTTTACTGTTTTTGTTATATCGCCTAAGGCTAATTTCTGAACATCTGGTCAAAGTTTATTAATGCAGAGGCTGTAAATGTGAAATTCCGGGGAACGAGGCCTGTAGGTTGGACGCGGAGCCAAGATGCTCGAAACACTGGCAGTGTCCTGTAGCCCCGCATTGGGGCGACGGGCACCCCAGCCGCCCGCTCCTGCTGGCTTTAACGGAGCAATTCTACCACATCAAGTCGGCGTGCAGTCTGCTGCATCGTGGGGTCCAAGCCTGAGAGGCAGGATGTGCTGGCGACACGGAGAAACTCTGAGAGACTTGTGCTGCTATGTGAGCTCACGACTGAAGGGGGACACGTGGCCTGTAAAGCCACAGGCAGGGGCCACGCCGACTCTTATTCGTATTGAGTCCCGCCCTCGGTGACCTGCCCTCAGAGACCTGCCCGACCCAGGGCTGGCCCCCAGACCAGCAGACTGAGTCCCGGTGGAGGGGAGCGGTGGGCCACAGGAAGGGCCAGCCCCGTCAAGTGGCAGCAGGTACCGCCATTGGTCGGCTGAAGGCGGCTCTTCCCCACCTGGACAGAGAGACATCTCCACCCTCGGACACAGCAAGGCTCAGCCAGCGAACACAAGGCTGGCTTCTGGCCACCGGAGGCTCCGGCACGTTTCGGGTCTGGGTGGGCCCTTCAGGAAGACCCCCTGGCACCCATGTGGCAGGCCACACGGCAAAACCCCGATGGGGCGGCCGTCCTGAGGGACGTGACCCCTGAGACCGCAGGTCGGGCCCCGCTGCCTCAGGCCTCACCCGCTGTGGACGAGCCGGGCAGAGGGGAGCGAGGCGGGGCGCCGCGAGGCCCAGAGTGCTCCCAGGGCGCCTCGAGCTTGACTGCGGCCCGGAGGGCCCTGCGCCGCTGTGCCTGCTGCCGCCTGCCGAACGCGGAGCGCAGCGCGCGCAGCTGGCCCACCTCCTGTGCCGAGAAGCAGGGCTGCCCCTCCGCAAAGCGCACCACAGCGTCGAAGGATGCAGCTGCCTGCTCCCAGGCCGCCTCGTCACCCTCCCCGGCCTCGGCCAGCTCGGGACTCCCCGTGGCCGCGCCCCCTAGGCGGGCCGGGGCGCCTCCCCCGAGCCCGGGGATGTGCACGAAGGTCTGGTCGGGAGGCTTCGTCCTGAGGCGCTCGGGCTCCTCCTCTGAAGACGAGCCTTCGACGAGCATTACCTCGGGCCACAGCTTCCTCCAGGCCCGGCTGAAGACACCGCCCGGCACCGCGTTCCAGGCGCAGGCCACGTCGAGCACGGCGTCGTGCACGCTGCAGCGGGGGGTGAAGGCCTGCAGCGTGCCGCGAGGGGTGACAAAGTTCCTCATGAAATCCCTCCGAATGCCCTGGTCCATGGGCTGGATCAGGGAGGTGACGCTGGCGGGCAGGAAGATGGTGAAAATGTTCTCCGAAACCAACTCGGCCTCCCGCGGGTGGGCCCGGGAGCCGTCCAGCAGGAGGATGGCCTTGCTGTCTTCGGGCAGAGCCACGGCTCGGAAGTGCTCCTTCACCGCGGGCACAAAGATGTGATGGAACCAGTCAGTAAAAATCTCCTTGTCCACCCACGCGTTACCTTGGGCCTTGTACGCGACAGGCAGGTGCTGGATGCCCTGGACCGCCTTGGGGCCGCCGCATTTCCCGACCACCAAGGGTTTGATCCTGTGGGAACCCGTGGCGTTGGCGCACATGAGGACGGTCAGCCTGTCCTTGTTCTGCTTGGGGCTGGGCAACACCCCGCCCTCCGGGCTGGGACTGGGCGAGCTGCGCCAGAAGAGGCCGGTCTCATCGGCGTTGTACACCTGCTCGGGGGACAGGCCGTGCTCGGCGGTTAAGCTCCGGAAGAAGCCGCAGAACTGCTCTGCAGCCTGGTGGTCGGCCGCCTGTTTCTCGCTGGACGCGTCCAGCTTCTTGATGCCGTGTCTGGCCTTAAAACGCCAGAGCCAGCCGCCAGAAAACACGCAGGGCTCGGTCAGCTGCATCTGCTCGTAGAAGTCCTTGGCCTTTTCAATGAGCATGGGGCCCGAGACGGGCACGCCCTCGGCGCGCTTCACCAGGAACCACTCGTACAGCACGCGGTCCAGGTGCTCGAGCTTGGGCGTGTGCAGCGTGCGCCGGTGCGCCAGGGCCTTGTCCGAGTCGGAGTTGGCGAAGAAGCGGAGCAGCTGGGCCTTGTGGGCCCTGATGTCGTACAGGGTGGACATGCCCACGTTGTACTCCTGCATCAGCGCCTTCCTGCTCTCCCCCTTCTCCAGGCGCCGGCAGATGTCCATCTTCTCCTTCAGGGTCAGCACCACCCTCTTGCGCTTCTCCCCCGGGCTCCTCCCGGCAGCCGGCTTGGAGGCCATGAGGAGGGGGCTCGGCCCGGCCGACAGGGGTCGCGCCTGAGCCAGTACTGGAGGCCTTTCCACCCCTCCCTCCCCTCCCACCACCCTCGCCCACCCGCTGACGCGGGGCCGCCACGAGCCAAGGCCCCTTCTCGGCTCCGGCAGCTTCCCGCCGCGAGCCAAGGCCCCTTCCCGGCTCCGGCAGCTTCCCGGCCCTCTCTGCAGGGGGGACCAGCGTCAGCCGCCCTAGTCTTCCACAGCTGGAACCTCCAGCCTTCTCTGCAGGGACGGTGGCAGCTTCTCCCCTCAAACACGGACCGGAGGGTAAAGGGGCCCCGGGAGCTGGTTTCCGGCAAATCGAGGTTTCACCGTCTGAGCCGTGGGTGCCTCTCTCACGCACATGGTGCTTTAGCAGCTGGAAAGCAAAAGGGGGAAGAAAGAAAAACGTTACGGGGGCACGCTCCTCGGCCACCATAGGCACATTGTTACTTTCGACGTGCTGGGGAGCGGCAGGGGGCGGTGTCGTGGAGGCGACGAACACGCGAGCTGGCCGGCAGGTGGCGCAGGGAAGAGGCCTGCCTGGCGCGCTGGGCACACTGGCTCTTCTCAGCTTCCACAGGTGACCTCGGAGTCGCTCGCTATGGCTCCAAATTAAAAGTGGCTCTCTTGGAAGCAACCTGGCCTCCCGGGAAAAACGCCAAGGGCGATGCCACTGAACGAAGCAAGGAAGCCATAGACGCTGGGCGACCTGAGAGCCACGTCCCACCTCCAGAACCAACCTTCCCTCTGTAGCTGCTCTCGGCCCACCTGACCTATCCACCTTCACAAAGCCCTTGTTCCCTCGAGGGCGGCCGAGGCAGGGGATGGAGGTGCTGCGAGGGGCAGGGATTCCTCTAGACTTCCGGGGCTGAGGAGCCTGCAAACCTCTTCTGAAACAAGGTCCCCTCAAACCCTCTCTTTGACAGCAGGCCCCAAACTGCTTCTAGAAAACCAGGCCTTGGTAGGCCTCGGGCTCCTCCCAGAGCTGGGAGGGGCTGCCAGTCTCTCAGCTACTGGTCCCCACAGCGACACGCTCAGACGCCAAGGACGCCTCTGGATGCAGTCACACGTGAGTGTGCAAACAACACTCACACGCACCCTCCCTCCATTACACACACACAGGGCACTGGAAAGGGCCAGGCCAGGGCGGGCTTCCTGAATACTTGTTGATCGAGAACACTCTATGAATAAATTACTAATTCATGCTGGAAACAAAAACATGAGAACTGTCTTCTGGCCCCGCTGGGAGCAGGGTGGTCTTCCTGCATCAGTTATGTATCCTTGTAAGTAGTAAACTTCGTGTTTAAGTTGACATACACGTCTTTGGTTAAAGCTAGTAAGAGAACATAAAGGAAAGTGACTTACATAAACCCCACAGCTCTGGTCTAACTTGTCTTTCATCATCATCTCATCTTTCATCCTCATAAAGATCTGGGTCATTACGGTCCCTTCCAGCTGGTCATGTCCATCCCTTTATGACAATTTCCCCAAACGCCCCCCACCCCTCCCTGCTCCGTGGAGCAGACACGTAGGACTTAGCAGACGGTCCTGGCTGACCTGGGCAGCCTGTGAGAATCACAGCCCTGTCACATGTCACCTGGTAAAACGCCAACTTCCTCCAGCCCCTGAGGAGCGAAGAGTTGTTATCCCCACACTGACCAGCCCTGGCTGCTCTGCTCGGGCTGTGTGGCGTGTCTGCCACGAGTCCTGTCTTCTCCCTCCCGGCCAGCTGTGTCCCCTGGCTCCCCTCTCACCCGGGAGGGACTGCCAGTCACCGAGGCAGCACCACAGGCAGCTGACGGCATCCGTCGCCAGGTCCCAGCGCGGAAAGGCAGCAACTCCCACCTCACCTCCCTCCCAAACCCTCACACTCGGCTCTGTCCAACTTCACGCCACAGGTGAGGCCACAGGACTACTCACGTGTGGGACATAAAAAGGTAGCCCCTTGAGACCACAGCTCAACAGAAATGAAGTTTATTCAGATGTAGCAAGAGTCCCAAAGACAAACCCTAGGCATGTCAGCAGCCAGCCCAAGGTACCTCCTTTCACCCTTCTGAGTCAGTCTCCTGGTCTGCAAAGTGCGGGTGCTGGGCCTGCTGGGACCTATTTTCATCCTGTTGGGTTGGCTAAAAAGTTTGCTCAGGCTTTTCCATAAGATGCTACGGAAAATCCCGAACGACCTTTTCGGCCAACGCAATATTTACTGGGTGACAGTGTGATTGTGGACTGCCTGGCCCTGTGGAGAGCAGAGAGAACTAAAGGCCATAATCCATCCTTAAGGAAACATTCAATATAAAACCACCGTACAAACCAGGAGGAAACAGGGGACCCCCGGTCACTTGCGAGGGACTTACTCTAAGCACAAAAGGAAGGAGGAAGGGCCGGACGCGGCACCGGGAGGAGGTTCAGCGCCAGACACGGGCCCACTGCGGACGCTTCCTCACGGCTGAGCCTGATACAAGGGAGATGGAAACACCGGTCCCGCTGGAGACACAAAAACTTCCTTTAAAAGTGAAATTCAGATATTACTTCTGAGACAATTTCTTAAACCAAAAGGAAACAACACGGCCAAAAAATTAAGACGGTTTGCAGCCTTGCCACTGATACCCTCTTGGGCCATAGGGGACGGTAGGAGGGGGCAGAGTTGGGGCAGGAGAGAGAAGAGTGGGGCACCACCTGCATTCTGCCCCTTCCTGCAGGCGGGGAGATGCTCGTCCTTAGAGGAGAGCCTGAGGAATTTAGGAGGAGAATGTGAGAAACCACGTTTCCTCGGCAGTAGCCAGTAGTGCGCAAGGGCGTGTGTGGGGAGCGGGGCGACTATCAGGAAAAATACTCCAGACATAAGTGTTCCGGCCCGAGGAAGGGCTGGATTAAGTCTTGAGGGGCAAGAGGGACTGGGGAGGGGTCCTGGGTCAGGGGCGGGCATGGGGGTGCGCACCCTGCAGAGAGGGGAGGCGGGCAGTTAGTTACCCACGCAGACCCCTCCTTCGTGGGCGCAGGTGCGGGGCCGTGGGCAGCCCGAAGCAGGGGGGCGGCTCGGGTTAGGGGAGAGGCTTGTTTTGATAGCGTTTCTAACGCCGGGGACCACGTTTGGGGCAGAAAAGCAAAAACCAAAAAGAAGAGAAAGCGGCCAGGTCTCAGGCCGGCTCCTTCCTGGCGAAGGGACCTCGGGGGCTGGTCCTTCCTCGGGGGGAAGCACCGGCCAGGCTCGGAGGGAGGCTGCGGAGAGACCAGCTCGGTTTCGGGGGCCCCGGGGAGGCTCCGCACCAGCAGCTCGGCCCCGGGCCCCAGCGGCCCGCCCGGCACCCCCGCAGGCCTGGACCCCACTCACCTGCAGACCCCGAGCCGCCACCGCCGGCCGGAAGCGCCCCACCCCCCGCCGGTCCGCGCCGCTCCGCCTTCCCCCAGCCACTTCCGGGACGCTCTAGGCGGCCCGGGGGGCTCGGCGTTTCTGTGGCTCCATGGGTGGCGGCGGGCGCGCGGTGACCGTAGGCTCGGGTTCGGAGGTGGGTGCATCTCTGGGCCGAAAAGGCGGGGGCTCTTGTCCTGGGCAGGGGTGGCAGCAGGGCAGGGTGGGCCCGGCGCCCCCGGCCGGGAGGCCTCGGGTGGGGACGTTCCTGATGGAGGAAGGCAGTGCTTGAGCCCCTCCCTTTGCGAAGTCCACCGGCAACGCTGTTTTCCTCCTCCCTGGCCTCATCCACCCCTAATTTAGATGATTTGGATGATGAGATTTGCAACTTCTGAGCTGGGGAGACTTGGATGAGATTCAGACTTGAGTTGATGCTGTAATGAGTTGAGATTTGGGGGACCTTCGGATGGGGTGAATGTATTTTGCATGAGGGGCAGAGGACGTCCAAGCTCGAATCCCCAGAACCTGTGACTGGGTCACCTCACATGGCATCAGGGACTTTGCAGATGCAATTGAGTTACGATTTTTGAGATGGGAGATTATCCCCATTATGAGGATGGGCCCGGTGTCATCACAGGGTCCTCATAAGAGGGAGGAAGGAGGCACAGAGCCGGAGAAGGATGTGAGGATGCAGGCAGAGGGAGAAAAGGAGATGTGACAGCAGACGCAGGATGGAGTGTGCGCCTAGAAGATGGAGGAAGGGGCCACCAGCCAAGGAATGCAGGGCCTGCAGGAGCCGGAAAAGAGCCTGCAGAAGGAACCAGCTCTGTGGACACCTTGATTTTTAGCTCCGTAAGGCTCGTGTCAGACTTCTGACCTCCAGAACTGTAAGATGATAAATGTGTGTTGTTTTAAGCCCAGTTTATGGTCATCTTGTTGCAGCAGCAACAGGGAACTAGGATAGATTTTCATAGTTCTCTCCCTCTTTGTTCACCTTCTTCCCTTGGCTCCCAGGACACGACCACCCCTGGCCCTCCTTCCTCACCTTCCCCTAATGATTCCCAACGGGCCAGCTTCACCCCTCCGCTCTCTCCTCTCTGTCCACGCCCCCTCCTGGGATCTCCTCCAGTCTCGTGCTGTGCCTACCAGCAAAGGCAGGCAGCTCCCAAGTTTATGCCTCCTGCCAGGACCCTGCCCGCAAACTCTAGCCGCCTGTGCCCTACCCAGCGTCCCGACGTACGACGTACGTAGCCTTCTGACCCTCGAGCCGGCATTTCTACACCTGGGCTCGCACTCCTCCCCCGGCCGGGCTCCAGCTTCACACCACCCACCGCAGTGAGTTGCAGCTCCACGTCTCCATCGCTCCGGCCAAAAACACGGAGTCATCCCTGACTCTTTGTCCCCCCACCCCCACGCTCTGCCCTCCACATCCAGGCAGCGTCTGGCCTCTGCTCACTCCCCCCAGGCCGCCCTGAACCCGCTGTTGCCTCCCCTGGCCCTGGCTTCTGCCCTTGCCCCCAGCGGACTGGAGGGCCCTTAGCCAGCGGGGTCTCCGGGATTGGTGAGGTTGACCCCAGGGAGGCCGGCTTCATCCCCGCATGGCACTCTGCTGCCACCTTGTGGGCACCGGATCTCTTGCGCCCCCCAGAACCTGCTGGGGCCGATGCTCCCACCATCACGCTGGGAGCCTCGGGCCTCGTCTCCAGGACTGAGTCCACTCTGGCAGAGAGGAAGGGGTCGGAAGAAGGAAGACCATCCCCTGGTGTCACATGAAGCCTGGCATGGAGGGCCCCCTCCCCCAAGTATCCCCCCAGTGCACAGGGTCAGGCCCCCAACCAGGCCAGACTGTCCACAGCCCGAAGGCCTTGGAGAGGGTCTGGCTGAGCGGACGCCCCTCCCCGCCCCCTCCCATGGCATCCCAGAAAGGTCCTCCTGGGCCACCAGGCCTGGCGAGGTCCTGCTCTCACTGTCTTCCAAGCCCACGGGGCTCCTGAGTGCTGTGGTCCCTCTGCCCATGGCCCTTGGCCTGGGCCACGCTGGGCACCCAGCCCAGGTTCCAGACCCTCGGGTGGAGAGATGTCCGGTCCCCCCAGAGCCAGGGCGAGGGTTTCTCACAGCAGAGGGGACTTTACTTGGGGGTTGGGGGTGTGGCTGGAGCTCCTGGCTCCCCGACTTCACTCGGGGAAGGAGGAGTGGACAGGAGAAGGGGGGCCGGCTAGGGGCTCAGTCCTGAGAGGCACCGAGGCCCTGAGGACTTGGGAACACACAGGAGGGGCACCTCTGCGACCAGGGCTCTCTGGGGACTGAGACCCCTGAGCCCAGGACGGACAGTGTGGGGCTGGTGCACCGATCAGGTGGACGGGGTCTCAGTGCCCTGCACACACACTCAGCTGTGGGACACGCATTTACACACGCCCTCCACATGCACTGTTCACCCAGGAACACACCCTCACACATGCATTCCACACGGTCGCTCCCACATGCAGTTTTCACACACACAGACAGCTCACAGAGTCGGAGCTTGCAAGACGCGGCTTTAATTTTGAGAACCTATAATGGGGAGCCCGGCGCCATGGACGCTGTCCCCAGTCTGTCAGGGATCTGGCAGTGTACCAATTACCCTCCTGGTGATACATGCACTTTTCTAAAGGAAAATGTCTACAAATGTGGAAGAGAATTCAGTTGCGGTTTTGCAGTAATACCCCATCTTTATTTTTCTTAATTAATTCTGCATAAAATAATGAATTCATTCAAAACTGATGTCCATTAAAGTGTGGAGCCATGTGGCAGCCCCAGGAGGCGGCAGTGGTCTGTTGGCAAGGAACCCCTGTGAGGTGGGTCTGCCCCACACAGCCTGCCTCCCCCCCAGTGCCCAGCCCCACCACCAGTCCTAGCAGCCCCGGCTGCACACTGGCAAGATGAGGGAAGTCCCTGAGCTATGTGAACAGGCAGGATCTCCAGGGAACCCAACCGGTTTGGGCCCATGGGCGGGCAGGCGGAGGGCCAAGAGAACAGGAAGATCTGGAGTCCCAGGAGGTGGCTGCAGAGCGGAGGAGAGGAGGGGCTAAGGGTGAGTCACATGGAAGCCACCCCTCGACCCCATTCACTGTACAGAGGGACTGCAGGGAGCCACGCCCCTACAGGCCTTCCCAGGAAGGTGGATCCCACCAAAGGATCCAGGCTCAATTCAGGCTCCCTGCGTGCACGAGTGGCGGGATGGGGCTCAGCATGGGACCAGGGTCGGGGCTTAGACTTTGACCCCAGTGAGAGCTCAGCTTGGGGCCCAGGTCAGAGCTCAAACTGTGATTAGGAGTGGAGTTTAATAACTGTCCACAGGGCATGACAGCCGTGGTCTTCTATATTTGAGTCATGTCCATTAGGTCATCTATCTCAGTCAGCTTGGGCTGCCATAACAAAATACCAGAGTCTGGGTGACATAAACAAGAGAATTTGTTTCTCTCCCAGTTCTGGAGCCCGGCAGTCTGAGATCAGGGTTCCTGGGTGGGCAGGTTCTGGTGGGGACTCTCTTCCTGGTTTGCAGGTGGCTCCCTCGCACTGTATCCTCGCGTGGCAGAGAGAGAGCTGGTGCCACATCTTCTCAGGTCACCGAATCCCATCGTGAGGGCCCCAACCTCATGACCTCATCCGACCCTGAGGCCCCCTCTCTGAAAACCATCAGGTTGGGGGTTAGGGCTTCAACATATGAATTAGGGGAGGACACAGTTCAGCCTATAGCACTGCGCCCTTGGCCCTCAAAATTCATGTCCTTCTCACATGCACGGTGCATTCCCATCATCCCAATGAGCCCAGGAGTCTTAACTCATTACAGGGTCCACACGAACCCCTAAAGCCCAAAGTGTCCTCCAGACCCTCTCTACATCAGACATGGCCGAGTCCAGGTAATGATTCATCCTGGCAAATTCCTCTCTGGCTGTGAATCTGTGCAACCAGACAAATTACGTGCCTCCACAATACAGCCGTGGGACAGGCCGAGGACAGAGATTCCCACCGCAAAGGGAAAAATCGGAAGGGAGAGTGGCGGGTCCCAACCCCAGCAAAGCAGTGCCATCGCCGGGGCTCCGGGCGGTCCTGCCTGACGGCAGCCGAGGACCCTGCGGTGCTGTGCTGTGCACGGCGGGGTGTGGAGTAGCATTCTCGGCCTGCACCCCTGGACGCCAGGAGCACCCCCATTAGGGCAACTGAAAATGTCTTCAGGCCCCGCCAAACGTCCCCTGGGCCACGGAGACGCCCCCATCTGAGAACCAATGCCTTACGGTAACCACTTGATATCAAATCACATCAACGAACACACGGGCAACTGTCAATATTTGAAGAATGAGTGCTCCAGGCTGGTGCTAGGTGCTGGGTGCCTTGAACACAAAACAGATAAGAAAGGCCCCGGCCCAGGGCACCGCAGCTCCCCGTGAACTGGGGTGGGGGCGGGGCGCAGACGGGCAGCCCCACAAGGGAACAGTGAAGGCACAAACATTTTACTTCCCACGTGAGGCAGCTGAGCTGAGGGGGCGGGGGGGGGGGGGCGGCGGGGGCGTGTTCAGAGAGAAAGTACCAGGCGGGCAGCGTGGGCAAGGAAGGTGCCGGTGCCAGGGGCCACGCTCACCTCTGTGTGACCTTGAGCAAGTTCCTCCCTCTCTGGGCCCCAGGCTCCAAGGGACAGAGCCCGGCCTGGGGGGAGCCGGGGGGCTGGGGTCGGGGTAGACCCCAGGAGTGCCGTGAATCCCGGGAGGGCTGGGTCTCAGGGCACCCCTGCACCCAGGCGTCCCCCCACTGCGGGGCACTCACCTGCTCCCCGGCCTTCCCTACGGCCCAGGGAGCCCCTTCCCCTGGTGCCCCTGCTCCTGGCAACGTCCTTTCCACCCCTGACGTGCCCTGGGCCCTTTTCTGGGGGGTAAATCAAGGAGGGGAGTGAGATATGCTCCACGAGGCCATCCACAGGGCCAGGAAGATCTGAGGAAATGAAAGGCCCTCTCCCCCTGTGGGAGGAGCTCCTCGCCCCCAGACACACCCTGGGGCCAGCAGGCGGTGGGTGCAGCCTGTGCCTGCCACCACCTGGCCGACACTCCAAGGGGTCCCAGGGAGACTGGGCACAAAGGGAGGGTCAGGTTGAGAGGGCCACAGGGACCACTCATGGCCCCCAGGGCAACAGCAGCCGGGAGCCACTGGCCCTCCTGGTGCAGAGGAATGAGGGGAAGGGCAAGTCCCAGAGGCTGGCTGGAGCCGCTGTGATGGGAGAAGGCTGGTGACATGGATGCAGCTGCTGCCATGGTGGCCCAGGCGTCAGGTGTGGCAGAACAGGTGGCCTGGCTGCTGAACCTCTCACCCTCAGGTCTTGGCCAGTGGAAACCTTTATAGGATCCTTATGGGACCCAGGACACAAACAGGGTGGAGAGGGGGCCTAGGTCTGGATGGAGAATGTCTGGCCCAGTGCCAAGCTCTTGTCACCTCCTCGTCCTGCAGAGGCCGCTGACACGGCATTTCCCGGACTCCCCTGCAGCTAAAGTGCCACCGTGTTGGTGGGGTATTGAGTAAGGTCATGAGGGTGAGGCCCGCAGCTCCGGCCCGTGCGCTGTGCGCCACACCCTCGCCCCCTGGCAGCCTCCCCAGGAGGTCCCCACCAGGCCCCCTCTCTGCAGCCCACATTTCCTTCCTGCTGATTGTCTGTGCCGTCTGATCGAGGCCTGTCAGCCCAGTGGGACTCAGCCACAGGGGTCAGCATGGCTCCCGCACGGAGCACAGTGGGGCCGAGGGAGGGGCCCTCAACCTGGGCTCAAAGACGGAAGGAGTGAGTGAATCTGGGGAATGCGGTCTCCTTTCTCTGGCCTCGCCGCCCCTCTGAGGTGGTGGAGAAGCGGTCTGGGGCCTCGTCCTGGGGTGGCTGAGACATGGCCCCTGCCCCGGGCAGGCTCTGCCTTCCCGAAGCAGAAAGAAGGCCAAAGGGAGCGGGAGGGTGCAGCCAGGCGGGGGCTGGAGATTGGGACCTGCCCCGCCCTGGAGCCGCCAGGCAGCTAGTGGTGTTGACCGTGGGCGGCCACCCCCCCACCCCAGCCAGCAGAGCCATATAAAGCCGCCCAAGGTCTGCTCCCCGCTGCCCGCCCGCCACCATGAAGGCTGTCCTCCTTGCCCTGCTAGCCGCTGTCTTGGCCCTGCGGCCAGGTGAGACCGCAGGGGGCCGAGGGGCAGGGGTGGGGGGAGTAGGGCCGGGGCGGGGGGCGGGGGGGGATGATCGAGGAAGGCCAGAGGGGCAGAGAGGAAGGAGGTGGTGGGGGCAGGCTGGGCGGAAGGACGCGAGGCAGAGGCGGGGAGAAGGGGCTTTGACCCCACCCAGGTCCCCCTGGGGCAGCTCTTGGTGCAGCCAGGATACCGGGTCATCTCCTAGCTGTCCCCCGAGGCGGGAGCAGGCGGGTCAGAGCAGGGGTCTCTCCTCTAGCGCCGTGGGGCCGGCCTGTCTGCTGGAGGGGTGACGGACCGAGGGATGCGCAGAGAGCCTGTGGGGTGGGCGGGGGGCACAGGGGCAAAGAGCCTCAAGTGAAGAAGGGCCACAGAGGGACGGAGGGAAGAGTGACCGGGCCCTTCTCCCCAGGCCCAGCCCCGGCTTCCGATGGGGGAAGCAGGGGTAGGCTGTGGGCCTGCACTGCTCCAGGACTCTCCCGGCCCAGGGTCCCCGGGTGATCAATAAAGCTCTCAGAGCCTCAGCTCCCTCTCCTGGAAAGCAGGGATCATGCTGGTGCCCGAGAACACACGGGTCGGCCGGCGTGTGCGGTGCCCGAGCACAGGCCACCCGCGGGGAACCTGTTGGCACTGAGGTGACGTGGATCCCAGCTTCATCATCGTTTTACCCAGAGGAGACCTAATCGTCACGACAGCTGGGGCCACTGCCCCCAGGGACAGAGCAGGGCCAGGCCAGGGGCGCACCTACGGGCTCACAGCTCCGGCTCGGGGGGGAGGGGGATGCTGAGAGGCAGGGTGAAGGGTCCTGTGCATCCTGCCCCCACCCGCCTAGTGTGCGTCCCTCTCAGGAGCGTGGGCATCGTGACAGGGCCTGGCAAGCAGGGGGTGGGCGTGGCGCCCTCCCTGTGAGGGTCCCCCGCTTTGTGGCTCTTGTGCACCAGACAATGCTCCCTACTCTGTGTGACCGCTGAGAAAACGAGGTTCCCCCCATCCCCCCGCAGCGTGGGAGGGCAGGCTGGGCAGCCTCTGAGCTCCACCCCACCCCCACTTTGCAGGTACCGCCCTGCAGTGTTACTCCTGCAAGGCCAAGGTCAGCAACGAGGACTGCCAGCACGTGCAGAACTGCAGCCGCTCTGAGACCCAATGCCGGACTGAGCTCATCCGTAAGTGGCCCTGCTGTCCCCGCAGGCCTCCCTGCGCCCCTGCCCTGCCCCCTGCACCATCCCCTAGAAGCCCTGCACCTTCCCTCCACTGGCAGGGATTCAAAGGGCCTGGGATTAGGCGTCTGCGCTGAACTGTCCATCCTTCTGTCCACCTGTCCCCCTGCCCACTTGTTCTCCTGTCCACACATAAATATAGATGCTCAGCTTCCCATCTGTATTTGGCGGGTGAGTATCCAGGGCCCGGCCCTCGCCCAGTGGTCCCCGTGCCTCCCCCAGGTGCTGTTGATCTCCTGACCCTCATCAGCAAGGGCTGCAGCTCGCACTGCGTGGAGGACTCAGAGGACTACTACGTGGGCAAGAAAAACGTCACATGCTGCTCTACTGACCTGTGCAACGCCAGCGGGGCCCACGCCCTGCAGCCGGCCACTGTCACCCTGACGCCGCTCACCGTTCTTGGCGTGCTGCTGTTCTGGGGCCCCGGGCAGCTGTAGGATCCAGGAGGACCCTGTTGTGTCCCATGCTGGGCAGTGGTGCCCAGGGGCCCGGGGGGCACTCCTCACACACACCTGGTCCAGTCACGGCCCCTTCTGAACCCTAACTCAGGTCGGGCGATGCCCCTCTGCCCTTTCCAGCCCTCCCTGGCTCCCTCCAGGACTCCTGCCCAGCTCCCACCGCCTGGCAGGCTGCGCTCTGTGATGTGGAACAGCGTGCAGATGGCCCATCAGACCCCTTCCCAATATTCCGACCCACCCCTCAACCTTCACTCAGGCACCTCTTCCTCCAGGAAGCCTTCCCTGCCTGCCCCCTCCACGAGCTGAGCCAGGTCCTGCCTGTGGTGTCCCCCGCACCCAGCATGAAGCAGGCTCTCAGGAGGGCCCCGAAAAGGCTGAGAGGAAACATTCCGAGTAGAATTAGGGTCAGGGGTGTGAGGTCCTGGGAGCCCCAAGAGATGAAGCTTGGAGGGGGGACTAGCTCCCCATGTTCATGGGGGTCCTGGGGCAGCAACCCCAGCACACAGTAGGCCCTTAATAAAGGTCCATGGGCTTGGTTGCAGTGAGTCTGTCCTTGCATGCCCGCAGGCTGAGGTCAAGGTTGGGGTCCAGGGCTGTGAAGGGTTGCCACCTGGGGCCACGTCTGTGGCTGTGGCCGTGCCCTTGGCTCTGGCCAGGACAGGAGCAAATGTCTGACTCCTGGAAGGGAGGACATCGCTGCAAGGCCGCGTCCCTGGGGCCTCCCGGCTCTTGCTGTGTGGCCTCGCACATGTTGCTCAACCTCTCTGAGCCTCAGATGCTCACTGGGACCCATCTCTGCTGTGAGGACTGACCCAGAGACTTCAAGGCATGGAGACATTTCTGGGTGGCAGGGGCTGCTGTTGCATGAGGCCGCCAGACCCCTGCCCTGTCCTCCCCCTTCAGCTTGAGGACAGCCCCTCTGTCTGTTTCTTCAATTTCTTATTTTGTTTGTTGTAAGGGCTTCACACCCAGAGCAAAAAATTCAAACTGTACAGGAGGGTCTCCAGTGCTGAGCCAGTTCCCGAACCCCGAGCGCAGGCCCCTCCCCTCTCTAGGATGCTCCCATCGCATGCTTGGGGCTCCTTCCGGGGTAACTAACTGTGAGGCCTGGGGGAGCCCCAGGGGACACGGCTCCTGCCTGGCCTTTTTCATACCTGGGAAAGTCCTTCTGAAAACCCAGCTGGCCCCTGCCCTCGGGCGCCAGGGCTCAGGAGGGCTGGGGCCTGGGTGAGACCTGCCTGCACAGGACGGTGCTTCCAGCCCATACCAGGCGCTGGGCGGTGGATGAGGCAGGATTAGAACCCGGGTCCTGGAGGGACCCTCCAGGTTGGCACAGCAGCAGGTGGGGTGGGGTCACACTCACCAGAGTCCAGGCCAGGGCAGGGAGCCCCAGGCAGCCCAGTGTTCCGGGTGGTGACGTCGGGAGGGCAGAGGAGACCAGAGGTCTCCACACTCAGAGCCCACGGCAACCCACACCTTAGCGCCTCCCTGTGCAGGGGTGCTCCGCCCTGGGGCCGAGGCTCCTGGAGGTGAGGTGCCCTGGGCCCCAGTGGTTTGAATTCTTTGGGTCAACATGAGAGGAGAGAGACAGCAGGTGGGAGGCCTGACCTCGCTCCCCATGCCCTGTAACCCGGGGCCTCCCCTCGCCTCCTGAGCCCTCCCTGAGGTCACTGCAGCCTTGAGCCTCCAGAACAGGGACAGGCCCCGGGCGGCCCAGGAGCCTGCTCTGCTCCCAACCCAGCACCTCGGGGCAGAGGTCTCCCCCTCCTGCAGGACGGAGGGCTGATGGGGGCTCTGCCTCTCCAAGGGTGAGGACAGCACGGGGGCCACCTGCAGGGGCAGCCCAGGGTCCCTCAGCCGGCCCAACGCAGGGTCTGGACTGGGATCCCCACCGCTCCACCCCACACCATTTCATCGTCAGAAACTATGCGAAAGCAAGAAAGAGCAAGTGCAGAACCCCCTCCCCGAGCCCTAGGATGGTATCCGGCCCCATTTTCACCCTCATGCTGATGCTTCTTGTGCAAGAATAAGGCGCATCCTGTGAGTTTACACACCTGGTCACACTCTCTTCAGGAAACGGCTTCTTTTTTTTTTAAACCTCTGTCTCTCCTTGGTAAGGACTAGACACCCCGTGGTGGTTGAGATGATCCTCCGGACAGACCGACGCGTTTTTGTTTTTAAGACGCCACTTGCTGAGTGTCTTCCGTGGGAGAGATCCTGTCCTGGTCTGTCTGCATCTATAGTAACAGGTGACGACAAGAGCAGACATGGCGTAGCGCTCACCACGGGCCGGGCACTCCTCTGCCGCCTCCCATGCAGCCATTCATTCATTCCTCCCCCCTTGGGGGCAGGGCTGTGCAGAGGAGGAACCCGAGGCAGAGAGAGGTGAAGCAACTTGCCCAAGATCACACAGTTAGTTAGAACTGGTGAGGCTGCATTCCAACCCCGGTTGAAAGAGGCTCAGAGAGGTGAAGGAGCTGACCTGGGGTCACACAGAGGGCTCCTGCCCACCCCAAATCAGGCCCCTGAGTGGGCATCTCCCGCCCTGGCCCCAGCTCCCAGCCACACCCAGCCCTGGGCTTTCCTCCCCTGAGGACTCTGGCTCGGCCGGACCATCTCTCCGGCCCCTCAGGGGCTGAGGTTGATGACTGGTCCAGCTCCCTGGGGATGTCCCCACCCTCCCCACTGGACTCCAGCTGCAGCAGAGAGTCAAGCTAGATGGGAAGGAGAGTGGGTCTCCAGTGGGTGCTGTGCAGTCCTGGAGTACCCCAGGGGGCCCTTCCTGAGTCAGGAGAGACGCAGAGCTCTTGCCCAAGCGCCCACAGCTGCAGGGCGCAGAGCTGGGACCCCATCCATCCACCCCACAAAAGCTGTGGGGTGTTGGGGCAGCCCTCAGGTGAGCAGTTCGCCTGTGCCCGGTGCTTGGACCACCACCGTGGCCCGCTGCCTGAACGTCAACACGCGCCCTGGGGGCCCAGGCCTGCCTCACCAGGGACGCTGGCTCGGGACTCGCCCTGGGCAGACAGCACCCAGAAAAGAACCCCAACACAGGAGTAATCGAGTCGGTCTCCCCCAGGCCTGCGATAGAGCTACCCTCTGTTAGGGAGACCGCCCCCTTTTTACGGAACTGAGTTTCAGGTGGCCGGCCCCCCAGCTCGCACTGCGGACAAACAGGTCTGCGCCCTCGCGACCCTGGTTCTGTCCCGCCCGCAGCCTACCCCTTCGTGGCACTGTGGTAGTGACCAAGGCGTGCGCGGACACATGCGAGCCCTCGAACGCGGACGGGCTGGGCCAAAAGGGCCCGCAGAGCTGCTGCCGCCAGGATCCGTGTCCCGCGCCGGTCGCTGCTGGCGTCCGGGCCGGGGCCGGCCCGGGTGCGGCTCTGGGGGCGGGGCGGGGCGGAGCTTGGGCGGGGCCGGGGCGGGGCCGAGGTTGGGTCCCAGTCCAGGCAGGGGCTGCCCGCCGCGTTTCCGCCACTCGCACTGCTGCTCCTGGTTTGCCGGGCGGCATCCTGAGCCCCTGCTCCTCTTGGTTCTGGAGCCTCGAATCCAAGCAGGCAGCCGCTAGAACTTAGGCTGCGGGCCTGCCTCTGGCGGTGACGCCCGGTGCTACCCAGACACGAGAGTCCTTGAGGAACCAAGGGGACCCAGAAGTACCCCTCCGCTGCTCCTCCACCCTGCTTGATACTCCAAGCCAGGGCCGAGGGAAGGGATCGAGGTTCCGCGCCCAGGACTCCTTCCAGACTCCCAATAAACTGCCAGTGACCCATCACAAGATGCCTGCGTCCATTGTGTGGGACTGAAGCGGCCCGATGGTGGGAGGAGGGGGGGGCGGAGAAGGCGCTGGTCCTTACAGCATTCACGTTTTGAGCGCCCTCGGTGCACCGGGCATCCCGCTGGCCCTGGGATTTGGCAATCAACGAGACAGACCAGGCCCTGGCCTCCTGGCCTCAAGGTCTAACAGGGCGAGAGCCCCCCCTGCCTACGGATCACATCTGTGAGTAAAAGTGGAGTGAGACCAGGGCTCTGGGGATCTAGCCCAGTCCGGGATTCAGGAAAGGGGCAGATGGGGCAGAGAGGGTCCCCTGGCAGAGACAACAGCATGTGCAGTGTGTGTGTGTGTGTGTGTGTGTGTGTGTGTGTGTGTGTGTGTATGGTGTTGGGTGGCCTCCTGGATAGCAGAAGCTCAGAAGGAAGCCAGGTGGGCGGGGCGGTGGGGGGAGCACAGGCTGTGAGGAAGTTGGGGGCAGGGGTCTCATAAGCTCCCGGCTGGATTCTCATTCACCAAACTTCACTGACATCTCCAGAACCAGGTCTCTAGCTTCGGGGCCCTCCCCTGGGGGGACGGGACAAGGTGGGTGACAAGGAGGCTGTGTTCTCAGAGGAGCAGCCAAGGTGGGCTCCAAAGACATGTCATTCTTCTATTCGCCCTGAGAAGCTAGCTCACCCCCGACAGACAGCTCAGAGCCAAGCCAGGGCAGGGAGAGCATTACCCGGACACGCGTGAGCAATGTGCGGGAAGGGCCTTCTTACCGCCAGGGCTTCCTAGGGCAGCTGGGCCTGCCCTGATAGGAAACGAGTTCTCTGTCCCTGGGAGTATCCAAGCAGATCCAGGGACTCAGGAAAACCCAGACCCCGCTCTGCCCAGCTGCTGGCCCCAGAAGCAAAGCCAGAAAAGCAAAAAACTCAGCCTCTGCCCTGACAGTGAATGTGGCATGGGAGGCCACCCAGCCCCAGCGTGGACTGTGGAACAGGGCTACCCCAGGATCTCCTTCAGGGGCTTTCAAGAACCCCTCAACCCGAGCCCAGGCTGGGTGTGGACTGGATGAAAGCCCAGTTGCCTCAGTCCAGCTGCTGCCAGATGCGTTCTCAGAGCCTCGGGACCTCAGCAATCACTCCTTAAACCCACCCATCCCGGGACTCCAGTACTGACCTAAGGAGGCGGCCTCCGGGGTCACTGGCAAACGCCGTCGTTGGAGAGGCCTGGAGGCCGGCCGGGCCTTCTCTGGGCCTTCCCTCCCGGCCTCGCAGAAAAGAGGGACAGGACACCTACTGTGCGTGGCAGTCCGCCAGGCCAGGCGTCCCAAGTGCCTAAGGCAAGGCCTTTGAATCGGTTGCTGAGTCATTTACATTTACTGACTCCTCCCTCTCCATCCGGGACGTTATTTGCTCCCGCTTCAAAAAGTGCAAAGGGTGGGAATGCTTGGAAATGAGGTTGCGGTTATCAGGACCTTTGGGGAGGAAGTGGTGAATGTGGGGGGAGGGTTAATGAGGTTACAGGCTGAGACTGAAAAGGTGTATTGGAGCCAGACTGAGATACTCCCTGAACCCGCCGCATATGGGGCTGTCGCCCTGCGAAAGTGGGGAGCCAGCCGCCGGTGGTTCTGGAGTAGAGGAGGATCGGTTTCCAGCAGCCTCCAAGCACCGCCGCTAGGGACCGGCCTATGTCCATGTGTCCTGCCAAATTCCACAGCCTAGGCCGGGGAGGTGCTGGAGACTTTGACCCTCCCAGATCAGAGGCGGAATCTCCGGGGTCACTCCAAGTCTTCAAGAGCCAGGGAAAGGCGCGAGGGGCTCGCGCTCCCAGAGGGCGGGCAACGCTGGGGGAGACCCGGAACGCTCCCGCGCCTGCAGCGCGGGGCGTGACCGCCAGATGGCGCTGTGGTGCTCGGCGCGCCGCCCTGTGCCCCGCCCACTCCGGGGAAAGCAAAGGCGGCGCGGGCGGCTGGGGTAGGACGGACCACTGAGAGCGGGGAGGGGGGGCCCGGGGCGGGGGGCGGGGCTCGGCGCAGGCCTCCGGCGCGTCTCCCCCCTCAGCCAGCCTCGCGAGATGGTTCGCTCCGGCCGCGCTGCGCTCAACGGTTCCCAGGCTGGCTGGCAGAGCTGGGGTATTAGGGTTGCACCGCCGCGCGCACTGTCGGTATCAGCGCCGAGGGCTCCGCAGCACCCCTGCGCCCGCCGCTGCCGCCGCCGCCGCGATGCTGGGGCTGCTCATGGCGGTGCTAGCCCTGGGGCTCGCCTACTTCGCGCTGCTGGACGGCTGGTACCTGGTGCGCGTGCCGTGCGCCGTACTGCGCGCGCGCCTGCTGCAGCCCCGCGTCCGTGACCTGCTGGCTGAGCAGAGCTACGCGGGCCGCGTGCTGCCCTCGGACTTGGACCTGCTGCTGCACATGAACAACGCGCGCTACCTGCGCGAGGCCGACGTGGCGCGCGCCGCGCACCTGGCCCGCTGCGGCGTGCTCGGGGCTCTGCGCGCGCTCGGGGCGCGCGCCGTGCTGGCCGCTTCGTGCGCGCGCTACCGCCGCTCGCTGCGTCTGCTCGAGCCGTTCGAGGTGCGCACCCGCCTGCTGGGCTGGGACGACCGCGCCTTCTACCTGGAGGCGCGCTTCATCAGCCTGCGCGACGGCTTCGTGTGCGCGCTGCTGCGCTCCCGCCAGCACGTGCTGGGCACCTCGCCGGAGCGCGTCGTGCAGCACCTGTGCAAGCGCAGGGTAAGCGTCCCCCGCCCCGAGCGCACTCCTCCCGCTGGACCCTGAGGACTCCTGGTCCCTGCCCCCCGCCCCTGGGGAAGGCCTGCCGCCTACCCCTTTTGGGGTGCCCCTGTCCGGCCAAGTACCGCTCCAGCCCTTTTCTTTGGACCCAGGGCCTTCTTCACTGATGCCATTCTTCTTGGGACCTCTCAGGGTCCCCTCATCAACTCTCTGTAGTCGGACTCAGCATGGTCCTCTCCTGCCATCCCTTATCAACCCCTCAAGGCTCCCTGCCCCATGATACGCCTTTTCCAGAACAGGGAAGGCCAGACCAGGCGTCTCCCAAAGAGTCTACGTGTGGCTTGGAGTGCGGAGCCGGCCTCACTGGTCCTGGGTTCTGAATGTAGCATGGAAGCCAGGTGGGGGTGGGGTGGGGAGATGGGGGCTGGGGCGTTAGTGAGAGGAGGTTGCTGGGAGTTCTCAAGGACCTGAGACCCCCTTCACCCAGCTTAGACCTGAGGGGCTGGGTCACCATCACCTGGGTTAGGGGTGAGCCCTGAGCCCTATAGAGCTGCAAGCCCTTCTGCCTTTTCCAGTTGGAGAAAAGAAGGCTGCAGCACCTGCCTGGGGCTCAAGGCCCCTCCCCAGGGCCTGCTCCTTCCAGCACGGCCTGCTGCTGCAGCGTGGCACCTGGGCCCTGGGGACGCTGCTGCGGTGCTGGTTGCCAGGGCAGGCTCCTGCTGCAGGCACGTTCCTAAAAACATGCTTGGAGCCTCCATGCCAAAGCCAGGGCCCGCTGGGCCCCGGGGTGCCCTCAGGCAGGGTGCTGCCCTCTCTGGCCCTGGACAGGAGCAGAGGAGGGACACAGCCACACGTTAATCACGAGAGGCTAGCCTTTCCTTTATATCGGAGGTGGGGAAACTGAGGCTCAGAGGGGCAATGCGAACTGCTTGAGGCTGCCCAGTGGGCCACAGGCCCAGTCCCCTGGTTTTCTGTCTCTTTGAGTCAGGGACGCCCCCAAAGGGCCTGGACCCCTCCCACCCCACACCCACAGGGGTGCTCTGTATGTCCCTTCATGCGTCAGGAGGCTGGGAGGGGACGGCCATCGAGGCTTTAAATCGATGGGCTGAGAGCTGCGAGCAAAAGGCGGAGGAGAGGGAGCCAGGGCCACTTTCCTGCAGGGGAGGGTGGTCAGGCGTGGGTTGATGGGTGAGATCCACATGAGAGGCGAGGGGGCCCATACCATGGCATGGCGAGGACACTCGGCCACAGATGGCCAGGAGTCACCCGGCCTGAGCCCCTGGGCCGGGAGGGTCCCGGGCGCAGTCTTGGGTTTAGTGTGGGACAGGCTGAGCCCAGTGCCCAGAGATCTGCATGCTGAAAGGCTGGTGTGGGGCAGAACGGCCTTGCAGGGAGAGCTGGGCTACAGCCAAGCCTGGATCTGGTGATTCCAGCTGGGCTGGGAGGAGGACGCTTCCGAGAGCCAGGCCCAGCTCTGCCCAGACTTACCCTGTGACCCGGCTCTGAGCACCTCTGCCCAGCCTCCCTGATGCCCTGAGGTGGGTGCGCATTTCCCCTCATCCCTGAGAGTCCCGCAAGTCCTCGGACCCCTCCAGCCTGGCCCAGCCCCTTGCCCCATCACAGAATGGTGGCCGAGTTTGCAGGGAGGCGGCTGGCGTGGCTGAGCAGGGGGGCGCAGGAACGCGCTGCGGAGGCCCCGAGCTGACCTGGGAGGCGGCGTCTGGCTCCTGCTGGCGCGCTGAGAGAGAGGGCCTCAGGCAGGGCCCTGTCCTGGGCTCTCCCGGCACAGCCGCTCCAACGCCGCTTCTGCCCCTGCATCCCCTGCCCTGCCTCTGGCCGCTCTGGGTCTCCCGTCTCCTGTCACCCCCTCCAACCAGCTGGCCTCAGAGGTTTTTGCCCCTCAGTCGTGACCCAGTGGGGGAGACAGGCCTGACAAGGGGCGTGGTGTCCTGAGAGCTGGAATGGGGAGGAGCCAGCACTTCGGGGCCTGGGAGGGTGTCAGGGAGGGGGCTGGGGCTGGGGAATGGTGTGAGCCGAGGTCCAGAGGTGTGAAGACCGCAAGCTGGCTGTCCCCCCGCCGCCGGCCCTGCTGGTCCCCACGGCAGCGGGTGGCCCGTGGGAGCCTCACCCTCGTCTTCCCCTGCAGGTGGAGCCCCCTGAGCTGCCAGCCGACCTGCAGCACTGGATCGCCTACAACGAGGCCAGCAGCCAGCTGCTCCGGGCCGAGAGCGGGCTCGGCCATGTTGTAAAGGACCAGTGAGCACCGCAGCCTACCCGCCCTGCCCACCAGCCTTGACCTGGGGGCAGTTGCCCACCCTTCCCCGCCTGCCAGGAGGCAGACAGCGCAGAATGGGCCGGCCGGGCTGGGCTCTCTCTGAGCTGGAGTGGCCTTGCGACTGGCCCAGCCCCCTTCACACACTCGAGGCCCTCCCCCGCCCCCGTTATCGATACCCCTCTACGCCCCATCCCACGCGGAGCACGGGATGCGGGTGACACAGGCACCCAGACCAGCTGTGCGCTCAGGATGATGACGATGGGCAAACTGGGAGGCCCAGGGCCCTTGGCATGCAGGCAGCGGGGTTTGGGGGTGGCCCACCCAGCAGGTGCAGCCCCGTGTCCATGTGTCGCGTTGGGGGAGAGTGCCTGGAGCAGGGGTCTGGCTAGAGTTGTCCTGAGCACCGGAGTTTGGAGTCCGAGCTGCCGTGGGGGTGAGGCCCAAGCAGTCCTGGAGGCGGGGCTGGGGCTGGCCGGGGCCGGGGCCTGGGGGCCTGGGGGCCTGATTCGGGCGCAGCAAGGAGCTGGGAAGGATCAGAGCAGCATTTCAAGGCAGATCCCTCTGGCTGCGAGTGAGGGAAGGGGAGGCTCAGGGCAGAGTCTGGCAGACCAGGGGTCAGGCAGACTGACCCAAGGGCACTCAGGAGGGAGGCCTGGCCACCGGGCTCCTGGCATGGGGGCAGGTCCTGCAGCAGAGGCTTGTGGCCCTGGAGAGTGTGCTGGGGCCAGTGCAGGTCAGATGGCACAGGGGCTCCAGTGGAGGTGGTGAACTGTCGTAGCTGGGGGTGTCCTAGTTGGGGCCTGCTGCTAAGGAGGGATTGGGGAGTGGGATTCTGCCTGGGTGCCCTCACCCATCTGCACCCATCAGTGCCCATAAGACTGCGCTGTGTGACGCTGGGGGGGGGGGGTCCTGCCCTCTCTGGGCCTACAGCACCTCAGTTGTCTGCCCTCCTGCTGGGGCTGTCCCTGCCTGACATTCTGCCCCGCTGTTGACTTTTTTCCTTCCTGTGCAGAGAGCTGCTTCCCTCAGTGGGCTGAGGCTGGAGAGGGTCTTCTTTGTTTTGCTTGAGTGGCTCTGTCCTGGCAGCTGCTCTTGGGGCTCCCTGATGGCGTCACCGGCCGAGGGCTCCCACTCCTGCCCAGTCTCCCGCCTTGCAGCTGGGGAAAGGGAGGCCTGGAGAGAAGCAGGCACTGGCCCGGAGCCTCCAGGAGCGCTGGGGGCAAAGCAGGTGGGCCTTGTCCCTGGCTGGCTGGGGACAGAGGTCAGGGCTCTGGGTGTGGGATTGCTGCTTTCCTGTGTGGGGGCTGCCCAGGGCAGGGTGCCCGCTCACCTGTGCCCCTGCAGCTGCCCCCTCTGGCCCACGGGGCAGGCCAGAGCAGCTGGGGCCCAGGACTGCCCCCTTGCCACCCAGCCCACGACCCCGCTGCCAGCTGGAGCCAGGAGCACAGCCGCACCCCTCATGCCTCCCCTGTCCCCACAGTGTCATCTGCCTCACAGCCACCGTGGGAACACTGCAGTATTTCTGTTTATTTAAAGAAAGCCCAAGAGTAAAGGGTCTTAAACGTGAGCTTGCTGGGGAGTCCTCATTTCCGAAGCCCTGGTCCCCCAGGGGTGTTTTCTGGTGTGGGGGGCTGTCGGGCTTGTTGGCTGAGCTTGGGGACCACGCTGGCAGGCTGGAATGCTGTCCCCATTCCACAGAACATGGGGTCGAGGCCAGAAAGGAGCTGCCCCAAGCCCCTCCAGCCCTGGTCCTCTCCTCATCTGCAGTTTTCCACAGGGACTTGTGAGGTCATGCCCCAGACTCTGGTCTGGGCCCCCAGGCTCCTGGGGTCACTGGGCAGGGTGTGGGTGCCAGGGGGGTCAGAGGTCAGTGGGCCTTGATGCGTGGGGGACCAGGGGGAGCATAGGGGCTGTTCCGCAGGCTGCTCCAAGAGGGCAGGGAGTGGGACCCCTGGGATGTAAGGCAGGTGAGTGATGGAGGGGTGGGTGGTGTCCGTGCTCTGACCACCTGCCCAGGAGGGCCAGCAGTGGGACCTGGGACAGAAGGGCAGTTGGAAGCAGCTGGGTTTGCAAGAGGCATTCAGCGATGGGACAGTGGGGCTGGAGAGGTGGGGAGCAGGTCAGCGGTTTGCCGCCAGGGTGGTCGGCTGAGGCCTCGGCCCTTTCCACCTTTCCGGGCAGCCTGAGGGCCTTGGGGACTGACGGGTCGTGCCTCATGCCTGTCTGAGCCAGTGGCCACGTGAGGGGCAGATGGGCACCCGCACAGAATGTCTGTTTCTCTTCGTGTAAGAGGTGTTTTGCACAGGTCCTGAGGGGTTGGGGTCAGGGGAGGTTGGGGGATCGTGTTAGGTGTCTGAGCTGAGCATTGCCAGACAGGACAAGTTCCCGGGTGGGACCACAGATAGGAAATGGTGCACACAGATGGTCTGGGCCTGGGCAGGTCCAGCCAGTGGTCCTAAGTGGCTGGCTGGGGCCCTGGAGCAGGGCGGGGGGCTGCGGAGGCAGGATGGGGGTGCCTGGGCATGGTCTGACCCACTTGGCACTGTGTGTGTGTGGGGGGGGGGAGAGAGAAGGGGTGTTCAGGACGGTCAAGGGCATCTGGGTTGCATGTGGCTGCCCCAGGGGCGTGGGGACTTCTGTGTCCACTTCAGGGAGATGCACCCCAGCTGGGCAGGGGGAGGGGAGGCTCTCGGTCCACATTTGGAGGACAGGCCAACAGCAGAGGGGAGGAGGGTCCTTGTTGACTAGGGGCCCTGGGGCCAGGGCTGGGGCTTTGGAAGTGTATCTGCAGCCTGGCTCTTCTGGCGAGTCCCACTCTGATCCCATGGACTGGCCGCTTTTGTTGAGAAATTCAAGTGAGTGTTTCAGCCCGCACGCGGGCCGGGCACTCGTTCTCCCCTGGGCCACGCTCCCCACCTCCCACAGGCCGACGGCTACAGAGATGTCCACGCCAGCACCCCACAACCCTGTGTTGTCTGTGGGGTATCTGACTCCCAGGTGACTCCCCCGCCTGCCACCTGCCTGCGGGACACAGGGGTGGGGAGGTGAGGGGCGCCAGAGCTCCTGGCGGGGCAGTGGTGGTGTTCCACACCCTAATCTCATCTCTCCTTTTCTCGATTTTAACTTAATGGAAGAGGGACCCTTGCTCCGTTCCCTTGCCAGTGGGCAGGGGTGGGGGGTTGAGCAGCCCTTGGTTAACCCTTGGTGGGCATCTCCCCTCCCTTTGCAGTTCTCTGTGACCCACAGCTTCCCCATGACTGGAGGTGGGGCGTGGGCGCGGTCTGGCACCAGCTCCTTGCCTCTAAGGCCCCACGTGCCCACAGATGGTGTGAGCAGCTGCCGGCCACCCTTTGGCCACTCCTGAGGCCCCTCCACCGCGGCCTCCCCAGCTCCCGTGGTGGGTGCGGGCCGGTGGGCGTTTCCAGGCCCGCGGGCTGGGCAGGGACTTGGTGGGCCCCCTTGGGCTCAGACCACCTCGCTGAGCTCCCGGTGGAGGTGTCGGCAGGGCAGACGCATGACCTGGGTGCCCAGGGGAGGGGTCCGAGGGGCGCGTGCCCTCTGCTGGCCCTGTCGGCGCAGGGCGGAGGCCCCGCAGGTGCCTGCTGCCACCCGCCCGCTCACCTGCTCTGTACCCCTAAAGAGCCCAGAGGTACCCTCCCTGTTGCTCCTCTGGTGAGGCTGAGGTGGGAGTGACTCAGCCTCCCACTCCTTGGGGTGAGGGTCCCCAAGGTGAGGCGGTGGCCCTGGCCCTGGCCTCCAAGTGCAGGGTCCATTAGGTGCTGTCTAGAAGTCTGGCCGCAATGCAGAGCGTGGAAAGTACCCAGCCCAGAGGCCCGATGGCACGGTGGGCAGAGACACCCTGGGCTCGCTCTGGCTCCCGCCTCTGCCTCCCTGTAGTGGGGCTGGAGCAGGTGACCACCAGGGACAGCTGGGAGCCACGTGAGGGAGGGGCAGGAGCCTGAGACAGGGCCTCCTGGGACCTAAGGACCCTGGGCTCCTGGGGGGTGGTCAGCCTCCGAGGACACTCTGCTACCCATCGTTGGGCAGACAGGCCAGGCCACTGGGAGTGCTGCGGGCGCAGCACGGCCTGGACCCCCGAGCTGGCCCTGGGGGCCTGGGCTGAGCTGGCATGGCCTTTGTGTTCCGTGCACACAGCCTCCTCTAATCTCAGCTGTCCCCAGGGCCCAGGGTGTAGTAGGCCCGTTGTCACAGGAGGTGACTGAGGCCCGTGGAGATGTATGGGTGCCAGCAGGCCCAGGTGCACCCCACTCCTACACACTCGGGAAGACCCAGCCTGGGTAGGCAGGCTGTCTGAGCTCCACATGCCCTCTTCCCCAGCCTCCGCTTGCTGCTGCGGCAGCCCTGGGCTGGACAGGCATACTCGCCCGCGGAGAAAACTGGATTGCAGCCCCAGTTTCCTCCCCATCCTGGGGGTGTGGGGCGGGGGTGATGCCTACAGGGTCTCAGGGAATATTCTGGGAGCGGGGGCAGATTTTCCTTGGGCTGAGGAATGTGTCCTGCCTGGTCCGACATGCAGGAAGGCTGGCCTAGGATGCATTTCTCCCCCTAAGCCTCTGTTTTCCCATCTGTGAAATGGGTCAAAATGGCCCTGGGTGAGAACGAGGCTCAGGGGCCAGAACACGCCTGGTTCCGCCCAGCTGCCTGAAGGCGGTCTGTGGGCTCTCAGCGTCCAGAAGAAAAGAGGTCGTCTCCAGCCTCACCTTATTTATTTTCGACAAGTTTGGTGGAGGAGGGCAGAGAGTGCCCTGAAACGGTTCTCTCCCCTAGGGTCCCACGAGTAACCTGAGGCCCAGTGAGCTTGGGCCATGGGGGCGTGCCAGCAGCGCTGACCGCCAGCAGTGCCAGGCTCTTCAGGAAAGGAGGTGGCCCAGGATTATGGCCCCCTAGGGACTAGGGCCCCAGCACTGAGCCTGGCAACCCCCATAGAATTACAGAGGTCATGGAAACAGCAGTAGCTGGGGTGGGCAGCCCCGATGCTGTCTGGGTCAGCGGCCTCACAGGAGCTGGAGCAGGAACTGGTCACCATGGGGCTGTGGTTGAAGGGGAACTCTGCTGGGGAGGGCAGCCATCAGAGACTGGTCCCCACCGCCCAGCGCCTTCTTCAGCCGCCCCGGCCTCCATGCACTTGACCGTGCCCTTCCTGCCTCTTCCCATGCTACCCTGAGACCCCTAAACTAACTGCCGCCTTGGGAAGTTACCCTGTTGGGGTCTGCGATGTGGCCCTGAGATGGGAGCTGGGAGCCCGAGGCTGATGCAGCCCCACAGAGCCAACCTGCGGGCCCCCAGCCTCACCTGACTCCACCGTCAGCTGCGAGGTCTTGCACGCTGTGTCCTCCGGCTTGCAGTTAGTAATGGTCTTGCACAAAAGAAGGGCCGTGGGCTGCTCACAGGTGACGCATCTTAAGGCCTCACCTGGGAGAGGGATAGGGACAGACCCTCATCATCTGGCCTTGAGACCCATCCTGGACACAGGAGGAAGGGCTGGAGAAGAGGCCAGGGATGGTCCAGCCCCTGGGCCGTTCCCCACGGATCCACCTGGAACATCTTCTCCTGTCCCTCCCTGGGAGAGTGGCTCGCCCTACTGAGCCCCTTCAGGCCCAGGCCACCGAGCGCAGGCTTGAACACTGCGACCCTCTACCCGAGCCTTGGTTTGCCTTCCTGGAGAGCGGGCTGTGACCCCTGTCCTGGGTGAAGCCAGGCTCAGGACCGGGCGGCTCATTTAGGGTGAGGGAAGGTGAGCCCAGGGGGGGACCTAAGGAAGCCTTCCCCTCAAAGCCCCCCAGTGGCCCCCTCCCCACTGAGGAGGTGGGCCAAGCGAGGACCAGAGACAGGGCCCCTTGCCAGCCGGCCGCACTCACCCAAGCTCACGGTCAAGGCCGAGGTGAGATGCAGCGGCAGCAGGGCCCTGGGAAAGGCCGTTCCCTGTGCTCCTGAGCCGGGACGGCGGCCGCCTGTGCCGGCCTCCGGTGGGGATTTATAGCCAGCCCTTGGGCCCCCATCTGGGTGGCACAGGGCAGAACTGGGAGGCGGCTGGCAGGAGGGTGCGTGGCCGCCAGCGCACGCACAGGCCCTGAGGGAGCTGGAGGCTGCCCTGGCCCCTCCCTGCAGCCCGGCCTGTTCTTGCCACACAGGAACTGCAGGCCTGTTTGTCAGGCTCCGGCCTGGACTGATGTCCATCTCAAACCCAACCAGGCCAAGGTCCATCTCCTCCACTCCGAGACGTCCTCTACCTGGTGCATACCTGACCCAGGGACCCACCAGAGCAGAGGCCCAGAGGTGGGGTGTCAGGTCAGGTGCAGAGGAGGTGAGTGCCTGGTGAGGGGGTGGGTGTGGGCCCACCAGGCCCCCTTTTGGGCTGATGAGGGTGGTGCCCAGACCAGCCACCTCATCACTGCCAACCCCTTCCCCACGAATGGCCTTTAGACCAAGCCTGGGCCTCCTGGTTCTAGACCCCAGACAAGAGGGCTCTGCCCACGCCCCCCAGGCTCCTGGATCTTCTTCACTGCCCACCTCCACTGCACACTCCCATTTCCACGCCTTTGCCTGTGCTCTGCTTCTCACTGAGCAGCCTCTCTGGTCTCCCATCGTAGCCTCCAATCTCCCCAGTCCAGGTGCTTCTCACCCAGAGTCCTTTCTGGTTTCTCTGTCCTCTGAGGGCTCAGTGAGTGGTTGTGTGGATGGATGGATGGGTGGGTGGGTGAGTGGATGGATAGATGGAAGGATGCGTGCGTGGTTGTGTGGATGGATGGATGGGTGGGTGGATGCGTGGATGGTTGAAAAGACAGGTGGGTGGATAGACGACGTTTGAGAGAGTGGGTGCGTGGAGGGAGGAATGAGTGGATAGACGCTGCATGGGGGTGGGGCTGGCTGGTGGGAAAGGGGGGTGGATGAAAGAACAAGTGGACGGGTAGGTGGTGGATGAAATGGTGTATGCCATGTGGATGGTGGAGGGGGGCCGGCTGCAGGGTAGGGTGTTACCCCCAGTCTCGGGGCAGGATGGCATGCTGGGAGGAGCTCGGGGCTGGCACCCGGGAGGCCTGGGTCTGGGCTTTGCTGCCGTCTCCACGTGTGGCCTTGGGGTGACTCTCATCCCTCTGGACTGGATTTCTGTTTGTATGATGGGACTAGGGACCCTGGGCAGTTGTGAGGGCAGAAGTGACCTGGCCACGTGGACTGAGAGATGGTTGCAAGGAAACAGGGCGGGGGCGTTGTTTGCAAAGGGAGAGACTGTGGTTAATGCAAGTCGGACCATCAAGTCGCGCACGGCAGGTGCGGCACAGACAGCAGCAGGACGGCCCGCCCCTGGGGCTTGGTCCGCGGGCGTACTAAGGACTTGGTGAGAGGACCCGGGGAGCGTCTGGTCTGGAGCCTCGGGGACTGAGTGGGTCCCTGCTCCCCCGACCTCCCGTGCGACCAGGTCTGCTCATGAGCCACCCTGACCCCCTTCCTTTATGTGTAGACCAGGCAGAGGATCATCGACCCAGAGGGCAGCTGTGAAGACTTGCCCGTGAAGGTCACAGTGGAGGTGGACGTGGAACAGCGGTGGGGTGGGCGTGCCGAGAAGCAGGCTGGTCTGGGCTCCAGGTCGGGAGACCCCGTGTGCTGTCGGGGGAGGCTGCCTGGAAAGGGCCTGCGCCCCGGCTCTGAAGGAGCCGGAAGACCTCGGAGGTGGAGGCTGGCAGGGAGGGCGCTGCTGGGGCGGCAGCGGGGTAGTGGCCAGGAAGGGCACGCAGCCTTCCCGTGTTTGCCTGTAGGGCTGTGTGTGTGTGTGTGTGTGTGTGTGTGTGTGTGTGTGTGTTTACTGAGTCTCAGTCCAGGCTTTAAGGCCAAGTGACCCTCCGCTGTCCTCATTTTTGTGAGAGGCACGAGAAGAGCCAGGTGAGAGGTGTGATGCGTGACTGGGGGCAGTGTCTCCCCCTTGACAAGCTCAGCGCTCAGAGTCACAGCCCCCGATGTGGCATCCAAGACAGCGTGTGAACGTTCCTGGCCTCCCAGCCCAAGGGTCCGCCCAAGGCAGGGGGTCTGCGGGGGTCCTGCCGGCTGGGAGCTGGCTCGGACGGCAAGTCTTACCCACAGGAAGCAGAGGTGTGGAGTTGCCAGGGTCCGAGGAACAGGGGGCCTTCTAGGCCACCACCGGTCTCTTCTCCCACAGGCCTGGGGTGCCCTCGGTGGCACCCGACCATGAGTCCTGGCTGCTGCCTTCCTCCCTCCAGGAGCAGGAGGCCCTTAAAGGGGGTGATGGCTGACAGTGGGGCTCTCTGGACCCAGGGCTGCAGGCTGGGGGACACCCTGTGGTGCAGAAGGAAGGCTACACAGCCCCATCTCAACTTGGCAGGAGACGCTGGGTGCTGGGCGCCCCTCCCAGATCCCAGGGGCCCACTCACCCAGGGGCCTAGGAGAAGCTTCTGGAGCAGGGCAGGGCAGGGTGGTGGGGCAGAGAGGAGGGGGCGTCCCAGGGTACCTAGGGCCTGTCTCCTGCCCTCCCCTGGGTCCATCCTTCCTCAAGTGCCTGGGCCTGTGCTGAGTGCTTATAGGACCGTGTATACGTCTGTGTGTGTGTGGTCGGGGAGTGGTTTGAGAGGCCTGTCGGATGGGTGGCTCTCTGGGGAGATGGTCTGGAGCTTTGGAGCTGGCCCAAGGCCAAGGTGAAACAGAGCTCCCTCCTGCACTGGAGCTTGGGCTGCCCTGGGCACCAGGGAGTGGGGCTTGGTGAGGCGGGGCCAGGGGAGCTTTCCGGGGTGGGCCCGGAGAAGGCTTGCAGCCTGCCCCCCAGCCTGCGCCTCTCAGCGCCCTCCACCGCACGACGCAGGGGACCATGTCACCACAGGCCTGACCATGGGGTAAAGCCCTGTTCAGGGGCCAGGCCAGTGAGCCTTGGGACGCTTCATGGAGTCATCCCAGATCCTGGGCCGCTCTCGGCCCCCCTAGACCTACCTTCCACCTGGCCTGGCCTGCCCTCCTCTACCAGCCAATGTCTCTGTCATTCAAGGGCAGCCCTAATGCCCCCTCCTCCAAGAAGCCCCCCAGATCCAGTCCTGGTGGATGTGGTGCTCCCCCTGCCCGTGGGGCCCCCAGAGCCCCCGAGGCCAGGAGGGCAGAGACCTGCCTGGTTGGTGGGGGTGTCCCAGGGCTAGTGACCGTCCTTGTCCCCACGTCACAGGGAGATGGAGGGCGCACGGACAGACGGGGCAGCAGTGTGGGCGAAGAGAGAGCTCCCAAGAGAGCCTGGGCGGCTGGGCCGGGCAGAGGTGGACAGAGAGATGGATGGAAGGGCTAGAAGGGCTGAGGGGGACACGGCCTAGGTGACGGAGCCTGAGACACAGCGGGCGGCCCTCCCCATGCCAGCGGGCAGGTCCGCTCCCAGAAAAGAGATTCAGGAGGCCTGGTGCGGCCGTGGGCCACGATTGCTCAAAGGCCCAGGGCAGGCGCCCCGTCCACGTAGCACAGGTCAGTGTTGCAGCAGGACACGGGCCGGGTCCAGCCGATGCCGTCCACGTCCGAGGGCACGCACTTGCTGGCACAGGACTTGGTCACCGCGGAGCCCCCCCGGAAGGGGGACGCTGGGGGTACGGGGGCACCGGCATCAGGCTGGCCTATGACCCCGCCCTCCACGGCCTCCAAGCCCCAGCCCAGCTGTCTCCTGCAGCATCCACTCTGGGGTCACCACCCCCGTCTCAGTCCCTCCGTGACCCAGCCCCTCCTCCTGTCCACCACCATTGCGCAGCACTCGTGGTGATTCGCTCCAGATGCCCCGCGGGATGAGGCCACTCCTCCCCCAGCAACTCCCCAGCCAGGCTGAAGATTGTTCCCATCGCAGGAAGGACAGGGAGGAACGAGGGAGGGAGGGAGGCCCGGCTGCTTGGACCCAAAGCCCTTTCTGGAACTGACGAAGGTGGCGACTGCTCTCTGCCCACGGGGTGCCTGGCCTGGAAGCAGCTCTGACCCTGGTACCCCAACCCCGCCCTACCCGGGCCCACTGCCCCATCTCCAGGGAGCAGAGCGTGGTCTTGCACATGGTTCTGTGGGCATTGCAGGTCGTGGTGGTGACTCAGCTGGACACGCTGGTGGGCTCAGGACTGTTGTAGCATTGCAAGGCCACCACTGGGGAAGGAGTGGAGAGGGACGGGTCAGGCCTGCCCCGGCCCTCCCAAGCCCTCTGACCAGAAGGCCCAGGTTTGAGGGGGACAGCTCCACCCAGGGTCCAGTCACCCACCGACCAAAACTCAGGGAACATTCAAGAGCTTCGAGCTGGGGTCCCCAAGTCCTGAGGCCGACTATGCCCCCGGAGGGGCCAAGGCCAGGCAGGGATGAAGCAGCTTTGGGAGCACTGGGGAGGCGCGGGGAGACGGAGGCACTGGGGCCCCTGCAGTAAAGGGCCTGGCAGGGGCAGGCGGGTCACCCCTGGCATCCTCATCAGCAAAACGCAGGACCCGAAGGGCTGCAGAGGGGATAATGGATCAGGCAAGGAGGTATGTGGCGTGCAGGGTGGGCCGGGCTGGGCCCGGTGTGCCCGCTGGTGGAAGCTTAACAAGGGAGGGGAGAAGAGCCACGGTCCAGTGGGACCCAGGCCAGTCAGGGCGCAGGCTGGTGGGGTGGCGGAGGGCTTAGGGCACACAGGCTGCTCCTCTTCCCTCCAGCCCCAGTGCCCCACCCCTACCATGGCAGCCCGAGCCGCCCATGTGCACAGTGAGGCCCCTCCACCCCCGCTGACTGTTGCTGTGTCTCTCGGGATGACCTCAGTTTTCCCCTCTGGGAAATGGGCAGAACCATCTGGCCGGGGCCCACCCAACCCAGCTCCTTTTCTGGTTGGGGGTGGGCCCCCCAAGGGCCTGGGATGTCTTTCAGACCCCCAGTCTCCCAGTATGTCTGGTTTGCTTCCCTCTTCTCCACCTCCTGCTCCCCCCACCCCCCCGGTGCCTCCCTGGTGTCCGCAAGGCCCCTCCTGAGACCTGCCTGCGCACCATGGCCCGGGAGCCGGGGAGCATGATTCTGACCCTGCCCGCCTGCCCCAGCAGAAAGCCCTTCCCTGGAGCCCCATGCTGATGAAGGGCTGTTCTCCAGTGGGCACCCAGGACCTTGGCCACCAACCCCCCTGCCAGTCTCAGCCCCGGGGAGAGGCCCCTCCCTGCCACACCCCTCCTCACCCTGGCCCAGGTCGCAGGCGCCCCGTCTGCCGCAGAGCCCCACCGTGCCTGGTCCACCCCACTCCCACCTCTCCCTTCTCACACCACATCTCCCCTGCCGCCCTGCTTTCTTCCTCTCCCTCCATCCCCCCATCGCCCCAGGCACTGCCTCCTCTGGCGGCCCCGCACCCCTCACCGAGCTCACAGCCGGAGGCCAGCACCAGCGCCAGCAGCGCCAGCCGTGTCCCCCAGAGTCTGGTCCCTGCAGCGCGCGGTCCTGGGCCTGCCCCGCAGGAATGGTGAACACCCGCTGCAGCCACCCGACCGGTCAGCCGAGCAGTTCAGGGGGACTGTGGGTGGCAGAGGCACGGAGACCCGACCCCGCCCACTGGGCCCCACCCGCCTCCACCTGGACACCCACTCCTCTGTGGTCCCCCCCCCCACCCCTCCCTGCCCCTTCCCCATTCCTCCACCTCCCGCGGTCTGGGCCCCTCCCCACACCCTCGTGACCCCCCTCTTAGGATTGGGGGTTCCTCACCCGCCTCTGTAACTCCCTCGGTGGGGCTCTCTACCTTCTCCCCCCACCCCAACCTGAGACATCCCTGCACCTGAGGAAGACCCCCAGGCCACCTGGAAGGGAGCAGCAGAGGGTGAGGGCTCTCCTGCACCCTGACCCCTGCCTCTGTCAGGCACCTGTCCGGCCTGGGGTCCCCACGCCGTTCTCCAGGGTGGATTGCTGGTCTAGTGGTTCTGCGTTCGAATCCTCCCAGGGCGCCACAGGCCCCAGCACCCAGCTTCTTTGAGGTGGTCACGTGGGACGTAGTGATGGGGAGATGGCCGCCAGGACAACCAGCCAAAATGTGCTCACAGGCTTAAGGGGACAAAGACAGGAAAAGTGCTGGGTCAACAGGAAGGTCCTGGATGGGGGGAGGGGGAAGGGGCAGGGTCGCCTTGGGATGCTAATCCTGGCGTCCCCTGGGGGGGCAGGCACTCCTGGATCAGGGCCCAGGGGGCTGCCCCTCAGGCAGGGCTCCCCTGGCCCAACTGCAGGTCACGAAGCTGACAGGCAGGCCCCGGCCCGGGCTCAGATGGGGGAGATGTGGATTTGGGCCCTAGATTCAAGCGGCTCCAGGCACCGCGCCCCCCCGGGGCGGCCTGCACCTCAGCCTCGCCAGGTGTGCCCCACCTGTGACCCCGTCACCCCCTCCTCCAGGCCCCATGCTGCCGGAGCACACGCTGGGAGGGTAGGGGCGGGTTGTTGGCAGGGCTGTGCGCAGAGGCACTCGGGGCTCTGCTGCAGCCTCGCTCCACCCTCCATCTTCTACCAAAGGCTCCAGACCTCACTCCCTCCAGACTCCGCTCCCGCTCTTCCTGCACCGGGGATGCCCTTCCCACCCCTGCCTCTCGTGGTTGAAATTCTGTCTTGGGACCGCCCGCCCCACCCCGCCACCACCCCACGGCCTTTTCTAGCCTCCGGGCATCAGCTCCATTTGGGGTCTGGTCTTTGACTCCGAGACTGGGAGGGCCTATGTCTCCCTGGGCACTGGGTCGGGGGACACCTAGCCTTCCTTAACACCCAGAATGTGTCAGACACTCCGCCTGCTGAATCTTATTTTTCTCACTACAGCCAACGATGGTACCCAGTGCTGATGCCTGGATTTTGGATGCAGGATGGGAGGCTCTAGCAGCGAGTTGACAGGCCGGTCATCCAGGGAGGGCTGGGCAAAAGCCAAGACAGCAGCCGGGACTGTCTGATTCTGCTCTTCGCCAGGCTGCCAAGCTTGATGCTGGGTGCAGCTAATCCTGGTGGTGCAGACACCACCACGCACAGCCGAGGTTCTTCCTTGGGTTGAGCCCAATTCCTTTGCTGTGGCTGGCCCAGCCCACCGCCTTCCTGCCCTCAGACCCAGGGCCCCCACCTGTTCTTTCCTTCTGGAACATACCTGGCCCTTGGGCATTAGCTCCTCCTAGAGTTTCTGCGTGACCCCTGCTGGGGAGACACAGGCTGAACCTTTCTGCAAAGTTGCTACCTACTTAGGGTGAGGAGGAATGTGCCCCAGCCAGCGCCTGGGCTGCTCTGCTTAGGGTGCCTCCCTGCTAAGAGGTCTACATCCTTCTCTCTGTTTCTCCAGGAGCCTCTGGATCAGAGATCAGCGTGCGACCAGGCTCAGGGGGCAGAGTGTGACCAGGGTCAGGGCTCAGCATGTCACCAAGGTCAGGGCTCAGATTGTGACCAGTGTCAGGGCTCAGATTGTGACCAGTGTCAGGTCTCAGAGTGTGACCAGCATCAGAGCTAAGCGTGTGACCAGGCTCAGGGCTCAGAGTTGACCAGAGTCAGGGCTCAGCGTGTGACCAGGGTCAGGGCTCAGAGTGGGACCAGGGTCAGGACTCAGCTTGTCACCAGGGTCGGGGCTCAGCGTGGGACCAGGGTCAGGGCTCCGCTGCTCCAGCTGCCTGGCATGGCCTCCTACCCAGCCTGCCTGTGGGGTTGTCTCCTCAGAGCAGTGTCTGTGGATCCCCAAGTAGGCCAAGGGGTTTCCCTACCTGGGTTTCCACTTACCTATGCCCCTCTTGTGTCCGGCAGAGCAGACTGAGGGCCCTTAAACCCATGTTTCTAAAATGTGAAGAAACTGCACAGACAGTGTGAAGGGCTCCTGGGGCCGTGGCTGTACCTGTTTCTTCTCTCTGCAGCGCCCAGTGGGATGCCCTGACGGATTACTCCCTGTCCTAGCGGGCACTCAGGCTGCTCAGTCTGTGCTCAAAACACTGCTGTGAGGCCCTCCACTGCAGAGTCTTCACGGCCTTTAGCCATGGGCAATGGGACACACACACGGGGGCCAGATCAGTCCCTCGAGTACCGTGCCGTCTCCCTCCCGGGCAGGGCCCTCCTGGTCCAGTGGTTAGGGCTTCTTACCCCACGTCCCTCCCGTCCCAGGTGTTTGGGTGACTTCTCGGCAGCCTGCACTCAACAACACTCCAGGGACATCTTACAGCTTCACAGGCGGCAACTCCTTGCGCGATTCCCGCAAGGGCACACAGCGGGCGGTGTCCCTGCCCCCTTGGCATCACTGTCCTGCCATTTTTTTGCTCAAAGATTTAAAATGCTACTTCCTTCATTTTGCTCCTCTCTGATTGGAAGTGTGGTTGAATGTCTTTTCCTTTGAACGTGCTACTCACGTCCTTGCCCCTTCCTTGTGGATTTGTAGTTTTCTTTATGTAGGAATGGAATCCACCCCTTTTTCGCATATAGCAAATGTTTCCTACCTTGTCTTCTTTTAGTTTTGTTTATGGCGTTTTTCATGCATTTCTTTTTAGATTTGTATGTCATCATGAATCTTTCTCAATCTGAATTTTGAGTCTTGTTTTTCTTAAAATGTTTTTTCTTTTTTTTCTTTTTAACAGCTTTATTGGGTATACTTCATATACCATGCAGTTCACCCATGTGAAGTGTTTTTGGCATATTTAGAGATACGTGCAACCATCAGAGTCAGTGTTAGAATACGTTCATTGTCTCAAAAAGAAACCCCTACCCTTTGGCCGTCACCTCCAAACCCCCTGATGGGGGCCCCTGGGGGCGGAGGGTCAGCCCCCCACCTGGGTGGACCTGGTCCCCTCTCTCAGGCCCTCTTCTGGGCTGAGGCCAGTGGGTTCTCTCCCTGCCCTGCTCCTGACTCGCTGGACGCCTGGGTCAGGCTATGCCCCTCTGAGCCTGGCTCCCCCCACCTGGGCCAGGAGGGCGTGGCCAGCCCGCTCCGCACCCCCTACTCATGGCTGGCAATAGTGATACAGTGGCTGGAGCCTGCTGGGCATCTGGACTTGTGGGAGCGTCCTCCAAAGCCCTTGCACTGGTGACACTGCAAGGCTTGGACTGCAGCCACAGGCATAGGGACAGACAGACGGACACACAGACAGGGACAGAGCTGAGGGCAACTCCTGCATAATGGCACCCTCTCTTTCCACTCAGCGACGTCTCAGTGGACACTCAGCACCCGGCGGGGCTCCCATGATCCCCAGGCCATAGGCTGAGCCGGGGGAGGGAGAGGAGGCCGCCCAACCCCCGTGACCCAGCCCTGGCGGTGACAAGGGCTTTCTCTGCATTGAGCTCAGATCCCCCAGTCTTCCTGTCCTCACCCATCCACCCTGATGACCCAGGGGCAGTTCTCGGGGGTCATTGGTGAGGCCTGGGCCCCGAGTCTCACAGACTTTTCCCACAGGGCACAGACCCCCCTTCCCCAGGGTCCCTGCAAGGGGAGACAGTGGGCAGATCCCAGAAACAGTTGGGAGGGGGAGCGCCGGGCCTGGGCCGGGGCTGTCCAGATGCTTCCTCTGTCCATCTCATTTAGGGCCATGGGGCTGGTGAGGCGGGTGCTGACCCAGGTGGGAAAACGGCTGGGGGCTGGGGGAGTGGGCTGGTTGGGATTGGATTGGGGGGGTCCCAGCTGGTTTTGTTCAGGCATCTGGGTGGGTGGAGATGCCACCCCAACTCGGGGGTCGGTGGGGAGATGACGAGGCCAGGTGTGGGCAACCCCATTTTGGGGCATATCCCCGAGGACCCCTTGAGCAGGCCTCAGGGGCAGATGCAGCCAGCGACAGTGGATGTGGGCGGAGCCAGAGAAGACTGCAGTGATGGGAGTGGGAAAACTGCCTCCAGAATAAGGCCTGACCAGAAAGGGGAGAGGCCTGGATCCTCCCTGGGGGAGAGGAAGGAGGAAGGCAGGGGAGGGTGGACCCAGGAGCAGGCCAAGACATCAAATTCAGGTGGGTGGGGTCACTGCTGGACTGGGAAGGCCTGTGGGGGTGGGGAAGGAGGGGCCAAGCCAGGGGCAGGGCGCTGAGCGGTCCGCACCTCTTGCAGGGACGAGGACAGGGTGAGGGCTCAGCTGATGGGCCCGCAGGTCCGGGGGTCGGTTGGGCAGAGGGTAGGAGCTGGTGGACGGGAGGGCCAGTGCCTCAGGAAAGGGGGCGCGGGGGCAGGAAGTGGACTCCCCCAAGGTGGGAGTCACAGCTCAGTGGTGGCCGAGATCGGAGGGACAGGCTTAGAGCCAGCGGGGAGGGCTGGAGAGGAGGTGGCCCTGACCCCTGGACTCGCCCAGCTCCAGGTTCAAGGCAGCGGCCAGCAGGAGTCCAGGGAGCAGCCTCATGTCCTCCTGGGGAGAGGCCTGGCTCCCAGGGCGCCCGGGCTGCTGTCTTATACCAGCTGCTGCTCTGCCCCGCCCCAGAGGCCAGCTCAGCCGAGGAACTGGACTGGGGCCTGGGCAGCACGGGGCTCCAGCCTGGTCCCCAGGCTCGATGGCTGTGTGGCCTCCGGAGAGCCTCATTTAATTCCATAAACCTCTTTCCTGGTCCTCAGATGATACGACCGTGGATCACATAAGATGGCGTGGCACACAACGAACCCTCAGCGCACAGCCTCTGGCCTCCCGGGTGAACAAGAATGAGGGTCTGGCTCAGGCCTGGGGGCCTAGCCCCTGGCCCTAAACATGCAAACAAAGCTTAGGGCCCGCCAAAACCAGAAGCTTCACCAGCACGGCCCTCTGCGGGGCCCCCTGCGGTGAGTTAGCGGAGCAGCTGCCCTCCGAAGAGCCACAAAGCACGGTCCTCAGCATTCCTGTCTGTCAAATGGGCCTCCCTCCAGAAGTGGTGGTTCTGCACTGTCTACCCCCTGGGAGTGACGAGGGACCCTGGTCACGATCGTGACTGTACTGCAGGGCCCAGGACCTGTGGGTGTTCGTCCAGTGCTGGGGGGCGGGGAGCAGAAAGGCCCTGGGTATTAAGAGAGGCCCCATGATGGGTGAGAGCCCAGAAGGACCCTCCTGAGAGCAGGAGCCAGACTTTGTGGGAGCGATGCGCCAGCCAAGCCATTCTGCCAAAATGGGAGGTGCACCGTTGGGGCAGTGTGAGTGGCTGTCTGAAGGGGGCCAGCCCTGCCGGCCCAGAGGCCCTTGTCTGCCCTGGCAGCCCGAGTGGCTTTTGTCCATCCCTCTATCTGGTGGGCTCCTGTGGGCAGTCGGTCTCAGACCCCGCTCCCAGGCAGAGAGGAAGAGCCGGGTGGTGGTGGGGTTCCTGGGGTCCCACCTCCCCCACCAGCCCCGTCAGCCTTCCCCCAGGGGTCCGCTGGGTGAGGTGGTGGGCCTGCCTCGCTCCCAGGGAACCAGAACTGGGGCCGCTCCTGTGAACCCTGGGAGTCCTCCTGCCTCTCCTGTCTGGCTCCCCTCCCGTGGGTCATCCCCTGCCCTGGGCCAGGGCTGGTTCGAGGTCTAGACTGGGTGACCCAGGGTGGGCGGGAGTCTAGGACAGACAGAGCCAGCAGGACCAGCAAACCAGACCACTGGGTGGAGGTGAGCGCAGGAGGGGTGGCTGGTGGGACAGAAAGTCGACACATGTATTCAACCATTTATTCACTAGCTCGAGGAGGTGCAAACAAGACCTCTCTGGGAGGCCGTGTGGGGGGGGGGGCCATGGCCTGAAGTCGATGCCCATGCTGGGTAGGGTCAGGAAGTGGAAAGGGCACCATCCGTCCGTCTGTCCATCCGTTCATCCATCCGTCCACCCGGTGCCTTCTGTGTGCCAGGCCCCAGACTGGGCAGTTACGCCCCAGCCTGGTGGGCGCTATTGTCCCCATTTTATCAGCAAGACAACAGAGGCTCAGAGATGTGAACGACAAGCTCCAGATCAGCCTGAGGGACAGGATCCAACAAAATTTGGGGGAGGGGGAGAGATGAAAAAGAAAGGGACCTCTCACTTTCTTTTTACCTTTCTCAGAGGTTTAGAATCATGAAAAAAATACACGTTCATCACCACAAATCAGATGTTACAAAGGGAGGTGAGAAGCAGCTGTCCAGCCTCCCCTGTGCACGTCCGCCTGCACCGGGGCCGCAGCTGTGTTCCAGGCAGATGGACGGCACAGGAGTCCATGGAGGTGCCACCACACAGTCAAGCAGCCGCTCCTGAGACAGGCAGGCTGCTTCCAGATCTGAAACGTCACGAAAAGCCGCGAGAAAGAGCCTGGGCCTCTCCGCCTGCTGAGCGGGCTCTCGTTTCCGTTGGGGCCCCACGATCCTGACACAGGTGGGGAAGGGGTCTGGGCCAGGTGAGCTCGGAGTGCCTGGCACCCCTCTGCCCTCCTCTGTGCTATTCCACCCTTGGCCCAGCACCCAGACACAGGGCTGGACGCCCTGACTCTGTCCTTCATGGCTTCTCAAACCTCCTGGTGCTGATTTTCTCTCTTTCCTGACCCTAAGCTGTTATAATGATTTCACATGCTAAAATCCTCTTAAATCTATAAACCCACCTTCTCAGCTTCCCCTTCCTCTCCCAGCTGATGGGAGAAGCGACTGCAGGGTGGGGCAGGGGTGCAGTGGGGGCGGGGGACAAGAAGTCCCACCTGGCTTGGGCAACTACTTCACCTCTCTGTGCCTCAGTTTCCTCATCTGTGAAAGGGGCATGATAACGGCTCCTACCTTGCAGGGTTGTCTTGCAGTGCTTAGAGCCACGACTGCAGGGAAACGGGCAGATGTTAGTTACTAACCTCATGGACAGTCAGTTGGGACAAGTTGACTTGTTTGATTTCCAAGGGCCCTACTGGTGCGTTCCCCTGATTTTGCAGTGCCACGCACTCCCCACTAGGGGGCCCGGCCAGGGCGTGAGCATAACACCTTAGGCGTGTCTGTGCCGAGTTTCGACCACAGCCGGGCCAGGCAGAACCCAGTCTGTGGAGGTGGGATGCGCAGCATGGTCCCCGGTGCTGGGGGCGGTGCCATGGGTATTGGGATGGGACCAGGTCAGGGTGGAGGAGGGTTGGACAGATGGAGGCGAGGGGCAGGTGTGAGAAGCTCCCCCAACACCAAGCACACCCAGCTGCTGGATCCCTGATCTCACTGACCCCAGAGCCCACAGGGGGCCAGGCAGGGCTCTACTCCATCCCCGCCAGGACAGGAGGGAGGGAGGGAGGACCCGATCTAGCCGAGGAGCCACCGGACCCAGGACAAAGTGCTTGCACAAGCAGGGCAGTGACAGTGCTTCCCAGGCCTCTCCTGCTGAGTCAGGAGGGCAGTCTGCCCACGGCTGCCCTCCCTCCCAGAAAGCATCTGGAGCTGCAGTGGCCCTGCAGCCAGTTCTGCGGGGAGTGTGGTCACTTCCCTGAGGTGGACCACTCCTGGGAGTCTTTGGGTGGAGGAGCTGGGGGTGGGGTCTGGCTTCCCCCCAGCCTCCCCCAGGGAGGGGCTCACACCACACTGGGCATCAGGGGGAGGGGCCACCTGGCCGGCTCTCTGGGGTTCGGTCCTTCTGCTTCTTGGCCCTCTGGGAAGCCTGACCCAGGCCTGCCTAAGGACCTCCTACCCGGGCTCCCCCAGGGCGACCTGATCCCCTGACGTCTGGCGGTCCCAGAGGGAAGCTCTCAAGAAGGAATTTCCAGCACAGGTCCCCCTGACAGGGGCCATGCTTAGGGGCCAAGGGCTTCTGAGTTCCAGGGACAACCCCCCACGTGGGCACCTGCCACCATCCTGCACACTTGGGCCGTGCCAACCTGAAGGGGCTCCTTGGCCCCTCCCCGGACACTGGAGCTGGGGGCACTGGTCAGCTGAGGAGGCCTCAGGCGCTGTGTGACCCCCGGCACAACGCTGCGCCTCCTGACTGGCCTCACTGGAAGGAGGACCCGGCTCCCCGGGCCACCCGGATCCAGAACAGCAGACGCTGGGCAGACCCGGGCTTCCCCAAGCTGGCCAAGGGTGGGGCTCACCTAGGGTGGGTACCTTTTAAATGATGCCCTTTCCTGGGTCTCTGGGGGTCCCAAGGCCCAGCTTGACTCGGGGCACCTCAGAGCCACTCCCTGAGCTGAGGCTGGAGCGCTCCAGCCAGAGCGGAGCTCCCGCCCTCCCCGTGGGCAGAGTCAGAGGTCGAGGGGTCCGCGAAACCCTTTGGGGCCAAGGCCAGCGCACCCGGCACTCGTTCAGTCGGGATCCTGCTGACGACGGGATAGCAGTCAAGCCGCTGCGAGGGGCGAGGGGATCCCGGCTGCGCGGGGAGGGAGCGTGGCCCTTTGCACTCTCCTTTCCCGACCCGTCCTCCCCTCCTCCCCCGGACCTCCCCTCTCCCTCTCCCCTCCCCTCTTTTCCTGACCCCAGTCCCCCTCCCTTCCCCGACTCCTCCTCCCCCGGACCCTGCCTCCGCCTCCCCTCCGGTGGACCGAGCCCACCCCTGCCCGGCGCGGCCCCGAGCGTCCACCAGAGGGCGCCCCGCTCCGGTTCAAGGATGCACCGCCCCCGCCCCCGCCCCCGCCCCCGCCCCCGCCCCCGGCGAATTCTCGGCGCCCCCCCCCCACCTCCCCCGTAAAGAGGCGCACTCCGCCAGGGCCTGCTTAGGGCTGAAGGCCAGGCTTCGGGTGGCCACCGCTCTGCTCCCTTCCCTCCTGGCCCAAAATAGTCCTGGGATCAGCTCTCAAGCTCGACCAAATATAGCCTGGCCTCTCCAGGCTCAGGCCTTGCGCAGGGGCCCAGCGCCGGGTCTGGAGGGGCCTCAGGGGCCTCTTTAGGCTGAGCCACTTCCTCCCCTGCCAAGGGCTGCCTAGACACGAGGGGACGGCCGACGGGGGGTGGGCACAGGGCTTCCCCAATCGGCCCGCCATGCCACACCTGCCCTGGGCAGCCCTCCTGGGGCCGTGGGGAGCCTACTTCCTAGGACTGTTCCCCACCCCCTGGGTCCCTAATTTCCCCTCCCCCTCCAGCACACTTACACACCTTCACATCAGTGTTCACCGGCCAACTGAAGATCCCCCATAAACAGCACACCGTGCCCACACCCCCATCCTTGGATAGAGGAGGGGGCTGAGCTGCCCCATCAAAGCCAGATGCCTTGGGAGGTGTGGTCCCACATCGGCCTTCTGAAAACAACAGGTCATGACCTGGAAGCAGACCCCAGGGTGGCTGGGGGAGGTCAAGAGTCCTCTTGCAGACACTCCTGGATGCGGCTGGGTGGGTCTGGGGAGGGCAGGCGGGGGGGCGTGCAGGGGGAGAGGGTGGGGCCTTGCTGCTGAGCACTTTGCCCTCGAGTCTGTGGAGGGCGGAACGGGGCTTTAGAGCAGACCCCAGAGAGTGGCCAGGAGTACAAGGGCCAGGGTTGCAGGGGCCGCGAGGCCAGCGCCGTTACAGAGGTCGTACTGGCAGCACGAAGTGGTGGACGCGTGCTTGGAGTAGCCATCGTACACGGTCTCAAAGCAGCTGGGCACACATGACTTGCTCACCTTCATCCTGGTCGGGGTGTAGTCTGCAGAGGGATGGGGAGGTGGGCCAGGACCCTGAGGGGGCCAACCCCAGCATGCAGGGCCATTAGGCCAGGTTCCTCTAAGCCAGGAGCTCCCAAAAAGGATCCTGGGGCAGGCGGGAGCCTCCCTCCTCAGCCTCCCTCACACTCCCCCACCCGCCACCGTGCTCCCCAGGCAGGGCTGTGAGGGGCATCCCAGCAACTCACAAGTGCGCGTGGTCATGCAGTAGGTGACCATGGCCGGGCAGCGCACGGGGTTGAAGCAGTTCTCGCCATTGTAGGCACACACGTGGCAGTCCAGAGCCTGGGCTGGGGGCCGGGGGCCGGGGCCAGAGGGAGATGGGGGTCAGAGAACAGCGAGAGGCCCCCTCCTCCAGCCCATCAGCCCCCTGGTCCCGTCAGCTTCCCCAGGTCAGAACAGCTGGGAGGAGAAGCGGTCACTGGGATTTCTGCCCCCACCCCCTCCAGCCTGCCTGCCCCCAAAGGTGGGTCTGTCCATCCCTCTGTTCTCCATCCATCTTACCCACAGGTAGGCCCACCAAGGCCACCAGGAACAGGGCGAGCAGGGGCGCCATGGCTGGAGGTGAGAGGGCAGAGTGGGAGCAGGGAAGTGGAGAGCAGCTGGTCTTCAATTCAACTCAGGCCAGGGCTGGGGCAAGGCACAGAGGGGGTGGGACAACCCCCTGCCCTCTGGGAGCTCCTGGTCGACTGGAGGCGCTATGGCCCTGCACAGAAGGGGGATGAGGACAGGTGGTCACAGCAGGGCCTGAGGGCCCCACAGGCTTGGGCAGAGGAGCCCCCCAACTCAGCCTGGGAGTCAGGGAAGACTTCCTGGAGGAGGAGACACGAATGAGATGAGAAGGAAGCAGGGGTGGGGGGCCAAGGGGAGTCCAGAAGGCTGGAGGGGCCTTGAATGCGAGGCCAAACCCACAGTCTACCAGGGATGGTTGATGCAGGGGCCCAGGAGCTTGGCACCCAGCCCTCTCCCACCCAGGGCCCTGGGGCCCCGGGGGTGGGTCTATCCTCACTGCTCCCCCTACCCTTTGCCCCTGGCGTGTCCCCACGTGGGCCCCCCCCCCCCCACTTTCTGACACTTTCAGGGCCCAGCTAGGGGCCCCTCTCCCGGAAGACCTCCAGAGCCCTGCCTGGGGTTTTGAGTCAGTACTGCAGAGCTACCGGCAGCGGAAGGCTTCGGGGCTCTGTCCAGCCTGCGGGGAAATGCGCTTTGAATGCACTCCAGGAGGGCACTTGGGCAAGACAAGAACTTCCCAGTCTGGATCTGCTGTTTGGAGCGGAGATGCCCACTCTCTCGGAAAGGGTCTGGGGGGTGTCTGGAGTACGACTCCCCTCCCCGCGCGGATAGTCCAGCCTCGGGGAACTAAATTAGACCCTCCCCTTCCCGAGAACAACAAATCCATCTTCCATGACCCATTTTCCGGGCGTGCACCTTGGGATGTTCAAGGTCTGAGCAAGGCCGGGCCTGAGGCTCCAGCTCTTCCCGCCCCCTCCCGGAGAGCCCCGGCCCCAAGACTGCGGTCCCAAGTTCGGAGGGCTGTCGGGGTGACCTCAACCATGACCTTCACCACAACGAGCCCCCGTTGCGCCTACGACTCACCCCTCGCCGGCCCTGCGAGCCCGGGTCTGACAATGCGTCTATCCGTGAGCCCCGCCCTGACCACGCCGCGCCGCCGCCCCGCGGCAGAGCCGCCCACCGCGCGTGACCTCACCGCAGGCCCCGCCCCTCCCCGCCCCGCCCCGCCCGCGGGTTCGTCCTTCCCGCGGGGGCTGGGACCCAGCGCCCCCCGCGGAGAGCCAACCGCGCCCAGATCTAGGCCCCCCGCAGGGACACCCGCGCTACCCTCAGACGCATGCGCACCTCGGGGTGGGGCACGGGCCATCTCCACGGGGACGGAGTCTTCTGCCCCTCCCTCCCTCTCTCTGCTTCCGCCCTCCGCCCTTCGCCCACTCACCCCCGTGTTGCTAGTCAGCCCCGCACCCCAGCAGCAGCCCGCGCCCCTTCTTCCTTTAGCCCAGTTGTACAGGGATGTTAGCGGAGCTGCAGCGGGTGCCGGGGTGGGGGGTGGGGGGGCGCTGACTTCTGGATCCGGCTTCTGGGTCCCCACGTGGCCCCGCTTTACCTGCTGTGTGACCTCGGCAAGTTACCTAGCATCTCTGGGCCTCGGTCCCCACACCAGGTCTCTCCTAACAAAGCGTAAAAGCAAGCCTTGAAAGGAGCCCATTGTTTCATGGACCCCCTTCGACGGTAATAATAATGTTTAAGGCAAAATTTAAGATTTTCATGGGCCCTATATTTTTTTTTTTCTCTAATGTGAGGAAAAAAATGCAACATTTTCTTTGACCCTCAATTTTATTTTTCTTTAAAAGAGTTGAACCACCTTGGGGACCCTAGGCCCTGAGTCTCCAAAGCGAAGTTGGCACTCTCCCTGGACGCACTGGGATGGTTGGTCACCGTATTTGCCAAATAGTCCCTGAGATGCCACAGGGTGCCGGGAGTTGGGGATAAAACGGGCAAACGTTCCCAAATATTCTCACGGTCATGAAGCTCACACTCTAATGGGGCATAAAATAAACACGTGGGTCACAACCCAAGTATGCTGTGGGCTTCAGCATCAGATCATGATGAATTAACAGCAACTGGATTTTACGCTTGCCTTTAAACAACTGAAAAATGGGACAAAATAAATGAAGCCATGGTTCTCGGAGGTCGCACAACAGGCAGCAGGGGCCATGACCCTGGAGGTGGGGGAGACAAAAGAGCTGCAGGCCACAGCGCAGGGAGGGGAAATCCAGACAGAGCCCAGGACTCTCTGATTGAGGAGAGGAGAGTTCAGGGAAGCCAAGGCAGCTGGATCTCACAGGGCAGAGAGGAGAGAGCTGTCCCCTCTCCAACCCACAGGGCTGGGGAGGTCAGCACAGGGTGCCTGTGTCTTAAGCTGAGGGCCCATCAGTGCACACATTTGAGGAACCAACCCCAAGATGTGGAAGAAGCAGGCACAAGAGTTCCCAGAGCTCACAGAGGGCTGGAGGAGAAACCTTGTATCAACTGAAAAAAATACAAACCCACACAAGCTAAAAGTCTTGAGTTAATATTTTATTTGGGGACCCTACTGAGGACTATAGCCCAGGAGACAGCCTCTCAGCTCTGAGGAACTGGTCCAAAGAGGTAAGGGAGGAGCCGGGACATACAGGAGTTCTTGCTGGGAAAAAACAAACAAACAAATGTACTCAAACATCAAAAGATCACTGCTAGTCACAAAAAGCAGACATCGTAAGTTAATGATTTTAGTGCTTTTCTCTGTTCGGGAAGATGCAAGAGTCTGGGCTCATTGAAATTATTCCTTTGATGTGCATCTTAGCTATCTAGGGCGAGTATCCTGTTTTCCTCTATCCTGAATTCCCCTCAGGGAAACTATAAACTCATGGAACCCAGAAACTCAATGAACCTCAAGCACAAGAAATTGAAGAAAACTATACCAAAGCACATCGTGATCAATTGCTTAAAACCAGTGATAAAGAGAAACCACTAAAAGCAGACATTGTGTGATGCACAAGAAGAGAAGGATGCCAGCAGATTTCTTGTCAGAAACAGTACAAGCCAACACAGTGAAGCAATATTTGAAATAACAAAACACAAAAACAAAACAAACAACTTGGAATTATATGCCCCCCAAAAACATCTCTGAAAAGTGAAGGGGAAATAAAGATGCTTTCAGACATGCAAAGGCAAAAAGAATTCTTTTCTAGAATTAAAAAAAAAAAAAAAGAGCAAGAAAAGAAAAATCAAAGAGCTCTACTTAATAAAGTCACAAAGGAGATAAAATGGAATCACAGAGAGTAATCTGGTCATTGACAAGAAGGCAGAAAAAGAGGGGAAAGGAAAAAGAACAGGTGGGACAGAGGGAAGACGGAAGGCAGGATGAGACAGTGAAAACCATGACACCTCGAATCACACTGAATGGTCCAAACACCCCAACTAGGAAGCAGAGGTTGTCAGATTAAATAAAAAGAGAAAGAGTCATGTCTCTGCTGCCCTCAAGAAGCCCACTGTACATGTAAGATCACATGTAGGTTAAAAGGCAAAGAACGGAGGAAGAGACACCAGGCTCACAGTAATTAAAAGAAAGCAGGAGTGACCACACTCATATCAGACAAAGTGGATTTTAGAGCAAAAGATATAGCCAGGAATAAAGAAGGACGTTACATAATGATAAAAGGGTCGGTTCATTAAGGGGACATAGCAATCCTAAATGTTTATGCACCTAACAACTGAGTTTCAAAACACACCAAGCCAAAAAACCTGATAGAACAAAAAGGAGAAAAAGAAAATTCATGATTCCAACCAGAGATTTCAACACTCCTTTCTTAGAGAATTTTTTTTTTTTGGCTGCATTGGGTCTTCGTTGCTGCACGTGGGCTTTCTCTAGTTGTGGTGAGACGGGGGCTACCCTTCATTGCAGTGCACGGGCTTCTCATTGCAGTGGCTTCTCTTGTTGCGGAGCACGGGCTCTAGGCACGCAGGCTCAGTAGTTGCGGCGCATGGGCTTAGTTGCTCCGCGGCATGTGGGATCTTCCCAGACCAGGGCTCAAACCCATGTCCCCTGGATTGGCAGGTGGATTCTTAACCACTGTGCCACCAGCGAAGCCCAACACTCCTTTCTTAAGAGCTCATAGAAGTCAACAGAAAATGAATAACGATAAAGGAGACTTGAACAACACTACCAGCCCATGTGACCTACTTGATAAGTACAGAAGGAGAGCCCGTTCTTTTCAAGGACACAGAATATTGATCAAGATAGACCTATTGTGGGCCATAAAATAAATCTCAACAAATTTACAGGGATTGAAATCCTACAAATTATTTTATTGGACTACAGTGGAATTAAATCAAGAAATCAAGAACAGAAAAATAAGATCACCAAATGTTTAGAAACTGGGCAACACATTTCTAAATAACCGGTGGGCTAAAGGAAAAATTTTAAAGGAGATTAGAAAGTATTTCCAACTGAATGAAAATGAAAACACAATATATCAAAGTTAGTGGATGCAGCTAAAGCAGTGTTTAGAAGGAAAGTTTTGGCACTAACGCTTGTATGAGAAAAAATAAAGTTCTCGACACAATGGCCTATGATCCCACCTTCAGAAACTAGAACAAGAGTAAATCAAACCCCAAGTAAGCAAAATGAAGGAAATGATAAAAATAAGAGCAAAAAAATCAAGGAAATAGAAGAAGAAAATCAATAAGAGAAAATCAATCAACCCAAAAGCTGATCTTTGAGACTATCAATACAATTTTTAACCCCCTAGCCAGACTGCTCAGAGGGAAAAGAGACAAGACAGATCACTAATATCAGGAATGACAAAGGGAGCCTTATGAAAGGCCATAGCAGCATTACAAGATAATAAGGGAACATTATGAATGACATTGTTACCAAAAGTGGGGTCTGCCTGCTTGCCGCTCAAAAGCCAATAAAGAGGCCAGATTGGTGAAAAGGAAAGTTTGGTTTATTTCCGAGGCCAGCAACCAGGGCGAGGGGAACTCCTGTCCAAAGGCCGACTCCTCCCCACCCCAAAAAAAATCAGTGGGCTAGAGCTTTTATAGACAGAGGGAGGGGGCTCCATGCCGGAACAGCACAGGCACCTCTGACAGTCATCTTGAAATTGGTCATCAGTGGTTTGATCAGCAGTCATCTTGATTGTTTTAAGTACAGTTAATCTTCATTTCCAGGGTTGGTTGGTTCCCATTTCTTTGAGGCCAGTTCTCAGAATTGTGGCAGCTTATGTCATGGCTACAGCCTGGTCATCATGCAGTTAACTTCTTCCACCTGGTGGGGATTTCTAACCCGGGGCCCAGGTGGCCTCGGTTGTCCCTTTAGGGATGGCCGCTCTGCGGAGCCTTCCCTGACCCCGTGTGGCGGCCTCCTCCTCCTTCTGCCCCCGGAAGTTTGCTGACTGCACCCGTGGCCTCCAGGTGGGGGTGAGGGGTCTTCTCCGGAGTTTGGCACCAGGAGGCACTTTCCTCCCTGGCTCCAGCTGGCCTCTCTCCGGAGGCGGATGTCCCTGCCCCCCACCTCTTGATTCCAATCCCAGCCGCACAGCCGGCCTGCTGTGGGATATCCCGAGGACTCGGGATGGTCCGCGCCCTGTGCGTCCCCGCCCCTCTGTCCGACCTCAGTGGCCCGCGCGTCTGAGCCGGCCTTCCCACTCCCTGCCCCGGGCGCCGGGTGCCGAGGGCACAGAGTGGGCTCTGAGGGAGGGGAGAGGCATCCATCCCCCCTTGGCAGCTCCTCCCAAGGCCCGGCTCTCCGGGGGCCACCGCGGGGGGCGCGCTGGTCCTCGGAATATTCCCGCCGCAGCAGGAGCTACGGTCGGATCGCAGCCCAAGGGAGCGCGGAGCGGGAGAGAACTGCCGCGGGCAGAGGGTGTTGCTCAAGGTCACCTGGTAGGACAAGGTGGGACCCGGGCGAGCCTGGGCAGGCGGGGCTTGGCCGTGAGGGGTGGGGGAAGGGCTGGCAGGGTGGGCGGGGCGGCCCTGCAGGGAGGGGCTCCACCGCGTGGTCTCAGGCAGGCTGGTGGCTGCCAGGTGAGGAGCTATGGCCTCGCCATCACTGCTCCACTGACACGCTTCTGCCGGCGCACCCACTCAGGCCTCCCCCAGGAGGGCCCTCCTTGTCTGGGGCTGCAGAGGAGGTGCCTGGGGAGGGTCGTGTCCCCTCCAGGGGTGAAGGGTGACGGTGGCCCTCCAGGCATCATGCACGCTGCCAAGACTGGCCCTGGGTGACAAACCCGGGGACTTGGGGGCCTGTGTGTGTGGATGGCTCCTCCCCACCCCCTCTACTCCCGGAACCAGCACAGACACGACCACACTGGTTTGCAACCATTTATTCCTGTGCAGGGCTTTGGTTAGAAAAATAAACGGAAACCAAACAGAATGAATACGAAGCCTGAAGGGAGCCGAATGCCTCCTGTGCCCCCTCCTCCCCCCGCTGCTCAGGGAAGGGCGTCCTCTTGTGCTGGGGGAGGCGCGGCTCCAAGCCAGCAGCTCTTCGTGCCGCACCGCCGCCCTGCCCTAGACCTTCCAGGGGAGCCCCCATCCTGGCCAGGGAGAGGAGGGGGTGGGGCCCCGGTCCCGAGGGTCACAGGCTGGGGGCCCAGGTGAGGGCGAGGAGGCCCAGGGCCAGCGCCAGGCCGAGGGGGGCGCTGGTGAGCAGGGAGCGGGCGGGCGCAGCGCTCTCCAGATTCTCGTTGCACAGGTCGCTCAGGCAGCACAGGGTGGACGAGGACCCCCTGCTGACTTGGCCCTGCAGGTTGTGCGTGGGCATGCACGACTCCGCGCAGTCCTTCACCACCAGGTTCCCAGATAGGGGCTCCACTGGGGACGGGTGGGCGAGGTCAGGCCAGGCAGCACCTCCGACCCCCAGGGCCTCCCAAGTACCAGTTCCCAGCTTCCATCGCCACCGTGACCGGACGGTCACCGAGATCACTCCCACCATCCTCCCCAGGGATGATCGTCCAAGCCCTGGGACACCGGGACAGAGCCCTGGAGTGTCCTGCAGGGGCCCCTTTCCCCTCCCCCAGATCGCTCACCCTTGGTCACGGTCCTGCAGAATTTTGAGTTGACTGAGCAGGTCTGAGGTTCCTTACAGTTGGTGGAGCTTGTGCATATGTGACAGCGGAGAGCCTGGGCTGGGGGCGAGGGTGTAGGGGTTTCAGCAGGCCCCAGGGAGACCTCCCAGGGAGACAGGGAGGCCTGGGTTTACTGCCGGAAAAGACTCCTCCTGGACAGAGCCCTCTGCCACCCCTGCCCTAGGCCAGTCCCCTCTGAGGCCCCTGGGCCCCGCCAGGGTTCAGATCTTGCACACAGCCTCAGGAGGCAGGAGGTGACAGTCCCTGTCTGCTGGGGCCCTGGCACCCCACCCGGAGGAGCTGTCCAGTGCCGGGCATCCCTACAGGACCAGTGAGGAGGTGGCCAGTATGTGGTGCACTGAAGACCCTTCCCCAGGGGCATCAGAGGCTCTGGAATTTGCTAACAGTGGCTCACAGGACCTGGCTGCGGTCCCCACCCTGGGGGCTGTCTCCTGGTGGGCAGCCCCTGGTGAGGACCTGAGGCTGCGTTGGGGTCCCGGAGGCTGTCAGGTTGGCCATGCTGAGCCTACGGGAGGGAGGGTGAAGGGTGACCCAGGAGGGCCCTGGGCCCTGGAGAGGGGGATCAGGGGCTGAACCCTGGGTATCTGTCTTTCCCCAGGAGAGGCATCTCAAGACAACTCCCAGCATCGCTCCTTCTCAGAATGTCTGATTCTCAGGGTTGATTCTCTGATTCTGAAATATTAAGTCTGTGATCCCACAAAGTTAAGATGCGGGGTTCACTTTGTTCTAGGGTTCACAACGCCGACGTTCTCTGTGCCTAGAGGTGAGCAACTCCAGGCTTCCGGGGTCCAGCTCCCCACTGCCCCCAGCCCCCAGCCAGCCCCTCACCTGGCCCAGAAGCCACAGCCAGGGCAACAAGGAACAGCAGGGCTGTCTTCATCTCGGGCGTTCCCGGGAACAGTGGGAGCCCCTCCTCTCCAGAGGCCTTATAGCTGGGACAGGTGCTGGTGGGAGGGAGGAGCGGGAAGCGGCCCCTCCCTGCCTGGCCCACGCCCTCCAGCGAGGCACACCTCTGCCCTGCCAGCTGGAGGGATCCCTGCCCCCGCTCCACCCCCACCCCACCCCACCCCCACCCCGCCGCCTGCCCCTCTCTGGGCTGTGGACAAAGGCCTCAGCTGGCTCTGCAGCCCACCTCCTCTCTCTGTCCTCTGCCCAGCTCTGGTCACTTTGTCTTTGACCTTCCACTTTGTCTCTGACTTCCACCCTCAGATAGGGTCACAGAGTCCCAAGCCTGTGTGGGTGCCGTGGGGGTGCCCAGCGCTGTGCTGGGGCCAAGGGGCGTGGTGCAGGAGGGAGGCTCAGGCCCTGCATTCTTGGGCTCCCGGGGGCTCTGGGTTGCTAGGTTGACCCCCAGGGGTCCTGGGGAAAAGACCCTGGGGAAGTGAAGTGTTCACTAAGATGTCTGGACCTGGGGGAGAAGGGGAAAGAGAAGCCCTCGGGGCAGGGACGTGGATGCCAGATGTGCCTGCGGAGAGGTGAGCACCGACTGGGTGAGGGCTGTGAAGTCCAGCGGGACCTGGGGCTTTGGAGGAGGGGCAGGGGCTGGACTGCTGGGGAGGGGGTGGTGTGGAGGCAAAGACGCAACCCCCCATCGTCTCCACCACCCCTGCCTCCCATCTTTCCAGGCCCCGGGACCCCTCCTCACCAAGTGCTCCCTCTGCCATGCTCCAGCCCGGCCCTCCTCCAGCAGCTGCCCGCATCCTGCTTTGTGACAATTGCTCTCTGTGTCTGCTTTGGTCCTGAAAGACAGTGTGCTCTTCCAGGCCAGGCCTAGGGTCCCGCCTGGTGCGGGGTTCGGCTGGGGGGTGCCGGGCAGATCCCGTCCCACCTTCCCCTTCTGGCAGTGCTCACAGGAGGGACTTGGGCCTCTGCGCATAGGCTCCCCCTTCCCTTGCCCCTCTCCCCGCAGGTTTCCCTGTCTGCTTGCTGGCCCTGGGACCCCACTACTTCTCCGATGTGCCCGGCAAACCCTGCTGGGAGGTGCGGGTGGGACCCGCAGAGGCAGGCTGTGATGACGCCGAGTGGGGCCGGGGCACCGACGGAGGTCAGCCCTGGGCTGCCGCCAGCAGCCCAACCTGCCGGTGGACACGCCCCTGAGGGTCTGGTGGGGCAGCGCCTGCTGTGGGGATCTGGGCCAGCCTAAGGATCTTTGGAGCAGAGGCTCAGGCCGGTCAGGTCTGGGTTCCAGACCCCTGGCCTTTCCTCCTGGCAGGCCCCCAGGCAAGCTGGCTCGTGAGCTGGGCCTCACCTCCTCCCTGCCGAGTCAGGGGTGCATATCGTGATGCTGGGGGTCCAAAGAGGTGTGCCCACCCTGAAGCAGTCACTGGACCTGCAGGACCTGCACGATGGTGGAGGGGCGGTGTTGCGGTGCCTTCCAGGATCCTGGGGGGCACAGGGAGGGGGCAGGCAGGAGCCCCCGAGGCAGCCTCGCATCAGCCTCCTGAGCCCGCGAAGGCTGCCTGTCCCGCTGGCTGGTCCCTGGGGCTTGTTTAAGGCAGCTGGGGTGCGGATTGACAAGGCAGGTGACGTGGGGGTCCCTGGGCCCTGATCCAGAGAGAGAAAGTCACCCTGAGCTCCGAGGTCTCCCCCGGAGCGGGAGGGAGGATGCCCACGAGGCCCTGGGAAGCAGGGCACAGGGCTCAGCGACAGGGTGGCAACTGGCAAGGGGTGGCGGATGGCAGGTGGGGAGTGGCGACTACTTGGGCCAACGGTCATGGAAGCTGCTGGAAAAACAGGTTTGGGGGATTAGGTTTCCTGTCGGGCCCGGTGGCGCTGCGGGATCCAGGGATGTCGGGCCGACTGGGAGTGGAGGTCTGGGCGTGAGGGCGCTGGGCAGCGGGCTCCCCGCATGTGGGGCTGGAGGGGGCCCCGTACCCCCGATCCACCTCCATGAGGCACCTCAGGCTTTTATGTGACTGTGTGCCCTGGTGGCAGGGCTAGACACTGGAGCAGAGGCGGCAGCTGGTCCTGTTCTGTGGGAAGGAGGCCTTTGCCCCAGCAGGGCTGCCCACAAGGATGCGAGCTGCCTCTCCTGGGGCGTCCTAGCAGAAACATCAACCCCAGATACACTTTACTTGTGGGAGAAAGTGGGTGATTCCAATGACAGGAGCTCTCAGAGAACTGGGAGTTATCAGGACGGTGCAGTCGGGGAGGGCTTCCTGCAGGCAGTGCTCTGGCCACCACGGTCTTAGAGGCCGGGTTCAGGGGACAGAGGAGCCCTGAAACTCGTCCCCTACCAACCCCTTTCACTGGTGAGGAAATAAGGGCCAGAGAGGACCGGGCTGGCACCAGGTCATCCGGGAGTGGGGCAGAAACTGGCACTTGTTTCTGTCACCACTGACCCCTCCTTCCCTCCCACCTCACGTGCTGGAGAGAGCAGCTGCTTTCCAGAACCCAAGCCCTCCTATCAGCCTGGGTCCCTAGACCTGACTGTACCAGCAGGCGTGACGCCCAGGAGAGGCCTTGGAGGGAATACTACCCACTACACCCACCCGCTAGCCCTGCCTGCTCCCTGAACTCAGCTGTCCAGGAAGCCAGACGCCAAGACAAGCCCAGGCCTCTGCCTACAGCTGAGGTTCTCCTGCCCGGGCCCTCTCCCTGCACCTTGCCTTCCTGCCCTCTCCCGCTGGTCTCAGCCTGGGCATGGGCGAGGGGCCAGGGCCACTGGGCTTACGCAGAGCAGGAGTGTGGCCCAGAGAGGGAAGCGCCCCGCTCAGCGTGGCACAGCAGCCGCCCCAGGCCTGCCCCGGGCTGAGGGCGGGCGCCTCCAAACCTCAGGCCAGGACAGGCTTCTTCAGCTCAGGTCACCATAAGAGCAGCCCCGGCCCCGGCTACACCCCCAAACTTCCCTCCACCTCAAGGCGCCCCATTCACCCCCTCCTTCATTCCTTCAACAGAGTTTTAGAAGGACTCAGCTCGTGCCAGGCACAGAGGGTGTAACAGAGACTGAGCGAGGAGAGACAGGGCCCAGGCTTCAGGGCCCCCCGACTAGCTGGGGAGATGTCGAGGGGGTGGACATGTGATGCTGTGTGTGTACCCGACGTGAGCATGCTGATCAGGGAGGCCGAGGGACCCAGGGGGGCTCTCCCCGGGGTGGAGTGAGGAAGGGCATCCCGGCGAGGGAGCCAGGGTCTGGCTCAGGGGCCGTGCGTGGCCTTGGGGGTCATGCTCCCTTTCTGTCTCTCTCTTCTTCCCCAGCTGGAGTGAGGTGACTTCCCCTGAGTCAGGCAGTGGAGCGATGCAGGGTCTCCCTTGGGCCTGCTCTGTTCCTGTAAGTCACACACATGCATGCATACAGGGCCTCAGCTGACATACAGAGGGTAGGGCCTTGCTCAGGGTCACCCAGTCAGTGAGTGGGAGCCAGAGCTGGGCCTGGCCCCCCAGCCTGGGGCTCTAACCCTCACCCAGGTCTCTCCACTCCTCCCTCCTGGTGCAGGAGAGTTGCCTTTACACCCAGGGCCGCAGGCCTAGATGTGGGTCTCTCTCACCAACTGCCCAGGGCCTGACGTGGCCCCATCCATCCTAGATCATGGGACCCTGGCCACCAGCTGCCCTTCTCCAGAGACACCTTCTCCCCATCGCTGGGTGAGGCTTCTGGATGCAGTTAATATCCTTGGGCTGGGCTGGGGGCTGGGGTCCAAGGCCGGCTCTGCCCCTCTGCGCTGGCCTCTCATACATGCGGGGCCCTTCTTTCCTGCTCTGCCAGACCGAAAATCCAGGGAGTAGCCACATGGGCGGCCCTTCCCTGCCTCGAAGCACAGCCTGTTGCCAGGAGTGGCTGGGCAGGAGCCCTAGGGCCAAGAGAGACCAACCCCCCCTGAGAGAGCCCTCACAGGACCCCTGCTCACAGCAGCTCTGAGGACCAGCACAGGGCACCTCTCCACGGAGCCCCACATGGGCCCTGACTGTCAGCTTCTCTGGCTGTGTCCCTGAGAGGACACTGGGACTTGGGGATCTGGGTGATGAGGGCGAAGTCCTCAGGTGTGGGCTGCGTCCTTCCGTGAAGGCATGGGTATAGGTTCTGGGGTAGTGACCTCGGGGCCCTTCTCACTTTCCACCCTCGCTTCTCTGCCCTCACTTGCTCCCAACGCCTACCCACCCATCCACCCATCTATCCATCATGCATGCATGCATCCGTCCACCTATCCATCCATGTATCCATCCACCCATCCATTATCCATCCATCCATCCTCCCCATCCGTCTAGCCACTCATCTACCTATCCAACCATGTATCCACCCATCCTATTATCCATGCATTCATCCATCTTCCATCCGTCTATCAATCTATCCATCTGTCCATCCATCCATTCATCCATCCACCATCTACCCATCTACTCATTCCACTTACACGTCCTCTAGGAAATAATTACAATGATGTTTCTCTATCTCCTCTCTCCTCTTCCCTTTCTCATTTACACACACACCTACCCCTGACAAGAGAAAACAGTAATTCTCAAAGACCACGGAGTGAAACCTGGTGGGGCTCGGAGAGCCTTAGGTCTGCAGGTGGTTGGCAGGCAGCTCTGGAACTTGCAACACCTGACATGCAGACACTCCGTTTTTATTTAAGATTATGTTAACTGGGGAGGAGAAGGGGGCTTTGGGAGGACATCACTGATCCTAACCCTTAAGAGGGGAATAAATATCTAATATAAATCATGCGCTCCGTGTCTGTCCGTCTTTGGCACTAGTACCTCTTACACAGGGCAGTGTAAATTCCTTTCCTTGGCAAACCTCCACCCCCGTCACTTTGTCCCCTGCCCCTTGGGAACAGGAAATGACCCCTTTTTGGGTGCTGCCACTCTTTAAGCCCCACTAAAACATGGCCAGGACAACTTAGAATTTAAAAAAAAAGGCTTTTTGGAAACAGCTGATGAAACTGTGGAATTGGGACTATGTGTCGGGGAAGTCTTCAGTCTGCAGTGAGACCCCGATTTCAGACGTGGACAGCCTCTCTGCAGACCCTGCATTTTGCAGACACGGTTCCCAGGCACAGGGCAATGGGAGCCAGCAGGGCGGCACCTGCAGCAGCCACGTGGCCTGGGAGCTAGTGGCACTCTGTCCTCACGGGGCCGGTGTCTGCTCCTCCAGGCCTCAGGCGGCTGCTGAGCTTGGGGTCTGGAACAGCCCAGCTCCAACGCTCTCTGCTCAGCTTGGTGGCCTCAGGGACCCGGCTCTGGCACCAGTCCCGGTCCAGGGGTTTGCATATTGTTGCAGCCCACTCTGGGTGTGGGGACAGCCCCCAGGCAGGGAGGTGGGTCCCAATCTGGGCCTGCCAGGAGCTCATGACTACAATCCCAGGGGCTCAGGGGATCAGAGGGTTTGTGCCATCATAACTTGGGGACGTTATGTAAGAAGGGAGCAGGGGCGGCCCCCCTGGCTGGAGGGAAGGTGACTCACAGAGGCCCAGGGGCCCCGGGGATGGGCCCAGAGCAGAGGAAGCAGCTTGACTGCGAAGCCCGGGGCACACGGAGGGCCTGGTGCTCCAGGACCCCTGCTGGCTGGCGGTCTGGGCTTCTAACCCAGAAGACTGCAGAGCCACCCCTGCTGCCAAGCCCTCTGAGCTCCAGCTGCCTCCCTGCCCTCCGACACCACCCCCTGTTATTCAGGGATTAATAAATCCCTGTTATTCAGGGATTTCAGAAATAACAGGTCGCAGCCTGAGCCTTCCACGGACGGCCCCGCCCCCGCGCCCCCCAAGTGCTCCTCCCTAACTCAGCAGCAGCAGCAGGGGCTCCAGGGTCAGAGCCAGCCTCCCTGCCCCGCTGCCCCCGAGCCCTGCTCTGCTGGCGTGTCAGGTGCCCACCCTCAGGCTTCCTGCCAGGGGTCCTCTTGAAGTCCCTCCAGCCCTTCCCTACCTCCGGGCCTTTGCACCTGCCGTCCGGCTGCCTGCCCGTGGTCAGGATCACAGCCACAACCTCGCCCTCTGAGAGGCCGGTGAGCCCTGCAGCACCCAACCTCCTCCTGAGCCCCCGTCACAACTTGCGGGCCCACCTTTGCTTGTCGGTTTGCGGGCTACGGCCCCCAGGTCTGCTGTGTCACCGTGGTGTCTCAGTGCCCACGTGATCTCTGAGTGTCTGTTGATTTAATGACTGGGGGGGACCTGTAGGTGGGCGTGGAGAGAACTCAGGCTTGGGTGCAGACCACCACTCCGCCACCAGGAGCTGGGGGGCCAGGCAAGGGTCCGGAAGGCTCTTCGTGCCTCAGTTTGCTAATCTGTAGCGAGGGAGAGTGCGCGTCTTCATCTGGAAACAGCCCCCTTGCCCCACCCCTACTTCTGAACACAGAAGCCCTTGGAGGAGGCGGCCATGAGTCGTCATGTGGCGTCCAACGTGGTTCTCCGTTGGGACTTGTAGGGGTGGGGCCTGCCCCAGAGGGAAGGTTGGTCAGACAAGAGAGGCAAGAAAGGAAATTTCCACTTTCCTTAAGAGAAGAAACCCCAGGCTTCCAAGGCTGGGTGGGGTGGTCCAACCCTGGGCTCCACCTTTGCTGCTGGGATGGCTGCCCCATACGTGCCCCATAACCACTTCTTCCTGGGCCTCTAGGCCTGGTTGTGCTGGGGGCTGGGAGGGCCCCCGAGGGAATCCTGACACCCTTATTTCAAGGCAGGGCACCCTCAGCCTATCTTGTCCCCCAAACAGCCCAAGGTGCAGACAGCGGGCCGAAGTCGCACAAGAGGGCAGGTCCCTCCCACTGGCTTGAAACCTCTGCTGCCCTGTACTTCTCGGGACCGCTGTGCTCCCCGACGGAACGGCCACCACCGCCCTGTCACAGGAGCAGGGGACCAACAGTGGCCGGGCGCACAGGCCCTGGGGCCGGAGAGGTGGCTGGCGGGAACAGGAAGGGCCTTCCTCCCTCTGGGGCAGGTAGACGGGCTCCTGAGGAAGGGCCCTGGGCAGACGTGTGGAGGAGCAAAACTGGAGAGTTGGGGGCCTTGGTCCCTGGGAGGAGACTCAGAGCTCCGGGCGCCTGGCGTGCCCCGATCGGGGATGTAGGACGGGCAGGGGTGGGCACAGAGCTGACCACCCATGCTGGGGGACACTGAGACTCCGAGGGGCTCCCCGGGGGGTGCCGTATCAGCCCCCAACTTGGGATTTGCTGAAAGCATGTTTCTGCCTCTCTGGCCAAGGGGCTTCGGGACAGAAGTTGGCTTCTTAGAGAAGAGGACATTGCTGCATCCCCACCTGAGCATGTGCCTTGCTGAGGACGCCCCCCCATAAAGTGCCACCTGCCCCTCCAAGTGCCACCTGCCCTTGGTCCTTGGGTCCAAGCCCCAAGACCGAGGACTAGAAAACTCACCAGACCCCACGTCTCAGACTGAGCTCAGAGCAGCCCTGCAGCTTTAATCCTTCTCTCTCAACATCCTGGGGGGTCGCCTCTGGGGGAGGTAGGGCCACCTCCCAGTCCCTATGCCCCCCGCAGTGGGCAGCCAGGGTACCGTGGGAAAGGTCTGCCTTCACCTGGCAGGGGCTGGCAGGGGTGTCAGTGGCCTTCCAGAGGCTCCGTCCCTCCCCGATTTCAGCACCCTGAGCCCCGGAGGCAGGCAGGAAGGAGGTCCCCTGGGTCTGTGATGCATGAACGCTCTAGCTGACCAGTGGACGGGAAGGTGGGAGAGCGAGGGGAAGAGGGGCCAATGGTGGATGAACGAGCGTCCGTGTGGGCACGGGAGTGGCCAGTGGGGCGCATGGAAAGCCCAACCCTCAGATCTGCCTCTGCCTGCACGGGAGGCGGCTGGAGGGACCTGATGGCCACGGAGCACAGGGGTCCTGGGAGGCAGGACCTCTCGGAGCTCCAGGGGAAGCCCCTGAAGTGGGATGGAGGGTGCTGGGGAGAATCGAGGTGCCCATCCCACTCCGGGATGGTCAGGGGACCCCAGGAGCCCTGGAGAGGGCTGAGGGTGTTCCCGCATCGGTGGCTCCCTGAGGGAGGGGGGCTGGTGTGGCCTGGGGGGAGCAGGGAGGAGTGACAGGGAGACAAGGGCTCTTCCTGCCAGCGCTGGGGTTTGTGGGGGGATGCGTGGGCTGCAGATGGACCCCGTGCAGCCTGAGTCCAGGCTGAGAGGGGTCAGGCGAGAGCCAGGGCCGGCCCATGGCGGGTGGGCTCACCGGGCTGCCTGGAGCAGCGCCCACAGCAGGCTGGCCGAGGCGCTGAGCCCCAGGGTCCCATGGCCGCCCATCAGACCCACGGCCACGCTGCTGTTGAGCTGTCTGCCCTGACAGCAGGAGACGGAGAGGGCCAGGCCGTCCGAGGACACGGTGCTGCTCGGGCACGTCGGGGCGCAGGACTTCATGACCAGGATGCCTCTGGGGCTGGCTGTGGAGAGAGGGCCAGGGCCCATGGGTGCCTGCTCCGTGCGCACCCACCCAGCCAGCCCGTGGGGAAGTCCTGCCGCCTGGGGCCGTGGGCACTGCAGGCACAGCCCCTCTCTGGGCTCCGGGATCTCACGTGTGAGTGTCCCAAAGAGCCTTCCGCTGTGTGCGCAGGTGAGTCTGGGGAGACCGGGCGCCCCCGTGACACCTGGGGTCAGGGAGTGACACGGTGACTCTCCACGCCGAGGCTGTCTTCCCCTCCCTCTGGCACATGTGGGGACACTTCTCTGCTCTGGGTTTCAGGCTCCAGAGGGAATGCCAGGCCCTGTCCTCACCCCGTCCCCTTCTGGGACTGCAAAGCCCTAAGAAATGGTGGGTATGGGATTAGAAGGACACCGGGCAGGCTGCACAGTTGCCTTTAGAGCTTCACAACCCTACGGGGAAGGGAAAGTGCTAGCAGGGAGGCAGGGGCCCCTGGGGAGTGAGTAGGGTGCTCGGGTAAGACGCCTTCCCCCGTGGGCACTGGCTCGGCCTCCATACCTGCACGACAGGGCCGCTAAGCAGGGCTCCTGAGATGCCGCTGTCGGCAGCTCAGAGCCCAGTGGTGCTGGGTCAGCGTGAGTTGCTTCCCCCAACCTGTCCTGTGCAGAGCACGCTGGAGCCTGTGAGCCTGACCGAAGGGAACTCCTGTTTGCAGCCGGCCCAGAACCCAGAGGACTAGAGGGTCTATCTCAAGGCACTTCAATGTCCTTGTCTGGAGAAGGTGGGTAATAAGAGGCCCAACTTCTGTGGTTGTTTGGGGTTAAACGGATTCATTCATGAGTGGTGTTGACAGCAGGCTGAATAAACGTCACTTTTGGGTTGGCATAGTTAGGAGCAATGTTTAGGGTGGTGCCATCAGAGCCACCAGTGAAGGAAGGACATTGCCCTCTAAGGCCTTGGCCAAGCAGAGGGACAGAGCTGCCAGCTCCTGGTGGATCGAAGCTGTGCTCTGACCAGGAGTGTCACAGGCCAATGTGACCATTTGAGGGGCCTCGAGCAAAGGCCAACTTGCCCAGGTGGGCAGCAGTCCCCTACCAGGAGGCCACATTTGTGGACATATCCGCTGGGGCAGTGTCAGGCCGGACACCGGATGGGGGCATTTCTTTACCTCTTACCCCAGCAGTGGATTCTTCAATTAACATGATGATTAGTCACTGCTCTGCTCAGTTATTTAAATAGGGAGCTGTGTTTTTGTGGATAGAACATAATAGGGCATTCTTGGAGAAACCCAGCAGGACCTTGGGGGGCCCTCCCGGGTACAATCCCCTTCATGTCCTCGCTTCTTGTTGGCCTTCCTAGAGTTCCAAAGAGTAGACTCAAGCAGGTAATGATTAGGACGACAGAGTCACAGGACTCCTTGTTCCTCTGGAAGGGACACAGATGACAATCTGATGCATATCTCTGAGCTGTTCTATGGAAACTAAGGCCCCCACCCAGTGGAGGATGGTGGCTACATGCTGACCACAAGCACTAGACCCCAGATGAGCTGGAACCAGAAAGTCAAGGTTCCAGAAAATCCCCCAGTTAGATACTTCACCACCAACCAATGGAGAAATGTCCACGAGCTGATCACCCCCCCTGCAACCCTCATCCCTAATGTTGCCTTTAAAATCCCTTCCCTGAAAGCCTTTGGGGAGTTCAGGGCTTTTGAGCACGAGCTGCCCACTCTCCTTGCTTGGCACCCTGCAAATAAATGCTGTACTTTCCTTCATCACAACCCAGTGTGAGTAGACTGGCTTTGCTGCGCGTCAGGTGAGCAGACCTGAGTTCTGTTTGGTAACAGTGGTAGCAGTGACTAACCCGTTTCTGAGTTACTACTGAGAAGACACAGCAGGTGCTGGTGACACCGCCCAGTGTGGGCACGTCTTCCCTGGAAGGCTCTGAGCTCCAGCTTCCTGGCCTGAGAAATGGGATATTAGGCCAGGGCTGTTGGAGGATTGACTGAGAAGATGGACTCATACCTTGGGCCTGGCGCCCAGCAGGGGCTGGCTCTTTGCTGTGAGGACCTCCGAGGGGCTGTGGTCCCAGACCCCTCCTCACCGGATCCACAGAAGCCAAGGTTCAAAGATCACCCTGTCCCCCAGGACTGCCCAGCTACCATCCCCATGGTCAGATGAGAAAACTGAGGCTTGGTGAGGCACCATGACCTACTGGAGGCACTTTGTGGGGGATGGGGGGGGCGCAGAGGAGTGACTGCCCCACCACTGCCCAGGCTGAGTCAGCCAGAGGGCTCTTGTCCCTCCACTCGCTGTCCCAGGCCCCCCAGTGCCCCCCATCTGCCTGGGTCTGCCAGCACCCTCTTTCTCAGTGGGGCCTCACTGCTCCCTCCCCACTTGTCAGCCCGGGGGGCCCCCTGACCACATGGTCAGGTTGGGTCTGACTGCTGCCCCTGGAGGGGACACTCAGGGAGTGCCGCTGGGTCAGACAGGTGGATGGACAGACAGATGGGCAGTGAGGGGCAAGTGGGAGGTGGGGTGAAGGCGGAGACAGCAGGCCTGGGCAAGGCCCCGCCCCAGGGAGGGAACTGCAGCCCTCAGGGTGTCTGGTCCTGTCCAGGGTGAAAGAGCTGAGGCCCTGGGTGTGAAGGGAGACCTGGTGGGGGTGGTCCTGGGCGTGCTGGGGATCGCTGGGGAGAAGCAGTGCCCCCTTGGTCCCTCTCACTTTGAGACTTACTGTTTCCTAGCCACTTCCCCCCAGTAAGCCCCTCGAGGACAGGGACCTTGTGGTCCCTACCTTGTACCAGGGCCAAAGCCAGGGGCGCACAGTAGGTGCTCAGGGGCCATCTGCCAGGTGGCTGAGGGAGGAGCAGCTCCTGGCTGTGGCCCCTGCAGCTGGGGCTCTGCCAGAAGGGGGGCTTGTCCCCTAGCCCCTGAGAAAGTGACATGCTAGTGTCTCTGGGCAGGGTCTTTCTCTGCCTGACAGACAGGGGAGGGTCCAGGAGGCACTGGAGGGGCCCTCTGCTCCCGCACGGTGTCCCTGGGCTGAAAGGAGGCCGATGGCCAGCTGGGTGGTGGGGAGACCCCCGCATGGGTCCCAGCCCTGCCGTGCACTCGTGGGGGCTCTGGCCATCCGCTGTGCCCCCCCTGTAATGAGTCCCGGCTGCTAGGGCCTCTGTCACCATCGGGATTGACAAGGGGCTGTGGCCCAGAGGGTGGGCCCCTGGTGAGGCTGCTGGACTGCCCTGTGCGTGGCAGAGCCCCTGCTTCCTGTGGGGAGCCTGGGGGACACGGCTGGGGCCTCTGCAGATGTGACCCCAACGGTGGCAGCACCCTGCAAGGGGAGAGGGCTCCTCATTCCCTCGCAGAAACAGACAAAGCTGCCCGGCCGGCCTCCCCTGGACCACACGCAGCGCCCATAACTGACCGTCACCACATCACGCCTCTTCTCTCTGAGGGGCAGCAGCTTCCGGGGCCCCCTTCATTTCAGGTCCCCACCCTATCCCTGCCACCCCTTCCAGGCCAACCATTCCTGCTGCACAGACGCCCACCAGGTAACCTCCCGGGGCCCACCGGCACCCTGACCTGCCTGTCACTGTCACCAGCAGGCCCTACTCGAGAGCTTGGGCCCCGGTTCAGCCCGCGGCTGCTCAGACCCGAAGAGGGGATCCCGGGAGGTTGGAGGAAGGAGGGGTCTGCCCTGGGGGTGTGGGGGGAGCCTGGAGAAGGCAGGGTCCGGGTGTGGTTGGGCAGGGCAGGCCGGGGCCCCAGCACAGTGCGAGGTGCCCAGGTCAGGGGTCCTGCCACCCATGATGTGAGGTAGGGAGCCCGGGAGAGGCACCCCGGCCAGGCTGCCGACCGAGGCCCGGCGTTCCAGGCATCACTCTCCTTCCGTGCCCACGTCTTGCAGAATCCGTGGACCACCTGCTCCCTCCCTCCCAAGTATCTTACATGGACTCACTCAAACCGGGAAGCCCATGCTGGGGCCTTGCTGTGACAATGTTGTTGGGTTGCTGAAGGAGTGTCTCTTAACCGACCCTTGTATGGACACGTGAGTAACACAAGCAAGGACGGGTAGTCCCTGCCCCCTACAGCCCGGGGTGGGCCCCACTGCGGGGTTCCTGCTGGAGGGCTTGGTGTCCCCAAGGGTCTGGGTGGGCCGAGGAGAGGCCGGCGGGCGTGCGGGGGCCACGGGGCGGTGTGGGACTCACCGGCGTGCATAATCACACGGCACTTGTCGGGCGGGGCGCACTCCGCCAGCGGCTCGCAGGGCTCGCGGCCACAGCGCTGCAGGGCCTGGGCTGGGAGGAAAGGAAGCACAGGCCTGTGGTCAGTCCGGGCTGGGGGCTCGGGCAGTCACTGGGGTGGGCGGCCTGGGGGCCTGGGCCTGGGGCTACACTGAGCGCCTCCTCTTCCTCCCCCATGCCCCTGGAGGTGCTCCTGGTCCCCTGGGACAGGCCGAGGGGCTCAGGATCTGGTGGCAGGGACTGATGCGCTCCGCTGGCCCCGTGTGTGTGAGTGCCCGTCCGGCAGCAGGAGTGCGGGTATAGGCGGTGGGTGGAGGTCCGCAGGCTCCCCCGGGACAGAGGTGATCTGGGCCCTCCTTCTCACTGCCCCTGTCCCTCTCTGGGCTGCAGTGTCCTTACCTACAAGATGGGGCTCCAGGCTCAGGACTGCTGCCTGCACACAGTAGGTGCTAAGGGTTGTTTACTAACAGGAAGGAAAGGCCTTGCCCCTCAGTGCCTGGGGCCTGCTGGTGCACCCCACCCCAGGCCGATCGATGGCGAGTCTGCAGCAAAAGGTCCGGTCCTGGCTTGCCCCTGAATGCTGAGCAGGCGGCCCTAGGTCCCACGACAGGGAGACCGGGACAAGGCTCCTGTCCTGGAGACCCCAAAGGCCATCCAAGGGTGGCCGCCCGAGGTACAGCGTGTAACCCCGAGTGTGCTGGAGCGGAGTGTGCAACGGACACTCTGTGGGCACTTGGCCAAGAGGGACCGCGGTCTTAACAGAGGGTGGGGGCCGTCTGGGAAGGCTCCCTGGAGTGGGTGGCCCTGGAGCTGGGCCTGGACAGATGAATGGATTTTTACTTGTCATCTGGGGAAAGAACCCTTGGGCAGAAGGTGCAGCCTGGCGGAGGCCAGGCCTGCGGGGACCAGGCTGCGAGGACCCAGGAGCTGTGACAGGGCAAGCGGGCAGGTGGGAAAGCTAGGAGCCCCTTACGCGGGGTATGGGGTTGTGCTGTAGGAAAGGGCGCCTCTCTGCCAGGGCTCGGGATAGGGGGCTGTGGGGGCCCTGGGCGGGGTGCCCCGTGGGGTGTCCTTGCCCACATGGGTCAACTGATGTCAAAGCTATTTCCCCCTATGGGGAGGGTTGGGGCGCTTGTGGCTGGACCATGGGCAAGCAGGAGGTCAAGCTCAGACCTCCAGAGCCCCCGCCCCGGGCTCGGAGGCCGTACTTCCCAGGTCAGGCTTCTGGAACTCACCAAGAAGAATAGGCCTCTGTGTCTGAGGGTGACCCTTGGCCACTCCTAGTCCTCTGTGTGCAGCTAAGTCCTGGGCGCTGGTGGGGTGGGGAGACACTCCTAGGATCCCTTGACCAAGAACCTTATTGTGCCTCAGTTTCCCCCACAGGGGTCCAGATAGGCCCTACGTCCTCGGGCCGTGCTGAGCATTAATGGGTTAATGCTCCTTATGTCCCTGTGCTGTCCCAGTGTCAGCTTCCCAGGAGCGCTAAGCCCTGGAGGACAGAGGCGTCCCAAGCCCGCCCGCCCCCTCCCCTGCTCCTACAGCTGGACCCGGGGCACAGGTGGTGGGGCGCCTGCCCAGCGCCGGCTCTCTCTTCCCGCTCCTCACCTCTGCACCAGGCTCTCTTTTGAGAAGCGACCCTGCCCACTGCCCGGTCCACAGAACCGGCCTCACACCCTTGCCCGAAAGTCCCCTCCATCGATCTTTCCGGCCCCCCCCAATCTGGGACTGATCCCCAAGGTGCCTCGTTCCCCTCTGCCCTCTATCCCGCGGGGCCTTCCCCAGACAGCTGGCTGCTCCCCGTCAACCCTCGCCCCCCAGCCACGCTCAGGGAAGCCACAGATGGGGCTAATTATCCCCGGATGATAATTATTCAGCTGATAATCATGGGCTGTACCACCCACTCCTCAGGCCCCATTTCTGGTGACCTTAAAAGCAGCAGGCGCTGGTGTTCAAGGTCATAAAGCCAGGTCATCAGGCAGGGCCAGAACTGGGACTGAAAGGGGGTGACCGATTCCTTCCCCCGGTTTTAGCACCGCAGTCCCACCTCCCAGAAATCCCAGGAAGACAGGACAATTGGTTACCTTGGCTGGAGCCCAGGTCCCCCTGCCTGGCCCAGAGCTCTGCCGCCTCGGACCGCTCACCAGTGCCCTTCACCCCACAGGAGGCAGATATGCCAGAAACTGTGCCCAAAGGGACACCAAGGTCTCCGTGTCTGGCTGGTCAGGGCCTCTCCCCCCCAGTCCCTGCAGCCCCCCATCCAGGCTAATGCCGCAGACCCTCAGACCGCAGCCAGCCCTACCCGGCACCTCCCACCCCGGTCAGCGTCCCTTACTCAGGTCAGTGCACGGCGCAGCCGGAAGCAGAAACACCAGGAGTGGCCTCATCGTGGGGCATCTGCCAGCTGGGACTGGGGACACAGGACACCGCCTGTGGCCCCCACAGCCGACACCGGGGGCCTTCATACGGCTGGCTTCCTGGCCAGGCAGACCTAGTAATTTAGCTGGAGATGAGCTTGGGCCGGTCAGGCCAGCCTGACCCATGACTCCTGGGCCTCCCCTCGCCCTGCCCCCCAGGGGCCCCAGGGGCTCTCAGAAGGTCTCCTAATCCTCTCTGCCTGTCCCTCTGTGCTGAGCCATCGGCCTCTCTGTCTCTGCAGTTATCACGAGGCCCCAGGTTGAGCTGCGAAGAAGCAAGGCAGCACGGGCATGGTGTCTGTGGGTGACAACCCGCTCTGGGAGTCTTAGGGACAGGGCCCTGCCCTGGGGTCTGGTCTGGGGGTCACAGCTCTGCCCTGGGGTCTGGGGGGACACGGCCCCCCCAGAGCTCTTCTGAGTAGGCATAGCCATCTCCCCTGGGCCTCTCTCTTGGGCCAGGGCCGGCAGGGAGGCATTTTAATGGGGCAACTGAGGCACCACAGGCTGAAAGCTGGCTTTGGACCGAGCATGCACGCAGATCACCCGGGCCCAGCAAAACGCTGCTTCTGACTTGGAGCCCCGGGCGGGACCTGAGCCTGCATTTCCAGCGAGCTCCTAGCGTGCGGGTGCTGCTGGTCTGTGGGCCCAACTGACCAGGGACAAGCGGAGCCAGGGGTGTCCCCCGGCGTCCCACTGGGAGCTGCTCTGCGGCCCATCAGGCCTCCAGGCCAGGCTTGAGGGACCGTGGGTGACAAGGGTGCCCTGGGGGATGCAGCAAATGGCTTACTCACACGGGGCTGCCCTCACTTAGTGTCTTGGGGTGGGAGCTCACATCTCCTGCTGTCTCTCCTCCGTCCCTTCCCGGGGCTGCTGCCGGCCTCTCTCTCCTGGCGGCTACCGTCCCCTCCCCAGCGACTACAGCCGCCCTTCCGGAGGCAACTCTGGCTGGGCCACCGTCTGCTGTCTGCTGAGAGCCCTCGGCCCCTGCTCTCTGAGTGACTCTGCCCTCACATCCGCCTCCAGGGTGGACCCACACATACCTCAGGCGCTCCCTCGCCCAGGCCTGGCCGGTGCCCACGGCCCTCTCCCCACCTTCCCCTCCCTGGCAGAATCACCTCTGTCTAGAACGCTGTCAGACGCCCCGCCCTGGCCTGTGTCCTAGAGGTGCCCGCCTGGAGCCTGCACCCTTCCGCAGGACCCCTGTGGGGGGACCGCTCCTCCACCCGCCCGCAGAGGATGGGCAGAGCTGCTGGGTGCTCGTCCCCAGGCCCAGGCGTGGCGCAGGGCGGCTGGAGGTGGGGGTGGGAGGTGGAGCTGGCGCACAGGCTGGGGCCACACGCACGCAGGGCCGGCCTTGCAGCGCAGGGCAGCTCAGGTCTCGGGCTGGGGCCAGCCGCGCTCTGTGCAGCCAAGGAGCCGGCAACCTAGAGTCGCGCTAGATGGTCCAGTTTTTGTTTGTTTGTTTGGGTTTTTGTTTTTTCCGCGCCATGCGCCACGTGGGATCTTAGTTCCCCGACCAGGGATAGGACCCGCGCCCCCTGCATTGGAAGCACAGAGTCTTAACCACTGGGCCGCCAGGGAAGTCCCTGTCCAGTTTGTTTCGATGGTATATTTGTCAGTGATATTTTAGTTTAACTCTTTTAAAGCTTCTTTTAGAACTGTCATATTTTTGGCTATATGGTATGTGGGCTCCCATTTGCCCCAGGCCCCAAAAGATAAGGGTGGGCAGGGAACCAAAGTTCTGATCACTTCCCCTAAAATTGTGCACGTCCGTGTACTGAGATGGGACGGACACGGGCCAAGCAATCCTGGTGTCCACTCCGTCCGCACCGTCCACTCCGTCCACACCGCCCACTCTGTCCACATCGCCCACCCCACCCACACCATTCACTCCATTCTACTCCTCCCACTCCATCATCCCTCCGAGCTTGGTGACCTCCTGCGGCCATGGCCCATGGCAGTGGCCAGGCCTTGCCCAGCAGCCCCTGGCTTCCCTGGCCTGAAGCCCAGCCTTGCCTGGAGCTGTCCTGAGATACGGACTGGACTCTGAAGCCTGGGTGCCTTTCCAGACTCCACCGCAGCCCTCAGCCCAGACCTGAGGAAGTTCTTTGATCTTGCTTCGAGGGGCATGTGGCTGGGAAGGGCAAGATGGAGCCCAGACTGGTGCCGTGAGAGTTTTGTTTGGTGCACCAGGCAGTGGGCCCTAGACCCAGCGCAGAGGCCAGCAGGCGGAGGCTGGGCCTCAGGTCTGTGGGTGCAGCAGACAGGCTGTGGGAGGGAGAGAGCACCGGGGGCTCTGGGCTCCCCCTGCTCCGGGTGTTGCTGATTTCTACTCCGTAACCCCTTGGTCCTGGGGTGCAGGGACGAGGGGCTGAATGTGAGGGATTGGGGGACCCGCATTCAGTGATCGGTCGGGTAACACACGGGAGCCCTGCGCGCAGCCTGGAGAAGGTGGGCTGCATGTGAAGTAGGGGCGACGAGGGGCGGGGCTTGAAAGAAGAGGAGGAGCCAGTGCAGCGCAGTAGGCAAGGGGGCGGGTTCCCGAAGCTCTCCCACAGGCAAAGTCGGCTGGATCTCACCCAGGGGCACAGCATTTCTCAACCGGAGGTCTATATTCCCGGGGATCTGTAAGAGCTTTTGTTCCCCTGATAGGGCAGTGTGGGAAATACTGAACGTAAGGACTCTCAAAGGGCCTTTTGCAGCAAAGATTCTGCAGTCCTGTGCGGCAGGGGCCTGAGAGGGTCCAGCTGTCTGCAGAGGCACTCTCAGGGAAGCGGGGAATCCTCCGCACCAGGAGGGCAGAGGCTGCCCTGGCCTGGCAATGGGCAGAGAAATGCGTCCCAAGTAGCAGCCTGCCCAGGGGCTGGGGGCGGGGGTGGAGCCGCCCCTCATTAAACTAACCAGGCATTTGAAACTCACTCTTTTACGAGCTGGACATTCTCCAATTAAGGCCCAGGCTCCCACCCCAGGTCACAATGAACACATGGCCTCCTAAGCCTGGCATTGGCCTCCACTCCCCAGAGTGGCTGAGAGGAGACATGGAGCTCCCTGCCCCACAGGTGTGCAGGGCAGGCAAGAAAACTAAGATCCCAGTGAGGCCCTGGACTGGACACCTGCCCAGAGGAGCTCGATCCCACCCTCTGGGAAAAGACCTCGACCCCAGTTATGAACCCCAGGACCGCCACATGAGCAAGAGGCTGAGTCCTGCTCCTGCCTCCCCCTTCCTCCCTCCCCTCCCTGCTTCTGACCCTTCCTCCCGCCCTGTGCTGGGGACAGAGTGGTGGGGACCCAGGATGTGAACTCAGGCCCCACGCTGTCAGGCAGGTCTGGAAAAGGGATGTTCCCATGCCTATTTCACCAAGGGGGCTCCAGAGCCCTGAGCCTGGTCCCACTCTGAGCCCTGACCCTGGTCCCACTCTGAGCCCTGAGCCTGGTCACACTCTGAGCCCTGAGCCTGGTCCCACACTGAGCCCTGACCCTGGTCCCACTCTGAGCCCTGACCCTGGTCACACTCTGAGCCCTGACCCCTGGTCCCATACTGAGCCCTGACCCTGGTCCTACTCTGAGCCCCGATCCTGGTCCCACTCTGAGCCTGGGCTTTGGTCACATGCTGAGCCTTAGTCCTGGCCATAAAGAATGGAAGCTGTTCTAGTCTTAGGACCCATGACCAGAGTGCTGGGGAAGGAAAGAAAGGCTGGTTTGCTCACGGGCACAGGGTGCCTCGCAAAGGGCTTAAGCAGCCACCGGAGAGCTCAGGCTGGTGGGACTCCGAGTGTCCTGAGTAGAAAGCTTGGTGTCCTGAGTTGCTCTGGCACCTGCCCTCGGCCAGTCTCCCCTCTTCCCTCCCTTCCTGCTCACGCAGAGCCTGGCCCTTACCCCCGGGCACTGCAGGCTTCTGTTTCCCTGCAGCAGGGAGAATACCAGCTCCTCCATACCCACCCTGAAGGACCCAGTCTCGGGGTGGGGGTCTCTGAGGGTCCACCTGGCCCAGGAGTGTCCCAGCGAGCCCCTCCTTGAGCCTCCCTGGCTCCTTCAGAGGAGGGACAGAGAGAGAGGTGGAGGATGGGGATAATTCACTCTGGGTCTCCGGGTGCGCGGGCTGCTCCTGTTCGGGCTGGTCTGGGCAGCGAGGAGCCAGGATGCAGGGGCGCCCGTGCTCCTGAGCGTGGGCAGCTGGTATTTTCCAGGAGCGAGAAGGTGGCAAACTGGATAAACAAGGGAGTCCCAGCAGCCAGCATCTGGCAGGGCACACCTGGGACAGCCCGGCACGCCCTCCTTGCAGGTTGGGGCTGAGCCACGTTGTCGGGGGGGGTGGCACTGCCGGCTCCCCAGTGAGGGGCACTAGCGATGGGCCAGGAAGGGTGAATAGGAGCTCACCAGCCAGAGCAGGGGCCAAGGCGAACAGGTACACCATCTCAGGGGATGTCCGCGTGGGAGAGGCTCCCTCTCTGAGATGGTGCCCTTGGGTTCTGTTCCAGCAACACGTCACGGAAACTTCGGCGCACCCTGGGCAGAGCCGTTATCCTGTTTAATGCGGTGCCAAGGGACAGCCATGTCCCGGGCACAGCTCCTGCCCTCCAGTGTCCATCTCCCTCTAGCACCCTCTGCTGGCAAAGCAGGAGTGTGGCGGGCAGCGTTGCTGCCAGAAGCTGGGCACAGAGGGTGGGTGTGGACCTGAGCCCATTTCACCACCAGCACCCTGTGAAAATTAATAAAGGGAAAGTCACTAAAGTGGAGATGGGATGCCAGAAGAGGGCGCTCTCATGCACCTACCCCTCATGGTCAATACAGATCCCAACAGGAAGAGACCTACCTTGCATCTCTGGCAGGAAGTGACACTAAGACCAGCAGGAGGAAGGAAGATTTTTCTCCCCGCCCGACAACAGCCCAGCCAATGAAAAGCCACCACTCCGTCAACTCCCTGTTTCCTCCAAGGGACTCTGTTTATAACAGCCCCTCCCAGCTCCCCTTCTCCTCTGCAAAAGAGTCTCCTCTTCTTTGCTTTACCAGACTTGCATACAGTTCACCACAGCTGCATTCTTTGCAAATCCCAAATTGCAATCCTTTGCTATTCCAGAATAAACACGTTTTGCTGGTAGAATAACTGGCTGTTATACTGTTTCAGGTGAGCAACCCCCGCCCGTGGCCGAGACCACGCGCCCCTCAGGGCTCTTTCAAACCTCGCTCCAGCCCAGGACTGGAAGACGCCTCTAATGGGCAGCCTGGGCCTGGCCCAGCGCGCACTCCCTCCCGCCTCCCTGCGCCGTGGAGAGGTCTGGCTGCTCCTACGCCCTCCTGTTACCCTCCTAGGGCTCCAGAGAGCGAGGCCACCGGTAGGGGCTGGAGCAGGGTGGCTCCAGGGCCACACTCCCCACCTGGACGAGGAAGCAGGGGACAGCGGAGGCTACGCTTGCTCGGGCAGTGGAGCTTTCTCTGCCAGGTTCAGACCTCGAGTTCGTGCCCCTTGCCAGGTGGGGAAGGGTCTTGAACAGGCACTGAAGTGGCTGAGTGGGCACAGGATTGCCGCCCATCTTTCCACAGCTTGGAGGATGCCAGCAGGGCTGGTTCTGAAGGAGAACCTTGTGTCCCCAATGCTGCCCTGAGGTTCTCCATCCCCAAAGTTCAGGCGCCCTCTTGGCTGGTGAGGGAAAAGCCGGGTTGCTGGTCTGTGGGCAGGGACCCAGGCCTCAGGGGCCCGTCTCCTCCCCACACTCCACCCCACGCTGTTTATACCACCACTGGGTCCCCTCTGCCTGCCCGTGCCTGCAGTGCCCAGCTTGGAGCCTGCCACCTGGAGGGCCTGTGTCACTGTAGGGCAGGTGGCTCCTGCAGGACCGTGCCCGGGCCTGGAGAAGTCAGCTGGCCTCCTGGAGGCTGGAACGCCCCGAGGGCAGCACCACCTTGCTGGTTCTGCTGCAGAGGCCTGGCCGGTGGGCAGGCTGGGCCTTGGCATCTTGGCCACCAGGACCCTGGCAGATGTCCTCAGTCTGCAAACGGGAGACAGGTGAGGGAGGACTGGTTGAGTTAGAGACAGTGAGGGCCCCTATGCACTGATCTTTTTCATTTATTCACTCATCCACAAATGTTTACGTACCTCCTCATGCTGGGCGCTGTGTCCAGCACTGGCTCACGCTGGCCTCGGCTGGATTGGAAAGAACAGTGGCTCCACAGGAAGGGGGCCCTGGGCGTGAGAAGAGTGAAGGGAACGGTCTCTGCACGCGCTTCCCACAGTCCCAGGGAGCGGAGAAGACCTTTCCGGGAGGTCCTCAGGCGGGGGCGGCGGGCCGGTAGTTCAGACACCTGACTGTAGCCTCTGGCCTCCAGCAGTGAGAGCTTAGGCAAGCCGCCTGCTTCACTCTCCGCCTTACCATGGGCCCCGGCGTGGCCAGCCCTGGAAGGCACCTACTCAGACGCCGCCGTAGGCCTGGCCGCCTCGCGCCTGTGCCCCGTTCCCGGCACCGGCGCTGCACTTCCTGGCCTGGATCCCATTTCCCCCCAGCAAGGTAGGGAATCGATACCCCCCTCGGTCCCTGAGGCCCCAGCACTGACAACTGGGGTCGGGGAGTCTGTACCCGCACTTCCTCGCCCAGGTGGGACGATTCTGAGGTGAGGGCTCTACATGGGCTTCAGAGAGTCCCAGGGGACAGAGGGTGTGGTCTGCAGTGGCAGCTGGATGGTGCCCTCCCTTCCCCGTCTCCCCTGGAGATGTGCTTCACCTCCGGAATAAGCCACCTGCTCTCCAGCCCTTGTCTCAGGGCTGCTTCTGGGAGGCCGGGAGCTTAGTGCCTTCAGCACCTGGCACAGAGCTGATCAACAACCAGCAGCTACGGTCGTGATGCTAATGATTATCTCAGGGGTTACGGGGCTCCCGGGGCGGCTGCAAACACCTGCACAGTAGACCAGATGTCTGTCTGTCTGTCCGCCCACGGCTGAGGGTCCTGGAAACTGCGGCTGGATCTGCCCTGGGCCGCTGAGTCCGCAGAAACCTTCCCAAGTGGAAGCTGAGCCAGGTGCGCCCCCCAGACCACACTGAGGCTGCTGAGATCACACAGAGCGGGAAAAGTTGTGCACTTAACTCACTGTTGCAACTGTTAGGACACGAGGAATGTATTTTCTTTTTCTTTTTTTTTTTTTTAATTTATGTATTTGGCTGTGTTGGGTCTTCGTTTCTGTGCGAGGGCTTTCTCCAGTTGCGGCAAGCGGGGGCCACTCTTCATCGCGGTGCGCGGGCCTCTCACTATCCTGGCCTCTCTTGTCGTGGAGCACAGGCTCCAGACGCGCAGGCTCAGTAGTTGTGGCTCACGGGCCCAGGTGCTCCGCGGCGTGTGGGATCTTCCCAGACCAGGGATCGAACCCGTGTCCCCTGCATTAGCAGGCAGACTCTCAACCACTGCGCCACCAGGGAAGCCCAGGAATGTATTTTCTTGATTCAGTTTTAAAAATACAAGGAACAGCAAGACATAGACATTTAAGATCTATTACGATGGATCGTGTTCTGACATCACCTGGAGCCAGTATGACTATTTAAACTCAAATTAAACAACGTAAAATCGGTTCCTCTATCACACGGGGCAACGCTTCACGCACTAGGCAGCTGCGGGCGGGCGGCTACTGGCGTGGAAGCAGCCCCGGGGGAAAGGCAGTGCTGGCTGGCAGCTGGGGAACCTGCAGCCGTGGTCACAGGGCCTTCCTCCTGCTTCCCACATCCCCAGCTCCACACAAGCCAACGCTACCGCTGCATCAACGGCTCTTTTGCTGGCAAACCAAACATGTCTCTCAAGTTCCACTGGTCCCAGTGACCCTGTGGGGCGAGTACAAACCCATCTTTCACTATTTGCCGTACGGCAACGAAGAGCCGGCCAGAGGCACTGACAGTTTGTGGGGAGGCAGCCCTGCCACAGAGCTTTGCAGGCCAGCCCTTGTGCGTGCGTTCTGCCGCTCCTCCCGAAGCCCTGCATACGCTTCCTAAAGACCTAACAAGATAAGGAGCGTCCCAGCGGGGAGCCACCAGAGCCCGTGGATCAGGGCCGATCTAACCACTTTCCTTCCATAAAGTGTCCCAAAGAGGAGGAAGGTCTCTGACTTGGCTTGCCTTGGGGCTTTACCCCGTGGCGAGCTTGAAACATGTGTTCAACTGAGCCTTCATTTTGTCACCTGTAGGCTGGAGAAGGTGTGAGTGCCCTTCTCACTGGGTGGACCTGTGCGTACTGAGCTTAGGACGACAGCTCGCCACATACTCTTCATTCATTTATTGATCACCGGCTGCATAGACTCGGCTGCCTTCTCATCCTCAGGGGATTCTACTATGAGGCTTCCCCATAACAGGTCCTGGGTTTCTGGATGGTTTGAGAAAGCCTGTATCATTATGCAGATGGATCCCCATAGTAGGTAGGGGGAGACTGGTTGCTATTTTCACTCAGCATAATCCCCTTCAGATTCATCCAGGTTGTTGCCCGTTTCAGTAGTTTGTTGCTTCTTATTGCTGAGAAGTATTCCATGACATGGATGGACCACAGCTGGTTTAACCACTTGCCCATTGAAGGACATCTGGGTTGTTTCCAGTTTTTGGCTCTTTTAAATGAAGCTGCTATACACATTTATCCACAGGGTTTTCTTGTGAACATACATCTTCATTTCTCTGGAATACGCACTCAAGAGTGCAATTGCTAGGTCATATGGTAGTCGCATGTTGAGTTTTATAAAAAACTGTCCAACTGTTTGCCATTGTGGATATAGTTTTACACTCTCACCAGCAGTGTATGGACAATCCTGTTTCTATGCCTCCTCATCAGCATTTGCTCACTATTTTTACTTCAGCACTTTGATAGGTGTATAGTGATATCTCATTGTGACTTTAATTTGCATTTTCATAAAGGATAATGCTGTTGAAAATCTTTTCATGTGCTTATTTGCCACCTACCTCTGCTTATTGGTGAAATGTCTGTTCATGCGTTCTGACCCATTTTCTTTTTTTTTAATATTTATTTTATTTATTTTCTTTATTTTTTTGACTGCATCAGGTCTTAGTGGTGGCACACGGGATCTTCGTAGAGGCATGCAGGATCTTTCATTGAGGCGCGCGGACTTCTCTCTAGTTGGGGAGCGCGGGCTTCTCTCTAGTTGAGGCACGCGAGCTCAGTAGTTGCTGCATGCAGGCTTAGTTGCTCCGAGGCACGTGGGATCTTAATTCCCTGATTAGGGATCGAACCCGCATCCCCTGCATTGGAGGGCAGATTCCTTACCACTGGACCACCAGGGAAGTCCCCTGGCCCATTTTCTAATTGGAGTTTCTTTTTTTTAATTGTTGAGTTTTGAGAGTTCCTTAGAATTTTAGATGATACTTTGTTGGATACCTGCCTTGCAAATATTTCCCCCCAGTCTGTAGTTTGTCTTTTCATCTTCTTATCAGAGTCTTTAGCAGGGCATAAGTTTTTAATTTTGATGAAGCCCACTTTATCAATTGTTCCTTTTATGGATTGTGCTTTTGGTATCAACTCTAAGAACTCTTTGCTTAGCCCTAGATGGTATCTTTTAACATATCTTTTTAATGGTTATAGGACCTGTAGACATGTCATCCTTTTCAATCCTGATATTGATAATTTGTGTCTTCTCTTAGTCACAATCATTCTTTCTAGGGATTTATCAGTTTTACTATTTTTTTCAAAGAAATAACTTTTGATTTTTTTATTATTTTGTGCATTTCTATTTTACTAGCCTGTTTCTACTTCTTTTGGGTTTGTTATTCTTCTTCTAATTCCTTGAAATAGATACTCAGATCTCTGACTTTCAGGTTTTCCCCATTAATATATGATTTCAGATCACAAATTTCTCTTTATAAGCATGGCTTTAGCACTATGCCACAGGTAATAATATGTCATAGACACATTGTAATTTAATATAAATATTTTCTAATTTCCATTGTGATTTTTTTGAGTCTTAGGCTATTCAGGAATGTATTGCTTAATTTCCAAATATTTGGGAGTATTTTAATTTTTGTTCTTAGTTTCTTATTGAATGTCACTGTGGTCAAAAAACACACTCCAGATTATTTCAATCCATTGAAATTGTTGAGAATTGCTTTACACCCAGCATATGGACAAACGTTTGGTGAATATTCCGTGTCCCTTGAAAAGATTGTTCAGTTGTATGTAATACTCTATATATGTTATGTGGAATTAATTAAAGAAATCTCAGCTAAAGTTGTAGTTGGGACAGGCCTGGAGTGGGGAGCGCTCCCCCTGTATGCATAGTCAATTACCCCAAGGGGAACACACAAGGGGCTACATACCTTACCACAGGAAGGAACCCCTACTTCCTCTCTAGCAGAAGGAAGACACTGCTCTCTGCAACCCGCAGCTCAGCCAGTCAGAAACAGCAGCAGCCGAACCAATGGGAAGCCTCCATCCGTCGGCCTCCCAGCTCCTCCAATGGGCTCTTTGGTTATCATGACAGCCCCGCCCAACTCCCCCGTTTCCCTATAAAAGCAAGTTCCCCTTCCTCATTCTCTGGGTTTGCCTATGGTTGGCCCTAGCTGTCTTCTCTCGAGTCTGAATTCCTCTCGCTATTTCTGAATAAACTCAGGAATAGTTTATTTTTGCTGGTAAAATACCTGGCTGTTATATTATTGAAGTTGACAGTTACTAAGTCAAGATTGTTAGTCATGATGTGCAAATATTCTATACCTTTATTAATGTCCTGACTTGTTCTATTGTACACAGAGAAAAATATACTGAAATCTACCAATTCTTCTTTTATTTCTGTTAATGTTTGCTTTATATTTTGTGGCCATGTTAATAGATGCACGAGAATATCTTTTGTACGCTTAAACGGTGGGGGTAGGGGGGAGCGGGGGGAAGCAACTTTTGTGAAATATATGAAATTCAGGTTTCATCTGTCATAAGTAAAGTTCTTTTGGAACGTAGCCACGTTGTCCATTTCCATGTTTACCGCCTTCGGCTCCGTGTACCTCGCTGCCACCTGTGCCACTCCTGTCGCAGGCAACTCTTTATACTATTGATATCATTGGGTTAAATATGCTATGTAATTCTTTAACTCTGTGTAGTGAAACCCCAAGACCTCGTTGTTATTGCTTCAGATAATGATATTCATTTACACTGTCTCACGTTTACTCTTTTTCTTCCCTTCTTTCTCTGCATTTCTGTGCTTATGTTTGAGATCATTTTTCTTCTACCTCTTACAATTTTTTTTAGTGTGGTCCGCTGGGGGTAAGTTCTCTTAGATTTTATTTCTTCGAATTTGTTGTTACCTTTGATTTTTTTTTCTTTTTGTTTATTTAGGGATGTTTTTTATTTTTTGTTTTTTCTGGCTGTGCCGCGAGGAATGTGGGATCTTAGTTCCACCACCAGGGATTGAACCTGCACCCCCTGCATTGGAAGCGCAGTCTTAGCCACTGGACCACCAGGGAAGTCCCTGTTACCTTTGGATTTTGAAGGATATTTGTGCTTTGTATTAACTTCTAGATTGGTAGTTATTTTCTGCCAGTGGTTTGACGATGTCATTCCATTGTCTCCTGTCTTTCGCTGATTATTTTCTCTTTTGGAACTCAGTTGTTAGTCTTGATGTTGCCCCTTTAAGTGTGGTGGCTATTTTCTCTGGCTGCTCTTAAGATTTTCCCTTTATCCTTGGTGTTCAGCAGTTTTACTGTGATGTGGGTGGGTATGATTTTTCTTGATCCTGCTTCAGTTCCTTAAGAGTGTCTTAAATCTGTGGGATGATATCTTTAATCAGTTTTGGAATCATATTAGCTCCTGTATCTTGAAATGTTGTGTCTGACCCATTCTCTTTCTTTTCCTCTTGGTGGATCCACATTGTCTCAGTTAGCTGCTGCTGCTGCATAACCAGTGGCTCCAAAGCTCTCAGGGTTAAAGCATTGACATTATCATCCATGCATCTGAGGGGAGGCTGGGTTCAGTGCTTCTCACTGCACGTCTGGGGTCAGCTGAGATGTTCAGCCACATGTGTGTCTCATCATCCTGCTACAAGGGCACTAATGAGCATTTTCTCTCATGATGGTGATAGCAGCATAAGAAAGCAGCCCCTGGCAAGTTACAAGATTGAGCCCCAAGTCAAGGTCAAGGAAATAAATCCAGCCTTTGGTTGAAGGGACTGCAGAGTTATATGGCAAAGCGTTGGTTAAGAAATGGGGTCCGTATTTACATCTGCATTCAAGTATGTTAGACCCTTCACCATGTCCCAGATATCAAGCCCTTTGCTGTTTTCTAGTCTTTTAAAAGTGGTACTGTGTTTAGTCTGATGTTTTCTACCTACTACTCTTCTCGATTACTAAAATCTCTCTCTTTGGTTTTGTCTCAAATGCTGCTAATCCAACTCTTGGTCCTTTCTATCATACCCTAGATTTTTATTTCATTAATTTCTGCCACTTCATTATTTCTCATTACAAATTTCTAACTTTTGAAATGGAATGTCTAATTCCTTAATTTTCTGATGTTCTTCTTTTCTGTTATAAGCATTTGAGTTTTAAAATGCTTATCAGTTTTCCCCTGGAAGCTGCTCTAGCTTTATCCCAATGTTTTGCTGTGTATTGTTTTGTTTTCTGTAGACTTTGTTAACTGTCCAATTTAAAGTACTTGAAAATTTTCATCATGATGTCTTGTTTTTGAGCAGAGTGCCTATGTTGTAATTGTTGGGTGCAGGGTACAAGATATGTTAGCTGTGTTGTTCAGTGTTTTTACTAAACTTCTGCCCTCAGGTCTGTCAGTTGTTGGGAGAGGTGTGTTTAAACATTCCACAGTGTTGCTGGTTTTGTCCATTTCTCCTTGTTGTTCTAGCACTTTTTATGTATTTTGGAGCACTTCTGTTAGATAGATACACATAAGTTTTAAGTTGTTAAAAAAAATTTTTTTCCGGTGAGTTGAATATTTTGTCATTTACATCTCTCTTTTTTTAAAAAATTATTTATTTATTTATTTTTGGCTGTGTTGGGTCTTCGTTGCTGTGCGAGGGCTTTCTCCAGTTGCGGTGAGCGGGGGCCACTCTTCATCGCAGTGCGCGGGCCTCTCACTGTTGCGGCCTCTCTTGCTGTGGAGCACAGGCTCCAGACGCGCAGGCTCAGTAGTTGTGGCTCACGGGCCTAGCTGCTCCGCGGCATGTGGGATCTTCCCAGACCAGGGCACAAACCCGTTTCCCCTGCATTGGCAGGCAGATTCTTAACCACTGTGCCACCAGGGAAGCCCCATTTACATCTCTTAGTGATTTTTGCCTTAAAGTCTATTTGTCTAACATTAATAGTATAAGTCCACAATATCTTCTTCCATCTTTTATGATGAATTTTTCTGTGGTCTTTTGTTTTGAGTCTTTTCCTGGATGAAAACAAAAACTTCAGTCTAATAATCTGTCTCTGAGCTGGTGATCTTATTTTTTGTGGTTGCTAAGGCAGGCAGATGTATGTCTATCATCAGTTATGTAGTACTTTTAATTTTTTCTATCCGTTTTTTCTCAATTATGACTTCTTTTTTCTGTACCTATGCAGAAGGTAACAAACGCCATTTCTGTGACCTTTTGGCATTGACCCTTTATGCCTATGGCATCTCTAACCTCTCTGTGAACCACGTAGAAACCAGAGAACACTTCATCATTAAGCACGTTCCTCCTGCCTTTTCATGCCGTTTGTATCCTGTATTCTGTCTTATTTTCTTTAACCTCCCAAATAAGAAATTATTATTTTTGTGCTCTCTAGTCAGTGTTTGTTTTGCTTTATCCACATGTCTTAGTCTGCTCGGGCTGCTACAACAAAACATCATAGACTGGGGGGCTTAAACAGCAGACACTTATTTCTCTCACAGTTGTGTAGGCTGCAAGTCCAAGATCACTGCCTTGTCCTCTGCCTCCTGTGTTGAGCTGTGCCGGCTGGTTCATTTTCTGGTGAGGGCCCACTCCCTGGCTTGCGGATGGCCACCTTCTTGCTGTGTCCTCACACGGCAGAGAGAGAGCTCTCTGGACTCTCGTCTTCTAAGGATACTCATTCTTTGGAGCAGGGCCCCACCATTATGCCCTCATTTAACCTGAATTACTTCCTTAGTCCACATACGGTCACACTGGGGATTAGGACTTCAGCACACGAGTTTGGGGGGACACGGTGCAGTCCGTAGCACCACAAAGTAACACATTTTTTAAAAAACTGATCCTTCTTGCATTCCATCTTACTGTTTGGGATTATTTTCACTCCTCATAAAGAATGCTTTTGGGGAGTTCCTTTAGTAACAACTAATCAGTGGTAAACCATTTCAGCTTTTTACTTATTGGAAAAAGCCTTCAAGTATTCAAATCCAGGTTAATTTCTACTTATTTTCTTTCAATGCTTTGGAGATATCACTGCCTTGTCCTCTGTCTCCCATGTTGAGCTGAGGTCTGCACAGGGTGTAACTGCTGTTGCATCCGAGATGTGTCTTTTCTCTCTGGCAGCTTTTAGGATTTTCTCTTGGTTTGAAATCTGGACGTTTTACTCTGAGTGTGTCTCAGTACAGGTCTGTTGTGATTGCTTGACCTGAGTATTCATGTCTTTCATCACTTTTGGAAAATCATCCATTGCTCTTTTCTTTGAACATTGCCTGTACTCCATTTTCTGTGTTCTCTTCTTCTGGAATTCTGCTTGTTTCTGTATTAGCCTCTCTCCTGTTCTTCATGTCTTCTAGTTTCTTCTCTGTGTTTTCCATTTCTTTTAATCTCTAGGTTGCAGTGGAATAATTTGTTCAGCTCAAATTCCAGATTATTGTTCTCTCTTCATCTATGTGTAATCTGTAATTTCTCCCTTAAGTCTTTTTTTCTGAATTTTATTTTTTTTATGCAGCAGGTTCTTATTAGTTATCTATTTGATACATATTAGTGTATACATGTCAATCTCAATCTCCCAATTCATCCCACCACCATCTCCCTTAAGTTTTTATATTCAAAGATTACATCATTTGCTTCCAGCAGTTTCCTTTATTTTTTTGCCTAATATTTTTTGATGGTATCTCGTTCTTTCCTCATGTTTTCTATGCTCTTTTATTTCTTTTTTTTTTTTTATAAATTTATTTATTTATTTATTTATTATTTATTTTTGGCTGTGCTGGGTCTTCGTTTCTGTGCGAGGGCTTTCTCCAGTTGTGGCGAGTGGGGGCCACTCTTCATCGCGGTGCGCGGGCCTCTCACTGTCGCGGCCTCTCCCATTGCGGAGCACAGGCTCCAGACGCGCAGGCTCAGTAGTTGTGGCACACGGGTTTAGTTGCTCCGCAGCATGTGGGATCTTCCCAGACCAGGGCTCGAACCCGTGTTCCCCGCACTGGCAGGTGGACTCTTAACCACTGTGCCACCAGGGAAGCCCAGCTCTTTTATTTCTTAAAGCAAATTTATTTTGTATTATATATCTATGATTTCCAATGTTTGAAACCTTTGGTGGTCTACTTCTACTTACTCATTGTTTCTTGTGTTCTTGTGTCTTTTGTGATTTTTGATTTTTTAGCAGATATTTATTGACATAATACCTTTGGGACTCTGACTTCTGAGTTGAGCAGATATTCCTTCAGAGAGGATTTTCCTTTGTTCTTCTAGGTATCTACAGGGTGGAACCCATCATTGCCACTTAACATTTATTTTGTGGCTTGAGGTTTATTGGAATAAACCAGTAGTGGAAATACAAGCCCCAAGATCATATGAGAGTTTCTAATTCTCAGGAAAAACTTCTCTTCATATGTTTTTCTCCATGTAGAGCCAATACTGACACAGACAAGCTTCCTTGTGCAGAGAGTATCTTTTTTTCTAGTTTAGTATTTAATTTAGGGCATATCCCTTCTGAAGCACCTCATTTGTGTTTTGTTTTGTTTTAAATTGTTTATTTATTTATTTATTTTATGGCTGTGTTGGGTCTTCGTTTCTGTGTGAGGGCTTTCTCTCGTTGTGGCAAGCGGGGGCCACTCTTCATCGCGGTGCGCGGGCCTCTCACTGTCGCGGCCTCTCTTGTTGTGGAGCACAGGCTCCAGACGCGCAGGCTCAGTAGTTGTGGCTCACGGGCCTAGTTGCTCCGCGGCATGTGGGATCTTCCCAGACCAGGGCTCGAACCCGTGTCCCCTGCATTGGCAGGCAGACTCTCAACCACTGCGCCACCAGGGAAGCCCCTCATTTGTGTTTTTTTACCTTCACTTCCTCTCTTATGGAGACGAGTGCCTTGTCTGCCACCCAACCTGTGGCTCGAGGTGACTGGAAAGAAGCAAGTATCCTGAAGGCAGCTGCCAGCTTCACTACTTGCTGTCCGTATATTATCAAGATTGTTTCCTTTTCTTTTCTTTTTCCTTTTTTTTCTTTTCTTTTCCCTTCCTTCCTTTCTCCCTCCCTCCCTTTCTCCCTCCCTCCCTCTCTTCTTTCCTTTCTTCCTCTTCTGAAATGTTCACAATAGCTTGGCATACAGTTGAAAAGTATTTAGAATGTTTTTTCATGCAGCATTTTAAAGTGTTTTGTAATAGGAGGGTTTTTAGCTGCGCAGTTAGACTTGTTGCTGGGGGAAGGCATTTCTATAGTCCTTCCTTTATTCTCCTTCCTTTGTGACACGTCTAAGCCTCCACTTGAGCATCTGACTGTAGCCGGGACAGTGTGTGTGTGCATTACGTTCTTGGGTTACATGGGAGAACTTGGAATGCTTCACCACTAAGTATGGTGTTTGTTTTAGGTTTCTGGTGGGTGACTTTTATTAAATTACTGACATTTTTTCCTGCTCCTAGTGATCCAGGATTTTTACAAAATCATATAAGTGAATGTTGATGATCCTGTGGTTATTATCTTTTATCTCCTTGGTTGACATATTTTTCTAAGACTGACTCATTCTTAACGTTTCTGGAGCAAATTGTACTTGGTCATAACCTGTTATTATTTTAATACAGCCAATTAGCCAGTTTTTGTTTTTAGTTCACAGTTACGTGGACCTCTCGTGTTCCTTTCTTGTACTGTTTTTGTTTTGTGGTAGTATCGGTTCTGCGCTTGGCCTATGAAGGGAGTGAGTTGGTAGGAGCGTTCCAAGTGCTTGAGACGGAGGATGACGTTTCAGGTGGACGTGCTTGTTCAGAGATGCAGAGGCTTTGGCGAGCTTGTGTGTCCAGCACCTTGTGGGCTGCTCCGTGTGTATCAGGAGGGGGGGCCTTTGCTGTGGGTGCGGAGCAGCGTTTGAAGGCTGCAGTCCCTGGCTCCTCTGCGTGTCTTCACGTGGCCCGTTGAGTCCAACCGTCCAAGGCACTGGCAGCTCAGAGCGTCTGAGATGCCTGTTCCCCCTAGAAGACCGCTTCCTATACTCAGAGTGGACCCTCACATTCTCAGTTTTCTTGCTTTTTAAAGCCTACGTACAGGTGACAACTTGGGCATGCATATATATTTTGGAGAACTTGTCACTTTGAAAGAGATCCTGCTTTTGCGGCCCCCCACACTCCCCTCCCCGAAGCGTGTGCCCCGAGCTGCAGCAGCGCTCGGCAAGGCAGAGCGTGCTTCCCGCCACGCCGCGCCGCTCTGGGCTGCTGAGCGCTGCGCTTCGTGTACGTGAGCCGGAAACAAACACTTCCTGCCCTTGCTGAGGTCACCATGGTTTGGGGTTTTCTGTCACTTGCACCACACCAGCTCTTAAGGAACACGGTGGCCCACCTTAGCAACGCCACTCGCGGAATCACGCGTCCTTCCCCAGCACGTGAGCTTTCCCTTACCCTGCACGGAGTTCTGAGGGGTCCCGGTGACTGTAGGCCCCTTCCCTTCACGCTCTTCCCTCGGCTCTAGCCAGCACTCTGCCCTCTACCTCCACGTGGCCTTGCAGGCCTGGCCCGGTCCTATTTACCTTGGCTGGACCTCCTTCTCTATCTGGCCAAGTTTCGACAGGTCGTCACTCAGTTGCTCTCCTGAAACCAAGTGCAGTTCCCTGCTGCCCTGGTGACCTAGGGGATTAGCTCACAGCAGGCTTCCGAGAGCCCCCACCATTTCCGCTCCTGTGCCTCAACTGCTCCTGCGTCCTCTTGCCAGCAAGCTCTTCTGGGTCTCTGCATGGTCTCCGCCACGACCTCCAGTCTCTCCTGCCTGCAGGGACGGTCCCAAGCTGCCATCATGCCCCACCGCGTCTGTTCGCCCACTGTCTTCAGCAGATGCCCCCGCCTGCCGCTTCACGGAGCAAGCGTGACTGTGGGGAATGAAGTCTTTCAACTTCCCGGCTCCTTCCCACACGTGCGCTCTCTGTGCACTCCTGCCCGTCGCCCTGCTGGCTCACGGGAGAAGCGTCCCCTCTCCCTGCCGGGGCTGCGGCCTCTGCTCTGGATCCCGTTCCATTCTGCCTGCACCAGCTGGGCCCCCGCCTCCTGCTTCTGTCCTTCACCGACTGGCTCCCCACTCTTCGCAGATAAAGGCTCCCAAGTCTTTACATTCTTACTGTGGCACCGATGTTGACCCTTGATCTGTTTTTTCTAAACGCTACCCTCTTACAGCTCCTTCCTTCCACAGTGACTTCTAGAAAGAGTATCTGTCACACTGGTGACAACATGTTTCCCAATTCACTTGAACTCCTCATCCTGCAATACGCTGGTATCTCCCATCATCTGTCATCGAAAGTGATCCTCATCAAATCACCAAAGACCCACCAGATCCAAACTTAGGCATTCTCCATATTCACACGTCTTGACTTCCCGGTTATCTTACACTGCACCTAACCGTCCTCCTGGTGAAGAGACTCCAATGTCAGGGCCATGGTAACTCTCGCGTAGTTGACCTCTTGCCTCTCTTGCCTGCCCTAACAAAAGGGATGCTCCCCAAGCTCTATCCTAGGATGTGAGTCGGGAGCAGCTGGGGGACGCAGTTCCTGGACCCGGGTGTGAGCGCAAAGCCTGTGCTTGGACAAGGGACACGCACGCAGTAGGAGCCTAACAGATGCTGGAAATCTTCAGTCCTGGAGTTGCCGGCCAACCCTCAGGGGCCTTCTGGCCCACCTAGACCTCTGGTTTAGAGGGTCCAGATGTGACAGAGAGGGCCCTCCTCCCTGCCTGCCCCGCAGTGCCTCCTTCTGCGGCCACCGAGACTCTTTGGAAGGTTCCCAGGCTGCCCCAACCAGCAGTCTCCCTGAGTCAGACCAGGTTGGGGCGGGCTGGAGTGTGGGCAGACGGGGTAGGAAGGTGAGCTGCAGATGGCGCTGCACGCATCCTAACACCGAGTCAACGCCACGGGGGAGAAAGCCTTTGTTTTGTGCACAACTATGACTCCGACTTTTCAGCTGTCTTTGGACAGCTGCGTCTCAACTGAAAACTGAGAAAAGGCTGACCCTGCTGCTGTCTACCTGCTCAAGTTTCAGATGCTGGACAAATGCACGTGAAAGAATTTGTGAGTCCACCCACCTGTGCCAGCTGGTGGGTGACGTCCATGCTTATTCAGCAGAATTCCTTGTCTTCTGTCTCCTGGGAGCTGGTAGCAAGAGCTGAAGGAGAGCGGCCATGGGGCCTCCCCCGTCAGAAGACGGCTGTCCCCAGGATGATGTCCCACTCCCCACGCTGAGCAGTATTTCTTTCGCTTCAGGGATGTCTTACGCCCAAATCATTCTGTCTCCCCCACTGACCCTGGGCCCCCCCAAAGGTCAGAAGCATCCGAGCACTACTGCTCATGGGTGGGCCTCAGGCCCTCGCTTACATCAATACTGAGGCCCTCCAAGGTGAAGGGGAGTCAAGAGTTACAAGTCTTGATTTCAAAGAGAAACAACTTGTACACAGAATCGCTATGGGGAAGGTTTGGCCTTGCTCTAATTCGACCTGCTGACCTGCCGGCTAGAGCCAAATAGATTCGATCTCCCCACTCCTTCCCCATTTCGAGGTCCCTGGAAAGTCAGACCACCAGTGAGCTAATCAATGGAAAACAAGTTTAATGCAACAGGTTCCAACCATCTGCAGCCAGTCGGCTTCATCACGGCAGCCTGAGGCCCAGGAGCCCAGAGGCCAGTGTCAGGAAAGTCACCAGCCCCGCACTGCTGCCCCTGCTGCCCTGCCCACTGCTGCCGTCCTCCCCGCCCCCCTCTTTGTATCTATCTTCTATGTTTTCTTTGATGATTGGTTTCTGGTTGTTGCACAGGTTCTGCTTACAGCACGCCATGAACAGGAAGGGCATGGGCTTTACGAGCACGAACGACTTGGCCATCTGCGGAGGCGGACTGGTTATCCCACAATACTTTACGCACTGCTTGGAGACATAGAAGAACCGTGGAAATATTCCTAATGGGAAATGAGGACAGAGAGACAGAAAGGAGTCACGTGAATTGAAAACGACACCAACACCATTTCTGTCTGAAATCTGCCCAACACTGACCCTTCCGGTGCCGCCTCTCAGAAGCCCTGCTCAAAGAGGGCACCTGATGGGGAGTCAGGAGCCATCACCACAGAGGAAGAGGATCAGGGCTTTGTGTTCAGATTTGCTTCTGGGAGTCTGTGCGGCATCGGATGCCCCAGCCTCGGCCCGTCCGCGCGCACCGGGAACCTGGGCCTTGCGGTCTCCCTTTGGGAACGTACAGGCTCCTTCGGCCTCAACTTCTCAAACGCAGGGTCGCTCAGGCCTTTGTGACCACGGACAGACACACGAGAGCAAGGGGCTCCCGGCTGTCCGAGCCACTGCCCGGAGCTTGGAGCTGGCCTCTTGAGGAGCTGCTGCCCAGGGCCTGGGTGTGAGTGCTGTGCCAGGGAGCCTGCTGCAAGGGCACAGGTCAGCGCTGGGGGACACGGCCAGTCTTCCGACTGCACCTCATCTCATATTTCACTGTGCAGTCACCTTTCCACGCTAAGTTATCAGGTCCACGTGAGGCTGCAGTGGGGCTTACACCTCGACCGACTCAGCACCCTGCACACTTCTGGGAACATGGAAGCCTCCAGAAGCGGCTGACGAACGGAAAGTGAATTCTCCAGCCCTGACGAAGCCACTGCTGGGTCATGCTGGGGCCTTCAGACTCACCCTCGGGAGAGAGCTCTTCATGAGGCCAGAAGTCCTCGGGCGAATTTCAGATGACACAGCAGTGGTCTCCAGACGTTTTAAAGCATGCACACTCCTTTCAGAACATATTTTAAGCCCACGCCCCTAATTATGTACATCTCTTGTAAAAGCTACTCTTGGTGGGACATTTGAAGTCCTTAAAGCTTAATTTTTCACTTAGAAGTGAATGAAAAGAACTCTCCGTTACTTTCTTCCTACACCTCAGTATTTCACCCTGACCAGCAGTCAATGCGTGTTGCCCTACATCGGCCCTGCTGTGACTTACATAAGCTGAGTCTCCTGCATGGCCCACCTGCCCTCCTGGCTTCACAGGACTTTGCTCTTCAAATTTAACAAAAGGGTCGCTTTCATATTAGTTATTCTCTATTGAGGAAAACTAGACAGACCCTAAACCCTGAAAGTATTCTACTGACCTGCCTGTGGAACCCCAGTACTAACTGAGATACTTACTCACGGCAACAGAAGTACAATATGGAGTGTCCGCTTTACAGTCTGTTGGTCTTTCACAATCGAAACTGTTCTCCTCCTCGCAAACGTGACACCTCAGTACGTCTGAAATGAGGTATAAAAAGAAAACGGAATGTGGCAGCTCTCAGGTCCTGTCAGACCAACACCCGCCATCCTCTCCTTCCTCCAAATGAGAACAGCCTGGGGTCCCTCTGTCTTTCCAGCTCCCCACAGCCCGCCCCATCCCCGGAGCTCCTTCTCTCCTCTCTGGGCTTCCCTCATCCACGCACAGGGTGTGTCTCACACGTCCACACCAAGACCCACCGCACGAACACCGACACGCACAGACACTCGCCCCAGAGACATGCAAGCTCCCACGTTCATATGGTAGCACCCAAGGCTCGCCTCCCCCCACCCCGCCCAGACTCAGGGACGCGCCCCATCCACACACAACTCTGGCATCTCACCTCTGACTTCTCTAGAAAAAGAAACCCCACAGCTTTGGAGTCTGCTCCCACACACCCTTTCCACCCCGCTTCCTGGCCCGCCCCACCTCCTTCAGCACCGGGCTCCCCCTTCCCCTCCCGAGACCCGGTGTCCCTCCTGACCCCGGAGCGGCGGCCCACGGTCAACTCTGCGTCACACTCCTGCAGCTCTCTGTTCTCAAAGGCAGCCCCAGAAGGCCCAGTGACAGCTGGGCCTCCAGCCTGACCTCCCCCAGGAAGGCAGGGCCATGGCAGGGAGAGCTGGGCGCTGGGGAATGAAAGCAGCCATCCCGCCCTGCTCCTGGGGGGGCTCCACATCAAGAGGCTCCCCCACTCGGCATCCAGGCCAGCTGACCACCCTCCTCACGCTCTTTTGCCCACCGAGTCCTCTGTGCTACAACTGTCCAAACCCACCTGGGGCCAGGGCGGCGTCCAAACGTGGACGGCCACCCCCGAGTCCGCACAGGCATTCCAGCCCACCTCCTCCCCCCAGCCCAGGAGGCCGAGGGCCTGGAACTTACTTTGCCTTCCAGACACGGTGACATTGGTCTCCACCCACGGCAGGCTCATGACCAGCAGCAAAGCAAGGAGGCCCGTCATTTCCCGCGATGTCTGGCCCTGGACGTGAGGAGCGAGCAGGGCCACTTGGTCAGCCCTGTGGCTCCAGGGTTAGATTGGCCCCCGTGTGTCCACCACCATTCGGAGCCTTTCCCCACTGGACACTGGGGCAGCCGCTCTCCTCCTCAGCCATGGGCCTGGGGCTAGGTGTGGCCCCTCGGTGCCGGGCGGCCTGTCACCGCCACTAAGTCCCCTCTGTCCCCAGGGGCGTCACCACTCCCTGGAGCTCCGCATTCACTCACCCATGTGCCCCAGCAAACCCGCTCGGCAGGTGTGCCTGCCGTTGCTCCCTGAAGGCTGCACCAGGTTTCGCCCACCGCTGGTCTGAACTGCTGTTCTCTCAAGAGCCCGCACGGGGCACCCTCCCACCCAGCACCACCGGCCTCCCTCCTCCATCTCCATCTCCCTCTCCATCTGTGGCCAGGTCATCACCAGTGCATCCTGACCCCAGGGCACAGGAAGGCTTGGGTACCCCTGCAGCGCCCAGCCCAGCCCAGGCTGGCCTTGCCACCCCTGATGCTGTGGCCGGCTCTCCTCTCACCAAGCCTGCAGGCCTCACGCCCCCCGTGCACTCCTGCCCGCTCCCTTCCGGGCTCCCCTCTCCTGCTCCTTCTGGAATGTTCCCCAAGGTCCACACCTGCCTTCGCCCTGCTGTCTGGCGGGTGGCCGGTCAAGGAGGAGAGACACTGGCCACGCGTCTGGGGGCGCCGGGGCCCTCCCGCGGGGGGAGCGGACACCCACCGCCCCTCCCACCCCGCAGGGCCCTGCCCCTTGTGGGCGGGCCGCGCACGCGCGACCGGCGCCTGGCGCTCGCACCCTGTCGCCTCCCGGGCCGCACGGGATCGCGTTCTGGTTTCTCCCACGTCGTGGCCCCGGAGGAGCGTGGCGCTGCGGGAAGAACGTGGCTGTTCCCCGCCTGCGTCCTTCCCGCGCCCTCTCCTGCAGACGTGCCTGTGTTAGCGCTGGCAGCACCTTCGCAGGAATTCTCCTGTTTGTTTACAAGGCGGAGCATCCACGGCCTGGATGCAGGATAGTGTATTTACAGAGCCTCCTTCCATGAGCCTTTGTGTTGTTTACAGCGTGTCATACTAGAAGTAGAGCTGCAATTGTCCGTAATGTTATTTCTTACGAGTGCAGGTACACCGGAAGGACGGTTTCCCAGAAATTCGACTGACAGTCTCAGGTTCAACGTAGTTGCAATCTAGATGCACTTGCCCAACAGCTACATCAGTTTTCTCCTCCCGTCTTTGAGAAGTGTGAGTGCCGGTTCCCACAGTATCGTAAGAATATGCATCCTTTGGGTTTTCACCAATCCAGTAGGTAAAAATAGTATCCCGTAGCATGAATTTGCATTTCTTTAATTATGAGTGACGTTGAGCAAGCTTTTGCATTCAGGTAGGTACGTGTATTCCTTTTTCTGTGCTCTCTATTCGAGTCTGTTGTCTAAATGCACTGTGACAGCAGTCCATTGTCTGCCATAAAAGGTCAAAAAAACTGTTTTCCTATCTGATACAGGTCTTGGTATTTTTGCCAAGCAGAAGTGCTTGCTTTTCATGGTCAAAGATAAACAAAGCCAGACACTAGTTAAAGTGGTAAGGATGGATTTTGATCAGGAACATTCTATTTCAGTGGGGAAAAGAGTCTGCGTGAAGGGAACGCCACTTGGATTTGCACAGGGGTGACTGGGCATTTCAAAGGGAGAGTGAGGGAGTAGGGAGGTGGTGAGAGGGGCTCAGTGGAGTCAGGGAGGTGAAAATTACAAAAGCAGGAAGGCACGGTTGGTCCCTGTGAAACCCACTTGGGTTTGCTAACTGGCACTTGTCTAAGTTAAGCTCCCGCCCTCCCACGGAGGCTGGGAGAAGGGGCCCATTTTCAGGTGGCCGCTGGAACACAGTTCTTCAGGCAGGTACTTTGAGGCGGGGGTGGGGGGATTTGGGTCATCCTAGGGATGCGGCCTTCAGCTGTTAGAAGCGACCTTAGTGTTTGCTCTAGTCTTTACAGGCCAAGCTTGAGGCCTAGTTGATAAAAGGCCCAGAGGAGCCTGGCTGGAGTTTGGTCAGGAGAGGAGCTTCATCACCATCTTTTATTTTATGGTTCTGGATTTTGAATGGTAGTTAGAAAAAAGCTACAGTAACCAAGACGGTGTGAGGCTGCAGCTGCAGAAAGCTTAGACATACAATCAACAGAATGGACTAAAGAGTCAAGAAACAGACCTACCCATGTGTGATTAATTGATTTTAGACAAAAGTGCCAAGCAAGATAATGCAATGAAGAAAGGGCCACCTCTGTGACAAATGGTGCTGGGACCTTTGAGCAACCAAATGCAAAAGATATGCCCCCAAATGAAAAAAACTTGTAAAAAAGAAAAGCAAAAACATAGACGTGGCTTTCCCCTTACCTCACATCATATACAAAAATCCACTGGAAATGGATCACAGGTATAACTATAAGCTATAAAACTTATCTAACTACAAAGCTAGAAGACTTCTAGAAGGAAACAGAAACAATTTTTTCAATCTTGGGTTAGTCAAAGAATTTTTAGATAAGACACACAAAGCATGAATCATGCAAGGCAAAACTGCTACAGTTTGTAGGGGAAAGAATGCTAATGCCTGTAGTTCCTTTTGAAATGAACCAAAAGATAAGATGAATTAAAGCCTGGTTGGAGAGATGGATGGATACATGGAAAAACTAGTCAAATGTTAAGGGTGGACTTTAGGTGGTGGGTATCCTTGTATTTGCTGTAAATTCTTTCAACGTTACTGTTTCAAATAATTTATATAAAGTGCCAGGGATTAAAAATGTGCTCTACAGAGAATTCCCTGGCGGTCCAGTGGTTAGGACTCCATGCATTCACTGCCATGGGCCCGGTTCGACCCCTGGTCAGGGAACTAAGATCTCGTGAGATGAGTGGCGTGGCCAAAAAAAAAGTTTTTAATTAAAAAAAAAATGGGCTCTACGTGATTTAGCCCAGATTCAATCCATTATGAGAATCGTGACACAGAGCAGAAAATATCTCAACAAGAGGCTGAATTCACCTCCTCAGTTAAAGACTGAAGGTCCAGAATTTGATTGCATAACGCTGAGTGTAGGAATCTAAGGCTTTTGCAGCGTATAGGTTAAACGGGCTGGGGGTGGTATTTAGAATGTTTTAGGATTGCTAGTCACAGTCTTACAAGCTACAGTGACTTCTGTGGGGATAGAAAAAGGAATAAGAACATCATTAAATGAATGAGAATTAAAACAGGTGGCCCTTTGCACTGCTTCAGTTGTCCCTGATATGGCAAAGAGGGAGGTGGTGTATCGAGGACAACTTAGCTAAGGCCTTCTTCTCCCAATTCAGGCAAAAGGTGTATTCTTTGGAAATGAAACTCATCATATGTTTATAGTTTTGCCACAGAGGAGTTTGAATTTGCCAGCATATGTGAAAATACAGTGTGGTGTATCGAGGACAACTTAGCTAAGGCCTTCTTCTCCCAATTCAGGCAAAAGGTGTGTTCTTTGGAAATGAAACTCATCATACGTTTATAGTTTTGCCACAGAGGAGTTTGAATTTGCCAGCATATGTGAAAATCCAGTGTGGTGGGTCTCAGACCGATAACCATCATGAATCAGCGAGTAGCTACATTGATAATACCATGTGGATGACGTCCCTCAAAGAAATGTGTGATAGGTAACCTTATTCAGTGCCAACTGGAAAGAAATCACCTGAAGAGATCTCTGGAAAAAAGATCCTGGGGATTACTCTGGACCCTGGATTATTTTGAGCCCACCCCCCCAATTTTAGCTCCAGAGGTACAAAAGGTTGTAGAAGGCAAAGTTCAGCAGCAGCCTGTAACCTCATTTTTCCTCTTTGTTGGGGCCACTAGTTTGGGAAGGAAAATGATGACCTGGTCAAATCTCTGTGCTGGTCCTCCACTGAGGGTGTCGGCTAACAGAAAGATAACAGAGTGTCATATCTGTGAATTGCTTTTAGCAGGAAATACCTGATCCTCCTAGGGGCTTAATTTAAATAAACCTGGAATCTACAAGGCACGGGTATATGAGTCCGGGAGCCTTGGGACTCAGGGGAGGGGATGTTAGGTGGGGTCCGGGTAGGACAGGGATTTCAGTGGTGAAGATGTCGTGTGGGTTCAGTGGGCCATCCGTACCCAGAAAGGTGATAATATATGCCATATGTCATCATATTTTATATGGCACAGGGGGTGGTGAAAGGGACACCCACAGGAAGGGCTGCTAGGTGGGTAGAGAGGCCATGGGACCCCAGGGGAGGGATGCCGTGTGGTCAGAACGGATGGGTGGTGGTAATGGGATCTGCGACCCCTGCTCCAGGAGGGCAGGGCCAAACCCCAGGATCTGCAGACACTGACCTGAGACCCAGTCCAAGCCTGCAGCACTGCCCCCACCACCCTGCATCCTGCCCAGACCTTTTGGCACCTTCCCGCCCCACCATCCGTCACCCCCCTGCCCCCCCATCCATCCCCCTCCCCCCATCTCCTACCCAGACCTTCTGGAATCTGCCCCATCCCTGTGTCCTGCCCGGACCTTCTGGAACCTTCCCCTCACCCCCTCCCAGCCCACATTCTCCCCAGACTTTCTGGAACCTTTCCCTCCCCCCTCCCAGCCCGCGTTCTGCCCAGACCTTCTGGAAACTTCCCCTCCCCCCTCCCAGCCTGCGTTCTGCCCGGACCTTCTGGAACCTTCCCCTCCCCTCCTCCCAGCCCACATTCTGCCCAGACTTTCTGGAAACTTCCCCTCCCCCCTCCCAGCCCGCGTTCTGCCCAGACCTTCTGGAACCTTCCCCTCCCCCCTCCCAGCCCGCGTTCTGCCCAGACTTTCTGAAACCTTCCCCTCCCCCCTCCCGGCCCGCATTCTGCCCAGACCTTATGGAACCTTCAGGGACACGACCTCAAGACAGGCTCCCACAGGCCGTAGAGAGCGCAGCCGCCGCAGGCGAGTGAGGAGAGGCCGGTCAGGCTCAGAGCCCAGACCCCACCCAGGAAGGACTGAAGGGCGTTTCCCGTCAGGCTTCGCGCGGCCTCTAGAAGGTTCGGCCTGGCCTCGGGGCGGAAGTGCGTCCCCAGAGGCGGTTTCCTCAGAGCGCCTGGCCGCGGGTCGGTGACCGAAGGTCTCGGAGGACACGGAAAGGGGAGATGGTTCCAGAAGGTCTGGGCAGGACGGGGGCGGCGTGGAGGTCTCCAGAGGGACCACACCAAATGCTGGGGAGGATACAAAGAAACCAGATCGTTCACACATTGCTGGAGACCCAGAAAAATGGTGCAGCCAACGTGCAGGGCAGGGTGGCAGTTGCTTTAAACGCTAAACAAGCAACTACCATAAGATCCCCAACTTTACCTCTCTGTTTTCCCCAAATTGAAACGTGTCCATAGAAAACATACGCATGGCTGTATATGACAGCTTTATTTGTAATATCCCACGACCAGAAACAGCCCAGATGTCCTGCAGTGGGTAAACAAACCATGTAACTTTCTCACCTGGGAAATTACTCAGCAGTAAAGAGAGGAAAATGTGACAGATGCACTGACTTAAATGAATATCCAGGGATTTAAGCTCAGTGAAAAAAGACGATCTCCCAAGGTTACATACCACACTGTTTCTTTTATATGCCATTATACAGGTGACAAACTTTTATAAATGGACATGAAATTAGTACTGCAGGGGACACTGTTTCCAGATATGGGTGGAAAAGAGGTTCGTGTGTCCATATAAGGGATAATTGCAGTGATCAAACCAATCTTTTTCCTCACTATTGTGAATGGCACTACCCTATTAGTCTTAATACTGTACTATATTTTGCAAGATATTAACAAGTAACTGAGTAAAGGACTCGCAGGATCTTTCTATATTTCCTGCAAGTGCATTTGAATACACAATTATCTCAAACGTTTAATGGAAATGAAATGTTTAAACAAACATATCATTAATTACATTATTTACATGGCTACAATTAGGAACTCAAGACTTCTGGGGTAAACAAAAAATAACATATGCTCTTTATTATTAGAGACATGCTTTACAACAAGGACATGAAAAGATTGAAAATGAAATATAGAAAATGGTCTACAATTTGATTGCCCCCCAAAGGACCCTCTTATACACACACACAGGCTGAGTAAATATTAAGACAAGAGCGTTACTTATGTGAAGAGCCACATTGTGTAGAGGCGAAGGGACAAAATATCAGAAAGACATTACAATCATATGTACCCCCTAACACGGGGTCAAAATACGTACAGAAGATACCTTGGTGGAATTTAGGTCCTGCAGACAACTCCATTATCCTAAATTTAGTTCTCATCAACACTTCTCTCTCCATAGCTTCTAGATGCTGGAGCAAGGAGAAAAAAACTTATCACACCGACAGACCCGGATCAATCAATAATCTTTTCCTGGAAGGAGCAGACAGCAAATGTTTTCAGCTTTGTAGGCCTTCTAGTCTCTGTCGCTACTACAAAACACTGTCTTTGGCGGGGTAGAGGCAGGCAGACAGGATAAGTAAACATATGATCGTCCCTGTGTTCCAACAAAGCTTTATTTACAGACACGGTTGGTGGATGGGGTTTGTCCCACACGCTCCTGTTTGCCAACCGCTGCTATAGAAGGTCTGAGCTATGAGAAGGTTTTTACAGGGTCGCATATGACTCTACAAGGTTGAGTGAGCGCCATGACATAACCCAGCATCAACAAATCTCAAATGATTGATGTTACTTAGAGTTCCTTCTGTACTTCAGTGAAATTAAGCTAGAAATGATTAGTCAAAAGAGAACCAGGAAATCCCCAACTGCTTACTAATTATTCAGGGCACTTCTAAACCAATTACACAGAAGACACGCCCCAACAGAAATTGGGAAATAGTAAGGTCTAAATGATTATGAAGTTATGACAAGTTGAAAGTGTGGGGAAAGCAGCTGAAAAAGTGCAAAATATATCACATCACAGGCATCTAGTAGAAGAGAGAACAGGGTGAAAGTTTTCTCAGCTTCCATTCAAGATGTTAGAAGAAGAATAGATGATCCACCCAGAGAAATGAGGAAGGGGGCTTCCCTGGTGGCACGGTGGTTGAGAGTCGGCCTGCCAATTCAGGGGACACGGGTTCGAGCCCTGGCCTGGGAAGATCCCACATGCCGCGGAGCAAATGGGCCCGTGAGCCACAACTACTGAGCCTGCGCGTCTGGAGCCTGTGCTCCGCAGCAAGAGAGGCCGCGATAGTGAGAGGCCCGCGCACCGCGATGAAGAGTGGCCCCCGCTTGCCGCAACTAGAGAAAGCCCTCGCAAGGAAACGAAGACCCAACACAACCATAAATAAATAAATTAAAAAAAAAAAAAAAGAAATGAGGAAGGAAATATAAAGAGGATAGCAGAATGAACACGAGGTAAATTCACAAAACCAAGGTTGGTATTTTGCAAGGATTCAGGGTATTGGTAACACAGAAGGAGATCACAAAGAAGAAAAATAAAATTCTCATAATGGAAAGGGAGGCATCAATCAGCCCTCACAGACCTTATAAAGAAAATAAGGGGCTGTTACGAGTAGGCTCCCTGTGATAAATGTGAGATTTCTGATGACATGGACGAAAACTTGGAAAACACTGTTAACCATACCACAATGAGAGAGGGAGGCTGAAATGTCCTTAATAGTTTTCAAAAACCCTATGAACCAGAGATTCTATTGAAGTTAAAGCCTTAAAGCAAAGCTTATTGATGGTGAGTCCCAATAGAGTAAAGGTTAATCCACAAATTCAATAAAATTGCAGTCAGTCTCAGTAGGTGGTGTCTGTGTGTGTGTGTGTGTGTGTGAGTGTGTGCGCGTGAAGTTGATTCCAAATGTTCAAGTGTTTATGGAAATGGAAAGGGCTAGGATTAGCTAAGGCAAGCTAGTGGGAGAAGAAAAACGCTGGAGGACTTGCACACTCAACTACCAAGAGCATTTATATCGTTTCATTTATGAAGACAGTGTGGGGTGGGCTCAGGATTGAAAAATAGACCAACAGAGGAGAAAAGCAAAGTCAGAAAACACATATATCCAGTTACGGGCTTCCTGACGAAGCCGACCCTGCCCTGGAGTGGGGATAGACTCTTGATTGCCTTGACGAGTGGTGGATACATGAGATAACATACTCGGTATTCACACCACGCAAAAGAAGCAGGTGCGGGACATTTGTGGATCTCAATAAATACTCAAAAATGAAGTTGTTAAAACAGAAAATGTAGAAGGCTATCTTTACGTCCTTTGGAAAATTAAGAATTGTCAAAACTGAACAAAATACTGCTGGTCACATAAGAAAAAATGATGACTGGCATTATGTAAAAATTCACAACGTCTGCCCCTGAGAAGGTACTGATAAGACAGTAAAAATGCACGCCATAGATGAGGAGAAAGCACTTCAAACACATGTCTGCTAAACGACTCGTATTCAGAAAATAGAATGAACTTCTTCCTACCCGTCAGTAACTAAAATAGTAGATCATCCAATAGAAATTTGAGCAAAAGGCATGAAGGCAGTTTACCAGATATGAAATGTTTATGGGTAATAAGTATAAGAAAAGTTGTTGAACACGATTCCTCTTGGTGGAAATGCAACTTGAAACCACAATACGATGACCCCAACGGGAATGACTAAACATTCAATGACGACCACACCATGTGTTGGCGAGAGTTTGAAGTGTGCGGGATCCTGTGAGGTATAAATAGGTACACTCTGTGGAAATCTCTTCAACAGCCTCTGCCAAAGCTGTACTCAAGCACGTCAAAGACCCGGCATTACCACTTCTGGGTACAGAGCTCCTGAAACACTCGCAATGCCCCACCTCAAGACAAGGACAGGAATATTCACTGCAGCACCACCTGGGGTAGTTACAACCAGAAACGGCCTTAATGTCCATCAACAGTAAACTGTGGTTTATATTCATCAATGGCAAGTATACAACTACGAGAGTGAAGAACATACAACCATGCACAAAGGCAGGGACGCATTTCACAAACACCAGCAGAGAAGAGGAGGCAGCCGCAGAAACAAACAAAGTAGGATTTCACTGTCATTGATTCAGAAGCAGGCAAACTCATGTATAGGCTCAGAAATGCAGACACTTCCTTCTTATCTTTGGCCTTGGCGCTTCTAGTGCCTGAATGGAGGAATGGAGGGAGGAATTCGGGGAGGGGTGCCCTGGGGGTGGAGGGGCATGGCCTGTGCCCAGGTCTGAGCCCTGGCCCCGTGGCTCCTGCAGACGGCCTTCCCCTTGTTGATGACTCTCTTTGAACTGGCTCGGAACCCGGAAGTGCAGCAGGCCCTGCGCCAGGAGAGCCTGGGGGCCGAGGCCAGGGTCTCAGAAAATCCCCAGAGGGCAACCACGGAGCTGCCCCTGCTGCGGGCGGCCCTCAAGGAGACCTTGAGGTAGGCGTGGTAGACCTGGGCTACCCCCGCTGCCCTGGCCCCGCCGTCGGGACAGCCCGCTCGCCGGGGCTTGCGGGCAGACGCCGGGGCTGCTGATCGGCAGCTTGGCCCAAGGCCACGTCCCCCTGCACCTCCTCTTCCTCTCCCTAGAGGGATGGGGGTGCTTCTCCCTCTGGGATCCCACCTCAGTGTCCCGGGACCATCGTCGGTCGTGTCCTCATTGGCCCGGGGCTGCTCAGGCCTGGGCAGCTTTGGCTGACTCAGGAGATGAAAGGAAGCAGCCCCTCGCGATTTGGGCTTCCCGGTGCCAGGAGCGGCCTGTGAGGGCGCTGGGGGAGCTGCCCTCGGGCCGGGGGCGCTGGGCTAGGAAGGCTGCACAAGGGAAGCGAGGGCCCTGTCGCAGCTGAGGGCCCTGTCGGCCGCCCCTTGTGCACAGGCTGTACCCCGTGGGTGTCTTCTTGGAGCGACAGATGAGCTCAGACTTGGTGCTGCAGAACTACCACGTCCCGGCCGGGGTGAGTGAGGCCGCAGGGCTCCTCTGTCAGACACCCCGCCCTCTGACCTTCACCCACAGGGCTTCTGACCCTGCCCCTCCCCACCTGTCTGCAGACGTTGGTGAAGGTGCTACTGTACTCCCTGGGTCGAAACCCCGCCATGACCAAAACACTCTTCTAGAGACTGGTGACCTGGTGCCCACCTAGCTTTGATATGGAACGCTTGAATCCAGGGCAGCAAAGAAACGAAAAGTACTAAGTAAGAAATGTACTAACTAACGACACATGTTACAACTTGAATGAACCTTGAAATATTACACCAAGTGAAAGAAGCCAGACACAAAAGGCCATATACTGTACGATACCTTTTGTGTGAAATATTCAGAGTGATGGGTGATTTCACATCTCAGCTTAGCTAAGCTATGGTGTTCAGTTCACTGGCCAAACACCAATCTTGATGTTGCCCTGAAGATATTTTTAAATGCGATTACCTCTTTCATCAGGAGACTTTGAGTACAGCCAATTATCCCCCATAATGCAGGTGGGCCTCATCCAATCCGTGGAAGGCCTTAAGAGCAAAGACCCACCTTGAGAGGCGGCTCGAGTCACGCGGGGCGTGTCTTTCTGAGCCACGCGGGGCGCTGGACACAGTCTCTATGGCAGGCCCCGACAGTCCACATACCACCGCATCTCCAGGACCCTGGTCTGCTTCCGTCGTCCCCACCCGAAAACTGGGAGGATGCAGGCTCAGGTGCCTCGGGTACCCGGGGTCTGAGCAGACCTGGCGCCACTCTCTCAGGGGGCGCGTAGACTGTGCCCTGTGACTGTTTTGCTTTTATTAAAATACCCCATCTCTGCTCCCTAAAGTGGCAAGATATTTTTGTCTATGTGTGAGATGATGCCTAATGAGGGAAAAAGGGTCAAATGCTAAAACCACAAAGAAGTCTCTTGAGTCCACAGTACCCAAACAATAATGCTGTTTATTTCTCACTTGAAACAAGCCCTCAATGGGTAACTCGCCAAGGGGGCCCCTGGGGGGTCCGTGTCTCTGGCTCACAAGAAAGCAAAGGACCACCAACTCGTTCTGCGAAACAGGGAGACGATCGGTCCCTCCACAGGGGCTTCTCACGCCAGTGTTTTGCTGACTAGGATGGAGACAAAGCTCAGGAACAAGGTTGACCCCCCCGGTCGCACAGTTCCTTCCAGTTCCTCCTCAACTGTATAATCGGGTAAGATGTCCCTCTCAAGATTAGTAGGTCCTCCATAATTGCAAGTCATAGAACTACAACAACTAACCCAGTAGAAACTGTTAGTAAGAAAATATCTTTTTCTGGGGGCTTCAGGAGGCTGATGGGCTGCATACACAAACGTGCAGTTGTCTGTACAGTTCTTGTAAACGAGCAGTTCCCGAGGACTCAAACCTAAAAATGAAGTAGAGATGCAAATCTTAGATTCCACGATTTCTACTTGCAAATATCAAAGCACGTTTATCTTAACTAGCTCCATCCCCCAAATGTTGTCACACTGCCTAAAATTCTTGACTGAGCAAGAATATCCAAGCCCACTAGAGGTTTTGGTTATTCCATGAAGAACTTCCCCTGGAGATGTTTTTCAACCTACACTGCCACCTCATCTAGGCATCTGGCCTCCCTAAGTCGTCTTATGGTCCCTTGTCCCGTAGCTATACCAATGAGTCGTCCTGTTCGTTGTTTGTCATAAGGATTCCAGGGACCCAGAAATAAAATGGAGACCTGGACACATGTTTTGTTTGGATCCCGAAGATCACACAGACCCTCAAGCAGAGAGCCCCTACAGTAGGGCCTTCAGCTGATTTTCTGCAGTTGGCATGGCCCCTGTAGATGAGCTCCTGCTGAGCCCCTCTGCCTGCTGTTCCCAGCTCCTGGCCCAATATAGAAACGCTGATGCCCCAGGGCAGACCTGACGCACCATCCCAGGCAGAGCCCCACGAACACTGTGATGACCTTCGCTGGAGGGCTCACCAATGGCCTGAACCAACCAATGCTACCTGATCAGGGCTCCCCCTGAGACCTGCCTCGTGAATCCCTGCGTTAAATTCCACAGGCCTCATTCACCTGTTCTGTTCCCCTTGTGTCTCACAGCCTTTGCACAAATACTTCCTTTCCTCCTGGAGCTAGCCAGGATGGATGTACCCACTCGTGCATCTGATGTCACCTCTTTAAACACATCAGAACGAACTAACGGCTACACTCCAGTCACTTGCTTTTCTTTATGTTTCATATGTGATAAAGAGCTCATTAAAGTCCAACATTCAAAAGAAAAGTGCATAATCGTAGGCCAACAACTTTAATGGATTTTCACCAAGTGCATATCACCATGTGACAGCACCCAGCTCAAGAAACAGAACTGGGTGGAAAGCCCCGAATTCCTCCCTCCGTTCCTCCATTCAGGCACTAGAAGTGCCAAGGCCAAAGATAAGAAGGAAGGGTCTGCATTTCTGAGCCTATACATGAGTTTGCCTGCTTCTGAATCAATGCCCATGAAATCCTACTTTGTTTTTGTGGCTACCTTCTCTTCTCTGCTGGTGCTTGTGAAATGCATCCCTGCCTTTGTACATGGTTGTATGCTCTTCACTCTCGTAGTTGTATACTTGCCATTGATGAATATAAACCACAGTTTACTGTTGATGGACATTAAGGCCGTTTCTGGTTGTAACTACCCCAGGTGGTGCTGCAGTGAATATTCCTGTCCTTGTCTTGAGGTGGGGCATTGCGAGTGTTTCAGGAGCTCTGTACCCAGAAGTGGTAATGCAGGGTCTTTGACGTGCTCAAGTACAGCTTTGGCAGAGGCTGTTGAAGAGATTTCCACAGAGTGTACCTGCTTATACTCCACACGATCCCGCACACTTCAAAATCTCGCCAACACATGGTGTGGTCGTCTTTGAATGTTTAGTCATTCCCGTTGGGGTCATTGTATTCTTGTTTCACGTTGCATTTCCACCAAGAGGAATCGTGTTCAACAACTTTTCTTATACTTATTACCCATACAAATTTCATATCTGGTAAACTGCCTTCATGCACTTTGCTCAAATTTCTATTAGATGATCTACTATTTTAGTTACTGATGGGTAGGAAGAAGTTCATTCTATATTCTGAATACGAGTCGTTTAGCAGACATGTGTTTGAAGTGCTTTCTCCTCATCTATGGCGTGCATTTTTACTGTCTTATCAGTACCTTCTCAGGGGCAGACGTTGTGAATTTTTACATAATGCCAGTCATCATTTTTTCTTATGTGACCAGCAGTATTTTGTTCAGTTTTGAAAATTCTTAATTTTCCAAAGGACGTAAAGATAGCCTTCTACATTTTCCATTTTAACAACTTCATTTTTGAGTATTTATTGAGATACACAAATGTCCCGAACCTGCTTCTTTGGCGTGGTGTGAATACCGAGTATGTTATCTCGTGTATCCACCACTCGTCAAGGCAATCAAGAGTCTATCCCCACTCCAGGGCAGGGTCGGCTTCGTCAGAAAGCCTGTCACTGGATATATGTGTTTTCTGACTTTGCTTTTCTCCTCTGTTGGTCTATTTTTCAATCCTGAGCCCACCCCACACTGTCTTCATAAATGAGACAATATAAATGCTCTTGGTAGTTGAGAGTGCAAGTCCTCCAGGGTTTTTCTTCTCCCACTAGCTTGCCTTGGCTAATCCTAGCCCTTTCCATTTCCATAAACACTTGAATAATTGGAATCAACTTCACACGCACACACTCACACACACACACACACACCACCTGCTGAGACTCTGACTGCAATTTCACTGAACTTGTCGATTAATTTTTACTCCATTGGGACTCACCACCATAAGCTTGCTGTATCCTTCTATTGGTTTAAGGCTTTAACTTCCATAGTGTTTTTGCAGTTGCAGTGTGGAAATCTTGCACAAATCTAGTTGGATTTCTTCCTAGGTAGTGATATTTTTGTGCTCTTTGTAAATTTCACTTTCAGTTGGCCAGTCGTTGGTGTATAGAAACACAATTGATTGATTGTTGAATACTGACCTTGTACCCAGGGCCCGTGCTAAATTCACTTGTTGTTTCCAAAGCCTATGGTCTTTGGTGACTTGTAGCAGTGTAATTCCTGTCTTTCCAATCACCATGTGTTTTGTTTCTTCCTCTGGCCTAACTGAACCGACCATGAACTTGGTTCCATGGGGAGCAGAGGTCGTGATGGCAGGCATCCGCACCCCATTTTGACTCAGGAATATCTTCCCACCCTTCTATTGAAATATCATAATTTCTATGAGATAAAATTCCCTTCTGCTTCCATTTCCTTACACTTTTCTTCTTAACTGGGAAAGGGTGTTGGATTTTAACATAAAAATTTCTGCATGTTGATCAACATTCTATGATGTTTCCTATTTTCTTTGTTAATGTGGGGAATTGAACTAGTAGGTTTCAAACTGTAAGTCACAATGCAATTCTGTAATCATTCCCCTCTTGTCTGTCATCACACTTCCATGGTACATTAGTCCCAGATGATGAATGAATATTAATAAATTCTTATTAACTCAACTCCACACTTATTCAGAGTTTATTCATTTCCCCTTATTGTTCTCCTATTCCAGGATCCCATCCAGGGTAGGCATGCATTGGGCGTCCAGCAGGTCCCGTAGACAAGGGTTTTTTGGCAAATGTTTGGTTAGCACCTTTGCATCTCTAGTCATAAGAGATGATGGTCAGAGATTTCCCACTCTTCCACTGTCTTTCTCGGGTTTTGCGTTAGGCTTAAGCTGCTACGGTAAATGTGCTGGGGAGCAGCCCCTCCCTGTTTGTTATCTGGAGAGGTTTGTGGAAGATTGGGGTGATTTCTCCCATGAAACTAGTGCGGTATTTGCCAGGGAAGCAAGCTCTGGTTCGCAGGTTTTTTGGAAAGTATGATGGACACTTCAGCCTCCCAATCTCATTGGGAGGCAGTTACGGTTAACAGTGTTTTTCAAGTTTTTGCCCATTTCATCAGGAATCTCACATTTACCACAGGGAGCCTACACATAACAGCCCCTTATTTTCTGTATAAGGTCAGTGAGGGCTGATTGATGCCTCCCTTTCCATTTTGATATCGGCAATGAGAATTTTATTTTTCTTCTTTGTGAGCTCTTCTTCTGTTTTACCAGTACTGTGCATCCTTCCAGAAAACCAACGTTGGCTTTGTGAATTTACCTCGTGTTCATTTCTGCTATCCTCTTTATATTTCCTTCCTCATTTCTCTGGGTGGATCATCTATTCTTCTTCTAACATCTTGAATGGAAGCTGAGAAAACTTTCACCCTGTTCTCTCTTCTACTAGATGCCTGTGATGTGATATATTTTGCACTAAGCACTTTTTCAGCTGCTTTCCCCACACTTTTAACTTGTCATAACTTCATAATCGTTTAGACCTTACTATTTCCCAATTTCTGTTGGGGCTTGTCTTCTGTGAAATTGGTTTAGAAATGCCCTGAATGATCACTAAGCAGTTGGGGATCTCCTGGTTCTCTTTGGAGTAATGATTTCTAGCTTAATTTCACTGTAATAGAGAAGGACCTCTAGGTAATGTCAATCATTTGAGACTTGTTGATGCTGGGTTATATCACGGCATGAACTCAACAAGTAGAGTCATGTGTGACCCTGTAAAAAGCTGTATCTGGTCATCTCTGGGTCTGCTGTTTTATGTGCTGATTGTTCCTAGTTTGTTAACAGAGCTGTTCAGACCTTCTGTAGCAGCGGTTGGCAAACAGGAGCCTTGGGACAAACCCCATCCACCAACCATGTCTGTAAATAAAGCTTGGTTGGAACACAGGGACGATCATATGTTTACTTAACCTGTATGCCTGCCTCCACCCCGCCAAAGACAGTGTTTTGTCGTAGCGACAGAGACTAGAAGGCCTACAAAGCTGAAAACATTTGCTGTCTGCTCCTTCCAGGAAACGATTACTGACCTGAGTCTACCACTGTGGTAAGTTTGTCTCCTTATTCCAGCATCCAAAAGCTGGGGAGAATCTTTTGTGTGGTAGGCATTGTCCCAAGGAGTCCAAGGTGCATCTACTTCTTGGGCCTGCTTTGCTGGAAGGCCTCGCCAGAGGACCACAATCCAAAGGGCGACAAGGAATTGCCCAGGCCGCACTGGGGCATCGACCCACATGACCAGGGACTGCCAAGGCGTGGAGGCCTTGAGATGCAGCTGTCCTCCCAGCCCCTGGAGACATCGCAGGTCACGTGTGCACAGGAGGCCCCACCTGGCAGGGTTTGTGTCTCTGTAAGAGGCTGCTACTGCCCGTTCCTGGGGCTGAGCCTAGTTCTGGGAACATGCTCTCAGGATGGGGACAGAGGAGGCCACGGCCAAGGGGCTGGGCACAGAGAAAGGACAGAGTGGCCCTGTCCCTGAAGCTGCTCAGGTGGGGTGACTAGTTCACAGGTGTAAGAAAGATAATCAGGTACTTACGAGTGGAGACAGTCAGGCAGCGCCTGAATTCATAAGGACACTCTCTAACATTTGGGCAGGTGAAGCTGTTTATGGCCCAACAGTCATGGCATTTCAAATTATAGGTCCCTAGATAACAGAGGGCAGTGTCAGGCTCCTGCTGCGACGTGCCTTTTCCTCGTGACCACCCGCTGCACCCCTCCGGCAGCTGTCCCCTTCCCTCAGCACCAAGGGCTCCCCGAGGCTGCACAGCTGAGCCGTCCGTGGGCTCTGAGCCAGGGCAGGACGGGCTCCCTGGACAGAAGCCGGCTATACCCGGGCGTTTTTCCTGTTCTCAGAGACAGCTTCCCAGGAACACCTCCGGGCGGCCAGGTGTGTGAAGCCTCTGCTCTGTTGATTGGACCCACCTTTTCAAGGAAGGCCTGGTGGTCATAAGGGGCCAAAGGCCCCCTGAGTTCCCTGCACTCGGCCACTCCTGCCTGTTCCAGATGAGGAAGGGCCACAGCTGGAGGCTCCCCCGCCCCCTCAGGCCCCAGGGTCCACTGGTCTTTGGAGGAAGCCTTCCTCCACCCTGACCCTCCCCTTGCTCACGGACACCCGTGCCCACCAACGGCACTGACGATGGAGATCTCAGCTGGCTGAGATGATGAAAGTTCCATTCACACCCTTAAAATGACCCCAATTAAGAGAAGTCTCACCCCCTCCAAGACACAGAAGGACTGATACTCACAGGCTGAGTCAGCGAAGCCCAGGGGCCAGCCCGGGAGGAGCAGTAAGGCCAGGAGGAGCATTGTCCCTGTGGGGCTTCAACCTGCAGCTGAGGAGACCCGGGGCGCAAGTCAGCGGGGGCGTGGCTCCCCCCGGGGGCTTCCGGCTCCCAGCTCGACCAGCACGCGAGTCCCGGCCCCCTTCCCACCCTCCAGCGCCTCTCGCTCCGGGCTGGGCGCTCCTCCGCAGGGACCGGGCAGCAGCCCTTCCCACACACGATGGCTGCGCCCAGCTCAAGCCTTCATCCTGGACGAAGGCATCCTGCCTGCTCTCCACCGGCAGGGCGCAGCCGGGTCAGCGAGGCCCTGGGGCTGTCTCCACGTGGCCACACGGCCGCACGTGTCCGCGTATCTGCTCGCTGTCTCCCGACCTCAAGGGCGCCTCGTGCAACGAGCTTGAACATCGCCCACGGAGCTTATCTCCCGTTTGCACAAGCACCGCGACAAACGCAGGGGGCGGTGACTAGAGCAGGGGAACGAGTGCAGAGGCGCCGGGAGCCTAACGTGCCCCGTGGCTACGAAGCGTGGACCCCGTGCAATCATGTCTCCCGGGCCTGGGCATCACAGAGCCACGAACTCCCAGCAGGGGAGGGTCTGGGGCTCGTCACACCCGAGTCCAGACGCCAGCACCTGCTCCTGGGGACAACCGCCAGGCGCCGGGCAGGGCCCGCATCTGAAACCCATGTGCACCCCGACTGCTGCCAATGCCCGTGGTCCTCCTGGAAACTGCCCCCGCCCCGGCCCCAGGCAGCCGTCTCCCTGGGGCGCCCCCTCCCCCTTGCCAGGAGCAGGACGTGCCCTCAGTGCCCAGTGGGGCTCCTCTCTGAGGGACGCTGCCTCGCCTGCTGCCGCCCGTCACCCCGAGGAGACCCACCCAGCTGCTGGCAGCCCCTGACGTGCACCTGCCACGGCACCAGCTGAGGGGCTCGGGACGGGGGCTGACGGTGCAGAGCCAGCCGTGCCCCTGAGGTGGGGACCATACGGGTTCCTCCCCGGCCCCCCTGCCTTCCCAAGTCCAGCTCTCTCAGGGAAGGCTAGGCCTCGACCCTGCTTGTAGCCAAAGGCCCTCCCGCTCGGGATGAACGCAGGCTGAAGCACCCGGGTGCGGAGGGCCGGGGTGGAGGGGCTCAGCGGCAGTGCCCGGCGGGGCTGCTGATTCGCTCAGCCAGTCGGCCGCCCACGTGGATGCCCCCCACGCCCAGGCCCTGCTTCCCCACTGCCCCTTCCCACGCGGTGCTGCCCGCTGTCCCTCATCTGTCCCCTCGCTCATGCCACCCTTGCTCCCAGGGCTGGTCTCACCAGCGGCTCGTGACCCAGAGCCAACGCCCAGAGGCCCTCTTCCTCTACTTGCCACGCCAGACACTCTGAACCCTCCTGCACTGCAGATACCCGAGTGGATGCTGACCAATTCCTACCAAATGTCTTCACTGACGCCCCGCTGAGACCTTTAGGCTGATGGGAAAATACTCAACAGCTAGGATGAAGTACACAGCAGAAATCAGACCGGAAAGTGTCCACGAGCAGTACAATTTCCTGCACCGTTTGTTACCCCCCAGCGCTCAGAGATTCGGGGTTTGACAGCTGAACAGGCCCTGGAGACGAAGCCAGGGCCCCTGAAAGGTGAAGAGTGGGGACAAAGATTCTCACACCGAGCAAACAGGATCCCCCAGGAGTGAAACAGGAGCAAAGTGTCAGAGAGCGAGGTGGGCCGGCGAGTGTGGCCTGCGGGCACAGAGATGCCTGGCGAACTCACGTGGGCCTGCGCTTCAAGGAAAAGCACGGAAGGAGCGCGCGTTTCTCCACAGCAGGCCTGGGGTCAGGAGGGACGTGACTGTGGGACTGTAAACTTCGGGCAGGAAAATCGCTTTGCAAAGGTCATGAACGTCCTCGTCCTGCGAAATGTGGCAAAAGCATGAGAAACCCCCACTGGAGGGACATGCCTTCCACTCGGTCACTCGGCCTCCAGGCAGAGTCGTGATGACCAGTGCAAGCTGACCACGACGAGAGAGAGGCAGGGTGCTACTCGGGCTGCCACAACCAGGAAACCCGGCTAGGTTTAAGTCCCATTTTTTGAGCTTTAGGACAGATGTGGAGGCACCAAGGCCCAGATGAACTGAAACTGCAGAGAGGGACGAGCCCTTCCCAGGGGAGTCACTGTCATCCCAGGTCCTTTGGCCTGTCTGGCCACTGGCTGAAGACCAGGCTGGCCTCAGGCAGAGGGAATCTGGTAGGGAAGGCCAACCAGGAGGGCTGTCTGGGCTCACGGGGCTGGCAAGGCCCACAGTCTCCAGGACCCATAAAGACCAAGCAGATTTTCCCACGGCAGAGCCTCCAAGAGCTCTCGGTGGATCCTGGGAGACCAAGTGCTCCTGGAAGTTGAGCCTGTGCCCATCACCCCACCGGCATCTGCCATCAGCCTCTGGTCCACGTGTGACAGGTGTTGGGGAGGAGGTGAATGAGCTAACGTCAGAAGGCTGACAGGGAAAACCCTTGGAACTGAAGATTCCAAGTGCTTAGAGGTGAACCTCACTCTCTAAGCATTTTCTCTAAGGTCAGGAATAAGAAAAGGACGTCCACTCTCACCACTTTTATACAGGATAGTTTTGGAAGTTCTAGCCACAGCAATCAGAGAAGAAAAAGAAATATAAGAGATGCAAACTGAAGAAAGACGTCAAACTGTCTCTATTTGCAGAGGATATGATCCTATACATAGAAAATCCTAAAGATGCTACCAGAAAACTACGAGAGCTCATCAATGAATCGGTAAAATTGTAGGATACATAAGTAATACACAGAAATCTCTTGCATTTCTATACACTAACAATGAAAGATCAGAAAGAGAAATTGAGGAAACAATCCCATTTACCCTCACGTGAAAAGAATAAAATACCTAGGAATAAACCTACCTAAGGAGACAAAAGACCTGTACTCTGGAAACTATAAGACGCTGACGAAAGAAATTGAACACGACACAAACAAATGGAAAGATATACTGTGTTCTTGGATTGGAAGAATCAGTATTGTCAAATTGACTATAATACCGAAAGCAATCTACAGATTCAATGCAATCCCTATCAAATCACCAATGGCATTTTTCAGAGAACTAGAACAAAAATTTAAAAAATCTGTATGGAAACACAAAAGACCCTGAAGAGCTAAAGCAATCTTGAGAAAGACAAATGGAGCTGGAGGAATCGCACACCCAGACTTCAGACTATATTACAAAGCTACAGTCATCAAAACAGTAACGTACTGGTAGAAAAACAGAAATATAGATCAATGGAACAGGATAGAAATCCCAAAAAAACCCCACCCACCTATGGTCAATTAATGTACAATGAAGGATGCAAGAATATAAAATGGAGAAAAGACAGTCTCTTCCATAAGTGGTGCTGGGAAAACTGGACAGCTACATGTAAAAGAATGAAATTAGAACATTTTCTAACACCATATACAAAAATAAATTCAAAGTGGCTTAAAGACCTCAATGTAAGACCATGTACTGGACTTCCCTGGTGGCGCAGTGGTTGAGAATCCGCCTGCCAGACATGTGTTTGAGCCCTGGTCTGGAAAGATCCCCCATGCCACGGAGCAACTAAGCCCGTGCACCGCAACTACTGAGCCTGCGCTCTAGAGCCCGCGAGCCACAACTACTGAGGCCCCGCGCACCTAGACCCCGTGCTCCGCAATAAGAGAAGTCACCGCAATGAGAAGCTTGCAGACTGCAACAAACAGTAGCTCCTGCTCACCACAACTAGAGAAAAGCCTGCGCGCAGCAACGAAGACCCAATGCAGCCAAAAATAAGTTAACTAATTAATTAAAAAAACAAAGAAAAAAAACCAACCAGGTACTATAAAACTCCTAGAGGAAAACATAGGCAAAACACTCTTTGACATAAATCTCAGCAATCCCTTTTGGGGTCCATCTACTAGAGTAATGGAAATAAAAACAGAAGTAAACAAATGGGACCTAATCAAACTTAAAAGCTTTAGCATAGCAAAGGAAACCATACACAAAATGAAAAGACAACCTACACAATGGGAGAAAATATTTGCAAACCATGAGAGAGACAAGGGATTAATCTCCAAAATATACAAACAGCACATACAGCTTCAATATAAAAAACAACAAAAACAATCAAATCATGGGCAGAAGACCTAAATAGACATGCAGACATACAGATGGCCAAAAGGCAAATGAAAAAGAGGCTCAACATCGCTAATTATTAGAGAAATGCAGATCAAAACTACAATGAGATATTATACCAGTCAGAATGGCCATCATCAAATAATCTACAAATAATAAATGCTGGAGAAGGTGTGGAAAAAATGGAACCCCCCTACACTGTTGGTTGGAATGTAAAGTGGTGCACCCAGTATGGAGAACAGAATGGAGGTTCCTTAAAAAACTAAAAATAGAGCTACCATATGATCTTGCAATCCCACTCCTGGGCATAAATCTGGAAACAACCATAATTCAAAAAGATACATGCACCCCAATGTTCATTGCAGCACTGTTTACAATAGCTAAGACATGGAAGCAACCTAAATGTCCATCGACAAATGAATGGATAAAGAAGATGTGCTATATATATAAACTGGAATATCAGTCATTAAAAGAATGAAATAATGCCATTGGCAGCAACATAGATGGACCTAGAGATTTTCATACTAAGGTAAGTTAGCCAGACACAGAAAGATAAATATCATAAGATATGGCTTATATTTGGAATCTAAAAAAAAAATACCAATGAACTTATTTCCAAGTCAGAAAGACATTTACAGGCATAGAAAACAAATGTATGGTTACCAAAGGGGAAAGGGGGGTGGGAGAGAGACAAATTAGGAGGTTGGGATTAACAAATATACACTACTGTATATAAAATAGATAACCAACAAGGACCAACTGCATAGCACAGGGAACTGTACTCAGTAGTCTGTAATACCATATAAGGGAGGAGAATCTGAAGAGATATATATATGTATATCTTCATATATATATTTATATATGAATCTCTGTGCTGTACACCTGAAACTAACACAATACTGTAAATCAACTATACTTCAATTAAAAAAGAGATATGTTAATTGCTTGGGAAGCACTGTCAAACAAGTGATGCGAAAACACCCTTAGATTATGTTTTTGTGGATATATGTTATTAGTATAAGTATTCCAGCAATTATATTAAATTCTTAGACATCTGATATGTTATCACTTGTAAGTCTACCTATTATCTTGAGGTGTTATCTGTCACAGAAATAACCCACTTTCTTTGACAGTTGTAACTCTCATCGGATCTTTACCTCTGGCCATTTTTTAAGTCGTCTGGCACTTACAGTTATTGTTCTACTCTGACGCTTTTATGAAAGTGTTCCTGCAAAAGTGCTTCATCTTCAGGGAGATTCACGGAAAGGACTCGGACAAGCACTCTAGAAAACACCTTTCTGATAACGCTTCAAATCATACCACTGAGCTAGGGAAGAGTTTCCAGAACTCTAAGGGAAACACGGATGGCTTCAGAAAACCTCTCACAAAAGATCAAGAGCAACAAGAAAACTCACACAAGGAAGACCAATCTCAGACGTACCACAGCTGAACGGTGGAAAGCGATTTTTAGTAAGTGAAAATCTGCACATCAGCCAGAGGAAACCCAGGCCGTACCTTTAGGCAGCCAAATCCCAGCCATGTCTGGTCTTTCCACAAAACCAGGAGAAACAGAAAACCTCACGGACAATCACTTCCAAACGCTGTAGAAAGAAGACACCGATCACCAGGACCTCTATTCTAAGGAAGGGAAAATATGCTCCAAAAAGGAAGGTAAAATGAATATGGTTCGACACAAAAACAGTTCGGCTGTCGCCTTACCAGCAGATCCCACTACAAGGCATGTTTACTGCACATCGCATTTAGAAATAAAGCATTTGACAACAAGAGCCCCACGCAGAGGGGGTAACAGAATTGAGATGTGGAAACAGCTCCATTAGTATCAGCCAGTGTAGACTTCAAGGCAAAAAGCAGCGTGAGAGTTAAAGGCAGATGGAGATTTCACATCCATAAGGGATTTCTGAAACTCACTCAGATACCTTTCCTGACTACAGTGGCGTTAAGCAAAAACCAGTTGCTTCATGTGTTCGGACATTAAGAACAATTCCAACTAATAAAGCCTCCACACCCCCATCTCTCCCAGGAGAAAACAAAAACTATTTTGGGCAGCAGGATAATTAAAATATTACACAACAAAACCAGACCTAATCAGCCTCAAGGCCTGGCAGGAAAGGAAGGGAGGCCAAGCACACATCAGAAAGGCAGAAAGGCTGAAGCCCAAGGATCTCATTTTCCATCTCAAAAGCCAGGAAAGTGACAGCAAATTCAACCCAGAACAAAGGGCCTGAAAAAAGACACAACGGAAGCTGGAATGGGGAGGGGCCGCTTCCTGGGAGGTTGGAGGTTCCTGTAACCAGTGGAGGGGCGGCTAGGGGGGTAGGGGAAGACCAGAGACCCCATGGGTGGGCGTGCTTTGGGGTTCGGTTGGCTGACTGGCGTCCGCGGGATCCCGGAACCTTGCTCGAGGAGGTAGGGCCGAACCTCAGGACCGGCAAACGCTGACCGGAGGCCGATTCCGAGCCTGCTACACGGCGCCCACCGCCCGTGACCTGCCCAACCTTCTAGAAACGTCAACGCTCCCCGTGTCCTGCCCGGACCTTCTGGAACCTTCTCCCCATCTCCGTGTCCTGCCCGGACCGTCTGGAACCTTCCCCTCCCTGCCATCCCCGTGTCTTGCCCAGACCTTTTGGAACCTTCCCCGTGACCCCGTGTCCTGCGAAGACCTTCTGGAACCTTCCCTGATGCCCGCGTCCTGCCAAGACCTCTGGAACCTTCCCTGTGGTCCCGGGTCCTAGCGAGACTTTGGAACTTCCGCCGCAATCCCCGCCCCCTCGCCCCCGCCCCGCCCCGCCCGGCCCGTCTTGCCCAGACCTTCTGTAAACTTCCGGGCACGCAGGACTCGACCAAGCTGTAACCTAGGCGGTAACCTCCAGGTCCCCAGCGAGCCTGCTTTCCTGTTTCTCCCATACTAGGCGTCATCACCGGATCTTGTCGCTCCTCCGCCTTTGATCCTATTTGAAACAGTTATTCGGTGCATGTAATTGTCTAGTTCAGTTCAGATGCAAAGTGTATCATGATGTTGCAGACTTTTGATATGTGTTCTCACTCATTCAATGTTGTCTTGGTAGCTCGTCCTTCTTTAGGTGGTCATCCTTCTTAGTGTGTGTCCTGTAGCAAATCCTTCCACCGTTGTTAGCAATTCAGTCGTGTGACTGTAAGAGAAGGGCTCACGGTCTGTGCTTGTTCATGCTTATTAAGATAAGTATGGGCTTCCCTGGTGGCGCAGTGTTTGAGAATCTGCCCGCTAATGCAGGGGACACGGGTTCAAGCCCTGGTCTGGGAAGATCCCACATGCCGCAGAGCAACTAGGCCCGTGAGCCACAACTGCTGAGCCTGCGCGTCTGGAGCCTGTGCTCCGCAACAAGAGAGGCCACGATAGTGAGAGGCCCGCGCACCGCGATGAAGAGTGGCCCCCGCTTGCCGCAACTAGAGAGAGCCCTCGCACAGAGACGAAGACCCAACACAGCCAAAAATAAATTAATTAATTAATTTTTTTTAAGAAAATCAAGTTGGCATAGATTACTGCCATTAAAAAAAAAAAAGTATGTAAGTGAAAGGTAAACCTCGTTTACATCACTCGTACAATTCAATTGTGTGAACGTGCCACTTTTAATTTTTATTTCTTTATTTTTAATTTTAATTTTTAAAAAAAGTTTATTTATTTTTTGCTTCGTCGGGGCTTCGTTGCTGCGGTGCGGGCTTTCTCTAGTTGGGGTGAGCGGGGGCTACTCTTCGTTGCGGTGCGCGGGCTTCTCATTGCGGTGGCTTCTCTTGTTGCGGAGCACTGGCTCTAGGTGTGCGGGCTTCAGTAGTTGTGGCACTCAGGCTCAGTAGTTGTGGCGCACGGGCTTAGTTGCTCTGCGGCATGTGGGATCTTCCCAGATCAGGGCTTGAACCTGTGTCCCCGGCATTGGCAGGCGGATTCTTAACCACTGTGCCACCAGTGCCACTTTTTAAAAACTGAAGTAGAGTTGAGGTCCAATACCATACAGGTTACAGGGGTAGAATATAGTGATTCACAATTTTAAATCTTCTACTCCACTTAACTTATTAGAAAATATTGGCTACATCCCCTGTGCTGTACAATATATCCTTGTAGCTTATTTTATGCATAATAGTTTGTACCTCTTGATCCCCTACCCCTATACTGTCCCTCCCTCCTTCCCGCTCCCCACTGGTAACTGCTAGCTGGTTCTCTATATCTGTGAGCCGGTTTCTTTTTTGCTACAGTCACGAGTTTTTATTTCTTAGATTCTGCGGATGCGTGGTAACATACAGGATGTGTCTTACTCTGTCTGACTTACTGCACTTAGCATAACGCCCTCCAAGTGCATCCATGTTGTTGCACATGGCAAAATTTCATTCTTTTTATGGCCGAGTAGCAAGTTCATTCGGGGTTTTCCGTAAGATGGCATGGAAAGTAGCTAACTAACTTTTGGGACACCCAATATGTGCCACATTGTCCTTATCCATTCATCTGTGGATGGACACTTAGGTTGCTTCCATGTCGCGGCTATTGTAAACAGTGGTTCTAACATCGTTTTGCATTAGCGTGTTTAGTTTTTCGGGTATGTACCCAGGAGTGGAACCGCTGGGTCATTCTCCGTCTTTTTCTGTTGGACACAGACTGTTAGTAACCGCATGGACCTGGGAGCAGGCTTCCCGGGACGGGGCCTTTGAAGTCCAGGCTTCAGGGAGAGGGCGGGCCCTTGCCTCCTCCAGGCGGTCCTGGCTGGCCTCACGCTGCAGTTGGCATTCCCGCCCCCAGGCGGCGGCCAGGAGGGCAGACATCCCGGCCAGCGGGTCCTGGGGCTCTGCGTGGGCGGGCAGGTGGGGCAGGGGCTGGGTCGCGGCTGGGGCTCCGGTTGCCTCCCCCAGCGCAGGGCAGAGGGAAGGAGTCTGGGAACCTTCCTGGGGCGCAGGCTCCGTGCCTGGAGTGGGGATAGGAAGGACCGGGGATGAAGCGTGGAGAAGCCGGGACCCAGCACCCAGGGGAGGACGCAGGTTCTGCTTGGGAACGCCCTCCATATTCAGGGCCACCGTGCGCTGGCCTTGCCCGGTGACGCCTCTGACCCGCGTTCTTCTGCAGCCAACGCCGGCGCGCCCTCACCAGGATAGGAGAACGTCAGGGCGGCGCTTCCCTCTCAGGCCCCTGGGCCTTGTGGGGCTGGGCTGGGCCCTTGCCCACAGCTGTGCCTCCGGGGAGACCTCCTGGCTTGCTGGGCCTCAGCACAGGAGGAAGTCTGCAGGGAGGGGCTGCCAGGCCCACGGGGCGGTGACATGGGGAGCAGGGCCCTGAGAAGCCTCTGGTGTCTTCATCAGTGAGGAGCCCTTGCAAGAAGGCTCTCCTGGCACCTGCACCTTGGATTCAGGGCCGGGCGGTCTGGGAGGCACCAGGACTTCAGCGCAAGTACCGGAGCCTGTGGTGCCGGCGCCTCGGGGTGCAGCCGCCTCTGCAGTTCCTCGCGGCAGGGGGTCGGCTTTGGGCTGAGCTGTATCTCCAGCACCCTGCGGCAGAATGTGTAAGGACGGGGAAAGCTGGCACACGGCAAAGCCCCGACAGCCCCAAGGGCAGACCAGGAGAGGCCGGGAGGGGGAGCGGGGTGGAGGGCGCACAGGCAGGAACGGGCAGCAGGAGGCTGGCCAGAGTGGCCTGGGCCGATGCGCCAGCACACCAAGGGCAGGCTGCGTCTTCTCGGCCCAAGGACAGCTCTTACACCATTTGGGGCTGAGGCACGTCGTACATCTCAGCTTGACGAGGGGCCTTGGCGGTTCTGACTCATCAACCCAGCCGAATGTTCCCCAAGGAAGCGTCAGGAGCGGGGAACGGATCAAAGTAGAATGACCAGTAACCCTCAGGTCATCAGCCACCTGCTAAACCCACACATACCCTCCGTCCTGCCTCCAGAGCCTGCGCTGCGCTGGCCTCACCGTCCCACCCCCAAGTCAGGGTCAGGGCGCTGGGGCCCCTCTGGCACACCGGGCGGAACGGGGGGCCTTGGGATGTGACAGAAGCCCCGGGCTTCAGTCGCCTGTTGAGAAAATGGGAACGGCGACGGCGCTACCCAGCTCACGGGAAAGCTGCCAGTCATGGGTGAGACGAGTCGGGGCCCCAAATCGTGGACCCCCTCCTAGGGTTGGCTCTTAGGCTTGGCTCTGGCTGCGTGCTTGCTGGCCAAGGTCCCCGGGAGAGGGGGAAGGCCACAACCACACCCCCGTCATAGACTCTGCCCACCCTGGGAGCACAGGTTCCGGGGGAAAGGAGGGTGTGGGTCCCGAGCACAGGCCCTGTGGGGGGAGGCAGGGACCTCTCACCCTCCTGCCTGAGGAGGGGCTTGCAGGCCACCCCCCCAGTGACCCCGTCCTCTAGGTGTTCTCTGCTCCTCAGCTGGACCAGCAAGGCCGGCCAGACAGGGCCTCGGCCGCATCAGCGCCCTGGCAGTCCCAGTGCCCCTGCCTGTGGTGTCTTTGGATCCCCCTCTCTGCCCCCGTGGGACTGAAAGCCCCCCTTGGGAGAACCCCTTGCTGGCTCCTGCCTCCACTCCCTGGACCCAGCACAGGGCCCGGGGAAGAGTGGACAAAACACATGTGGCCTCAAGAAATTAGAGCAAAGCCCTCACCACTGCTTCCCACTCTGGTCCTTGTAGAAAAGGGCTGAAAATACCCAAGGACCCCTTTCATCCCTTGCTAAGATAAGGCACCTATCCATCTTGCTTCTTTCCCTCACTGGAGGGGGAGGGAGGCCTCTCGCCCTCACCCCCACCCCATCGGGTCCCTGCTCCCGACCCTGCCCCTGCTCTCAACAGCCACCCCCCAGCAGGCCTGCGTCACTGCCGGACTAGGCGCCCGTCCATCTCTTTCCTTCCCCCGCTGGAAGCCTCCAGCCCTGACTGCTGCCCCGGGTTTCCTGGTCTGGCCCAGGGACAGTTTCTCCTCTGACGTGATCCAGTCGGCTGGTCCAGCGAGCCAGGCGAGATAAAAGGATGGGGCTGAAGGGGGCGGGGGTGCAGCACGATGGCGCTGTGGGCAAAGGCCAGAGTGTGGGTGGCAGGGCCCTGGCTGTCCCTGCACAGGGCACGCACACTGGGCACCAGAGCCACTCCGGCCCCCAAGGCGGTGCTGCCCTTCGAAGCCATGCCCCGGTGTCCTGGCCACCAGTGGATGCGGGTGCTGCAGATCTGGAGGGAGCAGGGCTCTGAGAACATACACCTGGACATGCATCAGACCTTCCAGGAGCTGGGGCCCATTTTCAGGTAAAGCTCTCCCTGCCCACCTCGGCGAGAACACCCTAACTCTCTGTCCCTACTGGCAGCTGAGTCCCTGCTGGGCACCCGGGGAGTGGGGGGGAGGGGCAGGGAGGGGCTTCTGCGGGGCAGGCCTGTGCCTTTGATGCTGCAGACTGGGGCCTTCGTGAGCACGGAGCCCTGCGTGGCTCGCGGCTGGGAGCACAGAACGCAGACCCCAGAGGAGGGGAGGCTTCAGTGAGGCGGCGGGAGGGACCGCCCGCTCCGGGCCAGCGGCGGACTGGTTCTGCAGATGGGGCCCCGGGGAGGACACGGCGCCACGGCAGGGCTGGGAGCTTGTCCCACAGGTACGACGTGGGAGGGAGACACATGGTGTTTGTGATGCTGCCCGAGGACGTGGAGCGGCTGCAGCAGGTGGAGAGCCCTCACCCCCGGCGGATGTTCCTGGAGCCCTGGCTGGCCTACCGACAGGATCGTGGGCTCACGTGCGGCGTGTTCTTGCTGTGAGGGCGAGTGGGGATGCGGACGGAGGGGGCGGGCAGCCTGGGCGCAGACAGGAGGCGAGCCAGGGAAGACCCTGAAGCATGCCTGCCCGGGAGCCATCTGGGTGGGTGGAGAGAGGGTGACCACTAGCTCTGGATGCAGATCACGCCCATGCCCTGGGGGTCGTGTGTGCCCTGGGGCTGGGGAGGGGAGCCCGGCCCCTTCCTGCAGGGCCAGAGGAAGAAGAATGATGCCTGCCGTCAGGGAGCCTGGCACCTGCACAGGCCTCCGAGGGGCTTGCGTGTGGCTTGGACTTCTCCCCTGGTCCATCAGGGCCCCGTGGAGGCCCTGCAAGCAGCCCCGTCGGCACTGGCCTCTGTACTGTAGACAACTTCATGATCCCAATTTATTTCTCATCAACACTTCCCTCTCCATAGCTTCTAGATGCTGGAGCAAGGAGAAAAAACTTGTCACAGCTATAGACCCAGATCAACAATCGTTTCCTCAAAGGACCAGAGAGCAAATGTTTTCAGCTTTGTAGGCCTTCTATATCTGTCACTACTACAAAAGATTGTCTTTGGCGGGGTGGAGGCAGGCATACAGGATAAGTAAATATATGATCGTCCCTGTGTTCCAACCAAGCTTTATTTACAGACACGGCTGGTGGATGGGGTTTGTCCCACAGGCTCCTGTTTGCCAACTGCTGCTATAGAAGGTCTGAACAGCTCCGTTAACAAACTAGGAACAATCAGCACATAAAACAGCAGACCCAGAGATGACTAGATACAGCTTTTTACAGGGTCACATATGACTCTACTTGGTTGAGTTCATGCCATGATATAACTCAGCATCAACAAGTCTCAAATGATTGACATTACCTAGAGGTCCTTCTCTATTACAGTGAAATTAAGCTAGAAATCATTACTCCAAAGAGAACCAGGAGATCCCCAATTGCTTAGTAATTATTCAGGGCATTTCTAAACCAATTACACAGAAGGCAAGCCCCAACAGAAATTGGGAAATAGTAAGGTCTAAACGATTATGACGTTATGACAAGTTAAAAGTGTGGGGAAAGCAGCTGAAAAAGTACTTAGTGCAAAATATATCCCATCACAGGCATCTAGTAGAAGAGAGAACAGGGTGAAAATTTTCTCAGCTTCCATTTAAGATGTTAGAAAAAGAATAGATGATCCACCCAGAGAAATGAGGAAGGGGGCTTTCCTGGTGGCGCGGTGGTTGAGAGTCTGCCTGCCAATTCAGGGGACTCGGGTTCGAGCCCTGGTCTGGGAAGATCCCACATGCCGCGGAGCAACTGGTACCGTGAGCCACAACTGCTGAGCCTGCGCGTCTGGAGCCTGTGCTCCGCAGCAAGAGAGGCCGCGATAGTGAGAGGCCCGTGCACCGCGATGAAGAGTGGCCCCCACTTGCCGCAACTAGAGAAAGCCCTCGCACAGAAACGAAGACCCAACACAACCATAAATAAATAAATTAAAAAAAAAAAAAAAAAGAAATGAGGAAGGAAATATAAAGAGGATAGCAGAAATGAACACAAGGTAAATTCACAAAGCCAAAGTTGGTTTTTTGGAAGGATTTATGGTATTGGTAAAACAGAAGAAGAGATCACAAAGAAGAAAAATAAAATTCTCATTTCCAATATCAGAAATGGAAAGGGAGGCATCAATCAGCCCTCACAGACCTTATAAAGAAAATAAGGGGCTGTTATGAGTAGGCTCCCTGTGAAAAATGTGAGATTCCTGATGAAATGGGCAAAAACTTAAAAAACACTGTTAACCGTAACTGCCTCCCAATGAGATTGGGAGACTGAAGTGTCCATCGTACTTTCCAAAAAACCTACGAACCAGAGATTGCTTCCCTGGCAAATACCGCACTAGTTTCATGGGAGAAACCACTCCAATCTTCCACAGACCTCTCCAGATAACAAACAGGGAGGGGCTGCTCCCCAGCACATTTACCATAGCAGCTTAAGCCTAATGCAAAACCCGAGCAAGACAGTGGAAGAGTGGGAAATCTCTGACCATCATCTCTTATGACTAAAGATGCAAAGGTACTAACCAAACCTTAGCCAGTAAAATCCTTATCTATGTGAGCTGCAGGACCTCCAATGCATATGTATGCTGGATGGGATCCTGGAACTGGACACGAACATTGAGGGGAAATGAATGAACTCTGAATAGAAGTGTGGAGTTGAGTTAATAAGAATTTATTAATATTCATCATTTGGGACTAATGTACCATCGAAGTGGAAGTGATGACAGACAAGAGGGGAGTGATTACAGAATTGCATTGTGACTTACAGTTTGAAACCCACTAGTTCAATTCACCACATTAACAAAGAAAATAGGAACCATCATAGAATGTTGATCAACATGCAGAAATTTTTATGGTAAAATCCAACACCCTTTCCCGGTTAAGAAGAAAACTGTAAGGAAATGGAAACAGAAGGGAATTTTATCTCAAAGAAACTATGATATTTCAATAGAAGGGTGGGAGGATTTTCCTGAGTCAAAATAGGGTGTGGATGCCTTCCATCACGACCTCTGCTCCCCATGGAACCGAGTTCATGGTTGGTTCAGTTAGGCCAGAGGAACAAACAAAACACATGGTGATTGGAAAGACAGGAATTACACTGCTAGTAGTCACCAAAGACCAGAGGCTTTGGAAAAAACAAGTGAATTTAGCACGGGCCCTGGATACAAGGTCAGTATTCAACAATGAATTTAAAAAATCAATTGTGGGGACTTCCCTGGTGGTGCAGGGGTTAAGAATCCACCTGCCAATGCAGGGAACATGGGTTTGATCCCTGGTCCAGGAAGATCCCACATGCTGCGGAGCAACTAAGCCTGTGCACCGCAACTACTGAGCCCACATGCCCTAGAGCCCTCGTGAGTTAATGACTGAGTCCACACACCGCAACTACTGAAGCCAGTGTGCCTAGAGCCCGTGCTCCATAACAAGAGAAGTCACCCCATGCACCACAAGGAAGAGTAGCTCCTGCTCGCTGCAACTAGAAAAACCCCTCACGCAGCAACGGACACCCAAGGCAGCCAAAAAAAATGATATAAATAAATAAATAAGTAAATAAATAAATAAATACAAATAATAAAATAAAAATCAATTGTATTTCTATACACCAACGACTGACCAACTGAAAGTGAAATTTACAAAGAGCACAAAAATATCACTACCTAGGAAGAAATCCAACTAGATTTGTGAAAGATTTCCACACTGCAACTACAAAAACACTTTCGAAGTTAAATCAATAGAAGGATACACCAAGCTTATGGATGGTGAGTCCCAATATAGTAAAGATTAATCTACAAAATCAATGAAATTGCAGTCAGAGTCTTAGGAGGTGGTGTGTGTGTGTGTATGTGTGTGTGTGTGTGTGTGTGTGTGTGTGTGTGTAGCTGATTCCAAATGTTCAAGTGCTTATGGAAATGGAAAGGGCTAGGATTAGCCAAGGCAAGCTAGTGGGAGAAGAAAAACGCTAGAGGACTTGCACTCTCAACTACCAAGAGAATTTGTATCATCTCATTTATGAAGACAGTGTGGGGTTGGGCTCAGATTTGAAAAATAGACCAACAGAGAAGAAAAGCAAAGTCAGAAAGCACATATATCCAGTGACAGGCTTTCTGACGAAGCCGACCCTGCCCTGGAGTGGGGATAGACTCTTGATTGCCTTGACGAGTGGTGGATACACGAGATAACATACTCGGTATTCACAGCACGCAAAAGAAGCAGGTGCGGGAAATTAGTGGATCTCAATAAATACTCAAAAATGAAGTTGTTAAAACAGAAAATGTAGAAGGCTATCTTTATGTTCTTTGGAAAATTAAGAATTTTCAAAACTGAACAAAATTCTGCTGGTCACATAAGAAAAATAACTGGTATTATGTAAAAATTTACAGTGTCTGCCCCTGAGAAGGTACTGATAAGACAGTAAAAATGCACACCATAGATGAGGGGAAAGCACTTCAAACACATATCTGCTAAACGACTCGTATTCAGAATATAGAATGAACTTCTTCCTACCCATCAGCAACTAAAATAGTAGATCATCCAATAGAAATTTGAGCAAAAGGCATGAAGGCAGTTTACCAGATATGAAATGTGTATGGGTAATAAGTATAAGAAAAGTTGTTGAACACGATTCCTCTTGGTGGAAATGCAACTTGAAACCACAATACGATGACCCCAACGGGAATGACTAAACGTTCAAAGACGACCACACCATGTGTTGGCGAGATTTTGAAGTGTGCGGGATCGTGTGGAGTATAAGCAGGTACACTCTGTGGAAATCTCTTCAACAGCCTCTGCCAAAGCTGTACTCAAGCACGTCAAAGACCCGGCATTACCACTTCTGGGTACGGAGCTCCTGAAACACTCGCAATGCCCCACCTCAAGACAAGGACAGGAATATTCACTGCAGCACCACCTGGGGTAGTTACAACCAGAAACGGCCTTAATGTCCATCAACAGTAAACTGTGGTATATTCATCAATGGCAAGTATACAACTACGAGAGTGAAGAACATACAACCATGTACAAAGGCAGGGACACATTTCACAAACACCAGCAGAGAAGAGAAGGTAGCCACAAAAACAAAGAAGGATTTCATGGTCATTGATTCAGAAGCAGGCAAACTCATGTATAGGCTCAGAAATGCAGACACTTCTTATCTTTGGCCTTGGACCTTCTAGTGCCTGAATGGAGGAACGGTGGGAGGAATTCGGGGCTTTCCACCCACTTCTGTTTCTTGAGCTGGGTGCTGTCACATGGTGATATGCACTTGGTGAAAATCCATTAAGATGTTGGCCTACGATTATGCACTTTTCTTTTGAATGTTGGACTTTAATGAGCTCTTTATCACATATGGAACATAAAGAAAAGCAAGTGACTGGAGTGTAAAAAGCAAGTGACTGGAGTGTAGTCGTTGGTTCCTTCTGATGTGTTTGAAGAGGCAACCTCAGATGCACGAGTGGGTACATCCAGGAGGAAAGGAAGTATTTGTGCAAAGACTGTGAGACACAAGGGGAACAGTACAGGTGAATGAGGCCTGTGGAATTTAACGCAGGGATTCACGAGGCAGGTCTCAGGGGGAGCCCTGATCAGGTAGCATTGGTTGGTTCAGGCCATTGGTGAGCCCTCCAGCGAAGGTCATCACAGTGTTCGTGGGGCTCTGCCTGGGATGGTGCGTCAGGTCTGCCCTGGGGCATCAGCGTTTCTATATTGGGCCAGGAGCTGGGAACAGCAGGCAGAGGGGCTCAGCAGGAGCTCATCTAGAGGGGCCATGCCAACTGCAGAAAATCAGCTGAAGGCCCTACTGTAGGAGCTCTCTGCTTGAGGGTCTGTGTGATCTTTGGGATCCAAACAAAACATGTGTCCAGGTCTCCATTTTATTTCTGGGTCCCTGGAATCCTTATGACAAACAACGAACGGGATGACTCACTGGTATAGCTACGGGACAAGGGACCATAAAACGACTTAGGGAGGCCAGATGCCTAGATGAGGTGGCAGTGTAGGTTGAAAAACATCTCCAGGGGAAGTTCTTCATGGAATAACCAAACCTCTAGTGGGCTTGGATATTCTTGCTCAGTCAAGAATTTTAGGCAGTGTGACAACATTTGGGGGATGGAGCTAGTTAAGATAAACGTGCTTTGATATTTGCAAGTAGAAATCGTGAAATCTAAGATTTGCATCTCTACTTCTTTTTAGGTCCCAGAGTTCATGAGCTATATGTTTACAAGAGCTGTGCATACAACTGCACGTTTGTGTATGCAGCCCTACAGACCCCTGAAACCCCCAGACAGTTAAGAAATAACAGTTTCTTTTGGACTCGTTGCTGTAACGGTATATTTTGAAATGAAGGAGAACCTACTGACATTGAGAAGGACCTCATACACGGTAAACAGTTGAGGAGGAACTGGAAGGAACTGTGCGACCGGGGGGGGAGGGGGGCGGTCAACCTTGTTCCTGAGCTTTGTCTCCATCCTAGTCAGCAAAACACTGGCGTGAGAAGCCCCTGTGGAGGGACTGATCGTCTCCCTGTTTCACAGAACGAGTTGGTGGTCCTTTGCTTTCTTGTGAGCCAGAGACACGGACCCCCCAGGGCCCCCCTTGGCGAGTTACCCATTGAGGGCTTGTTGCAAGTGAGAAATAAACAGCATTATTGTTTGGGTACTGTGGACTCAGAGACTTCTTTGTGGTTTTAGCATTTGACGCTTTTTCCCTCATTAGGCATCATCTCACACATAGACAAAAATATCTTGCCACTTTAGGGAGCAGAGATGGGGCATTTTAATAAAAGCAAAACAGTCACAGGGCAGAGTCTCCGTGCCCCCTGAGAGAGTGGCGCCAGTTCTGCTCAGACCCCGGGTACCCAAGGCACCTGAGCCTGCATCCTCCCAGTTTTCAGGTGGGGACGACGGAAGCAGACAGGGTGCCTGGAGATGCGGTGGTATATGGGCTGTCGGGGCCTGCCATAGAGACTGTGTCCAGCGCCCCGCGTGGCTAAGTCAGACACGCCCCGCGCGACTGGAGTCGCCTCTCAAGGTGGCGCCAGGCTGTCTACAAGGGACGGAATGTTTCCCCAGATGCTGGCATCTGAGAAGGGCGAGGGGCCTGAAGGCCAGCTGGTGACTGCCTTGAAATGGCAGGGAGAGAGGTCCGGGGTGCTGCTGTCACTCTCCATGCCCCCATGGCCGGTATCGGGAGAAGGTGTGGACGGAACAGAAAATCAGACCGTCGTTGCTCTCCTCCTCCTCCTTCTCCTTTAACTCAATACCTGAATTGAAGTGACTGAGATAAAATTCACAGAACATCAAATTCATCATTTTAAAAGTGTGTACTTCAGGGTCTTTTAGCACCTTCCCAGTGTCGTGCAACCATCACCACTGTGTAATGCCAGAATATTTCACACCCAAAGAAGCCCCACGTCAAGCAAGCAGCTCCTGCCCGTCTCCACAGGCCTTGGCAACCACTGATCTGCCTTCGGTCTCTGTGGATTTGCCTGTGCTGGGTCTCTCCAGCAGGGTTCTCCAGAGAAACAGAACCCGCAGGACACATAAATCGACGTTGTGAGAGAGGAGGGGATGGAGGGAGGGATCAGCAGACAGAGAAAGAGAAGGCATTGGAAGGAGATAACTATTTTCAGGAATTGGTTCACACACTTGTAGGTGCTGGCAGGTCTAAAATCTGTAGGGCAGACTGCCACGTTAGAAATTCAGCTAAGAACTATGTTGCAGCCTTGAGTCTGAATTCCGCAAGGCTGTGGGCAAGAAACTCAGGCAGGGTGTCTGTGCTGTAGTCTTTCAAGGAGAATTTCTTCTACTTGGGGAACCTGGGTCTTTGCTCTTAAGGTCTTCCACGGATTGGATGGGGCCCACCCACATTATGGGGGATAATCTGCTGTACTCAAAATCTCCTGATGAAAGAGCTAATCGCATTAAAAAATATCTTCAGAGCAACATCGAGATTGGTGTTTGGCCAGTGAACTGAACACCATAGCTTAGCTAAGCTGACACGTGAAATCACCCATCACTCTGGATATTCCACACAAAAGATATCATACAATATATGGCCTTTTGTGTCTGGCTTCTTTCACTGGGCATAATATTTGAAGGTTCATCCCTGTTGTAACATGTGTTGTTACCTTGTTTGTTTGTTTATTTAGATAGCTTTACTGACATGTAATTCACATACCATGCCATTCACTCATGTAATGTATAGAATTCAATAATTGTTAGCATATTCATAGCTATGTCAACCATCACCATAGTCCATTTTAGAATATTTACCTCACTTTGAAAAGAAATCCCATACCTATTCGTGATTATCCCTTTACACTGCCCAGGCTCAACCCCCCATCACTAGGCAACCATAAATGTACTTTCTGTCCCTATAGACTTCCCTGTTCTGGACATTTTCTGTGAATGGAATCATATAACCCAGAGTCGATTGTGATTGGCTTCTTTAACTTGCCTTAGAGCTTTCAAGGTTCATCCATGTTGTGGTGTGTTTCAGTACTTCCTTTTCCTGGCTAAATAATATTCCATTGTGTGGTTGTGCCTCATTTTGTTTATCCGTTTATCAGCTGAAAGACATTTGGCTTGTTTCCACCTTTGGTCATTATGGACAATGCTGCTACCAGCATACATGTGAACATCTTTTATGTGGACATAGGTTTTTAATTCTCTTGGGTGTATGCCTAGTAGTGGAGTTGTTGGGTCCTACGATCACTCTCTAACCATTGGAAGAACTATCAGGCTATTCCCACAGTGGCTGCACCATTTTACGTCCCCACCAGCAGTGCATGAGGGTTCTGGTTTCTCCACATCCTCACCAGCACTTGTTATTTTCTGATTTTTTGATTCTAGCCATCCCAGTGGGTATGCGGTAGCACCCCTCTGTTGTTTGATTTGCGTTTCCCTGACGGCTCATGAGGCTGAGGATCTTTTCATGTGTGTGTGGGTCATCTGTGAGTGCATCTTCCTTGGAGAAATGTCCATTCAACTGATTTGCCCAACTTTAAATTGGGTTGTCTTTTTTTTTTTTTTTTCCCCGAGCAGCATGTGGGATCTTAGCTCCCTGACCGGGGATCGAACCCTCGCCCCCTGCTGTGGAAGCACAGAGTCTTAACCACTGGACCACCAGGGAAGTCCCGTGGATTGTCCTTTTATGACAGAGTTTTGAGTGTTCTTTATACATTCAGAAAACAAGTATCTTATCAGACATATGATTTGGAAATACTTTCTCCCATTTTGTGGCTTGTCTTTTCACTCTCTTGGAAGTGTCCTTTGAAGACCAAACATTTTTAACTTTGATGAAGTCCAAATTATCTAGCTTTTCTTTTGGCGCTCGTGCCCTTGCTGTCATATTTAAGAATATTTTGCCAAAACCAGGATCATGAAGAATTACCTTTATGTTTTCTTCTAAGATTTTTACAGTGTTAGCTCGTATGATTAGGTCTTTTGTGCATTTGAGTTAGTTTTGTTTTTTTTTGTTTTTTTTTTTTTAATTTATTAATTTATTTATTTTTGGCTGTGTTGGGTCTTCGTTTCTGCGCGAGGGCTTTCTCTAGTTGTGGCGAGCGGGGTCCACTCTTCATCGCGGTGCGCGGGCTTCTCACTATCGCGGCCTCTCTTTGTTGCAGAGCACAGGCTCCAGACGCGCAGGCTCAGTAGTTGTGGCTCACGGGCCCAGTTGCTCTGCGGCATGTGGGATCTTCCCAGACCAGGGCTCGAATCCGTGTCCCCTGCATTAGCAGGCAGATTCTCAACCACTGCGCCACCAGGGAAGCCCTTGAGTTAGTTTTTGTGTAAGGTCTGAGTGAGGTAAAGGTCCAATTTCATTTTCTCCCACGTGGCTATAAAGTTGTCCCAACATCATTCCTTGAAAATATATGCTCCCCAGTGGATAATCTTGGCACCTTTGTAAAAAATCAAGTGACCACAGATGTATCACTTCATTTTTGAACACTCAGTTCTCCTCCATTGGTCTGTCTGTCTGTCCTTGTGCCAGTACCACCCTGTCTTGATGACTGTGGCTTTGTAGTAAGGTTAGAAATCGGGAAGCTTGAGTCCTACCTTGTCCTTCTTTTTAAAGATTACATTGGCTACATAGATTCCTTGCATTCCATGTGAATTTTAGAATCAGCCCGGCACTTTCTACAAAGTCAGCTGGAATTTTCATAGGGGTTGCATCACATCTGGAGACCAATATGAGGAGTATTGTCATCATAGCAATATACCAGCTTCTGACCCATGGATGCAGGATGCTTTCCAACTCTACAGATCTTCTTTCATTTCTTTGACGGTGCTTTGTAGTTTTCCAAGTATAGAGTTTGAACATCTTTTGCTGAACTCATTCCTAGGTGTTTCACGTTCCTGCAAATGGAATGGGTTTCTTAATTTTATTTTCAGATTCGCCCTTACAAATGAAGAGAGATACGATAGATTTTTGTATCATGCACGTGTATCTTGAAGTATTGCTGAACTACTTTATTAGATATAATAGTTTTAAGATGATTTCCTTAGGATAGTCTATATACAAGATCATATGATCTGTGAATCGAGATAGGTTTCCTTCGTCCTCTGCAATCTGGATGACTTCTGCTTACTGCCTAACTGCTCTGGCTAGAACCTCCAGGACCACGTTGAGTAGGAGTGGTGAGAGCAGACATCCTTCTTCCTGGTCTTAGGAGGAAAGCAGCCAGTTTTTCACTGTGAAGCATGATGTTAGCTGTGGGTTTTCCATAGGTGCCCTTTATCTACTCCTAGTTTGTTCCGGATTTCTTACCACGATGAAGGTGTTGAATTGCGTTAAATGCTCTTTCTGTGTCTCTTGAGTTGGGGAGAACGTGAATTTTCTTTTCTATTCTACTGATGGGACTATTGTCCTCTTACAATTAATTGACCTTTGGATATGAAACCAACCTTTTATTCCTGGGATGAATCCCCCTGGTTCAGAATGTCTACTTCTTTCTATATGTTGCTGAATTTGGTTTGCTAGTCATTTGATGAGGATTCTTGAAGGAGGTGGGGAGGGGGGTGAGCCTGAGCGGGCCCTGGAGAATGCAGGGGACATGCAAAACGCCAGGCGAGGGGCTCTGGGTCCTTCTCCATCCCCAAGGTGTCAGCTAACTGGGGGACGTCCTTGCAGTGGAGCTCCCCTGCAACGGCGGCTTTCGCATCCACTCTGTGTCTGCCCACTCATCGTCCTGCCTGGCACGCCCTCCACTTTGCTGGCCCAGCCCCGCCAGGCCTGGTCTGGGGCAGAGGATGAGTAGTTTCTCTAGTGGCTAAGGCCATGACCCAGGGCTCCCTCCTCGGGTGACAGCTTCCTGGATCCCTGCCTGTGCGGCTGTGGTGAGCCTTTGACTCCGTGCCCCAGCCACCTCCCATAAAGTGGAGAGAATCGTGGTGCCTGTGAAGGGGACCAGACAAGTCAGTGTTTGCAAAGCGCTCAGAGCTGTTTCTGGCACAGAGCACGTACCATGTGTTTACCAGTAAGTGGGCAAGAAGCTGTTCTCCAGCTCGGGAAGGCACTCCCATCAAATGCCTGGGTGGGGTGAGAGGGACATTTCTTACTTAGTACTTTTCATCCCTTTGCTGCACTGGATTCTGAGTTCCATATCAGAGCTAGGTGGGCGCCAGGGCTCCGGTCTCTAGAAGAGAGCGCTGGTCACCCTGGTTGAAACCTACCCCAATGTGGACAGAGTGGTGGCCACACGATGAGGTCCCCAGAGGGTGTTTGTGTCACCTCTGCTGCCGCACCCTGACCACTGCGCCAGTGTGGACAGGCCCTTCTTGCCTCCCCAGATGGGGGTCACCTCCTGGGGGACTGTGAGGACACCCTGTTCTCCTGGACTGAGGCCAGTGCCCTGTCTGGACCGTTCTGGAACCCCAGGGCCCCTTGTGCTCATCTGGCTTCCTGTGATTGGGGTTCACTGCTCCCCAAACGGATGGCGGCTGATTCATGAGTGCCTTTCCCTCCTGCCACAAGAATCAGCCTTACTCCCTCTGGAATCTTCTCTGGTGACTAGGCAAGGCCCTGCCAGGCGCCTCACCTCAGCAGAGACCAGGTCAGTGGCTGCCCACCTCTGTGGCTTCGACCCGACGATGTCCGCCATGAGGGGTTTGGTCAGGCTCCCAGGCACCTGTGTCACGCGAGGCGTGCTGCCCGGCGTCCTGCGGGGTGCGGGCGCCCTCTTTCCAGGCAGCTCTGGGCTTCGGCCCTGGCTGCTCCCGCAGACCTCACGGGAAGGAGGGCCTGAGGATTGGAGGCGATGGCTGTGCAGCGGGTGTTGGAAGGAGGAGCACCAGACCCGTGACAGGGACCATCGGGAGGCCCCACGCGGCGCAAGGAGCCACAGGCGCAGGTGCCTGGATGGAGGCACTGCGGGCAGTGACTGTCTCTGTCACCCGAGACTCTGTTACCGGTGGTCGCCGGGCATGACCACAGCACGGCGCCCTGAGTGTCGTGCGGGGTGTGCGTGCGGGGCTCTCCTCGCGTGGGTGGGTGCTAGCCGGGGGCAGCCTTCGGTGGGTGGGGGGGGGTGTTAGTCCTGTTGGCAGCAGCCCGTTTGCTGGGGGCCTGGGGTGCCTGGATGCTTGTTACCTCAGCTACTGAGGCCCTGGCGGAATGCTGGCCGCTCGGCCTCTTCCCCACTGAACCCCAGAGTCCGTCCCAGCTGGGGCCTGGAATCCTTCAGCCTGTCTAGCTGGGGTCAGCTTCCCCAGGGCTGTTCCTCCTCACGCCCCCTGACCTCTGACCCTCGCTCCCCTGGCAGGAGTCCTCTCCCCTGCCTGGCGTTTTGGGCGAGCCCAGGCGGAGCTCAGGCCCTGCAGTCACAGGGATGAGGGTTCCTATCCCCACCGACCCGCGGATTAGCCTGAACCGTCGGACAAAGACCCTTGTTTTCTGGGCCCCATTTTCTGATGGACGAGATGGGACGGTGACAGATCCTCACTCACAGCCGCGTCTGGATGGGACAGATACAAAATGTGGATCTGATAACGCATAAGTGCTCCAGATTGCTAGTGGCTGATACGTTAAAGCCATACTAGTGTGACTATGCTGTCATTATTCCTGTAGCGTCCTTGCAGATTTAGGAGTGATCTGGAGGATTAGAAGGAGTTCCACGGCTTTTCCAAGCTCGCACAGCTGTCGCTAAAACGGCCACTCAGGCTCCTGAGTCTCCCCAGCAGGGAAGCCCGAGGCTGAGGGCGCCTGGCCCTGTCCAGGAGCGTCCGGTGCTGGAGATAAAGGGCCTTGGCACATGCTGAGGGTTCAGAGGGGCTGGTTCTGAAAGCTGAGGAAGAGCGCACATCACAGCAGGGAAGCGACTCCGGAATGCTCTAAGTACTTCAGTGCTAAGTCCTGGGGGGCTCATACACCCGCACCCACAGGATCTGTGCCCTTGGGCCTCTCCACAGTCAGGGATTAATCGAATGTAGCCATGCGTTGTCAGCTGCTGGGCTCAAACTCCCACTTTAAATCCCGCATCTTCTCTCTAGGGTCCGCGTTCCTTCCGTTGAAGCAAATTCCGGGTAGCTCTTTTGGTGAAGGTGTGTGACTAGCGAACTGCTTTTGTCACTCGCCTTTTCTTTGAAAATGTTTCCCTTAGCCAGTATTCCTGAATGGACATTGAGCGGATTTAAATCCGCTGTGGATGGCCATTTTCCCTACACCCGAGAGTGTATTGTTCTGATGTTTTCTGACATCTAACGGTGTTGTCGTGACAAATCTACTGGACGCTTGTCTTTGATTTCCAGAGGCTTTCTGATAGTTCTCCTCACTGTTAATGTGCTGCTTAAAACGCAGTAGAATATAGGTTTATACTATGGTTGTGTGTCTGTCTGGGGCTGTGGGTGTATCTGCAAGAATGTGTGAGCCCATCCGCATCCTGGTGTAACTCTGGGACTCGCCTTTTTCGTTAACACCTGGTGAACACCATCCTATACAAATGCTTGCACATGGACCTCACTTTTTCATTTCACTGATGGTTAGGCTTCTAATGAACAGACACACCGAAAGTTAGCAATCCTTTTACTGAAAGAAAATTACATTGTGTCCATTTTTGACATTATGAAAATTATTGAAATAAACATCCATTTCTATAATTTAGACTCATAGGATATAATCCCACTGAGGTCTTGTCTTTCTCACTACCATATAGCACAGTGCCTGACACGTAGAAGGTCCCAGTAAGTATGTGTTAAGTGGTGAATGAAAGGGGGTACAGCCATTTTAAACTTTGGCTAGCAATCCTACCATTGTCCCACATTCTACCAAGCACATACAACCACCAACCAGTAATTCTAGGACCTCTCCTGCAAAGCAGGCAACTCGTTCCACAAGGAAGCTGAAAAACATTTTGCAGAGATTTGAATTGACAATTATGGGGATGCCCGGTCCTCCCCCGGGGCAGCCGCAGACGGAGAGCCTCCAGACACCGACTGCCTATTTAAATGTGCCACTGAAGGTCTTCAGGTTTGAGCAAAGGGATGGAGCTGATACTCTGAAAAGCCTCCCACTCCAGCAGCTCTACAGAATCAAAAACATGTCAAGAGTGCATTTCTGGGCTGGCAGAAAGGACAGGACCTCTTCAGGATCCTGAAACAAGGAGGGACCTGGGCCAGGGAGGAGGGAGCACAGAAACCAGTACAGCAGCCAGCAGGGGAGGGCTGGGCACAAGTCTCCAAGTCTAGTGATCTGGTGGCCCCAGTTAGAGGGGGGAAAGGACGAGAGGCGTAGGACACAAGTAAGATTAGAAACTGTGATCAGAACCCCACGGAAAGGCAAGACTTTTAAAACACTACAACAACACTGAAAATGCAGCCTGGAAACCTGCCGTCCAGCACTATGGGGAGGCGAGGAAGAAGCCTAGCTTCCTAAGGCTGGGATGGAGGACGGTACGTGCTCCCCCCGAGAACTGAGAAAAGGCCCCCACGCTGGTTTAGGAATTATGTTGCTCATGCCTCAGAGGAAACCCCAGGCTGCGTAATTAATACAAAGAGTGGCCCTGGGAAAGCGATAACCTTTGGGCGACTGGAGGACACAGCCTCAAACCAGGCCCCAGCGGCACACGGACCATGGCAGATGTTCCAGGTCCTGGCATCGGGCTTCTTAAAGGCAATACTATTTCTACCTTGAAAGATGTGAAGAGGCATAAGAATTATGACGATTACACAGTAGACTGTTGAGATAACCTGGAAGACTTTTAGAAAGAGCCAGATGGACACTCACACTGGAAAGGCATGGGAAATTCCAAGCAGGATAAAGAAAAAGAGACTTCTACATAGGCTTGATACAGGAAAACTGGAGAAACACGGAAAACCAAGAGACGATCTTGAAAGCATCCAGAGATGCTTTAAATTGGAGGTTGTCTCCAAGATGTGCACGATCACTCCCAAGCCAAGGTCCTTCAACGGGAAGGAGATGCACTGAGGGCCTTAGAGATGGGATTGGCATCCTGGCTTTGGTGGTACCCCTGCCAAGGATGCGCTGTGAGACTCTAGCAGGTGAATGAACTCAGTTTCCTTGCCTGCAAAATGGGGATGAGCACAGTGGGTGCCTCTTAGGGCTGCTGTGAAGATCAAGCAAACACACGTGCCAAACTTCACAGAATGAAACACCTTCACCCCAGGGTACGAGGTTTTCATTCCTTTCCTGCCATCACACACCCTCCACTCTCCACAGAGCAGAGCCACAAACAAGGAGACAACTTCTGAGCAGTGGGAGAAGAAATCCCCATTTATTCAGTGCCGGTCGAGCCAGAAAGCTGGGCACTTCCCGAGCACCAGTCTCCCTCTGTGCCCTTGAGGCCTGGTGAAATGGTAATTATACAGAATTCCCAGAGGAAGAGCTTGCGGCTCAGAGGGATTGAGGGCTGGGCCCACGTGCTAAGCCAGGGCTCCAGCTTGTGCCTGTGCGACCACAGAGTCTGGAAACTCCTCTCTTCTCCGTGATTCTCCAAGTCTCCCTCCACAGTGCCGGACTGGGGCAAGCGGAGACCACACTGGTGGCAGCAGGCCTCTTCTGCCGCGGGTGGAGCGGAGTGGCCAGGGGTGTGCAAGCTCTTGTTCTCCTCCAGAGATCTTGGCACCGAACAGATGCCATCGAGGTGGCTCAGTGCCAGCAGGGCCGGCGCAGCCAGAAACACAACTCCTCCTGCCCTATTGCCTCGCCGTGACTGAGTACCTGCTTCTCACCAGACGAGGTGGGAGTGGGGAGGGAGGGAGAGTGGAGAGGCCCCACCACCCCTTCTTGCCTCTGGGCCCCCTTTCTACCTGGAGGTGTCACCTGACCCCAGGTAGCATGGGACAGACATGCTCCTGCCAACTAGGGGACCCCGGCTGGTTCTCAGTTGTTCAAAGCCTCTTCCACCCATGAGGTCAGGGTGGCCACTCTGCTCTGGGGCACAGGGGCACTGCACGAGGGCAGCGGGGCCATCCAGACCGGCTCCGCTAAAGGGAGCACGAGATGGCCCCACGCCCTCCTCTAGAGGCTTCTCTGCGGCCCCCGAGCTCCTGCCGGAGGCGGTCAACATCCCTCCTGCTGTCAGATGCGTACCATTGACCCAGATGTCCAACTTGGCTCTTTGGTAGCTACTCTTCTAGTAAACATGACTGCTGACCTGCCTATGCAGGCCCTTGGCTGGGCACTTCGGCCACAATCCCAGAGGACTGGCTCTGCCAGGAGGAGCCCACGCGGCCTGAGTGGAACAGGTAGATGGACAACTAACAGTCCAGCTTGAAGGGCGAGTCCACGCCAGAGCACTGCAGACAAAAGGGCGGCATTTGAAATGGCAACGAGCAGGGCAGGGGACGCCCAAGTTGTCAGCTCCTGCAGGGGGGCAGAGTTTAGCACAGAGGGCATAGAGACTGGACAGGGAGGCAGAGGGCGGCGTCTGAGGCCCCTTTGCTTGGATGGACTCACGGGGAGCCTGGAGCTAGTGCTGAGGCGACAGGGGCTCCAAGGCCCTCAGATGGTGCCCCTTGCAGGACAGGGCCCTGGTGGGACCGGGCACATGACCAGGACCTGAGACCAAGTTTCATCCCCAGCTCTGCCCAGGCCTCGCTGCACAGGCTGGCAAGCCCTGACCCTCGGAGGGCTGGGCTGTTGCATTTGTGCAACGTGCGGCCTGGACGGTGGTGTGGCTCAGGAAGCAGGGCCCATGGGAGAAAAGAGGGGTGGCCTGGGCTCAGGCAGAGGGAGTGTGTGGTGTGACTAGCCCGACCGAGTGGCGACGTGACTAGCTGATGGCCCTGAAGGTGAGGAGGGGGAGGGTAGAGGGCATCAATACGAAGCGGTAGATCATCTTTACGTCCTCTTGCACCAGCGTCTCCACCAGGAAGTTTTTCAGCACCTAGGACAGAGGCGCGGGTTCTGCCTGGCCGGGCCTCCCCTGCCTTCCAGGGCCCGGAGGGTGGGTGCCCCAGGAGCAGAAGCCTGAGGTTCCCGACCAGCCTGCCCGCCCAGGCCCCGCCCAGGCTGCCCGCCCAGGCTGCCCGCCCAGGCCCCGCCCAGGCCCCGCCCAGGCCCCGTCCAGGCCCCGCCCAGGCCCCGCCCAGGCGCACTCACGTGGTGCAGCAGAAGCAGCATCTCCACCTCTGCCAGGCGCCGCCCCAGGCACTGGCGCACGCCAAAGCCAAAGGCCAGGTGTGGGAACCTGGTACCAGAGGCCCGGCTGTCCAGCCAGCGCTGGGGATGATAGCGCTCGGGCCTGGCGAACATGGCGGGGTTTCGACCCAGGGAGTACAGTAGCACCTTCACCAACGTCTGCAGACAGGTGGGGAGGGGCAGGGTCAGAAGCCCTGTGGGTGAAGGTCAGAGGGCGGGGTGTCTGACAGAGGAGCCCTGCGGCCTCACTCACCCCGGCCGGGACGTGGTAGTTCTGCAGCACCAAGTCTGAGCTCACCTGTCGCTCCAAGAAGACACCCACGGGGTACAGCCTGTGCACAAGGGGCGGCCGACAGGGCCCTCAGCTGCGACAGGGCCCTCGCTTCCCTTGTGCAGCCTTCCTAGCCCAGCGCCCCCGGCCCGAGGGCAGCTCCCCCAGCGCCCTCACAGGCCGCTCCTGGCACCGGGAAGCCCAAATCGCGAGGGGCTGCTTCCTTTCATCTCCTGAGTCAGCCAAAGCTGCCCAGGCCTGAGCAGCCCCGGGCCAATGAGGACACGACCGACGATGGTCCCGGGACACTGAGGTGGGATCCCAGAGGGAGAAGCACCCCCATCCCTCTAGGGAGAGGAAGAGGAGGTGCAGGGGGACGTGGCCTTGGGCCAAGCTGCCGATCAGCAGCCCCGGCGTCTGCCTGCAAGCCCCGGCGAGCGGGCTGTCCCGACGGCGGGGCCAGGGCAGCGGGGGTAGCCCAGGTCTACCACGCCTACCTCAAGGTCTCCTTGAGGGCCGCCCGCAGCAGGGGCAGCTCCGTGGTTGCCCTCTGGGGATTTTCTGAGACCCTGGCCTCGGCCCCCAGGCTCTCCTGGCGCAGGGCCTGCTGCACTTCTGGGTTCCGAGCCAGTTCAAAGAGAGTCATCAACAAGGGGAAGGCCGTCTGCAGGAGCCACGGGGCCAGGGCTCAGACCTGGGCACAGGCCGTGCCCCTCCACCCCCAGGGCACCCCTCCCAGAAAGATGGCCGCCGTCCCCTGGGGCAGGGACCTGTGTGCCCAGAGATGACAAAGCCCAGAGACCTGAACCCCAAGATCCTAAAGCCACCTTGTCTACTTGCCCTGAATCCCTCGGGGAAGGTATCCCCAACCTCTGTGAAGACCCAGGCTTCCTCCAGCCGCTTCAGAGTCTGGCCCTGACCCTCCTCTGGGCCCAGGAGGCGCTCACTCTTGCCGTCTATTCAGCGGGGAGGGTTCAGGGGCCCCGGGTCCATCTGCTGCCAGTGGGTCACCTCCCTGGCCAGCCACAGGCAGGTCCGAACACGGGGTCCTAACATGAACCAGCCACCCCGGGCCCCAACCGTTTCCTCCTCCTGGATCATCTCCATGTGCAGGGAGAGGCGTCCGCCAGCCCAGCCTGAGATCTGGGAGGCTCAATATCTCCTAAATGCCGTCCCCAAGGCAGCGCGGCCCTGGCACCTCCGGATATGCAGATACGGCTCCCTGTCGCTCCTCAGCTTTAGTCCGTGCTCTGCCCTGTGGCCCGAGAGGGTGCAGAAGTCTGAGCGAGACACTCCCTACACTGGCTTCCTCTGGCCTTGGATACAGGCCTAGTGCCCAAGGCCCCTCCTGACAGGGGCCCTGACCCCGCCTGCCCTCCTCTGCCCACTTGCCCTCTTCCCCCCACTCAGCCTCACAGCCCTTCCTCGCTGTCCGCTCTTGCAGGCCCTGGCCTGCTGCCCTCCCAGCCTCCTCTTCCTGGCCTAACTTCTGTGTGGTCCTTCCACATCCAGCGCAAAGGCCTCCTTCTCCAGGAAGCCTTCCCAGAGCTACCTCCTGAGGCACAGGCCCTGCCCCTGGGCTCTCTCACCTTGTGGTTGCATCACAGCCCCTGCTCAGGGAGTGTGTGCACCTGGGGTCTGTGCCTCTGCTCAGGATCCTGGGTGCCTGGCCCAGAGCAGGCCCTCAGAGATGCTGGCGGACGCAGGTGCGGTCCAGAGGCAGGCAGCTTCGGCTGCACTCACACCTCGGGGCCCAACCCTGCCCACTGTTCCGTGTTGCCAGACACCTGCTCTCCTGCCCACACACTGGAGCCCCTTGCTGTCCTTCCCATCAGTCTGTCACTGCCAAAGGATCTTGAGTGAGAGCCAAAGGTACTCTGTCCCTGGGAAAGGTCCCTGTGTGGGCCTCCAGCCGTGCCTCGGCCCTTCCCCGCGCCTCCCCCGCCCCTGCCGCAGGACCTAGATGGTCCCCGGGGTCTCTGCTGCATGTCCCTGGGCCTCGTCCACTCTGCACGCTGCCTGGAGCGTGGTTTCCCACGAGAGTAACCACAAACCCCTGCCTTTGAGGCTTGGCTCCCGTGCTCCCCCTTCTCAGTTCGGAAGCTGGAGCCGTAGACTGGGGAGGGGCTCGGAGGAGACGTTTGCCATGGGAGGGGGCAGCCTGGAGGCAGGAGGGCTCCCTGTTCCATGGGAAGGGCTGGGCGCTGGCCTGACCGTGTCCACGCTCCCAGCAGTGAGGTCGATAGAGTTGGCCTTGATGGTGTCCAGGGTCATGTCCGCACGCATCAACAGCTCTGCCACGATGCCGCTGTAGTGCCACGGGTGGCCGAGGGCCAGCTCCTGATATATTCTCCGGATGGCTCTGTTGGCTGCGGGACACACAGAGACAGAGGCCCTGGGTCTGGTGCTGGGAAGCACTTTTTTTGTCATCCTCCTACCCTTCAGCCCTCAATACCCCCAGGTCTCCATGTCCTACCCCCATTCTCGGATCGGCCCAGTTCAGCCTCACTGCCAACTCTCTTGGGGACCATGAAGAAGCCACAGGTCCCTCCTGTGGCCTCCGTTCTCCCCAGACTGTGGTGCGTGGAGGGGGCCCTGGGGCCCCTGGTCGCAGCGCTTCGCGACCGCCGCCCTCACCGTACTGGAAGATGTAGTCCCAGGCCTCAAAGTGCTCCTGCCACATGCTGCCGCTCGTCCAGCGAGACAGCCTCCTGGGCACGAACATGAGCTGCACGGTGGACTTGAACATGGCCTCCAGAGCGTGGATAAAGTTCAGGCTGTCAGGATTCGGGTGCTGGGCAAAGAGGCCCAGCTGCTCTCCGTAAAGGACTAAGTGGCTGGCTGCGGGGAGGAGGGGGTTCCTGAGCCCGAGGCCGCCCAGGGCCCCACGACCACCTCCCCCGGCCCGCCCCGGTCGCGAGCCCACACCTTCGATGGCGTAGTGGAAGATGCTGGGCCTGATGTCCAGGGTCAGACTGCCCCGGGCATTCTGCAGCACCCTCGCCTTCAGGGCCCGGGAGAAGTCCCTGGCCGCCCGATCCACCAGGGGCGCGTACTTCTGCACAGCCTGCAGCGACAGCACGTCTGGGTTCAGCCGCAGCCGGTCCAAACGCCACTGGGGCCCGTTTCTGTCGAGCAGGGAGCGGGGCATCAGGGCGTCCAGAGTCAGCAGCTGGCCGCGGCCCTGTACCCCACCTTCCTTTCCCCAGAGGGAAGTAGGCGAGGCGGGGAGCCGCCTGTTGGTTCCTAGGGGGCAGGCTGCCCGCGTTTGGGCCTCAGCGGCACCTCTTCCTCAGGGTGGCCTCGTGCGCTTCGCCCAGGGGAGACGGGCGCCTCTGCCTGAGCCTGCTGCGGGGGTGTCTGCAAACTGGCAGGCCCCGTGCCTGGCACACCCGTCTCCCACCCGGGCCCTCTCTGGGGCTGAGGCTTTTGCTGTGAGGAAGGGGGCTGAGCCCCCAGCCAGGCCTGGCCCAGCTTTGCTCTCGTCACACCCCAGAGCGGGCGAGGCCCCTGGAGACCTTCACCTCCCGGCTCCTGCGATGCTGCCTTGGTGCCAGCCCCACCTGCCCCCTCCCTGCAGAGCCTCTGCTGCTCCGTGGCAGGAACCAAGTCGTGTCTCTCCTAATGTTCACGCAGAGCCCAGTGCCGACGGGGTGCAGCCTGCAGGGCCTCCACGGGGCCCTGATGGACCAGGGGAAAAGTCCAAGCCACACGCAAGCCCCTCGGAGGCCTGTGCAGGTGCCGGGCTCCCTGACGGCAGGCATCATTCTTCTTCCTCTGGCCCTGCAGGAAGGGGCCGGGCTCCCCTCCCCAGCCCCAGGGCACACACGACCCCCAGGGCATGGGCGTGATCTGCATCCAGAGCTAGTGGTCACCCTCTCTCCACCCACCCAGATGGCTCCCGGGCAGGCATGCTTCAGGGTCTTCCCTGGCTCGCCTCCTGTCTGCGCCCAGGCTGCCCGCCCCCTCCGTCCGCATCCCCACTCGCCCTCACAGCAAGAACACGCCGCACGTGAGCCCACGATCCTGTCGGTAGGCCAGCCAGGGCTCCAGGAACATCCGCCGGGGGTGAGGGCTCTCCACCTGCTGCAGCCGCTCCACGTCCTCGGGCAGCATCACAAACACCATGTGTCTCCCTCCCACGTCGTACCTGTGGGACAAGCTCCCAGCCCTGCCGTGGCGCCGTGTCCTCCCCGGGGCCCCATCTGCAGAACCAGTCCGCCGCTGGCCCGGAGCGGGCGGTCCCTCCCGCCGCCTCACTGAAGCCTCCCCTCCTCTGGGGTCTGCGTTCTGTGCTCCCAGCCGCGAGCCACGCAGGGCTCCGTGCTCACGAAGGCCCCAGTCTGCAGCATCAAAGGCACAGGCCTGCCCCGCAGAAGCCCCTCCCTGCCCCTCCCCCCCACTCCCCGGGTGCCCAGCAGGGACTCAGCTGCCAGTAGGGACAGAGAGTTAGGGTGTTCTCGCCGAGGTGGGCAGGGAGAGCTTTACCTGAAAATGGGCCCCAGCTCCTGGAAGGTCTGATGCATGTCCAGGTGTATGTTCTCAGAGCCCTGCTCCCTCCAGATCTGCAGCACCCGCATCCACTGGTGGCCAGGACACCGGGGCATGGCTTCGAAGGGCAGCACCGCCTTGGGGGCCGGAGTGGCTCTGGTGCCCAGTGTGCGTGCCCTGTGCAGGGACAGCCAGGGCCCTGCCACCCACACTCTGGCCTTTGCCCACAGCGCCATCGTGCTGCACCCCCGCCCCCTTCAGCCCCATCCTTTTATCTCGCCTGGCTCGCTGGACCAGCCGACTGGATCACGTCAGAGGAGAAACTGTCCCTGGGCCAGACCAGGAAACCCGGGGCAGCAGTCAGGGCTGGAGGCTTCCAGCGGGGGAAGGAAAGAGATGGACGGGCGCCTAGTCCGGCAGTGACGCAGGCCTGCTGGGGGGTGGCTGTTGAGAGCAGGGGCAGGGTCGGGAGCAGGGACCCGATGGGGTGGGGGTGAGGGCGAGAGGCCTCCCTCCCCCTCCAGTGAGGGAAAGAAGCAAGATGGATAGGTGCCTTATCTTAGCAAGGGATGAAAGGGGTCCTTGGGTATTTTCAGCCCTTTTCTACAAGGACCAGAGTGGGAAGCAGTGGTGAGGGCTTTGCTCTAATTTCTTGAGGCCACATGTGTTTTGTCCACTCTTCCCCGGGCCCTGTGCTGGGTCCAGGGAGTGGAGGCAGGAGCCAGCAAGGGGTTCTCCCAAGGGGGGCTTTCAGTCCCACGGGGGCAGAGAGGGGGATCCAAAGACACCACAGGCAGGGGCACTGGGACTGCCAGGGCGCTGATGCGGCCGAGGCCCTGTCTGGCCGGCCTTGCTGGTCCAGCTGAGGAGCAGAGAACACCTAGAGGAAGGGGTCACTGGAGGGGTGGCCTGCAAGCCCCTCCTCAGGCAGGAGGGTGAGAGGTCCCTGCCTCCCCCCACAGGGCCTGTGCTCGGGACCCACACCCTCCTTTCCCCCGGAACCTGTGCTCCCAGGGTGGGCAGAGTCTATGACGGGGGTGTGGTTGTGGCCTTCCCCCTCTCCCGGGGACCCTGGCCAGCAAGCACGCAGCCGGAGCCAAGCCTAAGAGCCAACCCTAGGAGGGGGTCCACGGTTTGGGGCCCCGACTCGTCTCACCCATGCCTGGCAGCGTTCCCCTGAGCTGGGTAGCGCTGTCGCCATTCCCATTTTCTCAACAGGCGACTGAAGCCCGGGGCTTCTGTCACATCCCAAGGCCCCCCGTTCCGCCCGGTGTGCCAGAGGGGCCCCAGCGCCCTGACCCTGACTTGGGGGTGGGACGGTGAGGCCAGCGCAGCGCAGGCTCTGGAGGCAGGACGGAGGGTACGTGTGGGTTTAGCAGGTGGCTGATGACCTGAGGGTTACTGGTCATTCTACTTTGATCCGTTCCCCGCTCCTGACGCTTCCTTGGGGAACATTCGGCTGGGTTGATGAGTCAGAACCGCCAAGGCCCCTCGTCAAGCTGAGATGTACGACGTGCCTCAGCCCCAAATGGTGTAAGAGCTGTCCTTGGGCCGAGAAGACGCAGCCTGCCCTTGGTGTGCTGGCGCATCGGCCCAGGCCACTCTGGCCAGCCTCCTGCTGCCCGTTCCTGCCTGTGCGCCCTCCACCCCGCTCCCCCTCCCGGCCTCTCCTGGTCTGCCCTTGGGGCTGTCGGGGCTTTGCCGTGTGCCAGCTTTCCCCGTCCTTACACATTCTGCCGCAGGGTGCTGGAGATACAGCTCAGCCCAAAGCCGACCCCCTGCCGCGAGGAACTGCAGAGGCGGCTGCACCCCGAGGCGCCGGCACCACAGGCTCCGGTACTTGCGCTGAAGTCCTGGTGCCTCCCAGACCGCCCGGCCCTGAATCCAAGGTGCAGGTGCCAGGAGAGCCTTCTTGCAAGGGCTCCTCACTGATGAAGACACCAGAGGCTTCTCAGGGCCCTGCTCCCCATGTCACCGCCCCGTGGGCCTGGCAGCCCCTCCCTGCAGACTTCCTCCTGTGCTGAGGCCCAGCAAGCCAGGAGGTCTCCCCGGAGGCACAGCTGTGGGCAAGGGCCCAGCCCAGCCCCACAAGGCCCAGGGGCCTGAGAGGGAAGCGCCGCCCTGACGTTCTCCTATCCTGGTGAGGGCGCGCCGGCGTTGGCTGCAGAAGAACGCGGGTCAGAGGCGTCACCGGGCAAGGCCAGCGCACGGTGGCCCTGAATATGGAGGGCGTTCCCAAGCAGAACCTGCGTCCTCCCCTGGGTGCTGGGTCCCGGCTTCTCCACACTTCATCCCCGGTCCTTCCTATCCCCACTCCAGGCACGGAGCCTGCGCCCCAGGAAGGTTCCCAGACTCCTTCCCTCTGCCCTGCGCTGGGGGAGGCAACCGGAGCCCCAGCCGCGACCCAGCCCCTGCCCCACCTGCCCGCCCACGCAGAGCCCCAGGACCCGCTGGCCGGGATGTCTGCCCTCCTGGCCGCCGCCTGGGGGCGGGAATGCCAACTGCAGCGTGAGGCCAGCCAGGACCGCCTGGAGGAGGCAAGGGCCCGCCCTCTCCCTGAAGCCTGGACTTCAAAGGCCCCGTCCCGGGAAGCCTGCTCCCAGGTCCATGCGGTTACTAACAGTCTGTGTCCAACAGAAAAAGACGGAGAATGACCCAGCGGTTCCACTCCTGGGTACATACCCGAAAAACTAAACACGCTAATGCAAAACGATGTTAGAACCACTGTTTACAATAGCCGCGACATGGAAGCAACCTAAGTGTCCATCCACAGATGAATGGATAAGGACAATGTGGCACATATTGGGTGTCCCAAAAGTTAGTTAGCTACTTTCCATGCCATCTTACGGAAAACCCCGAATGAACTTGCTACTCGGCCATAAAAAGAATGAAATTTTGCCATGTGCAACAACATGGATGCACTTGGAGGGCGTTATGCTAAGTGCAGTAAGTCAGACAGAGTAAGACACATCCTGTATGTTACCACGCATCCGCAGAATCTAAGAAATAAAAACTCGTGACTGTAGCAAAAAAGAAACCGGCTCACAGATATAGAGAACCAGCTAGCAGTTACCAGTGGGGAGGGGGAAGGAGGGAGGGACAGTATAGGGGTAGGGGATCAAGAGGTACAAACTATTATGCATAAAATAAGCTACAAGGATATATTGTACAGCACAGGGGATGTAGCCAATATTTTCTAATAAGTTAAGTGGAGTAGAAGATTTAAAATTGTGAATCACTATATTCTACCCCTGTAACCTGTATGGTATTGGACCTCAACTCTACTTCAGTTTTTAAAAAGTGGCACTGGTGGCACAGTGGTTAAGAATCCGCCTGCCAATGCCGGGGACACAGGTTCAAGCCCTGGTCTGGGAAGATCCCACATGCCGCAGAGCAACTAAGCCCGTGCGCCACAACTACTGAGCCTGAGTGCCACAACTACTGAAGCCCGCACACCTAGAGCCAGTGCTCCGCAACAAGAGAAGCCACCGCAATGAGAAGCCCGCGCACCGCAACGAAGAGTAGCCCCCGCTCACCCCAACTAGAGAAAGCCCGCACCGCAGCAACGAAGCCCCGACGAAGCAAAAAATAAATAAACTTTTTTTAAAAATTAAAATTAAAAATAAAGAAATAAAAATTAAAAGTGGCACGTTCACACAATTGAATTGTACGAGTGATGTAAACGAGGTTTACCTTTCACTTACATACTTTTTTTTTTTTAATGGCAGTAATCTATGCCAACTTGATTTTCTTAAAAAAAATTAATTAATTTATTTATTTTTGGCTGTGTTGGGTCTTCGTCTCTGTGCGAGGGCTCTCTCTAGTTGCGGCAAGCGGGGGCCACTCTTCATCGCGGTGCGCGGGCCTCTCACTATCGTGGCCTCTCTTGTTGCGGAGCACAGGCTCCAGACGCGCAGGCTCAGCAGTTGTGGCTCACGGGCCTAGTTGCTCTGCGGCATGTGGGATCTTCCCAGACCAGGGCTTGAACCCGTGTCCCCTGCATTAGCGGGCAGATTCTCAAACACTGCGCCACCAGGGAAGCCCATACTTATCTTAATAAGCATGAACAAGCACAGACCGTGAGCCCTTCTCTTACAGTCACACGACTGAATTGCTAACAACGGTGGAAGGATTTGCTACAGGACACACACTAAGAAGGATGACCACCTATAGAAGGACGAGCTACCAAGACAACATTGAATGAGTGAGAACACATATCAAAAGTCTGCAACATCATGATACACTTTGCATCTGAACTGAACTAGACAATTACATGCACCGAATAACTGTTTCAAATAGGATCAAAGGCGGAGGAGCGACAAGATCCGGTGATGACGCCTAGTATGGGAGAAACAGGAAAGCAGGCTCGCTGGGGACCTGGAGGTTACCGCCTAGGTTACAGCTTGGTCGAGTCCTGCGTGCCCGGAAGTTTACAGAAGGTCTGGGCAAGACGGGCGGGGCGGGGCGGGGCGGGGCGAGGGGGCGGGGATTGCGGCGGAAGTTCCAAAGTCTCGCTAGGACCCGGGACCACAGGGAAGGTTCCAGAGGTCTTGGCAGGACGCGGGCATCAGGGAAGGTTCCAGAAGGTCTTCGCAGGACACGGGGTCACGGGGAAGGTTCCAAAAGGTCTGGGCAAGACACGGGGATGGCAGGGAGGGGAAGGTTCCAGACGGTCCGGGCAGGACACGGAGATGGGGAGAAGGTTCCAGAAGGTCCGGGCAGGACACGGGGAGCGTTGACGTTTCTAGAAGGTTGGGCAGGTCACGGGCGGTGGGCGCCGTGTAGCAGGCTCGGAATCGGCCTCCGGTCAGCGTTTGCCGGTCCTGAGGTTCGGCCCTACCTCCTCGAGCAAGGTTCCGGGATCCCGCGGACGCCAGCCAGCCAACCGAACCCCAAAGCACGCCCACCCATGGGGTCTCTGGTCTTCCCCTACCCCCCTAGCCGCCCCTCCACTGGTTACAGGAACCTCCAACCTCCCAGGAAGCGGCCCCTCCCCATTCCAGCTTCCGTTGTGTCTTTTTTCAGGCCCTTTGTTCTGGGTTGAATTTGCTGTCACTTTCCTGGCTTTTGAGATGGAAAATGAGATCCTTGGGCTTCAGCCTTTCTGCCTTTCTGATGTGTGCTTGGCCTCCCTTCCTTTCCTGCCAGGCCTTGAGGCTGATTAGGTCTGGTTTTGTTGTGTAATATTTTAATTATCCTGCTGCCCAAAATAGTTTTTGTTTTCTCCTGGGAGAGATGGGGGTGTGGAGGCTTTATTAGTTGGAATTGTTCTTAATGTCCGAACACATGAAGCAACTGGTTTTTGCTTAACGCCACTGTAGTCAGGAAAGGTATCTGAGTGAGTTTCAGAAATCCCTTATGGATGTGAAATCTCCATCTGCCTTTAACTCTCACGCTGCTTTTTGCCTTGAAGTCTACACTGGCTGATACTAATGGAGCTGTTTCCACATCTCAATTCTGTTACCCCCTCTGCGTGGGGCTCTTGTTGTCAAATGCTTTATTTCTAAATGCGATGTGCAGTAAACATGCCTTGTAGTGGGATCTGCTGGTAAGGCGACAGCCGAACTGTTTTTGTGTCGAACCATATTCATTTTACCTTCCTTTTTGGAGCATATTTTCCCTTCCTTAGAATAGAGGTCCTGGTGATCGGTGTCTTCTTTCTACAGCGTTTGGAAGTGATTGTCCGTGAGGTTTTCTGTTTCTCCTGGTTTTGTGGAAAGACCAGACATGGCTGGGATTTGGCTGCCTAAAGGTACGGCCTGGGTTTCCTCTGGCTGATGTGCAGATTTTCACTTACTAAAAATCGCTTTCCACCGTTCAGCTGTGGTACGTCTGAGATTGGTCTTCCTTGTGTGAGTTTTCTTGTTGCTCTTGATCTTTTGTGAGAGGTTTTCTGAAGCCATCCGTGTTTCCCTTAGAGTTCTGGAAACTCTTCCCTAGCTCAGTGGTATGATTTGAAGCGTTATCAGAAAGGTGTTTTCTAGAGTGCTTGTCCGAGTCCTTTCCGTGAATCTCCCTGAAGATGAAGCACTTTTGCAGGAACACTTTCATAAAAGCGTCAGAGTAGAACAATAACTGTAAGTGCCAGACGACTTAAAAAATGGCCAGAGGTAAAGATCCGATGAGAGTTACAACTGTCAAAGAAAGTGGGTTATTTCTGTGACAGATAACACCTCAAGATAATAGGTAGACTTACAAGTGATAACATATCAGATGTCTAAGAATTTAATATAATTGCTGGAATACTTATACTAATAACATATATCCACAAAAACATAATCTAAGGGTGTTTTCGCATCACTTGTTTGACAGTGCTTCCCAAGCAATTAACATATCTCTTTTTTAATTGAAGTATAGTTGATTTACAGTATTGTGTTAGTTTCAGGTGTACAGCACAGAGATTCATATATAAATATATATATGAAGATATACATATATATATCTCTTCAGATTCTCCTCCCTTATATGGTATTACAGACTACTGAGTACAGTTCCCTGTGCTATGCAGTTGGTCCTTGTTGGTTATCTATTTTATATACAGTAGTGTATATTTGTTAATCCCAACCTCCTAATTTGTCTCTCTCCCACCCCCCTTTCCCCTTTGGTAACCATACATTTGTTTTCTATGCCTGTAAATGTCTTTCTGACTTGGAAATAAGTTCATTGGTATTTTTTTTTTAGATTCCAAATATAAGCCATATCTTATGATATTTATCTTTCTGTGTCTGGCTAACTTACCTTAGTATGAAAATCTCTAGGTCCATCTATGTTGCTGCCAATGGCATTATTTCATTCTTTTAATGACTGATATTCCAGTTTATATATATAGCACATCTTCTTTATCCATTCATTTGTCGATGGACATTTAGGTTGCTTCCATGTCTTAGCTATTGTAAACAGTGCTGCAATGAACATTGGGGTGCATGTATCTTTTTGAATTATGGTTGTTTCCAGATTTATGCCCAGGAGTGGGATTGCAAGATCATATGGTAGCTCTATTTTTAGTTTTTTAAGGAACCTCCATTCTGTTCTCCATACTGGGTGCACCACTTTACATTCCAACCAACAGTGTAGGGGGGTTCCATTTTTTCCACACCTTCTCCAGCATTTATTATTTGTAGATTATTTGATGATGGCCATTCTGACTGGTATAATATCTCATTGTAGTTTTGATCTGCATTTCTCTAATAATTAGCGATGTTGAGCCTCTTTTTCATTTGCCTTTTGGCCATCTGTATGTCTGCATGTCTATTTAGGTCTTCTGCCCATGATTTGATTGTTTTTGTTGTTTTTTATATTGAAGCTGTATGTGCTGTTTGTATATTTTGGAGATTAATCCCTTGTCTCTCTCATGGTTTGCAAATATTTTCTCCCATTGTGTAGGTTGTCTTTTCATTTTGTGTATGGTTTCCTTTGCTATGCTAAAGCTTTTAAGTTTGATTAGGTCCCATTTGTTTACTTCTGTTTTTATTTCCATTACTCTAGTAGATGGACCCCAAAAGGGATTGCTGAGATTTATGTCAAAGAGTGTTTTGCCTATGTTTTCCTCTAGGAGTTTTATAGTACCTGGTTGGTTTTTTTTCTTTGTTTTTTTAATTAATTAGTTAACTTATTTTTGGCTGCATTGGGTCTTCGTTGCTGCGCGCAGGCTTTTCTCTAGTTGTGGTGAGCAGGAGCTACTGTTTGTTGCAGTCTGCAAGCTTCTCATTGCGGTGACTTCTCTTATTGCGGAGCACGGGGTCTAGGTGCGCGGGGCCTCAGTAGTTGTGGCTCGCGGGCTCTAGAGCGCAGGCTCAGTAGTTGCGGTGCACGGGCTTAGTTGCTCCGTGGCATGGGGGATCTTTCCAGACCAGGGCTCAAACACATGTCTGGCAGGCGGATTCTCAACCACTGCGCCACCAGGGAAGTCCAGTACATGGTCTTACATTGAGGTCTTTAAGCCACTTTGAATTTATTTTTGTATATGGTGTTAGAAAATGTTCTAATTTCATTCTTTTACATGTAGCTGTCCAGTTTTCCCAGCACCACTTATGGAAGAGACTGTCTTTTCTCCATTTTATATTCTTGCATCCTTCATTGTACATTAATTGACCATAGGTGGGTGGGGTTTTTTTGGGATTTCTATCCTGTTCCATTGATCTATATTTCTGTTTTTCTACCAGTACGTTACTGTTTTGATGACTGTAGCTTTGTAATATAGTCTGAAGTCTGGGTGTGCGATTCCTCCAGCTCCATTTGTCTTTCTCAAGATTGCTTTAGCTCTTCAGGGTCTTTTGTGTTTCCATACAGATTTTTTAAATTTTTGTTCTAGTTCTCTGAAAAATGCCATTGGTGATTTGATAGGGATTGCATTGAATCTGTAGATTGCTTTCGGTATTATAGTCAATTTGACAATACTGATTCTTCCAATCCAAGAACACAGTATATCTTTCCATTTGTTTGTGTCGTGTTCAATTTCTTTCGTCAGCGTCTTATAGTTTCCAGAGTACAGGTCTTTTGTCTCCTTAGGTAGGTTTATTCCTAGGTATTTTATTCTTTTCACGTGAGGGTAAATGGGATTGTTTCCTCAATTTCTCTTTCTGATCTTTCATTGTTAGTGTATAGAAATGCAAGAGATTTCTGTGTATTACTTATGTATCCTACAATTTTACCGATTCATTGATGAGCTCTCGTAGTTTTCTGGTAGCATCTTTAGGATTTTCTATGTATAGGATCATATCCTCTGCAAATAGAGACAGTTTGACGTCTTTCTTCAGTTTGCATCTCTTATATTTCTTTTTCTTCTCTGATTGCTGTGGCTAGAACTTCCAAAACTATCCTGTATAAAAGTGGTGAGAGTGGACGTCCTTTTCTTATTCCTGACCTTAGAGAAAATGCTTAGAGAGTGAGGTTCACCTCTAAGCACTTGGAATCTTCAGTTCCAAGGGTTTTCCCTGTCAGCCTTCTGACGTTAGCTCATTCACCTCCTCCCCAACACCTGTCACACGTGGACCAGAGGCTGATGGCAGATGCCGGTGGGGTGATGGGCACAGGCTCAACTTCCAGGAGCACTTGGTCTCCCAGGATCCACCGAGAGCTCTTGGAGGCTCTGCCGTGGGAAAATCTGCTTGGTCTTTATGGGTCCTGGAGACTGTGGGCCTTGCCAGCCCCGTGAGCCCAGACAGCCCTCCTGGTTGGCCTTCCCTACCAGATTCCCTCTGCCTGAGGCCAGCCTGGTCTTCAGCCAGTGGCCAGACAGGCCAAAGGACCTGGGATGACAGTGACTCCCCTGGGAAGGGCTCGTCCCTCTCTGCAGTTTCAGTTCATCTGGGCCTTGGTGCCTCCACATCTGTCCTAAAGCTCAAAAAATGGGACTTAAACCTAGCCGGGTTTCCTGGTTGTGGCAGCCCGAGTAGCACCCTGCCTCTCTCTCGTCGTGGTCAGCTTGCACTGGTCATCACGACTCTGCCTGGAGGCCGAGTGACCGAGTGGAAGGCATGTCCCTCCAGTGGGGGTTTCTCATGCTTTTGCCACATTTCGCAGGACGAGGACGTTCATGACCTTTGCAAAGCGATTTTCCTGCCCGAAGTTTACAGTCCCACAGTCACGTCCCTCCTGACCCCAGGCCTGCTGTGGAGAAACGCGCGCTCCTTCCGTGCTTTTCCTTGAAGCGCAGGCCCACGTGAGTTCGCCAGGCATCTCTGTGCCCGCAGGCCACACTCGCCGGCCCACCTCGCTCTCTGACACTTTGCTCCTGTTTCACTCCTGGGGGATCCTGTTTGCTCGGTGTGAGAATCTTTGTCCCCACTCTTCACCTTTCAGGGGCCCTGGCTTCGTCTCCAGGGCCTGTTCAGCTGTCAAACCCCGAATCTCTGAGCGCTGGGGGGTAACAAACGGTGCAGGAAATTGTACTGCTCGTGGACACTTTCCGGTCTGATTTCTGCTGTGTACTTCATCCTAGCTGTTGAGTATTTTCCCATCAGCCTAAAGGTCTCAGCGGGGCGTCAGTGAAGACATTTGGTAGGAATTGGTCAGCATCCACTCGGGTATCTGCAGTGCAGGAGGGTTCAGAGTGTCTGGCGTGGCAAGTAGAGGAAGAGGGCCTCTGGGCGTTGGCTCTGGGTCACGAGCCGCTGGTGAGACCAGCCCTGGGAGCAAGGGTGGCATGAGCGAGGGGACAGATGAGGGACAGCGGGCAGCACCGCGTGGGAAGGGGCAGTGGGGAAGCAGGGCCTGGGCGTGGGGGGCATCCACGTGGGCGGCCGACTGGCTGAGCGAATCAGCAGCCCCGCCGGGCACTGCCGCTGAGCCCCTCCACCCCGGCCCTCCGCACCCGGGTGCTTCAGCCTGCGTTCATCCCGAGCGGGAGGGCCTTTGGCTACAAGCAGGGTCGAGGCCTAGCCTTCCCTGAGAGAGCTGGACTTGGGAAGGCAGGGGGGCCGGGGAGGAACCCGTATGGTCCCCACCTCAGGGGCACGGCTGGCTCTGCACCGTCAGCCCCCGTCCCGAGCCCCTCAGCTGGTGCCGTGGCAGGTGCACGTCAGGGGCTGCCAGCAGCTGGGTGGGTCTCCTCGGGGTGACGGGCGGCAGCAGGCGAGGCAGCGTCCCTCAGAGAGGAGCCCCACTGGGCACTGAGGGCACGTCCTGCTCCTGGCAAGGGGGAGGGGGCGCCCCAGGGAGACGGCTGCCTGGGGCCGGGGGGGGGCAGTTTCCAGGAGGACCACGGGCATTGGCAGCAGTCGGGGTGCACATGGGTTTCAGATGCGGGCCCTGCCCGGCGCCTGGCGGTTGTCCCCAGGAGCAGGTGCTGGCGTCTTGACTCGGGTGTGACGAGCCCCAGACCCTCCCCTGCTGGGAGTTCGTGGCTCTGTGATGCCCAGGCCCGGGAGACATGATTGCACGGGGTCCACGCTTCGTAGCCACGGGGCACGTTAGGCTCCCGGCGCCTCTGCACTCGTTCCCCTGCTCTAGTCACCGCCCCCTGCGTTTGTCGCGGTGCTTGTGCAAACGGGAGATAAGCTCCGTGGGCGATGTTCAAGCTCGTTGCACGAGGCGCCCTTGAGGTCGGGAGACAGCGAGCAGATACGCGGACACGTGCGGCCGTGTGGCCACGTGGAGACAGCCCCAGGGCCTCGCTGACCCGGCTGCGCCCTGCCGGTGGAGAGCAGGCAGGATGCCTTCGTCCAGGACGAAGGCTTGAGCTGGGCGCAGCCATCGTGTGTGGGAAGGGCTGCTGCCCGGTCCCTGCGGAGGAGCGCCCAGCCCGGAGCGAGAGGCGCTGGAGGGTGGGAAGGGGGCCGGGACTCGCGTGCTGGTCGAGCTGGGAGCCGGAAGCCCCCGGGGGGAGCCACGCCCCCGCTGACTTGCGCCCCGGGTCTCCTCAGCTGCAGGTTGAAGCCCCACAGGGACAATGCCCCTCCTGGCCTTACTGCTCCTCCCGGGCTGGCCCCTGGGCTTCGCTGACTCAGCCTGTGAGTATCAGTCCTTCTGTGTCTTGGAGGGGGTGAGACTTCTCTTAATTGGGGTCATTTTCAGGGTGTGAATGGAACTTTCATCATCTCAGCCAGCTGAGATCTCCATCGTCAGTGCCGTTGGTGGGCACGGGTGTCCGTGAGCAAGGGGAGGGTCAGGGTGGAGGAAGGCTTCCTCCAAAGACCAGTGGACCCTGGGGCCTGAGGGGGCGGGGGAGCCTCCAGCTGTGGCCCTTCCTCATCTGGAACAGGCAGGAGTGGCCGAGTGCAGGGAACTCAGGGGGCCTTTGGCCCCTTATGACCACCAGGCCTTCCTTGAAAAGGTGGGTCCAATCAACAGAGCAGAGGCTTCACACACCTGGCCGCCCGGAGGTGTTCCTGGGAAGCTGTCTCTGAGAACAGGAAAAACGCCCGGGTATAGCCGGCTTCTGTCCAGGGAGCCCGTCCTGCCCTGGCTCAGAGCCCACGGACGGCTCAGCTGTGCAGCCTCGGGGAGCCCTTGGTGCTGAGGGAAGGGGACAGCTGCCGGAGGGGTGCAGCGGGTGGTCACGAGGAAAAGGCACGTCGCAGCAGGAGCCTGACACTGCCCTCTGTTATCTAGGGACCTATAATTTGAAATGCCATGACTGTTGGGCCATAAACAGCTTCACCTGCCCAAATGTTAGAGAGTGTCCTTATGAATTCAGGCGCTGCCTGACTGTCTCCACTCGTAAGTACCTGATTATCTTTCTTACACCTGTGAACTAGTCACCCCACCTGAGCAGCTTCAGGGACAGGGCCACTCTGTCCTTTCTCTGTGCCCAGCCCCTTGGCCGTGGCCTCCTCTGTCCCCATCCTGAGAGCATGTTCCCAGAACTAGGCTCAGCCCCAGGAACGGGCAGTAGCAGCCTCTTACAGAGACACAAACCCTGCCAGGTGGGGCCTCCTGTGCACACGTGACCTGCGATGTCTCCAGGGGCTGGGAGGACAGCTGCATCTCAAGGCCTCCACGCCTTGGCAGTCCCTGGTCATGTGGGTCGATGCCCCAGTGCGGCCTGGGCAATTCCTTGTCGCCCTTTGGATTGTGGTCCTCTGGCGAGGCCTTCCAGCAAAGCAGGCCCAAGAAGTAGATGCACCTTGGACTCCTTGGGACAATGCCTACCACACAAAAGATTCTCCCCAGCTTTTGGATGCTGGAATAAGGAGACAAACTTACCACAGTGGTAGACTCAGGTCAGTAATCGTTTCCTGGAAGGAGCAGACAGCAAATGTTTTCAGCTTTGTAGGCCTTCTAGTCTCTGTCGCTACGACAAAACACTGTCTTTGGCGGGGTGGAGGCAGGCATACAGGTTAAGTAAACATATGATCGTCCCTGTGTTCCAACCAAGCTTTATTTACAGACATGGTTGGTGGATGGGGTTTGTCCCAAGGCTCCTGTTTGCCAACCGCTGCTACAGAAGGTCTGAACAGCTCTGTTAACAAACTAGGAACAATCAGCACATAAAACAGCAGACCCAGAGATGACCAGATACAGCTTTTTACAGGGTCACACATGACTCTACTTGTTGAGTTCATGCCGTGATATAACCCAGCATCAACAAGTCTCAAATGATTGACATTACCTAGAGGTCCTTCTCTATTACAGTGAAATTAAGCTAGAAATCATTACTCCAAAGAGAACCAGGAGATCCCCAACTGCTTAGTGATCATTCAGGGCATTTCTAAACCAATTTCACAGAAGACAAGCCCCAACAGAAATTGGGAAATAGTAAGGTCTAAACGATTATGAAGTTATGACAAGTTAAAAGTGTGGGGAAAGCAGCTGAAAAAGTGCTTAGTGCAAAATATATCACATCACAGGCATCTAGTAGAAGAGAGAACAGGGTGAAAGTTTTCTCAGCTTCCATTCAAGATGTTAGAAGAAGAATAGATGATCCACCCAGAGAAATGAGGAAGGAAATATAAAGAGGATAGCAGAAATGAACACGAGGTAAATTCACAAAGCCAACGTTGGTTTTCTGGAAGGATGCACAGTACTGGTAAAACAGAAGAAGAGCTCACAAAGAAGAAAAATAAAATTCTCATTGCCAATATCAAAATGGAAAGGGAGGCATCAATCAGCCCTCACTGACCTTATACAGAAAATAAGGGGCTGTTATGTGTAGGCTCCCTGTGGTAAATGTGAGATTCCTGATGAAATGGGCAAAAACTTGAAAAACACTGTTAACCGTAACTGCCTCCCAATGAGATTGGGAGGCTGAAGTGTCCATCATACTTTCCAAAAAACCTGCGAACCAGAGCTTGCTTCCCTGGCAAATACCGCACTAGTTTCATGGGAGAAATCACCCCAATCTTCCACAAACCTCTCCAGATAACAAACAGGGAGGGGCTGCTCCCCAGCACATTTACCGTAGCAGCTTAAGCCTAATGCAAAACCCGAGCAAGACAGTGGAAGAGTGGGAAATCTCTGACCATCATCTCTTATGACTAGAGATGCAAAGGTGCTAACCAAACATTTGCCAAAAAACCCTTGTCTACGGGACCTGCTGGACGCCCAATGCATGCCTACCCTGGATGGGATCCTGGAATAGGAGAACAATAAGGGGAAATGAATAAACTCTGAATAAGTGTGGAGTTGAGTTAATAAGAATTTATTAATATTCATTCATCATCTGGGACTAATGTACCATGGAAGTGTGATGACAGACAAGAGGGGAATGATTACAGAATTGCATTGTGACTTACAGTTTGAAACCTACTAGTTCAATTCCCCACATTAACAAAGAAAATAGGAAACATCATAGAATGTTGATCAACATGCAGAAATTTTTATGTTAAAATCCAACACCCTTTCCCAGTTAAGAAGAAAAGTGTAAGGAAATGGAAGCAGAAGGGAATTTTATCTCATAGAAATTATGATATTTCAATAGAAGGGTGGGAAGATATTCCTGAGTCAAAATGGGGTGCGGATGCCTGCCATCACGACCTCTGCTCCCCATGGAACCAAGTTCATGGTCGGTTCAGTTAGGCCAGAGGAAGAAACAAAACACATGGTGATTGGAAAGACAGGAATTACACTGCTACAAGTCACCAAAGACCATAGGCTTTGGAAACAACAAGTGAATTTAGCACGGGCCCTGGGTACAAGGTCAGTATTCAACAATCAATCAATTGTGTTTCTATACACCAACGACTGGCCAACTGAAAGTGAAATTTACAAAGAGCACAAAAATATCACTACCTAGGAAGAAATCCAACTAGATTTGTGCAAGATTTCCACACTGCAACTGCAAAAACACTATGGAAGTTAAAGCCTTAAACCAATAGAAGGATACAGCAAGCTTATGGTGGTGAGTCCCAATGGAGTAAAAATTAATCGACAAGTTCAGTGAAATTGCAGTCAGAGTCTCAGCAGGTGGTGTGTGTGTGTGTGTGTGAGTGTGTGCGTGTGAAGTTGATTCCAATTATTCAAGTGTTTATGGAAATGGAAAGGGCTAGGATTAGCCAAGGCAAGCTAGTGGGAGAAGAAAAACCCTGGAGGACTTGCACTCTCAACTACCAAGAGCATTTATATTGTCTCATTTATGAAGACAGTGTGGGGTGGGCTCAGGATTGAAAAATAGACCAACAGAGGAGAAAAGCAAAGTCAGAAAACACATATATCCAGTGACAGGCTTTCTGACGAAGCCGACCCTGCCCTGGAGTGGGGATAGACTCTTGATTGCCTTGACGAGTGGTGGATACACGAGATAACATACTCGGTATTCACACCACGCCAAAGAAGCAGGTTCGGGACATTTGTGTATCTCAATAAATACTCAAAAATGAAGTTGTTAAAATGGAAAATGTAGAAGGCTATCTTTACGTCCTTTGGAAAATTAAGAATTTTCAAAACTGAACAAAATACTGCTGGTCACATAAGAAAAAATGATGACTGGCATTATGTAAAAATTCACAACGTCTGCCCCTGAGAAGGTACTGATAAGACAGTAAAAATGCACGCCATAGATGAGGAGAAAGCACTTCAAACACATGTCTGCTAAACGACTCGTATTCAGAATATAGAATGAACTTCTTCCTACCCATCAGTAACTAAAATAGTAGATCATCTAATAGAAATTTGAGCAAAGTGCATGAAGGCAGTTTACCAGATGTGAAATTTGTATGGGTAATAAGTATAAGAAAAGTTGTTGAACACGATTCCTCTTGGTGGAAATGCAACGTGAAACAAGAATACAATGACCCCAACGGGAATGACTAAACATTCAAAGACGACCACACCATGTGTTGGCGAGATTTTGAAGTGTGCGGGATCGTGTGGAGTATAAGCAGGTACACTCTGTGGAAATCTCTTCAACAGCCTCTGCCAAAGCTGTACTTGAGCACGTCAAAGACCCTGCATTACCACTTCTGGGTACAGAGCTCCTGAAACACTCGCAATGCCCCACCTCAAGACAAGGACAGGAATATTCACTGCAGCACCACCTGGGGTAGTTACAACCAGAAACGGCCTTAATGTCCATCAACAGTAAACTGTGGTTTATATTCATCAATGGCAAGTATACAACTACGAGAGTGAAGAGCATACAACCATGTACAAAGGCAGGGATGCATTTCACAAGCACCAGCAGAGAAGAGAAGGTAGCCACAAAAACAAAGTAGGATTTCATGGGCATTGATTCAGAAGCAGGCAAACTCATGTATAGGCTCAGAAATGCAGACCCTTCCTTCTTATCTTTGGCCTTGGCACTTCTAGTGCCTGAATGGAGGAACGGAGGGAGGAATTCGGGGCTTTCCACCCAGTTCTGTTTCTTGAGCTGGGTGCTGTCACATGGTGATATGCACTTGGTGAAAATCCATTAAAGTTGTTGGCCTACGATTATGCACTTTTCTTTTGAATGTTGGACTTTAATGAGCTCTTTATCACATATGAAACATAAAGAAAAGCAAGTGACTGGAGTGTAGCCGTTAGTTCGTTCTGATGTGTTTAAAGAGGTGACATCAGATGCACGAGTGGGTACATCCATCCTGGCTAGCTCCAGGAGGAAAGGAAGTATTTGTGCAAAGGCTGTGAGACACAAGGGGAACAGAACAGGTGAATGAGGCCTGTGGAATTTAACGCAGGGATTCACGAGGCAGGTCTCAGGGGGAGCCCTGATCAGGTAGCATTGGTTGGTTCAGGCCATTGGTGAGCCCTCCAGCGAAGGTCATCACAGTGTTCGTGGGGCTCTGCCTGGGATGGTGCGTCAGGTCTGCCCTGGGGCATCAGCGTTTCTATATTGGGCCAGGAGCTGGGAACAGCAGGCAGAGGGGCTCAGCAGGAGCTCATCTACAGGGGCCATGCCAACTGCAGAAAATCAGCTGAAGGCCCTACTGTAGGGGCTCTCTGCTTGAGGGTCTGTGTGATCTTCGGGATCCAAACAAAACATGTGTCCAGGTCTCCATTTTATTTCTGGGTCCCTGGAATCCTTATGACAAACAACGAACAGGACGACTCATTGGTATAGCTACGGGACAAGGGACCATAAGACGACTTAGGGAGGCCAGATGCCTAGATGAGGTGGCAGTGTAGGTTGAAAAACATCTCCAGGGGAAGTTCTTCATGGAATAACCAGAACCTCTAGTGGGCTTGGATATTCTTGCTCAGTCAAGAATTTTAGGCAGTGTGACAACATTTGGGGGATGGAGCTAGTTAAGATAAACGTGCTTTGATATTTGCAAGTAGAAATCGTGGAATCTAAGATTTGCATCTCTACTTCATTTTTAGGTTTGAGTCCTCGGGAACTGCTCGTTTACAAGAACTGTACAGACAACTGCACGTTTGTGTATGCAGCCCATCAGCCTCCTGAAGCCCCCAGAAAAAGATATTTTCTTACTAACAGTTTCTACTGGGTTAGTTGTTGTAGTTCTATGACTTGCAATTATGGAGGACCTACTAATCTTGAGAGGGACATCTTACCCGATTATACAGTTGAGGAGGAACTGGAAGGAACTGTGCGACCGGGGGGGTCAACCTTGTTCCTGAGCTTTGTCTCCATCCTAGTCAGCAAAACACTGGCGTGAGAAGCCCCTGTGGAGGGACCGATCGTCTCCCTGTTTCGCAGAACGAGTTGGTGGTCCTTTGCTTTCTTGTGAGCCAGAGACACGGACCCCCCAGGGGCCCCCTTGGCGAGTTACCCATTGAGGGCTTGTTTCAAGTGAGAAATAAACAGCATTATTGTTTGGGTACTGTGGACTCAAGAGACTTCTTTGTGGTTTTAGCATTTGACCCTTTTTCCCTCATTAGGCATCATCTCACACATAGACAAAAATATCTTGCCACTTTAGGGAGCAGAGATGGGGTATTTTAATAAAAGCAAAACAGTCACAGGGCACAGTCTACGCGCCCCCTGAGAGAGTGGCGCCAGGTCTGCTCAGACCCCGGGTACCCGAGGCACCTGAGCCTGCATCCTCCCAGTTTTCGGGTGGGGACGACGGAAGCAGACCAGGGTCCTGGAGATGCGGTGGTATGTGGACTGTCGGGGCCTGCCATAGAGACTGTGTCCAGCGCCCCGCGTGGCTCAGGCAGACACGCCCCGCGCGACTCGAGCCGCCTCTCAAGGTGGCGCCAGGCTGCCTACAAGGGACGGAACGTTTCCCCAGATGCTGGCATTTGAGAAGGGCGAGCGCCCGAAGGCCAGCTGGTGACCGCCTTGAAATGAACTGTCTCCTTTCATTTACCTCCCGGGAGCAGGCCCCCCGGAGGCCGCGCGAGGCTGCTGCGGGCTCCGGGGCGGTCACCTGGCGCGCTCCCCGCGCGCCATTACGCAGCGGTGGCCGCGCCAGGCCCCGCAGAGCGCGCGGGGAGTCCCCCCAGCCAGCCCCGACCCGCCGCGCCGAGCTCACCTTGCCGGTAGGTAGTTGTAAGCGAATAAGCCTGTAGCTGAAGGTCAGGCATTTTAAGAGCTCCGAGGAGCTGGTGAGGACGGGGCAGGGGCGGATTTCCAGGCTGCAGCTGGAAACAGGTGGGCACCCGGGGCCGGTGCGGGAGGCTTGAGAGAGTCCTACGCGTGTTGCTGAAGCACCGGAAGCCAACGTGCGCTGGAGCCCCGAGCGCTGAGGGTGAAATAAATACCGCGAGGGAGATCCCAAACCGGGGCGAGCCACGGCCTTCAGGAGGGACGCAGGCTCTGCAAAACCGCAGCAGGGGGTGGCGATGAATGCTCTCCCACCTCCAGCCGTCAGGCAGCTATTTTCGTTGCGCTGAGCCCAGCAGGAGGCCGGAAGACAAGGATGCCCTTCAAGGCACCCAGATGCCACCCGCCACCCCCCGGGGCTCGCAGCAGCGCGGCGGAGGCAGAACGTGGGTCTGGAGCGCCAAATGGCAGAGGGGACCCAGGTCTCATCATCTGCCGCAGCGTGATGACCACCCAGTGCCAGAGCTGAGACATCCCCTGCCGCAGGACAGAAGGAACGGAAGCAACGGGAACGGGAGCTTCCTCGGCCCCCACCTCTGTCGCCGACCCGGGATTAGGTGGATAACCAGAGCCCCTCTGCTCTGTCCCCGTTCCCTCACTGTCTGCCCGCACCTCACCCTCATTCCTGAGGTCCAGAGTCCTGAGTGGCCCTCTCTTCATAGGATTTCTCAATTTCCCATTGGCCTGGGCTACTGGGCAAAGGACAATAGTGGGGAGGGACCCAGTGACTCAAGAGCACAGACGCAGTCATTCCTGCCCCTTTTGTGAAGCTGCAACCTTCTATCCCATAGTAATCAGGAAAATCGCCCAGCTAGGACAGTGACCTATTTCCCTGTCTGGAGGGACCCCAGATGGCGGGGGCAGGGCACTGGTCTCAGTTCCCAGTTTCACAGGAGCCATGAACAGGTTTCCTTGGCCTTCCTTTGTACCTTTTGAGCCTCAGTCTTACCAAGGCGAGGGGACGCTGGTATGATGAGTAAACTGTCTTTCTGGCCCACATCGCCCCACCTGTCTCTCCCCAGCAGCTCATGCGGGGCTTGCGGGACGAGGCCTGCAACCACAAGCCCCAGAGGCAGGAAACTGTAACTATTTTTAAACCCTTACGTCAGAATCCCTAAGGGCATAATAGCGTAGGTTGTACTTTCACTTCATCTGGCAAAATTGGGGCTCACAGTGAACGCTGCCATATTGCCTAATGGCAGAAACAGCCCACTGGTTCTGCACCCGTGTAACCCTGCCCTAAATGGCCAGGAGTGGATGGAGCAGGCAGGACTCAGAGTAGAATCGCTGCCTGCAGTCTAGACCAGCGCAGTGGCCCTACCCTACTGTCCCTTCCAAAGCTGGGAAAGTTTGGGTATAAGTGGAGAGGAGAAATAATAGCTGAGGGTAAAAGGATAAACGCAATGAAGGAAATCCAAGATTACATGCATGCTTCAAAACGGGCGCCCTTACGAGGCCATCTCTTAGCTCCACCAGATGCCTGGAGGGGTGAAGCCACACTTTGCTGAGACCACCTCTGATCTTGAAACGCGGACAAGATCAAGGAGAAGCCTACGGACCCGAGTGAGCTCGCCCTGGGAGACGTTTCCGACAGTGTCAAGATGGGCTGGACTGATTGTTAGTGATTGAGTGGGACTCTAGTTACGTGCCAGCATCGATTCCCTTATTTTCAGTCTACACCTGACAAAGACTCCCTCCTTGGCCAAACTCAAAGCGGGCTCCTCTGAGCCCTCTTCTCAACTGGGCCTCGACATTGACCCCAGTCCTGTCTTTGGCCTGTGTCTCCTCGTTTTAGCAAAGAATCCTGCTACATCAGTTCAGTGAGACTGCTCCCACCTTTGATATCTGATCAAGTTCCACCCTCAATGTCCAAGTCCTTGGCCTGCCATCAGCAGGAATCCCCCACCCTTGATGTCTCCTCTCAGCAAAGTTCCACCCACTGAGCCCTCACTTTGCTCGTTGGATATAAATCCCCAGCCGTCTCTACTGTATTAGGAGTTGAGGTCAACCTCTCTGCCCTCTTGCAATCATTTTTGACCCCTATTGCAATAGTCTTGAAAAAAGTCTTTCTTGCCAGTTAAACAACTGTCAGAATACTTTGTCTTTAACAGTCTGGTACCATGACTCGAAAGGATGTGACTCATCATTGGACCCCAAGCCCACGTGTGCACCTGGGGAGCCTTTGCCTTCACTCCTGGCTGGTTGATGGTGGGTCCAACAGTGAGTCCATATAAATGGAGAGCTGGTGCTCTGGATGAAGCACGGTAGAGACAGATTCTGGTTTTTAAGGTTCTCAGTATTCTCTTGAGGCTGTGTCAGAGTCCCAGGGTTTTTTGAAAGGTACTGTATTCATTTTCTAGGGGTACCATAACAAAATACCACACACAGGCTAGGTGGCTTAAATAACAGAAATTTATTTTCTCATAGTCCTGGAGCCTGGAAGTCCAAGATCAAGGTGTTGGCAGGGTTATTTTCCCCTGAGGCCCCTCTCCTTGGCTGGCAGATGGCCACACTCTTGCTACCCCTTCACATGGTCGCCCCTCTGTGCCTGTGCACCTCTGGTCTCTCTCTGTCAGTTCAAATTGCCTCTTCTTAGGAGGACATCATTCTGACTGGATTAGGACCCATCCATATGACCTCATTTAACCTTAATTACTTCTTTAAAGACCCTCTCTCCAAATAGTCACATTATGAGGTACTGAAGGGTATGAATTGGGGGGCATAATTTAGTCCATAACAGGCATCATTGGTTTAGAACATGGGAAATCCTCATTGGGATATCATTTGGTTGGGATTCAGCTCTTTGTTATTTGGGGCATGTTTTCTTTGTAGACACCCTGTTCGGATTGTCTTCCTTTGTCGCCGTTACTTTCACACTTCTCTTCCCCATGGGAAGTTCTCACTCTTTCGACCTCCTCTGAAGACTCCCACTGGCTATATGGTTGGCCACTATGGCGGCAACCACTATGGCGCCAACCATGTCCACTTCCCTCCTTGTTGTCAAATCCTTCATTAGTAAAAATCCTTGATTTTACTAAGGGTAGTTTGGAGGCTCAGTGGCCTCATAGGGAAACTCAAGATCCCCAAGTGGTTCATCTAAGTCTTCTCCCTTCCCATCACCTCCTCTCCTTCTTCCTTTCCCCCAGGCTCCTTGAATCCTCTGGTACATCCCTCTTCAAACCCCAATCTCCCCCCATCCCTCTGTTCATCTGTTGGACCTTCCCCTTCCCACTCCAGCCCTCAGATCCCTATAGTCACTCAAATTTTAGGCTGCCCACCTCCAATGGGGGGCTCTCAAGGGACCAGAGACCCTAAAAGCAACCACCTCAGGCTGAGAAGGCTGAACGGAAGCAGACTGAATGCTTTATCCCCTTAGATGAGCTTTAGGGATGCCCAGAAGCTGCTTGGTATCCCCTCAGCACCTCAACTGAAATTTAGTCCACAGCTCCTGTAAGACTACATGTCACAGCGAAAGAAAATCTTGAGAGTCTCTTCCACGGCGTTGGTGGGACGCTCTAACCTGCAGGTGGAGCAGGTGACCTCAGATTGCCTCATCTGCCAGAAACACAATGCACGTAAAGATAGAAAGTGGGGCAAAGACAAGAGCCAACTCTTTTTATAAACCGGTGACGTTTGCATCCCTATGTTTATGCCTGACTCATGGCTAGGATTTCAGAATGAAAGCTCTAAGACACTGTTCGTATCTTCCTGTATGCTTATGTATGTATGTACTATGCTACATATATATGATATTTTCCTACCTCCAGATATTATCAAATTAATTTATAAAATCCCATAAAGAAGCTTGTTCTAGTATAATTGACTTAGACATAAACAAGTACTTACATAAATGAAATATTCCTAAAACTCTCATAAATATAGAAACTAACCCAAATGCTGTTCTAGTTCATGTGATTTGGCTAAATCTTTGGTAAATAAGATCAGTTTAATATTGTTGATTTAATTTTTAAAAAAATAAAAAGCTGTGTCTTCTGAGTTATCAGCATTAAGAATCACATGAGCAAACATTTTTATTCTATTTAGATTTACTAGTCAAATAAGCTAATGTTATACCTACTAGATGTTTAAGGTTATAAAAATTATAAATTCAACAAAAGTAGAAGTAAAGATGTACTTGAAATGAATTACTTGATGTCCATTAGTTCATGTATATCAAATGCAGCAGTAAAACAAAATATATATATTTTACATTTAAATTTTTTTCTGCTATTGTGATTTTGGAGGTACTTGCCTAACATGCACATGCTATAAAAATAGTTAACAGGAAAATAACTTGAGATGATGGCTAGCTTAGTTTAATATCTTATGAAATTTTCATGATTAATCCAAACATATTCGTTAATACCACATGTATTAAGTTGATGTAAATGAAACAAAAGTTTTATGAATGGACATTTCAACAATTACTATGTTTTATAATATGCCTGCTTTAAAAAGTTTCCAAAATCTTCTTGGCACTTTGTAACTTCAGACTTAACGCTCCATTAAGTAATAGATATTCATTAAATACCCAGATCATTTTTAAGTAGAAACTACTGAAATATTAATGACTAAACATAAGTTTACTTTTATATACTTTGGCTTCTTGTTTCTAAATATTACAGAAGTTCTAAATATATTTTATTCTGTTAATAAACTTTTTTTTTTGCTTCATTGAAAAATTGTACTATGAGGAAGCATAGACCTATAAAAGTTGTGAGATAGTATAGTCATGAAATTTGCTAGCCTGCTACAGAATGCTAGTATATGACAAACAGTTCACAGTTATCTACTCCCTAGTTTTCTCTGTAAAATAAAAGTTGCTAGGTTAAAAATTATGTTCAATATATATAAATGAAACTATTAGAAACAAAAAGGGTGAAAGGAAATAATTTTCTATACAATGTATTCATGGAAAGTAGGATGAGTTTGAAAAGGAAAAGTACACAAGGAAAGTAAGATGCTTTTATAGAAGGTAAAAAGCAACTTGCCCCACAGTAAAAAGCCCGGTTGTTCCAGATGGAGAAGGAAAATGTAGGACAAAACCTGGATGAGTGTTGAACGTGTCAGGTTTGTAGAAAAGGAGTCATATAGATGTAAATATAGATACAGATAGATTTAAATTTTTTTAACTATAAGTGAATTCGAACAGACTATTATAAAACAGAATACTATGCACAGTTGTCTGCATATAACAAAAGGAATCTTATGTTGCCTGGTCAAAGCTGGCTAAGGTTGGATGGGCTTATTTATAACATTTTTTTAAGTGAACTTTAGTATCGAGAGTACACTAATGTAAAACTAGAGTTTGGTTTTCTCTCTCTGTTAAAAAGATGACATTTTCTCAGTTTATTGGTCTGCTCTTAGTAAGAGATTGTAAAAGAACCCTCTTTACCTTGTGAGTAATCTGTAATCCGCCCAGAAAACAAAAATTCTGTGTTTTATCAGAATAATTTCCTGTGCTGGGTGTTGACTTTATCATGTTCTTGATTAAGAGAATGAAGTCTTCTCATTTTAAAAGAGCTAGAGTATTGTTGTTTTTTTTTTTTCCTTACAGTTGTGTTACCTCCTATATTTACTTTTAAAGTCTTGCATTGTCACTGTGGTTAAATAGGTAACTAAGTTTTGTTTCACAGACCTATGATCCTATTTAGTCAAGTGTTCAAACCTTTTGACATTTCTGGTAACGTTGCCTTCCCAAATCAAATCCTAAAGAAATCTTGAGAATCTCAAACAGACATTAAGATTTCCCAAAGGGGGACTTCCTTGGTGGCTCAGTGGATAAGATTCTGCACTCCCAATGCAGGGGGCCTGGGTTCAATCCTTGGTCAGGGAACTAGATTCCACATGCATGCTGCAACTAAGAGTTCACATGCCACAACTAAGGAGCTGGCAAGCCACAACTAAGGAGCCTGCGTGCTGCAACTAAGACCCGGTGCAACCAAATAAATAAATAAAATAAAAAATAAATTTAAAAACGATTTCCCAGGGGTCCCTGGAAAATCAGAATGGGTTGATTCTTTCACCTTGTAAAAAGAGAGACATCAAAAATAATGAGATTTATTTGATATGTTGAGTTGCATGGGAAGCATTGCCAAATAAGAAGAGATGCTTAACCTTTCCTAGGTTATATTTGTATGGATAAAATGTTAGCAATATAAATAATTTAGAAATTGTCTGATATTCCTAGAAATTTGTCAGTATCTATTACTTCCCTGTCCATCAAATGTTCCAGGACTTCTTTGTCTATTAGACAACTACGATATAATGTTATCAGTCATAATTCCAGTTATTATTTTTAACGTTTTATGCCACAAAAATAGCCATATTTCCTGTCAATTGTGTCAATTTTTTTAATGCACTCTCATCAGATCTTTAAGTCTTTTGTCTTCCATATATAGTTTTTGTTTCACTCTGATTCTTCCCTGAAAGCATTTGCAACCAGCTACAGGCCAAAGTGCCTTGTCCTCAGTAAAAGCAATGGTCTCAGAGAACCACGGAAAGGACTCTGACAGCTGCTCTGGGCACAATCGTCTGAAGGCATTGCTTACATAACTTGGAGATGGTACCACTGGACTGAGTGGGGCTTTCCAGAACTCTAGTGGAGAAGCAGGTGGGTTTATAAAACTTCTAAGCCAAGAGCAAACAGAACAAAAAATTATGACATGGGACTGAGTAGACAAACAAAAGATGATTATGCTTTTGTTTCTAGACATAAGGAACTCCTTTCTATGTTCTCGTTATCTATGACTAGTAACAATTTAGTAGACTGTACTTTCGTAAACAGAAATGAAACATTTATCTTTTTCTTCCTGCCTGGTCTTCCCAGAATTCAAAAACTCCTATTGGGTATTCTTCTCTTCAAGGCAATATAATTATTTACATAGGTTCAATAAGAATCTGTCTTCCTTGGGACTTCCCTGGCTGTCCAGTGGTTAAGACTCCATGCTTCCAGTGCAGAGGGCATGGGTTCAATCCCTGGTTGGAGAACTAAGATCCCACATGCTGTGCAGTGTGGCAAAAAAAAAAAAAAAAAAAAGAATCTGTCCTTGTAACAGGACATAATTGGAAACACTGATTACATAACCAAGTCAAGACATTTGACTGGAATGTCATATGGAATGATGTGCACAGAATTATATGTGACCAATTTTAAGGAAGTGAGGTTGACTTTATGGACCAGTGTTCACAAAGCCCTCTTGGGAAAACCTGCCTGGTACCCCGCTTACAGGGTTCCCAGCGTTACAGGTGAGAGGGAAGGTCACTTCCTGGGAGGCCCGGGAAACAGGATATTTAGGGGGATCTCAAAGAGAGAGGAATTCACCCAGTTCTACAGGTACTGCAGGCAAAGTCTGGTGTCAAGTTCTTCGCTTGACTTCCTAGCCTCAAGAAGCTTTTAAAAGTTCAAACTGAGATTCCACGTGGAAAGTGCAAGCAAAGCAAACCCCCAAAAGGCCCATGTGGTCAATTGCCATTCTTGCTGCACTTATGTAAATAATCAGGCCAAACCTAATGAGAGCAGACTTATTTTGTAAATGAGAATAATCTTACTTTGATTATCCTTGATCGAGAAGGGGAGTGACTGTGGAGAGAAATTTTATATTTCAATAGAAAACTATAGCACACCCCATGGGTTAACAGATTCTGGTCCTGATCAATGTCTTTGAGACTTTGTCACTTATCTGCTAACTGGATGGGACCCTGCCGGGTTTGTCAGACCCTACAAGAGTCTCGATTTTTCTAGTTTCCTTCAATATCTGACTACAGTTCTTCAAACAAACATTTCCAAATTTTCTCCCACTCTCATCACTGAGAACTAAAAGCCGACTGCCCAGATCCTTATTGAGACTCTAGATTGTCTCAGAGCTGGACTTTTCCCTCAAAATCTAAAGAAGCCCTGTGAAGGAGGCCAGACAACTCAACCTTAAAAGCTCATCACCACAGCCGGTCATGGATGGGCACTTTTCATCCTCAGCTCCCACTGTGCAGGCCTCTAGGAAGTGCACCAGAACTCCCACATCTTCTAGGTTCTGCTTCAGGAAAAAACCATGACTGTGGCAATTATACCAAAACCTCTCTGATGTCTATGCCATCACCAAAAACATTCAAACTGCAAACAAGTGAATCTGCCAGATTGCCACTGTCACGCTTATTCCACCATCTAAAGAGCCTTTGAGCCCGGCGTCTAGAAATCTTCTCTACTAAGTGTCCTCTGGAACACTGAGTTTATAGTCTGCTCAAACCATTAACCCTTTTTTTCTTATATTTTCATAGAGATCCTCCTCATTAAACACCTGATGGCTCATGCCATCCATCAAATATTCTCTACTACCAAGTCTCAACATGCCAGTCTCAGCTGGTCCTTAACAAACAAAAGACGATCGAATGAGAAATGGATGTACACTGTGCAGAGGCAAGAAGAATGTCTCTTCTTTCCTTGAACAAGAGGAGGAACTCAGAAAGACTCCCGCCTTGACCAAATTCTAGACCAGGCCTCAACCTTGACCCCAGTCCTGTCTTTGGCCTTCCAAGTCCAGGTTTAGCAAAATATCATGCTAAGTCCATTTAGCAAGAACCCCCCCTACCCTCAATATCTCTCTTAGTAATTTCCCATCCACTGACCCCCTCACTCAGCTCATTGGCTATAAATCCTCTGCTGTCTTGGCTATATTTGGAGTTGAGTTCAATCTCTTACCCCTACTGCAATAGTCTTAAAGAAAATCTTCCTTACCATTTTAACAAGGGTCAGAATCATTTTTCTTTAACACATCTACCATAATACAATATAGTATTACACTGGCACAGTTGTAAAATTATAACACAGATACTGATAGTCAAACGTATTAGGAAATTGAGTTAAAGGCTTCCTACCCCTTCCCCTCCTGCCTCCACCAAATATTGCTGTGTCCCTTATGCTCCCACACGTGTGCCCCTGTTACCATAGGGTCCATGGTCAAAGATGGGGGCGGCCGTGATAAAGTAAAGAGCATATCTGGTCTCTGTCTCCAGTTCCGGGCACAGAGCTTCAAAACCTTGGGAATTTGCTGAGTGATAGGAGTGCCTTCTTATTCATAATGAACTGTTCTTTGTTTTTTTTTTTTGGCTGTGTTGGGTCCTCGTTGCTGCGCGTGGACTTTCTGTAGTTGTGGTGAGCGGGGGCTACTCTTTGTTGTGGTGCACGGGCTTCTCATTGCAGTGGCTTCTCTTCTTGCAGAGCACAGGCTCTAGGCGTGCGGGCTTCAGTAGTTGTGGCACACGGGTTTCAGTAGTTGTGGCTCGCGGGCTCTAGAGCACAGGCTCAGTCGTTGTGACGCACGGGCTTAGTTGCCCCGCGGCATGTGGGATCTTCCCGAACCAGGGCTCAAACCCGTGTCCCCTGTATTGGCAGGCAGATTCTCAACTACTGCGCCACCAGGGAAGCCCCATAATGAACTCTTTTCAACCACACTTGAGTTTATGCTAATGTGATGACTTATGGTGGGCCCTTAGATAGCTTCCAGCAAGGGGTTGGACACCCCCAAAAGGCCAAGCACATGATTAAAGGGTCAGAACTTTTAGCCTGACTCCTGACCTCTGGGGAGAGGAGAGGGACCGGAGACTGAGCTCAATTGATGACAACAAGTTAATCAATCACGTCTGTGTAATGAAAGCTCAATAACATCTCTGGACAGTGAAGCTGGGAGACCTTCCTGGTTTTCAAACCCACTGATGTGCTGGGAGAGTGATGTGCCGGGACTCTCAACGTGAGAACCTTGTCCTATCCGTCTCCTCCTGTTGGCTGTTCCTCAGTTGTATCCTTTATAATAAAACAGTAGTCTAAGTACAGAGCTTTTAGTGAGTTCTTTGAGTTGTTCTATCAAATCATTAAAACTAAAATGGGGATGGAGGTCACGGGAAGTCCCAATTTGTAGCCAAGTAGGACAGATGTGCAGGTAGCCTGGGGACCCCACTTGCAGCTGGGGACCTTGCCCTTTAAGCTGTGGGATCTGTGTCAACTCCAGACAGTTAGTGCAGGAACTGACTTGGGTTGTGGGACCCACAGCTGGTGTCAGAGAACTGAGATGCAGTAGTAAATAGATTGAAGGTAAATGATGAGAAAAGATATACAATGCAAACTGTAAGCCTAAGAAAGCTGTTAATGCAATTAGACTCCCAAGCAAAGAGTATAACTAGAGATAAAGTCAGACTTTTCATAATGATAAGGTAGCAATTTATCAGGAAGACATAGCATGTATGCACCGACAACTAAAAAAAATGCACAACCTAAAAGCTGAGAATCATGTTTTATTTGGTGGACTTTCTGAGGACTTCAGGCCCAAAAGACAGCTTCACAGATAGCTCTGAAGTTCTGCTCCGAAGCGATCAGGGAGGGGCCAGGATATATAGTTTTTGCAACAAAGACCAGGTAGCATATAGTAAATAAATAAATAAAAAGCACCTGAATTTCTACTAGCCACCTGTCATGTGCTCAGTAGCAACTATCCAACTGACAACACAGAAATACAAAGGATCATAAGAGATTACTATGAACAATTATAAGTCAATAAAATGGACAACCCAGAAGAAATGGACACATTCCTGTAAGTGTACAATCCCCCAAGACCGAGTCAGGAAGAAATAGAAAATGTACAATCCCCCAAGACTGAGTCAGGAAGAAATAGAAAATATGAACAGAACAATTACCAGTATTGAAATTGAATCAGTAATTTTAAAACTCCCAACAAACAAAAGTCCAAGACCAGATGGCTTCACAGGTGACTTTTATCAAACATTTAGGGAAGAGTTAACAGCTATCCTTCTCAAACTATTCCAAAACATTGCAGGGGAAAGAACACTTCTGAACTCATTCTACAAGGTTAGCATGACCCTGATACCAAAACCAGACAAAGATATCACATAAATAAGAAAATTATAGGCCAATATCACTGATGAACATAGATGCAAAAATCCTCAACAAAATATTAGCAAACTGAATCCAACAATACAATAAAAGGATCATACACCATGATCAAGTGGGACTTATCCCAGGGATGCAAGGATGGTTCAATAGCCACAAATCAATCAATGTGATACGGCACATTAACAAACTGAAGAATAAAAACCATATAATCATCTCAATAGATGCAGAAAAAGCTTTGACGAAATTCAACATCTGTTTATGATAAAAATAAACTCTCAACAATGTGGGTATAGAGGGAACATACCTCAACATAATAAAGACCATATATGACAAGCTCACAGCTAATATCATACTCAACAGTGAAAAACTAAAAGCATTTCCTCTAAGATCAGGAATAAGACAAGGATGCCCATTCTTGACACTTGTATTCAACATAGCATTGGAAATCTTAGCCACAGCAATTAGGCAAGAAAAAGAAATTAAAAGAATCCAAATTGGAAAGGAAGAAGCAAAACTGTCACTGTTTGCAGATGACATGATACTACATATAGAAATTCCTAAAGACACCATCAAAAAACTACTAAAGCTCATCAATGAATTTCATAAAGTTGCAGGATACAAGATTAATATATAGAAATCTGTTACATTTCTATGAACTAACAATGACCTATCTGGAAGAGAAATTAAGAAAACAATCACATTTACATTCACATCAAAAAGAATAAAATACCTGGGAATAAATCTAACTAAGGAGGTAAAAGACCTGCACTTGGAAAACTATAAGATACTGATGAAAGAAATTGAAGATGACACAAACAGATAGAAAGATATTGTGCTCATGGATTGAAGAATTGATATCATTAAAATGAACATACTACCCAAGGCAATCTATTGATTCAATGCAATCTCTATCAAAACACCAATGGCCTTTTTCACAGAATTAGAACAAATAATTCTAAAATCTGTATGGAAACACAAAAGACCTTGAATAGCCAAAACAATCTTGAGAAAGAAAACAAAAATAACATTTCCTTATTTCAACCTATACTGCAAAGGTACAGCCATCAAAAGAGTATAGTACTGTCACAAAAACAGACAAATAGATCAGTGGAGCAGAACAGAGAGCCTAGAAATGAATCCATGCTTATATGGGTCATAATCTACAACAAAGGAGGCAAGAATATACAATGGTGAAAAGACAGCCCCTTCTATAAATGGGGTTGGGAAAACTGGACAGGTACATGCAAAAGAATCAAAATGGACTACTTCCTCACACCATATACAAAAATAAACTCAAAATTGATTAAAGTCTTAAATGTAAGACTTGAAACCATAAAACTTCTAGAAGAAAACATAGGCAGTACACTCTTTGACATCAGTCTTAGCAACATTACTTTGGATATGTCTCCTCAAACAAGGGAAACAGAAGCAAAAATAAAAGGGACTAAATCAAACTTAAAAGCTTTTGCACAGCAAAGGAAACCATCAGCAAAACAAAAAGGCCAACTACGGAATGGTAGAAGATATTTGCAAATGATATATCCAACAAGGGGTTAACATCCAAAATATACAAAGAACTCATACAACTAAACATCAAAAAACAAACATCCAGATTAAAAAATGGGCAGAGAACCTGAATAGACATTTTTCCCAAGACATATATATGGCCAACAGGCACATGAAAAGATACTCAACATCACTCATCAGGGAAATGTAAATCAAAACCACAATGAGATGTCACCTCACACCTGTCACAATGGCTATTATCAAAAAGACAAGTAACAAGTGTTACTTGGTGGGACGAATTGAGAGTAGCACTGACATATATACACTACCATGTGTAAAATAGATAGCTAGTGGGAAGCTGCTGTATAGCACAGGGAGCTCAGCTCAGTGCTCTGTGATGACCTGAGGGGGGGATGGGGGCAGGGGGGCTCAAGAGGGAGGGGATATATGTATACATATAGCTGATTCACTTTGTTCTACAGCAGAAACTAACACAACATTGTAAAGCAATTATACTCCAATTTTTTTTAAATGACAAAAAAAAAAAAAAAAGAACTACCACATGATCCATTGATTCCACTCCTGGGTATTTATACAAAGAAAAGGAAAACAGTAATTAGAAAAGTAACATGTACCCCCAATGTTTATTGCAGCATTAATCACAGTAGTCAAGTTATGGAAGCAACCTAAGCACTCATCAATAGATGAGTGGATAAAGAAGATGTGGTATATACACAATGGAGTATTACTCAGCCATAATAAAGAATGAAATCTTGCCATTTGTGACAAAATGGATGGACCTAGAGGGTATTTTGCTAAGTGAAGTAAGCCAGACAAAGACAAATGCTATATGATTTCACTTATATGTGGAATCTAAAAAACAAAACAAATGAACAAATATAACTAAACAGATACAGAGAACAGACAGGTGGTTGCCAGAGGGGAGGGGTTGAGGGGAGGAGAGAAATAGATGAGGGAGATTAAGAGAGCCAAACTTCCACTCATAAAATAACTAAGTCATGGGGATGGAATGTACACTGTGGGGAATAGAGTCAGTAATTATATAATTCCTTTGTATGGTGACAGATGGTAACTAGACTTACTGTGGTGATCATTTCGAAATGTATGGCAATATCAAATCACTACGTTGTATAATGGGAACTAACCTAGAGTTATAGGTCAATTATACTTCAAATACAAATTCATAGAAAAAGAGAAGAGGTTTGTGGTTACCAGAGGCGGGGTGAAGGGAGGGGGAATTGGATGGAGGTAGTCAAAATGTACAAACTTCCAGTTACAAGATAAAGAAGTACTAGGGATGTAATAATGTACAACATGATAAATAGAATGAGTGCTGCTGCAGGTTATATATGAAACTTGTTAGGAGAGTGAATCCTGAGTTCTCATCACAAGGAAAAGATTTGTTTCTATTTCTGTTTTTCATCTATGTGCGATGATGGATGTCACTAAATGTACTGTGGTCATCATTTCATGATGTGTGTAAGTCACATCATCAGGCTGCACACCTTAAACTTATCCAGTGCCGAATGTCCAATTATGCCTCAATAGAACTGAAAGGAAAAAAATATCCTCCATTGTGAGTTTTTGCTCCAGTTTTAACACCTGTCTCCCCGTCCTAATCTGAGCTCACACTCAAAACTAGCTGAAGCTCAATAACCAGGTCAGCCCCGGGACTTCGCTTCCTGCTTTTTCCTGCTTGCTTGGCTTGCTTTGGAACAACCTAACCCTTGACCCCGGGAAAGGCTCTGCCCACAGATCCTTTCTCTCTCTGCTCCCCACCTGTTCTGTGGGGTACCTTGCTGGCTATGCTCCTCTGTGGCCCCCGCGCACACCGTAGCCCCCTCTCTGGGACCTGGAGTATAATACACTTCTTCCTTCCAAGTCTTTGCCTTGCCCATCCAACATTTCTAATAGGACAGCAGCAGGATGGACAGGCAGAATCTGCCCCAGAGAGATCTCTGGAAATGGAGCCTGTGGGGACAGCAGGGCTTTGGGGGCACAGCTAATTCAGGAGATGGGTGGACAAACACTGCCCCCCCACATTGCAGGGAGCAGCCCCCGGCGGCATCCTCACAGGTCCGTTTTATCCCACAGGAAGGACAGGATCCTCCTGGCCCAAATCCTTCATCAGGCGGGCACCAACAGCAGGCACTTTGCCGGCCGAGCTGCCAGGAAGAGGCTTGCTGGGAAGACAGTAAGTGCCCGGGGAAGCTGAGGACAAGGAATACCCAGGAGGGGGCTCCCCCGCAGCTGTGTGGGGAATGCACAGAGGACTGGAGGTGGCCTGTGGGACTGGGGGCTGGGGGCCCAGAGAAGGAAGGGGGCCGGGAGACGGATGATTCTGAAAGGTCTCAATTTTGCAGTTCTGAGGAAGGGGGAGCCGCCCAGCTTCCTTCTTCCTGGGATTTACCCAAAGCGAGGGCTTCTGAGGAAGAAAGAGGTTGGATGTCTGCCAATCACTCCTTCCCACCAGGGCCCAGCTGACACCCATCCTGCTGGTCTGGGACTCAAGGTCCTGGATGAGGTCTGACAGGTGGATGCAGGTGGAGGCAGGTGAGCTCAGCCCTGCATTCCTATGGGTGGGGCACAAGGGTTCTGGGGGATATAACAGTGGGCCACCAGGGAAGTGGCTCCAGATGCTGGCTTGCTGAAAAGGAGTCTGAAGCTAGTGGTGAGTTGACACAGGAGGGAGGTGTGCTGGGGGCTCAGCCAGGGAGGGGAGGCAGGAGCCTAAACCTGGGGCACCCCAAAGGGGCCCACGGAATAGTGCCGTTTCCAGGCATCATGAAAGGCCCCCATCTCGTCCTTTTGGTCCTCCTGCTGTGCTCGGAGCTCTGTGAGTGCCAGGACACCCGAGGGACCTGGCCCAAGGGCATGGGTGGCAATGCCCTGTGAGAAGCTGTGCTTGTGCGCATGTGAGGGGTCTGCCTTCCAGAACCTGAGAGTGTGGAAAGGGGCCACAGTTCCTTCAGAGGGGCCCAGAGGCAGCCGTCCAGAGGCCATGCTCCCACACAGCTGTGGTCCTGTTGTGTGGGAGTCTGAACCCAGCCTTCCCGCCCTCTGAGCTTGGGCCTGTGTCCCTGCCCAGCCCCAGCCCTGAGCCTGTGGTGCTACACCTGCTATGGCATCAGCAATGTCGGCAATCTCAGCCAGTGCCAGCCCACCCAATGCAACTGGAGCCCTGCTGTTTGCTTTAGGGGCGACCTGACCACAGCCATAGGCAGTGGTGAGTTCCCAGCACCCAGAGCGTGGGGATGGGTTGAGGGGGGCTCTGGGAATGGCAGGGGGCCAACATCAGTGTCACCTGGGGCACAGCCCTGCCCCTCACCGGCCTGCCTCAGTGTCCCCATCTGTACAGAGAGGGGCTAGCTCCCAGAAGCCTCCTGGAGGGGGCGGGGCTGGGGGGGGGTGCCTGGTGGAACAGGACAGCCTCCCAGCAGAGGAATGGAGGGCCCAGCGAGTCTGGGGAGAGGGTGAGGGGGGACGACCCCAGGAGGGTCAGAGGGGGTCTCCCACCCCAGACGGCTCCTTCCGTGCCCGCAGGGAAGGTGGAGTCACATTGCACGGACTGTGCCGTTTCCTGCGAGATAGCTTCCACAGCCACGCGGGTGCTGGCGGCGCCGATAACCCCTAAGTCTGAAGCGCGGGGCGGGACCTGCTGTGCAAAGGACCTGTGTGATGGAGTGGCCCCGGCGGGGCGCAGCCTCTGGGCCCTGGCCGGGGGGCTCCTGCTCAGCCCCGGCCCTACCTTCCTCTGGGCCCTGCTGTGACGACCCCTGCGGCGAGGTCGCCTGCGGCGAGGACTCAGATGGGGAGGGGCATCGTTCGCGATCGCGGCTCCGCGGGGGCGGCACGGCGGTCCCAGCGCAGCACGCCCGCGCAGACGTGTGCGCTCAGACCCGCGCGTGCTCAGCAAACACAGGCTGTGCCGGGACTCGTCCCCTCGCAGGGCCCGGCGCAGGGGCCCCACCCACCCAGCCAGCCCAGCCCCAGGCGCCCAGCGCCCTGCTGTGCCAGCAAGCCGGACATGTTTTGCAAACGCCGTCAATTAACCACTGACTCAAGATGCAGAAACTGAGGGGCGCTGGCTGGACTGGGGCCTGTAGGAGACCGAAGGCCACAGCCCGTCCGGCGGGGTCCCACTCACAGCGAAAATAAACGCTTTCCACAGCCTCCTGATCTTTGCGTGCTGTTCAGCCCCATCGGGGAGAGGGTGGGGTCCCCTGTGACCCCCCCCCCCTCGAAGGGAGACTTTGCTTCAAGCCCGTTTTCCCTGGGCCGGGCGAGCTCCGATGGCTGGGGGCTGGGAATAGGGGCGCCTGTCCCGGAGGGGCCAGCTCTGCACAGCGGTGGGGGTCCCCGCTCTTCCCCGTGAAGCATTTCCTCCTCCGCTCGCCCCTGCGCGTCCGCGCCAAGCAGAGTGGGAGCGGACCAAACTCCTCCCGCCTTCTTCACTCCCTGAGCTGAAAACAAGCGAGACTCAACCTCAAGCCCTGAACATGGCGCGGCCACCCCAGACTTGAGGGGGGTGGGGCGGGGGCCTCTCCCCACTGGGATGGGCCTGGGGGCGGGACTGGGCAGGGCCTCTGACGCCTGGAAATCCAGAAGCCTCTCCCTCAGCACCCTGCCTTCCCGCATCTCCCCAGCCTCAACAGGGCAGCCGGCTTCGAGTGGGCGGTGACACCACACAGGCACACAGTGGGGCGGTCCGGGGGTGGGCGTGTACGGGGTAGGAGCTGCTTCTCTGGAAGAGGGGTCTGAAGACCCCATGCATACCTTGCTGGCCTCCAGCGGGCCTGCACAGGTACCCTCACCCCCAGCCTGGTGGGCCAGTCTCCCTCCTCCTGACCTCGCGGTCCTGTCCCCCTGGGTGACCCCGGGCAAGGGCTGTCCCCTCTGGCCTGCGGGGTAACCAGGGACCTCGAATGTAAGGGTGTTGGGGGAGGGGCCTTGGGGGGGGTGGCAATGTGGGCAGACCCATCTGTGTAGGGAGTGCCTGGGGCATGGCAGGTGAGGAGCCCCCAGGACAGTCCCTGGTGGCCCCTGAGGAGAGGCAGCGGAGCCTGAGGGACGTCCCAGGCAGGGTACTCCTTCTCGACAAGGAGCTTCCAGTCATCCCCTTACACTTTTAAGAAAGATGTTTCCAAAAACTCTCCCATTGGCTAGGTCGTGGGTCCCGAGAACCCCAGGAACGGCCCTTGCCAAGAAATGCACCTGTGAGAAAGCCAGGCCTCAGAGGATCCAGCGCCCAGCCAGAGCCCCACCCCATGAGGACCCAGGGCCACCAAGACACCCCCCCGCCACCCAGATCAGTCACGTCTAAGACAACGGCAACGTCTGCAGACACAGAGGGTTAGGCCCTGAGACCTTCTGGTCACGGGTACCCTGTTGGCTGGGCACTTTGGTTTATGGAAATACAATATAGTCCCCCACGTTTGTGATTCTTCATTAATTGTTACAGAGGAAATCTTCGTCAGCATTTTAGCCATACTTAATGAAAACGTCGGTAAACATCTATGATACGATCTGTGGGAATTAAAACCTTGAGTTCGCCATTTGCCCTTGCTCTGGGGACAGAAAGCAGTCTGGCAAATGCTCCTGACCCCAAAGATGAGTTCTTAAAATAGTTTTCAAAAGGGGCAAGTAGTTTTTCCAAAATATCAAGAGTTTGTTTCAGTGATTCAGAAGAGCATAGGGATAGGGATAGAGAATAGATAGGGATAGAGATAATCAGGGTCAGCTCGAAAATCCCGCCAGGGGATCGTAAATAGAGAGGCAATTTTAGGTGGCTTTGGGAGACCGCAGTCAGTTCGTGATCACTTGAGAAAGTAACGAGAAAATCCTGAAACAATGTGGGCTTGCTTGACTCATAAGGCAGAGCAAGTCGCTTCGCGTCAAAGCCAGACAGGCCTGCCTAACAACAAAACCAAGCTAACTTGCTTACCAAAAAAGCCATGCAATGGAAGTGCAAGTCATGCCTCAAGGCAATAAAACAATAGTGGGAAAATAAGTCATACATCCTGCCCAGTGATATCAACAAGTTAATGACCCCTAGGACATGCTCTCTGCACACACAAACACAGTAATTTAGGGAAAGGTGACATTTCAAAATGAAACACCCTCATTATACTGAGACCTGAAATAACTTTTCCATGGTGCCATGAAAGTCCCGGATGCACCATATAGGGTCAAAAACTCCCCTGCTCGACATGTAGGAGGAGTTGACGTTGGAAGACTCGAAGAACGAGGAAGAAGGTGGTCTTCTCCCCCTCCCCTCTTTTCCTTTGATTAGAAAAATATAACCGCCTAAGTACTCAGGGCAGCGCAATGCTCGCCTGCCTGCTTGTAAGCCTCACAAACATCCTATTCTAATAAATCACTTCTGTCCACCACTTTGCCTCTCGCTGAATTCTTTCTGCGCTGAGACATAAAGAACTGGAGCTCCTCGGACCACCACCACCACCACCACCCACCCCCACCCCCGCCAAAACACCACCTAGCGGTTTCAGCAGGTCTGTAATTTGAAGACTAAGAATGTCCATCACAGGCACTGTACCGTGGTGAGTGGTTTTCTCACTTGTATTTCCATGTTCTCAATCACATTTCTCAGAGGAGCTGGTTTCTGCCACCAAACTTGTGTCTAATTAACCACCAGATACAAAATTGCTCCTCTACATAGAATTAGACAGACCAGTATGAGAACCAGGCATGTGCTTCCCAGGTCAGAGGGCCATTCCTCCACGTATGAAGGTTGGGCAAGCTAGTTACAGAGGTGTCCGTGGTAGATTAACATGACAACAGATGTGGCATCTAGCTTTTCCAGATCAGCCTTCTTTGCTGTGTGTTTCTAGGACCACTGATGTGAGGGAAGCCACTGGTCCGGACAGGTTTCTGGCACACGCAGGGCAGGCAGTGCTGGCTGCCGACGCAGGAGCCCCACCCGCGCTGTGCATGCCTGTGGTTTTGCCGGGCGTGAGGAGCTCAGGAACCAACGTCACCTCCCTGCTCCCTGTGCAGCCGGGGGCAGGTCGGAAGGGGCAGAATTGGCATGATTGAGTAAAGCATAGCGAGAGGGAGGTCATAAGACCCCTCCCCAGGAAGCCTCTGGAAGCCACCTCCTCTCTGGACAGTGAGTACTTAACAGGAGGGGTGGGATAAGTCTGGGCACCTGCTGTGGGTGGCGCCACCTGGGGAGGTAGAGGCACAGTCTGCTGAGGACCCAGGTCCCCAGTACCAAACTCTGCCCACCAGAGCAGAAGGGGCCCTAGGGTGAAGCCATCCAGGAGAGCAGTTCTCTCCTGGGAAGGAGCTTTAAAGCACTTCTTCCCCTACAGACACACACACACACACACACACACACACAAGTGTAAGCAGCTTTTGGCAGGAAAGAGTTCTCTGCAGGAGGTCCCCTTTGTCTTATCACTGACCTGAAACCTGGCTCCCCCCATGCTCTACTCATCTCTGGCTCAAGCACACCTTTCAAATGTTTTGATCGCACGATACCTTGCTAAACTGCTGGATCAACTTCTTTGATCTGTGGATCAAAGAAGTAGAAATGAAGAATAAGTAACCAATGACCAGGTAATGATTTTCGAGCAGTGAGCAGCCGGACCTGAGTTTGGTAACACACATACACACACACAGCACACACACACACACCAGATGCCCATACACAGGCACACGCACATATACACACACACGCGGAGATTCACACATATACCTACACACACACGAACACACGCATGCACCTCTGTCCTATCTGGGACTCACTGCTGGCCTCGGGCACCATGGTCTCCAGCAGTCTCACCACGCAGGGGAGTATGAGCCCCTCTGCGGGAGGACTGACCGCTCCCTGCAGGACGCAAGGGGCCCACGTGTCCCGAGGGGCGGGAGCCAGGCCCCGTCCTCCTGAAGAGGCCTGAGGCACAACCATCAGCCTGGATTCCTCTGCCAGGCAATTTCTTGGGCTTTTTAATCTTCCATCGTGATGAGTGGCTACTAATTATTGAAAGAATCTTCTTTCAGCCTGCCATCTCTTCTTTTCTTTTTGATTGCTGTATCATGATAGGCAAATTTTTTCACCGTTCGTATTCTTGAACGTATCGGTGGATTACTTAAAAATGTTTTCTGTTACTACGTGAAGAGGTGGTCTTACGTTTCTTCTAAAGACCTCTAAGTTTTCCACTTGCAGTCTGAGTTTTGATCCACCTGAAATGTTTTCTCCATGACGCCCCTACCCAAGTCCCAACACGGTTCATCTTCCCTCCTCTGAGCTGCAGGCCGGGGCCCCCCTATGCCGGCCTCCTACAAGAACCCCCAAAATCACTCAGCTCCCGCCAAGCCCACTCCGTGCTGTTTTTAAAACATTTTTAACTTTTCATTTTTAAATCAGTTCACACGTACAAAGATGTTTCAAAAATAATGCAGCGTTTCTAGAATTGCTTCCCTCATCTTCCCCAAATGTTAACTTCTTACATAACCGTAGCACTGCCGCCAAAAACAGGAACTCAGCACCGGTGCCAGACCCTCAGGCCCTTTTGGAATCCCCCGCCGTCCATCAGTTCTTCCCTTGGGTCCACAGCCCAGTCCGGCACCGCACCTCCACACTGTGCCCTGGTCTTCTCACCCCGACACCGCCCCTAGAGGCCCCGGCCACTCCCGGCCTCCCAATGCCCATGGCTGACATTCCAGGGCTTTCACTTCGCCTCGTTCTAAGACCCCCTAGTCAATCATAGCCGTCCGTGTTTTTGGCAGCTGACGCTCACAGGTTTGCCCAGCGGTCTGTGAGCTAGAAACACCCCCCAGGCGCCACACACACTGAGGTCCCAGGTCCCAGCCCTTCACCCCCCAGCCCCCAGAGCACCTCCTGGGAACATCCGAATCTGCAAGGCCCGCGGGCACAGACCTGCACAGTGGCCACCTTGGGAAAGCTGGCTGACTCGAGTCTGTCTGTCCCACTGGCCCCGCTGCCCAACCAGGAGCAAGAGCCCCCGGCCCTCTCCTCTGGCTCTTCTGTTGGGGGGCAGGTGCCTCACTTCCCTCCGTGGCCCAGATGCTGGTCACCCTCGGAGGGAGGCCTCCCGGAATACAGGGTACCAGAGGGAGCAGTGTGCGTGTGCCTATGTGTGCATGTGTGCGCTGTGTGCACGTGTGTTCTAAATTAAATTTTTTTAATATTTATTTGTTTATTTATTTATTTACTATTTATTTTGTCTGCTCCAGGTCTTAGTTGCAGCATGCGGGATCTTCGTTGCAGCATGCAGGCTTCTTAGTTGCGGCATGCATGCAGGATCTAGTTCCCCGACCAGTGATCGAACCTGGGCCCCCTGCATTGAGAGCGCGGAGTCTTATCCACTGGACCACTAGGGAAGTCCCTGCACCTGTGTTCTGTGTTTGGTGTTGGTGTCGTGTGCACAGGGCTGGTGTTGGCATGTGTGCACGCTGTGTGCTCAGTGAAGATGCAGGGCTGGGCATCCCACCAGAGCGTGGCCAGGGCAGCCCTCCAGTTTCCTTTTCCTGGCCCAGCATGGGCAACAGAGGAGAGGTGAGGGGCACCAAGACGGGCGGGTGGCTCCTTTGGCCCCAAGGAAGCAAGCCAGGGGGCTGGGGACCCAGTGGGGGAGGGGCCTCCCCTGCCCACCCAGGACAAGAGGGTCTGGGGCAGATCCCTCTACCCCACTTCCCTGGCCACTCCTGCAGTGGGGGATTCTGAGTGAGGCAGAGGTGAAACCTGTGCCATGAGGGGAGAGCCAATTCCCAGAAACAGTGCAAAAGTCGGCCCTCAGGGCCACATGGCCTGGCCTCTGCTGACCCGTCCACAGCCTCCCCTCCCTTAGAGAGTGATGGCCAGCTGGTGAAGACCCACTGCGAGCCAGACAGCACTCACCCAGGACCCTCCATCTACTGGGGAAGGGAGGGGGACCAGGGACTCCACTGTGACTGTGCAGCCTCCCCCAGAAAGGGGCTGCCAAGCTCAGCCAGGACAGGGGCTGCAGGGGAGGGAGCTGGGCGTGCAGAGGTGGTCCTGAAGGACCAGGACCCCCCAGGAACTGAAGTTAGTGCCCTAACTATGCTGGTGATAACAGGCGCGTTGGGAAGTAGAATTAGAAACAAATCTCCTGCAAACCCAGAAAACCTCTGCACGTGAATTGTGTTACTGAATCAGCATTAAACAGAGCACTGTGCATGTCACGGGCGGTCGCTAAGCTGAGAGATGGCAAAGACGGTCAGCTCCCCTGCTGCACGCCAGTTCTCCAGGTCTACCGTGACTGGTCCTTGGGGCACTGCAGCACTGACACACGGCTCACCCCAAATTCACCTTTTAAAAGGATTTAACTCCATCTCAAGTTAGCTCAGTTCTCAAGAGAGAGAATTCATCACGACCAGTTTTCAAAAGTGATTGCTCCAAGAAGAGAGAGGCAGGAAATTTCCTTCCTTTCTTGCTCCAGGGAGGATAATTTTTTGCCTTATGTTTAATGTGTGCCCCGCACGTGCAGGATGAATGATGACCCTCTGCCGGCGTCTGTGTTTGTTCTGCTGCTCACTGCCTCTCAGTAAAGGGTGGCCAGGCTCCCATCTAATGTGGCTCAAATCAAGTTCATTTCCATTTTACATTCCATTTCTTTCTCCAACTCAATGCTTTTATTACATAAATTACTCTGTTTCCTATAGAGAGCTCTAATAAGCCATCTGAAAAATAAATGTCATGAACTAGGGGCTTTGTCCCTAAGGTAGAAATGGACAGAATCAAAAATACCTAGTGCCTCCACACAGCAAGAATTTATATGTGTTGGTCATAATGAGAAATATATTTCTCATGGCAGATGTTGGTCAAAAACATGTAAGAGGGGCTTTCCTGGTGGCGCAGTGGTTAAGAATCCGCCTGCCAATGCAGGGGACATGGGTTCGAGCCCTGGTCCGGGAAGATCCCACATGCCACATGCCGCGGAGCAACTAAGCCCGTGAGCCACAGCTACTGAAGCCCGCGCGCCTAGAGCCCGTGCTCCGCAAGAAGAGAAGCCACCGCAATGAGAAGCCCGCGCCCCGGGACGAAGAGTAGCCCCCGCTCGCCGCAACTAGAGAAAGCCCACGTGCAGCAGCAAAGACCCAATGCAGCCAAAAATAAATTAAATAAATAAATTTATTTTAAAAAAAACAACCATGTGAGTGTGTGCTCGCTCAGGCTGAGCCTCCTGGTGGGGTGGGAGGGGCTGGGGACCGCCCCAGGCAGGAGAAGGACTGTGCCTGGGCGCCAGCCACATGCCCTGTGCTTGACCAAGGCTGGGCCTCACCCATAGCCTGAGTCCCACCCAGGGCCCAGAGAGAATTCTCTCCGGGGACGCAGGCTGAGGCCTGGCTCTTGGGGGCCAGGAACAGTGAACGCTCCCTTCTTTTGCCAGACCCTAAAGCCATGAGACATACAGTAGAGTAAATGTTGTCAGGACAAAGCCCGTTTTTAAACAATTTCCCTCCCCCCCCTTCCCTTCCCCAGTATCCAGGGAAGTCCCTTCTAGAGAGAGCCTGCGTGAGGAGCGTTTCCAGGAGCCCAGGCCTTCATGGCAGCGCTGAGCGGGGGCCCCGCCAACACCCACCTGCTCTTCCAGGGGCCCCCATCTCCTGGCGGGGTCCCCCCTCCATCCCTGCCTTCTCCCCTCCCTCCTTCCACAGGGCTGGCCTGCAACGTCCTGAAGGTTCTCCCATCTGACCCTGCCCCTCCTCCCTTGCCCTTCACAGGCTTCCGTCCAGATCCTGCCCTTCTCTCTCTCCCTGGGGGTCTGCTTCTCAGAGCACCCAAACTGACACCCCCTCCCCGCCCCTCGCCTCCCCTCCCCGGCATGGAGGAGTCATGGACACGGGGTAGTGAGGCGGGTGTAGGGAGACACGGGCGGGCCCTTGACCTGGGGCAAAGGGTGTGGGCGGAGCAGAGAGGAGGTGGGTTTGCGCTTCTCGGGACGCGGGCAGCCCCGGGGTGGGGCACACTCCAGTGCAGCTTATCGCCCAGGGGCGGGGGCTGGGGACGACCCGCTGACCACCTCCTTCCCCGGGGGGTGCTGAGGGCCGGCTTTTCTGCACTTCCTAGTAGAAATTTTACAAACAAGCTGGTTTGCAAAAGGTCTCGTGACAGCAGCAAGAGACGAGAAGAACAGAGAGCCTCCTGCGCGCTCCCCGACTTCTGCTGCCGCTCGCTGGCTCGGCGCGGCCGCCGCAGGGAACACATCCCATCTCCCCCAGAGGAGCCAGTTAGGACAGCGACAGGGCATGGACGGGCACTTGAGCCGCGCTGCCTCAGCCCAAAGGGAGCCTCCTCTGATGGGCAACCCGCTGGCCAGGCTGAGGCTTGTGAGAACTGCGCTTAAGTCCGAGTCTGGAGTGACGCTGGTGAAGCAGCGGTGGGTGTGAGAGGCACGTCCAGCCTCCGGCCATCTGGGCTCCCAGTGGCCAGGGATGGCTGATTGCTGCCCCTCAGGCGGCACAGGGGCCAGGCCCGGCCTCCCGGCTGCGCTGTTGGAAGAGCTCAGAGCCGGCCCACCCGGCCCGCCGGGCAGAGCTGCCGGGAGGGCCCGCAGGGTCCTGGTGCCAGCGCCCCCCTGGACATCCGGAGCCCACTCCCAGGCAGGACATCAGAGTGTCCCCACGGAGGGGCTCTTCCCCACCCCCACGACACCTTGTGCAGCTTGAAGCAGAGATGCTTGTGAGAGTAAAACCCCAAGACTCAAGCTGGGGAGAACTACAGGGTCACCTGACCAGGGCCCAGGGCAGGAGCCGCCTGGAGGCCTCTGAGATAAAAGCAGCGGCAGGGAAAGGATGAAGCCGGCCTGTCCCCGGGACCGTGTGAGTGAATCCACCGTGTCCGGGAGAAAGGAGAACAGAGAACAGCGAACAGCTTCAGGGGAAACCGGCCGCGGCCTAGAAGCCTGTGCAGGGTACACTGCACGCTCCGGTCACCAGAGGGCGAACGAGGGCAGAGGGGCGCGCGAGGGGCGGGGACTGGGGACTGGATGGAGAGGGGCGGGGGGAGGAGACTGCGGACGGGGGGCGGGAACAGGGGACTGGGGACTGGCTGGAGAGGGGCGGGGGAGCCGGAACTGGGGACTTGGGGAGCGAGGTGGGGTGCAGGACGCGAGTGGAGCCGACTGGGGAGGCGGGCGGCGCCCTCACCCGTGCGTTCTGCCGCGTGCCAGCCCGGCCCCGGCGAGCACCAGGGACAGGGACACGTTCCGCCTCCCGAGGCCCCGCCCTGGGCCCGGCCGCCACCGCAGGCTGAGCCTGAGCACCGTGCAAAGGCAGACAGCAGCTGACACCCGGCGCGGGTGGATGTCCTTCCCTTCGCAGGATGAAACCAAAATGCCCGAGAGCGACGATTGCCCCATCTGCACCCCAGCCGCCGCTCCCCCTTGGCGCCGTCAGCCCCCATCCTCCGCAGACGCGAGGGCAGTGGCTCCAGGCTCCCCTGCTCAGACACCGCCGCCTCGCCCGGTGACGCCTGATACAGACCCAGGACAGGACTAGGGGCCATCCAGCAGCAAATGTGCCCCCCATAATTCAAAGTGTGTGTCACCCAAACCTCAGTAGTCTCTGCCAGCAGAACGTTCCCCAGGAATCATGAGTTAGGAGTACAGCCCGGATAAATTTTACACACATCCTGCGGGGTGGAGGGACCTGCCACCTTCCGCCTTTGCCCTGCTGGGCTTCCCTCCCCCACTCCCCCAGCAGGCTCTCTCTCTTTAGAGGGAGTGTCACCACCCCATGGCACATACCAAGAAGGAAGACTTCCCCCATCTGAGCCCTGTACCCGTCTGACATCGCCCTGGACTAAAGGGGCAGCTGGAGCAAAGCCTTGAGGAATGAAGCGTGGCTGAGGGTGGGAGGGCTGGGCCACCAGCACAGACGCTGCTCAGCCTCCGCGCTGGAAGATCTGGGCCTCTTCACTTCCTGGCTCACCTGCCAACCTTGCAGGGCTCTGGGGCACCAGCACCTGGCACCAGAGGGCACTCCAGGCCCAAGGGGTGCCCAGACCTCCTTCAGGACAGCCAGGAGAAGGGACGGGCGAGCAGGAGGGAGGCCTAGTGACTTCTAAAGGGGGGATAAGGATTGACGGGCCAAAGGGGTCCGTTCCCTGGTTTCCTGGACCAGCCTGGCTAGCATGGGGACCTGGGAGCAAGCAGGCCAGTGAGGGGGGCCGTGCAGGAGGACACTTGGCCAAGGCTGCATCCACCTCTACCCATTGGGCAGTGCTCAGGACAGGGGCTGCCCAAGAAGCTGTGAGGCAAACTGGATCGGAAAAGCAAGCAGCCCTGGAGATCGGCAGTTTGCGAAAAGCTCAAAGAACTTGGCAAGCTCAGAGCTTTCAGGCAGCCTTAGAAGAGGGAGCAAGGCAACATGGAGAGTGTACAGAGTGACCCCAGTGAGGAGTTAAAACGTTTTTCACAACCTAAAAGTTGAGAGTTATGTTTTACTCGGCCAGACGTTTTAGGACTTCAAGCCTGGGAGGCACCTCAAGTAATCCCAAGAGAACTGCTCTGAGGAGGCGAGGCGGGAGCCAGTTGATATGCACCTCAGCTGTCTGGGGCCAGTATCCTGTGTTTTCACATCCTGAGTTTCCTCAGGGCTCACCGTAGGGAGTGGCTGCAGTCTGATGGCTGCTAGATGGCAGGTATTCCTTTCAGCAGCCCTGAGTTTCCTCAGGGCTTACCGGCTCCTGTGGGAGGGCTGCAATCGCTGATGACTGTGACATCCTTTGTTTACTGATATGGCAGGAAATGTTCCATTTCTCACCAGAGACCAGGGGAGTGCTGGGAGGGGCGCCAGAACTTGGTGGGGGGGTGTCCATGTGCCCCCACTGCAGGGGCCTCACTCCAACCAGGCCCTCTGATAGTGGGGATGGAGCCTGCGGCCTTCCCAACCTGCCCAGCCCCGCCCTGGGTGTGCATGGGGCGAGGTCCCAGCCAATGCTGGTATGACCACACCAGAAAGCCAGGCACATGAGTGCAGGCAGCTTTATGTAGAATTCCTCCTGGTCAGAACCGTGGACTGTTAGAATCCAGAAATCAGGACAGATCACGGGGGCTGGCCACCTTCTGGACATTCTGAGGAAATTACACTCTATCTGTAAAAGGTCACTCTTGGGGACAAGAAGTCCTTAGAGGACATATCCTCGGACAGAAACTGGCCCAGATGAGAGAAGACTAAAAGCACTGGGGATTTCCCTGGTGGCCCAGTGGCTAAGACTCTGTGCTCCCAATGCAGGGGACCCAGGTTCCATCCCTGGTCAGGGAACTAGATCCCACATGCCACAACTAAAGATCCCGCATGCCGCAGTTTCCTATGTGCTGCATCTAAGACCTGGTGCAGCCAAATAAATAAATAAATATATTTTTTAAAAAACACTAAAAGCACTGGATGCTGAGGGGCCGTATAAACCTAATCCCAACCTCAAGGCAGGGAAAATCAGTAAAACGGAGCAGGGAGCAGGTGGTTGGCCAGGATGCCCCAGTCCTGGCCAAAGTGTCCAGGCCCCAGGGTGCCTGTGCCCCTCCAGGCCATTGCCTGCCAGGTCCCCTGAGACCCTATGAGGTGGGCGATTCCGTGCCCAGGGGAGATAGAGAGAAAGTTGCAGCTCTGAGCCAAGCTTGCCCAGAAATCCCACCCACTGCCACGTGTCTGAGGTGCTTCCGAGAGGAGAGGTTCAGAGTGACCCAAAGGCACCCACCTCACGGTGGCCGCGGGACTCTGGGCCATGATGAGACGAGCGGCTCCCGCCCCAGGCACACCGTGGATGGCCACTGTCATCACGTGGCACCCAGCCAGAGAGATCCAGGTAACCGAATTTCCCCTGCTGGCGGTCCTACGTCATGTCTGCCCTGCAAGGATGTGTACGCAAGGCCCAGGTGGCAGAGATGACACACCTCGCGAGTTCGGACCTGCTTCCCCAGCATAGGGAGGCTTAGTTAGAGATAGCTCATTGGACTCACTGTGTGCCTGCTCCCCTGGCCACCACGCTTCCCCTGAACCGCCCCGTCACAAGCCCCAAGTGCACTGCAGGGGGCTGGCCTGGGCATTTGGGCCTCCTGGGATTTGTGACATGTGGGACTGGCAGCACAAGGTCAGATTTTAAGATCTGTGTGGAAAGGAGAAGCCGCAGGGTCACAGGGGGCATGGGCAGCTCTGGGGGGGGGGGGGCAGGCCGGAAGGAAGGGAAGCAGAGACAGAGGCAGAGGTATCTGCAGAATGACCAGACCCGAGAGTGGGGAGACACACACCTGGCCATTCCAGCAGGTGTCCAGTGGGTGAGAGGCAAGTTCCCAGAGCCCAAGGTTGAAGGAGGGAGACTGAGTGGGCCCCCCAAGGGTGGGTGGGCCTTTTAGGAAAGCCCCCGTGGCATCACTTTGGTCCCAGGAAACGCCCCTGGCTGATGAGCCTGGCTACTACGTCAAGCTCATGGATATAGACCAGGAAGTCACACCTCCCAGGGCTGCCATGTGTTCGAGGGCGTGGCCTTCTGAGTGCAGCAGGCTAATCTGGCCACCCCCCCAACACACATCCCACCCTCACCCCCATCAGACAAATCTGACTGGACTGTATGCTGAGAGCAAGCATCAAGCTCAAGGGAACCAGCCGTCCGTCCTCCTGGCCACAGTTTTCAGATTATGTTGAGGGGGAGGGGGCGGAGGTGAGGCAGTTCCTCCCCAGAGGTGAGACCCAGAAGGGGGCTAACCAAAGGCCACAGCCTACTGCATGTCCCTGGGCCCCAGGGCTGTGTAACCCCGAGGATGTCATCACTCCTCAGCTGGGACATCTCATGACACACAGAGTCCCACCGTCAGCCTCCAAGGAGAAAGCCCCCAAAGCCTCTCCAAGTCGATCTATCCCACTCTCCTGTCATCGGAGAAGCTGACCCGACCCACAACTCTGAACACACAAACCCACTCAGCAGACAATCACACAATCACTCGTATCCGTGCATAATCACATGGTGCCTCGTGTACCCCTACCTTGCCCATGGGACTCTTCTCCTGTTACAGGATCCCTCTTCCCACCCTGTTCCATCCTGGCCACCCCGCCATCCTGCCTCAGTCCCTCTCCCTTGTATAGTTAAGAGGCCACTTCTCCTGGGGCCCTCCCCCACTGTCACCGCTGATGCCACCAGCAGATGACACCCAGAAAGGCTGCAAGAAAAGGTCACGTGCAAAGTGCAAAAAACAGCTCCAACAGGAAATGTGCTGTGAAAGTAAGAAGTGCGAATCTGCAGGGACCCATCAGGCGCTGAGAGGACTCTGCACGAAGAGAAAGGAACCAGCAGACGGTGACACGTACAGGAAGGGCGCTCTGCCTGGCAGCCCCCGCCCACGGGCAGGCCTTGGCACCTCCAGCTCCCGCCGGCTGCGAGGCTCTTCCACCCCCGCCAGGGAGAAGCAGGAGCAGGGCCTGGGGTGCTGCAGAGCCTGGGCCCTGAGCCTGGCTCACAAGCCCGGGGTGGGGGACGCAGGGCCGCACACAGTGGGTGCTCTGTGAACGTTTGCTGAAAGGCAATTAATGGCACCTGGAGACAGAACACAGGAAACGCACTGGCGTCAGACTGAGCACGGCCCGCTTCACTCTAACAGGGGCCGCTCGGTTCCGCGCTGAGAGGGTCAGGTCAGGCTGGCTTTGTGAGGACGCGCCCCGCACCCAGCCCCGGATGCAGGGGAGCACCCAGGGGGCTCTTGAGTGCTCCTGGGCTGAGGGTCAAGACGCTGGTGCGGCCCGGATCTCCTGCTGGAAGGCACTGTGGCCCGCAATCACTGCCCCGGAAGCCCCCTCGTCCTGTCACCTCCCCCCCCCCACCCCCGCAACCACGGGACGGCTAACAGCCGGGCGCCAGGCGAGCCCGGGGCCCGGGCGCAGCGTGCTGAAGGCCTCTTCGCAGCCCCCATCCCACTCCGCAGAAGGGGTTCCGAGTACTGCCCCCTCGGCCTCCCCGGACGCATCCCCTCCCCCGAGCTCCACCTCAAAAGTGTCCGGCCACCTGGGGGCCTCCCCCACCCCTGCCCAGCCTGGCCGGGCAGTCGCGATACGTCCCCACCCAAGCGGACCAGACGGACCGGCTGCGACGGGCCCTGCGCAGGGGTGAGGCTGGTGGGCGGGGCCTGGGCGCCAAGTCCCGCCTCCCGCACGCCCCCTGCGCTCGCGCGCCGCCTGGCCGCCCGGGAGAGCGGGGTTCCGCGGTCTCGGGCTCGGGGGCAGGCTTGACTGCGCGGCCGGGCCGGGGATCTGCGTCTGCCTGCGGTGAGTGAGGGCCCGGGCCGGGCGGGCGGGGGCGCGGGGACGGGGCCCTGCCCAGCGAGGAGGGGGAGCAGGCGAGTGGGGCGCCAGGGAGGCGGGAGAGGCCTGCGTGAGGCAGGGGGTCGGGGTTGCGAGCGGCCCCGGCCCCTGGGCGCCTCGCCTCCACTCCCGGCCCCCAAGCCTCCCGGCCCTCCCCAGTATTTCCAAAGGACGAGGGCGGGAGCGGGCGGAGACTGCAGCCGGGCGCCCTCCCGGGCTGGGTAGCCTAGGGCTGCGCAGGCGCCGGGGGCCCATCGCCCAACTCTAGGGCCCATCCCCTGACCCCTCACATGGGGACTGGGGAGGGGCCAGCCTTCCTGACTTGAAGGGGCTGGGATCTTGGCGCGCTGGCAGGAAGGAGAGAGTTAACTGCCCTGGTGGGTCACCATGGGGACGGGAGCCTGCCTTGGGAAGAAGTGGAAGCACCTTGTTTGGCATAGATTACGCAAGTATATGAGGTGCCTAGGAGCCCAGCCCCCTGCGCTGGGCCACCTGGCCCCTTCCATCCCTGGGGTCCAGGACGTGCTCCTACCTCTCTTGCTGGCGTCACTGAATGCCAGGCTCTCCCGGAGATCAGCGCTGTGAGCCTGGGGGAGGAGTGCACAGTCTGGGTCCCGAATGGCCCTGCCCGCAAACCCACGGGCTCCCCTCCGGGCTCCCTTCCGCCTGGCCCTGCTAATGTGGACACATTAGTATCCAGTGCCTGGACTCAGCCCAGCAGGGCGCACTTGGTGGGGTGCCTGGCAGCAGGCAGTGGGGATGCTGGCCGTGACCGCGCAGGTGCGCCCCAGAGCTTCCTTCAGGACAGCTCAGAGCTCCTCCCGCCGGAACTTCACTTTGTGGAGGAGGAAACCGAGGCTCCTTCCTCCCTAACTCCCGGGATCCCGGAAGAGGCCCCGGCTGGGCCTGGCGCTGTTCTTGGACCTCTGCAGCTCCTGCTCCCAACCCCAAGACGTCAGCCCCTGCCCAGACCTGAAGCCCATTCTCAGGGTCTCCACCAGCCCCTCCCAAAATCTGTCCTCTCCCTGGCATTCTCCTTCCTCCCGGTGCCTGGGGACTAGCCCTTCCCCCGCCCGCCCACGGCTGTCCCCAGCAGAAGGTACCAGACTGCTCCTCCCACACGGCGCCTCCTGCAAAACAGAGAACCAGAACCCCAGCTGGTCGCATTCAAAGTGCTTTCTCCACCCACTGCCAAGGACCTCTGCCCAAGGGAGGGTCCTGGTGCAGGACAGCGCCCAGGGACTCACAGCCACCTGCCAGAGCCTGTGCCTGTTCCCGCTGGGGTGACTGGTGGCACACTGCTGGGTCTCCCTGAGCCTCCCCCAGCCACGAAGTGGGGAGAGTAGCAGATACGTATGGGGTCATTGTCTTCAGCGTTAAATAACACAGAATGGGAGAGCCCCTCGCCCCTGCCCCAGCACAGAAGCTGCCCAGGTGGATACTCAGCTAGATACGCCTCATGCCCCCAGCCCATCTCTAGGTCCCCATGTCAGGCACGGAGCTGGCCCCTGGAAAGTTCTGGACGCAGGTCAGCTAATATTACTGGTCTCCATCCCCCCCCAGGGCCCCTGGACTCGAGAAATTGCTAAGAGGCCAGATGAGAATTCCAGGCAAGGCTTTACTGGGGCTTGAGCTGCAGCACAAGGAAGCAAAAACAAGGAACAGCTCCCGAAAGGAGCTACTTGAGTCCTTAAATGGGGTGACAACGGGGCAGATCTGTGGGTCACGCAGGAGGCAGAGCTTAGGTGGCCTCTCCCCCCCTTGGGGGTACCGGGCAGGAATGATGTGCAGTGCCCTGCTTTTGCTCCCAGCACCTCAAAAACGTAGTTTGTGGCTTCTTGTACCCTGTCGCCCCACTGTGCGTGGGTGCAGTTATTTTTAGTCACTTATAGTTTCTTCGTATCTTGCTGCTCTAGGGGACGTTTGTCCAGGTGCAGGCACTCTGATAGAGGATCCCAGGTCCCAGCCTGTCTCACCCTCACCCCCAGGACCGTGGGCAGGGGCCACTCCCTTGACCTCCCTTTCTGGGTGATTCTGAGAACCTTAATGGTTTCCCTCATCTGGCCTCTAGTCCCCCCTCCCCCAGCAGCAAGTGCCGCAGACTTGGGGAAGGGTCTCAGCTAGGAGTCTGCACTGAGCGAGGGGAAGGTTGGGAGCGGAGCAGAAAGACCCTCTGTGCTCTGGCCCTGCTGCTGGAAGCTGGCAGCTCCCCCCATCTACGAAGTGGGGACACCAGGCTGCCCCCAGGGCCAGTGTCCCGGACCCCACTGGGAAGAGCAAGGCACTGCCCCTGCCCCAGGGCCCTGCGCAAGGGGTGGTGAGCCCCGCCCTCCAGCGAGCTGTCTCTTTAGTGCAGGGCTGACTTCTTTGGCTTCGTGAGACCCCAGCCGGGACGCCAGTCCCCTCCAGAATGAAGGTCTTCCTGCCGGTGCTGCTGGCTGCCCTCCTGGGTGTGGAGCGAGGTGAGGTGCCCTGGGGCCCCAGGCCTCTGAGCGGGCTGTGCCCTCCTCCTGGACTCCCTCTCCCCTTTCTCTCCCGAGCGGTGCCCATGTCACCTACTCTGTGCCACCTCACAGCTTCCTCTCCCACGGCGAAGCGGTCCCTCTTACCCCCGCCCCCACTGGCGGCTCAGCCCTGCCTGGACACTTGGGGCATCACTGGAGCTCCTCCAGAGCCAGGGTCTGGTGTCCTTGTCTTCTGGGTCTCCAGCCCGGGCCCAGGATACCGTAGTTGCTCAGTCAATGCCTGCACGAGATGGGGTGTCCTCATGCCTCTGGGTCCGGGCTGGGAGGGGACACAGGAAGACTCCTGGGCATGAGACAGGCATCCCTCCTTCTGCAGCCCACTCCCTGGTGTGCTTCTCTTGCGTGAATAAGAACAGCAACTGGTACTGCCTGAAGCCCACCGTCTGCTCCGATACAGACAACTACTGTGTGACCATCTCTGCATCCGCTGGCATCGGTGAGTGCAGACACAGGCCAGCCAGGCTTCCCCCACCCCAGCCCTGTCCTCTCTGCCCCTCCACTCACAACCTCGTTTTCCTGTGCAGGGAACGTGGTGGACTTTGGCTACACCCTGAACAAGGGCTGCTCCCCGATCTGCCCCATCCCGAGTGTCAATCTCGGCGTGGCGTCCGTGGGCACCCACTGCTGCCAGAGCTTCCTGTGCAACATCAGTGCAGCCGACGGTGGGCTGCGGGCCAGCGCCACTGTGCTGGGCCTCGGGCTCTTGCTCAGCCTGCTGTCGGCTCTGCTACGATTTGGCCCCTGACCCCCGGGACCCTGTGCCCGGCCCAGACTCCCAAAGCTCAGGAAGGAAGGAAAGCCCAGCTCCTCCCAGACCCAAGAGGATCTCGAAGCCCCCTCCCCTAGACTCCTCACCCTGCTGAGCCCACCCTCTAGGCCCTGGGTCCCCACAGGCAGGCCTGCCCCCTGCACCCACACACGTGCCGGCTGCCCTTACTTCCCGGTCAGCCTTCCAGGGGGAACCTGGGAACGGAGCCTGAGGGCCCCAGAGTCAGAACCACGTCCCAGGGACATGCTGGCAGGGGCACCTGGTCCCAGGCCTGCGCCTGTCCAGGCCCTGTCCGCCCGCAGGTGCGGAAGATGTGCTGTGTGGTCTGTGTGCCCTGCCGGGCACGGGTGAGTGTGTGGCCAGGTCTCGGCCTGAGTGGGGGGAGGATGGGAGTAAAAGCGTCAGGAGCCCGGCACCCGCAGCCCCTAGAGCCCCAAGCGCCAGCACAGAACCCCATTCCCCTGGCGTCTCTGCACGCCTCATTTCACTCACTTCGAGGGCAGCCTTTAGGAAGACAGGCCTTCCACTGTCCCCAGGTCTAGGCTGCTGACCCAGGAATCTGCTCCCAGCCCAAAATCCAGCTGCTCTCGGGCCCCCTCCCTCCACCGCCACACTGGAGCCCTCCTGCTGCTTCGGTGCCTCAAATAAACACAGATGTTCCCACCCTTTCCCGCTCTAGGTGTGGCCCACAGCCTGAGACCGCCCCTCCCATCAGGGTCCTACTGAGGGGGAGGGGGCAGCAGAGGTGCAGAGCCACAGGTGTAGAGGGTCTGAGGGTCCCCACCCTGAGGCCCACTGGGAGGCAGTGGGGAAGAGGGTCGCAGGAGACCACAGCTAGCTGCCCTCGGCCGGGCAGGGTTGGGAAGTTTATCCTCCGGACAGGACTGGACTGGACAGAGAAACTAGCAGAGGTCAGCCTGCTTCTGGGTGGAAGGCAGGACCCTACAGAGGGAGGGATGGGGTTGGGCGGGAGGGGAGGGGACCCCCCAGCCGGGGTTCCGGGACTTGGGTACGGGGTGCCTGGGCCAGTCAGGCTGAGGAGGACACAAAGCATGGTGGGGAGGGGGGCAGGAGCTCAGTAAGTGGGTGAGTGAGATGTCCATCCCAAGGACCTATGGGAGGAGTGGGGGGGGGACTCCCCTGGAGAAGGCCTGGACCCTGGCTGGAGGGCAGGGGTGCTGCTACCCGAGCCGGCAGCCCTCGCTGCTACAGGCCTACTCCCCCGGCAAGCCCGACTGTGGTCTGTGGCTAAGCCAGGGGTTCCCAGCGTCTGCACTGGGGGAGTGTCTGAGTTCTAAGCCAAGGGGATTCTTTGATTGGGCTGGTGGCCGAGGAGCAATGAACCAAGGGCTGCAGCTGGGCGCCTTGCAGAGAGTGATATGTTTATCCTTCAGGATGCTGTCATGTCTCCCGGGTGGTGGGAGGGAACACAGCAGGGCTGGATCCAGGCTGGCCAGAAGCTCCGATGTGCCTGGGTCCAGGGTCCAGGCATCGCTGTGCAGCAGGGCGGGACAGTGGTCCCTGCGAGGGCTCGGGTTGTGGCCCACATCCCGGGCCCGGGTCACAGGAGCAGGTGAGCAGCTCTGCGCAGAATGGGCCCTGTGACACACATGAATGCAGCGTCCTCGGCGTCACTGCCACCAAGGGGGATGCCAGCCAGCCCTTGGGGTTGAGCGCCAATGCGGTGATAGAGCTCAAGGGAGGGACGGGAGGAGCGGTCTGCCCCAGGAGATCAGGACGACAAGGGGAAGGAGACCCAGGCCCAGCCAACATCTTGTGGAAGGGTCCAGAAGCACATCACGGCAGTCTGGTTGAGACTCACGGGGTGGTAGAAATGTTGAGATTCACTTGAGTGGATCAGACCAGCATTAAAAACCAAAGCAAGGAAAAGAATTCAAGGGGATGAAATCAGAATGTCCCCCAGGAATGCTGGTTACCCCTGAAGTTCAGAGTCCTGTAAACAGAATGTTGCAGGGACTTCCCTGGCGGTCCAGTGGTTAGGAATCTGCGCTTCCACTGCAGGGGGCACGGGTTCAATCCCTAGTCTGCTGTGTGCTGCAGCCAAAAAAACCCAAAAAACAACAGAAATGCTGCCCACCATTCCAGTTCCACGAGGATTAAATTGCAACCCACTGCAGTCGCCCACCAGCAGTGTGCCCTGAGGCGAATTCATGATAGGGAAAAACAAGAGGAAGCGTGCTGTGCTTTGGATGTGGGCCCCTAGTTAAGATGTGGATCTAAGGGAGAATTTCAATGACCCCCGATTCTTGCATCTTCCCATACATAGAAAGCACTAAAATCATTAACTTGAGATGTCTGTCTTTTGTGATTAGTAGTAATCTTTTACCAAGATGTATGCTTGACCGCCTGTATTTCCCAATCAAAAAATTCATATATATCCTGGCTCCCCTACCTCTTCGGAGCTACTGAGAGGCTGTCTCCCAGGCCAGAGTCCTCGGTAAAGTCCCCGCAAAAAACTGAAACTGTGTAAGCAGATAGGTTAGGGGGTCCCCAGAGAAAGAGAACCAGGCATGGCTTTTTGACATAAGAGAAGCCATTTTGGCCTAAGCCATTTTGTGATCCAAGCCTGGCCGCAATGCTTGCCCTTGAACAGGTCTCGGTGATCAATGATCTTAAGGGAACAAAAGAATACAGGAACAGAGGAAAAGCAGTCAAACAATAGTGCAGTGATGAAGCAGAGTCCTAGCGCCTCCTCAAGGGATAGACATAATCTATCTTTGAGTTCTGTGAGGAACTAAGGCCCCCACCCAGGTGGTGGGTGGGGGATGATGATGTCCCTTCTGACTTCAGTCAACCCAAGCCTGGACTCTGCCAACCTTTGCCCCGATTCTATACTGAATAATCCTCTGCTCAAGCCCCTTCCTGAATATGCATGGACCCTTAGCTTAAAACTTCCCCAGTGTCGCCGTTGGGGAGACTCTGCTTTGGGTGAGATCCCTGGTGTTCTCCTTACTTGCTGCCCGTAATACATCCTTCCTTCTCCTGCTCTTTGGCATGGTTGTGGCTTTTGGCTCCACACCTACCAAGAGGTGAGCGCAGTTTTCAGGTAACAACTGCTTTCACATTGTGCATTTTGTTTGCTTTGTTTACTGTCGACAGTCCCCACATAGAATGCATCCACTGTGTTGTTCACTCAAAACAAATCACAAGCAGCTTTGCTAAAAGGACTGAGACCAGCAGGGTGGGGCAGTGGTGGTGCTAGGGACAGAGTGAAGGGACAAAGTAGGCGATTAAATAGTTACTCCCACTAAGGGATCATAAGTAAAGAAAAAAGTATGGGAGAACCCTGTAAGTTAATGATCACGCCAGAAAGCAGGCTTGCTTAGCATCGAAATTAAGCAGGCTTGCCTAGCAACAAAACCATGCAACAGAAGCACAAGACATGCCCCAAACAATGGTGGGGCAAGACCCACATCCTGCCCAGTGAGGTCAGTAAGGTAGTGATTCCTAGCACATGCTCGTCTGCGCACACTAAAAACAAAACTATAGGCAAAGGTGACGTTCTGCTGCAACCTGAGATGATTTACCTCGTTTCAGTATATGTTACCACCTTTTTGCCCATTTCCATAGCACCATGACAGTCCTGGTTTGACCATGTAGGGACGAGAAAACTTCCCTGCCTGACGTGGGGGAGGAGCTGATGATGGAAGTTTGACGTCTACTCAAGAATGAGGAGGAAGGTGGTCTTCTTCCCCTCACTTTTTCTACATTATAAAAATGTAGCCACCCAGCTTTCATCACGGCGCTCCCTTGCCTGCCCGCTTGCATCTCTCACAAGCGTCCTATACCAATAAACCTTTTCCTTACCTGTCACTGCCTCTCGCTGAAGTCTTTCTGCACTGAAGAACCTATGCTCTACTGAGTCCCAAAACGCGTTCTGTCGTTTCAGCGGGGCCAGGCCAGAGGAAGATGCACAGGTGGACTTGACCATCACAGTCGGAAGTTTGGATTTGACTCTGGGGACACTGGGAGCCAGGGGGCGGCGGGGGGGGGGGCAGTGGCAGGACAGGTATGTAACAAACGCTCTGTTCCCGCTAATGCTAACCTCAGCTTCCATCTCTGTGTACCGACTATTTTGCAGGTGATATTGATCTGTTATACTCTTCCCACAACTACAATGAGAGATGGTTACCTCCAGGTTTCAGAAGTGAAAACCAGGGCTCAGGGTTGAAGCCACTTGTCCTACTGGGTCTATGACCCTGGGGGTACCCAGCATTTCCTCTGCTCCGGGTTGGAGGGCAAAGTCCCTTGAGGGCTGGGTTCAGAGGCAGCTGGACCTCCTGGGTGCGGCTGGTTCCGGCTGCGCCTCCCTCCCTGGGGTGGGGGGAGGCTGGAAGGCACAAGCTGTGCAAAAGCAGAGGGAGGCTGGGTGGGGCTGGGTGGGGCTGGGCGGGGGAGGAGCCCAGGGCTCTGAGTTTCCATTTCCTACAGCCTGAGGGAGGGCAGGGAGGGAGGAGAGGGAGGGGAGGGAGGTGAAACCCCAGGAGAGGGCAGGAAGGGGAACGAAGCGACAGAGGGGAGGGGAAAGGAAAGCTTTTCTCGGGCTCCGCCCGTACTCTCGCTCCCCCTGGAATCTGCCCGGGCTGCAGGGAGGTGCCAGGCGCAGCACTGTCTGTCCCGGGCACACTCTGGCCGGGAGTCTGGACTCTAGTCTCAGTGCCCAGGGGCCGGAGTGATGCCTGCCATTTCTCCGTAGGCAAATTCAGCTCCGTCCGGTCTGGCCCCTGCCCCCTCGCCTGCCCCTCCCAGGCTGCTCGGTCTGCCGCCTGACCCAGCTGGCCTCCGGGACGAAGGGGTCCTGCCCAGGGTCTGCCCTCTCCCACAACACTCCTGTGATGCCCATGGCCCGGCCCGGGAGGGCCCTGCGCCCCCTCCTCCCCAGTCCTTGGCATCACCTTCATTGCCCCGCTCCTGCCCTCCTGTGACCCAGGACCCAACCTGCTGGCGGGCGCCCCTCGCAAAGGCTACCTCACGGCCCGGCCTGGGCTTGCCCTGCCGGAGCTTTCAGAGTGCCTCTGGTCCCCTGGCTCCCCCCGGTCTGGTGCCGTTGGCGGGGGGGTTGGAGGTGCGGGCACCAGACCATCCCCAGGGCTGGTGACGGAGCCACAGCACAGATGGACCTCTCTTCTCTGAGCCCCACCCACGGGTGCTTTCTGGGACCCCTTGAATGGAAGGTTAATAACCTCAGCAGAGGGTGTATTCTGGGAGGACAGCTCCCTGGAGAAATCTGAGTGACACGATGAAGTCCTGGGAAGGAAAACATTTAAGGTCGGAGTGGAAAGTGCAGGAGGAGCGGTGCTCTAGGTGCCCGAGCTGCTGGGACTCGGAGACTCTGAGTTAGCCGGCGAGGCGCCGTCCCCTGGCGGCCGCGAGCGGAACACGGACGACAGGAGCGCCAGGCCGCTCGAGGGGGCGTCTGCCCTCCGCCCTCAGCCCTTCCGTTTAGCCTCCGGGGCAGAGCAGGGCGGGGCTCTCCGCGGGCCCGGGGGGTTGGGCCCAGGCTGGGCGGAGCTACCTCTTCTAACAGCTGGCCTCCTCCTGAGGGCTAGAGGGGACGCCAGGCTGAGGGTCCCCAGCCCCCGTCCCTCCCCCAACCCTCAGCTCCTCTGCTGACAGCCCCCCTGCTGACAGCTCCCCCAGCCTGAGGACCCCCCCAGGGAACTGGAGAAGCCTGTGGGGACACAGGCACCCGCTCCCGGCTCACCTGAGTCTGGGATTAGCCAGATGTCCCTGAGCTCTGCCCCCCAGGCCCAGCTTTCACAAGATGCCCCGTCCACCCCTCACACACACACACACACACACACACACACACACACACAGTCCCAGGGTCAGGACTTGGGACACTGATAGCACCCCAGGCCTGGACTGGGGGTGGGCAGGAGAGGGGCTCAGAGGCTGGAAGGGTGGGTTCCAGTGGCTCTCACCCTACCTGAACCCAGGGGCGTCTGGCTCCCTCCTCACATTAATGCCTGGGGTGGGGCTGGGGGCAGGGAGGCAGCTCTTGGCCGCTCATGGGCACCCCGGCCGGTTCTGCCCAGAGGAGTGAGCAGAGTCTTGCCATCCTGAGGGTGTCACAGAGACGGGTTCACCCACCGCTCCACCCCCGTCCCCCTCCCCGTTCCCACAGCTTCTGCTGCACTGGGCCTGAGACCCTCATAGCCTGGGGTCTGGAGCCGGTGAGGGTCAGACCAGCAACCCCGGGCTCCCAGTGACCCCAGCCTTTCCTGCAGGTCCTTGTAATTTGCGTCCCTTCCCCCAGGATCACCAAGAGCGCCTGTCAGAGAAGGGGATGGAGGAGCTCCCGGCTCTGGGCCAGTCCCGAGGGGACTACGGCATCCTGCCCCCCGAGGCTCTCCTTGCTGAGCCCCCTGCTGGGAACAGACCTCCCAGGTCCCCTCACTTGCTGGCGCCCGAGCTCCCCTGGGAAGGCGGCCTCGCTCTCCCTCCCATGGTGTCTCAGATTTGTGACTCGGTTTCCTCAGTGGTCTACTCGTCCTCAGGCCCCAGCCCTCCTCCCCTGGGGCCTGGTGAGAGCTGTGGTCCCCGTGGGAGGGACGCTGTGGTCCCCAGCAGGGTGGACAGGCCGGGGATGACTCGGGCCACAGTGTGAGGGCAAGCCCCCAGCCCCGCCTCCACCCCTGAGGGTCCTCCTGTCCACAAAAAAGTAATCAACAGTCATTCTAAGAAAAGAGAATTTTAGTGGCGCCAACGTGAGGATTATAAGCCGGGAGACAGTCTTTCAGAAAACTCTGAGGACTCTTCCACCCGCTAAAGGTCAAGGCAAGGTTACATGTTTCTGAGACAAAGGGTTATACGCCAGATGGTGTATTATTGACAGTTTACACAATCCAGATCTACATGCACAAAGCGAGTAGTGGGTCATGGTGTTACAGCAGGCAGGTAGCTAGATACGAGCAGAGGAAGGGGGGCACGGGCCAGATGGCAGGAAATCATACATCTTGTGAACAACGGTGGCCCTTGGACAGACAGAGAAAAGCAGGAACCTCTGGACTGACAGGAAACCACACATTTTGGGATGGCAAGTGCCCTGGAGACAGACAAAGAAAGATGAGAAGAGGCTGGAATCTCCAGAGTGCAAAAGTAACCTTTTGCTCATTATACTCTGATTACAATAAAATTAGCCTCCCAGATAAGAAATACCCATCGGGCACCGAAGCCATGACACTCATGATCAAGGCTAAATAAAGAAAAAATGCCTCCGCCTCTTGGGAAGGTGGAGCTGGGAAGAAAATCAGGGAATACGACCCCAAACCCCTCCCTCCCCAATGAATATTCCGCCCCTTCACTTCTGCACCCCACGTGAGCAGCTTGCCAAAGAAACTCCGCACAGCTACTCACGTGAGTCTGCCCGCTGTCGCACTGAGAGCGCGCTGTCGCTTCGTAAATCCTCACTTTACTTTCTTGACCTCTGTGTCTCCTCTCTGAAATCTTTGTGTGAGTGTGAGTGAGACCTGTAACTTGTATTCACCATAGAAAGTGCACAAGGGAAGGGACTGTACAGATACAGTTAAAGTTCCTGATCAGTTGACTTTCCGTGACTCAGAAGGGAGCTGTTTTTGGTGGCCTCAGGAGTCCTCTGAAGTGCCCCCAGCAGCACAGGCTCTCTGCTGGTGTGGCGCTGCCAGGAAATGAACTCTGCTGCTTTTTAAACTCATCACTCTGTGAGATTCCTATGTTGCTGAGTGTAGCAGTAGAGGATTCTTTTTCATTTCCATGTAGTATTCTATTGTGTGCCCATGCCAGCATTTATGTATTTATTCTGCCCTTAATGGGCCTTAAGGTTGTTGACAGGTTTGATGCTCATGAATAATACAGCTCTAAACATTCGTGGGCATTTATCTTGGTGAACTTTTTTCTCTTGAGTACGTACCTGGGAGTGGAAATGCTGGGTCACAGGGTATGTGTATGTTTAATGTCGACTGAAAAAAAGCGCAACCTAAAAGTTGAGAATCATGTTTTAATTGGCGGCCTTTCTGAGGACTTCAAGCCTGGGAGGCAGCCTCTCAGAATAGCTCTGAGTTTCTGCTCGGAAGAGGTCAGGGAGGAGTGAGGATATACAGAAGTTTTGCAGCAAAGACAGGTAGTCGGAGCATCAAAAGACTATTGGAGTTATTTGTTTGTTTTGTTTTAAGGGCCGATTTTATTTATTTATCTTTGGCCGCACCGCACAGCATGCAGGATCTTAATTCCCTGACCAGGGATCAAACCCGTGCCCCCTACAGTGGAAGCCAGACTCCTAACCACTGGACCACCAGGGAATCCCCAAAAGATTATTGTTAATTAAAGAAAACCAGACATCTCAAGTTAAGGAATGTAGCGCTTTTCTATGAATAGGAAGATGTAAGAGCCTGGGCTCATTGAAATCACTCCTTTGATAGGCATCTCAGCTTCTAGGGCCAGTATCCCGTTCTTTCCCATCATGCGTCCCCTCGGGTTGCACAAGTGGGGCAGCTGCGGCAGCTGAGGGCTTGGCAGCGGGCACCCTCCTCGTCTCCATCCTGCGTTCCCTCAGGGCTCACCTTCCGGGGGGCGGTGGTGGTTGATGGCTGCAACATCCTTTGGCTGCTGACATGGCAGCAACATTTTCCATCCACAGGAACCTTAGCAGATTGTGCCAGTTTATAGTGAGACTGGTAAAGTGTAAGCTCTCCAGCTGCTCCGCATCCTGCACAGCTCCGGGTTATTTTCAGTACTTGTTATACTAGCCATTCTTGTTTGGATTTCTTCCTCTCCAACTTTCCTATGTTTTGTTTTCCTAGATTAACTGCACGATTGAGTATATGACATATTTGGTAAGTGTTCTACATGCACTTAGATATGGATTCACTTGTTTGGTATGATGTTCCATATATGTCCATTATGTTAATTGTTTGCAATCTTGTACAAATTTCTGTATTCTAAGTGACGTTCTTGTCTGCTTGTTCTATTGTTAGGGAACCATTGACCAAAACTGCCTGCCTTGGCCAGGCATGATAATAACCACCTTCACACAAAAGGGGGTCCCAATAAGGAACACGAGTCTGCCGCAGAAAACTAACCAGGAGAATTTGGGAGGGGCCAAAAGGAGAGAGGAGACGCCAGCCCATAATACATCCTGCCAACCTCCCAGAAACCCTCCGACTGGAATCCATCTTAACTCAGAGATGCACGCACCACCAGGAAGCGCCCTGAGTCAGACCAAATATGGGCACAAGTAGGATAATTGGCCAGAGACAGCCCAGAAAGTAACCCCATCACCGTAAAACCCCGAGACTGCGAGCCACGTGGCAGACCAGTCCTCCTGGGGCCCCTTACCCTCCTGCTCTCCGCCTGGCGCCCCTTCCCAATAAAGTCTCTTGCTCTGTCAGCACGTATGTCTCCTCGGACAATTCATTTCTGAGCGTTAGACAAGAGCCCACTCTCGGGCCCTGGAAGGGGTCCCCCTTCCTGCAACACTATCAGTTACTTAAAGGATTTATGTTAAAATATTTGTGTCACTGTAGATTTGCCTCAACTTTCACTTCTGCCATATCTTGCTTAAACATTTTGAAGCTGTTACTAGTTGTATACAGAGGTAGGATTGACATATCTTTGTGTTATATTGACTTTTTATCACTATGAAATATCTTTTAGTAATATTTCTTGCCTTAAAGTATACTTTATATGGCATCAATAGGGTGAAACAAGATTCCTTTGGATTACTGTCAGCATGATGTTTTTCCCACTCTTCTTCTTTTCAGCTATTCTGTGTCCTGATTTTTAAAGTCAGAGTTGTAACCAGTTTAGTGTTATTTTGTATCCAGTCTAAACAATTTTGCTTTTACAATTTTGCTTTTACTTTGGAATGTTAAGTCCATTTACATTTAACATGAGAACTAACATAGTTGGGTTAATGTAGTGCAGCCCTGACACTTGGTTTCTTTTTTTCTTTTTCTTTTTCTTTTTTTTTTTTTATATAAATTTATTTTATTTTATTTATCTATTTTTGGCTGCGTTGGGTCTTCGTTGCTGCACGTGGGCTTTCTCTAGTTTTGGCCAGCGGGGGCTACTCTTCATTGCGGTGCACAGGCTTCTCATTGCTGTGGCTTCTCTTGTTGCGGAGCACGGGCTCTAGGCGCCCGGGCTTCAGTAGTTGTGGCACGTGGGCTCAGTAGTTGTGGCTCGTGGGATCCAGAGCGCAGGCTCAGTAGTTGTGGCGCACGGGCTTAGTTGCTCTGTGGCATGTGGGATCTTCCCAGACCAGGGCTCGAACCCACGTCCCCTGCATTGGCAGGCGGATTCTTAACCACTGCACCACCAGGGAAGTCCCGGTTTCTCTTTTTCTAATGCAAGGGCCTGACCTCAGCTCTGCTTGCCAGGCATCCACTCCCAAATGACTCTCTAGAATAAACACATTGCCAGCCACAGGACTAGGTAGGAGCCAGACATGCCCACCCCCAGGCTCCTTTTTTTTAGAGCTCTTAGTTGGTTTCTATAACTCACCATCCTGGGCTCTAGTTTTTCCTCTACCCATGCTTTAAATCCCCACTTTTCTGTTTTAAAGTCACCAATAAAGAGTGAGCCCACCAAACCCTAGGCCCCCACCCTCAACCTCATAAAAACAGAACCCCAGGCTAGTGCTAGCTCTCTCTCCCCAAGACCTCACATTGTGCCTCCAGGTATGCCTCAGGGTCTGTGATCAGCTCAGGTACAATTCTCTGATTGGTTGATGGTGAGGTAAGAGGGTGGTTAACATTATCAATTCTTAGGTGCTTGTAGGTCTGGGGCCTCATGATCATCAAGGAGTTTATTTCTTCCATTTGGTGGTGGTTTTAGCATCCATAAAACAACTCAGGAAATGTGCATCAGATAATGTTATCTGGGTACTTCAGAGAGGAGCTACAGCAGAGGATATGGGAGGAGGGTCTGTCCCGGGAAGACCCCAGAGGGTCCTGCTCAGTTACATGGAGTTATCACTCCTGCTTCTCTGCCCTTCTTCCTAGAGTTCCATGTTCCCATTTGTAATCATTTCACTTTACCTTGAAGAGCTTCCTTTTTTATTTCTTGTGGTTTGAGTCTGCTGGCAATGAATTATCGCAACTTGTGTATAAATCAAACTCTTTTGTTTTCTATATCTCTGAATATTATTTTTGGTTGGATTAGAATTCAGGGTTGCCAGACTTTGTTATTCATCACTTTCAAGATACAGCTTCAGTTTCTTCTGGCTTTTTTGTGAAAAGTCAGCTTTAGCTCTTAATTGTTGTTGTTTTGTAGATACTGTGTCTCTTTCCCCTGGCTGCTAAGAGTATTGTTTTTTGGTTTTCAGCATTTTGATTGTAGTGTCACTAGCTGGGATGACATGCTTTGCATTTATCCTGCTTAGAGTTTTCTGCAATCCATGGATCTGTGAATTATCTTTCATGGATTTTGAACAATGTTATCTCTTCAAGTATTTATTTATTTCCTCTTTCTTCCCTGTGGTACTCCAATCTCATGTAAAGTTAGACCGTTTGACTGAGTCTCACAGGCCCTTATGCTCTGATTAATTTTTTTCTATTATTTTTATTCTCTCTAAGCTTCCCTTGGGCTATTTTATACTGTCCTGTCTCTACCTACGTTCATATCGTCTTCTGCTCCTAATTCATCCAAACGAGTTCTTAATTTCAGATATTTTATTTTTTAATTCCAGAATGCGACGGTTAATTGTATGTGTTAACTCGGCTGGGCCACAGTACTCCCATATGTGGTCAAACACTATTCTGGATGCTTCTGTGGGGATGTTTTTGGATGAGATTGCCATTTAAATTGGTGACATTTGCGTGAAGCAGACTGCTCTCCATAATATGGGTGGGTCTCATCTGATCAGCTGAAGGCCTGAATAGAACAAAAGACTGACCTCCTCCAAGCAAGAGGGAATTCTGCAGCAAACAGTCTTTGGACTTTAACTGCAGCATCAGCTCTCCGGTCTTCTGGCTGCAGGGGAGCAGAATCTGCCAGTCTAAAATACGTCTCTTTGGCACATTCATTGTTTTCAGCTGGTTATTTTCTGAGAAAGACATGGGAAGGGCTCTGACAACCAAGTAGGAGTTGACCTTTTTTAAGAAACATTTACATTTATAAGGGAAATCTCCATTTGGGATGACCAAATCTCTAGAGACTCTTATCATTGGAGAAGGCAGTGACTTAAATCTGCCTCACAATCCTGGTCACCTGCCAGGTGACTGACTCTCCCCACCTTCAACAACCTGTTTTGTCTTTAGCTGAGGATGTATTTAAGGTGAGGGCTGCGGCCCCTTTGGTGAGTTACTCAGTTCTCCTGGGTCTCTCCCATGTCGACATGTTGGTAAACTTCTGTGTGATTCTCTCCTGTTAATCTGTCTCATGTCAATTTCATCCTTAGACCAGCCAGAAGGGTACAGGAAGACTTCTTCCCCCGCAGCACAGCCCATCCTGAAGATTTTGGCCCTGCAGCCAGTTCCTTAAAATAAACCTCTTTTTGTTTCTACACACATCCTATTGGTTGAGGAATCCTGGCCAATACAGAGACTGTCTATTTGATTTGTTTCATAAAGTCCTATTCTCCGTCAAAACTCTCAGTTTTTAAAGTCTAGTATTGAACATACGTGTCGTGCTTGTCATTTTAAAGTCCTTTTCTGTGAACTCCACTGTCTGGAGCATCCGTTGGTCTGTGTCTGCGGCTTTTCTCCCCTATTGCTATTGGTCACCTTGGGGCCTTGTATAAATAAGAGCCAGAGGCCACGCATACCTCCGTAGTAGCGGGGCCCTCGTTTCGTCAGTCACCAGGTCAACTCCATCACAAGTTGAGCTGGGTTGGGCTGGACCGCGGCAGCTTTGGGAAACTCATATCCCCTCCTGTCCCTCTCCTCCTAGGCTTCCGGTGGAGACTCGGGCAGGCCTGTCTCCTGGTCCTGGAAAGCGTGGCAGATGCCCTTCACGTCTATGCGCCCTGCTTTTAAGCCTCCCACTCCCAACTCCTGCGGCCGCTTTAGACTCTGGCAAGTCTCTTCAGAGCAAGATCAGATGTGTGTTTGGAGCAGGCCTCTCTCCTCGGGTAGGAACTTGGCTCCTGAGAGCCGTGGGACTGCCGCGGACGTCACTCTTCCCTATACACGCCCCGCCCTGGGTACCACCGCCTGCATCCGGGACTCAGCGCGCATTCTGGTTTCTCGTAGGTTTCGCTTTCCCGGAGCTGAGCGTGCTCGCCCCTCCTCCCTGGTTTGTGGATACAGTCCCGCTGGTGGTTGGCAAATCCCCAGGAAGGAAAGACAGGGCAGGCTGGCAGCGTCGACTCAGCTCGGGGGGGACTTCCCCACCTCTGGAAGCCAGTCCGGTTGGTCCTTGTCCCTCTCAGCTCCCCAACACGTTTACTTACGACACCTGCAACCTGCCTGTTTTCTTCTTCTTGGTCCAGTGGGAGCATGTGACCGCCAGTCTACTTCATCCTCGCAAATCCCGGACGCCCTCTGATGGCTACTGAATTTTATATGCTTACTTTGCATCCTGATTCATTACTGATTGTTTTCCAAATTTGTTACTTTTATTCCTTATTCTCTAGGATTTCCAGGTATACTGCCGTATCATCTACAAATGGACCTGGTTTTACTTCTTTTTCCATTCTAAAGCCTCTAATTGTTTAATGTTTTCTAACTGTATCAGTGAATACTTCCGACTGAATTTCAAATAGTGATGGGAATGCTTTTCTTATAATGGGTATTTTTCTTCTAATGTTAAGATGATAACTTTTTTAAAAAAATAAAGGTTACATTTTATTTTGTTTACTCATTTATTTTTGGTTGTGTTGGGTCTTAGTTGCAGCATGTGGGATCTTAGTTCCCTGACCAGGGATGGAACCCAAGTCCCCTGCATTGGAAGGCAGATTCTTAACAACTGGACCACCAGGGAAGTCCTGTAAGATGACAACTTTAAGAGATTATATTTCTCTTGAATTTTTTTTTTTATACTAATTGTAAAGTCTGCAGTGGGTATATAGGTGTTCAACTTTTTTCCAGATTTTTATGTTTTTGGTTTTGTTTTAAATTTTTTAATTTATTATTTATTTATTATTTTTATTTTTGGCTGTGTTGGGTCTTCGTTTCTGTGCGAGGGCTTTCTCCAGTTGCGGCGAGTGGGGGCCACTCTTCATCGCGGTGCGCGGGCCTCTCACTATCGCGGCCTCTCCCGTTGCGGAGCAGAGGCTCCAGACGCTCAGGCTCAGTGGTTGTGGCTCACGGGCCCAGCCGCTCCGCGGCATGTGGGATCCTCCCAGACCGGGGCTCGAACCCGTGTCCCCTGCATTGGCAGGCAGACTCTCAACCACTGCGCCACCAGGGAAGCCCTCTCTTGAATATTTTTAATTAAGAAAGGATAGTTAGTCTATTCAAAGGTACTTCAAAGTCTATAGATTTACTCCTATGACATTTATTTTCATATCTATTAATAGGATGAATTACATTAACAAATTCCCTGATATTTAACTATCACTGAATCCTAGGAATATATCCTACTTTGTCATACTGTATTATTTTCTTAATGTGCTGTTGGATTATGTTTGTTAATATTTCTTTAAGATTTTTGCACTGATATATCTAAGAGATGTTGGTCTGTAATTTTCTTTTTACAATTTTTATTAGGTTGGTTATCAATATTATACTGGCTTCGTTAAAAGAATTTGGAAGTCTTCTCTTTTATGTTCTCAAACAATCTATGTGTCATTAGGAAAATCTGGTCTTTGAAGATTTTGTAGAATTTTTTGTGTGAAATCATCTGATCCTGGTTGTTTGTGCTGGGTTAGTTTCTTATTATGTTTCTTTATTTTCTACTGAAATTGATCTCTTTAAGCTTTCTCTCTCAACTGGGATAAATTTTGCTTAAGTGTATTTTCCTAGGTAGTTATCCCCTTCATCTGAGGTCCTGTATTTGTAGAAGGGTATATGAAATAGTCTGTTATCATTTAAAAATTTTTTCTCTCTTTCAATAATTACTTCACTCTTAGTATTTATTATTTGTATATTTGTACTGTCCCTCTTTTATTGATTAGGTTAGTTAGTTCCTCATCTAGTTCTTTTAATTTTTCAGAAAACCAAGCTTTTGCTTTATTACTCACATCTGGGTTTGTTCTCTGCACCATTTACTTCTGCTTCTAGCCTTATGATTTTCTTCTCCATGCTTTCTTCTGTTCGCTTTGGTTCCCCCCCTCCAGTTTTTTTGAATTGGGAATTTGATTCGTGTATTGTCATTTCTTTTCCTTTTTTACTAAAATCGAAGTTTAGGGCTTTAAAAACTTTTTTCTGTAGCACTGATGCTTGGTTATACTCTTGACTATATATAAAATCCTTGGTTCAAACTTTATTTTCTTTATTTTTTAATATTTATTTATTTCTTTGACTGCGCCGGGTCTTAGTTGTGGCACGTAGGATCTTTTAGTTGCGGCACGCAGGATCTCTAGTTGTGACATGAGGGATCTAGTTCCCTGACCAGGGATTGAACCCGGGCCCCCTGCATTGGGGGCCCACTGGACCACCAGGGAAATCCCCAAACTTGAGGGTGATTTTTTTTTTTTTATCATTTCTGCTTCACTGCGTCTTGAGGAGTCTGATACCAACCTATTTTTTTCCCTTACATATATGTTGTGGGTTGTAGGCACTAAGGGGCGCTTCTGTATCTTTTACATTTTTTAATATTATTTTTATTTTATTTATTTATTTTTGGCTGCATTGGGTCTTCGTTGCTGCGCGCAGGCTTTCTCTAGTCGCGGCGAGCGGGGGCTACACTTTGTTGCGGTGCGCGGGCTTCTCATTACGGTGGCTTCTCTTGTTGCAGAGCACAGACTCTAGGCACGCGGGCTTCAGTAGTTGTGGCACGTGGGCTTCAGTAGTTCTGGCACGTGGGCTCAGTAGTTGTGGCTTGCGGGCTCTAGAGCGCAGGCTCAGTAGTTGTGGCGCACGGGCTTAGTTGCTCTGCGGCGTGTGCGATCTTCCCTGACCAGGGCTCGAACCCGTGTCCCCTGCATTGGCAGGCAGATTCTCAATCCCTGTGCCAGCAGGGAAGCCCTGTGTCGTTTGCATTTTCTACTAGCATAGTCTTAGCGCTCACCATTCTAGGTCGTTTTTCCAGGAACAGGTGAGCCCTTTTAGTTCGGATTTAGGTTGCTTTGTCCTCTTGTTTGCCTGCCTTCCTGCTGCAGTGCCTCTGCTACAGCTTCTGACTTAACGATCTCAAATGCCTGCTCCCTTGGAACTTTGTGAGACTTTATTTCTAAGCTGGTCTTTACGTTTTCCTCCATTTGTTTCCTCACGTTCATCGTTTTTCATCTCATGTCTTCTTTTTATTGCCTACTGTTGTTTTGAGGTTCTGAACTTCTGATGCAAGGTATTCCTTCATATTTTCAAATGTTTTGACTCAGGCATGAGAGATTTATTCTGCTTCCTGGTTCGTTTTCTGAGACATTTTTCAAGAGAAAAGTTTTATTCTCGTTTTAATTCTCCCTGCAGTGTCTTCCCACAGATGGGTGCGCAGTAGGACGCGGCCTCCTGGCGCGAGGCCGCCCTCTTCCGGCTGCGCGATGAAGTGCAGCTGTTCCTGCGTCCGTGGTCTGGTGGTGGGAGGGGTGGGTGCCTGCCAACATCAGGAGTCTCTCTGGTTGCTGCAGCACTTAATTTCCCCTTCTTCCTTCCTTCTTTCCATTTGCCGCCAAGCCTGCAGGGGTTTTGCCCCTCCTACTGGTCTGCTCCCCAAGAAAGGATGCATCTCCCATTGCCCCTGCATCCCTGCATCTTCTCAAGCCCATCACCTGTAGCCAGGCCGCTGGCCAGCAGCTCTCAGTCTGGCTCCCAGCATCCCCACGAGGGGAGCTGGACCTTCTCTTTCTGAGGATGGCTTTTGTCCAGCCCATCACTCTCAGACCCTTGGTTCCTTTCTCCCGTTTCCGTCCGCTCTCTCCAGCGATACCCACGCTGCACAGCAGGTGCCCCAGGTCCAAAGACGGCTCTGCCAGAAGTTTGTGTTCGTTTTTCTACATGAAAGTAAATGACATCTGTGGTCTCTCCATCTCCTATGCATGCTGAGGTCATGAGGGGCGTGGGGTCTTGTTCCCTTGCTCTGTTGATCTGAATTCCTTTTCTTGCTAGAAAGAGTAAATAGAGTTGGATGTAGGCAGCTGAAATGATCCTAGGGCCAGAATTCGGTGGGGTTTTTAAAACTTAAGATTCCAAATTTATTATTGCAAATATATAGAAATACAATTGGTTTTTATCTTATAACCAATGACCCTTCTAAATTCATGGATTAATTCCAATATTTTCTCTGTACATTATGTTCTAAACTCAAAATCACATGATGTCCAAATGATAAGAAGTTGATTTCTCATCTTTTTAAAAAATCTTTATTTATTTATATTTTCGGCTGCATCGGGGCTTAGTTGCATGGGATCTTTGCTGTGGCACGCAGGATCTTTTCGTTGGGGCACACAGGTTTCTCTCTAGTTGTGGCTCGCGTGCTCTGTAGTTGCACACGCGGGCTTAGTTGCCCTGCGGCATGTGGGATCTTAGTTCCCAGACCAGAAATCTAATCCACGTACCCTGCATTGGAAGGTGGATTCTTAACCACTGGACCACCAGGGAAGTCCCTGATTTCTCATCTAAAATGATGATCCCCTTGTTTCTCTATCCAGGACAGAGAGAGTAGAACGGGTGATAACAAGGGGGGAAGTGTTCAAGAGTTCACCATAAAGATGATGCAAGTTAGAGCCGGTTTTATAGTGACCTTTATCAGATTAGAAAGATCCCTTCTGTTCTTAGTTTGCTGAGAGAGTTGTAAGCACAAATTGTGTTGAATTTAACAAATAATTTTCTGTATATATTGGATTATATAGTATGTTTTCCTTTTTGTGGGCCATTGGTGATTTTCCAATATTATGTTTAGGATATGTTTTCATTAATTTTCATGGGATATTGCTCTGGAATGTTCACTTTTTGTAATACCTTATCCATTTTTATTTAAAAATCAAGACTATGCTAGCTTCTTAAAATTAATTAGGAAGTGTTCATTTCTTTCTTTCCTCTGAAAGAAGCTTGGAAGATTGACACTATCTTTTCTTTGAATGTTTGGAAGAATTAACCAGTGAGAGCATCTAAATCTAGAATTTTCATTTGCAGAAAGTTTCTTTTAAATCAGCTTTTTGAGGTATTATTTGTAAAAAGTAAAATTTATGAATATTAAGTATAGTTTCATGAGGTTTGAAAAATTGTTTTGGCTCTTTTAACTGCTTTGCATTTTCATATAAGTTTTTGAGTGGCCTTATTAACCTCTTCACAAACGCCAGCTGGTGGGTTGATTAAGATTACATGGAATATATAGGTCAGTTTGGGGAGACTATAAATAATATTGTCTTCCAATCCATGAACATGCTATATCTCTCCATACATTTAAGTCTTCTTAAATTCCTTTGGCACATTTTTTTTAAAATATTTATTTATTTATTTAATGTTGGCTGTGCTGGGTCTTAGTTGCGGCACGTGGGATCTTCGTTGAGGCACGCGGGATCTTTCGTTATGGTGCTCGGTCTCTTTGTTGCGGCGCTCAGGCTTCTCTCTGGTTGCGGCGTGTGGGTTTTCTCTCTCTAGTTGTGGCGTGCGGGCTCAGTAGTTGTGGCGCACGGACTTAGTTGCTCCATGGCATGTGGGATCTTCCCGGACCAGGGATCTAACCCGTGTCCCCTGCATTGGAAGGCGGATTCTTTACCACTGGACCACCAGGGAAGTCCCAGTATGTCACATTTTTGATGATACTCTAAATGACATTGATTTTTCATTTTTTTGTAATTTAATTTAAAATTTTTTAATTGAGATAAGGTAGATTCACATAGAGCTTTAAGAAGTCATGGAGACATCTGCGTACACCCTACCCAGTGTGTACGAATAGTTACCGTTTGCAAATGGATTGGAAGACTCGGTACTTTGGGGGTTTATTATTCTCCCCAAACTGATCATATATTCCATGTAATCCCAACCAAGCTTCCCTAGAGCCCTCAGAGAGAACACGGCCCTGTCTGCTGTTTAGTATCGGACCTCTAGCGTCCAGAATGGTGAAATCATAAATTTCTTTTGTTTTAAGTCATCCAAATTTGTGGAACTTTGTTACAGCAGGCCTAGGAAACATATACCTCTGTTGGTGTAAAGTATGTCCCTTTGTCTGCGGTCATGTCATACAAGGCTCCACGGAGTAAATCACTCTGCGAGTTCTCAGATAATGCTGCTGATCGAGGCACTTGGGGCAAAAACACCAAACCCACTCCTGATCTCTGTAACAATCCCAGCAGGGTGAAAAATCACACCCTGCAGTGTAGAAATGGCACAAAAGGGTCAGCCCCCCCCCCCAGGAGGCTGGTTGGTCTCAGGAGGGATGGAGCCGGACGGAGGGCTCCATCCCTCCTGCTGAGATGTGGCCGCTTCAGCGTCAGCAGCGGCCAGACCTGGCTCGGCAGGGCATCCGTGCTCCCAGACCCATGCGCAGCCCCCGTCACTGCTCCACTCATGAGCCCACCGGCACAGCTGGCCCCCGGACGGCACGGCTCCACAACCAGGCCGGGATGTGGTCATCATCGCGTCAGCCTGCAGTACCAGGGAACCTGTGACGGGGCTGTGGAGGTGGCAGCTGCAGGGAGCAAAACCCCTGGGGCAAATCAACGGGCAGCAAGCAGAGACCTGCCAGCCAGTTTTCAGACCTGGAACCCTGGGCCCCCAGAAGAAAGCAACTGCCACACACACATTACAGGTGGTGAGCCCGCCCTTCCTGAAAGGTGCCCACAGCTTTAACTCGGGACTGTACCCTAGGCCCGGGGACCTCCGGACGTTTCAAGAGCTGTGAGATGCGGGATGTGAGCGGACGGCCACGCCCAGAGGCCAGAGCATCGTGCCTGACGTCCCCCGTTAGAGCAGCAGAGCGGGCGCTCCAGGAGCTCCAGGAGCTGTGGAGGAGTCAGAAGAGGTGATTAAACAAGAGCCACCATGGAGGCACTGGAGCAGCTGCCCATCACTTCCTGCGACCGTGTGACAGCAGCCAACGCAGAAGGAAACGCCAGCACAACACGTTCCACTTCCTCCCTGATCTCACTGCTGAGGCTTCTGCATTTTTCCGACCCACAGGTGGGGAGAGAGCGGGGTTTGGGGCGGAGGGCGAGGCGTGGGAGAGTGCTGAGGGCTGAGCAGGGGGAAGCATCCGGAGGACCCCTGGGCTGGCCTGCAGGTGGGCCAAGAGCACAGCCAGAGGGCGTGAATCCTTGCTGGCAGCGCCCTGAGTCGGGTGTGGGGGGCACTTCTCCCACGAGGCTGGCAGGGAGCCCACACCTCAGCTGCACCCCAATTTTTCAGGATCTGAGTGAGAATCACAGGCTCCTGTCTGGATCCGAATGGGTGGGACTCTGAGGGGTGGGGCCCAGAGCCAGGTAAGGGGTCTGAGGCAGTGGTGGACCGAGGCCACCATCAAGGTCATTCCCAGCGCGATGGATGACGGGGCCTGGAGGGTGGGAACTGGGGGTCTCAGCTGGTTCCAAGCCAGGGAGGAAGGCCTCCAAGCACAGTCGCACTCAGTCGCCCTGTGGCGAGAGGTGACACAGGACCCGGGGGCTCCTCGCGCCCCAGGATGGGGCCACACTGTGCAGCCTGGGCTGCAAACCCAGTGCTGTTATCAGGAACCCCGAGGGCGTGTAGGGCCCAGATGGTGTGGCCTGGGTCAGTGAGACACACAGGGCCACCCCTGGGGAGCCTGTCAATGCAGCCGGGACCCAGCAGACCCACTGGACCGGGCAAGAAGCCCCTCAGGATCGGCCTCCGCCAGCTCTGGAGCCTGTCCGGCGTGGCTGGCAGTGGCAGCGCCTAGCAGGCCAGCTTTGTCCTGCTGCTTCCGCACTTCCGGACGGCAGGCTGTCCACGCACAGGCCCGGGCAGGGGTGGGGTCTGGATTTCCAGGGGCCATCCTTGGGGGCAGGGGATCAGGAGGTGACAGGCAGTGCACCTGCTTGCTCCGGGATGGAGGGCAGAGTCCAGTGGGCAAGTGGGCAGTCTCGTGGGTAACAAAAACGTTCATCAAGAGCAGAACTGATTTTATCCGAAGGCCCCGTCCTCACAGGGGGCCAGTCTGAGGCTGGCCAGCGGCCCAATCACAGGCCAGGAGTCAGGAAGGCTTGCTTCCCTCCCCAGGACACCCCCATCCCCAGAATGACCCTAACTGCAGCCGTTGTGTCAGCGCCATGACAGTGGGGATTCACAGGGATGGAAGGGACCCACCCACCGCCAGGCTCGGGTAAATGTCTGGGTCATGGTGGCCTGGTCTTGGTGCTGGGGATTTCAGGCACAGGCCTGTGGTCACCGAGGGGCATGGGGTCCCCTCGCCCCCAGTCGTGTCTGTTTCTGGAAGCCCAGAGGACCATCAGGGCCCCCTGCCCGTCCCCAGCCCACAGCTCCTTGTGAAAAGAGCGGGCTTTGTCTGCTGGGGGAGCTGGGGTGACTAGTGACCAAGGTAATTTATGATCCGACAGAGGATTCGAGAACAGCCCCTGTCCCCACCCCTCCTGCCGCCACAGGCTGACCCCAGGCCCCGCCCTGTCTGCCTCTGAGTCTCCTCCCGCCTCTCCTCCCAGCCTCTCCCAGCACCCAGGACCGAATGAGATCAGAAAGGAGGCCAGGAGGGCATCTGGACATTTAGCGACCACTGCCCACTGTGCCCTCTGACACCCCTAGTCCAGTGCCAGAGAAACAGGGTCACCTTTGAGGATGACCTATTCCTGCCCACAGGGGCTGACATCGGGGAGACCCACCGTGGCCGGGGCCGCGTGCCTTCGGCCCCACTCCAGGTGGGGCTTCTCTCCTACAGAGTCCTCCCGCCGCCCGCCCCACGCCCACTCGGGCTGCTTCATCACGCCCACATCCAACAGCACCATGCGATTTGGGGTTTTCGAATTTTTCACAGATTCACATTCAACTCCATTACGGCATGAAATGACACATGAATAAACGCACAACGTAAGCCCAGATCCTCCCCCCGGGCATCTCCAGTTCCACCCCTTCTGTGCCCACCTCCAAGCCGGGCCCATGCCCGGGCAGAGGCTGGACAGCAGGGAGGGCTGGAGTGGCACCCAATAAAGGGAGGCTCTGGGTGCACCAGCACCAAGGCGGAGGCTGCACCTGGCCAGGCATGGTCCCTTGGACGTGCCAGGCAGGAGGGGCCGGGGGACAGTCCTGCTGGTTGGACCACTGGGTGAACTGGAGGGGAAATGACCCCAAGCAGCTGCACACCCTCCTTCATAACCAGCACTTCCTCCCCCTGTGGCAACGGGAAGCTGGGCCTGCAGAGCGTGCCGAGGCCCCCAGAGGCCCGGTGGCTGCGAGTGGAGGCGACCGGCAGCAGTCACCCGGGGGCCAGAGGCAGCCCGTCCAATCGCCCTTTGCCTACTAGTTGCCCCTTTTATCCTTCGGCCTGCTTTCCTCCTGCGAGACCCCTGGGGGCAGGGTCACCCACTGCAAGTCCAGATCCAGGGCCCACACCCTGCCTGCCCCTCAGGGGAGCTCAAACGGGCGTGATCAAGGAAATAAAGGCAGGAAGGGAAAAAAAAGAAAGAACCTGGGGAAAGATGCTGGCAGGACATGGCGTGAAAAACTGTGAAGCCACCTGACACGCAGGTGCGGGCACCTGGGCATGGGCGCTGCCTTTAGGGGGCAGCCTTGGGAGGCAGGGGTCCCTGGGGGTCAGAAAAGAGGGCAGCCTTTCCTGCCCACACCTGGACTCACGCAGGGCCCTTAGACCTGCCCGGTCTCCAGGTGAGGTTGTGGCTGGGGTGATGGTGCCTCCAGAGGGGACGGGGTCCCACTCCGGACCACCGCCCCTGCCCTCAGTGGACAATGTGCTGCTTCATCTGTGCCGTGTTGTTTGGTGACAAAGATTCTTTGCTTGACCAAACTTTAGTCAGGCTCCCAAACCTTCTCCTGGGCCCACCTGGGCACTTCCTTGTAAAATCCAGTTTTAACAAGAACCTTCTCCAACTCAGTATCCGATGGGGTTCCATCCCCTCCCACCCCCCAGGTGAGGACTGAGCACTGGTCCTGCCTTCAGGGAGATTCTGGCAGGTTTGTTTAGCCAGAATCCCCCTACCCCTGAGGTCTCCTCTTAGTGTTTTTCCATCCATTGACCACACCGGCTCCTTGGCTGTAAATCCCCACTGCCTCTGCTGTATTTGGAGTTGCCCCCAATCTCTCCCTGCACGACCCCGTCACAGTGGTCCCTGCGCCAGTCTCAAGAACCCCGCTAAGATTATGCAGTCTTACTGAGCTTTAACAAGTATCATGGAATTTTCTTTCTTTATCACTGGTTCTGGTGAGGACAGGTTCCTGGGAACCCCGGGGCCGATGGAGAGTGGTTCAGTTCACTAGGTGCTGAAAAACAAGAATAAAGGACAGGACAAAGGGAAGAACTTGCAGGGGACTGCGAAGGTGACCTGGGTGGGAAGCAGGTGGGGTCTGGTCTGCACCGTGATGGGAAGAGCTGCCCTCCACACTCTGTGTCCAGGTCTCCGCCAGGCAGGGGGAGATTTTGGAAAAGAAGCTTGATGGGGCCCAAGCGCAACTAAACTACCTGACAGACCCAGTGGGCCCATCACAGGGACAGCCAAGGGGCCCAAGAGACTCAGGTGCGGGAGAAGGATGCCCTGGCCGGAGCTGAGGAGGCTGCTGCCTCGCCTGGCGCCTGGCGAGAAGGAAGGAGCTGAGGGGCGTCTGACTGAAGGCCCTGCCTGCCGCTCAGGCTCACTCAGGCTCCTGCCGCTCAGGCTCACTCAGGCTCCAGCCCCGTGGAGCACTGACGAGGGGGGACAGAGCTGGGGGACCCGTGGAAACAGCATCTCTGCAGCCTTGTTCCGGGAGCTCCTGACGCTCTCCTCCCTTATCCTGGGGTCCCAGACCCCGCCTCACACAGGGAGTCACGAGAAAGAAAGAAAAGATTCAGGCCTGTTATCTGACCCCTTCTTGCTGCTCTCCGGACTGCCTGTCCTGCCCCTCCTTCCCCCTCCTTCCCCTCCCCTTCTCCTCCTCCTCCTCTCCTTTCTCTCCCTCCCCCTTCTCCCCCTCCTCCTCCTTCCCCTCCTCCTCCCCCCCCCTCCTCCTCCCCTTTCTCCCCTTTCCCCTCCCTCCCCCACTTGCCCTTGACACTTAATTTCCCTGTTTCCTGCTCTGGGCCTGGCTCTTGATGCTTTCCCTCTGGACGGCCCTGCACTTCATCTCTGATTGCCCAACCGGCCTCCTGTTCTCCAGCCCCAATGATCCCTCCTCCCCCTTGAAGCCCTCCATCTCTCTCCTCCACCTCCAACACCAGACCACTTGCCACCACACCTGCGGGGAGTTTCAGCTCTCCTGAGCCTCTGAGGCAGGGACTCAGTGTGGTCCTGTGTCCCCAGGGTGTGAACCGGGCCCTGTTCCGCAGGGGTTTGTTACAGGACGAGAGGGATGCATCAGAGCTGGCGCGGGGTGGAGGCTGGCGGAGGGGATGAACCCACAGGGGAGACGCGCTCCCTACCCGCCTTCTCTGCTCCAGCAGGAAGCGGCCATCCTCACGGACCCCAGGAGACCCTCCCACGAGCCCGAGCTGTGAGCAGGGGCTGACAGGCCTCCACAGCCGGCCCCTCCTTCAGCTGCCTCTCCTCGAAGGGCCCCGCTCCCTGAAGCAGGGGAGGGAAGGTTCAGGAGGAGGCGTCCGGCTGGGAGAGGGGTGCCGCGAGAACCAGGATCTGAGTGGCCTCGAATGAGGAGGGTCCAGGGCGGAGAGACCGAGGGGATGGGCGGGGGCGACGGGGAAGGTCCGGACAAAGCCTCCTTCTCTGCTCCTCCGCCCCCCTCCCGCCCCCCTCCCGCCCCCCTCCCGCCCCCCTGCAGGCTGAGCCGTCTGGCGTCATGGGGGAGCCGGTTCTAGTCCTGTGGGCTCTGCTGGCGTCTTTGGGCTGTGCTGGCGGAGCCACAGAGCCAGGTAAGGGCAGCCCTCTGGGCTGCGGGGGCCGCGGGAGCTCCGGGGCGCGGCGGGCGCACCTCTCGGCAGCGGAAGGCCTTTGCGCCCCGGGCAGGTGCGCAGCGCGCTCCACCGCCGCCTCGTGCTGCCCCGCAGGTGAGAACCTGAGCTGTTACCAGTGCTTCAAAGCCACGAGCCGGGAGTTTTGCGCGCCCGCCGCGTGCGCCCCCACCGACCGGGTCTGCGTCTCCCACGCGGTGATCATCACCCTGAGTGAGTACCTGGCCAGCGCGGAAGGGGCCTGTCGGGGACTCTGCGCTGGATCCTTTGGGGTCTCTGCGGGGAGCTGAGGAAGGCTCCCTTCAGGGGCCCCGTCGCCGGCGCCGACCTTTGCCTGATCCCGGTCCTGAGCACGCGGAAGAAGGAGGCAGCTGCTCAAGGTTGAGCCCTGGGGGCTTCTGGAGGAGGCTGGCCGTCTCTTTCCTTCTTTTCGGTTACCCTAAACCAAGTGCCACTGAGCAGCCTGTGATATGATGTAATGCAATGCATACAATTGTCATATAATAAATATAATAAGGTTCAATGTAGTGAGATACCATGCACACAATAGATACAGCAAAACAAACACAGCACACCACAGCACGACACAAGGAAGGTGGACGCCACCCAAGAATATCTCTTCTTCTATAGCTTGGGTTGTTTTGAGTGTCCTGCTTCCCTCCGGCGCTTCGTTCAGAGGTCTCTGCGCGTCTCTAAGTGAAGGAGGGAGGGGGTGGACGGGAGCCCAGGCTGGGTGCAGCAGGTCCTCTGGTCACCATCGCTTTTCTCTCTGCTCTGCTTCCGCCGTCTCCCCGGGACTCCCAGGCCCCTGGCTACCCGGCTGTCCAGGCCACGTGTGGTTTCAGGGAAGAGCCCCGACCAGGGCCAGCAGTCCTGAACCCTGTCTTTGCTGTGACCTTGAGGGTGACCCTGGGCAGCTGTGCTCCCACTGCTGTGCAGGGCCTGGCCTGTGAAAGGGTCAGGAGAAGGTATCTGGTAGATGTTTCAGGACCAACATTCTCTGACCCTGAGGTTTGGTTCCGGCCTTCCCTGCCCACAGGAAAGCACCCTTCCCAAGGCTCTTCCTCTTCCTGAACGCTGTCTCCTCTTTTCTGCAGGATTACGGGTGGGGATTTTGCTCAGCAAGCGCTGCGCTCCGAGGTGTCCCAACGCCAACGTGAAGTCCGAATGGTCGTCGGGCCCCGGGATGCTGGGCAAGATCGTCAGGCAGTGCTGTTCCAGATCTCTCTGCAACAGGGCGCCCGCCCCGCAGGAGTGTCCCTGGGCCCTTCCAAGGGGGTTCCTGCTCCAGGCGGGCCTTGGCCTCCTCTGGGTCCTGCTGTGAGCACCTTCCCCTCGGCCCCAAAGCCCACGCTGTCCTCCCACCTCTCTCCTGGCCCCATCGCTCTCAAGACCGTGGGTGGGACGTTCACCCCTGAGATGGTAGGAGGTGCCATCACCTCGCCCTGGGCCCGGCCGCCTCTCCTGTCCCCAGCAGGGGCCCTTCGCTCACACAGCCTGGGATTGTAGCCCCACTCCGTAGGGGTCAGGGATGGGGGCATGTAATGGGCATTTCTCAGTTTGGGGTAACAGCCCCTGCCCTGAACAGAAGCTCCAGGCCCCTGTGTTGGGCAAGAAGAGCCCGGCAAGGCCAGAGGGTAGCTCAGCCCTGGCTCTGGCTCTGACTGGCTCTATGGTCTCGGCCCCTCCAAGTCCACTGTTCTGGCCACCTCTGTCCCTGGCCCAGGCAGAGTCCTGCAGTGGGACCACGACCTTCACTCCTTCCAGAGACAATAAAGTCGTTGCTTGACCACACCCCCTCTTGCTTCTTCCTCGTCTCTACCCACTGGGCCCAGACTACAGCCCTCTGGCCTGCTCTCCGCCGACTCTGTGGTTGTGCGCTGTCCATGGTTGGAATGGTGGACAAAACTGTCCAGCTGGGCTACAGCCAACCAAGCTGGGGACAGGACCAGCACTGGGCAAGCAGGAGTCACAGGCTCAGGGTCGGGTCCTCGGGAGGGCCAGCTGGCCAATGGTGGGGTGGAGGGTCGGAGTCTGGGGCACAGGACAGGGGTCAGTGGTGCCTGCCTAGGAGAGTGGGGTGGAGAGATGCTGGGAGGGGACGGCTGGGCGGCGGGGTGGATGGGACCCATGTTTGGTGCACAGCGGGGCTGGATAGAGTAGGGGCTGATGGAAGGCCTGGAGGTGCCCAGGATGGCCCCATGCCTGGCTTGGGGGAGGGTCACCCAGGAGAGGGGCACAGGGGAGGAGCAGGTTGGGACAAGTGGAACTGATGACAAGCTCATAGACACATCCAGGGGAACATCCAGGGAGACATCCTGGAGGAGGGGGAGATAGAGGACAGCGGCCAAGAATCTGTGGGTGGGGGCAGCGTCACCAGGCAGCAGGTCCCCAGAACCCAGAAGAACGCTGGGTCCACACACCTGTTCCCCAGTCCTGGTTCCTCAGGCTTACCCCACCCCGGAGTCTGCACACCTCCCCCCTCCAAGGTCTGCACGCCCCCCTGCCCAGGGTCTGCACCCCCCAGGGTCTGCCCAGCTCTGGTTCCTTACACCTGCCTCCCCCATCGCACACCTGACCCCAATCTCCAACTCCTGGTCATTTCCCCCGTGGACCAAGATGGGCCTGGCTGCGCCTCGTGCTCTGGGGCCGTCGTGCATTCCCAGTCCTGGGCTAGGCTCCGCTCTGTGCCGAGGAGAGCGATGGAGTGGCCAGGAGCTCTCTGGATGAGACTCCCAGAATGCCCAGCTTAAAGTGGGACCTCACTCCCCTTCAATGCAGTTGTGAATTTTCAAGCTGAATTTAAACCCCTAGGCTGGCCAAGCAGGCTGGTCACCATCTACTGCTTCCAACTCCCCACACGAGGTTCCTGGCCCACTGAGGCATCAGGAATCTCTGACTTCCTGAGTCGAGGCCAGTCCACAAGGCCAGTGCAGAGGGGAAACAATCACCTGGTAGGGCCGTGGTCTTCTCTCCAAGCTGCCTTCTCCTAGGAAATACGTGTATGTGATCCGGGTCAGGGGCCACCACACCCTGTCTCCCCACGACTGCTGTACTAGCCACTCCCTGCTTCCCTCTCCATGAAGATGACCACCTTTGGAGCTGGGCATCCTGGTCCCACCTCTGGACAGGGGACCCAGGATTGGAGGCCCTTCTGGGAAGCCTCTTGGCTAGAAATCAGAAACTTTGCTGAATGAATGGAGAAATGAGTGAAGAATGAGTGAAGGAAAGATGAAGATGATTGACAACCGAATGAGACAGGTATTCTTGAGAAGTGAATAGATGCTTCATGAGGGCTGAGCACGTGAGGTGAGAAGAAGATGGAGCCCGCCCTCAGCCATTCAGCTTCCCCAAGTCCCTCTGACCTAAGACGATGGCGGGTCACATCCTTCCTGGGCACCACGGCCCTCCCCCATTCCCCAGGGCCCTGAGGAACACGAGGCCGCCACGGAGCAACCCAAAGCTGGTCTGAGCCGGCCTCAGGACCGCCAACATGCGGGTACTGCTATAGCCATCATTAGTTTCAGGATTTTTGCCGTGGATTCTTTGGGACCTAGGTTCTTTTTCACAGTCTCTGCTGGGAAGCTCAGATCCGGCTACAACCTGCGCTCCAGCAGGCCTCCAGCTTCATGCTGACACTCAGATGTACCCAATCCCGTCTCCATCCTGGCCACGCCTTGCCTTTCCTTTCTTCTACCCCACCTCCTTCAAAATTATTCGAGTTTCTGATTCTCCTAGTTTGTACTACCTTAACTCTTTTGACTATAAAATGGATTTGGTGAGTCAACGTGCATGATTTCCCCATCCCTTGACCTCTGTTCACTGGTTCTGCCTGCAGGGTACTCCCTGTCTTCGTCCTGCTGTGGGTCCTGATTCCACGGATGGAGCCTGGGTGTCTCCCTAGACGGCCCACGTGAGGGCGGGGCGCTCAGGAGGCACCGCAGGACAGCCCGATGGCAGCGTGTGTTGGGATTGTGAAGACCTAGAAGGGAAAGCCAGCAGTGAGGGCGTACCAGATGCTGCTTCCACTCCCCTTGCCCTAAAAAAGAGACCCAAGTCTGCCACGTCTGTGGTACAGAGTTCTGAGTCAGGTCGTGTGTGAACTCCACACGCAGCAGAGTCCAGAACGGCCTGTGTTCTCCCGCAGGTTCTGTTCCCCCGCCTCCACCCCACCCCCGAGGGTACAAGTACCCCCGCCCAAGGTCTGCTCAACCTTGAATGGAGCCATCCGGTACTCTCATTTTGTTCCAAATGTCCAGATTTTTATCATTGAACAATAAATTACCCCATAGACAATGTTCTCTGTCCATAAGCATTTAAATTAAACATCTATAACAAAGCAGATACACTTTTAAATCCCAAATATTTCTAAACTAAATTATTACACTTTGATTAGTTCATCTGTTGAACAAGGAATTATAATAGGAATTTCTTTAATTCCTTGATCTGAACAGTAATAAAATCAGGACAAACATTTATTTTAAAAAGAAAACGGCACTGTGAGGAAAATGGATAGGTTAGATCCTTATGTTACAAAAGAAGAGGGGCTGAAACGTCAATAAACCATGTGTTTAAATCTAGAACCTGGAGAAAGAAAAACAAATTAAACCCCCCAAAAAACCAAAAAACAAAATTAAGCCAAAAATGTGATTTAGTGAAATAGGAAACCAAAATAAAATAGAGAAGATCTACAAAGCCAACAGACTAACAAGATGGTGACATTGGCAAGATTGAAAATGGGAAGAAAGAGGAAATGCAAATAAATGACAAAAATGGATGAAAGGGCCACATAATGCTAATCACCCATTCATGCAAAATTCTAGCAAAGGGACATGTTAACAATGAAAGCGGTCTTGCGGGCCTCACAAGGAGGTAGCAGGGCATTCCTGGGTTAAGCTAAATGCTCTATGTCTTGACTGTGTTGGTGGTTCTGTAAGTGTTTACGTTTGTCAAACTCACCGAACTGTCCACTTCAAAGGGGTGCTTTTTACTGTGTGTAAATCACACTTCAGTAAAGTTGACTGAACTATCACAAGAGAGTCATTGCATACCTCTATGGGATAGGTTTGAAAATTTAGATGCAATGAAGTATTTCCTAGTGAAAACTACAGATTACCAAACTCGACCCAAGAAGTAAAATTTCCAAGTTCCTTTTACAAAGCAAGCATAATACTGATAGCTAAACCTGATGATGATACTAAAAAGGAAATTACAGCATTTTTGTGGATCAATGCAACAATCTTAAATAAAATAAAATATTAACAAACCAAATTCAATAGCATATTATACAATAACATGATTGTGTGTATGTATCAGCCCTGAAGCCAGGAACTTAACTGTATGAGGAAGTGCTGGATGCAGTCTTATGATGGTGCTGAACTAAAGGATCAGTACTTTCTAACATTGTATGTGAGACATAAGCAAATGAAAATAAACAAGAGAAAACAATCAGAGGCATGAGAGTTAGGGAAAGTACAATCTCTATTTTTAACTAACTTAATAGTATGTTTCAAAAACCTTAAAAGATCAATGATAAAACTAGCAAAGCCAATAAAATCATTCAATAAGGTAGTAGAATATGAAACTAAAATGAAAATTAATAGCCTTTTTATACATGAGCAATAGCCACCTAGAGGCTATAGTGGAAGAGAAGTTTTTATTTACAATTGGGGAATAGAGAGCTAATGCTTAAAAATAAGTCTGACTGGGCTTCCCTGGTGGTGCAGTGGTTAAGAATCCGCCTGCCAATGCAGGGGACATGGGTTCGAGCCCTGGTCCGGGAAGATCCCACATGCCACGGAGCAACTAAGCCCGTGTGCCACAACTACTGAGCCTGCGCTCTAGAGCCCGTGAGCCACAACCACTGAGCCCACGTGCCACAACTACTGAAGCCCAGGTGCCTAGAGCCCGTGCTCCACAACAAGACAAGCCACTGCAATGAGAAGCCCGCACACCGCAACAAAGAGTAGCCCCCACTCGCCGCAACTAGAGAAAGCCCGCGCGCAGCAACAAAAACCCAGTGCAGCCAAAAATAAATTAATTAATTTAATTAATTTTTAAAAATAAAATAAGAAAATAAATCTGACTAAAAATATGCAAAGTCTAAAGGAGGAAAATTCAACCAACTTCCAAGAGATGCAACAGTAGCCTCGAACAATTGTAAAGACACTCCTTATTCTTGGACAACTCTAAATATCATTAGAATGGCAGTTCTCTCAGGACTTCCCTGGTGGCCCAGTGGAAGACTCTGCACTCCCAATGCAGGGGGCCTGGGTTCGATCCCTGGTCGGGGCACTAAGATCCCACATGCCGCAACTAAGCCCTCACACCATAGCTAGAGAAGCCTGTGTGCTGCAACGAAGACCCAGCACAGCCTAAATAAACAAACAAACAAATAAATAAATGTCAGTTCTCTCTAATTTATAAGATTTTTAATTTAATGTGATTACCATAAAAATAACTTTTTTTTTCTTGAAATGGGCAAGTTGAAAGATATGTAAACAAAAACATTCAAGATCAGTTAGGAAAAAATTAAGTTGTGGGAGTAATAAGTACTAGCACAGGTTAAAACATAATTAAAAAAAAAAGTTTAGGGGCTTCCCTAGTGGCAGAGTGGTTAAGAATCCACCTGCCAATGCAGGGGACACAGGTTCGAGCCCTGGTCCAGGAAGATCCCACACATCGCGGAGCAATTAAGCCTGTGTGCCACAACTACTGAGCCCGCATGCCACAACTACTGAGTCCATGTGCTGCAATTACTGAAGCCCACGTGCCTGGAGCCCATCCCAGGAGGGTGGGACGAATTGGGAGATTAAGTTTGACATAAATACACTACCATGTGTAAAATAGATAGCTAGTGGGAACCTGCTGTATAGCACAGGGAGCTCAGCTCTGTGCTCTGTGACGAGCTAGATGGGATGGGGGTGGGTGGGAGGGAGGTCCAAGAGGGAGGGGATATAGGTATACGTATAGCTGATTCACTTCATTGTACAGCAGAAACTAACAGAACATTGTAAAGCAATTTTACTCCAGTAAAAATAAATAATTAAATAAATAATTGGTTTGTGAACAAATAAATGACTATTTAGAAAAAGTCAGAATTGGATCTATACACATGCATCCATACATCATACATGAGAATAAACTAAATATTAAACAACCAAAACTATACAAATACCCAAAGAAATCACATGTGAATATCTTTATAACCTGGGTGTGGAAAACGTTTTCCTATGTATAATTCAAAATCCAAATGCAAGAAAAGAAAAGATAGACTAATTTGACTCTATACAAATATAAAGATTTTCCACACACACACACTCCCCAGGGGATATATATAACTCTGTAAACATTGAGGGTGGGGGAACAGGGCTAAAGCAAATATGAGTGATACATGAAAAAAATTAACAAAAATGATATGAAATACCACTTAAACATAAGAAAATACTTTTGCCTTCACTTGTGAAGGAAATTCAAATTAAACAGGGAAGATGGTGCAGCCCCTGCTGTAGAGTGTGCTGTTCAGAGTGTAGGGGGCTACACCGTCAGGGCCAGTCCTGGCTCAGAGTGAGATGGCTAGACGCTGTCCTTTGCCCAGCCACCTCTCCCACAGAATGCAGCTATAAACCCAGAATGAAATACACGGAGAAGCTATATGAGGACTCCAAACAGAAAATAGTAGCAGAAAGATTGGGGAATAAGACAAAACTTTGAAGTGCCACCAAATGTGTGGTAAGTTTCCCCTTTTCATTTCCTCTGGTATTCTCTAGATTTGACTCAAGACAGCCCACATCCTTTTTTTTTTTTTTTTTTTAAGAATTTCACTTTATTTATTTATTTTTTGGCTGTGTTGGGTCTTCGTTTCTGTGCGAGGGCTTTCTCCAGTTGCAGCAAGCGGGGGCCACTCTTCATCGCGGTGCGCGGGCCACTCACTATCGCAGCCTCTCGTTGCGGAGCACAGGCTCCAGACGCGCAAGCTCAGTAGTTGTGGCACACGGGCTTAGTTGCCCCGCGGCATGTGGGATCTTCCCAGACCAGGGCTCGAACCCGTGTCCCCTGCATTGGCAGGCAGACTCTCAACCACTGCACCACCAGGGAAGCCCCCCCCTTTTTTTTTTTTACCACACTGCACAGCTTGCAGTATCTTAGTTCCCTGACCAGGGATTGAACCTGGCCCTGGCAGTGAAAGCACCCGGGTACTAACCACTGGACCACCAGAGAATTCCCAAAACAGCCCACATTCTGAAAGTGAATACCAGAACATGGACAGAAGAGGTCCATTAGAACCTCTCTTGGTCTCACTTAATGAGTGGGAAAAGCAGCAACTTCAGCAGCTCCCAACAGAGCCTGCAGGTACCTAAAGTTCTGAGAGAAGGGAACTGGTCCCTCCAGTCAGAGGATCTGTGATCCCAAGATGATGGGGTAAAACCCATTGACCTTCTTCTCTCTACATCTTCCCACCTCATGACCCCAGATGTGGTTATAGGGGTGGGAACTGTGCAGCACTATGGAATAACTAAGCTCCAGCTTTCTGACTAGATGACCGAAAAGAGGAACTGCAAGTTACTAGAAAGTGCCAGAGAGACCGCAGGGATTGAGAAGCTTGGGAAAGAAACCCCATGAAGATGTTTATGAAAACCCAGGCTCATTCTGACCTGTGCATACATGGAGTTGGCCCTGAAAAACATAAACTATGAGAACTGATCTATGGGACTGACCTCCACCAAGGGATCAGATTGGCCACTGTGTCCAAAACACTGCAAAGCTTTTGAAAACTGAACTGACATAGAAGCCACAACCCACATAAGGTTGATCTTCACTTGAAGCATAAACCCAACCAGGTAGATTGCCTGCTAAAACAAAAAGATTAACATTCTCCATAAGATGGAAATAAGATTCAGCCTCTCATAATGCAAAATTCAAAATATCCAGGATATAATCCAAAATTACTCTTTGTACAGAAGATCAGGGAAAACCTCAAGTAGGAATTATCACACAGAGTCTTTAAAGCACTTATTTTAAAAGTGCTCCAAGGGGGCTTCCCTGGTGGCGCAGTGGTTGAGAATCTGCCTGCCAACGCAGGGGACACGGGTTCGAGCCCTGGTCTGGGAAGATCCCACATGCCGCGGAGCAACTGGGCCCGTGAGCCACAACTACTGAGCCTGCGCGTCCACAACAAGAGAGGCCGCGATAGTGAGAGGCCCGCGCACCGTGATGAAGAGTGGCCCCCACTCGCCGCAACTAGAGAAAGCCCTCGCACAGAAACAAAGACCCAACACACCCAAAAATAAATAAATAAATAAATAAATTTAAAAATGCTCCAAGAACTAAGGGCAAACACTCTTGGGATAAATGGAAAGATAAGTCTCAGCAAGGAAGTAAAACATATAAAGAATAACAAAATGGGAATTGTAGAACTGAAAAATACAATAACAAAAATAAAATACTTTCCACTGGGCTCAATAGCAGAATGGAGATGAAAACAGAAAGACCGAACTTGAGGATACATCATAGAATCTGAACAACATAAATAAAAGATTTTTTTTTTAATGAACGGAGCCTAGGGGAAATACCAGAAAGTCCAATATCTGTGTAATTGCTGCCCTAGAAGGAGAGGACAAAGACTGGAGTGCAGGAAAAATACTTGAAGAAATAATGACTGCTAATTTTCTAGTTTTGAAGAAAGACATAAAACTATAGATTCAAGAAGCCCAGTGAATTCCAAATAGGAAGAATCCAAAGAAATACACACTTGGACCTATCATAATGAACTGCTTAATACATTGATGTTGTCACAAGACAGGATTCTCTCTGTAGGAGAAACAAAAAGTACGGGGCGGGGCGGTCGGGAGGAAATAGGAAATACAATGGTGACTGGAGAGGTATTAGCATGAATATATATCATCTGCATGAAACGTCCTAGTAGGAATAAGCATACATTGGTCCAGATCTTGGTTTTCAAATACAATAAAATGACATTTCCTTCTCAATGGACTCTGAACCGTTTTAATGAATAGGTAATCCCAGCGTGTGGGTAGGAGAAAGAAAGTAAAACGCAGTAGAATTCCAACTAATCAGTGTAAAGAGAATGATAGAAATACATAATCGCCATTTGGCAAAAAGCCACAGTGATCATTGTTTGTGGGGGTCCTCAACCCGGAAAAGGGGGGCCTACAGGGTCCTGACCCAGACGATTGGCAGGGGATGGAGGCTGCAGCCATCAACGCCCCTCCGGAACTTTGAGCTCCTGTCAGGAGTCCACAGTGGGGACACGGCCCTGGGGTGGGATCTCTGGTGGTCCTTCCCAAAAGGCCTGGCCATGACTATGGGGGTCCTGGGGGGTGTTTTAGGCACCAGAGCGGGCTCTGTGTGTGAGAGAGAGAGTGAATGCGTGTGTCAGAGAGCATGTATGTGACTTGCAGTGTGAGTGTGTGTAACTACAGGGCAAACACCTGGCAGGTACCACCGTGGCTACAAGGGACCAAAGCCAACATCACCAGTGAGTCAGCACCCCATGCCCTCCTCATGCGATGCGCTGAGAAGGACACAACCACATTTCCAAGATATTGTTGCTAAAATGCTTCAGCTGAATTTAATCGTGAATAAACAAGCCCAAATGAACAGACTTTCTACAAAACAGTTGGCCATCACTCTTCAAAAGTGTCGAGGTCCTGAAAGAAATCAAGACGGAGGCCTGTTCCAAATCAAAGGGACCTCAGGAGGCAAGACCAGCAGGTGGTGCATGAGGTTGGGTCGACAGTGGGCAGGAGAAGGGAGAGGGGCACTGGGCAGAATCGCATAAGGTCTATGGACTAGATAACAGTTTTGCGTCAGTGTTAACTTTGTCATTTTGATCGTTGTACTATGGTTATGTGTGATGTTAAAATTTGGAAAATCTGTGTAAAGGGTTGTGTAGTATAATTCTATACTTAGTATAATTCTTTAAAAAGTTGCAAAGTTGTTTGCAACTTTTTTATAAATCTGAAGTTATTCCCAAATGAAAAGTTTAACCTATGAGCCTCTTCACAGAATATTAGTCTTTATTGTTCTTTCATATAAGTAGAGAAGGATATAAATTTTGCCCAAACTATCACCCTTCACTGCATCCCAAACATTTTGAGAAGTAGTATTTTCCTCATTCATCAATTCTGGGTCTTTAAAAAAATATTTAAGACATCCTCTTCTAAAAAAACTGTGCTAGGGACTTCCCTGGTGGTCCAGTGGTAAAGAATCCACCTTCCAATGCAGGGGACGCGGGTTCATCCCTGGTCGGGGAACTAAGATCCCACATGCCTTGGGGCAACTAAGCCCTCAAGCTCACGCACCTCAACAAGAGAAGAGAAAACTGGCACGCCACAACGAATCCCACATGCCTCAACGAAGATCCTGGGTGCCGCAGCTAAGACCCGACGCAGCCAATAAATAAATAAATAAACAGATTTTTTTTAAAAAACTGTGCTAATTTGAAATGTGTTTCTTCTTCATTTCTACATGTGAAAAGATTGTATTTATCTTTTTTGTTATTGACTTCTAACTTAATTGCATCTAAGTCAGAGAATACAGTCCTGAGATATGACATAAAGAGTTTTAAGAAATGATAAAATCTGGACACTTTAAACAAATTCAAAGTACTGGAAGGTCTTGTTCAAGTCTCAGTTCCAACATCTGAGTGCCAGGGGCAGGGGTGTTTAATTACTGCCACAGAGAGAGTGCCTGAGGGAGCCCATTGGGCCATTTGTTTTATGGACCATGAACTGAATATGATGAACTGTCGTTTCTCACCCCATCCCTTGGCCGCCCTCTTTCAGGCGCTCAGGGGTTTCTGGGTCTCCCCCTCAGCCATCTGTGGACCCCTACAAGTCTCTCCCCCATATCCTCCACAGTGTGGAACTCCCTCCCTGCTCCATGGGGTCTGTTACACCAAAAAAGTTGCATCAGAGCTGCTGGCTCAGTCTGAGGCTGGCCCAGGTGGGTGGACCCACAGGTGGGGAGACCAGGTCCCCACCCCCTTCTCCCCCAACACCCAGCTGTGACTCAGCTTCCTCCCCCTTCCTGGGCCTCAGGGGCTGCCGACTTAAGAACCCCAGGAAGCCTTCCCAAGAGCAGGGTTGATTCTGACTTGGAAGGTGTAGGAGAGGGGGGTCAGGTGAGGGTCCCGGAATCAGGACCCACATCCGGACAGAGGAGCAGAGAAGCTAGGAGGACGTATGCAAACGGGAATCAAGGGTGTGTGCGGGGTGTGAGACCGAGGGAGAGGGGAGGAGAGCGGAATCAGAGGTGCCCAGGCCAGGTTTGGGGGGCGGGGCTCTGGATCAGGCTCTTTCTCTGCCTCCCCCGACTCAGGCCTGACTGACCGCACCATGAGAGGGGTCCCCCTGATCCTGCCGTGGGCCCTGGTGTGCGCAGATAGGGGTGAGGCCAACAGTGGCAGAAGGGAAGGCCTGGTGGGTTCTTCAGTGAGGGGAGGGCTGCGTGGGGCGTTTGCTCGTGTGTGTGTGTGTGTGTGTCTGTGTGTGTCTGTGTGTCTGTGTGTCTCTGTGTGTGTGTGTGCGCACGTGCACGCGCACGATCCCCCGGGCCTGCAGGGAGCTGGGGATGATGACGTCAGCCTGCAGGTGTGAGTGTCTGACCTGGGTCCCAGGAGGCCCTTGTCTGGGGGTGGGGGGCGGGGGTTGTCACTTGGGGCTCTGCGAGCCCACGGTCGCCAAGGGTCTTCAGTGGGCGGTGCTGTGGCTGTCCCCAGGTGCACCCTGAGCGAACTCTGCTCTGTCCCCATCTCCCCCCAGACCCCAGCCTGCGCTGCTACCACTGCTTGCAGGTCAACACCACCTCTCGCTGCATAAAAGCTGCCTGCACCCCGATCGTGCACGTGTTTTGTCACTCCTACGAGGTGGTCTTCCAGATGGGTGAGTCCAAGGCCGAGCTCAGCTGCCCGGCCCGGCGGTCCCTGGGCTGCTGCCTCCAAGGGGACTCCGCACTGTGAGCTGGGTCGGGCGTCTCCCCCTCCGTGGACCCAATGTCTGGCTGCTTCCCTCCATGTAAAGCTCACGGGGACATCCCAGGACGAAGGAGGGAGTGACCTGAGTGACCTCAGGAGGGGGTGCTCTGGAGGGGGCATCGGGTCAGGGGGCCAGGAGGCCTTCTGAGCCACACAGAGCCCTCTCCATTTTTACTGGGCTCAGGGGGCTGTCACTGCACTACCCTCCCCGCCCCCCTGTCCCCTCCTCCCTGCGGCTCCCCCTCGGGGTCCCCTCCCTGCCTCTGCTCTGAAGGAAGTGACCCTGGGGAGCACGTGCCCCTTGGAGAGGCTGGTCCCGGCCTACGTTCTTCCCCTCGCCCTCACCTGTCCTTCCATCTCTACTCTCCTGGGGGGTGGGTTTGGGGGTGACAAGGACCCCTCAGGGTGAGCCCAGGAGGAGGGGGCAGGCTGCCGGGAGCTGCTGGGCCTTCAGGCCCCGGCTTCCTGCTCCCACCTGCCCAGCCTTCCTGGGAGACGGACCCTCAGGCCTCCGCAGGGGTTCTAAGCTGTGCTCCAGCTGGAAAGCCTCCTTCTGAGGTTGGGTCTCTCCTACCACACCCAGTGACCATTTCTCCTACTTGGGGGCTGTTTGGTGATTTTCTTTCCCTTTGTGGGTTGTCAGAAGGGAGCCCTACAGACAGGCCCAGGCAGACACGCGTCTAAACGTCTCCATCACGTACAGGTGAGGACTGGGCCGAGCCGGGGTCCAGGTGCCCGCAGGGGCGGGGAAATGCCCTGCTCCCCTAAGCTCTGCACACACCCGCTCCCACACACCCCGACCCCTCCCTCTCTGTGGACGGGGTGACAGGGCCGACCCTCTGAGATGAGGGTCCCCGATGGGGGAAGGGCAGACTCACTGCCACCCTAGCCTGGTGAGTCTGAGAACCGGCCCAGGCGCACCTGTCCTCCTGGCCCCAGCATTCCGCGGTCCACTCTAAGAGGGCCTCTCCCCGGCAAGCGCCAACCCTGTCCCTTCTGTGCTGGTGACATGAGTGGGGACAGTTGTCCCCCACACGGACCCTGCGGTTCACATCCCCCAGGGAAGCCTGGCTGGCAATGGGAACATGGATCGATAAAGCAAAAGCAAGCAAGGAACTGAGTGATGAGTGGAGGTCGGGTGGAGATGGCGAGGGCTGAAGCACACTGAATAAGTTAATGAGGAAGGAGGCCTTGAGTGGTGGGGAAACAAGGCGTGAGTGACAAAGCTGTGGGAGAGCCCTCAGGGAAGATGTGACAACAGCGAAGGGGGGCCTCTCACTTAGCTGGCGCCCTCTGAGCCAAGCCCCTCATCCCTCCCCCCAACCCCTAACCACACCCCACCCCAAGTCTCCCTGACCTCAGAGCACCCAGGTCACAGTCCTGACCAATCTTGGGCCCTGGGTGCTCTCCCAATGAGGCGACTTGAGCCGACGTGGCCACCGTGAGGCACTGCCGGAATCTTGGGCTCCAGCCACACGGCGGGAGGTGAGCAGGCACCCATCCACTCACAGGGGCTGAGTCTTAACAACCTGGGCTCTGGAGACAGCTGACCCATGGACAAATACAGCTAGAAAAGATGGTTCGGTTTACCTCATACATGTAGCGGAATCGCTCATCTTGAGTGATGTGTTCCGACTTCTCTTCTAGATTGGGAAGGGCACCCCACATTCACTGCTGTAGCCCCTGGTTTACAGCAGCTGCTCAGATGTCCCAGTGCTCTCCCCTGCGGGCTGTCCCCACGGCCCAGCCGGAGCCTGAAGGGTGGGAGCAGTGTTTGCAAATGGCCTGCGGCAGGTCCGAAGTCACAGCTTTTTGTTCAGTGCAAGAGAGCAGGATAAGACAGGTCAGAGGGCACCGGGCACTGTCCGGTCAGCATTGCAGCGCGAGTGGTCTGTCAGTTCTGTCGAGGAGGTTGTGTACTCGCACACGTGTGTGTGTGTGTGTATATAAGCATGACCTGTAAGGCCAAGTGTCTCTGATTCTTGCTAAGGTCAGAACCTTTCGCGATCCAGGGGCCGGAGACCATGGAGCCACCGCCCCGCATTCCTCCAATTACTCTCACATTCACCTCTCGGTCCAGCAGAGAGTCCTGGGCCTGGCGACCCCTCCCGCACACCACAGCTGCCCCCAGCCCCGGGTGTCCCGGGTTACCTCCCAGCAGATGAAGCCCCCGGTCACCCTCGTGTGGTGGCCCCAGATCTATTGGTGCCCGCGGTCCGGGTTGTCCTCCCGGGGCCTGCTGTGTCCCGTGTGAAGCTCTGGGTTCAGATGAGTCACAGACGAGTGTGGGGGAGGTGAGTGGCCCTCCAGTCCCCGTTCCCCCAGGTGCTGAGGCCCTCCCCTCCCCCATCCACTGCGGCCAGACCTCCCCCCGCCCCCTCTCGGCCGCAGAAGGCCCTGGGCACTCCCTGCCTCCTCACCTGCCACACACACTGAGGGGGGAACCTGGGGTCTCTCCTGGGCACTGCAGCCCTTCCCCCACCACGAGGGCCACATCTGGGCACCGGCCAGGTCTCCATGGCTGAGTCCCAGCAGGACACAGCCAGAGCCCAGAATTGGCTTACACCAGGTGGAAGATTCTCACAGGCAAAAGAGCTGGTTCCCAGAGCTACAGGGGCGTCTGCAAGGTCACAGGTCACAGGTCACATTTGTCCCCCAGGCGCACCTGAGCCCCATCAGCTTTAATCTGTCCACTTCGCAGAAGGTGGCCCTCGCATCCTGAGGCACCCTCATGGCGAGTCATGTGCGGTCCTTGAGAGAACCAAGAAAATAGCCGGCAAGCACCGTCTGGGGTCCGGGGCTCAGGAGGGAGCCCTGTTTGAGAAAGGCTGTGTGGGTCACGAAGCTGGTTTAGAGGTAGCAACCACTACAGAAAACAACATGCATGCACATAAAAATGTCACATGAGCGTTTATGAAAGTCCTGCACAGACACATATATGAAAGGGTATTGAATGTGTGTACTTTGGTTTTTCGTCTATAAATGTTGCGTTTATGTACGTGTTGGCAGGGGGTGGGGTGTTTTCCTGTCTGTCTGTATATATGACTACATAATGTGCTTATCTTTCTTTTTCACTTTGAGTGCCAGGAAGCTCAGATCCCCATTTGCACCACCCCCAGCAAGCGTGTAAATCTCTAGGCTATTCATGTTTGCATGTTTCATTGTCACACACCAGTTAACTTTCTTTCTTTTTCTTTTTTTTTTAAATTAATTAATTTATTTATTTGGTTGCGTTGGGTCTTAGTTGCGGCAGGCGGGCTCCTTAGTTGTGGCATGCGAACTCTTAGTTGCGGCATGCATATGGGATCTAGTTCCCGGACCAGGGATCAAACCCCGGCCCCCTGCACTGGGAGCCAGAGTCTTAACCACTGCGCCACCAGGGAAGTCCCCCTGTCAACTTTCTTTTTCCCTCTCCTTCTAAGACTCTCCAAGTCTCTTGTTCTCAGATCTGTGATGTCTTCATCCCCTCCTGGCCCTGCTTAGTTCTCTGTGTAAAGCTCAGTCTGGAAAGAGGGCCTATTCTAGTTCCTCCCCAGGTGGACGCCATAGCCTGCGATGGGCAGCCCGTCTCTGACTTTCCCCTGCCACTTGCTGAAAAGGTAAAAATCAACCAGATGATATGAGTGGAACTAGAATTAGATGGCAAACAATTGGGGCATCAAAAATATTCCTTGCCCACTTTTCATGCCCTGAGAAATTGACCAAATCCTCTAGAATTTAGGGCTGCCCCATGTGCAATATCTCGTTTTGTAGGAGAGTTTGCTTTTGTCAATTCATTGAAATAAGAGAGGACAGTTCATTGTATTAAGTTCATGTTCCATAAAACTAATGGCCCAACGGGCTCCCTCAGGCACTCTCTCTGTGGCAGTAATTAAACATCCCCGCCCCTGGCACTCAGATGTTGGAACTGAGACTTGAACGAGACCTTCCAGTGCTTTGGTTTTGTTCGGTGTCCAGATTTTATCATTTCTCAAAAGTCTTCTTTATCTCATATCTCAGGATCATAGTCTCCAACTTAGGGAAAATTAAGTTAGAAATTAATAACAAAAAGATAAATACAATTTTAACACATGTAAAAATCTAAAAAACACATTTCAAATTAACACAGACTTTAAAAAAATAGCATCTGAAATATATATTTTTTAATACCCAGAACAGATGAATGAGGAAAATACCACTCCCCAAAATGTTTGGGATGCAGTGAAGGGTGATAGTTTGGGCAAAGTTTATATCCTTCTGTACTTATATGAAAGAACAATAAAACTATTCTGTCAAGAGGCTCATAGTTTAAATTTTTCATTTCTTTCAGTGCAGATATGCTGGCAATGAATTCTCATACCTTTATTGTATCAAAAAAGTATTTATTTCACCTTCCTTCTTGAAGAATACTTTCACTGGATATGGAATTCTGGGCAAATCATTTTTTATCTCAGCACTTTAAAGATATTGTTCCACTGTCTTCCAGCCTCAATTGTTTTGATGGGAAGTCAACTGATAATTGCGTTGTTGTCTCTCTGCTTAGTCAAGGGTGTTTTCCTCTGGCTGCTTTCAAAATTCTCTTATCTTTGGTTGTCAACAGTTTGACTGTGTTGTGCCTAAATGTAGTTTTTTCATATTTATACTACTTGGGATTTGTTGAGATTCTTAAATCTGTAATTTTATGCCTTACATCAAATATGGAAAATTTTTCACCATTATTTCTTCAAACGATTCTCTCTCTTCTTCTTTTTCAGGAACTCCTGTTACATTTATGTGAGCTTTTTAAAATATTGTTCCACAGTTCCTTGAGGCTTTGTACATTTTTTTCTATCTTTTTCTGTGTATTCTTCACATAGGTTAATATCTATTGTTTTTTCTTCAAGTTACTAACTCTTTCTTCTATCACTTCCAATCTTCTGGTAAGCCCAGCTTGTGAAATTTTAGTTCAAATATTTTTCTCTTTTTAGTTCTTTCAATCCTGTTATAGTTTCTATTTCTCTGTTCAGGTTTCCTATCGCTTCATTCATTACAAGCATATTTTCCTTTATACCCTTGTACATAGTTATAATGTCAACTCTAAAGCCTTTATGTGGTAATTACAAAATCTGGGTTATCTCAGAGTTGATCTCTATTCATTATCTCTTCTTCAGAGTGTGGGTCATATTTTCCTGTTTCGTCATGTGTAGGTAATTTTAGATTGCTTCCTGGACATTAAGAATGATATGCATAGAAAGTCTGAATTTGTCATGTTCCTCTGAAGGGTATTAATTTTTAAAATCAGGCCATTAACTTGGCTGAACTCAACTGTCTCCTCTACAGAGGCTGACAACTAAAGCTTCAGTTCCATTCTATTACTCTTAACTGGGTTACTTGGAGTCTTCCCTGCCCATGCATGGTTCAGAGGTCAACCAGAGATTTGAGGAGACTTTCTACATGGAATTTTGGACTCCCCTTCTCTGGATCTATCTTTTTCGGATTTGCGCCCTCATATTCCGGCTGCTGTTGTGGTCATGCACTTTGCCCTCTAGTTCTTCAAGTCAACAAGAATGTGGATTTTCTACCTGATTTTTAGTCTCCCCATCTGGCACAGACTGGAAGATGTCCTCAGGCTAAAATCCATAACAATAGTAAACTTACCAGTGGTTCCCCTGCCCAAGTGTTGACTGCCCTTTGGTACCTGCCTGTTTTTGGTCACTCAGAGAGAACGTAGTCAGAGACAAACAGGCATGGCCAGATCCGACATGGTGGGTCAGATTTTTCCTGCAGGCTGTAGTTTGCCAGCCACTTCTATAATCTATAAATAATGACAGTTCAGTTTCTTCCTTTCCAATCTTTATGCCTTTATTTTTATTTTCTTATTTTGTTACACTATCTTATTCTATCATTGAATAGAAATGGTGAGAGTGAATATTTATGTATCATTCGTGATGTTACCAAAAATGCTAATAATGTTTCCCTGTTTACAATTGGTGGTAAGTTTTTTACATATAGCCATTACCAAGTTAGGGTAATACTCTTCTGGTCCTATTTATAAGAAGTTTTTCATGAATTTGTGTTAAGTTTTTTCCAAAAACTTTTTCATTGAATGACCAGGTGACTTTTATCATTTAGTCTGCCTCTGTGGTTAAAATTCATTTATAGATTTTCTAATTTCAAGCTTTCCTTGAATTCCTGGATTAAATCTACCTTGGTCATCTTGAATTATCTTTTTATACATTTTTTGGATTTAATTTGTTAAAATTTTGCTTGTAGTTTTTTTTCTAGGTTTTTGAGTAAATGGGCCAGAAATGTTCTTGCCATGATTTTCAGGCCTTCACATTGTACTGCAGTGCCTTTTGGATGAGCTGGGGAGTATTCTCTCCTCCTATTCTCGGGACAATGCATGAGGTTGAGGGGATCTGAAGGGCTGTTAAACCCACTTGTAAAATCATCTGGGCCTAATGTTTCCCTTAGGGAGATTTTTGCTTTAATTTATGTCAGCTATAGCACAGTTCATGTTATCTAATTGCGAGTCCATTTTTCAAGGTATTCTTTTCTATGAATTTTTCTGCTTCATCTGGTTTTTCAAATTGCCATATCAGCTGTGCTTTGTCTGTGGATGTGCTCTCTTTTTATCTTATATTATCTATATATGCCTTACCTCTTTTTAATTTCCTTGTTCAATCGTGTCAGGAATTTCTTCTGCTGGTCTTGAGATAATTTTGGCTCGCTTGATCATCCTATCATCTCTTTTTTATTTTTCATTTATTTCCACTTTTTCCTTTATTATCTCTTTTTTTGGATCTAATCTGTTGTTCATTTTTTAAGTTCAAAATTGGACACTTTCAGCTTCTCTTATTTTCTAGTATAAGTAGTTAAGGATAAAAATGCCCAATTTCATGCATCCCAATAATTTTGATATGTTGTTTTTTCCTTATTTTTCAGTTAGAGATAGTTTTACATTTCCATTGTGATTGTGATTTTTTTTTTTTTTTTTGGCAACGCCGTGCACAGCATGCAGGGTCTTAGTTCCCCGACCACAGATCGAATCCATGCCCCCTGCAGTGGAGGTGCAGAGTCCTAACCACTGGACCACCAGGGAATTCCCCATTTCCATTGTGATTTCATTTTTCATCCTTAGATATACCAGAAGACTATTTTAATTTACTGGTATAAATTAATTTTTATTTATCTATTTGTATCAACATTTAGATTAAATGGGTGATGATCAGAGAGTGTGGCCATCATAATAAACAATTCATTTAGGAGAAATTTGGAACTTTAGAATGAAATTAAAGTTCTTGAATGTACTATTCAAGGTTCCATAGCAAATACCCACCTGTTCTTGGTGTGAGATTCATTAATTTTGCAGAGCAGGGGTAGAGGTAGGGAAGCAGGAGGAACAATGGCCTGAGGAAAACCACCGATCCTGTCTTTTTGTTAGATGGGAAATTGAAATACTAAACTGTGTTCTTCACGAGTCAAGAGGAGACGGCTGGCAGCCCTGGAGCCCCGAGATCTGGTTAAATGTTCAGGGTGTGGCCTGTGGTCATGGAGCACTTGTGAAGCTCCTGCAGCATCTGATCAACGCACCCCCGCCCGACTCGCATGAACCCCGAGGTCCATACGTACCTAACTGTACACTTTGCCTTGTCCCCAGACCGCTGGAGGGAGTCTGAGCGAGACGCCGCAGCTTGTACAGTGGAGTCGGAATAGAAGGCAGAGCAAGAGTGGACTCTGTGGGCGTTGCTCTGTGCAGGGACCAGAAAATAGGAGGAGGGTCAGAGGAGCCAAACTGCCCCCATTTATAGCCAAAGAGTAAAGGACCACAGAAGCCGATGATCAGAGACTCCATGAACGGGAGGGAGAGGGGAAGCAACAGAAGCAAAGCTGGGCCTGGGGCAGTCACAAAGGCCGAGCCGCCGCCTGTGGAAGGTGCAGGGCATGAGGCGGTCAGTGCCGAGGTTGGAATCCCGTGTGAAGGAAACGGGACAGGTGCACCTCCTTGTGCCCAGGAGCCAAAGCAGAGCTAGGGCCCTAGATGCCAAATTACAATCCTACGTCCCCTCAGAGGAGACAAGGGGAACCAGGGACTCCCTTGTATCTCCATGTGGGACAGACCTCTTGACATCATACTGGAGTCAATTCAGGGAAGCAGTGCCCACTGTTCTTTGCACGGCTATGCTGCGGGCTGGCACTTGGCAACAGTGGGGTCATGGTACGCCCCCTCCCATGATCCGGATTGAATCAGGGGTAACTCAGGAAACAGGTGGAGTTCAGTCCTTTAAGCCAGTGGCCATGGAACTTTTCTGACCATGACCCATATTCAGAAACATGGCATGTGAGTGTAAACACACACACACACCCTCACACTCACGTGAATACACACGTATACACACACCTACCCACGTGCATACACCCATACACATATACACACTCACATAAATACACACACATATACATACAAATATATACACACATACACATTCACACATACATGCACACACACAGATATGCATAATTGTAACACACACTCATATATACATGGAAAGGAAGGGTTAACAGCTGGTTGCAACCCTCCCTCCCTCCCCTGGGGATGCCTTGGAGAAGGAGAAAAATATAAAGAGAGGAAAAGGAAACCACCAGGCAAATTTCCTGTGGACTTGCTGCTCAGAGCTCCTGGTGTTCTTACTAGCAGACAGAGGAGTGTCCTTACCTTGGCCTGCCTCAGCTTGTGATAAACACATCTGGATCTGTGGGTCACGGCCCTGGGAAGGGTCAGATTCTCCCCTGAGGTTACTGGCGTTTGAAGGGCAATGTTTCACAATGGAAACACCCAGTGTTGGTGTCGGCCTCACACACCGCCAAGCACTCCTCAACCTGGACCCCAGCGAGGGAGGCGTCACGGGGAGGATGGCTAGGTCCTCGTGCTGCCCTGCATCTCACAGTGAACTGGACAATCCAACTCCTGTGCTACTCCTGTGCTCTGGCTGGTGCTGTGAATAGGATTGCTTTTTTTATGATGACAAGAAAAAGGAGTGGGAAAACCAAGGCACTGGGATCCAGGATTCCTGAAAACCCATCCTTGATACAGAACAGTGGAAGTCTTGAGGCAGCTACAGAGAACAGGTCCTACCAGTGGCAAACGGTGGAGATAGACCTGGATCCCATGGAGCTGCCCAGGGGACAGACAGAGGGACATTAGGAAGAAGAGTTTATTCTCTGGCTGCTGTTAGTAGGTAAAAGCTAGACCTTTAGAGGAGCTGGGATAATCAGAAAGAAGCCGACCAGTTTTCTAGTCAACGGAAAGTCTTTTCTCTTGTGACCAATTAAACAGATGCCACACTCTGGTGAAGAGTAGCTCAGTTAAGAACACTGATTACTCAAAAACCCATGCTGTGGTCGACGACCGTGCCAGGTAACCATGGAATCCCACAGGTGTTCCATGAAGGAGGAGGGTGCTTTGGCCCAGAGGTCCTGTGCCCCAGGGGTCTCCTGCATCAGAGGTTGGGTGGATTTGGCTGGGTTCTCTGCTCAGTTCTCACAGACTGAAATCAAGGTATCAGACAAGCTGGGTTCTTCTTCCTCATCAGTTTGGTGGCAGAACTCTTTTCCTTGTGGGGCTGGGGCCCCCTTTCCCTTGTTGGGGGTCAGCAGACCTGCTCTGTCCCTTGAGACCCATTCCTTCTCCCGAGTGGTCCTCGTGTGTCTATTGCCCTGACTTCCCCTTCTGCAGGGCGCATGAGGTTCAGCGGGCTCACCTACACCTGTGCATCTTGGGGTGAGCGCCATGTCTGCAAAACCCTTCACGGCACCAAGCCGAGTGCTTGCTTGGGTCACAGGATGGGATTCCTGCTGACTTACGCGCTTGCCTCGGAACATCACCTGGACAACCTGAACGCGTTAGTGAAACAGCAGCCCTTGTCCTCTGGTAACTGGCACCAGCTGGTGCTGTTCAGTGCACCGTCCGCGGCTGCATTTGCCATCTGCTTACTTCCCGACGCCCTGCAGGAAATAACGCCAATGAAGCCGGAGGCCAGGGAATGCCAAGCGGCACGGCCTCGCTCTCTGTGTGGCCGGGAGCCGGCCAAGCCCCTGCCCGCGGGAGGTGGGGGCAGGTGGCTGCCCCCCTGGAGCGTCAGAGCTTGATTTGCTCCTCCAGACGTGACAGGTGTGGAGGGGAGGGCACTCAGCCTGGGTGACTAAATGGCCTGAGAGCATGGACGCCCTCCCCTCCCGCAGGCCCAGCCGGGAGGTTCACCGGAGCCTCCGACACAGCCAGGCTGAGCCGAAGTCAGGGTAAAGTGCCTACCCTCAGGGACACACCACATTTTTGGAAGTATATCTTCCCAGAGTGAACTAACCCCACCCATAGTCAGTGACGGGAACAGGTGCACTGGCCTGGGTAGGACTGGCCCTACCCTGCCGTAAGTCCAGGGGGCTTTAGGGTTTGGTCTTGGGGGTACTGAGTCAGGCGGAAGTAATGCTCCTGGAGGCTCAACATCATGAAGAAAAGGACTTGCTGTCCCCACTAGAGACACCAGAGGGAGATCCCTTCCAGGAGACTGGCCTCGGCTGGAAATTAGCTTGGGAAGCCAACAAAAACCAATGAATGATGTAGTCAAGAGGTCACACCGCCAACAACACGGGGGAGGGCCGCCTCCCCCCACCCACGAGGGCTCTTGGCATTCTTGCCACCGTGGCATCTTGTGGCTTTAAAGGTCAGTGGCCAGGCAGGGTTGGGTGGGGGTATTTACTGGACATCACTGGTCAGTGTGGGCTCTACCGTTGTTCTCTGATGACCCGAGAACCACGTAAAAAGGAACCTCTACTCCGCTCTTGCTGGACCAGCCGGGATGAACATTCCCACCTGCGGGAGGGCAGGTGTCAATGACCAGCGTTACGTAAGGACATCCGGAGCCCGAATCTGCAAATATCTGTGCTGCCACCTGGGAAACGGTTATGTCCACCGGCCAGAAGGAGTGCAGGATGAGGTGAACAACAGCCTCCCGTCCGCACCAAGCTACTGGGATCGTGGGGAACGTACATGAAGGTCATTTCAGCTGCAAAGGAAGGAAATGAGGCTGTCACTTTAAGTGTCACGTAACGTTATTTTCATCTCTCTGCCACAGTTGCATGGTGTAACAAAGTGTTTATAAATTTATTAATAGAATTAAATGAGAAAAAAAAAACAGGCTGATACTGACAATGACCCCAGGATGAGAAGATACCTGGGGAGGCTGATTTGAAACCCGAGTTGACTACTTTTGAAAACTGATTGGACAGGAAAAGAAGTGTATATGGCCTTTGAAAATCACACAGAATGAAATGCTCCCACTGACACACATAAAATCTTCAAAAAATCTTTGGGGCTGAGGATAAAAGTGTAATGAAGCTGGAGGACAGGCTGACCTGAGTCCTGGCAGCACTCCCTCCCCTGGGCATGCAGGAGTGAGTTCACTCTGCCCTTGGGGAATCAAGCACATCCCACGGAGCCCGGGCTGGAAGGGACCCTGTGCACACACTGACCATCAGCGCTGGGAGCTGAGACTCTTCCCAATTAAACACGCCGTTTCTCACTGGAAGTTTTGATCATCTTTGGGCAACTATTAAGAAAACTGAGCAATCAAGAAGAAACCAACCATTCAGCTGCTCAATGCCCCAATGCAGGGGCTGGCAGGGGAGGCCCCAAGGACTAACGAAACTCTCCACCCCGGTTCTCTAGCTCATCATTTGAGGCAAATATTTCAAAGGACCCTCCTGGGCCGCAAACACGGTGATTCTCATTATTCACAGTGGTTCTGTTCTATGAAGTGAGTGAGAACACAGGGTCCGGAGCCACTGCTCCCAGGGAAATGCAGGGCTACCTTTCCACCAGCCAATCAACACCTAAATATTTACAAACCACACATCTGATTAGGGGTTAATATCCAGAATAGAGAGAGAACTCATACAATTCAAAAGCAAAAAACAAATAATCCAATTTAAAAATGAGCAGAGGACATGAACAGATATTTTTCCAAAGGAGACATGCAATTGGCTAACAGATACATGAAAAGATGCTCAACATCACTAACCATCAGGGAAATGCAAATCCAAACCACAATAAGAGGGACGTCCCTGGTGGTCCAGTGGCTAAGACTCTGCATTCTCAGGACTTCCCTGGTGGCGCAGCAGTTAAGAATCCGCCGGCCAGTGCAGGGGATATGGGTTTGAGCCCTGGTCCAGGAAGATCCCACATGCCACAGAGCAACTGAGCCTGTGTGCCACAACTACTGAGCCTGCGCTCTAGAGCCCAGGAGCCACAACTACTGAAGCCCGAGCACCTAGAGCCAGTGCTCTGCAACAAGACAAGCCACCACAAGGAGAAGGTTGCGCACCACCATGAAGAGTAGCCCCCGCTCGCCGCAACTAGAGAAAGCCCGCGCACAGCAACGGAGACCCAAGGCAGCCAAAAATAAATAAATAAATTTATTTTTAAAAAAAGATCCCACACTCCCAATGCAGGGGGCCCGGAGTTTGATCCCTGGTCAGGGAACTAGATGCCATGTGCATGCCACAACTAAGGAGCTGGTGAGCTGCAAATAAGGAGGCCTGGAGCTGCAACTGAGACCCGGTGCAACCAAATAAATAAATAAATATTAAAAATAAAAATAAAAAAAGATCCTGCACACCACAACCAAGACCCGGCGCAGCCAAATAAATAAATAATTTTCTTAAGGGTTCTCGAAAAAAAAAAAACCACAATGAGTTATCACCTTTCACCTGTCAGAATGCCCATCATCAAAAAGATAGAAAATAACAAGTGTTAACAAGGATGAAGAGAAAGGGGAACTCTGGTGCACTGTTAGAGGGAATGTAAATTGGTGCAGCCACTATGGAAAACAGTACGGAGGTTCCTCAAAAAATTAAAAATAGGGCTACCCTATGATCCAGAAATTCCACTTCTGGGCATTTATCTAAAGGAGCAAAAACACTATGTGGAAGAGATATCTGCACCCCATGTTCATAGCAGCATTACTTATAATGGCCAAGACATGGTAACAACGTAAGCATAGACAAATAGATAAAGAAGATCTGACAACATGGATGGACCTTGAGGGCTTTGTGCAAAGTGAAATAAGTCAGACAGAGAAAGATAAATACCATATGATCTCATTTATATGTGGAACGAAAAAAAAACAAACTCATAGATACAGAGAATGGATTGGTGGTTGCCAGAGGTGGACCATGGAGGCTGGAGGAATGGAAGAACATGGGCAAAAGGTACAAACTTCCAGTTATAAGATAAATAAGTCCCGGGTTGTAATGCACAGCACGGCGATTAGAGTTAACAACACTGCACGGTGTGTTTGACAGTTGCTAGGAGAGTAGAGCTTAGCATCCCCTTAGCATTTTCCTAATGATTTCTCATCATTAGGAAAAAATAATTTGTAATGATGTGAGGCGATGGATGTTAACGAAACTTACCGTGGTGACCAGTTCACAATATGTAGATATATCAAATCGTTATGCCGTGCACCTTAAACTCAACACTGTGTGTCAATTATATCTCTATAAAACTGGGAAAGAAACATAGCCTTGTTTTACATGTGTTCCTGTTTAAAGACACCATATTTAACATATAACATTGATTCATGAACACTGACTCATGGCCAACAGCACTGCGACTCATGCCTGAGCAAAGCCTGTCTAACACACGTGCTTTCTCTGTAAGGCACGTCCCGGCCTTCTTGTGCTCAGGACACTAGACGGCACTTCAGCTCCATCCCTGGGGACCATTTTAAACAGCATGATGACCAACAAGAAGCACAAAAGTGCAAAACAACTTGCCATCAGATAAACCAGGAAACAAGAAGGCAGAGCCTCCCCTTGTTCAGATTCAGCTGGGAACAGGCGTGCTGGTGACTCAAAATCTTTTGCCGCTCTGCTCGCCTCCTCAAACAGCTGAGAAAGTGCCATGGGTGTTGATTTGGGTTACAAATAGATGTTAGCCAGTAGGCAAAGTCACAAACACGGAATCTGAATAATGAGCATCAGCTGTAAGTAAATCTCACTGGGCACGAACAGTGGTCCCTTGGTACCCAAAGTGCTCTCCACGAAAACCAACCACCGGACGCCAAAGGAGCTAAGAGAATTGATGTTTGGAATAATCAAAATCTAGGAAAAGATTAGGAACAAATACCAAAATTAAAATCCTAATTCTTGATCATTTCATATGCAACCCTTCTTTCTGGTCTAGTCGTAAGCACTCAGTGACACCATCTGTCCCCAGCTGAGACTTTTCCTGAATCAAGATACCAACCCTTTATTTTCATGTCCAGCTCCAAAGTGCTTCTCACACCCTCCCCCGGGTCACCCCTGCCACCCCCCGCCCCGGTCAGCACCTGCTCCCACCTGGACGCTGGCAGTGGCTCCCAGGGGGCTCTCTTCCACCGTGTTAGCCCCTCCACTGCACACTCCATTCCAGATCCCAAGTGGGTTGGTCCAAGAGGGAGGCAATGGGACAGGGTCAGGTGGGGTCAAAACCCCCGATGGGTGAGCGGGCAGAGGAGACTGAGCGGGAGGAGAACAGGGGTCCAGGGAGGGAGGGGCAGGAGAGTTGGGTGCCTGTGTCCCCCACTCCCATGAGAAGGGCTGTGTTCTGACCCTGCGGCCGTGCCGGGTGCCTGGAACCAGGTGAGGCCACGGGGCAGGGTGGGCAGGACACAGGAGGTTGAGGGCTGAGCAGGCCCGGGAAGCAGCCCCCTGAGAGCTGCTGCCCACCTGCAGGTGCTGTGTGCGTGGTGGTGCAGCACAAGCTCAGTCTGCATGTCATATAGTCATCATAGGACACGTGAGGCCGTTTATCACCCTTGGGAGTGGCATGTCCCCCGTGTGACACAGGTGCTCTCGAGCCCCCTCTCCTTACTGCACCAAGCGACCCCTCCACTCTCAAGATTGAGCAGGGTTTGGGGGCACGGGCTGAAGTGTGCTTTCCACAGATAGACGAGGGGTAAGGCTCCGAGCAGGGTTGGGAAGGTGGGAGAAGAGGCTGGTTCTAGAGAAGATGGATCCAGGCCATGGACCTCAGGCCCAAAGTGCAGGGTGAAGGCCACACCCACACTGCCCTCCCCCAGGCCCTCTGTCCCATCACCAACACACAAACACACACACAGCACCTGGTGAGCTCAGAGGGGTCCCCACGCCCTCATTTCAGAGTCTCGTCTGCTCCCCCTTCATCTACCTTTCCTCCCATTTGCCCCTGAAGGATGCATCCTGGGGATCCAAGTTTGGCCTCTCTTTTCCCATCCATTTATGTCTCAGTTCTTTAAAGTAGTTGCTTTTGTCAGCAGAGCAAAGGTGTAAGCAATCTTGTGAGGCAGGGTTTTCTCAAGCCGAAGGAGAGATTCTGGGGTGGTGGAGTGCCAGCCAGGATGGGGAGGGGGTTTGGAGACAGTCAGGGACACCTGCCCACCTCTCTCCAAGGCGAGTGGCACATTATTAGTAGGGCAGTGCCTTGAGCCACAGGAAGGTGGAAGGACGTACTTGGAATACTCAAGGAGAGAACATGTGGTTCAAGGGTTTTATATACAGCAACCTCGAAGAACTCAGGGAATCTTGTTTTCATGAGCCGTTCCGGAGGAATCTACCAGAAAAAAGCTACAGACGATCAGATCGACTACAGAGACAGTGAGGTGAAGACTGTGGGTGATTAAACATAAAACACACGTAGACCTGCAGCCAAGTGATCATCAGAGGGAGTTAGTGAAACACTCAATGATTATGTGCCCGGACAATGTGGATATAGCACACCATAAAAGATGTGAAGGGATTGCAAAACTGAATTTCGAATGTTCCCAGTAATTAAGTTGCTGGTGATGGTTTCAGTATTGTTATTCTGAGACTGTTGTGTGGTGATATGGGATAAAATTAATGAGTAATTATGAAATACATTAATTCTAAAAACCTCAAACAATTTTATTTTCCCCTGTGTCCCAGAATTCTCACTGTGGAGGATGAACTATTTTAAAATATAAGAAAAGAAAACTGTTTAGTCCTGAATTTGCATTGGAGGAATCAGTGTAAAATCATGAAGTTTTAACATCTCTAGAACTCAGACTGTGGTCCAGAAATACCACTTCAAACTAAAAGAAGCCAGAACTTCTCAGAGAAATGGTTGATTCTAGGTTTGGTGCAGGAAATGTAAAAAAGGAGACAGGAACAGCCTGAGAATTTGAGACAACAAAAGAAGTAAAAATGGGTCAGAGAAAAAGTGGTTAAAATAGAAGATGGGCAAAGAAAACCTGATACACAGAAAACTGGAGTTTTTAAAGGAGAAAAAACAAAAACAGAGAAGAGAAAAGAAAGGAAGAACTAATAATTATAATAATTTTGAAACTACAAGAAGAACTGAATGTATCTATTAAAAGGGCCAGTTAATTACCTGGGAAATCGACCTCAAATGATCGATTCTGGGACATAGCCTAGTGAACGTATTAAAGGTTAGACTTATTGTTAAATCCTCAGGGCCTCAGGCAAAATGAATGAATAACTTACAATATGTGAGAACTAGACTGGCGTCAAATTTCTCATAGGGACCATATGAAGCAAAGCAAATAGGGAACATCCTTTGCAAGGAAAGAAGGAGTGAATCTAGGATCTTGTATCCAGCCAACCTATCCTTTCCTCCCCAGGAGGGAGGTTGCTCCCGCCCAGACTGTAGCCTTGAGAGAAACCCACTGGCGGGATGTGGCACAGAGACGAGCTCTCCCAGCGCACCACCCACGGAAGTGAGAAATAAGACGGTTGTCCTTTTAAAGCCTTAGAATAGTTTGTTACCAAGCAATAAATCACAGAAGCAACAATCGATAAATATCTGTTGACTAACTGTAAGCTCGCTGCAGTCACCAACTCAGAACCACCTTTTGGTTCCACGGAATAGAAGCCTGTAGACTGAGCTGAAGCTCCACCCCGCCCCCGCCAGGATGTTTCATGGAACTTGGGTTCACAAAAACATCTTTTTAATCCTGATTCATCTCATTGTTTTAGCCAGGTCAGAAAAACCTGCAAAAGCTTCCACACCTAACCCTCATTCTGCCTCACTTCTGCCCGTGCCACGAGAGCCAAGGTGGTCTCTCAGTGGCCATCAGTGGTCACTGATGGTCATCAGTGACCTCACAGTATTTAAAGAGCTCCTCATGGAAAGGGGAAATCTGGAAACACCGACTTTGTCAGGAGGCTGACAAAGGACAGAACGTATCCACCTCGGCTTGAACGCGGGTGCAGCAGGGGAGAATGCTAGGCTCAAAACACAGTTTTTAAGTGATCTGGTCTTGTGAACGTGACGCCAGCCTGTCCCCATCAGCAACTCCTGGATTTGAAGCCTGTAATTCATACTACGGATTTCTTGAAGTGATGAAAATGAAACAAAAATCAATTATCTAGATTTTTTTTAATTGACTGTTTATTGTTTAGCTTTCAAGAATTATTATAAAAAGAAAAACAAATGAAGCCCAAGGTTAGTAGAAAGAAGGAAATAACAGATTAGGAGACATTTAAGAGGGAATATCTGGGATTGGGCACAGCCGAAAGTAAGGTATGAGAAAGAAAGGGATTAGGGATAACTTTGAGGTTGGGAGTTATGGGGGTGATAGAGATGGCTTTTAAATTTACAAAAAAAAGAATTATTACAACCAATAAGTAACGTTGGTTTGAGTACTCTGATGGGACCCTGATAGGAGGGCAGAGAGCACAGATGGACAGCAGGACACTCGCCACACGTCAGTTTCACAAACAAGGAGCATCCTGCGGGTGCAGCCCGCTGGACTCACTGTACGAAGGCCGCTCCGTCCGCATCGCAGAAACACAGGACAGTGTAAAACTCGCTTTGTGGCTTCAACGCCAGGCGTGTCTCCAGGACACGTTCCCTTCAACCACCAAGTGCTTCACAGCCACAGAAATCTGAACTTTCTGCAGTTCCCCGGAGCCCTCGGCTACTCCCGATGGCCACCCTCTCCTCGCTGCCCGTCCTCCTGGTCCCCACAGGCAGGTGCCCAGCCCCCTGGATTAGCAGGGGCACACGCAGCCTGATTCCAGGTGTGAAGTAGAGGGTTGACTCAGAGTGCACAGGACACAGCTCAGAACTGGCACCTGGGGCCCCCAAAAGGAACCTCAGAATGTGACCTAATTTGGAAACAGGGTCTTTGCAGGTGCAATTAAGGTAAAGATTGAGGTGGGCCCATGCTGCTTTAGGGCAGATCCTAAATCTGACGAGAGTGTCTTTATAAGAGACAGAGGAAGGGCACACAGACACGGGGGGCCATGTGAAGATGGAGCAGAGATCGCAGTGACGTGGCCACAAACCAAGGACAACCAGGAGCCCCCCAGAAGCTAGAAGAGGCAGGAAGGATCCTCCCTGAAAGCCTCAAAGGGAACATGGCCCTGGCACACCTTGATTTCAGATTCTGGCCTCCAGAACTGTGGGGGGACTTCTGTTGCTTCAAGCCACCTCATCTGTGGTGCTTTGTTATGGCAGCCCCTGGAAACTCCTACAGCAAGCATCACCTCAGGGGGAACTCGGGCATCTATGTCCCCAGAGGCCATCTCTGAGGCCAGCTGCCCTCATATCGGTGGTCCCTGCTGCCTCAGTTCAGGGCCCCTTCTCCCATCCCCACCTCTACCCCTGAACCTCTGCAGGCCCAGGGCCCCTCAAACCCTGCCCTCCTCCTGCCCAGAGCAGGCAAGTCCAGAGGAGCCTTCCTGTAGCTGTTCTCGGGTTCACGTGTTCAAAGTGTGAGGTGCAGGGCACAGACACATGTGTTGAGGGGGGTGTTCTGTTTTCTCCCATTTGGGGGTATTTCTGATACTTCAGGTGCATAAAATCCAATTTTACTCGTGGTCTTTGGTCTGTGGTACCCACTCATCGTTGGTCACTTACACGGCCCTGGTTCCTTTCTTCTTAATAATATAACAACCTTCCATGAACTCACCAACCAACAGGAAGACTAACACTTCGATGATAACTTACTACTCCCTGTGGGACCCTTCTCAATCCCCTAAGGCCCCCTATGTGCCCCCACCTCCCCAGCCTAGGGCAGCAGCGTCAGATTCTGGAATCTTGAGTTGACTCTTCTTATGCTCTCCAGATGGATGTTAGATAGATAGTTAGATAGATAGATAAATAGATAGATGATAGGTAGATAGATAATGATGATGATGATAAAGATGGATAAATGATAGATGGCATAGAGTTTTATTATCTATAAAGCAACATTTTCTATCACATCTATATAAAACAACAGTATAAAGTAATGTAGGTATGCATATCAGCTTTATGTGATCTACTGGGACTTATCTACTTGAACTCACGTTGCTAACGTGGGTCCATGTCGTTTTGTGACACTCACTCATTTGTAGCAGCCGCTGTATAATACCCCATCACACCTCATCAACCCACTTTCCTGTTGGTGGGCATTTGGGGTGCTTCAGGATTTCTGCTCTTGTGAACAGTGCGACCATACACATTCTCCTGGTACACACACTCGAGATGTTTCACTGGGTGATGTGCCGGAAGGAGAAGGCTTGGTTATGGGAAGCAGAATATTCAACTCCAAGAATACGACAGGCTGTTTTTCCTGGCAGCTGTTCTAGAGAGTCTCCAACCTGCGAGGTGCAAGAGACCGGGGCGGTGCACGTGGGCTTCCTCAGGGACGTTGTTAGACTGAACGTCTGCTAATCTGAGGGCTACAACTCTGCGTCTGAGATCCGCATCTCCCTGGTAACTGCGGAAGCTGGACCTCTCCCCCGTATGCAGGCTCCCTGATGTTGGTGCGTGTCTTTGCAGGTCTGAGGACTCTCCTTGGCCCTGGCAAACCTCGGCAAAGTAGAAATGGAATGCTTGGCTTCAGCAGGAGGGCTCTGCAAAAAGACTCGGGGGATTTGGAGGCATGGTAACCATGGTGATTACTGCAGGGAACACTGGGGGACAGTCACCAAAGAACCACTTGATTTCTGATTAGCTAATCTTTAAGTCTTCTTCCCAGCTGTGTTCCCTCGGATGGACCAGCCCTCCCCTTTGAGGCCTCCCCTGGATCAAGATCCCATGCCAACTCAGGAAGGCAAATGCCTGTCTTTCTGTCCATCTTGAAGTCTGTCTGTCTTGTTGCCTAGCTGGAGCCATAAGCTAGCCCAGGGTCCCAAGTTAGGGGATGAGGCCCCTGTGCTCTGGAGGGATGGAGCAGGGACCTCCAGCTTTTCCTCTCAGCCCAGGGAGATCAGGGCAGCAGGACTGGCAGGGAGGCTGACCCTGGGGGCCGCAGCCCTGGGAGAGACTCGCCCTGCCACGCACGGCCGCTCCACAGGCACATTCAAGAAGCCCTCTTCTCATCAATTCACGATTCTTGACTTATCCGACTCTCACTCTTCATCCCTCATTCACTCATTTTTTATTTTACTCATTCATTCAGCAAAATTACCAGCTCTCAAAGGTGGTCTCGGCTGGTGGTGAATCGAGAAAGATCCAGATCCAGCTCTGTGGCTCCCTCTCCTCACTCGGATCACTTCACTGTGACTGGTCCTCTCTGTATGTCTTGGGGACAAATGCATAAACCACCAGCAGAGAGAATGCATGAGTGAAGGACTCTCTGGAAGTATGAATTCTGCCCTCGACTATAGAGTCCAGCTGGTGGGAGTGGGGCTGGCACCATCCCTCAGGCAGGAAGGACAGCCACACCCGTCAGTGACAAAGGCCCAGCAAGGCCAACCCTGGGGTTGGTTCCCCAGAGACACTTGCTGGCGACACTTCATGGCATTGGGACAGGAGCACACGAAGGGCAGCCTCCTCGAGCGTGAGTGGAGGCCGAGGGCACAGCACGGAGCTGGGGTCTGTCCGGGACGCAGTGCCCTGTGAGAAGGAACGGGGGGCTCCCTCTCCCCCGGAGGCACCTGCACGGCTCCTCAGGGTGACATATCAGAGGCGTGAAAACACAAGGAGAAGAAGGCCCTGTATTTGCATAAAGACACCTTGAATGGACCCAAAGGAGCGCTGGGCAGACGGGCAGGGGAGGGGGCACATTTCTCACCTGTGTTACTGACGTGAATGTGTTAGCTGTGGAGGAGCCCCTCACCTGATCCCAGGACTGGGGCCCCATCGCTCCTCCCTGGCCCGTGCTGCCCCTCCGAGAAGGATAAGGAAGCCCTGGGCCTCACTCTCAGGACGCCCCTGACACAGTCCGCAGAGGCAGGCCCCGGGCCATCTCGCTTATCTTCCTCCCTGCTCCATCCCCAAGGCCTAGAGCCTAGCACCTGGCTCCCCAGAAGTAGTGCAATGAATAAATAAGCACACGAAACGCTCAGCTCCTCTCCTAGCGCTTCCAGTGGGTGCCAGCTCCTTATCGCGGGGCTGTGGATGGTGCACATTCCTGGGGCACTTGAAATAGGGGTTTCTGTGCACAGGGCCTGCGCATCCGCATTGGAACCCTCACCTGAAGGAATTCTGCTGGGGTTTCAGAACTGGTGCCCAGAGCCACGGCCTGGGAAGCTCACAGGTTGGAGAGGGGTTTCCTGCACCTACCTTGCTTCCTTACCTGCCTGGGGGGAGGGGAGGAGGGGGAGTTACCACTCTCCTCCCACCAGCTACCTAAAATTCAAGGACCTTTGGACCTTTGCACTGTGGGGTGAAGGTGGGAGGTACCTGGAAACATCACACATAAAAGTCTCTGCTGTAGAGCATGAAGAAGCAGGGGGAGCTGGGGGTTCTGTCCAGCTCAGCGCTATTCACCGACAGTTACCAACACCTGCCGTGTGCGGGGCTGCACTGCCAGCTGTCCCCTGGGACCCCAGGAAGGAGGAGGAGACACAGGCAGGGGGCAGGAGGGGTGGGAGAGAGACGAGATTGAAACGGGATCAGGGGCATCCTCAGGGGACTGGGAGAACAGGCCAGGAGGGAGGGTGGGGGAGACGCCGTCAGGGAAGGTGTACCAGGAGGGCCTTGCCTAAGAGCCCTGAAGTCTGGAAGGGGCTTGGACGGAACCGGGGAGGGGTCGGGGAAGTCTCAAGCCCCAAGGAGGGAACTGAGGGGGGTGCTCATCCTCCCACATCCCCACACTTCCACCCCTAGCGCTCTGCCAGCCGAACAAAAGGGACCATAGGCCTGGCTCCTAGGCTCAGCCCCTCCTCCACGTGCAACCCCCCTGTGAGCTGGGTGTGTCCCCACCTCACAGACACAGAAACAGGCTCAGAGGGGAAGCAGAACTTGGCCAAAATCACACAGCAAGTAGGAGTCAGAAGAGACACCTGAATCCAGGCATTTCCTGTGGATCCAGTGAAGGTTTTGGTATGTCAGCATCTTACCTCTTCCAAGTCTGCTTCCTAGGTGTCGAGTGGGCATAATAAGACCGCTATCAGGTGCAAGTGGGGAGGAGACGGACAGATGCTCTGAGAGGGACAGGCCCAGCAGGCAGGGAGTGAGGGAGGGGCTCAGAGCACCGGCCATCCTGCAACTCCCCTGGGCCAGCGCCAGAGGCCCCCCAGCTCCAGCGAGGGGGCGCTGGAGAAGACGAACCCCACAGACCCCCAGTAGCAGACTGCTGCAGAGCGTGGGTGGTGGGAAATGGCCTGTCTGTTCTGTGAGGCTGCCAAAATCCTGAGCTCACCTCCGACAAAGAGGTTCAAAGGCAAACCAGTGACAAATCTCAATCCTGAATCTGAAGCAACTGTCACACGACGCAAATGTTGGCGATTTCAATCTGGCAGTGGTTTAAAAGAACACTACGCCGTGACCTACTGGGGTTTGTTTGTGTCACAAGCACCATCAGGACATGGAGCGAGAGAACCCACTGTATTAACTACTAATTAAATGAGGGAACATGCGGTTCCATCAACAGATGGTGAAGGGTATTTCTTTTAAATTCATCAGCCATTCCTAATAAAAAAATCTAATTGAAATATGAATAAATAAAAGAATCTGAGCTGAATAAAGACTGATTTTCAAATCCAAAAGCAAACATCAATTCAAGGTACAACAGGAAGGACCTTCCATTAACACAGAGGCCCTGAATCACTGTCGTTATTCAACCATGCTTTGCAGGTCCCAGCTAAAGCAATAGAAACCAAAATTAAATAAGCAATAAAAATATTGGGAAAGCACAGTCAAAATGATCTGCACTTGCAGATTATCTGATAGTATGCCTTGAAAATTTAAGAGATTCTGATGGTAATAGAATTTAGGGACATACGCATTGGAAAACGAGTAGCCTTCGCTGCTCTAGTTGCCATGCTGTACGTGGCTGCCCCAAATCATCCCAACACCCTCTGCACCAAGCTGACAGTCCCTGCATTGTGAACCCCACTTTTCTGGGATTCAAAAACCTCATTCTGCAGCCTCCAGGCCCCTAGGGTGTCGCTGTATGACCTTGGTTCTGCCAGGGAAATGCATCCAGGTGACACCCCCCAGAGAGCGCCATAGGGGCGAGGGGCAATGCCCAGCCCACCAGCTCTGCCGCCAGGAGCAGCTCCCCACATCGTCCCAACAGAGTCCCTTCTGAGGCCCCTCGGACTCAGGGGGGGTCTTGCTGATACACTCGAGTGTGTGAACACAGCCCCAACCTCAGGCAAACAAGGGGCATAACTTTAATCTTTCTGTAACAATTTCTCTCTTGAGATCCATTCTACCAGTTGGCGGAGACCCAACTGTCTTGGCCACGTCTTCTTTCCCAGGCTGTGTCCGGTCAGGGGTGGTGAATGCATCTGCTACAATGCCCCTCAGCCAATCTGGTCCTCACGTACCCACCAAGGCACACAGCTGCACAAGTCACCCCCACCTTGTCTGCGGGCTTCAGTCCCACCACTCGCCCAACTGGCAGGCGTGGGGCTGTCTGTGGCCCACCTGCAGCCGCTCTCGCCCATCCCGCTCTGAGGCATCACCCTTCAGGAGCTTCTCTCGGGGACCCACCCCACCCTCCGCTCCTTCCAAGCCCCTCCGCCCAGGGGCACCACTTCTTCATCTTTGGGAGTTTCCCCCAACACCGCATCTGGAAGTGTTTTGAAGGGCTTCTCCTTAGACTCGCCCCGTCTTGACATCTGTCTCAGAGGCCCGTGGCACAAGGGGTTGAGGATTTTGGAAACATGGAGGCCAACCATCGTAGAGCCCCTATGGACCGCTCAACCCCTTCCCTCGTCATCCTACTGAAATGGGGCCCCAGTGGGGGCAGGTACTTCTGGAACGAACGTCACAAAGAAAATGAAAAACATCAGCTCACCACACCAAAAATGACCGTAAATGAAAAGGGGAGGGGATCAAATCCCACTTATGACACCACAGAAACTATAGATTACTTAGCAATAAATATACCAAGGAAGATACAAGAGCCACACACAAGAAAATGATGAACTTGTATGGAGGGACAAAACAAATGGTGAGATCCATGGAGTTTCTGAGTGGGAAGACTTCCAACAGTGAAGACCTCTTCCTTCCCCAACTTCATACCCAAATGAGTGAAAGTCCAGTCAAAACCCTGAGAGCGTTGTTCTGGAACTAGACAAGTGGGTTCTAAAATTCATCGGTAAGAAAAAGCTGTGAGAAGTGGCAAGAGTCTTTTAAAAAGAAGAGCAGGGCTTCCCTGGTGGCGCAGTGGTTGAGAATCCACCTGCCATTGCAGGGGACACGAGTTCGATCCCTGGTCCCAGAGGATCCCACATACCGCAGAGCAACTAAGCTCGTGCGCCACAACTACTGAGCCTGTGTGCTGCAACTACTGAAGCCCGCGTGCCTAGAGCCCGTGCTCCGCAAGAAGAGATGCCACTGCAATGAGAAGCCTGTGCACCGCAATGAAGAGTAGCCCTCACTTGCCACAACTAGAGAAAGCCCGCGCCCGGCAACAAAGACCCAACGCAGCCATAAATAAATAAATAAATAAATAATTTTTAAAAAATTTTAAAAAATTGAACGAAGAGCAAGACGGGCTCTCACCTCATCAGCTGCTGAAACTTGGCTGGAGTCAAGCAGCTGGGTGGGGCCCAAAGCGGGGAGGGTGTCCCCAAGGGTGGCAGGCCTGAAACACACACACATGTGTAGAAAGGCCTCTTGTTATCAAGGTGGTGCTTAAGTCACCAGGGAAAGACAGGTTGTTTAACAAATGGCATTGAGAAAAACTGGCCACGTGTTTGGAAGAGGTCCCTGCCTTCTGCCACATAATGAACTCCAGGTGGACTGGATACCTGAATGTAGTGGCCAAATCTGTAACAATATTAGAAGAAAATACAGAGACTATTTTCCTCAGATAAGAGTAGAGGACGTTCTCCTAAGACCTGAAACCCAGAAACCATAAACGAACAATTAGATTTGACCACGTGAAACTCGAGAACATGCATATGTACAGTGACACACCAAAAGCAAAGATGCAAGGAAATATTTGCAAAACATACACCATGGGAAAGACTGTTTCCGTAACACACAAAGGGGTCTTGCAAATCATAAGGAAAGACAAACGCCACAATAGAAGGATGGGCTAAGGATGCCATTGGACAATCACAGAAGAAACACAAGTGGCTGACAAACACTTGGGACATCCAACCTCATTAATCACTTCTTAAGTAGCACTCTGAGTAAGATTCTACTGGCCAGACTGGCAAAAAGTCCTAAAGCTGAATAACACCCACTGGGAGTGATTTGGATGGAGCTGATGTGACTGCAACTTGACACGGCCTTTTTTTTTTTTTTTTTTTTTTATAATTTATTTATTTTTGGCTGAGTTGGGTCTTTGTTGCTGCACGGGCTTTCTCTAGTTGCGGTGAGCGGGGGCTACTCTTCATTGCAGTGCACGGGCTTTTTACTGCGGTGGCTTCTCTTGTTGCGGAGCACGGGCTCTAGAGCACAAGCTCAGTAGTTGTGGCTCACGGGTTTAGTTGCTCCGCGGCATGTGGGATCTTCCCAGACCAGGGCTCGAACCCGTGCCCCTTGCATTGGCAGGCAGATTCTTAACCACTGCGCCACGGCCTTTTCTGAGCACCTATTTCGTTGTTAAGTCTATGTCCTCTCTGGCTCAGCTGCCCCTGTCTCAGAATCGATGTGACAAATAATTGCCTGACCCCAAAACGATATGAGGACTAGGACGGTCATGGCAGTACTGCTGACAAAAACCACTGAAGGGACCCCTGCGCCCACTGACAAGGGGAAGCTGAATGAGTCCTGGTCCAAAAGATACTCAGCAGCTGACACTGAAAGGTCCGTCTAGATGCCCTGACCCAGGAGAGTGTCCTTGATGAATGGTTCAGAAAAGGAGGCCGTGGCACCCTGGCCTATCAGCGCTATGTGTGTGCCCAGGTGCCGAGCACGTCACACGGACTGTGGGCTTCGATCCTTCTGCAACAGCTCGCGATGGTCGGGGCACACACTCAGCTCTGGCTGCATGGAAACGGGAGCTGAGGTGTCGAGGCCGGGTTATCTGGGCCATGCTGCCCTCCCTGGAAGCCCCTCCGTCCAATCCTAATCGTGTATCTTAAAAGACCTGGGAGAACTTCACGCCTTTTTGTGTTTTAAACACTTCCCTCAAATAACAAATTTAGCAAAGACTGACGTAAAAGTTGGTTTGAACCCCATGCCCCTGGGGTGGCCCGTCCACATCCTCCCAGCACCTCCAGGCCTCCCATTGCTCCAGATCTCCTGGCTCCCAGCCTCCTCCGCATCCCCAAGTTTCTCTGCATGGGTCTTCCAGGTCACCCGCCAGCAGCACCCGGTCCCCACAGTCCAAAAGCAGCAGACACACACTGTGGATAGCACGCTTTACTGAGGTTTGGGCGGGGTGGGGGGTTACAGCGCAGAGCAGCAGAGCAAACTTAAAACGGAGTGGGAGACGACCCTCCGACAAGTCCCTCGGCCATTTCCACCAGCAGGAAGTTGATACCAGTCTCCAGTGACCCCACTCTCCCCGCTGGTTCACTCGCCCAGGACCTCCAGACCCGTCTCCATCACTCCAGAAGAGGAGCCCGGGGAGGAATGCCAAGGCCGGCTCTGAGAGGAACTATCGTTCATTCCAGGGAGTCCAGGACCCAGGAGTGACCTCGGGCTGGGTCAGCCACAGAGGGATGAAGAGGAACTGGCCAAGAAAGGCTGGAGTGGCCGCCGAGCGTCCCGTGGTGAGCCTAGGCCACAAGACGAGCCGCGGCCAGTGGGTGCGGAGGCTGGGCTGGACTCAGGGGTGCAGGGACTAACCGAGGGCCCACTGCTGGAGTGGGAAGGGCCAGGAAAAGCAGCAGCAGCCTCAGGTCCACCTCCTCCCACGGGAAGCACCCAGTCCATCTGTGCCATCCCATTCCCTGGTCAGGGGACTGGCCTTCAAGACCCTACCCACGGCAGCACCCAGCTCAGGGTGGAGGTGGGGGCGTGCCTGCTTCTGGGTCCGGGCCCTCGAGGTCCGCACGTGAGCCTGAAGGGGCCCCGACAGCTCTCGGGGAGCTGATCACCACCCAGCGGGGAGAGAGCACTGCAGATCTACACACGGGCGTGTCTGTATGTCCCCGTGCACATGCACACGTGGGCCTGTGTGGACCCGCCTGCACTGGGGCACAATGGTTCAGGGGCTGCTGTGATACAAACGTGTCAGTGGAGGCGTGTGGGGCACCTGTGGGCACGAGCACATGGTGACGTGAGAACGTGGTGTGGGTGAGTTGTGTGCCCTCTGAGGGCGTAGGTGTGAGTCTGGGCACGGCCCCGTCCCTGGTGTGTGCACACACCATCGCAAGGCCTTGCCCTCAGGCCCACCCTGTGACTTTGCTCATCTCAACTCTCACCGCCCCTCAGGCTGTTCCTAGACTTTATCAGGCCCACGGTCCCCTGGCAGCTCCACACCACAGCCCCCAGGGGACCAACGCTGCCCTCCCTGCCCCCGTCCCCTGCTCTTTCTCTGCCAGGAACCCACCCCCCCCCCCAAAATCCCCACCCAGGCTCGGGCCCGGGTCTCTGGACTCAGAAGTGACTTTATCTCTCCGTAGAGGATGCCCTCACAGCCAGGCTGTCGGGCGGGGCCTGGCGCAGCCTGGCTCCCCCTCCGAGGCCCGGGGTCCCAGCCTCCTGCTGGACGCCCGATTCCTGGAGATGCGCTGCTGGCTGGGACTTGGAGCTGGTGGAGAGACAGGGAGGGGCGGGGGCCGCAGGCTGTGGAGCAGGCCAAGGCGGCCCCCAGCTTCAGCCAGGCCCGGCTGGGGAGGGGGCAGCCACAGGCTCAGGTCTGGCGGGACGAGTTCGGAAGCTCTGCGGGAGGGAGGGGACCTCAGGGCCCAGCCCAGAGGAGGGTGGACCCCAGGCTGAGCAGGAGCCCCGCAGCCAGGGCCCAGGAGCCGCGCCCCGCCAGCGCCACCCCGTTGCACACATCCTTCTCACAGCAGTCCACGTCTACTTTCAAGATCCCAGAGTTAATGAAGCCCATCAGATAGTCTGAGAAAAAGTGCCGCTTCACGAAGTCACAGGACGAGGCACACATCTTGTTCACAGAATGATCCTTCCTGCCTGGGGAACAGGGAGAGGAGCCTGGGACTCGAGCCCCACAGGGCCCTTTCTGCCTTGTGCCCAGGACCTAAGCCAGGGACCCTCCAGGTCAGTTCAGGACCCCAGAACAACAGAACTGAGGCTTCAATCCACCCACGCTGTCCCCAGCTACATGAAAAGGGCCACAGAAGGGCCAGAGAGGGTCAGGCACCTGCTGACTGTCACACAGCAGGGCAGTGCCCTGCCCCCAGACCCGTGCTCTTGTCCGAGGCCAGAGGGACTCTGATGACACTGCCGACCCCTCCCCACCCCAGGCTGGAGCCTGACTTACTGCTACTGGGATCTGTGATCCGGACACTGGCACACACCGTGTCTGACGGCTGGCACTGCTTCGGGGTGCAATGACTGGAGTTGGTGGTCAGCGTGCAGTCCTGGCACCACAGGCCATGAGCTGGGCAGGGCACAGAGAGGAGGATGGCCGGAGGATCTGGGGTCCAAGCCAGCCCCCTGCCTCCTCCCCCCTGCCTCCTCCCGCCTGCCTTCCTGCGTGTCCTAGGAGGACCATGCAGCTGTAGGAGGCTGGGCACTCCTTGACCAGGAGTGACCAGGCCAAACTAGCACCCGGAGGACAGGCTGGGAGAACCTGTGTGCCTTTGGGCAGGGTGGGGTGAGGGTGCCACCACTGGGACTCCGGAAGCCCCCATGCACCTCCCCCCCAGGCCCCACACACATGCACAGTGCGTGCACACATAGCCACAAGTATCACACCTACGGTGCCCTCCCGCACCCCCTCACACACATCCCCCCAGAATCCAGTTGGTTCCAGTGGAGGAAGAACCAAACAGGACTTGATGGGAGGCCAGGTGGGGCTCTGAGAAGAGATGGAGCACCAGCAAGCCGGCACTAAGCCGGGAGCATCCGTGCAGGACCAGCCGCTGGACCACGGCCCCGGAGGAAAAGGACCCACGCCCTCAGGAGCCAGGAGAGACCCGCGTGGCTGGAGCTGGGGCAGCGCCAGCAGGGGCCACACAGGCGAGGGCTGGGCTGGGGTCGCAGGGTTCCGGAGGGGGTGTGGGTCTGCTGGGCATCGTCAGAGAATGGCCGCCCCACACCTGGTTCTCTCCGGAGCTGCCTCGTACAGGCTCTCAGGCGACCTGGCCTACCCCCGCCAGCCGCCCCCAGACTCACCGGGGGCAGAGCACAGCAGAGCGGCCAGCAGCACCAGGCCGAGGCCCTTCATGGCTGCAGGCAACATGCTCCAGGCGGGCCTCAGGAAGGCGCGGGGGCTGCAGGCTGGGGTCGTCTGGGGCACAGGCCTGGCAGGGAGAAGCCTCGATCAGGAGACCAAGCCCCGGCCCAGCTCGAAGGACCCTCCCCTTTTCTGGCATCCTAACGCCACCTCCTCCCCGGAATCCAGGGCCGGGGGTCGTCCGGGAGCTCCCAAAGCCCCACCCCCAGCCCATCCCCCAGAGCATCCACCATCACTGCATCCCCTCCGGGGAAAATAGGTCTGCCCTCTCCGGCAGGGTGACAGCTCGAAAGGCCCGCACCCCGCGCTCCGCACCTGTGGGTAGGGGGGTGGGTCGGGAGGCGCGTCTTTTCCCTGGGGAGCGATAGGTGCGTCCGGAGAGGAAAGGGCAGGACAAGATGCGAGTGGACAGTACCTGCCAATGGGGGGAAGGGCGAGCGCCTCGCCCCCACCCCACCCCGGGCGGGGGAGCCGGGAACCCGGCGCCTCGCCTCCTCCCCTCGTCTCCCCGTGCGAGCCTCAGCTCTCACCGCGGATCTAAGCGTGGAGCGCGGGCCTCAGGTCGGGGGCGCACTCACATCCCTGGGGTGTCGCGACTCCGGGGCTCCGGGCAGCGCGGGCGGCGCGGGGAGAGGTGCCCTTCAGTCTCCCTGTGGACGGGAACCCGGGTGCAGCCTTGTGTTTCGGGGAACGCAGCCGCAGACACGGACCCCGCGCGAGGGGCGGGGCGGAGCCGGGGCGGGGGCCGCGCGGGGGGCGGGGAAGGCTGGAGACTCTCGGACCGGGGCGTCTGGGGCTCAGGGCCAGCGCCGGGTCACCGTCCCGGGCCGTCCTGGGCCCCCCTGGCCAGCCGGCGCCTCGCTCGCCAGCGCGCGCCCGCCCGCCCTCTCCGGCTCGGGCTCCCTCCGCCCGTTCCCGGGCGCTCCCTCCACGTCTACCTCCCCCTCCCCAGGCGTGGGCAGGATCCCTTCCCCCTCGGCTTGGCTGAGATCCCCTTGGAATTTCTCGGAAGAAGAACGTTTACTGCGAAAGGAAACGACACGGCACAAAGACGCAGAGAGGGAGGGAGGGAATACGGGTGGCAGGTGCTAGCACAGGGCCCTGTTCACAGCCTTTGGGCCCTGCGCCCCCCAGCCCCATCACGGTCTCGATTGTTCAAGGCTATTCTCCTCCCCGGAGCACCCGTGACGACCCCACCAGCAGCCGCAGCCCCAGGGACTGCTGCCTTCAGCCACGCCCACACTCAAGAGGGCGAGTCCCGAATCCTGGTCTGGGCATTCAAGGCCCTCATCTGCCTGCTCTGGTCCAACAAATATTTATGCAGACAGCCCGGGACCACCCACTGGTGTGTGGCTTCAGGTATGCTGCATGCCCCGTGAGCCTCAGTTCCTTCGTCTGTAAAATGAGGGTGTTGCTAGTAACCACGTGAAAGTACTTGTGTGAGGGCTACACGGGACCCATAGGGAGAGAGCTCACCGTGCACCTGGCCCAAGGCGCGTGCCAGCGAGAAGGAAGGCAAGCAGGGGACAGCTGGGCAACTTGACAGGGGCTACAGAGTGGGATGAGCAGTAAAGAGAGAGCCCTGGGGGTGTGGACAAACCCTCTCTGATGGAGCCGGTGAGCTTGGAGGAGGAGGGCTGGCAAGCTCCAAGATAAGAGCGAGCAGCAGTGTTTGGGGGAGGGGCGAGGGGAGGAGGGTGGTGGCGATGGCTCAGGCCGCAGTACAGAAAAGGGCTGGATTTTGTCCTAAAAGCTCTGGGGCCAGGAAAGCCTTGAGGCTGGGCAGAGTCCAGAGCCAGTCATCCTTGTCAGAACTGACACATGCATTTCAGAGTTAGCACACAGCACTCCCCATGGGACTGGAGGCAGGGCAGATATCCTGGGTGCCCTGCCACAAGGCCAGCCTCTCTCCCTTTTGGTCAGCTGGATTCCGACTCCCTGTGCAGGTATAGGGTGGATGTGGGTGGCACTTGGGTGGCAGGGAGGGGGTCCCTGCTGATCACAGCCAGCTTACTCCTGGACTAGGAATCTCTGCCAAAGTTCTGTCCAGATACTCGGAAGATCCCTGCCAGACCTAAGGCAGGGCAGCCCACCCCAACATCTGGGACTGGTGGTGTGTGGGGCAGGCTCTCAGAGCCCCCAGTGACCCCCTGGTATTCTTGTCCTGGTGCATCCCTTTTTTTTTTTTTTTTTTTTTTTGCCACTCCGCACAGCTTGTGGGATCTTAGTTCCCCAACCAGGGATCAAACCTGGGGCCTCGGCAGTGAGAACGCGGAGTTTTAACCACCGGACTGCCAGAGAATTGTCCCCTCTCCTTGAGCATGGCTGGACTCACTTGTAGTGAAAACAGTGTGGCACAGGTGACAGGATGTCACTTCTGAGGTTGGATTATTAAGACCGTGGCTTCTGATGCGGGCTCTGCCTCTCGCTCTCTCAGATTGCTCACCCTGGGGGAAGCCGGCTGCCGTGTTCGAAGGCAGCCCTGTAAAGAGGGACCGAGGCCTGCGAACAACCACCCAAGGGAGCTTGGAAGTGGACCCACACACACACCCAGTTGGGCCCTCAGGTGAGATCACAGCCCCAGCCGATAGCTTGACAACAACCTCGTGAGAGAATGTGAGCCCGAGGTCCCAGCACCTGGGTTCCTGACCCACAGACACTTCGAGAGCATGAACGGTGTTGTTTTAAGCCCCTAAGTTTGGGGGTAATTTGTTATGCAACAAAAGGTAGCAGGTGAGTAGGGGCTGGATTGGGCATGACAGGGGCAGAAGCCAGATGTCCAAAGAGTAATGTCCGAGGAGTCTGGGGCCAGCGCTGGGGAATGCAGTTCTGCGCCTGCTCCTCAGAGAGCAAAGACCCTGCTCTCCCCATGCTAGGCTTGGTTGCCAGGGGGACAGAGATCCCTAACCCGGTTTCTGAGCTACTCTGCCTTCCTCCCAATGCACGTGGGATGGTGTCACCCTATCAGGATTTTTGCAAACAAGAATAACAATCAGTCATGATTAGCAGAAGAAAGAGCAGAATGTGCCCATGTGTGGCCCTGGCCCTTTCAGTCTGGACAGCCCCCCGCATGGAGCTGGTGACCGCTGGCCTTGACCTCCCTCCTCCCAGCCTGACCTGGCCCAGATGCCCAGATGCTGGCAAGCGGCGCCAGGATCTCACCCTGCCCGGAGACCCTCTGAGAAGTACCCACAGCCTGGGGTGACTATGTGGCCATGGCCCGTCTCATGCTCTCCTCAGGGTCGGGATGATTGGTGGCCAGCTGTCCCCACAGCAGAGCCGTTTCAGGTGGTCAGGACCACGGACAGCGTCAAAGGCTTGCGTTCTTCACCAGCTGCTGCGCACCTGGAGTTCCGAAGCGCACAGAAGCAGGGGACTGGCCTCTGGGTCAGGCCCTGGCAGGAGAGGGGCAAGGTTCGGGTCACACCTGAGCTGTGCTGCAGGGTTTTCTGCCTTGTATTTTGGCCGACGCCATCAGAAGCCCTCCAAGCCGTCCAAGATTGTGGGTGTGGCTGTGACCCGACCACCCTGCCTCACGGAGAGGACCAGCCAAGGGTTGACAGGGACATTCATTCACACAGCGAACACTTCCTGAAGCGCTGCTGAACTTGGGGAGAGAGAAAGTCTCTGGCCCCCCAGGACCCCCAGAATAATGGGGAGAAGCCAACAGGCTGAGCGCTGGGTGCTAAATGGTGGCCCCAGAAAAGGTGTCCACGTCCTAACCCCCAGCATCTGTGAAGGTGACCCTGTTTGGAGAAGGGGTCTTTGAGGGTGGGATTAAGTTAAGGATCTCAAGATGAGGCCATCCTGGATTTGGAAGGCAGGGCCCATCTCCAGTGTCTGGTGTCCTTATAAGATAGAGGACGGGGACAGACACCGAGAGAGGCCACGTGATGGAGGCAGAGACCGCAGGGATGAGGCCACAGCCAGGGACACCTGAAGCCCCCAGAAGCTGGAAGGGGCAGGAAGGGCCCTCCCGTGGAACCTCTTGGTTGTTTTAAGCCCCAAGTTAGTGGTTTGTTGCAGCAGCTGCAGGAAAGCAGTACAGAGTGTGATAGGCGCTGTGAGAGAGGAAGGTGCCCCTCCCCCAGCCCCGCTGGCCATCCTGAGCTCCGAGGCCCCGGGGACGGGGACGCTGCCTGGGCTGGGCAGACAGCAGAGCGCTCCTCTCCCGCTCACACTCAGATCGTCCGGGAGGGGCAGGCAGCTGGCCCCCACCCCGGGATCCAACCAGACCGGTGCACGGAATGGTGAGCCCCTCAGCCTCATCCGCACACAAAAACACCCCAAGTCACAGGAAGCTAACCCCACATGGACACTCCTGGGTGTCCCTGCCCTGGGTGCCCCTTAGGGGGTCTGTTCTCATATATGCACTCAGGATGTTTCATCTGTGGCCGGCCCCAGGGACCCCAGACCCCAGGCCCTGTGGCCAATATGACCAAACGTCAGACTCAGATGAACCACAAATAGAGATATATAACACCTGATGAGCGCTAGAACCCCCAATAGATGAGGCAGACCCTACAGGACTGACAGGACTGACCCTAAAGGACTAACAAAAACAGAAACAACACTGTCCTGATTGCTGTGACCCTGATGTCTGCCCCAGGAGGGTCTCATATACAGATCCCTAACCTAATTACACCTGCAAAGACACTTTTTCCAAATAAGGTCATGCTCACAGGTTGCAGGTATTGGGACATGGGCACATCATTTTAGGGCCACCATTCAGCCCACTACAGATGGGACAATTCAAGAATCAAAAATAATGACTGTGGGACTTCCCTGGTGGTGCAGTGGTTAAGAATCTTCCTGCCAATGCAGGGGACACGAGTTCAATCCCTGGTCTGGGAAGATCCCACATGACGCGGAGCAACTAAGCCCGTGCGCCACAACTACTGAGCCTGTGCTCTAGAGCCCACGAGCCACAACTACTGAGCCCGCGTACCTAGAGCCCGTGCTCCACAACAAGAGAAGGCACCGCAATGAGAAGTCCTCACACCGCAATGAAGAGTAGCCCCCGCTCGCCACAACTAGAGAAAGCCTGCGTGCAGCAACGAAGACCCAAGGCAGCCAAAAATAAATAAATAAAATAAATAAATTTATTTTAAAAATAATGACTGTAATTCATTAAAACACACTGAATATATGAAAGCCATGAGTTCACAACGACATTAAAAGGAAATTACAGAAACCTGGGCAGAGTTGACTTCTGTGGGGCAGCGGGGTGGGTCTCCTGGAAGCAGGTTCCAAGACCAAGGAGCATGGGGGACATTCCCTGGGGAGTGCTTGGCAGGGGCAAGAAGAAGGACGGGTAGAGGGAGAAGCTGAGCTGAAAGCAGCCGGAACAACAGCCCGAGTGACCCCGCAGGGGATGGGAGTACCCTTCCAGCTGGTTCTGAGCTCCGGCGATGGGCCGGCTTTCAGGGCCCAGGTGGGCAAGTCGGCCATTGATCATGAATACGGTAAAATCATCAGATGCTTGAAGCTGCTGGTTCACCGAAGCCTCCCTCGGACTGAGACAACCAGACTTTACATGCCCTGGATGAGATTTGAAGGGAGAAAGCACTCCTGTAAGATGTCCTTCCCAGAAAAGGGAGCCCAGATCTAATCAGGCCTACAGCCTTGGCTTCCAGTCTGGGAAATACGGAAGCTAGGGCAGTAAGTCAGATGACAACACATCTAGAACGTGGAACATCCTGCAGGAAAACTGACCCGGTGTCCTTAAAAGACCAATGTGATGACACAAAACAAAAGCTGGGGCAGTTGTCTTAGATAAAGACGGACTTTCAGAAACTCTGAGAGACACACAGCCAAACACAGATGCCCTTGTTAGCACCACGTTTCCATGAAGCTAAACAGATGCACAACCAGGGAAGTATAAACACAAACAGGATTTAGATAATAGTAAGGGATTATTTTACATTTTGCTAAGTATGGTAGGGCTTTGTGATTATGTAAGAAAACATCCTATTTAAGAGATTCATGCTGTGGTATTAGGGGTGAAATGAAGGTTAGGGTTGGTTTTAAATACTCCATCAAGAAAGGACAGAAGGGGTGGAGTGAGGAGAGCCAAGTGTGGTTGTACAGGTTGGGTGCTGGGACTCAGGGTTCACTGGACACTCAATATTCTGACACCAATTCCAGCATGGGGGGTTCCGCACACCACCAAGAGACCCCTGACACCAGCCAGGTAGCCTACAAATCAACTCCATTCTGACACCATCTACCCAGGGATATCATCAGATCCCACAGGTTAAGGGCTCAGTCCCACAAGACTGTCCCCACTTCAGATGCCAATTTTAAGTCCACGATGTCACCTGTCCCAAACTAAGGAGCTTCTGTCCCCATGGAGTTTGGGGGTCTGACATGGTGGTATGTCTGGTTCACCAACCCACAAACTCTTTGACCCCACCCGTTTGGGTTTTTATGGAGGCTTCATTACATAGACATGATTGATTAAATCATTGGCCATTGACAATTGATTCAACCTCCAGCCCCTCTCCCCTCCCCAGACATCTGGGGGTAGGACTGAAAGTTGGAACCCTCTAACCACAAAGTTCGTTCTCCTGGCAACCAGCCCCCTCCTTAGGTGACCGAGGGGCTTTCCATAAGTCACCTCATTAATATGACAAGAAACACCTTTAAGACTCTGGTCACTTAGGAAATTCCAAGAGTTTGGGGAGCTTTGTGCCAGGACCAGGTGAAGACCAATATGTTTCCTGTTATCAATCACAATATCACAAGGCTCTACTGTTGTGAACACTTGGAAAGTTTTATAATAAGATGTTTGCATTTTCCGTAATGTGCACATGGCGAGGGGCTGGACCCTGTCCCCATATGGCTCAGTGACTGCATGAGAATGATTTTTTAAATTCCCCAAATGTGTGCCACTAACTAGATTTGTCTTCCTTTAAGTCAGTCCGGATCTAGGAGTCCCAAAAGGGGATGCTGGGACCAGTCACAGGGGAAAATGGGAGTTTGGGGATAGGAGGACCTGGGTTCAGGTCCCACCTCTGCTGTAATACAGGTTTGTTTTGTTTTGCTTGTATATCTTTTTATTTTTAGAGGGTTTTTTTTTTTCTTATTACAAAAACAATCATTGTTGTCAGCGTAATATGGTTTTTACTGCACTGTCTTGACCAGGTTTGGAGGCCTTGGCTAGAGGCGGTCATTTCCCCTTCTTGAGCAGCCACTTAAGTGCACACCCAACCTCTTTCTTTAAAGCTCTCACACTCCAGGCCACTGTACACCCACCCTAACCTCCCCCATGGCCGGGTACCAGGCAGTGAGGAAAAGCCCAGTGCTCCAGCTGACCCCCCGCCGCAGGCCACACACGCCGCCCCAGCCTGCAGTACCCCGCCCCTGGGTGCAAACCCGTGTGGCCACACCGTAAGTTACAGAGTTCTGCCTTTCTTTCTCCCGGTGTCATCCTGCTGGGTCCCGCTATCAAAAGAAATTTTGCATCTTACAAAACAGACACAGAAGGACCGGGGTCCCAGCTGTGCTGCTCACCAGCTGTGTGACCTCGGGCAATTCTCTGCTCCCCCTGGTTTTCCCAGGTAAAGATGGGATCCCTGGTGCATGCGGTTGGCACGTGGGCTAAGTGAGAGGATGCAGGTGGAAATCTTAGTAAAGTGTCAGGCTGCATAAATGCTCAAATGATTTCTCCCGACACTTTGCCCACATCTGCGCCCCTAACCCAGCCGTGGAGGCTGTGCAGGGCTAGCCATTCTGATTGCACAGTGACCATGAACGCCGCCGGGCCCCGTTGCTTCCCTAATGTCCATCCACCCTTTTCCTGGACAGAATCCAAATTTTGTTCAGGTGCGCACTTTTCTGTGAAGGTGGCCTCTGCCCGGGGGTAAATCCTTCCTAGTGTCAGCCAGGTGGGGTGAAACATCGGTTGGTAATTAGTTTAGTCAAAGGCTTATAAAGCTATTCTGGCCAAAGAGGATGTCTGAAGGGAGGGTTTATGGAAAAGGTCCCTCACCCTAAAGGAGAAACTCGGCCGACCCTGCTCTCAGGAGGACAAAGTCGTTTGTGGCAGGTTCATGCTCCCACGGAAGACAAGAAAAGGCGGATAAATCACAGAAACCATTTTTTAAGACACTAGAAAGCTGGAGAAGCAATAAGGGCAAGAGGGACTAAAATTCCCGAGATGGGAAACCTGTAGGCTGGACCAGAAAATTCACCACCACCTCCCCCGCTGTCTTGGGGCTGCCGGGAGCCTGTGGATATGGCTCTGGTCAAGGGAGAGGCCACTCCTACGGGGAAAGGAAACAAGCAGAGCTTCTGGCAATTATGCAGGGCGGGAAGGACAAAACTGGAGAGTCGAGAGGCCTCTAATGTATGGCTGGTCTCATACAAATTTTAGAATCCGTTCATCAATTTCCACACCCAGAAAGTTAAAAACACAATGAAGCACCACTACACACCCACCAGAAGGGCTAAAATTTTTAAAAACTGACAATACCAAGTGTTGGCAAGGTTGTGGAGCAACCGGAACCCTCTTGCAATACTGGAGGAAACACTTTGGGAAAATGTTTGGCAATACCGACTGAAGCTAATCATACATATATTCCACCTCTGGTACCTGCCCAATGGAAATGAGGGCTTATTTACACCAAAACATGTGTAAAGTATGTCCAAAGCAGTGTCCTTCATAAAAGCCAAAACTGGCCAAATGCCACCAGCAGTAGACTAGGCAACGGCCCTGGTATTTCCGTACAATGGAACACAGCACAGCCACACAAATGAGAGTGGATGGGCTACCAGTACATGCAGCTGTGTGGCTGATTCACAGCACAAGGCTGGATGGAAGAAGTGGGACACAAAGGAGCTGATGCTGTTTATACAGGTTTAAAAAGAAACAATTTGTGATGAACTTCAGGGGATAGATTCTGGCCGGAGGGGCACAAGGGAGCCTTCTGGGTTTCTGGAATGCTTTGTATCTTGATGTGAGTGGTGGCTACATTGCATATCTATGTATATATATTATATATGTGCTACATATATGTTATATATATCTAATTTCATCAATCTGTACACTTAAAGTTTATATACTTAGCCGTATGTAAATTATATCACAATTCTTTTCATGAAGGAAACAGGAAGACATATACAAGACTGTTCATAGCAGTACTATTTGAAACAGCCAAAAACGGAAAATTATCCAAAGCTCATCCACTGTAGGGTAGATAAATAACTTGTGGTATATTCACGTGACACAATACTGTGTAGCACTTGAAAGAGGCAAATGATATCCAACCACAACAATACAGATGAATCTCAGAAGCCTACTTGAGTAAAAGAAGCCAGACAGGGAAGAGTATGATTCCAATTATATAAACAGGTGCTACTAATCCACGACATCAGACATCAGGATACTGCTCACCCTTGGGGGTGACTGAAGGGGACATGACAGGGCCTCCTGAGGTGTTCATAGTGAACTGTTTTCTGATCTAGAGGCTGATTACATGGATATTTTCACTTTGTAAAAATTCATCAACATGAATTTGTGATTGGAGCATTTTTCTCTATGTTGGTTATAACTAAAAACAAACAAAATCATGGCATGAAAAATGAGTCCCCTTCTCTGGGTTGTCATGCTAGTATGTGATGTCTGGAACTGCAGCAACCACCTTGTGAGCTTGAGGGGCATTATTCCTAAAACTGATGATTACAGAGTGAAGAGATGCAAAAACTGTTGTGCTGTTGAGTCATTGAATTCAAGAGTCATCCTGGGTTGGCAGAGGCCAGGTCTTAGTTGATTGAAGTCACAGCAGCCAGCAAAGGTCAGCATCATCAGTTCTCTGGCTCCAGTTAGTCTGGTGGCTGATTGTTCGAGAGGGTTCAAACCCTGTAATGTAGCTCAAGAATGTGTGTCAGGCTATTCTTTACCTTTGAAGCAGAACTGGGAGTCTTGGTGACTGATTTATTGTCTCTGTTATGGTTAAGTTATTTCCCTGGCCTGGTCAAGGGCAAGCACTGTGGCCCTGCTTAGATCACAAAATAGCTTAGGCCTAAAATGGCTTCTCTTATTGATCTTGAGGGGCTGCAGGGTACAGTGGCTTGAAGTAGGATCTTAGTTTCCTGACTGGGGATCAAATCCAGGGCCATGACAGTGAGAGCGCTGAATCCTAGCACTAGACCAAAAGGGCTAGCGGGCTTAAAGCAGGGCCTAGGTTCTTGTCTTCTTTGAAGAAAGAATTCAGCAAAGAGACAGACATAGCAAAGCAGGTAAAGCGTTTATTAGAAGCAAAGTACGTGTGAAAGAACAAACAAGTGTGATCAGAGAGAGAGTCATGTGCCAAAGGGGTAGTTTAAATCACTTATAAGGAGGCAGTGTTCCAGGATCCCTCTGGCCAATCATCTTGCTGCGTCTTGCTTCATGCCCATGTTTGGTCTGAATCAGGGCCCTCTCTGATGTGTACACGCATCATTTAGCCAAGCTGGATTCTAGCACAAGGGTCTCTGGGAGGTTGGCAGGACATATTATGGGCTGGTGCCCCCTCTCTTCCCTGACTCCCACGGAGCTTTTCTGCACATGTGTGGTCTGGGAGGTCTACTTGACCCCTAGATTGAGAAAAATGTGGCCTCCTTATCTTTTACACAAACAGGGCCCAGCTCCTCGCTGCTCTTGCCATTGTCTTTATCTGAAGTGTCAACAGGAGACAAACTCCAGCTGCTCAGCCTGGGGCCGCTACCTCCTGCCCCATTGTGGCAAGAAAGTTATATCTGGTTCTCTTCCTCCAGGGACCCCCTACCCTATCTGCCTACATTATGACCACCAGCTGACGGTGGAGACGGGAATCAGGGCGGAAAGCCTGGAGATCGCAGGCAGAACCAGAACCACCTCCTGGGCTTCCCCAGGCAGGACAGCTGTCTTTAATCCTAGTGGTCCACAATGGTCAGCTGCTGTGATACTGTGATTTGTAATAAATATATATTTAGTCCTGGCACAGAGCTCCCCAAACCCTTCAAATTTCCTAAGTGATGAGAGGGATGAATGTGTCTTCTGTTATGTTAAGGAGGTGACTTTTGAAAAGCCCTTCTGTCACCTAAGGATGGGGCTGGTTGCCAGGGAAACCAACCCTGTGATTGGAGGGTTCAAACTTTCAGTCCCACCTCCACCTCCAGGGAGGGGAGAGGGGCTGGAGGTTGAGTCAGTTGCCAATGGCCAAATGATTTAATCAATCTTGTCTGTGTAATGAAGCCTCCATAAAAACCCAAAAGGATGGGGTCGGAGAGCTTCCACACTGGAGGAGATCTGAGGAGAGTGGCGTACACAGGGAGACCCAGGAAGCTATGGGCCCTTCCTTATACTCGCCCTATGCCTCTTGTCGACTTAAAGAAAAACACACTACATGAGAGCTGTGAATTTAAGTTTTATTCGAAGAACTTGCTGAGGACTATAGCCCAGGAGACAGCCTCTCAGTAGCTCTGAGGGAACTGTTCCTATAATAAACCAGTGATGAAATAAAATTCATATTTTACGGCAAGATGAGAAAAAGTCAAACGTAAAATTTTTCTTTGCCCTTTAGGGCCTCCTCCCCCACCTTTAGTGTGTGCTGTGCATCTGTATGAACCAGACCTCCTTAGGAGATAACCTTCCTTCTTGATTTTGTAAGGGGCCACGATGACCCGTGGCCCCCTGCTTACTTTGTACATGTAGATCTGGATCGTGTAAACTGTCAATAATACATCATTTGACATGTAACCTTTTGTCTCGAAAACGTATATAACTGTGCTTTGACCTCTAACAGTCCTGGAACGGACCTCAGAGCTTTCTGAAAGGCCGTCTCCCAGGTTATCACCCTCAGGTTGGCTCAAATTTTCCATTTCTCTCTTAGATCAGCTATTGATTAGTTGTTTTGGTCAACACCAGTGATCCAGTAAGTAGAATATTTCCCTGAGTTCAGTGAGCCACTCTAGTAAATTAATCAAACCCAAGGCGGGGGCCCTGGGAACCCCCAATCTGCGGATGGTCAGTCGGAAGCATAGGTGACAGCCGGGACCTGTGACTGGCATCTGCAGTGTGTGGAGGTGCAGTCTTGTGGGACTGAGCCCTTAACCTGTAGGATTTGATGCTACCCCCGATAGACAGGGTCAGAACTGAGCTGAATTGTAGCACAGCCAGCTGGTGTCTAGAAATTGCTTGAGAGTGTGTTGCTTGAGGGGCATTATTCCTAAAACTGATGATTACAGAGTGAAGAGATGCAAAAACTCTTGTGCTGTTGAGTCATTGAATTCAAGAGTCATCCTGGGTTGGCAGAGGCCAGGTCTTAGTTGACTGAAGTCACGACAGCCAACACACACATCTGAATTGGTGATCAGAACATTTTGGTTCTGAATTGGTGATCAGAACCTTTTATTTGGGGAGTGGACGGAGGAGACAGAAAAACAGCCACTGAGAAGGGGGAAGGCTTATTGTTAGTTTGGGGCACAAGCTTCGGGCTCGCCCACAGCCCACCCTCCCAACCCACAGGCCTCCTCGCTCTGCACAGCTGCCTGGACACCTCACTCTCCAGGGCCGCGTCCCAGCCTCAGGGACCATGCGGAGGGGACAGAGGTAGGAGTGTACCTGCACCGAGGCTGGGAGGACCGCGGCAGTCATGGGGCTTCCTGCACTGAACCGTGTCCCCACAGAAAAGATGTTGGAGCCCTAACCCCAGAATGGGACCTTATTTGGAAATAGAGTCTTTGCAGATGTAATCAGGTTAAAGTGAGGTCACGAGAGTGGGCCCTAATCCAGTGTGACTGGTGTCCTTATAAGAAGGAGAAACTGAGACATACATGCACAGAGGGATGGACACACAAGGACACAGGGAGAAGACGGCCATCTTCACGCCAGGGAGACAGGCCTCAGGAGGAACCAGCCCTGCCGAAGCCTTGATCTCAGACTTCCAGCCTCAGAACTGGGAGACAATAAAGTTGCTGCTGTCCGTCTGTGGTGCTGTTTCCGCAGCCCTGGGAGACTAAGAGGGGAAGAACCCTCCCCGTGACCCCCGTCTGCAGCCAGCAGGGCAGCAGGGCCTTCAAGACCTTGCTGGGAGGACAAATGTGTCTACCCTGGACTCCGACTGCAGAATCAGGGCCTCGGGCCCCCCTGGTCGCAGTGACTGGGCTGGGGTGGCCAGGCACCCACTCGGGTCAGGGGCGTGAGCTGCAGCATCCAGTGTCTGGTGGAAGCGGTTCTGTGGGATCGCCCCCGACCCTGACCCCAGCCTTGAGATGCTTGAGCTGCCGCGTGGAGACTGCGGCGGCCTACGGGTACACGAGGGTCAAAGAAGAAGAGCGGTGATCCCGAGCGGTCACCTGACAGGAAGAGCCCGCTGAAGGCGAGGCTGGGGCCGAGGAGGCAGCGCCACCACGAGGGGCACGCGGAACCGAGGACCACGGATGGGGTAGCTGCTCTCCACGCGCTGGACGCTTGAAGAAGGAGAACGGCAAGTTCTGAGTCCCAAACCTCTGACTCATGATGCAGACTGAGAGCCAGGGTTTCGCTGCAAGGATCTGGTTTCCTGCTTTTGGTGGCTGAGTGAGCCAACAGCAGGGGCGCAGCTGCTCATGCAGGTTCTGTTTTACAACAGCCGATTCACCCACCAGGTGCTCCAAGTGAGGTTAGAACATGGATCAGGAGCTGGAAACAGAGCGCCTGGAGGATTCCAGGAGCGTCCTGAATGCCGCCCTCCCGAGCCCGCCTTCTGGCCAAAGCAGCCCCCTCCCGCGTCCGCTGGGGGAACCACGGAGCACGACAGGGAAGAGGTCTGGCGTTTCAGTGGTGGGTGCTGCCCTTGCACCCAGATGGGTGGAGAAGCGCCAAGGGCTGGACACTGGTTCCCCCAGCCCAGAGGAGGGGTGGTCACTGCTGTCCTCAGCACCAGCCCCTTTTCTGCCTTGAGGCCACCCCTTGCCCTGAGAGGTGCACGGTGCCCCCCACCTCACTGCTTGATTGGGGTGGGGTCTCCTCGGACCCCAGTGGGCCTGGTCAAGTTCTGGTTCCAGCTCTGAGAGTGGCCCTGAGCACATTCTTCCCTGCAACGTGTTTGCCCACTTGAAAAACTCAGAGGATGGATTTCTCCCTCCCAGTCGGCCTTGGCAGGGCTCTGGAGAAGGATCTAGAAGCAGAGAGTGGGAGCACAGGTTCTGAGCAGCGTGACAAGGTGCCTCCCCCAGGCCCGCCCACTCCTGCCTTTACAAGGAGGCGGGCCCCGCTGCCCTGCTCTGAGGGAGGGGGACGAGGGACACCGCGGGTAGGAGTCCGTCCTGACCGGCCTGTGTCTGAGGGTGCTCACCAGTGCCTGTACCCAGGCCGGGCCTGCTCCGTGGCAGGACAGCGCCTTCCGGTGCAGGGTCAACTGTTTTGCGTGCATTAATCCTATCTGAATGGCAGATGGAAAGAGGCTGCGGCCACCTCGTCACCCATGTGCAGAAACAAGGCAGGGAGGTGCAGAGGCCTGCCCAGCTCAAGCTGGGAGCCCCTCTGAACCTCCTTCTTGTTTCACTAGCCAGGACCGTAGGGAGGGTCAGGAGGCGCCTGGAGAGATGGGGGGGGCCAGGTTTCTCAACTGCCCCTCCCCAAACGTGCCCAGACGGAAACCTGTGGGGCGGCCGGACCAGCACCTGCTAGCCTTCACCTGCGGCTCCTCATTTCGCCCTCCCAGTGCCTGCGCTAAACTGAGATGTGAGTCTTGAGCCAAGCCTGGGTTTGAATCCCAGACCCCCAATTCCTCGGGGATCCTGGTGAGCCCAGAATGAGAAGAGGCACCGGGCTGGGGGGATGAGGAGGGGCAGTCCGGGAGGGAGGTAGCTCCAGCAAGAGCACAGAGGCGGGATCTCACCTGGGCTGGAGATCAAGGGGACTGACCCCTCCCGTCCCAGGCCTGCTTCAAAGTCTGGGCCCTGGAGTCTCACACCTGCAGCTCAGGGGGCCCAGCTCCATAACAGGACCCCCAGCTCCCTGGGAGCAAGCAGCTCGCTGCCTGAGTTCCACCTTCCCCAGGGCTCTCTGTGTCCCGGCCCCCATCACCCAGAATCCCCTGCCCCATCCCCGCCCCACAGGATCCTGGAGCCACAGCCTCCCACTCAGCGAGCTCCTCAGGCAGTGGGCAGGGCCCTGCACCCCAGCTGCACTCCCTGCCTCGACCCCCCCAAGCTCAGGGCCTGGGCCAGTCGGGCCATCCCTGAGTCTCAGATTCCTCACCCACACGCCCCCCATGGGCTCCCCCATCCCCTCCTCCCCACTCCCCCCAGGGGTCTCACCTCGCCCCTCTCCCACCACCCCCTTCCCCAGCAGGACTGCTGGCAAAAGCCTTATACCTGAAGTTCTGCCACCACACCTGCCGGGAGTCCAGGCGGGACGTCCCGGGACGCGGGTCCCACTGCTCTCCCTGTGCGGGAGAAGCGCTGCGGCCGGGAGGGCCCGTGCGACCCCTGAGGGCCCCGCCCACGGCCCGGGGAGGGGCGCCTGCTCGCCCGGGGCCGCAGCCCCAAACTTGCCGCCAAGTTTGACTTAAGTGACAACCCCCCCCGCCAAGTGCAGACCCCCGTCGCGAGCTCAGCCATCAGCGTCTTTCCTTTCTTCCCGGCGTCCTAGGTCCAAGCTTGCGGGGCGGGCAGCGCGGGGCGGGCGCAGTGCAGACGTGAGGTCTTTGCACAGAGTGCAGAGTGCCAAGCCCCCCCATCCCCCCTCTTGCCACGCAGCCCCGCCTGGCCCGCGTAACCGCTCCCCGAGGCAGGACACGAAGAGCTTCTTCATCCCTTCCTCCGGCTGCAGAGAATCCCTGCGTAACTACTTTCAGCGGTAACAGCTCAGTGCAGGGGAGGTGGGTCCCTACTGCTAGGAAATAAATGCCGTGCAGGATGTGCCCCTCTCCAGCGCATTCTCCCCAGGGGGCGCCAACACCAAGGCCTGCAGCCCTCGGCAGGGGTGGGCGGGGCCGACGGTGGGCGGGGCCAGAGCAGCCTCCCCCCCGGGTCTGGGTACTCAGGCCCTCGTGCCGGCGCGGAGACCAGGGGTCCGTGGTGGTGTTAGAGGGTCACCCGTGGGCGAGAGCGCAGCTCCTGGCACGTGGAGATGGCCCCACATCGCCGTCCGAGAGCTGCACAAGCAAGGAGATGGGAGGAAGTTTGGGTGGAGAACTAAGGAAAAGGGGGGCTTTTCAGGGACTTGTTTTTATTTTCTTAATGAGAGACGCTTGAGTGTGTTTACATGCAGAAGGAGAGGAACCAGTCCAAAAATTAAACACAGAATCAGCATGCAATCCAGCAATCCCACTTCTGGGCACAGACCCCGAGGAATTGGAAGCAAGGACTGGAAAAGATGTCTGCACACCCGTGTCTGCAGCGGCATTATTCGCAGTGCCTAAAACACGGTGGCGGCCCAGCAGTCCGCGGCAGATGGAGGGTAAACACAATGTCGTCTCTACATACAACAGAATATTATTCGGCCTTTAAAAGGGGGGAAATTCTGACACGAGCTACAACATGGATGAACCTCGAGGACTTTACGCAGGGGAGGGGGATGGGGAATGAGTGTTTAATGGGGACAGAGTTTCAGTTTTGCAGATGGATGGTGGTGATGGCTGCACAACAATGTGAATGTCCTTAATGCCACTGAACTGTACACTTAAAAATGGTTAAAATGGCAAATTTTATATTATGTGTATTTTACCAATTTAAAAAAATGGGAGGAAAAAGGAAGAAGAACCAGGAGACAGAAGAGAGGGGAGCTGAAGGGACAGGAGAGGAGAAGGATGCCGGGGATGGGGAGGCTGGAAGAGGGGACATCCAGAGGGTGGGTGACACTGGGCACAGGGTCGGCAGGGTGGCAACCTCGGGGCCCTTGCCCCCAGAGGCCTGGCTTCTCATAGAAGTGGGGGGGGCGGGTAATCTGAGGGTGCAGGAGCAGGGGGTGCTGACAGGCACCATGGGCTGAGGGGGGGTACCACAGGCAGCCCCGCAGCTGGCGCCGGACACCAGGGATCCGTGGTGGGGCTTGGGGGGCAAGGGGAGGTGAGACTCTCCGAGGTTAATGTGGATGGGCCAAGAGTGTCCAAGGGTTAGAGGAAATTAACCTGGGGTGTGGACGTGTGGAGGAGGGACGGGGGCAGGTTGAACAAATGGAGGATGGGGGCCTGGAATCAACAGATGGCTCCTTACACCCTGATGTGTCTCCTCACGGGGTCCCGGGGCGCAGGGGAGTCGGCCCCCTGAGACCACCCGGAGCCTGCTGCCTCTGGCCGGCCCACCCGCACCTGCCTGTTTCTCAGCTATGGATCTCAGGAAGGAAAGAGGCTGTGCCTCGAAACAGTCCCTGGGAGCTGCCTGCCTGGTCAGTCACTGGGGGGCCATCAGAAGCAGAGAGAGAGCCCACGAGAGACCCCCCATGGCCCCCTGCCCGCCGGGGAGGACGGTCTGGACTCTGATCTAAGAAGGAAGGCCCTCCCTCTGCTCCCAGCGGTGGAGACGGCTCGCTGCAGAGAGGGTGGGAAGGAGCCCGGAACAGGGAGGGGGGCAGGAGGGCCAGCGCATCTGCAGCCCACATCTGCCCTCAAAGGCCCCACTGGCCCGTGGCTGCGTGCTGCCAGGCAGGGCAGACGCCTTTCCCGCACCCACAAGCACCAGACCTCCACCCCTCAATCAGAAGCGTTGTCCATCCCTCCCCAGGTCTGGGTCCGGTTCACCTTGGTGACCCCAGAGGCCCAGCGTGTGGGTTCATAGTGCAGGCCGGGGCCACGCCGCCCCCCAGAGAGAGAGCAGGGCTCATGCCCTGCCCCTACCACCTCCCCCTCTGCCAGGGCAGGACGGGGTGTGGACAGCCAGTGTGCCCTTTCCCCGGTCGGCACCGAGGTCTGAGGACAAAGCTGCTGTCGCCAGGAGGAACAAGGTGACCCACTCAACTCACTGGGCCAGAGGGAAGCCAGGCCTGGCAGGGAGGGGACCCACACCAGTTGCGCCCACGGGCCATTCACGGGAGCCAGCCCGACCGAGCAGGGCAGAGCAGGCAAGGCCGGGCCCACACCAGGCAGGGGTCTGCAGGCAGGAAGCTGGGCCCCCAGGCTGCCCAAGAAGAGCACTGGTGCGCGTGCGCAAGGCTGAGGGAGAAAGCCCTGATGTAGAAGGGCAGAGGCTCTAAAGTGGACCTCGGGTGCCCACAGGGCCACCTGCCCTCAACCCTGGCCCTTGGGGTCTGAGGGAGCCTTGTCCCCACCCGGGGGGGGTCTTCAGGGGTGGCCCTTGTCACGGAAGCCTGGGGTCAGAGAGTGCCACCAGCAGGCGTGTCTGAGGCCAGAATGTCTGGGGGAGGCGAGGGGGGGGCCCACACTCACACTGACCTGAGGGCTGGGGGCCTCATGCACTCCTGTGGGCCACCAGCCTTGGCCAGGCCTGGCCACGTGACTGCGTCCGCGTGAGCGGGACCAGCCCCCAGCCCCCTGGCTGTGGGGGAGGAGGGGTGAGGTGCAGCCTGGGGCAGGGAGGGCGGGGAGGTGGGGGGGCAGTCAGGGCGGAGCTGAACCTCTGCAGTAATTCCTTGTCGGTAAAGCAGTGATGGTAACGCTACCCGGCCCGAGAGTTGTTGAGGGCAAGTAAAATGACATTTAATTTTACTTAGTGAATTAAATGTGCTAGTATTATCTGCACCCCGGCCGAGGAGGAGCTGGGCCTGTCTGGGGGGCACAGGCGGTGGGTGAAGACTCCCTGCTCCCTAACAGTTCTGGGAACCCCTGTGGAGCCCTTCCTGGGAGCAGCTCCTGTGACCCCAGATCAAAGCACCTGCAGGAGGAAGCCGGGTCTGCGGGGGCAGCTGGGTGGGGCGGCCGTGGACACAGGCCTGAGGAATGAAGAGGGCAGGTCCAGGGCCGTGAGCACCAGACTGAGTGAGACCCTGGCTGGAGAGTGATTTTGGCCTCCAGGCGGGGAAGGGCTGGGGGCAGCTGGTAACGGAGGCCGGGCAGCTTCCTGCAGAAGCTGAGGGTGGCCAGGCTGGCCCAGTGCCCACTGGAAGGCGAGAGTGCACTGGTCCAGAGGAACGGGGGAGGGACGATGACACCTGGTGGCTGAGACTTCAGAGAAATGTCATCCCAGCCGGCCCTGTGGGGACTGTGCCGGGAGCCGCCGTACACGCCAGCGGGCACTGGCTCCTGATGGCCACGACCACTGTGAGAGCACTGAAGCCCACAGAACCAGGGAGAAGAGGACTGGGCCCAGGCGGTCTTACCCCAGAGCCAGCTCTCAACCTCTGCTGCAGGGGGTCCCTGAGAATGTTCCACCCACTGGGGAAACTCAGGCTGGGCAAGTTCAGGGAGTGGGCCAGGCAAACAGTGGGCGGGCTCGCGTCCCTGGCTCCAGGCCCCAATCTAGCCTCCTGCCCCTGCCCCCTCCTTTCCATGGCCTCCAGGAAGGGGCTTCTCAGCAGCCCCCGTGCTCGGTCTGCGGCCCGCAGGGGAGAAACGGGAGAGTGGGGCAGCCCAGGCCCACACACAGTGCAGTGGCCGGAAAAGGCAGGCTCCCAGCGGCTCCCCAGGAGGCCTCCACCCCACCCTGGATGGCAGGCATGGAGCTCTGGAGGGCAGGGGCCAAACGCAAAGGACGGATAGGGTGTGAGGTGATGGTGGGAAGGCTTCTCTGAGGAGGTAACGCCTGTGCAGGTGGGACAGCCTCATGGACGTCGGCAGGAACAGCATTCCAGGCAGAGGGAACAGCCAGGACGAGGCCCTGAGGTGGGAGGGAGGGCAGCCGGCGGCCAGTGGGCGAGCGCAGTGCTGGCGTGACAGGCAGGCCTAGTGGGAGGACTGCGATTGTGCTTTTCTTTGAAATCCTCTTAACAAGAGGCCCCCGGAATGTCGATGATGACTCACTGCTGAGCGGTCTGCAGCTGGAGGGCCCGTGAGGCCAGGCTCCCGGGGCTGTGTGGCCTGGGCCGGGGTCCTTGGGGTCCGGACATGGGGCAGTGGGCTGGCCGGCCCGCACTACTGGGCTGAGGCCTCAAGGCCAGGGCAGAGCCACACAGGTGGACGGGACGCCCCGGGGCCAACCACAATGACTTCCCCTCCCCCACCCAGCCCCTGGAGTCAGGGAGGGAAATGACCATCCCTGGCCCGGTGCCTGGCCTGGGGGCCAGTGTGAGGCCCATTGTTTGAGGCTGGAGCTGGGGGGTCCAGGGCCTCCGGGAAGCCCCCGGCAATGTCCTTTGTCCCACTTCCCACAAATCCAGAGGCCCTGCGAGGACCCGAGTGAGCAGACGCGCGGCAGCCCCGACAGGATGAAGGTGCTGGCGGCTGTCCTGCTGGTCCTGCTGCTGTGCGGGCGGCAAGGTACTCAGGGCGAGGGGAGAGCCTGCAGCGAGGGGGACAGCACCGGCCAGGCACACAGGACCCCCAGGATCGTCCAGCCTGGGGGCAAGACATGGCTTGGGAAGAAGGAGGGAGTGCAGCTGGAGGCCGAGGCCAGAGGGAGGTGGATGGGGCTGTCCTGGGTCCCCACGGCTCCCTGAACCTCCAGCCCCGGCCCAGCCAGGCCCTGGGGGCACGGGCTCCCTCCCCACCCAACCCCCGGCTCAGCCTCTCAGAGAGGCAGGCTTTGGGGTGCCCTCTCCTCTCCCAGCCTCAGTTTCCTCTTCTGTGAAATGGACAGGCCATCCTGACGGCTACGGGCCAGCTGCTGTAAAGGGCCAGCGCACAACCCCTAGTGTTGCCGGTAAGGACAATGCCAGGCTACACACAGGTAAGGAAGCAGGGACCCAGGCAGCGACCTCACCAGCTTGGGAGGCGGCGGGGAGGACAGAGGGACTGGGAAGGGGGCTGATGGATCGAGGGGTGGGGGCGTGGCACTGGACCCCGAGCATGTGTCCTCTGTGCCCGGGTAGTGGAGGTTTACAGGCGTCCCTGCGCGGCCAGGCAGAGGGCGGGCGCAGGAGGTCGAGGATGACGACGTGGACTCTGGGCCCGAAGGCTATGACGACGAGGATGACGAGGAGGATGAGGAGGCCAGCGTGACTGCAGGCAGCAGCGGCACAGGTACCTGCCCACCCCGACCCCACGGTGGGGCACTCGTCCCCCTTTTGCAACACAGGCACGGGTACCGCCGAGGGCCAGGGTCCGCAAGGCTGCCAGTGAGGACACGACAGGCCAAGGCCTCCCCCTGTGAGCTTCCCTTCCCTCATGGGGGAAGGGGTGAGGAGGGGCCCCTGACACTCAGCAGACCCTCACCTCTCACCCTGACCGTGACCCTCAACTGCCATCCAGAGTAGGGAGGCCTAGAGAAGGAGCCATTCCTTGGAGGGACAATGGTGTCGGGGCAGAGAGGTTAAACAGGAGTTCACAAAGCAGACAGGAGCACAGCAGAGCCCCGGGATGGGGATACCAGAGAGTCAGAGGCCCTGGGTGTGGAGTCCTGTTCAGAAAGACGTGAGCATCCTGGCACTGGTGGGGCAGGGCGAGGGGAAGGAAAGGGGGCCAGTGCTGAGGCAGGGGCGCAGGGAGGCTCCAGCAGGGCAGGGTTGGTGGGGACCAGCTGAGAATGGGTGAGTTGGACAGGAATTGGGAAGAGACGTCGGAGGTGAAGAGGTGGGAGGTGGGAGGCGTGGGTGAGCGGGGCGCTCTGGGGACTGAGCCCGCCCGGCCTCCCAGTGCGGCTGCGGTGCTACTCCTGCCAGACGCTGCACAGGGATGAGAGCTGCGAACAGATGCAGAGCTGCACCCTCCCCAAGACGTGCAAAACCATCGTCTCCCACTGGAATACTGGTGAGTAGGCCACCCAGGGGCAGCCGGACAGGAGGAGTCTACCACCCAGGTCTGTGAGGGGCCTCGTCCCTGCCCCGTCCACACAGTGTGACGCACTTTCTCCACCACCCCCTTCCCACCCAGGGTCAGGTCCCCGGACCACCTACTCGGGGTGGTGCGCAGACACATGTCAACCCGTCAGCAGGACGGTGGATGGATCCCTGACGACCATATCCTGCTGCCAGGCCAGCCTATGCAACATCCCGCCCTGGCAGGACCCCCAGGGGAGTGGGGCAGGTGGCCCCCAGGGTAGACCCTCAACCGCGGCCACCACCCTCCTGCTCAGCCTCCTCGCCGGCCTTCAGGCAGTGGGGGTCTGAGTGGGGGGCGTCCCATCCCCACCCCCGGCCCGGCTTACACCCTGGCTGGCCAGCACTCTGTCCACTGTCTTCCCCTCCCTTCCCCTCCCCTGCCCCCACCCCAGCTTTGGAGAATAAACTGGAAGCGTCTGTAATGATCCGGCCAGCACTGGTTCCTCACAGCCACGTCTGCCTTTCCTCCGTTTCCCCATCTAGCACCCTGGCCTCCTCTCCCTGCCTGTGTGTGGCAGGATGGCCAGCACGTGGGCCTTAGGTCCAGGCCTCAGCTGCTCACAGGGTGGGTCCACACAGCTCCCGCCCCTGGCAGAGAAAACACTCACCATATGCCATGGGGGAGACCACCCCAATTTGCTCCCCAACTTCCACCAACAAAACACCTCCATCCATGTGATGGGCAGCCCATCTCGGGGAGGAGACTTTGGGAGGAAGGCTTCCTTGGCCTATAGGAGGAAGGGCCCCGCCACCCCGGGAGGCTGCTGGGGTTTGGGGGTGGAGCTAATGAGGGGCTGGAAGAAGAAGAGAAAAGAGAGGGAGGCAGGAGGGGTGGCCAAGATGGGACTTTGCAGCCGACCGCTCAGCCTGGTGGGTGCCGAGGGCATAGGGGCAGTGAACGGGGCGGTCAGGCCACCAGCATCAGGGAGGGGTGACATGGCCTCTGGGCTTCTGAGGAGAAGAGGAGAGGAGCAGTGGGAGGGGGCCAGGTAGGAGAACCTCAGCTTCCCCAGCGTCTGCTCCGGCTGGGCTGGTGTCATTGGCTGCTGGGCACTTGGCCTTCTTGACTGGTGACAGAACAGAGCCCTGGAGTGGGAGGGAGGAGGCCTGGGCCTGGGCCTGGGCCTCAGTTTCCCCATCAGAGCAGTACAGAACAAGGCTTAGAGGACCCCTGATCCCCACCAGCTCAACATCCCCTGGGCTGGGAAGCCCAGAACTCTATCCTGCCTGTCAAGTGTCCCAGCAGGCAGAGTAGTCTCCCACTTTCCATTCTCCCCTTTCCTTACTAATAGAAACCTCAAGTCCTAGCTGGGGATGGGGGGCAAATCCTTTAGGTAGAGATGGCATATCTTTCTCTTCTCCTTTCTCCTTCCGGTGGCTGGAATGATGGCTGGAGCACAGCAGCCACCTTGCACCATGAGGCGGCATACTGAGAATGGCAGGGCAGCATGGAGGAAGGGGTCTGGACCCATTATACCAGCCTTGCACTGCCTAGCTCAGGACCCGTTTACCTGGGAGGGAAATAAACCTCTGCCATCTTGAAGCTAGTTATTTTGGGTTTCTCTGTTTCTTGCATTTTCACACGCTCTCATGCATGTGCACGTATTCACATGTACTCCCACTCGCACACACACTCATGGACACACACATCTGCACACACAGTCCCTACAAAAGCATAGCAGATAAGAGCAGAGCTCGGGGGTCACACTGCCTGGGTTCAAATGTTAGGCCCACACCCTCCAGCTCCAGGCCCCGGGTGAGCCCCTTCGCCTGCAGCTGGGTTTCCTCATCTGCCAAGTGGGAAAGTAGGAGACCCCTCCCTGTAGGGCTGCAGTGAGAATTGACTGAAGCGCCGAGGGGGCTGCTTGTAGCCCATGCCTGGCAGAGAGTAAACGCTCAGCAAACACGCGCTACTGTTGTCAGGGCAACCCTTATGGCCCCGCCCCTGTGTGCCACCTTCGTGTGCAAGCTCATGGGAGACGCCCCACCCGAGTCCTTTACCATCACAAGAAGCCTCGTTAGCCACACCCGCCCGCTGTAGAAACACTGGGCGCCATCACCTGCGTTCACAGGATTCCCTTCAACCCTCCGCCCTGAAGCCCCCAGAGCTCTGAGTGCACAGACGCCCCCGCCCCCCGTGCGCCTCTGGAGCTGACCTCCTTCATGGCCCTTGACAGCAGGAGGGAGCCAGGTCGGGCTCAGTCTGAAGCCACTGGCTGAAGGGCCTGCCCTGGGCTCCTGCTTTGGCGACAGCCTCTTCTCGGGCCTCCGGGCGCCCTGCGTGCAGCTGGGCCCCCGATTCCTGCCCTGGAGAGCAGAAAGCACAGCCCTGACCCCTCACTGGGGCTTTAACCTGCCCCTGCCCGAGGGCACAGGAAGAAGCAAGTGGTGCCTTGAGCGGGCAGGTCCAGCTGTGGGCGGGGACCTGACGTGCCTGCTGGGCACCCCGTCCCAGAACACCGCCCTTCCCCGCCGCCCAGCCAGCTCACGGTCCTGGCACCCAACAGTCCCTCCGATGGAAGTGACACTTCTGCGCAAGGTCACGCAGCTGGTGGTGGCAGGTCCAGGACCCAGCTGCGGGCTTCCCGCCGACAGTGGCCGCCTTCCCGGGGGGCCACAGGCCAGGCGGGCAGTGGCTCCAGGGCGCCTGAGCCAGAGGTTGGAAGTGGCTAGATGGCGGCCAAGACCCAGCTGGGTCCCCAGGCCAAGTCCAGTGTGAGGTGTCAGCGGACGGTCACAGCCAGGGCCCTGTCACAGCCCCTCTGCGCCTTCCCAGGAGGCTGGCGGGGAGCATGTCCATCTAGATCACTGCCCCTGTTCCCCACGGCTGCCCAAACAAATGACCACAAACTCAGTGGCTTAAAACCACACACATGAATTATCTTATGGTTCTGGAGGTCAGAAGGTATCACAGGGCTGTGTCCCTTTTGGAGGCTGTGATGGTCAGTTTTATGGGTCAACTTGACTGGGCCAAGGGATGCCCATGTAGCTGGAAAAACATTATTTCTGGTGTTTCTGTGAGAGTGTCTCCACAAGAGCTTGACATCTGAATGGCGGGCCTGAGAAAGGAAGACCACCGCCCAGGTGAGTGGGCATCACCCGGTCGATCCAAGGCCCCGAGGGAACAAACAGGCAGGCAGGACAAACTCACTCTCGCTTCTGGAGCTGGGCTGCCCATCCTCTCCTGCCCTCAGACACCGGCGCTCCTGGTTCTCAGGTCTTGGGACTCAGAGGGAATTTACACCACTTTCCTGTTCTCCCGCTTCCAGAGAGCAGGTTGCGGGGCTCCTCGGCCTCCAGGACCGCGTGACCCAATTCCTGTAATCAGTCCTCTGTGCGTGTCTGTGTCCTGACCTCCTCTTCTTATAAGGGCACCAGTCGGATTGGCTTGGGGCCACCCTCGTGACCTCATGTACCTTAATCACCTCTAAAAACCCCATCTCCAAACACAGTCCCGTTCTGAGGTCATGCGGTTAGGACTTCAGCATATGGATCTGGGGGACACCAGTTCAGCCCATCGCAAGGGGGACAGGGCTCTGTGGGGGGCCCAGAGGGGGGCAACAGCCCTGAACTGAATTTAAAGGAGGTGCTCGCCAGGGTGGTGGAGATGGGGGAGGAGGGGCGGGGGAGCTGCAGGCAGACGGGGTGGAGGGTGGGTCGCGGTGGGCGGGGAAGGGCTGGAGCGCGCGGCTCACAACTCCGGGGCTTGGCTCACGAGCCCCGGGCCCGCCTGTGGCCCTCATGAGCACAGCTGGTGGCCAGGCGGGCCGCCCGCTCCTGCTGGCTTCCTCAGCACTCGGTCCGTCTGCTCCTCAGGGTGCCTGTGTCCCCCACGACGGAGGCAGGCCTCTGCCCGCCCGCAAACCCGCCCCAGGCTGTCCCCGCCCCGCAGAGAGCACGCACCTGTGGTGACCTTGCGCCTGCCTCTCGCCTCCAGAGGTTGTGCTGTCACGGCCTGCAGCTCCCCCCCGCCCGCCCCACTGGGGGCCCCCCACATGGCGGTCTGGGGGCCTCGCCGGAGCCCCTCACCCCGGCCCGCACGCTGCCCTCGCCTCGGGGACCCTGTGGCGTTTGCGGGTGACAGAGCCTGGCACAACTTTCTGCCACCAAAGCAGTGAGGGTGCTCGTCCTCCTAGGAGTCTGGACGTGGGCTTCCCGTGGGCACAGCGCTGAAGGGCCTCTAGCAGCACCGGCCAGGCAGGAGAGGATGCCCGCTGACCCGGCGGTTCCTCAGACACCCAGCCGGTGACGGCAGCGGCTCTGTGAGGTGCCTCCTTCTGGACGAGAGCAGAGGGCGTGAGGGGCCCCTCCAGGCGCCCGGCCCGCCCGCCCGCGGACAAGGAGGGGCACGGCTGTCCCAGAGGCCAGCGCACGGGAGCGGGAGGGGCCCCGGGCGGTGGGCCAGCCTCCGGGCCTCGGTGCTCAGGCCTCGGGACCCTCCAGAGCAGGCCCTTCCCCCTGGGCACGTGCAGGCGCTCGGCCCCCCAGAGGGCCCCCCTCAAGAGCCTGATGCTGGAAACTTCTGGAGCCTGGTGGCCCGAGGTAAGGGCTCTGCCCTGCAGCTCAGACGCCCTTGAGGCTTCCCGGCTTTTCCAGTGTGACGTGGGGACCAGGCGTGAGATGCCTGCCGGGCCTCCAGGTTGAACTGGCCTCTTCCTGGCTGAGGGGCCTTGGCAAGAGGCTCGGCCTCTCTGAGCTCAGTTCTCTCTCCCACGAAACTGCAGAAACACGGAGCCCGTCTCCTGGCATCCCCGTGGAGGCTGGCGGGGTGCCGGCTGCCAGGCGCTGGTGCACCACCACCGCCAGGGGTGAATGCCATGGTCACTGCTCTGACCCCGGAGCTGTCCCTGGGGGGCTGCTCTGAGCTCCGAGCTGCTGTCCCTTGGGTTGGGAGGGTTCCTCTGGGCCCTGCACTTTGGCCTTTGGAGGCAGGCCTTCCGTCTCTCTTCCCAGCATTGGGTGGACCCACTCGCCCTGCTCCCTTCCAGGTCCCCTGCCCCTGTCCCACCCCCTGGCCCCCTTGAGAAGGGAACAAATGAACCCAGTGGGCAGAGGGACCCCTTCTGCACCCCCTGGGATCCCCTCAGGCCCTGTGTCCCCACCCAGCCCTGGCGCTGGCAGCAAGCTCAAGCAGAATGCTGTGTTCCCTTCTTTTCTGGGCTCACCCGAGCTGCCAGCTGGACGAGGGGCTGCGGGAGTCCTGTCCCAGTGGGCAGTCCTGGGCATCCCGCCCCAGCTCCTTTAACGTGGTGTTTTCTTTGGGACTTCCTTTCTCTTAGCGCAGGAAGCAGATGGCCATGGTCGCATTTCCTGTCCTTGTTCGCGACCATGAGAACTGGGTGAGGACGAAGCAGTGACCCCAAAGCAGGACATTCCTGAGGACAGAGATTCCCGGCCTTCAGCCTTGGACAGACCCAGCGGCGCCCTCCAATGACCACCGGGGTTTGCAGAAGCCAATGGACTTGGGGACTGGTCAGCAGTGGGAGCTGAGCGAGACCACCGACTCCCAGGCACACAGTCCGACCAGGAACTCTCCGGAAGGGAGGGGAGTCACAGCGATGTCACTCGAAGACGTCAGGCCTGCACACATCAAGGGCTCCTGCCTGAGAGCGGGTTGGGGGGAGGCCCACCTGAGGATGCAGAAGTGTGTTTCAGTGTCAAGGATGCTGAACAGACCAGAGCCGCCCTCACCCATGGGACCAGGGTGGCTCTGGGCACCCAGAGTTGGAGAATTGGGGCAGGGGCTATGCTGGAGTAACGTGGAAAAACCTCCCCTCGGGGTGCCCCCTTACTCAGCCTCATAATCCTCCCAGAAAGAAACCCAGGGTACGTGGCAGGGGCGGTGGCACGTGGGCTCTCAGCCCTGCAGAGCAGGCGTCCTGGAGAGGAGCAGCCCCATGAAGCCCCAACCTCAGAACAGCCTCAGGCAGGAAACCTCTGAGTGCGGCAGCTGCAGGAAAGCCCTCAGCTCCAGACTGCTTGTGAACCACCAGCTACAATGAAAGAGAAGCTGTGCGGACAGAACACAGCCTCAGAGTTGGGAAAATTCCCAAAATAACCAAAGGGGAGTTGGGAGGGGCTGTTCTAAACAGAGTCCATTGGAGGAAACTGGGAGTTGAAGTTTAGTGCTTTTTCATTGGCTGAGCTGTTGCCAGGCAGGGAGAAAATCTTCCTTCCTCCTGTTGGGTCTGCAACTGAGGTGGAGTGACAGGGTGTGAGAGCTCCCCCGTTCTGGCCTCCTGACTCCATTTTAAATGATGTTTCTGTTCATTAAATTTCACAGCAGCATTAAAATAACAACAGAAATCTAAGACCAAATATGTCCACAACCCCATTGCTTAATCAAATTACGTTTTCATGTATCCATATGCTTACTTAAGTTTTGACTTGTCACAGTTAATTCTGCATCTCTATTTTAATATTATAGTGTGTCTTTTTTCCACTTCGGCACAACTTTATTTCTCCATTCACCTTCCCTCTCATTTTGCTTCATCTCCATATACCCCATCTGGTAGCCAAAGTTAATAGAGCAGCAAACTACATCCTGCAGGCCAAATCCCGCCAGCTACCTGTTTTTGTAAATAAAGATGCACTGAAACACAGCCACCTTATTTGTTTACATTTTGTCTGTGGCTAATTTCACACTTCCAGGGCAAAACTGAATAGCTACAACAGAAGCCATCTGGCCTGAAAAGCCTAAAATATTTACTAGATGGCCCTTCACAGAAAAAGTTTGCTGGCCCTTAGCCTGGTGTGTGTGCCTCCACACATTACTCCGTTCTCATATGGACATATAGAAACAAATACATGAATATAGGTTTTGTTTTAGCCATTGTTTGCTTTTATAATAAAACTTGCTTTCTTTTTACTTAACAATATCTTGAGGACAGTCATTGTGCGTGTGTGTGTGTGTGTGTGTGTGTGTGGTATGATGATTAAGAATGCAAGCTCTGGAGTCAGAAGCTTGGCTCTGCACGCACTAGCTCTACGATCTCTGGAAAATTTTCTGACTTCTCTGTTCCCCAATTTATTCAGCCATGTCATGGAGATGTTATAGTACCTAAATCATTGGGTTGCTGTGAGGATTAGATGAGATAACACATGTAAAATGCTTAGAACGTTCAATAAACTCTTAGTAAACATCAGCTATTATTGTTCATTCAAAAATATGTATTGAGGAAATTCTGAATAGTTGAAGTAATAGCAGCAGCATAAATCTGAATCTTCTAACATTTCCTTCAAAATATCAATAAAGAACAAATAAAATGACAGAAAACTCATGCCCTAGACATAACTATAAGACAGAAAACATCTGAACTTTGAGTTACCTGTAAAACAAGAAGCAAGAAGGGGAATTTAAGATCCTGTGAGACAAAAGAAAGTTTTCAAAAATCAAACATCACACATCCTTTCCCCACTGACACCCCTCTTCCACAAACAAAAGCCATCAGGTAACGAAACTATGCTTTTTTTACATTGACACAAGAGGTCCCTCTTGGGCTAGGAATCTTGTAAAACAACCCATACCTCTGTACACAGAAATGCAGGGGTGAGCTCACCATCTCTCCAAAACCACTACGCAAAGGGAGAGAAAATGGGGATCAAACAATTCAGCTCATGAAAATTCCCAAAATAACCAATAGCAAAATAGAAGGAAACTGTAACTCCAAACTGAATCAAATATCTGCAAGTATTTGGAGATATGGAAACAAAGGGGAAAAAAAACTTGAATCAGAACAGAAATGAACAAAAAGCAGGAAGAAATAAGGGAACTCAGGAAAACATAGAAGAAAAATCAATAACCAATCAGAAATGAAGACTGAATGACAAGATGCACAAGGAAGAACAGATTTGAATGTAATTAATAAGGAAAGCAGGAAAATAACAAAGAGAATTTTAAAATGAAGAAGTAAGTCTTAGAGAGAAAGTGATCAAAATGGAAGACAGGCAAAGGAGAGATAATGTATGGAAAACTGGAATTCCTGAAGAAAATAAAACAATGGAACAGAACTAAGACTTAAAACTATAATCCAAGAAAAGTTTCTGGAAATAAAAGAAGACCTAAATCTACATCTTGAAAGGGATCACTAGGTACCAGGAAAACATAAGCCACAATGACCAAGTCTGAGACCACCTAGAAAAACTATGAGATTTTGACGATAAAGAAAAAGTCAAGGTTCCCAGGCAAAAAGGTCAAATACTTTCCAGGAGCAGAAGAATTAGACCAGCATCAAATTTCTCAAAATCCACAACAGTAAGCAAAGCGACAATGGAGCAGAAGTTTCAAAAAAAGCAAGAAAGGAAACTGTGAACCAAGGGTTGTGTATCCACTCACACTGTGATCTTACAGGAGCTCAGGGATCCTGTACCTTTGAGCCCAACAGGAGGGATGTACCAGAAGCTTCATCCAACCAAGAGATGACAGGAACTTCAGCAAAAAAACATGGATGGTGTGATCATTTAATGCCCTGGCCTTGGATCTAACATCAAAAAAAAGTGAGTGGTGGGACTTCCCTGGCCATCCAGTGGTTAAGACTCCACGCTTCCACTGCTGTGGCCCAAGTTCAATCCCCGATTGGGCAACTAAGATCCCGCAAGCCGCGTGGCGTGGCCAAAAAAAAAAGTGAGTGGAAGAACGTACTTTATATGTATTTTCTGACCAAGTAGAAATAACGTAACTTCTAAAATGTGAGGAGGTGGGAGAGAAGGAGGTGGGAAATCTCCCTGATTGTGTATCGGCGACAGTACAAGTTAGGATAACATTCAATCTAGGTGAGCACAGCTCTTTCCTGCTGAGCCAAGCTTGCCTCCCATGTGCCATTTCGTGTCCTAGAATTCTCTTCTCCCTGTTGGGTCCCCACCCATGACCCCCACATCAGAACACATGCGCCTTGCATGCAGGTGCCCGGGCTACAGCGCCCCACCGAGAAGGAAGCCGATATCCTGGAAGGTGAGCATTCTGAGCATTTGGCAGGGGCCTGGAGCAAAGGATGCTCCAGAAAAATCTCCAAGTCCCCCAGCTCTCCTCCTCACAGAGGCTGCCCCCATGGAAAGAGGACTCCCTTCCTCCCTCATCCCCCAGTGTTGCTGTACATATTTATAGGGCAGCTGGTGGTGAGGGGGGGGGGACAGGTCTGGGTGACAGCAGGGCTTCCTGGCTGGGGAAATGGCCTCTGACCAGACCTTACACACCAATGCTGTTGGCATCACCTGGAGCTCCTGGTGGACCAACTTGGCCACCAAAGGGGGGCTGGAGGGAGCCACCAGGGCCACCAGGAGGCCAAGCTTTGTGTCTCTCCTCAGAGACAGGAGAATGCCTTTCTTTCTGCTGTGCTGCTTCTTCTCAGTCGCATTCTCTCTGTCCAGCCATCAGTCACTCAATAATATTGATTCTGCACCAGCTCTGGGCTGGGCCGTGTTTGGGGTCCTGTGGATACAAAAGTGAATAAGGTAGGTGCTGATCCAAGTCATAGGTGGTATGTAATGTGTAGAGACAGACGCACAAGCAGAACAACTCCACATAAAGTTGCAAAAGTAGGACAGAAGCACACAATGAGAGCTGAACTGAGCAGAGTCTTGGAGGACAGGTCAGTCAGGTGCAGGAAGGCGGGAGGGTATGCCAGGTGCAGGGGAGCTCAGGGCCTGAAGCCCGGGCCTTGCAGAAACGTACACTACTTGCTAGGGTCTCATGGAAGGGCAAGCGGTGGCAAGAGGGTGGCCAGCAGGTTGCTGGAGGGCCAAGGTAAGGGGACTTCTCAAGCATGTAGGGGGAGCTCTCACGCCCGGCGTGTGTGGGACCAGCATCCCATCCCTTGTGCTGTGGGACCGGCTCCTCCCAACTCCCCCCTTTTCCTTCCTTCTAGATTTGCCTATGGTCCACCATAGCTTGCATTTCCTGAATTGCAATTCCTCTGGCTATTCCCAGATAAACTTGCTTTTGCTGGTAAAATACCTGGCTATTATTATATTACTGAAGTTGACAGTAGCAACAAAGAAGGAAGCAGAGTTGAGTTTGGTCTTGAATATTTTCAAATTGAGGTGCCTAAAGCTCCTGCAAGGGTGAAGTCCAGGAGAGAGCTGGACAGCAGGGGCTAGAAACAGAGATACGTGGGAGAAGGCTGTATCTAGGTGACATCAGGGTCAAGTGCCCATTCGTTGCACTGCACATAATGAGACCCCACCAGAAAAAGCAAAACCGTGCACCCCCAAAGACTTGATTTTCTGGCGTGGGAAGGGAAGATGAACATAATAAACACAATAATAAGGAAATTACACAGTATGTTAGAAAGTGGAATCTGCTATGAAAAAAATGCAGGGAAGGGTGAGGGCCAGAAGGTGGAGAAAGAGGCAGAATGCTGTGGTATTACAGAATGTGACCCCCAACAGGGCAGGCAGCACCCAGGACGTGCTCCTAGCCAGCGGACTACAGCAGGGGTGACAGAAGGCTGCTCCTACCGTTAGGTCATATGAGACTCCACCCCAGTAGACCGGGGCCAGAGGCTCTCCACTGACCCTGAAGGAGCATGAAGAGGGCCACATGGCAGGGAACTGTGGGCAGCCTCTAAGACCTAAGGTCAGCCTCCCAACAGCCCAGAAAAAGCTGGCCCTCAGTCACACAGCCACCAGGAAAGGAAGCCTGCTAACAACCACATGAGTGTGGAAGCAGATCCTTCCACAGTCTCACCTCCAGCTGAGAACACAGCCCACGGACACCATGACCGCAGCCTTGCCAGACTGAGCAGAGGACCACCTAAGACTCGCTGGACTGCTGTCCCACAGGAACTGTGATATAACAAATACGTATTGTTTTAAGCTGCTAACCTTGTGATAACCAGGAAACTAATACACACAGGGTAGTCAGTGGTCAGGGGTTCCCTCTAGGAGGTGAGCTCTCAGCAGGCGGAAGTGGGAGTGAGCCAACCAGACAGCTGGGGACAAGTGTCCCAGGCAGAGGGAGTGGCCAGTGCAACTGAACGCACGCCACAGCGTGCCTGCTGCCTCTAAGGAACTCAAACAGGTGGCTGGCGGGGAGGGCACGAGTGAGGGAGGGGGCTGGGGTGAGCGGGGGGAGCCACAAGAAGAAGGAAGGGGTGTGGGGGGAGTGAAGGGGGGCTGAAGTGAGTGATGGAGCACAGGAGTAAGGGGGCACAAGAGTAAGGGAGCGGGTGCAGAGGTGACTGAGGTGCAGCTAATAGGGGGCGGTGGCTGCGTGAGGGGGCGTGTGGGACCCCAGCAGAGTGGGAGGAGGTGGCTCGGGGGCGGAGTCCTCCGTGGCGCACCACCGAGATGCTGGGGCCTCGCCACCTAGAGCGGCACCGGAAACGGCCGGCTGGGAGCAGGCACTTCCTGCGGGCACCGAAGGCGAGCGGGCGGGCGGGCCAGCGGGGATCGCCTGAAATGGGAAACCAGCTGAGGGGCGGAGCCCTCCCGGGAGCACCACAGAGAGGCCCGAGCCCTCGCCTCCTAGAGCGACGCAGGAAGGGGCGGAGCCAGAGGCGGGCCTTTCCGGCCGGCGCATGGGCGGGGTTGCTCGACTGTGCAGCTTCCCGGCACTGGGTAGCTGGGGTGCGGCGGGGCTCGGCGACGAGTCGTCCCTCCCGGCCCGGGAACGCTGCGAGGGGCGCGCCCGCCCCAACCTCCATGCAGGAATTCACTGGGTCCCTCTGGCGTCGCGTGGGCCCCCCGCCCAGAGCAACGGCACTCCTCTCTCGGCTCCTGGGCGCCGCGGGGAGGAGGGCGAGGCTCGAAGACCAGCTCCGTGCGGATCGAGGTGGAGTCCCCGGGTCCAAGGCTGGCGAGGCTCTGTCAGGCGCCCTCTCCTCGGCTTCGACACCGCTGCGGGCCCGCAGGCGGGCCCGGGACCCACAGACTGCTTGGGTGCATATTTGCCCTTGTATCTCCCACCACTAGTAATCCAGTCTCTCCCTGAGACCCCGGCTTCTGAGGACAAGTGAGGTTACCACGGAGTGTCCTGCTGCAGGGGGATACCCAAAGCTTCATGTTACAAGAGGCCTGGCACAGAGAGTGAAGGAGCTACACTGAAGTCGCACAGCAGGTACCAGCACCCCGGCCTTTAGGCCAGGGTTCTCGTCTGCTCTGGCAAGGTGGATTGAGTTTTCTGCGTGGCTGTAGCAGTCACCAGGCCTACAGGCCTGTGAAATGAAAAGACCAAGACAATGACCTCAGATCTACGCCGCTTTTAATAATTAAATATTTTATTCCTTGGTGTGCACGGGACTTCGAGAAGTGAGTACGTCCAGTCTCTGCCATTAAGCACCTGCCAGCTTGAGTTAGGCAGACAAGACGATTATCTAGAATGTTTCCTGAGCAGCAGTATGTGCAGGCTACAGTCAAGTAACTGGGGATTCAAGGATGAAAAAGACACGATCCTTGCCCTGAAGAGCCCTCGCCTCATCGGGAGACTGCCGCATCAGTGACAAGCCACACGTGGAGTGACAGGAGTCCTGGTGGGGGAACAGTTCTTGGAGCACAGCCGGCAGTTATCAGGCTCAGAGGGTTCGAGGACCACCCCTCTCCATCAAGTGGGTCAGCACAGAGCCAAGCTGAGTTTACACCTTCCCTGGAGAGCCCTGGGCTAGAGGGTTGATGGCACTTTCCTGTTGGTTCTTGGTTTTCATCTGTTTCCTACTAACACTACACCTGAGCTCAAACTCCAGCCTGGCTGACTGGGGCCGTGAGCCTCTGCCCTGGTTCCGCCTACCTCCCCAGCAGAGATGCTCCCGTATTTGTGCATGCTTCGCTCAGCCTAGGTGGCCTTCCGTCGCCCTCAGTTCTGGCTGTCATCTGATGCTGAGAGCAGCCTCCTCCCAGAAGCTCCCTCCAACAGAGCCTTCAGAGAAGGACGTTTACCTGAAACCAAGTCAGGTGTATCTAAACATTTGCATTTAGAAGAAACCAGACTCTCAAACTCTTGTCAAGTTGGGAAACCTGTCCAGTCATTTTATGCGTTGCCTCTATGCATGGGAGAGTGGATGAAAGCCCAAGTACCCCCTTTAACTTAAAGGGAATTCAAAGCATTTGTACCTCAAAACGTATGTCACTTGGAACATTATCACCCAGAGCACCACATTTTAGGGCGAGACAAGCCTGTCAGGATATGGACCTCCCAGTAGATCGGGTAACCAGCACAGGCCATGGGAGGTCTTCTCAGGGATGATTTGAGGACTCAGAACACGATCTGCTTTGTTTGGAAAGTGCTTTCTCCTAATCTTGAGGAGGATTTCTTTTGCTAGCGGTTAAAGAGCCTGAAGTTTGTCAAGGCTTTATCCTGGAATTGCACTAGTTAGCACTGAGGAAAGAGGCAGGTCAATGAAGCTCAGAAATAATACGAAAAAGAAATAGATGAAGGTTCTTAACCAATGAAACATGAGCCATGCTGGTGATGCTTCTACAAGCACCTGGACCTGACCTGTCACTGGGACCGACTGATTCCTGTTTGAATTCGTGGTGAAATTGGGATTCTTTTAGATGGGATTAGAGACAGAGAATGTCATATTTTTTAGACAAGGCAAGCAAGATCGTAGTTGATGGTTCCATGGGGTTTTGGCCTTCAGTGGATGAGTTGGCTCCAGTTAAGTGCCACAAGGAGAATGGGAGCCGGGTAAGGGAACCAGCAAGTGGGGTCAGGGAGGACTGCCTGAGAAGGGCCCTCAGAGCAGAGCTCTGAATGAGTGAGGGGCCAGCACCACCAACACCTCCTCTCAGGACCTGTTTCTAGGAGCAGCCAGGCGCTGAGGCAGGAAGGAATGTGTGGCAAACCTAAGGATGGCTGGGGGAGTGGGGAAGCACAGGGGCAGCAGTGTGAAGGGAGCCAGTGGGGATTTGGGCAGAGATGTGATGGGGGTTCACTGGCTGCTCTGTGGAGGATGGACCCAAGGGAGGGCCAGCGTGAGGGTGGGAGCAAGTTTCATCCAGCTCAGAATCCAGGCTCCAGGTGATGGGAGGTACCTTCCATGAGGGTCACATGTGGCTCCCACAGCCTGTAACTCCAAAAGCACGTTGTCTGGTCCCAAATACAAGAAGTGGAGAAGGAGGAAGTAAAGGGCGGGGAAAACTCCAATTTGGGGACCATGCGGCAGTCGTTGGTCCATGGTACACATGAGTCCTACTGGACGCAGGTGTGGAGACACTGGACCCTGGCAGAGGAATAAGAATTCCTTGGTTGGGACTTCCCTGGTGGCGCAGTGATTAAGAATCTGCCTGCCAGTGCAGGGGACACGGGTTCGAGCCCTGGTCCGGGAAGATCCCACGTGCCGCAGAGCAACGAAGCCCATGCTCCACAACTACTGAGCCCGCATTCCACAACTACTGAAGCCCGCGCACTTAGAGCCCATGCTCCGCAACAAGAGAAGCCACTTCAGTGAGAAGCCCATGCACCACAACGAAGAGTAGCCCCCGCTCGCCACGACTAGAGAAAGCCCGCGCACAGCAACGAAGACCCAACGCAGCCAAAAATTAATTAATTAATTAATTAATTTTTTAAAAAAAGGATTCCTTGGTTAGCAACTGAGTAAACGACGATGCCATCTACTGAGATGAGGAAAACTGGGAACAGTGAGGTTGGCGGGGGTGGGTTTCTGGGAAATAAGTGCTCTGTTTGGTCATGTCCAGCCTGAGACTCGTTAGATGTCCAGGTGGGATACGTGAGCAGGGAAGGGAAGGGGGCCGTGTTCCCATGCCTCCCCCACCCCTTCCCTGCCCATCTGTCCCTTCATAACTCAGCGCTCAAAGACCTCACGGCTGTGTTCCTCCCAAACACTCGTTTAATCTAATGTTCATGGTCTTGTTTCTCTCCAGCCTCAGAAGGGTTGTTGGTGCTCTTCTCTTTGTTGCAGAGTTTCTGTTCCAGAACTGCAGTTACCAGCTTGGAAAAATACAGTGTTGTGTCTAAAGCAAGACCTTTCTGAAGAAGTGGAGTTACAAGGAAATTCGTAAGGCTGGAGAATTTTGCTGCTGGTCGTTCTCCTTGGCCCTTGCCGGCTTCCAGTGGTCCTTCCTCTCTCCTGGGGACAAGAAGGATGGAAAAGCCCACAGGCAAAAAAAAGAAGGCACAGACCCCAGAGGAAGAAGTACGTGTGCAGAAGGACACTCCCAAGGAAGATAAAGCATCTAGGAAAAAGAAGCCAAACCAGAGATCCACTTTGGCCAAAAAGCACAGTAAGGAACCCAGCCTGAGTCGTGAGGACGAGGAACACATGTTTGACGCCTTCAATGCTTCGTTTAAAGATGACTTTGAGGGGGTTCCTGTGTTCACTCCCTTCCAGAGGAAGAAGCCCTACGAATGCAGCGAATGTGGGCGCATCTTTAAGCACAAGACGGATCACGTTCGCCACCAGAGAGTCCACACTGGAGAGAAGCCGTTCCAGTGTGCCCAGTGCGGGAAGACATTCAGGCACAGCTCCGACGTGACCAAGCACCGGAGGATTCATACCGGAGAAAAGCCCTTTAAATGCAGTGAGTGCGGCAAAGCCTTTAACTGCGGGTCGAATCTCCTAAAACATCAGAAAACCCACACTGGAGAGAAGCCGTACGAATGTAAGGAATGTGGGAAAACCTTTGCCTACAGCTCATGTCTTATTCGCCATCGGAAACGTCACCCACGGAAGAAGCACTGAGCGTGGGGAAGCCATCCAGACTCGGAGCTTTGTGCCCGCGAGAACTGTCCTGGCAGGCCTGCCTGGGGGTCCTCCTCCCCTGGCATCTGATCGGGCTGGGGGTCCTGCCGTCACCAGCAAAACCGCCCCAGCCAGGTCAGCAAACACCAGTGTGGCCGGAGACCTTTCTGGTCTAGAGAATCTCCAGGGCAAGACATCATGATAACAAGGCAGCTCCTTGCAGCTGTGGCACCAGGGAGGCAAGTGTACAAACTGCTGTCCAGGGAACAGGCTTCAGACCCGAGCACGGCCAGCACCTCCCACTGCCGCCTCCGCCTGTGACTCCCATGCTGGCTTCGGCCCTCCCACCGGCTCCTTTGAAGACTGAGCTGCAGACCCTTGGCCCACTGGGTCCCAAGTCCACCTCCGTGCAGCCTGGCAGGAGGCCTGTGGCCCTGAGCTGGATGGCAGTGCTTCCACAGTGAGCACTGGGGACCCCACTGTCCCCTTGGCTGGCTGTGGCGGCGGTGCTGTGCTTTGTCCTCTGCCTTCCCTCCTCTCTGGAGAACCATTCCTTGAACTTGGCCCCTGCTCCCAGGAACTGGGCTCTCTGTGTGTCCTCCCACATCAGCCATCATCCCAGCTGAGCAGCCTGACTTAACAGGTGGACCACTCAGGACACTAAATGCTGCCACTGTGGGAGCTTCCTGCCCTGGCCATGTGGGGCCCCGGGATGTTGATGGCAGCTTGGATGCAGCCTTTGCCTGCCGTGCGGCCTTTCAGACACGAGACGGTGGGCCTGCCCCCCAGGGCCAGCTCTCCGTTCAGGTTAGTTCCACTTCTCTGTGCTTGGCCCCCAGGTTCCATCCTACCCCCTTCACATCCACATGCTGTGCCTGCCCTTGGCTTCCCTCCAAGAGTGGTCTGGATGGGCCTCCATGTTCTCCTGGGCGGGGGTGTGGTTTGTCCCAGAATTTCAGCACAGTATAAGAGGGGTGAGGTGACTGTCATCCAGGAAGTAATAGGGCTTTTTATCAGGAAAATGTTGATACCTACATTTTCAGCTCTTTGGACCCAGAAAACTAATAATGGCCTTGGTCTTGGGGGCTCCTCCATCAGGAGACAGGAGAGAGTGCTCCCAGTGGAAACATCCCTCCAGGTTAAGATTCTTACTCTTGTTCTTTCTAAAAGCTACGACGTTATAACAGCTCTGCCTGAGCTGGCACCTCCGCTTCACAGCTCGGCAGGCCCTCCTCCTCCCCCGACAGGCAGGCCCCAGGTGTGACCTGTGATCCTGCTCTCACAGCCCCGGAACTGGAGATGTGATGAGGCAAAGTTGTTCAAACAGGTGCCAGGGTCTGGCTTAGGGAAAACACACCTGTGATCCTGGGTGGGGAAAGGTTGCTATAAGGGAGGTCACTGGGACATTTGGCAAACGTTGGGTCTAGACTGTCCACAGGGGAGGGGGGGGCACATCCGTGTCAAAGCTCCCTGGTTTGATGGCCTGCAGCCATCCCAGACAACGTCCTTGTCATGAAAGATGCATGCTGAGGTCTTAAGGGCCACAGGGTCATGACGTCTGCAGTTTGCTCTCAAAGGCTGAGCAAAGAAGCAATAACAACAATGCACATTGGCAGGTTGACAAACATTTCTGTTAAGGGACAGATAATAACTGTTCTTGGCTTTGTAGCCATAAGGTCTCTGCCACAACTCAGCTCAGCCATGACATGCAATAGCAGTCACAGCACAGAAACGGCCAATAAGGCTTTACTTACAGAAGCAGACAGTGGGCTGGATTTGGCCGGTCCCAGATGAAGGGTATGTGACACGTTCCAGGGGTGTCTGCATCTGCTTCGGTTTGGTTTGGTTTTTATTTATTATGGTTTATAATATACCATGATGGATATATTGTTATATATAAAATATTGTATAAATGTACCATAAATTACAACACATCACATGTACTATAGAAAAATTATCGTTTTCTATGTTATTATGTTTCCACGTTAATACCAATGGGAAGCATTTTTTGTGGCTGCATAATGATCCATTAAATTAAAAGTTGACTTAGCCGTCTCCTAACAAAGGCATGTAGGCTGTTTCCAGTTTAGGTCATTATAAACAATGCAGTAAACATCTTTTCCATATTTAGGGCCAACAGGACCAGTTGCCAGAAATGAGCTGACAGGGAGATCATTCTGGCAAATACCTTCCCCCAGGGTGTGCTGCATAAGTGCCCCAGCAGTGCACAGACAGCAGATGGGTTTTAATCTCGCCAATTTGATAGAAGAAGCATTCTAATCTGGTGTCTTCTAGAGAGGAAGCAGGTGGCAAAGAGCATAGTCTCTCAAGCCAGGGGTTACTGACTCGACCCTCGTGCCTTGGAGATGTGGGACCTTCGGCCCGTCCTTCACCTCCTTGTGCCTATGGTTCCTCAGAGGTGACTTGGAGGCACTGACAGTGCTCAACCTGGTCAGTGACTGTGTGTGACCTCAGTGTCGTGCTGACCCCCAGTTCAGCCGCTGTCAGCTCTGGTCACGTGTTAGTGTCCTTAATGAGGGGACAGGCATGAGAGGTGGCTGTGCAAGCAGACAACCGTCAGTCCCTCTCTCAAGAGAATGAAATCAACCAGGAAAACGAGAGACATGAGAAAATAAATCACACAATCAAACTAAAATCAGTCCACCGTCTTTTTTGCCTCCTGTCATTTTGGCGCAGACAGACGGGCTCACTTCCCATTCCTTCTGAGTTAACCATTATGAAACCACATCACCACCAAGCACTGAACCCAAACCTTTCAGATAAATCTATTTTGATGGGGTTTTTTTGGGTTTTTTTTGTTTTTTGTTTTTTGTTTTTGCTATTGCTCTTCAAATGAAACTCAAATTCCCGAAAAAGAAAACCTTCTAAGTAGCCTGAGGCAAAGAAGAAAAACATGGGCTTCCCTGGTGGCACAGTGGTTAAGAATCCGCCTGCCAATGCAGAGGACACGGGTTTGAGCCCTGGTCCAGGAAGATCCCACATGCCACGGAGCAGTTAAGTCTGTGCACCACAACTGCTGAACCTGCGTTCTAGAGCCCGTGAGCCACAACTACTGAGCCCACGCGCCACAACTACTGAAGCCCCCTGTGCTCTGCAACAAGAGAAGCCACCGCAATGAGAAGCCCGCGCACTGCAACAAAGAGTAGCCCCCACTCACCGCAGCTAGAGGAAGGCCGCACACAGCAACGAAGACCCAACACAGCCAAAAATAAATTTTTTAAAAGAGGGAAGAAAAAAATGTAATGAAAGTTATAAAATACTTAAACCTGGATGATAATGAAAATACAGCTTGCCAGAACTTCTGGTGCAACTAAAGCCAAACGGAAATTTGTAGCCTTATGTGACCAGCAGAAGAGCTGAAAATCAACAAGCTAAGCATCCAACTTTAAAAGTGAAAAAAGGCCAACAGAATAAACTCAAAGTAGAACGGAGGAAATAAATTATAGAAATTAATACGACTAATGGGAATGGATACCATGGAGAGCATTTTTAATAAAAGTTGGTTCTCTGACAGGACTATGAAAATTGACATTCCCTGGCAGTGGGATCCAGAAAGAGAGAAGGAAGGAGCAAAGGAGCTATTAGGAGTGAGAAGGGGAGGATAATGGCAGATACATCAGAGATTAGAAGGATAAACTGTCAAACCAAGAGATGTGAGAACTCAAATGAAGTGGGTTATAGAAGAAAGATGAGTTACTGAAGCCAACTCGAGGAAATAGCCTGAAGAATCCTCTAACCAGACAGATTGCATTCATAGATGACATAAATTCATAGATGCATAGACGACATAAATTGCAGATGAAGGAACACTCCCAAATTCATTCTACGAGGCCACCATTACCCTGATACCAAAACCAGACAAAGATACCACTAAAAAAGAAAATTACAGGCAATATCACTGATATTATGCAAAAATCCTCAACAAAATAACTAGCAAACCGAATCCAACAATACATTAAAAGGGTCATACACGATGATCAGGTGGGATTTATCCCAGGGATGCAAGGATTTTTCAATATTCGCAAATCAATCAGTGTGATACACCACATTAACAAACTGAAGAATAAAAACCATATGGTCATCTCAATAGATTCAGAAAAAGCTTTTGATAATATTCAACACCCATTTATGATAAAAAAAAGAAAAAGAAAACTCTCCAGAGAGTGGGCACAGAGGGAACATACCTCAACGTAATAGAGGCCATATAGGACAAACCCACAGCTAACATCATACTCAGTGGTGAAAAGCTGAACGCATTGTCTCTAAGATCAGGAACAAGATAGGATGTCCACGCTGGCCACTTTTATTCAACATAGTTTTGGAAGTCCTAGCCACAGCAATCAGAGAAGAAAAAGAAATAAAAGGGATCCAAATTGTAAAAGAAGAAGTAAAACTGTCACTGTCTGCAGATGACATGATACTATACATGAAAATCCTAAAGATGCCACCAGAAAACTGCTAGAACTCATCAATGAATTCGGTAAAGTTGCACGATAAAAAATTAATACACAGAAATCTGTTGCATTTCTAAAACAACAAAAGATCAGAGGGCTTCCCTGGTGGTGCAGTGGTTGAGAATCTGCCTGCCAATGCAGGGGACACGGGTTCGAGCCCTGGTCTGGGAAGATCCCACATGCCGCGGAGTGGCTGGGCCCGTGAGCCACAACCACTGAGCCTGCGTGTCTGGAGCCTGTGCTCCGCAACAAGAGAGGCCGCGATAGTGAGAGGCCCGTGCACCGTGATGAAGAGTGGCCCCCGCTTGCCGCAACTAGAGAAAGCCCTCGCACAGAAACGAAGACCCAACACAGACAAAAATAAATAAAAATAAAAATAAGAAACAGGATGAACAAAGTGCATTATTCTCTTCATTCCTGTTTTAAAAAAAAAAACAAAACACTAAAAATAGAGCTACCATATGATCCAGCAATCCCACTCTTGGGCATATATCCAGAGAAAACCATAATTTCAAAAGATACCTGCACCCCAATATTCATTGCAGCATTATTTACAATAGCCAAGACATGGAAGCAACCTAAATGTCCATTGACAGAGGAATAGGTAAAGGAGATGTGGTATATATATATACAATGGACTATTACTCAGCCATAAAAAAAGAATGAAATAATGCCATTTGCAGCAACGTGGATGGACCTAGAGGTTATCATACTAAGTGAAGTAAGAAAGAGAAAGACAAGTATCATATGATATCACTTATTTGTGGAATCTTAAAAAAAAATGATACAAATGAACTTAGGTACAAAGGAAAAATAGACTCACAGACTTAGGAAACAAACTTACGGTTACCAAAGGGGAAAGGTGGGGGGGAGGGATAAATTAGGAGGTTGGAATTAACATATACACACTACTATATATAAAAATTGATAATTGACAAGGACATACTGTATAGCACAGGGAACTCTACTCAGTACTCTGTAATGACCTATATGGGAAAAGAAACTGAAAAAGAATATATATATATACCCACACATATATGTATGTATAACTGAATCACTTTGCTGTACACCTGAAATGAACAAAATATTGTAAATCAACTATACTCCAATATAAAATAAAAATCAAAGAAAAAAAAACTATAGCAAATTAAACCTTAAGGTTAAATGTTAAACGGCATTCTGTTTGAAAACAAGAGCAGTACAGAGTTTCTGCCATCACTGTTAATATTCACGTGGATCTTCCCGGACCAGGGATCGAACCTGTGTCCCCTGCATTGGCAGGCAGATTCTTAACCACTGTGCCACCAGGGAAGTCCCAAGTTTTGAAGCACTTTCCTTGAAATCTTGTTGCCACCCAGGGTGGGATACACGGGTTGAGCCACAGCCCGTGCCCCCTTCCCCACTTTGCTCTCCTCCAGCCCCCGTGGCTGTTATCCCCACCAAATACCAGTGTCCGCGTGTCCATGTGCCCAGAGCCATGGCCTTATTCACACAGTTGGCTATTTCCCAACTGTTGATAATTTCCAATTATCAACCAGGTGATAATTGCACTTCTTTATTTATTCAAAAGGTATTTCTCGTCCTTTTTCGGTTGTGAAAGCAGATCAGCCCCAAAGCAAGAAGTTCCTGATGAAATATGCATAAAAAGGAACCTCAAAACTAGCAAAACTTCCACAATCCTGAGCTCCAGGGAGGAACAGAGATCAAGAAGGAAGGGAAGAGAAAGGCCATGGTGAGAAAGGACACCCCTGCGGTCCACATGCTAGGCAGCAGGAGGGGCGTGCGGGGACACGGGGCGCGGAGGGCTGTCACTACAGGGCAGGCATTGTCACCGCAGGGCAGGTGGCCGGGCAGCAGACACTCGGGCAGTGCCTGCCATCGGGTCAGGTGGAGGTGGAGGGAAGTGTTTCGGCTGAGAGGCCCTGTGAAAGCAGTGAGATGAAAAGGGGAAGTAACTGCAGGGAACCGTCTGGAGGTTCTGAGGCGCTCAGCTCCCCTCCCTCAGCTGTAGGACAGGCTCCAGGTGGAAGCAGCTGCCGGCCAAGTCAGAACCTCCTTGGCTTCGGAGCTTGTCCCGACAAATGCCCTTCAGGGTGTCCCCTCCCCGCTGAACACAGGAGAACTGTTAAAGCAGCGACCGCAGAAAACACGTCAGGGCACCTGAGTCACCGCGCAGGCTCCCCGCTGCCGGGGCCAGCACGGAGAGCGCTGGGACGGCATGACCTGGCGTCAGAGCGAAGGCACAGAGGACCTTGAACGGACGTGGGGACACCTGCGGATGTCCCGGGGACGTGACGTCTGTGGTCCTTCGTGCCAGATCCTGTGCTCCGAGGGAAGCTGGCGGTGCGGGCCACAGAGCAGGTGGGGCTGATGGGCTTCGGCCCAGGTCGCCCTCGCCAGGTCCATTGCAGCCCTGGGGAGGCTCTGGGCACCAGCATGTCACCTGGGCTTTATTTCTAATGGCCGCTCATGTCTGTCCCCGTTTTGGGCACCAAGATGTGATCATTCCTTTCTTCTGCCGGTGAGCTAGACACCAAGACGCACTGCAGAGTGACGCTGGGCTGGCCTGGGCCCTGGCGGCAAGGCCAGGGCTCCGAGTCGCCCTGCTTGCAATGGAAGCCCCTGGTGCTGGGGCACTTGGGCACTTGCTCTGGAGCATCAGAGAGAGAGGTCGCGGTGAGGGTGGGGTTTTCTTTGAGCAAAGATGGAGGGGCAAAGCGGGTGTCTCCGAGGCCCAAGGAAGCAGTGTTGGGACCAGAGCGGGAAATGGCAGGGGACAGGGCGGGAGTGACCCGGGATCCACTGCCTGGGGTCAGGGCTGTGCTCTGAGAGGCAGCCGGTGCCTTCAAGGGCCCCTGCCCCGAGCTCGGAGTTCACTGTCTCCTGGCTGCTTCCGCACAAACTTCAGCCACCTGTCAGCGAACCCGGGAGCCGGAGGTCCCCCCCCTTGACCAGAGCCCCTGCAGGATCCAGGCCCGGCCACAGGGCGAGGCTGACGCTGCAGACTTCACGGACGGGGGTTTCCAAGGCCTGAGGACAGCCGTCCCTCGGGGTGAGCTCCCGGCGCCCCGGCCCCAGTGCCCACAGCGATCCCGGCACTGGGCGGCCCCGGTGTCAGGTACGCCCGACACACCTGCTAGCTCCCTGCGGCCCCGCGTGGCCTGTGTCCCTGCAGCCTCACCCACGCAGCATTCTGGTCCTGTTTGCCTTTAGTGTCCTGCCTCTTGGTGTTACTGCGTGTTTGTTTCCTGGAGAGCTTCAGCACTGGGGATGCTGGTCTCCTCATGCTCCCCTGGGGGACCGAGGTGGCCATGGGCTATAAACGCCTATGCACAGCGGGTGGCCTTGGGCCCGTGCTGGGGCAGACGCTTTCCCCTGTCTAGTGTTTCCGACTGTTATTTTTAGTCCTAGAAATGCAACTTTCCAACTAGTCAAATTTGTTGAACTTTTACTTTATTGTCACATCCTTCAGTCCGTGGAAAGCAAGTGTGGTCTACATTTGGGGTAGATGTTCTCTTTTGTTCTCGCCTCGCTTTCCCGGGGCTTGCTTTTCACGCGGTGTTCTCTTAACCCAGACGGGTGTTGCGCTGGTCCCCACGTTTCTTCCCAGATGCCCTGGGCATCTCAGTGCTTCCTTATCCTGCTGCCTCTGGATCTTGTTTTCTCCTACAATAAACATCTGTTCTGACCTGTTCACTGCATTCAGCTGCTCTCCCCACAGTCAAGATTCCCCAGGGAGGTGCCACTGCCTCAAGGGAGAGACCATCTCCCAGCTCAGGGTCTGGCCCAGGCCTGCAGAGCCAGAGTCCCAGCTGGTCACTGTCTCTGGATGCGTCTCTTGGGGGCCACCTCATCTTAACCAAACTTGTAAGAGACCAACACACAAATCAGAAAAGGAATGTGCTGGGCTTCCCTGGTGGCGCAGTGGTTAGGAATCCGCCTGCCAATGCAGGGGACACAGGTTCGAACCCTGGTCCGGGAAGATCCCACATGCCGCAAAGCAACTAAGCCGGTGCGCCACAACTACTGAGCCTGTGTTCTAGAGCCCAAGAGGCACAACTACTGAAGCCTGGGAGCCACAACTGCTGAAGCCTGCGGGCCTAGAGCCCGTGCTCCGCAACAAGAGAAGCCACCGCAATGGGAAGCCCGCGCACCGCAATGAAGAGTAGCCCCCACTCGCCGCAACTAGAGAAAGCCCGCCCGCAGCAACGAAGACCCAACGCAGCCAAAAATAAAATAAGTAAAATTAAAAAAAAGAAAAAAGAAAAGGAATGTGCTAACTTAGGATGGGCGTGACCCCTTGCTGCAGCAAAATACCGTGTCCCTCAATAGACACCGCCTCTCTCAGCCTGGATACAGGTTCCCCTGCTATCCAAAAGCAGAGCGTTCCTGTGACACCTTCCAAGGCCGAAATGGCATAAAGCGAAGAGGCACTTAGTTACCTTGTTAGGACACATGTTGCTCACGGCGCGCAAGACAAATCGAGAGGAAGCGCAGACACCCCCAGACGCGGTTCGCAGCCCTGGCAGCTTGGTGCTGAGTGTAGTTCCAAAGGAGCTTGGCAGGGCCACTCTCGCTGCCTCGGTTGCAGCTGCTGCAGAACAAATGCTGAGCGCCGTTTTCACTTTTTGGCTTTATTCAAAAACAGCTAAAATCCTGTTTGGATTTGTCGGAAAACAGGTACTAACATAGGTCTCTTGTAAAGGCAAAGTGGTGTAAAGCGAACTTTCAAAAAGCAGGGGGACATTTTTATCTGGGAAACAAAGTTAGGCCCTGTCGTTGCTTCATGCCTGCAGTGTGACGTGCCCTTGCCTGCCCCCAGACCCTGTAAGCACCCCATTCAGGTCCTGAGCTCTGACGTGCTCTGTCAGTCCTCCCCTCTGTGCCCCTGCTCACTTTGCCTCTCTTAGAGCAGATGTTCTCACGAGGGGCGATTCTGCCCTCAGGAGGGGACACTGGCAACACCTGGGGACATTTTTTTGGTTGTCACAACTGAGGGGAGGTGCTATTGTCAGCTGCGGGGGGCAGGGAAGCTGCTCAGCGTCCTAAAGAGCCCAGGATGCTGAGGGTGGGGACGCGAGTTAGATCCGTGGCTTAGGCGAAGGGCTAAAGAGCCCAGGGTGCTGAGGGTGGGGACCCGAGTTAGATCCGTGACTTAGGCGAAGGGCTAAAGAGCCCAGGATGCTGAGGGTGGGGACCCGAGTTAGATCCGTGGCTTAGGCGAAGGGCTAAAGAGCCCAGGATGCTGAGGGTGGGGACCCGAGTTAGATCCGTGACTTAGGCGAAGGGCTAAAGAGAAGATTCACGAGGCCAGAGAGAGAAGAGTAAGCGCTGTCGGCTGGAGGTTTCAGAAGCTGGAAAATGAGGAGAAGCAGCTTTCGGCAGAAGCCTACACACTTGACAAGGTGCACATTCAGGCTGAGAAGGCTGGCAGGGCCTGGGGATGGGGGCCCGGGTAACCCTGACAGTGGGGCAGAGGTGGTAAGAAAAAGGGTGATTGGCTAAAAGTCTCCATGGGAGTAATTAGAACCCCTGAGGTCTCCCCACCCTCATGGGAAACAGAAGGCTGCCCCCCATCCCTCTGAAACTGAACCAGCGGGACAGACTGAAGAAGAGAAAGGGTGAAAGTCCAGCCCACGGCCACCGCTGTCCACCATCGGGGAGGACACATCCAAGGAGAATTAGGTTGTGTGCATTTCCATCACAACCCCCCTCCTCTCCCCTGCCATCTCCCCGTCTCCCTCCTGCCTGAACCCCGAGGTGTCCTCATGCTCCACAGCCCAGGGGGCAGCGAGTACTGTCAGTTCTGCCGCCCACACGGCCCCCACCGAGCGTCCTCTCCATCTAGCCCATCTCTCCCCTTCTCTCCTGCCTCCCCACGGCCCCAAACTGTTCTTAAATGCACTCCTCACTCCCCTGCTCGGGACCTGAGTGGCTCCTGGTGCAAGAAGAATGAAATCCAGGCTCCAAATTGGCTTCAAGCCCGCTGTCCAGCTTGTTCTGTCCCCCGTTTGCTCACCACACTCCAGCTTGCCTAGTCTTCCAAATCCGCAGGGACGCTCCACGATGCCTCAGGACCTTCGCACATGCTCCTCTGCTTTAAACGCGCTCACCTCCAGCCTTTGTGTGACTAGCTTGCCCTCCTCCCTCCCTTTCTTCTCTGATGTCACCTCCTTAGCCCTTTGGGGCAGGGACTTGTCCTGTTCCACACTGTACCCCAGCCTGTGGCCCAGGGCCTGGTACCAGGTCAGGCAGAGGGGGTCGGGGGTAACTCTTACAGAACCTACAGGACTGGGGTCCACCGGGAGCGGGGCAGGTTGAGCAGGTAGCTCCACTATCTCCACCTCTAGTCTTTGGTGGGAATCAGCTGCTCCAGGTGTAGGCACCTTTTCTCCAGCCCCAGGCATGCTTCAGCCTCTTTCCCAGCTCTCGTCTTGGTCTCACCACCCACCAAGCACGGCCCCCCCCCCCAGACACTTGGTCCTTCACACGTCCCTGATCATCCAGTTTTTCTGCTGCCTTGGCATCCGCCCTGGGACCAGATGTCTCTTCCTCCCTGATGAGATCCTCAGGCCTGGGGCTGTGGCTCCGCCCTTGCTGTCTTCCTGTCCTCTACCTGCCCAGGCTCAGGGGTAGCCATGGGCACGCAGCCCTGCCGGACGTCCATCCCTGGTGGATAGGTTCATGGAATCCTCCTCCAGCTGTTTTCAGGAAGAATTCCACGGAAAGCTTTTTGCGAACATCTGTAACACACCCCTCAGGCCCTAGAGTTTGGGAGCACACTTCAATGAAAGGGCAGTTTAGGGGGTATTCGAGACACCCCAAAAAAGGGGGGAAGAATGTCTTCAGCAAGTTCCCCAGCAAATGATGGCCGTCCATCCTGGGGAAAGAAAGATCCCTCCAAGGATGATTTGGGTGGAACTTTTCATATTGCGGAAGGGAGAATTCCAGGGGCTAAAAGAATACGTGTGAGATCCAAGCCTCGCTCCGCAAGGAGGGATGCGTGCCAGACGAGCGCTGCCCTGGAAGCGTGTGGACCGGAGACCGCGAGCTCCGCAGACGAACAAGGGGCGGCCGGCCTCGACGGGCTCCGGGCTCTGGGCTGAGAGGGCGCAGGCGGGTCCGCGGCACGCGAAGGGACCTTCCCGGCCCCAGGCTCTCGGCGCGGCTGCGGTGGTCAAAGGCCGCAGACACGCTGTCGGACACCTGTGGGGCGGCCCCGCTTGGCGAGGGCCCACGCCCGCCGCCCCCGAGGCGCCCCGCCCACCGCCCCCGAGGTCACCAAGGCACCGGTCCTCCGGGGACCTAGAGCGTCCCGGAAGTGCACGCGGCCGGGCGGGCGGGGCGCGGGAGCACTTCCGGCCGGCAGGCGGGCGGGCGGCCACCTCCCGTTCGGAAGGTGAGTGGGCGCCGGGCGGCGGTGGTGGCGGCTGCGGGGGACCCCTGGCCCAGCCCGCGCTCGCGCGTTGTCCCCGCAGCCGCCGCGACCTTGGCCTCGGCCGGGCGTGGGGGGCGCGGATGGAGGGACGCAGGGGGCACACTGGCCCCTGACGATCGCGGGTGTCCATTTGCGGGGCGCCTCCCCACGCGCCCGGAACCCCAGGGACGGGAGCTGTGGTGATGTCCACTTTGCAGATGGAAAAGAGGCTCAGAGCTGCCCCTGGCCCGAGGTCCGTGGCCGGACTCAGCCGGGGCACCCTGCTCTCCGCTGCCAAGCGCCCTGAGTTCGGGTTCTTTCCGGCGGCGCACAGGCTCCAAGCTGGGAGGGGGGGTGGAGGAGGGTTTGCTCCTGGGCCGGTACCGTTGCAACAGCGTGGACGTTTGAACTGGCGTCCCTTTGTGACCGCCACCTCCCCTCAGACAGCCCGGCTAGGGGTGACCGTGCCCTTTCCCAGATATTTAAGATGTGGCATACCCAGATGTCAGGACTGCAGCCCCACCGTGTGTCCGCTTACCTGGCTGCGGGTGATCCTTCCCATCATTAGGGGCTGAGGTCTGTCGGGGGCTGACCCAGGAGGCCCCCACTGGTTAGGAGCCCTGTGGCGTCTGCCTCCCTGCTTCCTTGAAGCAGGTACTGTCTGCACCGTTACTGGATGTACATTACCTTTCGTCCTTCCCCTGCCCCTTTTCACTCCCAGATAAGGCCTCCTTCTCATGGAAGTGTGAAAGAAAAATCCTCATTTTAGACCAAGCTATTCCTGCTAACCAGACTAAAGAAAAGTATCTTTGACCCCAAAGGAGGCTCGGAGCACCCTGGGCGGGGCTGGGATGTGAGGGGTCCCAGCCTGCAGCCTCTGAGGGGGGTTTTCCTCTCTGGAAATGTCTCGTTAAGATTTAACTTAGGACGTTCCTGCTCCGGCAGGCAAGGTTCAGTTTTTTGCCCTCCCCAGGGCCAGCGGCCCCCAGCTGTGATGGGGGAGGTTTTTCTGGGAGAACCAGCTTGCTTCTCTCCGTGGGCAAGGCCTTGGGTTGGGAGGACATTGCAGGCATTGCTGGGAGGAGAGCTTGGGTTCAGTTCGTGTGGGTGCGCTGGTGCTGTGCACATGGTGGAACTAACGCACCAGGGGCCCCGCTGGCCTCGCACTGTGGGCCCCACGGGTTACCTCTTGGCGTTTAGTCCCTCACCCGGGGGGGGAGCCTCCAGCTCCCCTGTGGCTGATCGGCCCCACCCCGCACATCCCTCTGACCCCCTCATCTCGCCGTGGTTTTCGTTTCCCCGGCTCCCAGGTGTGCACTCCTCCAGCAGGCCTTGGGGGAAGATGGCGGCCCTGGGGGACGGTCAGGAGCCCCCTCATGTCCTGTCCACTGTCACTTTCGAGTCACCGGAGACACCTGGAGCCTACCACCACCACGAGGCCCAGCTTCACCTCCACGGCCATCAACATGGTACTTGCCTCCCTGCACCGTCACTGCGGGCAGGCAGCTCACTGGCGCTGGGGCTTCGGCACCCTGGTGCTTGGGTCGGGACTCGGGCAGCAGTGCTTGAGGCTGGGGGCCGAGCTGTGTGAGCAGTGGCTCCCTAGAGGACAGTCCCTTGGAGTGTGTTTCTTTAGGGGATGAGGGGTGCAGAAAAAGCAGCCTCGATGGCCAGGCCTGTGTGAGAGGAGCCAGTCACCTTATCTCCCTCTCCGAGCCTTTGATCCCACGCCAGGAAAATGGTCTCCAGAGTTCTGGGCAAGCTGGTTTGGGTGGGGACCCCCAGGGACCTGCAGGGATGGAGCCACCAGCCTTGCTCTGCTGCCCGGCAGGATCTGGGGGTGTCCAGGTGTGGAAATAGCCGACAACTGGTCGGGGAGGATGTCCAAGCCCTGCGGTGTGTGGTGCCCCTGGACCCTGCTCGCACTCAGCCGTCAGGGAGTCCGGGGTCCCTTCCGTGCCCCGTGTCCCACAGGAGGCCTGGCCTCACTCCCCTCACAGCCGAGGACACAAATAAGCTCTTGACAGCCAGGACGAGGGCCCAGGTAGATGTGTTCTGTCCCACTCAGCGAGCCTCCAGAGGGCAAGGAGGTGTGTTGGGGGGTACGACCCCTCCTAGAGGAGGGGGAGATGAGCCCCAGCCCCACTGTGACCCCCAGGCTTCCCCGGCTGCAGCCCTGAGGTGCCCTCCCAGCCAGCACAGGAGGAGGAGCTCCAGACTGGCAGAGACACCTGCTGGCCAGGTGAGCGAGCGGAACCTGCTGCGGGGCCCTGCCCAGAAGCGCGTTTACCTGCGGCCGCCCACCACCGCTGCCAGGCCCCGGGACCCCGCTTGTCCCTGGCTCAGCGCTCATTTCTGTCCCCCACAGCCCCTCCCCCCGTTCAGTCCCGGTCTTGTTGCTGACACTTTCTGGGCTGTGAGTGCAGCGCAGACCCCCGTATCCACCTGCCTGTCCGGCTAGAGTGTCTGACTTGGCACCACTGGCCAGCAGTCGGGGAGCCGTCCTGGCCCCCCTGTGTGCTGCCCTCGGCCTCCACTTGTCCCCTAAGTCGAGCTCTGGTCCCATCCCCTTCCCCTGGGGCTTCGCTCATCCAGGCCCTCGGCTCCTCGTTTCTCTCCCCCCCACCCACCCCCGCCTCTCTCCCCTTGGGGTGTCCTCTGGGGGTCCTTGGAGCAGCTCCGGGGCCGTGTGGGCAGCGTCCTCAGGATCAGGGGCTTTTCTGCTTGGCTCTGGTCCGAATCTCCTGTCAGGCCTACCCCCCTCCACATGCACACGCACCCTGTGTGCTCTCACCCCGGTCCTGTCATCTGGCATGGGACGGGGGTCCCCGCGGAGGGACAGCCCGGTGGGCGGCTGAGCGCTCTCCGCCCCTCCCGTTTCCCATTTCAGATCCCGAGTTGGAGCGCGAGCAGGCCCCGTCGTCTCCCCAGCCGCACAATCCTGAAGACCAGGCGGACCAGGACCCGGGGGTGCTCAGGACCCTTCTGAGCAGCCTTCCCCGTAGACCCAAGTGTGGGGACAGCTTTGGGCAGGAGTGCAGCCTGGAGCGGCTGGGGCCCGGGCCCCGCGCCCAGAAGAGAGGCACCTGGCGTGGGCCGCTCGGGCTGCAGGGAGCCTCGGGGACAGAGGGCGGCCCGGGGCGCGCCGCCGAGCTGGCGGGCAGCCTCGGCCGGGGCTCGGGCCTCGGGACCCGGCGAGGTGGCCCGCGGGGCGGGAAGCCGCACAGGTGTGAGGCCTGCGGCAAGAGCTTCCAGTACAACTCGCTGCTGCTGAAGCACCAGCGCATCCACACGGGCGAGAAGCCGTACGCCTGCCACGAGTGCGGCAAGCGCTTCCGCGGCTGGTCGGGCTTCATCCAGCACCACCGCATCCACACGGGCGAGAAGCCCTACGAGTGCGGCCAGTGCGGCCGCGCCTTCAGCCACAGCTCGCACTTCACGCAGCACCTGCGCATCCACAACGGCGAGAAGCCGTACGAGTGCGGCGAGTGCGGCCAGGCCTTCAGCCAGAGCTCCAACCTGGTGCGGCACCAGCGGCTGCACACGGGCGAGAAGCCGTACGCCTGCAGCCAGTGCGGCAAGGCCTTCATCTGGAGCTCGGTGCTCATCGAGCACCAGCGCATCCACACGGGCGAGAAGCCCTACGAGTGCCCCGACTGCGGCAAGGCCTTCCGCGGCCGCTCGCACTTCTTCCGGCACCTGCGGACCCACACGGGCGAGAAGCCCTTCGCCTGCGGCGCCTGCGGCAAAGCCTTCGGCCAGAGCTCCCAGCTCATCCAGCACCAGAGGGTGCACTACCGAGAGTAGCGGGCGCAGGGGGCGCGTCAGCAGCCTGAGGTCGAGGCGAGTTCCCGCGGAGGGCTCCTGCCTTCGCGCCTCCTGGTTGGCGCAACCGGCGTCTCGTGCGTGTCCCGAATAAAGTCTGTGTACTTGATGGACGCGGGAGGAAGGCCACGTGGCTGCCCCCCATCCCTGAGGGCTCCTCTCGGTGGAGGAGTGAGGGACCTAAGGCAGAGCCCACCGTGTGCCCTAGCGACCGAGGCCTGCAGGCATCGTGACTTACCAGAGCCATAGCCAGGGCGGGGTCAGGCACCCCAGGACGGGTGGTTTCCAGATTGGGGGGTGGGGGGGGGAGCCGGGCTGCCCGCTCTCACCCTGGGCTGTAGTCTCTGGTGGTTTGGTTCCCTCATGCATCTGGGAGAATGTGTGTAGCATGTTCTCTCTGCAGCAAGCCCTCGGATCTGCTCTGTTTGCCTTCTCACCCTGCCTCTGTACCTACTGGTGGCTGCCTGAGGCCAGCGGGCTTCAGTGGAAGGTGGCCCTGCCCAGCCTTCATAGCTGCCTCCAGCCCCAGGAAGCGGGGGCCCCAGGGGGTTCCCCGCTTGACAGGTCTAGGCAACTGCAGCTGGGCATTGGCTGTAGCCGGCTTCAGATCTGCCATGACTGCCCGGTAGCTCTCCAGCCCCTGTGGTAAAGGGGAGAACCCAGATGGGTGGGGACGCCTTCTGCCTGCCTGCCTGCCTGCTCCCTCCTGGACAGCTTTGGGACCCCCCCACCTGCACCACACACGGAGGAGTTGCCCGGCCCCTCTCCAGGGTAAAACTCCGCCTCGCCTCCGCATCCTCTTTCCCAGTGACCCCAATGGAGAGCCCTGTGGTTGGGCTGCCCCGCCTCTCCAGGCTACACTCCCAGGGCCCTGAGGCCATCAGGTGCTTTGGACTCCCCCACGAGGGTCAGAACACACCCTTGAGTCGTCTTTGCTGGTGCACTGTGACGCCCTGGAAGACGAGGGACACCCGCCTTCTCCCCAGTCCCCTGTCCCTAATACCACGCGGCTACTGGGTATCGTGAAGCTTCCATCTTGGGCAGCCAGGCCGCGGAGCGGGCGAGCAGAGCCCCCAGGGCCTTCCGGGGAGCGGCGGCTCAGCCTGTGCTCCAGAAGGGTCATCCTGCAGCCTCGGCACCAAGGCTGGACTTGGATACCTGCACCACAACCGGACTTAGCGGGCAGCCCCAGAGCAGAGCCCAGCGGTCCTCCACTGTCCTAGACTGTCCTGGAGGTGGCCCGGCAGACCCTCGGTGACGGGACAGGGCGGGAGCTCCCAGGCCACTGAGCAGCAGGCGTGCAAGCTAGGAAGGCTGCCCAGAGGAGGGGAGCGTGGAATCAACCACCCCCAGCTGCAGCTCCTCGGTGCCAGGCGGTAAACTCTCAGCAAAGGCTCTGTGTCCTCCCTTGTCGTGTGGGGCCCACTGAGATGGGCTGAATGGCATTTGCGTTTGCTGGCTTGGGACCGGTTCTCTCTCGAGGGCTCCATCTGATCCATTCAGCACTTCCCGGGAACCTAGAATGCCCAGCAGGACCCAGACAAGGACTCCTCAGGGCATCTTCTCTGCCCGTTGTGGCTGCCCAGGTTTATCAGTATCTGGCTGCACAGGACGTTATAGTTCTCGACCCCTGACTGCTCCTGGGGCGTGGGTACAGCCCGGAGTCTCTGCACTGTCCTCCTGTCTCGTGTCAGGCGCAGGTGTCACGCCCCGCCTCCCCCGCCATCGTCATCCTCCAGTTCCAGCTCTGTGCCCCGGCCTGCTCTGGAGCCTCTATCCAGCCCTGGTTGCGAGTGTCTCTAGCTCAGCGGCCACTGTCCCTCGCCTCCCGCTGACCCCGTTATCTCCAACCCCATGGGCTGCTCTCCCTCCCACCCAGGCCCATGTCCTCGGCTCCAGCCAGCCTCACACTCTTCCCTGAACCACTGGTCTCCGGGACACCAGGGTTAGGGTCTGCCTGCCCTGATGCCAGCCCAGGCACTTACTGTCCCTCACGGAGCCTGTTTCCTCCTCTGGAAATAGGGACAGCCGTCTTTTGGCACCGCATAGGGTGATTGGGAGGATGGCCATAGAATCCTTTGCACGCCACCAGGCATACAGCAAAAACCCATAAAAGGGGCTCCTGGAAAGGCTCTGTCGACAACCAGGGACAGGTCAGGAACACTGTTAATGGACAGCCTCAGCAGAAAGCCACCTGGGGCCAGGGCCGGCCACGGCAAGTGTAAAAGAACATTGAGGGAGAAGGAGTGAGGCACCAGGAAAGCAGTCCCTGTGCGTTTCAGAGCCCAGGAAGTGGTCACTTGTGTAGGGGCAGTATCTGCTTTCGGCCCTAGAAGTAAATAAAAGCCCTATAGGAGCTTGAGCCCTAAAGAAAGGTGGTCCTGTGAGGAGCTCCCAGGGCCCCGCACAGGGAAGAGGGTCCAGGAGCTGACAATCCATCTTGGGCTCTGTGCAGAGTGTGGAGCGGGCTGCGTGTGCCTGTGAGTCAGGAAATAACGACAAAGCTGGGCCTAAATGTGGACGCTTTTCAGTTGGATACAAGGGTTTTTATTTTTACATGAATATAAGCAGTGTGGCATGATGGTTAAGAGAATCGACTTTGAAACTTAAAGCCCAACTCTACACTTAAGTGTAATGTTCGACAAGTTATTCGTCTCCAAATTTGTTTTCTAATTAGGAAAAAAGAAAAAAAAGATGTCTTAGGGCTCTCCAGAGAAACAGACTCAATTGGAGAGATAGGTAGATAGGTAGGTAGGTATTCTTAGGAATTGGCTCACGAGATTATGGAGGCTGAGAAGTTCCGAGACCTGCAGTCAGGATGCCGGAGACCCAGGAGCGCCGATGGCATAGGTCCAGTCTGAAAGCCGGCAGGCCCAGGACCCAAGAAAAGCCAGTGTTTCAGTCCAAGTCCAAAGGTAGAGTGAGACTGACGCCCCAGCTCAACAGTCAGACAGGAGGAGTTCTATATCACTTTGTCTTTTTGTCCTATTCAGTCTTTCAGCTGATTGGCTGGGACCCACCCACATTAGGGAGAACAACCTGCTTTACTCAGTCTGCTGCCTCAGATGTTGATCTCACTCAGAATAACGTTGGACGAAATATCTGGACACCCTGTGGCCCAGTCCAGTTGACACATAAAATTAACCATCTCGAGCAAGGATAAGATTGTACTTAATGCCATAGGGTTGGCCTCATTCCTCCTGGTCTGGATGTGCTCTCTCCCCGTGACGCAGAGCAGAGCTCAAAGCGGCCCCAGACCCATTCGCGTCTATTTTAGCCACTAGAAGGGTAAGGGAAGCATCGCAGGGAAGGGCTCTGCTGGGTCCTGCTGGGGTCTCATGCCACCCACTGTCCATCCCTGGGCCAAGGGCTGTAATCAGGGAGATGGGCCCAGAGATTGTCATTCAGCCTGATTCAAGGTCACACCCATGCTGGCTGCAGGTTGCTGGGATGGGCAAACAGAACCATAAGGTCCTCTGCACACGTTTTCAATACCAGTATCGTCCACGCGCTTGTCTTTTTCAGTTGCTATGCAACATTCCATATTGGGCTACCTCAGTATCCCAAGGGTTTCAGACTTTGAGAGACCCCAGATTAATGATGGTCCAGAGGTGGAAGCCAAGACGTGGTCTATGGACTCATCTGCTCTGTGCCGTGTGCCCCAAAGCAGGTGGGCAGGAAGGCAGGCTCTCCCAGCATCCAGCTTCTAAGGACATTCACTCTACTTTGTAGCCCTGCTCTGCCACTCACTTCTATGCCACCTGGGCAAGGTCCGTATCCTCTCTAAGCTGCATCGGTAAGTTGGCGATAGTGATTCTATTGAATACATCACAAGGTTTCTGTGAGCACTAAATGAGATCATTATGTGAAGAACCAGCAGAGCACAGGCCAGAAGCAGAAGTTAACATCCACTTCCCACCTGGAAAATATACATCCTCCCTCATGATAGTTTATTACGCTTATTTATTTCCATCCCATTCATTCAGTAAACCCTTTTTGGGCACCTGCTCTGGGCTGTACATGTCCCCATCTAGGAGGCTGCTTTTCCACACAGCACGTCACACCCAACTCTGTCCTCGGTGTGCAGCACGGTGGTGGCCTGTGCACTGCTGTATGGTTAAACAGTCACTGCAGTCACCCAAGTGTATCAATGGTCAGATCCCCTGACTTTATCTTTTAAACCCAAGGCTGCGGGCTAAATCAAATCTGGCAGGACTTTTCCAACTCCACTAGGGAAAGTGAGACAAACTGTTCTTCAGAGGTCTCTGACTGGGGTCTCTGAGCTGAAGGAGGGGTTATGCCGGAACCAGACCCCTGAGGAATGAGTATCAGAGGCTCCTCCTGGGGGCAGAGCTTGCTGAAAAACACAGATTCCCAGGCTCCACACCAGGGAAGACAGATTCAGTAGGCCAGGGAATCCGGATTTAGTTCCGACACCCCCAGTGATGTTGACACTGTGCCAGGCTTGGGAACCTCTGGTCTCATCTAGTCCCTCAAAGCAGGTGCATCTGCATAGGCAGTGGTCCAAGCCCCACTCAGACACCACCTGGAGAGGCAACCTGAAGTGCTGGACAGCTCTGGCTCGCGCCAGGATCTGCCCTCTCACCGCCAGCTGCTCCCAGCTCTGCCCTCTGGGCCAGTCGTAGCCTGGCTGCACTCACTCGTAGGAAGAACCCTCAGGATTTTCTAGCCACTAGAAGGGTAAGGGAAGCATCGCAGGGAAGGGCTCTGCTGGGTCAGGGCCAGGGTCCATCTCCTCCCCCCTGCGGTTCTTTTCTAAGCACTCAGTTCCCTCAGCTGCTCGCAGGGTTTGTGGACTTGCCTTAGCAATGGACGGTAATGTTCTCACCTCAGTCCAAGCCAGCGTGCGTCATTCCTCCCCAGAGCCCTTCCTACGGCCTTCCGGGCCCTACACGCCGAGTCCCCTTGCTTTTTCCCTCCCAGGGTCTCTGCCTCGCCGACAACTTCTCCGAGGCCCCATCGCCAGGGCAGCCCAGCACCTCGGACAGCTCCAGGGACGCGCGCACGCCTCCGTGCGCAGGTCCACGGCCCTGGGGCTCTCCGGGTCCCCCGAGCCTCTCCCCGGGACTCCTCCCCAGGAGCCCTCCCCCCGGCCGCTCCCCTGGGCGGGTCCCCCGAGCTTCCTAGAGCTCCCGGAAGTGCCGGCGGCGCGGGGCGGGGCTCCCTGTGGGCGCGGAGCGCGCTTCCGGCTCCGGCTACCGCCGGGGCCCGGGGGCCGGTGGGTGAGAGGCCCCGCGGTGCTGGTCGCTGGGCCCTGCAGCCGGGCCGGCGCGGGACGCGGCGTCGCGCCCGGCTCCCTCAGGCCTTCCCTCCCGCCGTCCGCACGACCAGCCGGCCGCGCCCCCCGCCGCTCTCGGTACCGTGGCCGGCGGGCTCGACCCCCGGCGCCCGAGCTCCGTCCGTGCGCGAGGAGGGCGCCCCCGGCCTGCTGGGCCCAGGGCCTGGACGGCCACAGGCGAGGTTCCCAAACCATGCTTCTCCCAACTCCTTATTTTAGGGAGTCCGCCGGAAGATTTGAAAATCCCGGGAAAGCCCGGGTTTCCCTTTCAGAGAAGCTCATCCTGGAGTGTCCAGGTGGACCTTGCTAAGTCCAGGCCAGTGTGCCCTTGGGGAGAGCATCTGGCTCTGGGCACGGCCCCATCTGCACAGCTGGGGTGTGTTTGCCTCAGGACCTCTCCACGGATCAGCACGAATCCTCATCTCACCGATGGCAGCGCTGTCACCCACTCTGCCTGCCGAGGGGACCGGGCCAGGCGCTCCTCTTCCAGAGGCGGGGACCCAGGGACATGGTACTCCCCTCTCGAGCCCTGGTCTTTGTCCCTTGGGCCACAGGTCCTGACCTTGGCATCTGTCATTCAGGGTGCAGCCTCCTCGGGCTGTTCCCAGTGCCCTCCCCCCAGCCCTGCTGCCTTGCTTGCCCCAGGGATCAGCCAGGCCCCAGATCTCAGGGGAAATTGAAGGCTAGTCCTCAAGGAGGACAGGTTTTAACAGAATTCTTTTCTTTTTTTGTGATTTTGTCTTAACTTTAAGAGTTTATTTGAGCTGGGGCTTCCCTGGTGGCGCAGTGGTTGAGAATCTGCCTGCCAATGCAGGGGACACGGGTTGGAGCCGTGGTCTGGGAAGATCCCACATGCCGCGGAGCAGCTAGGCCCGTGCGCCACAACTACTGAGCCTGCGCGTCTGGAGCCTGTGCTCCGCAGCAAGAGAGGCCGCGACGGTGAGAGGCCCGCGCACCGCGATTAAGAGTGGCCCCCCGCTTGCCGCAACTAGAGAAAGCCCTCGCACAGAAACGAAGACCCAACACAGCCAAAAATAAATAAATAAATAAAAATTTAAAAAAAAAAAAAGTTTATTTGAGCAAAAATCGTTTGGAATCAGGCAGCACCAAACTGGAAGTGGTTAGGAGTGCTCCCAGATTTCTTTTTCTTTAATAGTGTTTTGGGAGTTTGTGTCCTTCTAACACCTTCCGCTCCCTGACCTTGATCCCTGCGTAACCCCATCCCAGACAGAGGGCCTAATTTCTTTGTTCCCGCCCCGCTGATTTAAATGAGATGATGCGGCCTTTGCCGAAGTCTCTCCATGCTCTGGTTCACAGTCTGGTGTCATTTGCTTCCTCCCTTTCTGGTTTCAGACCATGAGGACGGAGTTCAGAGTGAGGAGCAGATTCTGGGGCAGAACCGCAGGGTGTCCCGGGGACAAAGGTCCTAAGGCCCGGGCCACAGGGCCAGGGACCTGCCGGGCCATGCAGAAGCCATCAGGGTTCACAGGGGCAGGCAGGGCTGCCACACAAGGCCTGCGCGCACCAGGCGATTCTCGAGGAAGAGAGGAACCATGACCATGAGCCCAGAAGCAAAGCCTGCCTCACCGCCAGCCTGGTGACCCGCCAGGAAGACCGCGCAGGAGGGAGCCCCGGTAGCTGCGACCCCAGCTGGAGGAGCCACTCAGAATCCAGCAGGCGTGGGGAGCCCCAACGGGCGAACCAGCACTGCACCGGGCCGTGCGGCCCGAGGCCTCCCCATGAGGGGCCCACGTTCTGGAGCAGTGGCAGCTTCCAAGCGGGGAGAAGCCTCCTTACTGTCGCAAGTGCGGGAGGGTTTTCCGCCGCAGGTCGGACCTGGTGAAGCACCAGAGGGTCCACACCGGCGAGAAGCTCTACCAGTGCGGCGAGCGCGGCCACGCCTTCAGGGCCCTGTCGGGCTGCTTGTGGCACCAGCGCGTCCTCACCGGGGAGAACCATTTCCGCTGATTGGGACCGCAGGGGTCCACCGGGGCCTGTGCCGCGCCAAGCCGACCTTCCACTGGAGGGCGCTGTGGATGCTACGGATGCCTGCCGCGCCCTGCTAGGGGCGCGGGGAGAGCAGCACACGGACCCCCGCTGAAGGTGGCCCCTGCACCCCAGTTAAGATGCCGGCGCTCGCCCCCTCGACCGCACCCTCCCCCAGCCCTCACCGCCCCAGGGCCGCCCAGTGAAACAAGTGCGAACAGAGTCCAGGTCTCGGGCGGGACAGAAGGTCGAGGCAAGGCGGCCACGCCCTTTCTCTTCCTGGGAGACCTGGCGGCTTTGCTGTTGACAGACACGCAGGGAAGTGTAGGGCCTGAGCGCCCCGTGGCCCCCTAATGGCGGCCCTGACCGAGGCCTAGACGAGGGCTCAGGCGCTGGGGAAGAGCAACCGGGGCCTGATTGTGTACAGCCGTCAGGCGACCAACGGCCTTTGCATGTTAAGGGTTATTTTAAAAATAGGATTAATATGCCCAAAACATATGTACGACCTACTAGTGAACGAAATATTTGCGGGCTTGTACTACGGGTACTTATCCCCGACCCAAAACAGTCTTGTCCCTTTCATAGAAATGGACGCGGATAACCAGCACTTGGCAGCGGGGCGGGGCGGGGCGGGGCGCCGCCAGGGGCGGGGCGCCGCCAGGGGCGGGGCGCCGCCAGGGGCGGGGCGCCGCCAGGGGCGGGGCGCCGCCAGGGGCGGGGCGCCGCCAGGGGCGGGGCGCCGCCAGGGGCGGGGCGCCGCCAGGGGCGGGGCGCCGCCAGGGGCGGGGCGCCGCCAGGGGCGGGGCGCCGCCAGGGGCGGGGCGCCGCCAGGGGCGGGGCGCCGCCAGGGGCGGGGCGCCGCCAGGGGCGGGGCGCCGCCAGGGGCGGGGCGCCGCCAGGGGCGGGGCGCCGCCAGGGGCGGGGCGCCGCCAGGGGCGGGGCGCCGCCAGGGGCGGGGCGCCGCCAGGGGCGGGGCGCCGCCAGGGGCGGGGCGCCGCCAGGGGCGGGGCGCCGCCAGGGGCGGGGCGCCGCCAGGGGCGGGGCGCCGCCAGGGGCGGGGCGCCGCCAGGGGCGGGGCGCCGCCAGGGGCGGGGCGCCGCCAGGGGCGGGGCGCCGCCAGGGGCGGGGCGCCGCCAGGGGCGGGGCGCCGCCAGGGGCGGGGCGCCGCCAGGGGCGGGGCGCCGCCAGGGGCGGGGCGCCGCCAGGGGCGGGGCGCCGCCAGGGGCGGGGCGCCGCCAGGGGCGGGGCGCCGCCAGGGGCGGGGCGCCGCCAGGGGCGGGGCGCCGCCAGGGGCGGGGCGCCGCCAGGGGCGGGGCGCCGCCAGGGGCGGGGCGCCGCCAGGGGCGGGGCGCCGCCAGGGGCGGGGCGCCGCCAGGGGCGGGGCGCCGCCAGGGGCGGGGCGCCGCCAGGGGCGGGGCGCCGCCAGGGGCGGGGCGCCGCCAGGGGCGGGGCGCCGCCAGGGGCGGGGCGCCGCCAGGGGCGGGGCGCCGCCAGGGGCGGGGCGCCGCCAGGGGCGGGGCGCCGCCAGGGGCGGGGCGCCGCCAGGGGCGGGGCGCCGCCAGGGGCGGGGCGCCGCCAGGGGCGGGGCGCCGCCAGGGGCGGGGCGCCGCCAGGGGCGGGGCGCCGCCAGGGGCGGGGCGCCGCCAGGGGCGGGGCGCCGCCAGGGGCGGGGCGCCGCCAGGGGCGGGGCGCCGCCAGGGGCGGGGCGCCGCCAGGGGCGGGGCGCCGCCAGGGGCGGGGCGCCGCCAGGGGCGGGGCGCCTGTGACCATTGAAGAGTTTTGGGTTGCGAGCTTAGTTGAGCCTAGTTGGTCTTCTCTGCGCTTATAGGGCTGCGAGAAGAGGTTAGAGCACAGACCCGGATGTGGATATCGTTGGTGGGAAGTGGCCGCAGTGGCGCTCCGGACGCGTGCGCCCAGGTGAGACCCCTGGACTGCCTGGTGGCTTGTTTGATAGAAGGTTCAGGAGCGGAAGTCGGGCTGGCGTTTTCGGAGTGTTGTTTTTGCTAAGAGTAGCCCTCAGAATACTGGAGGTTTTCCCTTGTGATGCGTCGGCAAGCTTATTTCTAGTTTTTAGATCATCTTTTTGTTTTTTAATATTTATTTATTTATTTATTTACTTATTTGGCTGCGCCAGGTCTTAGTCGCAGCACACGGGATCTTAGTTGCCTCGTGGGGGATCTTTTAGTTTCTGCACCGCAGATCTTTAGTTGCGGCTTGCAGGCTCTTAGTTGCCGCATGCAGGATCTAGTTACCTGACCAAGGATCGAACCCAGGCCCCCTGCATTGGGAGTGTGGAGTCTTAACGACCGGACTAGCTGGGAAGTCCCTAGATCATCTTTTTAAGATGTTTTAATTTTTATGTGTGCTTTATGATTTTTATAATTTTTTACAAATAAATGCAGTGCGTGGTGGGCGGGTACTCAGCGTTTACTGATGCCTCTGCTGTGAAAAGCCTCCACACACAGGGTGGGCTGGCAGGAGACTGGTGCGGGGAGCCCCGTTTGGGCGGGATTGCGGGAGAGGCTCCAGAGGGGCCCCGGGGATGGCGGGGAGTCCAGAGGTGGGAAGGTTGCGGGTTGCAGGTTACACGTACTGAGTAGGCTCAGGGCTGCTCCGGCTTCAGCTCTTGCGTTCTGAGGCTGGTTTTGGTCCCAAAGAGGTAACAGTTTAGGCTGTTGTTGGGGGTCCAGACTACCTGGTTCCTCCCCTCCTGGCCCTGCTGCTGCTGCCCAGCCGCCTGCTGGAAGGCCTGTCCACTGTGCTCGGCCCCTCATCTCTCCCCCTACGTTGTGGCAGGACTGTAGGCCCCAGCTGCTCTGGGCAGTAAAAGGGAACTGGGAAGACCCGGTGGGCTTCATCCACCTTTCTGTTCTGCACCCGCAGCGACCAGCAGCATTCCAGTGGCACGTGTTTTGTTGGCCCTGGATGGAGGAAGATGGGCAGAGCAGAGCCGCTGACCAGTGGTGAACAGGGACCTCTGGCTTCCAGCGGGGAGATTCGGTGCCCATCTGTCAGCACCACGCAGTCGGGCTTGACCGAGCGAGGTGTGGTGCTTGCCTTCTCCATGTGCCAGCTCCTTCCTCTGGAAACAGAGTCTCTCTCTGGGGGTTAATATCAGAAGAGGTGATGAACACAGTGCAGGGCTGTCCAAGGAGAGTGTGGCTGGGAGCAGGCAGACTGAGTGCTATCTGCACCGTCCCCCTGGGGCTGTTAGTGGAGGGACAGACCATGTGCGCGCTTGGGGCCTCAGGCCAGCCTGAGTTCAGCCCTCCCCACCTCGTGCCAGCCCAGCCCTGGCACCACTGAAGCCTGTCCGCCCCTCTGGGCACTGGCCAGCTCTCCAGTGCCCAGGGCCTGGTCCTGGAAGCTGAGTGGTCCCACTACCCATGAACAAAGCAAGCGACAGAAACCCCTCAGCACTGGCTCGGGCAGCACGCGGGATTAAGGAGCTGCTTCAGGAGCCCCAGGAATCTGGATTTTCTGGCCTGTCAGAGAGGTCTCTGTCCCCTCCCCGCCTCTCATCTCTGCAGGCCCCATGTGGCCTCGGGCTCCAACCGCTGACCGGCCTTCCCCAGGTCTGACACCATCTCAGCCCGGGCTGCAGAGTACAGAGCCCTCTCTCACCCCAGCTCCTGGAGAAGCGGGTGGTGGGGGTTCCAGAATGATCTAGGGGAAGAAAGGGAGAGGAGCACTCCCCAGAAGGAAGGGGTCCCAAGCAGAAGCAAGGCACAGGCCCCCAGATGCACCCCTGAACCTGTTGGAAAAGAAAAGCCAGTGCACGTCCCATGAGGGAGCCATTGTTGTAGCCTCTGAACAAGAAAGCTCCCTCCGGGCACCTGGTTGTAGAAGCGACACATGCGTGATAGGAAACTGGGACATGTGGGAACATGTGGAGAAGAAAACCATTCGCCACCTGCGTCCAGGGCTGTGGTTGTCGGCCTCATCTGCACCATCGGAAAACAAACTCAGTATGCAATTTATGATCTGCTTTGGGGCTTAAAAACAAAACAGGCTTTCTCCACGTTTTACAAGATCTTCAGTGACTGCTGTTTGTCAAGATTTCACTTTTTGATAAAACTTTTGACAAAGCCCATTTTCCCTATTATATAAATAGAATATAGCGTAGAAAATTTGGGAAGTGGGGAAAAGTAGAAAGAAATCACACTAGTTCACACCCCATGGCAGAAATGTACCTTTTAATTTTTTATATCTATACAAATTCTTTCTTCCCCGAATCTTTTTAGAATGGATTGCATCCATTATGTCTCTTGGTTCCATAACCCTTTAGTGTGTATTTCCTATACTCAACGATATTCTCTTACAAAACCACAGTGCAGGTACCAAATCCAGGTAATCGGACATTGATACAATGCTCAGCAAAGCGAGGCTTCTCATCGTGCTCGCGGCATTTTCCCTCCAACCCAGCATCCATTCTGGGATCCTAGCCTGCCTGTGGTCACTGTGTCTCCTGAGGAATCTATAGTGGGGAGCAGTTCCTCAGCCTTTCTTTTCTCCCCAGATGGTTTATTAGTTGCAAGGCGGAAAATGGTACCCACACAGTCAAAAAACCAGAGAACTGTGTGATCAAAATGATCACTAGCCAGTGAAGAGCCCGTGGACACCATGTCCCTCCACGTGACGCCCAGAGGACACGTGGTTGCAGGATTCCAGCTGGAGAGGTGCGACCTGCGTCCAGTGATGCGGAAAGGGAAGGGAATGGGCAAAGCTCAGAGGGAGGCGGGAATGAGCCTGGTGTGTTCAGGGAGCGGCGGTGACCGGTTTCACAGTTGGGGGGAGCTGGAGGAAGAGGTGACACTGGACAGGTGGGTGGAAGCCGATGGAGGTAAGGGCTGCTGCCATCCAAGCACTGGGCCACCATCGAAGGCCCAGCCCAGCTGTGAGGGTGCCAGTCTCCACCCGTGCTTCTGTCTGGGCTAAGAACCCGGGGTGGGTGCCAGAGCAGCAGACTTCCATAGAAGGAGAATCTTGCGGAGGGACATTGTCAGGGACCAGGGGGTCATTTCAAGGGCTCTCTGGGCTGTGGGGTTTCTGGAAGCAGGTTAGAATGAGGTGGCTGAGGAGAGACCACAGGAGTCATCTACAGGAAAGTGCCCAGAGCACGGAGAGACAACTCAGTGATGGGCTGGGGACAAAACATTCGTCGCCTAGGCCCCACGACACGTGTCTAAGGCAGACGCTGTGAAGGTTTCTCAGCCGGGATTAAACACAAGAGCACCCACTCTGCAGAGGACCCCAAGGCCGCCGTTCCTGTGGGAAGCCTGCAGCCCCACGTCACGTGTGGAGCCCAAAGAACTCCCGCCCTCGGGAACTGAATCCTGCCCACAGCCACGTGAGACCCCAGTCGTGGCCAACACCTTGCCTGCAGCCTAGGAGAGACCCCAGCTCAGGACCGGCCAGGCTGTGCCTGGACTCGTGCAACCCAAGGAAGCCGTGAGATCATAAACGCATGATGCTTCAAGCCCTTAAGTGTGTGGTCATTGAAAACCAGCGGTGAGGGAACCCCGGAGAATGTGGCGCGGCGGCCGGACGCGCGGGAAGAAGGGGATTTCTGCGCTGCCTCTGGCTTAGGAGGGGAATCCACCTGCCGAGGACCAGCCGCTGTGAGGCTCTGGCGCCCAGGCCGGGCAGGCTCGGGGCGCCCTCCCCTCGGCGGATCTTCTCCATGGGGAAGCGGTCCCTGCGGTTCTGCCTGCTTCTTCCCCCGGGGTGCTCCCCCCTTTCTCCAAGAGCGCTGACTTCATCCGTCCGTGCATTCGCTCATTCCGCAGTCAGCAAGGTCACCTAACCAGGCTTACTCCCCGGACCTCAGGCCTGGACCTGGTGGAGGCCACGCGGCCCAGGGCGGGGGCCCGGGAGGCGTCCCAGAGGTGCGGGGAGTGAAGCCCTGCAGGGGCGGGAGCGGTCGGTGTGAAGGTGGCCGGACAGCAACCCAGGGTCTTGCACGCGAAGCTAGGGAATCCGCCCATAACTCGCGAAGGCAAGCTCACGCGCCCCCTGCGGCCTCCAGGGCAGCTGAGTGCAGGTCCTCCGGCGCCCTAGAACGTCACCGGAAGTGCCCGAGCCGCCCGGGAGAGGGAGGTGGCGCTTCCGGCGGGCGGCGGGGGCTCCGGGTAAGTGGCGGCGGACCGGGGCCTGGGCAGGGGATGGCAGATGCTGGGCCGCGCCCGCGAGGGAAACAGAAATATGGGCGCAAGGACGGGCCGTCCCTACGGGGCACGGGGCCCGTGTCTGTCCTGGGCTCTCCCTGCGAAAGGGCTCACATCCGGGAGGAGAGCGGAAGCGGGGGGCGGCCCTACCCCCGCCGTGTGACGGCCCCGGGGACAGCCTTCCCCGCCCATTGTGACGACCAGTGTGAAGGCCCCGGGACAGCCTCAGACAGTTCCCTGAAGTGAAATCACAGTATGATTTTTAAGGCCTTTGTAAATCATCGAATTACCCGCCGTCCAGTGCACTTTTTCTTCTTCCAGCGGTGTATGAAGGTGCCAGTTTCCCCTAATCGTCTATATGCTCATAAGGTGCCACTGTTTTTAACCCTTTTTTTTTTTTTTTTTTTTAATATTTTACTTATTTTAGGCTGCGTCGGGTCTCAGTTGCGGCTTGGGGGAACTTCCGCTTAGGTACGCGAGCTCCTCGTTGTGGCACCTGGGCTCTTCTAGTTGCGGGCGCATGGGGTCCAGAGTGTGTGGCTCCGTAGTTGTGGCGCTCGGGCTTAGCTGCTCCGTGGCATGTGGGATCTTAGTTCCCCGATCAGGGATGGAACCCGTGTCCCCTGCACTGGAAGGCGCTTTCTTAACCACTGGATCACCAGGGAGGTCCCAACTACTTGTTTATTGTCTTCTGCTGGTTTCCTGTTCATAAATTTTACTAGTTTTTCGTGCTTTTTGATGTATATATAGTGGGTTTTAGATATTGAGGATATGAATCTTTGTGTTGCAAATATCCCTCCCGTTTTTTGGTTTTTGTTTTTTTTTTTTCCTTTCTGTTTTTGACAGTAAATATCCTTGTGTAGTTAAATCTGTCACACTTTACCTTTGGTGGCAAGCTTAGCAAAAGCATTCCTCAATCCAAAATTGCGCCACTCAGATCGTTACTTTTTTGGTTTCATATATTTATATTCAGATCTTTTATCATTATCAAGAAAAAATGTAAATACATAGAAATTTTTCCAGACATCCGAGGACCGACTAAAGGTGCTGGTTGGTTCCTGGTGGAGCTGAGACCACAGCGGGCAGGTAACAGGTGCTGCCACATCTGTCTCTGCTCCTGATCTGCTGGGGGGGGGGGGCAGGGGTCGGGGAGCCAGCATGGCCTAGACAGTTCCCAGAGGGTGTCCCGTGGAGCACTAGTTTCTGGGATGTCTGCTTATTCAGACCTTGATTTATAGTGAGGTGGCTCCTTCAGGGCCCTCTGGGCAGGCTCTGACCCTCCCTTCTCTGAAGGTACTCTGACCTCACCTCCCCTCTCCCTGTCATTTTCTCCCCTTTCTTTCTCTTTCTCCCAGGCAGGTGTCCCACTACTGGTGTTTCTGCAGGAAGCAGCAAGCAGAGCCCCAGCCTGGGTCCACAGAACGCCACAGAGAGGGCTACCCTGATGGACACATGCACAGGTGAGGGAGGCAGCCAGGCCCAGAGGGCCATCCTGGGATCAGGGACGTGGGGACAGCTTAGGAATCGGGGCTCCCAAGTCCATCTGCCTGGCTGCTACCCTGGAGGTGTTACTAGGCTTGGGCAGCTTCTAACCATCACAGCTCCCCACCTCCGCGCCTGCTGTGCTCCCTCAGCCCCTCCCTCCTTTGCTCTCCTGGACACACTCTACACCCTGCTCTCTCCTTTCTCTGGTCCCCCCACCTGGAGACCTCTTGAGAACAAGAATTTTATTTTTTAAATTATAGTTGATTTACAATGTTGTGTTACTTTCAAGGGTACAGCAAAGTGATTCAGTTACACGTACATGTTCTTTTTTGTGTTCTTTTCCATTATAGGTTATTACAAGGTAATGAATATAGTTCCATGTGCTATACAGTAGGACCTTGCTGTTTACCTGTTTTATATATAGCAGTGTGTAGCTGCTGGTCCCAAACTCCTAATCTATGCCTCCTTCCGCTCCCTTTCCCCTTTGGTAAACATAAGTTTGTTTTCTGTGTGAGTCTGTTTCTGTTTTGTAAATAAGTTCATTTGTATCATTTTTTAATTTTTTTTTAATTTTATTTTTAAAATTATTTTGGCTGCATTGGGTCTTCGTTGCTGCACACAGGCTTTGCTCTGGTTGCGGCAAGCAGGGGCTACTCTTCGTTGCAGTGCGCGGGCTTCTCATTGCAGTGGCTTCTCTTTGTTTCGGAGCACAGGCTCCAGGCACGCGGGCTCAGTAGTTGTGGCTCGCGGGCTCTAGAGCGCAGGCTCAGTAGTTGTGGCACATGGGCTTAGTTGCTCCACAGCATGTGGGATCTTCCCGGACCAGGGCTCGAACCCGTGTCCCCTGCCTTGGCAGGCGGATTCTTAACCACTGTGCCCGCAGGGAAGCCCCTGTATCATTTTTTTAGATTCCACATATAAGTGATATCATATATTTGTTTTTGTCTGACTGACTTCACTTAATAAGATAATCTGTTGCTCCATGTTGTTGCAAATGGCATTATTTCATTCTTTTTATGGCTGAATAGTATTCCATTATATATATATATATATATATATATATACACATATATATACACACACATATATACATATATATACATACATACCATATCTTCTTTATCCAGTCATCTATTGATGGACATGTAGATTGCTTCCTGTCTTGGCTACTGTGAATAGTGCCGCTATGAACATTGGGGTGCATGTATCCTTTCAAAATAGAGTTTTTTCCGGATATATGCCCAGGAGTGGGATTGCTGGGTCATATGGTAGTTCTATTTTTAGTTTTTTAAGGAACTTCCATACTGTTCTCCATAGTGGCTGTATCAATTTACATTCCCACCAACAGTGCAAGAGGGTTCCCTTTTCTCCACACCCTCTCCAGCAGTTATTATTTGCAGACTTTTTGGTGGTGGTCATTTTGACCAGTGTGAGGTGGTACCTCATTGTAGTTTTGATTTGCATTTCTCTAATAATTAGCAATGTTGAGCATCTTTTCATGTGCCTGTTGGCCATCTGTATGTCTTTGGAAAAATGTCTGTTTAGGTCTTCTGCCCATTTTTTTGATCGAGTTTTTTTTTGTTATTGAGTTGGATAAGCTGTTTGTATATTTTGGAAATTAAGCCCTTGTCAGTCGCAATGTTTGCGAATATTTTCTCCCATTCCATAGGTTGTCTTTTTGTTTATGGTTTCCTTTGCTGTGCAAAAGCTTTTAAGTTTGATTAGGTCCCATTTGTTTATTTTTGCTTTTATTTCTTTTGCTTTGGGAGACTGACCTAAGAAAACATTGCTACAATTTATGTCAGAGAATGTTTTGCCTACGTTCTCGTCTAGGAGTTTTATGGTGTCCTGTCTTACGTTTAAGTCTTTGAGCCATTTTGAGTTTACTTTTGTGTATAGTGTGAGGGAGTGTTCTAACTTCATTGATTTATATGTGGCTCTCCAGCTTTCCCAGCACCACTTGCTGAAGGGACTGTCTTTTCACCCTTGTATATTCTTGCCTCCTTTGTCTAAGATTAATTGACCATAGGTGTGTGTGTTTATTTCTGGGCTGTCTATTCTGTTCCATTGATCCATATGTCTGTTTTTGTGCAAATACCATGCTGGGGTTTGGGGTTTTTTTGAATTTTATTTATTTTTTGATACTGCAGGGTCTTATTATCCATTTTATACATATTAGTGTATATATGTCAATCCCAATCTCCCAATTCATCCCACAACCCTCCACGCACCACCCCCCACCGCTTTCCCCCCTTGGGTCCATACGTTTGTTCTCTACATCTGTGTCTCTATTTCTGCCCTGCAAACCGGTTCATCTGTACCATGTTTCTAGGTTCCACATTAACATACGATATTTGTTTTTCTCTTTCTGACTTACTTCACTCTGTATGACAGTCTCTAGATCCATCCACATCTCTACAAATGACCCAATTTCGTTCCTTTTTATGGCTGAGTAATATTCCATTGTATATATGTGCCACATCTTCTTTATCCATTTGTCTGTCGATGGGCATTTAGGTTGCTTCCATGACCTGACTATTGTAAATAGTGCTGCAATGAACATTGGGGTGCATGTGTCTTTTTGAATTATGGTTTTCTCTGGGTATATGCCCAGTAGTGGGACTGCTGGGTCATATGGTAGTTCTATTTTTAATTTTTTAAGGACCGTCCATACTGTTCTCCATAGTGGCTGTATCAATTTACATCCCCACCAACAGTGCAAAAGGGTTCCCTTTTCTCCACACCCTCTCCAGCATTTACTGTTTGTAGATTTTTTGATGATGGCCATTCAGACTGGTGAGAGGTGATACCTCATTGTAGTTTTGATTTGCATTTCTCTAATAATTAGCGATGTTGAGCAGCTTTTCATGTGCTTCTTGGCCATCTGTATCTCTTCTTTGGAGAAACGTCTATTTAGGTCTTCTGCCCATTTTTTGGTTGGGTTGTTTTTTGACTATTGAGCTGCATGAGCTGTTTATATATTTTGGAGATTAATCCTTTGTCCGTTGATTCATTTGCAAATATTTTCTCCCATTCTGAGAGTTGTCTTTTCGTCTTGTTTGTAGTTTCCTTTGCTTTGCAAAAACTTTTGTTTCATTAGGTCCCATTTGTTTATCTTTGTTTTTATTTCCATTACTCCAGGAGGTGGATCAAAAAAGATCTTGCTGTGATTTATGTCAAAGAGTGTTCTTCCTGTGTTTTCTTCTAAGAGTCTTATAGTGTCTGGTCTTATATTTAGATCTCTAATCCATTTTGAGTTTATTTTTGTGTATGGTGTTAGGGCGTGTTCTACTTTCATTCTTTTACATGTAGCTGTCCAGTTCTCCCAGCACAACTTATTGAAGAGACTGTCTTTTCTCCATTGTATGTCCTTGCCTCCTTTGTCATAGATTAGTTGACCACAGGTGCGTGGGTTTATCTCTGGGCTTTCTATCCTGATCTATATTTCTGTTTCTGTGCCAGTACCATATTGTCTTGATTATTGCAGCTTTGTAGTATAGTCTGATTCCTCCAGCTCTGTTTTTTTCCCTCAAGACTGCTTTGGCTATTTGGGGTCTTTTGTGTCTCCATACAAATTTTAAGATTTTTTGTTCTAGTTCTGTAAAAAATGCCATTGGTAATTTGATAGGGATTGCATTCAATCTGTAGATTGCTTTGGGTAGTATAGTCATTTTCACAGTATTGATTCTTCCAATCCAAGAATATGGTATATCTCTCCATCTGTTTGTATCATTTTTAATTTCTTTCATCAGTGTCTTATAGTTTTCTGCATACAGGTGTTTTGTCTCCCTAGGTAGGTACCATGCTGTTTTGATTACTGTAGCTTTGCAGTATTGTCTGAAGTCTGGGAGGGTTATGCCTCCAGCTTTGAGGAACAAGAATATTAATTCTTGGCTTTGTCTCACCAGGGCCCAGCAGTGTCAACTGGCCTAGGCTCAGGGTTGGTGACCAGGAAGTGTGTGGTGGATGAGAATCTGGCTGGCCTCCCACCCACTGGCCACCTCTTTCTTGGGCTCCAGGCCCCTCTGTTCTGAAGAGTTCAGGCCACGTTTGGGGGAGGGCTCGTATTCAGTTGCCTGTTGTTGCTGTTGTTGAATTGTCACATGACCTGTGCTAACAACCAGGCCATCTTCCCTTGGCAAAGACACATGCCATTTCAAGCTTTTCCCCATCATACTCTACCCTAAGGTTCTGGTTCAGCACTGGGAGCTTGGGGAGAACATGACCGTGGCTCCCCCAAACACACGTATACCTGCTCTCCTGGGAAGTCACAGAACCCCCGTGTCAGGTGGTTCAGCCACCCTGTGTCCCTGCACATCATCCCTTGGGGGGTGAGTTGGGGATGACCCAGAGGCGCAGCCATGGAGCCACCCTTCGGGCCCAGTACTTCCAGACCACCGTCTCCCTCCCGTCTGACCCTAATCCTGACCAGCTCCAGCCCAGACAGCACTCTTCAGTCTCACAACTTGGGGCTAAATTTTAGCAAATGCTACCATACACAGAGTGTGGAGCAAAACAGGTTACTAAAAACAGTCCATTCAGAAAAGGAATAAAGAGAAAGCACCCTGTCTGGGTTGCTGGCCTGAGCATATACTATGAGATGTACGGCCTGAAGGGCGGTGAGGCTGAGGGTGGGGTCCCAGTGTCAGAGTGGTGACCAGCATCTATGCCAGGGGACTGAGCTTCTTGGTTAGGACGTCTGGCAGCCCAGGTTCTGCCTTCCGGGAAGACTTCTGGGCACTCTGGGCTGGAGGTGCCTGTTGGGGGCAGCCTGTGCATTCCAGGATGTTGAGCAGCCTCCCTAGCTTTTCCCCACTAGGTGCCAGGAGCGCCCCCTCCCCACTGTGACACTGGAAGTGTTTTCAAACGTGGCCACACGTGCTTGCTCTGCTGCCAACCACTTCTCTCTGCATTCCAGGCCATGAGGCCATACCAGGGGGTCACCAGAGCCTGGGGGTCTGTCTCCCCCCCACCTCGTGAGACCAGGCAGACTGAGGTCAGAGGCTTGGGCCTTTTCTGGAGTCACAGGGAAGCCTGCTGATTAGCTCTCCCCCAGTCCCTTGTCCATTCCTGTGACCACAGGTGTTAGAAGTCGGGGAGGAGAGCTGGGCAGGAGGAGGACAGGCGGGATAATGGGTGTCTGCTGCCCACTGGCGTCTTACCATTTACTGTCATCATGTGGCTCTCCCGTGCCATCTGTGTGTCGTTAGCAGAGTTCTGCGTTGTGCATCTCTGCCCCTGTTTTCCAGCTTTTCTAGCACAGGCACCGAGTGGTGGCCCGGCTTCCTGCTACGCTGCTTCGGTGGCTGAGAAAGGGGCTCAGAGCCCAGGGCTGATGCCACGGCAGGCAACCTTAGAAGAAAGGGGACGCCGTGGACAGGCTGTGCCAGGACTGTTACGGGGGCCTCCCCAGGCACTGCGGTTTCCAGACCCTTGTGGGAATGAGGAAGCTGGAGAGAGGCCCAGAGATTCCCCTCGGGGACCAGTTGTTCATGAGGAAACTGGAGGGCAGAATGGCCATGAGGACAGTGTGTCCGGGTCAGAGGTCACCCTGAATGCAGCCTCCACGGCCAATAGGAGAAGCCACTGGAAAGGACAGCCTTACCGATGCAGCACTTGCGACAGGAGCTTCAAATGCTATTCGGATGTGGTGAAACACCAGAGCATTCACTCTGGGGAGAAACCCTACGAGTGCAGCGACTGTGGGAAGGCCTTCATCCACAGCTCCCACGTCGTCAGGCACCAGCGCATTCATAATGGGGAGAAGCCTTACGTTTGTAAGGAGTGTGGGAAAGCCTTCAGCCAGAGCTTCAACCTCATTAGACACCAGAGAATCCACACGGGAGAGAAGCCCTATGAATGTGCTGAGTGTGGCAGGTCCTTCAGTCAGAGGTCAGACGCCATTAAGCACCAGAGAATTCACACTGGTGAGCGGCTGTATGAATGCAGCGAGTGTGGGAAAACCTTCATCCACAGCTCAAACGTCGTCCGGCACCAGAGAATTCACCACGGAGAGAATCCTTACGAATGCAAAGAGTGTGGGAAAGCCTTCAGCCAGAGCTCCAACCTCATTCAGCACCAGCGGGTCCACACCGGGGAGAAGCCCTATGCCTGCCAGGAGTGTGGGCGCGCCTTCAGCCGCAGCTCCTTCCTCAGCGAGCACCGGCGCATCCACACTGGGGAGAAGCCCTACGAGTGTGGCGAGTGCGGCCGTGCCTTCAGGGCCCTGTCGGGCTTCTTCCGGCACCAGAGGATCCACTCTGGGGAGAAGCCTTTCCACTGTGCCAGGTGTGGCAGGGCCTTCCGCCTGAGCTTTCATCTCATCCAGCACCAGCGAGTTCACGGCACGGAGTGAGCCTGTTGGGGGGTGAATGTGGAGTGGAAAATTGAGTAAATAAGATTGGAGTGTGGGTACAACGCCCTTCACTTTTTGCCCATGCCCCCAGCTTTGTGTACTTCACCCCACAGGAAGAGGATAAAACTGTCTTGGTGGTCTCCAAGCCTGCCCGTGGAGGCCTGCAGTTTGTCTACCGCCCCCTGGCCAGGAGCACCAGAAAGGAAAGAGGAGCCTTGGGGAAGGAGACGTGATGGCAACGTGTGCCTCGGAAGTTAATTTATTTCATTTTCACAGCACTGGGTTTTTCCTGAAGTATAATTTACATACAGTGGAACGCATAGATCTTAAGTGTTTCGTTTTATGAGTTTCAACAAGTACAATGTGCTTTGACCTTTACGCCCACCACACTCTCAAGATGTAGACTATTTCCATCACCCCAGAAAGTCTCCTTATGCCCCTTCAAGTCAGCCCTTTATCCTCAGAGGCAACCAGTGATCTCGTTTCTGTCACTATAGTTTTGCTTGTTCTAGAATGTTATATAAATAGTGATATAATTTATACTCTTTTATGTCTTTTTCCCTTTGCTTAATGTTTTTTGAGGTTTATCCATGTATCAGTAGGTTTTGGGGTTTTTTTTGGGTTTTTTTTCAGTTTCTTAGCTCTTTTGAAAAGTCAAGAATCACTTTCTACCCTGTATCAAAGCTATATGCTTATGTCTGTGTCTTTCTATCAAAGTATGAGCCCCTGTAGCTAGAATTATTTTAGCACAGCCCCGGATACAGCATGTGCACTCCACAAAAAAATAAGTACATGAACTATGCAGGGGAGTTTATGAAAGACAGGCATAGAGGAAAGACCACAGGCTTGGCCGGAAGGAGGAGGTACTGATTCACTTGTTTTCACGCCATTTCGGAGTATACAGAACTCTTCTCAGGCTCAGGAAGGTAGTATAAGATAAAGCAAGTTTAAGATGTTTGTACTTCCAACAGACATTTCCTAAGCACTCAGCTGTCCAGGCTCTTATGCCACTGTTGTGGGAAACACAAAGCCACTGTGATGGCTGCATTCAAGGACTTTGTAGGTAAAAGTCCAATAACAGAAGTATATAGAGAGGGAACTAGTGACACAGGAGAGCAGTAAACAAGACTGGGGCAAGGGGAAAACTGGGGTGAACACCCAGGGGAGGGGATTCCTGAGCAGATGGATTAAATGTTGTGTACAAAGCAAAGGTCAGGGCACACTAGGGGAATGTGAAGAGCATAAGAAATGTGCTCACCCATAGGACCTTCCAATTCGTAGCTGGGAGATTAGACAAAAAGGGTATGTAAAACAGTGGTCTAGGTAAGCTCACTGCTCATGATCTGATATTTCATATCACAGTACAGTAGTGTTATAGATACCTACAAATGCTATTTGCCAGATAGGAAGGGAGAGGTGTCTTTGTTGGGGATGATACTCTGTACATATCATAAAACTCTGCTGTAACAATCTGAGTGAGGTCATGTTATTGAAAGTTTACTGTAATGACTAAGACAAATACGAGCAGTCACCTGGCCACAAGTCCTGGAGGTCCAGCTGCAGCACCCAAATCCGTCCTAGTCAAGCTGTGGTTTGGCACCACTTCGTGGGAACTGTCTGCTCTACTTTAACTACTGACTGAATTATTTGGGTCCTGTAGCTGGCTGGGACTTCCAAAATAGTAGCTCAGTTCTAGGGCTCTTGTTGGCACCTATTTCTTTTATGGTGTGAGCTTAGGCCACAGGGTTGTGCAGCCTGTAGGGGCAGAGTTGCCCTCAGAGTGCATTCAGTGGCACCACAGCTATTGGGCTGCTGACTCTTGGGCCAAGGTAAGGTGGAAAGCTAAGCCTGGCACTCCCATGCTAAGCCAAGACCCAGGTTTGTGCCTCCCAGGTAGCTCTTTTTGGAGGAAAACTTTCCCTACTTAGACCCTGTAGTGTCCCTGATCATGAGATCAAAGCAATGAGCTTACAGAAATCATCAAGTACACAGGAAGGTGAGTCTCATTGACTGGGGGTCAACAAAATCAGCAAAGAACAGATATAAAACCACAAAAACTGCAGATACTGAAATTGCCAGATAATGCAGGCAAGAGAATAGTTATGCATGAAGTGTTTAAAAAAATCAGACACCTTCCCACTAAAATCTGGAACAAGGCAAGGATGCCCACTGTCACCATTTCTATTCAACAGATAGATAGTACTGGAAGTCCTAGCCACAGCAGTCAGACAAGAAAAAGAAATAAAAGGTATCCAAATTACAAGGGAAGAGAAAAAATTGTCATTATATGCAGATGACATGATAACTGTATATAGAAATCCCTAAAGAGTCCACACAAAAACTACTAGAACTGATAAACAAATTCAGCAGGGTAGCAGAATACAATATCAACATACAGAAACCTGTTGCATTTCTTTACACTAACAATGACATATTGGAAAGTAAAAAAAAAAAAAAATCCCTTTTAAGATGGCATCAAAAAAAAAAACTTAGGAATAAACCTGACCAAGGAGGTGAAAGACTTATATGCTGAGAACTATGAAACATTGATAAAGGAAACTGAAGGTGATTTAAAATGGAAAGACATGCTTTTGGATTGGAAAAATTAATATTGTTAAAATGGCCATACTACCCAAAGCAATCTACAGATTTAATGCGATCCCTATCAAATTACCCATGACGTTTTTTCGCAGAACTAGAATAAGTAATCCTAAAATTTATACGGAACCATGAAAGACCAGAATTGCCAAAGCAGTCCTGAGGAAAAAGAACAAAGCAAGAGGCATAACCCTCCCAGACTTCAGGTAATACTAAAAAGCTACAGTAATCAAACAACATGGTATTGGCACAAAAACAGACATACGGATCACCAGCATAGAGAGCCCAGGAATAAACCCACACACCTACCGTCAATCTTCGACAAAGGAGGCAGAAATATACAATGTAGAAAAGACAGTCTCTTCAGCAAGTGGTGTTGGGAAAGTGGGACAGCTGCATGTAAATCAATGAAGTTAGAACACTCCCCCACACTACACACAAAAATAAACTCAAAATGGCTTAAAGACATATAAGACACGACAACATAAAACTCCTAGAAGAAAACAGGCAAAACATTCTGACATAAATCATAGCAACGTTTTCTTAAGTCAGTCTCCCAAAGCAAAAGAAATAAAAGCAAAAATAAACAAATGGGACCTAATCAAACGTAAAAGCTTGAAAGCACAGCAAAGGAAACCATAAACAAAACAAAAAGACAACCTATGGAATGGGAGAAAATATTTGCAAATGTTGTGACTGACAAGGGCTTAATTTCCAAAATATACAAACAGCTCATCCAACTCAATAACAGAAAAAATAACTCAATCAAAAAATGGGCAGAAGACCTAAACAGACATTTCTGCAAAGACACACAAATGGCCAACAGGCACATGAAAAGATGCTCAACATCTCTAATTATATTAGAGAAATGCAAATCAAAACTACAATGAGGTAACAACTCACACTGGTCAGGAAGACCATCATCAAAAAGTCTACAAATAATAAATACTGGAGAGGGTGTGGAGAAAAGGGAACCCTCCTACACTGTTGGTGGGACTACAAATTGGCTTCCATACTATGGAACACAGTATGGAGGTTCCTTTAAAAACTAAAAATAGAGTTACCATATGATCCAGAAATCCCACTCCTGGGCATATATCTGGAGAAAACTAATACCAAAGGATACATACATCCCAATGTTCATAACAGCACTATTCACAATAGCTAAGACATAGAAGCAACCTAAATGTCCATCAACAGGTGAATGGATAAAGAAGATGTGGTATTAGGTTGGCCAAAATGTTCATTCAGGTTCGTCCATAACATCCGAATGAACTTTTTGGCCAACCGAAAATATATATATATATATATATATATATGTGTGTGTGTGTGTGTGTGTATGTATATATACACACACGCACACACACACAATGGAATATTACTCAGCCATAAAAGAGAATGAAATACTGTCATTTGCAGCAACATGGGTGGACCTAGAGATTATCATACTAAGTGAAGTAAGTCAGGAAGAGAAAGACAAATACCATATGATATCATGTGGAATCTAAAAAAAAAAAAAATACAAATGAACTTATTTACAAAACAGAAATAGACTCACAGACATAGAATACAAACTTATGGTTACCAAAGTTAGGGAGATAAATTAGGAGTTTGGGATTAACATATACACACCACTATATATAAAATAAACAACAAGGTCCTACTGTATAGCACAGGGAACTATATTCAATATCTTGTAATAAACTATAATGAAAGAGAATATGAAAAAACGTGTGTGTGTGTGTGTGTGTATGTATATATATATATATATATATATATATATATAAAAAGTGTAAATCACTTTGCTGTACACCAGAAACAAACACAGCATTGTAAATCAACGATACTTCCATTTTAAAAAAAGAATAAAAAAGAAGACAGACACAGTGACAAGAAAGCAATAAGAGACTACCACTCATGAAAAGGCAGGCTTTTAAAGTAGAACTTTTAGGGGCTTCCCTGGTGGCGCAGAGGTTGAGAATCTGCCTGCCAATGCGGGGGACACAGGTTCGAGCCCTGGTCTGGGAAGATCCCACGTGCTGCGGGGCAACTGGGCCCATGAGCCACAACTACTGAGCCTGCGCGTCTGGAGCCTGTGCTCTGCAACAAGAGAGGCCGCGATAATGAGAGGCCCGCACACCGCGATGAAGAGTGGCCCCCGCTCGCCGCAACTAGAGAAAGCCCTCGCACAGAAACGAAGACCCAACACAGCCAAAAAATAAATAAATAAATAAATAAATTTTTAAAAAAATAAAGTAGAACTTTTAGAAATGAAAATTATAATCACTGAAATAGAATTCAATTGGTAGGTTAAGTAGCAGATTAGACACAGCTGAAGGAAGCATTAGTGTAGTGGAAGAAACATGCATGGAGACCCAGGATACCACAGGGACGAGGAGATGGGAAACATGAAGGAAATGTTCAAAGATTTGTAGAAGAGAATAAGGTCTGACGTAGATGTGACAAGAATCCCAGGAGGAGAGAGTGAAGGAGAGGAGATACAGCAAGACCCTACACTGACCCCTGTGAGTATGCAGATCCTCTCCCACAGGCCATCCAGGCAGAGAAACAACAGCCAACCCCATCTGGTGAAGGTGAGTGTCTGCATCCCCAGATTTAACCTCAACCAGTCTCCCCATAATCAGGCCAATGAAACAATCAATTAAAGGAGAGAATGTTGAAATTGTTTTCTATGTCCTGGAAGTTCCAGCCATTCTCAAGACCCAGAATCATCATCTTCAATGTTTAAGCCAGAGTGGACAACTGCCAGCAAGTCGTGCCAACCTACAGCTGAGAATGGAGGGCCTGACTGCTTGGATGGACTTCCACAACTTCTGGTGGCCCCTGTGCCACAATCACAGTACTGTGACTCTGCACTTTACACCCCACTCACAGCGTTCCAGCAAGGCTTCTCTGTATTTAATGAAAAACATAAATTCACAGATGCAAGAAGTATAATGATATGAAGCAGCATAAATAAAAAGAAATCCACACCTGGACACAACACAATGAGAACACAGACCAGCAAGACAAAGACCTTGAGGAGCCAGAGAAAGACACCATCACCAGCAATCACAGTCACACCATCACCACCATCACAGTCACACTATCACACTGCTCAAGGCGACAGTAAGAGACAGAAGACAGTGGATTCGTGTCTTCAGTGCATTGAGAGAAAACACCTGTCCATCTAGAACTGCACGCCCAGCAAAATTATTTTTTATAGATAAGGTGAAAACAGACACTTATAAATAAGTAAAATCTGAGGCAGTTCTTCATTAAGCAATTTTCACTGAAAGGACTTCTAAAGTTTGTACTACAAAAAGAAAGAAAATGATTTCAGAATGATAGCCTTCGATACAAGATGGAGTTGGAGCAAAGAAGAAGATCAATGTGAGTGTAAACCCACACTGTGTGTGAGGACGTCCACTGGGCCCTGCACGGGGGCAGAAGGGACTTTCAGGTTCTAAGATCCTCCTTTGTTGGGAAGGGCTGTAACACACTTTAATTTTAGGCTTTAAATATGCATAGTATAGTTTAACCTTAATTACTAAATATAAACGGTGTATATGTTTCCAGTCCAATAGAAAAAAAATGCAATAATTTAAAATGAACAAAAACTTACTATATCAACTAAAAAATAAGTAGGAAAAGAAAAATCTGAAAAAAGCTAATCAGAGTAAGATGGTAGAAACCACCCAAATAGGTTCATAATCACAGTAAACCTAACTAGATGAAATGTCCAGTTAAAACAGTAAGGTTGGTAGGAGGGGCCTGTAATTAAGAACCACGGTACCTGTGAAGACAAAGTAGGCAGAGGCAGGAGTCCACCAAGGGGCCAAGGGGCCTCCGGAGGTGAGACGCCCGCCAATTTGCTGTGCGAAGTTCTGGGAAGGCTCCATGACTGGAGATGGCGGGTCTGCAGGGTCCTCACCAGAGAACAGGAACCATCTCGGAGAAACAACAAAGTCCTGCCATAAGGACCAACCTCAGTGGCAACTGCATTCAGCTGCTCCAGAGGCAGCAAGGCTCCCCTGGGCTCAGAACGCCCCCACCCCGTCTCCATGGATGGAAGGCCACCACCAGACGGCTGAGGAGGTTCTCAATGCACGTGCGAGGTCAATCCAAAGAAAAGGAGCTTTTTACAAACTCAGAGGAAACAGAGATAGTGCAAGAAATGTAGAAAAGGTGAGCGAGATGGTAGTTAGTAACCTCAAGGAGATCAAGAAGGAATGGTGTCCACTAAAAGAGAACAGAATAGGGGATTTACTTGGTGGTCCAGTGGTTAGGACTCCACGCTTCCGCTGCAGGTGGCACAGGTTCGATTCCTGGTCAAGGAACGAAGATCCCGCATGCTGTGCACTGCAGCAAAAAAAGAAGAGAACAGAACAGTATTTTAAAAGGAACAATTCAAAAGAAAGAAACAAATCTTAAAAACATGTGATAAGTAAAATTAAAAACAAATTAGGGGGGACTTCCCTGGTGGTCCAGTGGTAAAGAATCTGCCTTCCAATGCAGGCGACGCGGGTTCGATCCCTGGTCGGGGAACTAAGATCCCACATGCTGCGAGGCAACTAAGCCTACACGCCACAACTACTGAGCTCACGTGCCTCAACTAGAGCCCACATGCCGCAAGCTACAGAGCCCACGCACCCTGCAGCCTGTGCACCACAACCAGAGAAGAAAAAACCCACATGCCACAACTAGAGAGAAACCCACACACCACAACGAAGAGCCCGCGCGCCACAATGAAAGATCCCGCATGCCACAACTAAGACCCGACGCAGCCAAAAATAAAACTTAAATAAATAAATCAATCTAAACACACACACACACACACACACACACACACACACAAATTAGGGGACTTCTCTAGTGGCGCAGTGGTTAAGACTGTGCTCCCAGTGCTGGGGGCCCGGGTTTGGTCCCCGGTCAGGGAACTAGATCCCACATGCGTGCTGCAACTAAGGAGCCCTCGAGCTGCAACTAAGATCCGGTGCAACCAAATAAAAATAAATATTTTTTTAAAAAATTAGTAAGACGGTTGAGAGGTAAAGTTGAGAAAATCTTTTTAAAAGAATAAAAAGACAAGGAGGTGGATGATAAGATAGAAAGATTAAGACAAACAGGAGTTCTAGGGGGAAGAAAAGGAAACAAAATGGTGAGAATGAAATTATCAGAGAAATAATCTTAATTTTTCCCCAGAACTAAGAGACATGAATCACCAGAGCAAAAGCACCTCCCAGTACCCTCCACAAACAACAAAGGAAAACTGGTGCCGAGTCTCGACGTGGAGAACACAAGAGTATCAGTGGCGCGACCTTAGAGGGGGCAGGCCAGACAGCAGAGGCCATGGAGCACCGGGAATCAGATCCCGGGGACTTCCCAACAGCACGTCCCGAGTCGGAAGACAATGGAACAATGCTTTTGAGAGTTACAACTGAAAATAATTTGCAACCTGTAAGTTTACGCGTATTGAGTTGTGAGTCCAGTGTGACAGTCGGATAACAATATTTTCAGACATGCAAACTGAAATTTTTTCACTGCTGTTCATGAAAGTTTTTTTCAGGAGGCTACAAAAAGAAGACCCCCAAACACACTAGGAGCTGGGAGACAGGGGTGGGGGCGGGTCCGGTAAACAGGGAATCCACTGCAGACAGTGGCGAGGGCAGGGGGAGCCCCAGGGAATGACACGGATCTGCAGACTTGGGACCACTTAGTTTTCTACACTCCACGCTGTAGCCACGATTACTTACTTTTCCTTCCACACAAAACATGCCCACCCCTAAGGCACCCGGAAGTCCCATCCAAAGGCTCTTCTCTGGTGAGTTTCACCTGGTCTGGGTGTAGATGAGATGCCTCTTGAGCCAGAGACCTATAAACTACAAAGAAAAATTATCTGCCCCCCAACCTAGAATTTGAAAAAAGACACCTCCCAGCCCCTGCCCACCTCCAGCTCCAGGAGCCTGCAGGCAGACCGCAGGCCTGGCTGCGGCAGGGACGTCCCTCCCACCCCGCATCACTGACGCTCCCGTCCATCCTCAGCCACGCCCACATGTCCCTGGCCACTGAGTGCCACACCCCCACCCGAGATCTTTCCCCGTGACTCCAAAACCGGCCCCTGAGGGTGCGCCGCACCAGGCGGCCTGAGGGCACAGACACCACAACTCCTGCCGGAACTCAGGACAGCCCCACGTGCTGCCAGCTGCGCTCTCGGGGACACGTGGACTCCACCCACCCACCAGGAGAGACAGGCTCAGTGGCACTCAGGGCCCCGCCGTCCCATCTGTTGAGAGAACAGGTGCAGCGTGTCTGAGGGGGTCCCTGGCCGGTGCTGGGGCAGTTTGGGAGTGGGAGGCATAGGCCTCTCACGGGACAGTCGGGCCCTCCCCAAGTCAGGGCCTGGGACCAGGCACGCAGCCACGCCAGCTCCCAGCCAGGCCAGGGGACACCTGATGGGGGAGGGGACACTTGAAAGCACCCGGCCGGGCGTCCGCCACCTTCTGTGTGATGACACAAAAGACACGACTTTGTACAAAATTCCCCAATCTGCTTTAATGGTGAAAAAAAATAAGTTCCAACGAGGCACAGAGATGCTCATTTAGAATTCAAAGTCTTTGCCTGCCATGTCGAGAGCCCAGGCGAACTTCTCCCTCTGTGTCTTGTTGTAGATCTTCTCCACGGGCACCCCAAACCTCTTACACCTGCCAAGAGGAGACCAGGGTTCTTGGGAGGAGCGGGACAGAGGTCGGGGCACCAGGCTGCCCAACCTGCTCCTCCTGGGCACGCCACCCACAGCACGGCCACCAGCCCAGGGCAGCAGGGAGGCAGGAGGACAGGGAGGAGGCAGTGTCCCCCCGTGCAGCCCAGGTGTCCTCCGGGCAGGGTGCTCAGGGAACGCTTACGGGGCACACAGGCGACCCAGTCACCCCACCCGCAGTGGGCAGGCTGGGCTCTCTGTGGCTGGGTGGGCAGCTCGGGGTCCCACCCCAGCCTTCCACGGCCCCAGAGCTCTCGGGCAGAGAGGACCAGTGACCCAGGACTCAGCATTAGACACACCAGCCAGTCGGGTCCCATCACAGGAAGGACCTGTGCTGACCACAGGGCCCAGGGGACTGAACTGGGGCCGCTCAGGGGTCCAGTCCCCTCCTCGGGGCCGCGAGTGGGCACGGCGGCCTGGCCCACGCACCAGGCGACACTGATCCGGGGGTCCAGGTAGTTGAGCTTGGACGTGCCCAGGGCCACCTGCTTGCCCTCCTCCTTGTCCGTGGCCTGCATGCTCAGCCTCCTGAGCTGCTCCTCCAGCTTCTCCAGCAGCCGTCCCCTCTTCTCCAGGAAGCTGGCGAGAGAAGGAGGGGCACAAGCCCCCATGCTGGCACCACCCAGCTCCACTCAGGCCAGGCGAGCCCAGTGATGGGGGAGTCCCAGGGGGCTGGAGCACAGGGCAGACCACCCTCGGCACGAAGCAGGGACCATCCGTCCAGACCTGACTTCACAGGAAGCACCCAAAGGCCACAAGCGAACAGAAAAGGGGGCAAAGGACAGAATCAAATACAAAAGCCTTTTCACATCTGTGAAAGATGCTCAGTCCTTATTCCTACTGTTTCAGAGAAAAGCTGATTTATCAAGGCAGGACCCTCCTTTCACCCTCCACACGCCCTTCCTGAGACGCCAGACAGGGCACCCTGCAGAGGGCACGGGACAGGCCCAGCCACGACATCCATGTGCACGTGAACTTCGACCCCAGTCCTTGTTCCAGGAACCCCGGCTCCGAATCCACCTGGACACGTGTGGAAGGACCGCGGGTGGAGGAAACGCCGCAAAGCCTGCGCGGCCCCGACAGACACTACAGCGGAGCGTGAGGCGGTGTCTGTCCCCAGGCTGTGCACAAGGGTGGGCGCAGCCCCAGGCACCGCTCTGCAGTGGCCGCCAGAGCGCCAGCCGAACGCCAAGGTGCCAGCGGCAAACGGCAGGCGGCTGCTGATGCCACCAAGCGGGGAGGGGCAGGGGCGCCTCGAGTCCTCCTGGAAGACACACGAGGCTTCCCAGCAGCCGCCTCTGGGGAGCCTCATTTTCCACTGAACATGAATACCCTTCGGTCTAATGGCTGGACATTCTCACACACACACCCCACGACTAAAAAGCACCTGCCTGCACCTGAGGAAACTTTCATGCTTTCACAGCCACAGCAGCCGCGAGTAAAAGGGGGCACCCCGCTAGAAACAAGGAAGATGAGGGAAACCACAGACGACTGTGTCCTGGTGGGGCAGACCAGCTCCCGGGAGACACGCCACCAGAGCTGATGCGACAGGGAACACGGGCAAAGCGACTACTCAGCAATTTAAAAACTTCCCACAAAGAATAGCCCAAGTCCAGAGGCGTTCACTGGTGAATTCTACCAAATGGTTAAAGAAGAATTAACTCCAACTCTTCACAAACTTTCACAAAAGAGAAAAGGAGAGAACGCTTCCCATGTCCCTCCGAGACCAGCATCACCCTGACACTGAACCAAAGACATCACCAGAAAGCCACACACCATTATCCAGTGTAAATACAGAAGCAAAAATCCTCATCACAGCAGCAGCAAGCCTAATCTGGGATGTACAGAAGAGATTCTGCACCACGACCAAACAGGATTTACCCCTGGGATGCAAGAATGTAACACCCGAAATCCAATTAGCGCAACACAGCACCGTCTCAATAGATACAGGAAAAGCATCTGACAAGATCCAACACCTTCCAGGAAAAAAGCAAACTCGATAAAAGGTATAGAAGGGCACATCCTCACCTTGATAAAAGCACCTAAGAAAACCCACAGCTGACATCCTCCTCAACAGTCAAAGCTCTGCCCGTGAGGTGAGAACAAGACTAGGGGCCTACACACATCACCTGTCCTCAACACTGCGCTGGAGGTTCCAGCCAGAGCATCAGGCAAGAAAAAGAAGTAAAAGGCATCCAGGTTGGAAAGGAAGACGCAAACTATCTCTACCTGAGGATGACATGATCTTAAACCCTAAGGAATCCGCCAAGAAACTGCTAAGGCAAACAGGTGAGTTCAGTGGGGTGCAGGGTGTGAGACCAACCCACACGCATCAACTCTACTTCTATGTGGTCTGCACAGGACGAGTCAACACAGCAGGCCCGACCAAGCCTGGAGAGAAAGGCCTGCCTACAAGGCTGGATGTCGGGAGGGCGCCCATCTCCCTAACCAGTAAGAAAAGAGAGGCTCACGGAGCCCAAAGTTGTGTACCAACAGTACAGGTCACGCTGAACTCCTGCTTTCCTCCGGAGCCTGGAAGGTTGGGATGTGCCAGGCAGAGGGTGCCCACGTGACCTTTCACTGTACGAAGTCACAGCCGTGACCGTGCAGGGTCCTGTGAGTCCTACGGAATCATCGAACCTACAGGGGGTCTGGGGAGTCAGTGGGAAAGTGGGATTCGCTAGCACTCGGACCCATGAAACACGGCAAGAACACTGTTCTGGAAAGGAAGGACGAAGGGCTGGGGCAGGACACGCCCTTGGTCCCTGGGTGGCCCAGAGTCTCGCTCGGTGTGCAACAGCAGGAGAGCTGCTGTCTGCTGTGAGAAGGCGAGCCTGGAGATGACAGGTCCAACCCCAGCTGACTGGGCTCGGATCCTCAGGCTGCTTTTGACCACCATGGCTGAAGTGAGGGAGGAAAATACAGCTCAGGTGATGCCTGGGCTTCTGTTCTCCAGGTGGGAGAAAGGACCCAAAAATTCCCAAAATTGAGCTCTGGATGGGCCAAAAATGTTAAAAGTTTACACTGCTCTCCCCTCCAAGCAGAAAAGCCTGGAACAAAGTTTTAGAAAAGACTGCTGCTCTCCCCTCTCCCCCTCCAACCCCCATTCCAGCTGGGATCTTTCCAGGCAGCTGTAACGTTAACCCTGTAAAGGTTTACCTGCTAGGGATTTGAAAAAATTTGCAGTAAGAAAAAGCAGGACAGGGACTTCCCTGGTGGTCCAGTGGGTAAGACTCTGTGCTCCCAACGCAGGGGGCCCGGTTCCATCCCTGGTCAGGGAACTAGATCCCGCATGCGTGCCACAACTAAGAGTCCGCATGCCGCAATGAAGATCCCACGTACCGCAACTATGACCCGGAGCAGCCTAAATAAATTAATTAATATTAAAAAAATAAAAGAAAAAGAAAAACAGTACAATTCTTGCAATGGCTCTGTATTTTGTGGCTACCGCATCTGGACGTAGAGTAAAAAGCTGACGTAAAATGTAAAATGGCTGGAACTTCCCTGGCGGTCCCGCGGTTAAGACTCCGCACTTCCACTGGTCGGGGAACTAAGATCCCACACACTGCACGGCACGGCCAAAAATAAAGGAAAATCCTTGTAACTTCATAAATGCCAGAGGAATCATCGCAATCAGAAAGGATGCCCAGGAAAAGTGCCAAGGGGACTCAACAGCCTTGTTCCGCAGCCTGTGGGAGGGTCAGAATTCAAACTCTGAGTGCAGCAAACACATCTCCATAAACGATGGTTTCTTACTCTGATTTTGCCTATTGACATCTCTGGGGAAGGAGACCACGTGAGGAAGGAGGTTCTCCCGAGAGGGAGACACGTCCTGGAGTCTGGAGAGCTGGGTGGATTTCTAACGCGCTCTCGTGAGATGGGACCCAGGCTGGTGACCTTCTGGCCTGACGTGTGCCCTTTGGAGCAGATCAACTTCTAACCTCCGGATGGACAAGCGACTGAGGGCTCGGGAAGCCTTGTGACTTGGACCTGTGGCGTCTCCACTTTGCTGCTGCAGGAAAGCCGCCGGTCTGCTGGGAATCTCGGGTCTTGCTGCCTGTGCCTGACTCTAGGCAGAAACCCAGCACCGTCTGCAGCAGGAGAGCAAGTGGGACGGAGGCTCCAGGACTGGACCTCAGACCCCAGGGTTGTGGCAGATTCAGGACACCCCTTCATGGGACCCTAACCATGCAGACGTAGCTGCTGGCTGGACCTTGGGGTCACCTGCAGATGCCCCCGGGAAAAGGCCCGTTTTTCCGGCGGGGCAGTCAGAAATCAAGTGCGCCAGGCCGTGTGTCTCTGACGCAGAGACTGCCCGCGGCCCAGGGTGGATCCTGCACGTGTGCCAGCAGGGGGTAGGGGGGCACGTCACAGGGACAGCTGCCCCAGGGATGCCTCGGCGCTCCACCTGAGACTCCCCAGGTAAGGGCAGCCCACAGCAGGGGGGCAGGTGGACCCCCAGATGCAGCCCATCTTGTCGCTGCTGCTCACTGGATCAGCAGGAGGATACAGCCGTGCACACGTGGACGTTACATAAACACGGGAACCTCTGTGAAAACTCCAGAGTCCGTCCCGCCAGCGCCTGGGTGTGGTGTGTTTTTCTCGCCCAGATGCATACAAACGTTTCTCTGTGGCAACACTTCTGCCCCTTGTGCACAAAACTCAGGTGAAAGGTCTGGGAAAGAAAGCAATGCAAAGCTATGATGACTGGCCACGAACATGATTTTGTAACAACGAGGGGGAACACTCCTGAGATCCTGGTCCCTGGGGAGGAGGGCGGCAGCACCGGCTCTGAGCCCAGGAAGTGGGAAGGAGTCGTGCGCAGCGGCCTGAGGACCTGAGAACCGCCCGTGTGTCCTGCCCCTGGGAGGAACCTCAGCTCGATGCCGAGTCCTGGGAATCCTCCTCGCGAATCATGGAACCTGTGGGTGGGCTCGGGGACACGCAACAAAGCCAGCAATGAACAACCCCAAAGTGAAACTAAGAAAACCATTCCATTTACAACAGCAACGAAAATAAAACACTGTCAAATAAACTTAACCCCCAAAAGTGCAAAACTTGTCCTCCAAAACTTTGCTAAAAGAAATGTTAGAAGAACAGTGCATCTGAAAAGACATCCCAGTGTTCACAGGTTGGAAGGCTTGGCCTTGTTAAGAAGGCAGTACTTCCCAAATTGACCTACAGCGTCAACGCATCCCAATCAAAATCCAGGCTGACTTCCCTGCAGAAACTGACCAGCCAACCCTAAAATTCAGATGGAATTTCAAGGGACCCTGAATAGCCAAAACAATCTTTAATGAGAAAACCAAATTGGAGCTCACACTTCCTGATTTCAAACTTACAGGAATCAAGACTGAATGGTACTGGCAGGAAGACAGACAGACAGATGAACGTGAACAGAGCGGAGCCCAGAAACGCCTACCATCAGCTGATCTTCCACAAGGTGTCAAGACCATTCAGCTAGTGGGAGCAGTGCTGGGAAAACTGGGTGTCCACATGAGAAAAAATGAAGTTGAATCCTTACCTCACACCATATACAAAAAATAACTCCAAATGGATCAACTACCTAAATGTAAACATTAAAACTATAAAACTCTTATAAGAAAACCTAGAAATGCATCTTTATGACCTCGGGTCAGGCAAAGCCTTATTAGACGTGATACCTAAAGAATAAGCAACGAAAACTAGACTTACCAAGACTTTTGTGCTTCAAAGGAAACTACCAAAAAAGTAAAAAGACAACACACAGAATTGAAGAGAGTCTTTTCAAATCATATATTTGAGGACTTCCCTGGTGGTCCAGTGGTTAAGACTCCACTCTTCCACTGCAGGGGGCGCAGGTTCGATCCCTGGTTGGGGAAGTTCTGCGTGCCACGTGGTGCGGCCAAAAAAAAAAAAAAAAAAATCATATACTTGAAAAGGTGCTCGTATCTGGAGTGAATAATGAGCTCTTATAACTCAACAGTAAAAAAAACAAAGAACTCAACTGAAAAACCAAAAAAGGATTGAACAGACATTTCTCCAAAGACCACACACAAACGCCCAATAAGCAGAGAAAACATCCTCACACATTGTTAGCCATCGGGGAAACGCAAACCAAACCCACACCCGCTGGGCTGTAACCAAAAAGAGGGAAGACGAGAAAAGTGCCAGCGAGGATGTGGAGAAACTGGGACCCAGTGCACGGCTGGTGAGAACGTGAGCGCGGCGGACAACAGGTGGCGCTTTCTTAAAATGCTAAACCTTGGCGCTACAGAGTAACCCAACAATTCTACGACAAAAGTCACAAAGTGGAAACACCCAAACGTCCAGACACATAGACAGTGAAACGTGGTCTGGCCACACAACGGAATATTCGGCGATTGAAGCACTGACGGGTGGACCTCAGCAACATTACGCTAAACAAAAAAGGCCAGACAAGGTCCACAGATGGTGGGATTCCATTTGTGCGAATGTCCAGGGGCTGGGGGAGGGGAGGGGGTTTGTCTGCAGTGATGGAAACGCTCTAAAATGTACGGTGACGACGGCTGTGCAGCTCTGTGAACGAGCCGGAACCGCTCGCCCGCAGCCAAGAGCCGAGAGCCTCTGAAGGAGAGACCCACGCGGCCCGGAGCTCGGGTGCCCGAGTACAGGCGCTTCTCCTCCTGCACTTCTGCACTGCTTCACCTTTTGGCACAAATATAGTTTGTATTTTTTGAATCAGAAAATATGATTGAAAAGAAAACCAGAGAACTGGGGAAGAGAAAAGCAGGTTCACTGCCAACCCCGTGACTTGGATGGGCTGGGGCCTCCGGACACTTGCCTCTTGGACCTGCTGTCCCCTCTGGATCTGTGGTCGGCCCTTGCCTTCTTCAGCTCTGCCTTGGCCTCGGCCACCTGCTTCACCTTCGCCTCAATCTGCAGAAGAAGAGGGACCCAGTCAGGGCTGCTCCTGCCCTCCCTAGTCCAGCCCCAGGGACCACCGGCCACAGCCTGCAGGCCCGAGGCCCCAAAAGGGCCCAGCTGACCGGGTCCCCTGGGTACCCATCCGCCCAGTCAGGGTGCCGGAGCGCTGGCCCTGATGGGTCACTCTGCGGCCAGGGGACAGGGTGAGGCCAAGAGGCCCCAGACATACCACCTGCTCCAGCCAGACCCGGCCCCCCTGCTCCGCTGACCTCCCTCCTGGGCTAGAGGCCCTTCCACACCAGAAGGCCGCGCAGGACAGCCTCTGGCCCTCCCTTAGCCGGCTCTCCCCTCCTGGCCAGCACCTGGCCCCGGGCACCCTGATGTGCCCAAGCACCTCCGAGGGCCGTGCGGTCCCAGGGAGGGCAGAGGAGGGGAGCCGCACAGTCGCCCCCAGAGGCCCTCCCGCCACGCCCGCCACGCACCTTCGACCGAAGGGTCTGCATCGACTTCTCGAAGGTCTTGGGAGTTGCCCGCTGATGGTTGCAGAGAACGGCAACGGCCCGATTTGCTCGGTTGTAAGACAGGATCTTCGCGGCTACGCCGTCTTCAGCTAGAAAACAAGAGCCTGTTACACAGCGGCAGCCACAGGCCAACAGCCGCCGCCGCCCCGAGGAAGGACCTCACAGGACAGGGCTCAGGGTCCGCACCTAGCCCAAGGGCCTCACGACAGGGGCAGAGAAGAGGCCTCCCCAGAGCCCCCCGAGAGCATCGGGCCCACGTCCAGGAGCCCCCGCTGGGGGTGGGAGTGGCAGGAAGAGGGTGGGTTCCCGCACGCGATGGGGGGACACGCAGAGCTGGACAGGCGCTTCAAAACCGACTCTGCGGAGGAGCAGACGCGGAGACCGGGCAGGGGGCCTAACCGTGCGGGTGGCCCTGCAGGGGCGGCTCGGCCTGGGGACCCGCACATCCCTGACCCGTCCCCGCGGGCCAGGGGAGCCACTCCGCCCTGGACACCGGCCCCGAGGCATTCCGTACCAACCCAGCAGCCGGGCACCAGCACACAAGCAGGTGCCCTGTCCCCACACCAGGGACTCTCACCTCTGGTCAGCGCTCTCAGCTGGCCCTGCAGGGTGAGGCTGGCGTTGCAGGTCCGGAACACCTTGGCCGTCAGGCCATCCATCAGGTCCTGCAGGTGCTTGTTCAGACTGGCGGTCTGAACACAGGGAAGAAGGTGGGTCTCAAAACGTGGTCTCCTTTGGGGACAGTTTCATAGCACTCTTCCCGGCCCCCCGCCCCACACCTCTGGGTGAAGGAAGCTGGTGGTTAGACAGACGGCCCTCAGCCTTCTCGTGCAAGAGAACGTGCCAGTCGGCACTCACGCTCGCGCCGTGGCGTCAGCCTGGCCCTTCTGGACGCAGACAGGCCGGGCTGCGCTGGCAGCCCTGGGTCACCCCATCAGCACTGCTCTGAGCCCCCCAGGCTTACGGTCAGTCTGTCAAAGAGCTCAGCCCCAGGGCCTTTGTTCTCCACGAACAGCTGCAGATTCTCATACACCTGCGGCAGAGAGAAGAAGCCTTTACAAAGACCCCCTCGTGCCCTGGGCAGGAAGAAGCCTCCTGGGGCCGAGGAGATGGAGGTAAACGAGGGGCCCGAAGGGCCAGCTGTGCGACAGAACTGGGAGACCAGCAGACGGGGTTTCTCCCAGGGAGCAGTCAGCACCACCGCAGGGTCACGCGCCACGTGTCCAGGCTGCTGTCCGTCGCAAGGCTGGCACCGTCCCCTCACAACGCACACCCTGGCTCCTTCCTCCGTCACCCGCGCCGGGTCCCTCCAGGTGACCCCACGTCCACAGTCAGACTCGCCCGACACCACAGCGCCTCAGAGGACCTTCAAGGTCCCTTTGTCCAATTTCCCTCCACCCTTACTTTCCTTTCCGTCCTGCTAAGGGAGCGCAAATGTCCTCCCGGCTCGTGTCAGCCTGGGCCTGTCTCTCCATGCCGCTCTGCGTGTGCCCCACAGGGCTGGACACCAGGTGTCCAGCTCCAGAGCGACCAGAACAGCCCCCGCTCTCGGCACCGCGGCCCCCGAGTCCCCCGACTCCTGACTGGGCTAGTGTCTTAGGAAAGTGGCCCCAGCGCTCCCTCACCCTCTGCCACGTGAGGACAGTGAGAAAGCACGGCCACACCAGGAAGGGGCCTCACCGGCTCACAGCCCCTGACTCCAGCCTCCAGACCAGGAGACGGAAACGCTGTTAATGAGGCGCCCAGGCCGGGTACTTTATCAGAGCGGCCCGAACTGAGACACGTGGTGATTATCTTCTGTTACTAAAACCCCTTCTCCTGCCCCAAGGAAAGCCTCTCCCTTTCCTCACCTGTGGCTCCCTACCAATTCATGCCCTGGAACAGATTTCAGATGCCTGGGCACGCCGTGCAGCCCCTCCCGAGTGGGCGTTTCTCTGTCACCCTCGACGGTCTCCCCAAACTTCCCGTTCTGTGTGCGGGCAGCCATGTCTGTGTGTAAGGTGTGTGTAAGTTGCAGGTGGTCAGTGTTGGGTCTGCTCTCGTTGCTATGACACGGGGCCCACCCAGACGGAGGCCAGGGCGACTGACACTCTAGGGATCGTCACTCCAGAAGGAGTGGAAATCCTGATTTCCCTTCAGAGCCCTCTGCAAACCAGAGACTTAACCCCCCGAGTTCATCCGCCCCTCCACCGGCAGGGGCGAGGCCAGGCGCCGTGGGCATGGCGGTCAGCCAGCAGGCTCAACCCCTGAACCTCGTCGTTCACAGAGAAGAGACCGGGGACACCGCCAGAGTGACCACAGCGAGCTGCACGCCCAGCGGCCAGAAGACCCTTCCCAGGCGCATTGGGGTGAACAGTGCCCCCCGCAAATTCACGTCCTTCCCAAAGCTTCAAAACGTGACCTTTTTCGGAAATGGGGTCTTTGCAGATGCAATGAGTCAAGATGAGGTCACAGTGTGTGTCGGGGGGCCCTCCGACAGGACCGTGTCCTCACAAGAAGAGAGACAGACGCGCGGGGACAACGGAGGCAGAGCTGCACTGCTGCAGCCTCGAGCCAACGCGCCAGGATGCACGGGCACCTCCAGACGCCAGGGGGCCTGGAAGGTTTCTCTCCAGAGCCGCAGAGGGCGCACGGCCCTGCCAACACCCTGCTCTCGGAATCCTGGCCTCTAGAATGCCACCCTAACCCACCAGGAGAGCAGTGGCGGCGCTGGCGCCTTGGAGGGCAGGTCCAGTTCGGCCTCCGGGTGTTTGGCCCTGCAGCCACGCCTGACGGGACAGGCAAATGGGCCTCGTGGCCCTGCGCCTTCCCCTGATGCTCCCCGAAAGAGAGGGCCCAGATCTCAGGGGTGAGCGTGGGGCACGACCCACTGCCCACACCAGCCACTCACCGCCTTCTCCACCGGCACTCTGTTGTAGTAGCGGATCGAGTCCTTTCCCAGGAAGTCGAACTCCACGACGTATGGGCGGCCATCGGCCTCTGGGTGCAGCCGGATGTGTTCCACGCGGAGTGAGCAACAGCCCACCGTGTCAGCCGTCTCGCCCTCCTCCTTCTCGTGCCCGGCTCGCAGCGCCAGCTGGGCGGATGGGGCCCATCAGGGCGCGCCGCACACACGGACACGCCCCCTCGGGCACGCAACGTACAGGCGGGCGCACACATGTACGCACTCAGGCACACACCCACCCCTCCACCTGCCCGAGGCTCCGGCTCAGGACACACGAGCCCCACGGTCCCCCCAGCTGCCCGTCCAACCAGGTCTTTGAGACCGACTAGAGCATCTGCGAACAGCAGGCGGGAAAGCCTGGAACCATCCGCACCTTGTCGATGAAATAAAGGGCCACAGCGCGTTGTCTCGCCTTCATTTCTGGGGACTTCCAGTCGGCCCGGTACTGAGAACGGATCTCACCCACAACCCCTTTCAAGCGCCGAGCCACTTCATACTTCTCCCAGTCTCTCTCCCCCTAACGAAGGGAGTGAGTAGCAGAGAAAACCCTGGTGATCCCTTCAAACAGGAAACTGCCGACTCTCCTCCCGGGCCCGCTCTCACCTGCTCGGCTCAGGGCCGGGGGCAGACTCCAAACTCAGCGAAATTTAAAGAGAGTGTAAATCTAAATTCCTTGTTTTTTAATTAAGACAAATGGCCGCTGGACACAATATCACTTCAAAACTGGCCTGCTAACGCCTATGACCTCAGGGACTCCCTGCCAAAGCGGCCCGGCCCCAGCCGGGGGGCAGCGGGTCAGAGCCGGCTCACCTTCAGCTTGGAGCTGGGGTTCAGCATGATGTACTTGATGGAGTTCTGCACGTTCTCTGTCCACGCCGCCAGCCACGTGACCGTGCGGTCACACCGCACCTCCTTCCACCGGTGACCTACCGGAGGCTCAGGTACTTTGGAGTCCCTGCAGCAGGAGAGTGACCCAAACCCGACAATCCAAGACCCTGCTCCCTGAAACACCGGCCAAACGCCGCCGCCTCCTGCGACTGCGCTGGCACTACAGGTGCCTCCTCGCCCAGGCCACACCCTCGCGTCGCGGCCTCTGTGTCGCCAGGCATGTGAGGGGCTCGCTCAGAGCTGCTCCCACACGTGACCCGGGACGGCCGCCCCCAAGGCCACACACATTGCCAGCTCGGCAGCTCCACGGGACACAAGCCGCCACTGGGCTCCCGATGGGCCCGGGCTCCCAGGATGCCTCTGCCGACCCGGCTCGGCCGTGGTCCACGCAGCGGAGGAACAGAAGCTCCTGCTGGAGCGTGGCCCGTAAGTTCCAAACGCTCATGTGTTACTAGCCCATCTCGATCACCTGAACTATGGAAAACTGTGCTGGAAGGACACGGACACGCTTTCTTGGTGGAGTGAAATCTCAAGCAAGGGGCAGAGTGACAAGGGCTGGTTCAGCAAACAGCACATGGGCTGCCGCAGAGCGTCCATCTGTGGGGAAGGTGCCCTCCCACCCGGCCCACAGAGCCTGGAGTGACAGAGACACACCCTGCATCGGGCCCCACTCCCCGCATTAGAGGCGGGAGCAAACACCACCCACCCGCGCCCCACGTGCACCTGCTGCAGTTGATGGTCACGTCCTCCGGCAGGACCCTCCTCTTCAGCATCCCCATCTTGGGGTGGTCACCGCGGCCCCGGAACAACCCAGGGGGCTCGGTCTTGAAATTGCCGATCTTCTCTCGGTGCCCGTCCAAGATACAGTAGCCGAACTCTTGCTGAAGTTTTTCCGCCTCTTCTTTGAGCTTCTGCGTTCGTAGAATAGCGTGTAGGCATTAGTGGTGAAGAGACAGGACGAGCCTGGTGCCCACGGCTCGTCACAGCCCCTTCACTGCTGCGGGAGCCCGGGAGGCCCAGCAAGGCAGGCAGGCCGAGCGCAGGGTGGGGCGCCTGCCCCCCAGATCCCGGCCGCAGCTGTGCTGGTCCACTGTCACCACGGAGCATGAACTACGGAGCCACTAGTTCACATGGCGGGGCCACTGTCCCCCCGTGCTCTGGTTGGACGGAGCACTTTTTAAATGCGTTTAGGGGCACGTAACTCAGAAGTGTCTGAGAATAACGGAGCGGAATCAGAGAGGCCCCTTCACCACACCGTGTCGGGGGTCTCGTCTAGAAGAATCCCACAGGAACGGCTTTTGTGAGAGGAGGGGGTCGTCTTCTGCATACCAGCAGCCTCCCACGCAAGGCCCCGGGGGCCCAAGCCAGACTGAGCCCCAGAGCAGCCCGACCTGCTTCTCCTCCTTGGACAGGGCCTTCCGGGCGGCCGTCCTGTCCACAAAGTATCTGTGGATCTCCGTGAAGTCACACTTGTCCAGGTGCTTGATTACTTTCCTCTCTTCTGCTGTCATTTCCTGCCCCAAAATCAGACACGCGTTCTCAACATCCAACACAGGCAACGGTCACAGGGGCAGCGGGGACCCTCCCCCACCGCGGCAGGGGGCCACTCCACAGGGAATGGTGACATCCCAGAAGCAGGAGGAGCAGACTCTGGGCAAAGACACCAAGGCCACCCCGACCAGCAGCCTCTGCAGCTGTCCCCCAAAGAGAGCCTTTTCAGGCAGGTGGCCCAGGTGTGCAGGTGGACAGGCGGAGAGCTGAGGCCCCGGTGCTTCCTCCTAGCGGCCTTCTGAGTTGGGCCACGTGGCCGCATCTGAAGAACCGCCCCTTCTGGCTGCCGCGTGGGCTGTGCATGGCACTCACCACCAGAGAAGTCGGCCCACCGCCCCACGCGCGGTGGGAACGCACACGTGCTTGGCGGTCCCCAGTCCAGCCACACGCACACAGCCCGCAGCCCCACCATCCTGGGCCCCAGGTCCCTGCAGAGGTAGGTGTGAGGCCGCACCACACCGGGCGGCAGAACCCAGGTGCCCGCCAGCCGGGAAGGGGACACACGTGGCGCTGGTGTCCTGCCCAAAGCAGCTGGAAGGGGGTCTGGGCTGCGCTTTCTCGGGGCAGAGTCCACAGGTGTAGCCAAGATGAGTGCAGATGTGCACAGAACCCAGTTTTTTTTTAATGAGAAAAGAAAAAACAACTAGCACCTTATCTTCGGATAGCTTCCCAACGCGTATCTCTGTTTCCTGGGGGCCAGAAAATGCCACTCCTGGCACCCCGCAACCGCCCTTTCCTGGAGATTCCAAGCCTGGCTCTGCCTGCCCTTCCAGCCACTGGAGAGAAGTGAGGGCGGGCAACCGTCCGACAGCAGCAGGCCGACACCAAGAGACCAGGGCCGCGCAGCACGTACCTTCCGCCAGTCGCTAAAGAAGTTGTTCTGGAAAACTTCTTTTGTTGTATATTCGTGATCCAGCATTTTCCCATAAAACGTGGCGACCTCCTCAGCTGCTAAGCTCAGCTTCACGGGCTTCCCTGCAGACGCCGGAAGACACACTGATTTAGGGAGCCGACCCTGCCTCACCCTCCGGCCCACAACATCCTGCTCCTTAAGTCGCGCTTTGTTACACACGTTGTATTATATCGTAACATGGCTGACTTTTTGTAGTTCAGGAGAAGGCTCTAAATTTAAGAAGACAACCACACCCGTGCACAGGTGCGGCTGTGAGCGTCCTGGAGCCCAGGCCAGGCCTTTGCAGAAGGCGTCAACGGCCAGAGTTGCTCACATTTATACTGCTTTAATGATTTATTTTGCTGCTACACTTACATGGAAATTTACAGTTCAAAAACACGAGAAGTTTTAGGACACACATCGCCACGTAATGTAAAAATAAAACAAAAGTTAAGGCTCCAAAGCAGAAAGATGTGAATAACTGTAGCAGCTGCAACCTTTTAAACACCCTCCCATTTGCCCAATGACTTCCGACATTTTACTCCAAGAATCAGCGTTAGAGACGGCTCAGCGGGGGACAGAGATCCAGCAGAGCAGCGCGAAGGCCGGGGGGCGGGGGCTTTCACCACGGAGTTCTCTCAACTCTTGTGTACGTTTGAAAATTTTTATCACAAACGTTGGAAAAACAAATATGCGTTACTTTGATAATAAGAAAAAGGCACTAGTGATAAAACAGCACAACTCTTCCCCAAACCAGCTTCTCGGGAGGACAGAGAACTAGCTGAGCAGCCAAAGCCCGAGGGGCTCAGCTCCTGCCCTGCGAGCGTCCCCTCCCATGGCTGGGCCGCCCAGGTGCCCACGAGGCACAGGGCAGGCTCTGACAGTCACGGAATCTAGTCTAGCTCGGAAAACCAGATTCTAAACCAACACCCACATCGATGGAGTCGCAGTGAACGAAGAAGAAGCGTGGCTGTGTGTGCTGGCCGAGTGTCCCCCAGGGACAGGCACGTGTGACCCAGCAGGAGCCCACGGGGTCACCAGATCCCCCAAGGAGGCGAGCACTACAAGAGCCCCAGAGAGAGAGGAGGGGAAGGAGGGGAGGCAGTCCTCCCTGCCGTCCACAAAGGCCTCCCTGTGGCAGCGCCTTGCAGGAGCTGGGACAACTTGCCAGCGACCAAGGCTGGCCTGTGTGCAGTGCCCGCGCATGCCCTGCCGAGGACCTGGTCTGACCCAGGAGAGGCGGAGGGCCGCCTTCAGAAGGCTTACCCTAGCAGAGATGCAGAAAATGGGGGGAAACAGGTCAAACTAGCAGCACAAAACTAAGCAGAAGGGGCTTCCCTGGTGGCGCAGAGGTTAAGAATCCGCCTGCCAATGCAGGGGACATGGGTTCGAGCCTTGGTCCGGGAAGTTCCCACATGCCACGGAGCAGCTAAGCCCGTGCGCCACAACTACGGAGCCTGCACTCTAGAGCCCGCGCGCCGCAACTACTGAAGCCCGCGCGCCTAGAGCCCATGCTCCGCAATAAGAGAAGCCCCGCTTGCTGCAACTAGAGAAAAGCCCGCGCGCAGCAACGCAGCCAAAAAAGTAAACAAAACAAAAAAACAACTAAGTTGACGCTCCTAACCAGAGGGGTGGAGAGAATGAGGGCCAGAGGCCAGGGAAGGGACAGTGAGGGGTCAGGCCAGTCAGCACATGCCCACGGTAACAGCTGGGAGAGCGCAGGCAGCTTGCTCCAAACACCCAGGGACCCAGAGGCTCAGGCCCTCACCCAGAAGGTCCTCCTGGATGTAAGCCCACGTGGGCCATGCCAGTACAGCAGGAAGGCAGGGGTGGCAGAACCAAGCTGGGCGAGTTCAAGGACACCACCTGGTTCATCGGGCACTGGATGTGCAGCCCCCGCGCCCCCAAGCACGGCAGTTCTGAGAAGGTGCCAGGCTGCAGATAAGCAGGGCCCCCCTGATGTCTCAGGGAGCCTCTGAACTGCAGACTTGGAAGCAGCCTGGCCTGGCTCCTGAGCAAAGGGCCAGTGTCTCCCAGGTGCACGGGTCAGCCCAGACCCTGGTGGGAGAGCCACCAGCGGAGCAGGCCTGGGTGGCCACCAGTTACCAGGTGCAGAAGGTCCCTGGCCACAGTCACTCGAGCCACCCAGGCAGTCCTCACCATCATAGTAGAAGCAAACTCCCTCAGGAAGCGGCTCGTACGGGGGTACGAACCACGGGCCTCTGTGCTCCAGCTGCGTCCACTTCACGCCGCCTGGGCTCTCCTTCTCCTCTTCCCACCTGGAGGACACACAAGAAGGTTCCGACTCTCACGCCGCACCTGCGCGCAGGTCCTCCCCGCGCATCCCTCTGGACGCCCCGTGACCACCTCCCAGATGAGCTAGGTAAGGAACAGGAGGGGTCATCCCACTAGCGGTGTGGGGACTGACCCTGCCTGACCTCAGACCACGCCTCTCATTAAACAACCACACCTCCCTGACCCAGAGGGAAAGGAGCAGAGAGGCTCCCCCAGCTGGGTCCCTTCAGGGCCGCCCCAGAGTCCCCAGGTCTGGCTCCAACCTACTTTCCCAATCTTGTGCAACTGTAATTCGCAGCTCTTTTTGGAATGCATCTAGTGAGGGCGCACCAGCGAAGCGGCCACTGCAACCCAGCTCCACACTCGGGCCTGACCCCTCTGTTCCCAGGACGCCGTCCCCCCCACCCCCACCAGCAGAGCCCGAGCCCCCAGAGGCAGACGGGACTCCGTGATCATGGCAAGTCTCTGGCCCCTGGCTGTAAAGTGGAAGTACTGATAGGACTTAGGTCACAGAAGGGGACCAGTTAGACCGCAGTGAGACGCCATCTGGAAGCACTCAGTTAATGACGTCAGAACTCCAACAGGAACCCTGAGCGCAGCCCCGTGCGGGTGTGAACCCATCCTGCTCTTTGGAAAGGTGGCATTTCACGCACAGGAGATCCCCACCTCCCTCGCGCTATTCCACACCGGCCACAACTCACCCCCCATGTGACCACAGGGCCTCTGCCCACATCCCCCAGGAAAGAGCTTGGGAGCACTGTGGGCAGAAGCAAGCCTCAGCTCGGAGCACAAAAGCCACTAAGGGGAACTGATCACGGGCTACGGGCTACGTGCCCGTGAAGAGAATGAATGGACCAAAGCTCCTGGAAGTGGAGGAACTGAGAATCCAACGTAGAATGAGAGGCCAGTGTGAGACCACACACATGTCAAGTTCAAAACCAAACACTAGGGTGCTTAGGCTAGGCACAGCTACATGAGCAACAGAGCTTACCAAAACAAAACCACAGTGGGGGAAGAAACTCCCAAATGGGGGCCCCCGGGGGAGCAGGGGTGAGACGGGGCACGTGTGGTCCAGCGGTCAGGAAACGGCACGTGCTGCATCTGTGGTCTCAGATCCCGTTTGGGGAAACCGAAGAGCAACGTGCGCTCCCATCCCGCCCGGATGCAGCGGTCAGATGTCTGGGAGGAGCAGGGATGCGCCCTTCCTGAGCCTCCGCCCAAGGTCTTCGGCCACCTTACCGGACTCAGCTGACGACCCTCCGCCGGGTCTGGGGGCCTCGGGGGGGCGTCGGGGCGCACCCTGCGCTCCGCCCTCCGAAGCCCCGGGAGCGAGAACCTGCCCACCATGTGCAAAGGCCCAGCGCACCCGCCCTGCCCCTCATCTTCGGGCAGGCCCCGCCCCCCAGGCCTGGTCGCAGGCCCCGCCCCGCCCCGGCCCGGCGCACTGGGCGGACTCGGCGGGTGAAAGGGGACCGCGCCGGCCTCCTGGGGGCCGCACAGCAGCACCGGGCAGGGCCAGGGCGGTTCCGCGCGGTCCCTTGTCCCCGCCTGGCTCCTGCGCCCGCTTCCCTGTGCTCTCGGGCCAGCCTCCTGACGCTGCAGACAGGCCCTGGATTCAAGTCCAGTCCCGCCGACCCCTCCGTCCCGAAGGTCCCAAAGCTCTGGCCCAGAGCTGCGGGACGCTCACGCGGCCCCATGACCGGCCCGAGGCTCCCCCCGGAAGGCCGCCTGGGAGCGGCGCGAGGGGCCGGCACAGGGCTTCAGCGCTTGCCCACCTCCCTCCGCCCCCCAGCTCCCGAGGGCACCCGGTGGGTCCTCTGTGATCACACGCTCGCCGGGCACACCAGGCCAGACATGGAAGAGGGGCACTTCCACGCTGTCAGAGGGCCTGACAGGTGAAGCTGTGTAAGGGTACAATGTGCAAACACCAGGGGCGCCTTCCATCCAGGCCCACTCGGCCTCCTGCAAGTCCTGTAACACAATCACTGCAGACCAGCCCCTCACCTCTCACCCCTGTGCAGCTGAACCCTCCCTCCCGCACTCACTGTCCTGGGTTTGACCCCCGCTTCCGCCCTGGGCAGCATGATCCAGCTGCAAGCCCTCCAGGGCCAGGCCTGGTCTGCAGCAGGCCACAATGCCCACCCGCGGGCCCTGAGCCAGCAGTGGACAGGGCTCCACCATCTGTCAACCCTGGGCAGGTGTCCAGCTCTCCTGCATCTGTAAGACGCAGCTTAGGGGCTGTGGGAAGCGGACACGCCGCGCCCACCTGTCAGGGTCCGCCCAGCGAGTGCACAGCAGGCCCAGGCACGCCTGCCATGCCTCCTGCCACCAGAGGGATTCAGCAGAGGCACGCCCACATCCTCTCTCACCCCCACTACTGCCACCAATTCCTCAGTCCCCGCTGACATCTGGTGGCTGAAGCACTGGCACACAGCTGCATGGCTGCAAGGGCTGGATCTCAGCACCCAGGCGGGCCATGGCGGCGGTCACCACCGTTTTGGAATAAGCCACGCAGCCACTGGCTGGACATGCCTTAGGACTGCAGCAGCTGACACTCCTTAAGGCCCACCTTCTGCCAGGCGTGCTTAGAGACCTTGCATATATTCTCCCTTATAATCCTTCTAAAATCAGGACGTACATTCTAGCCCAGGCCCACTGTTCCTTCCACAGAATGCAGAAGCCACTGTGTTTTAAATTCAGACTGTGCAATTTTGTAAACGGGAATGTGGCGGGACAAAAACCATAAGATCTCTAAAGAGATGCAGAAAAAGCAACTGACAAAAAAATCCAACACCCTTTCAAGATAAAAGCAAAAATCCACACTCAACAACCTAGGATGGAGGGAACCTCCTCAACCTGAGACAGAGCAGCTGAAGACCCCACAGCCACACCACACTCAAAGGTGCCACGGCCCCAAGATCAGAACTGGACACTGCTATTCAACACGGTCCTGGAGGTTCTAGCCAGAGCACAGGGGCAAGAAAGCGACATAAAAGGCATCCAAATTTGAGAGGAAGAAGTAAACTGTCTTTATTGCAGATGGCAGGATCTTGTGTATAGAAAACCCACAAGATTCTACAACAAAAAAAAAAAATTACTAGGGCTAATAAATGAATTCAACGAAGTCGTGGGGTACAATATCAATATACAAAAATTGGTTTTCTTTCTTTACACCTGCAGTGAATTACCTGAGAAGAAAATCACAAAACAACTCCATTTACAGTAGCACCAAAAAAAGAAAATAGCTAGGAGTGAACTTAACCAAAGAAGTAAAAAATCTGTACACTTTAAACTACAAAACATGCTGAAAAAAATTAAAGATCTAAGTAAATGGAAAGTCATCCCATATTCATGGATTGGAAGACTTCATTTTGCTAAGATGGCAATATTCCCCAAAGTGATCCACAGAAAAACCCAATCCCCATCAAAAGGTTGGCTTCTTTGCAGAAACTGACAACCAATCCTAAAATTCACATGGAAATACAAGCCACCCAGAATATCCAAAACAATCTTGAAAGACAAGAACAAGGTTAGAAGACTCACATTCTGATTTAACAGGGACTTCGCTGGTGGCGCAGCGGTTAAGAATCCACCTGCCAATGCAAGGGACACGGGTTCGATCCCTGGTCTGGGAAGATCTCACATGCTGCAGAGCAACTAAGCCTGTGCACCACAACTACTGAGCCCACACGCCACAACTACTGAGCCCACACGCCGCAACTACTGAAGCCCACGAGCCTAGAGCCCGTGCTCTGCAACAACAGAAGCCACTGCAATGAGAAGCCGGCACACCACAACGAACAGTAGACCCCGCTCGCCACACCTAGAGAAAGCTCGTGCACAGCAACGAAGACCCAACGCAGCCAAAAATAAAATAAATTTTTTTTAAAAAAGTACAAGCAAGGAAAAATAAAACAGCTAAAGTGGACTCATCAAAATTTCAAATCTTTTGTGCTTTAAAGGACACCATCAGGAAAATGAGAAGACAATCCACAGGAAGGGAAAAAATGTTTGCAAATCATGTATCTGATGAGTCTGTGGTTTAGACTACATAAAGAACACTTACATCTCAACAATAAAAAGACAAATAACCCAACTAAAAAAAAAATAGACAAAGAAACTGATCAGACATTTCTCCAAAGATATACAAATGGTCACTAAGCACAAAAGATGCTCAACATCCTTACCCATCAGGGAAATCCAATTCGAACCCACAATGAGAGACCACTTCACACCCACCCACTTCATAAGCCTTCACATGTCTCCTCATACTAGCAACTCCACAAAGAGTACCCCATTTCACATACAAGAGAAAAAAGGCTCAGAAAATCTAATTTCCCCAGAATCATATCGTTGCTGAAAGCAGGAGCTGACACCAGTAAAGACCATTCTGATCCCAAAGCTGGCAGCCCCACCTGTGGTCTCTGCTGCACCCCTTCACAAGGTGTGAAACAGCACTGACCAGCAGAAACGTGACACAAGCCACAAGTGAATTTTAAACCGATTTGATTTTTTGCAATATACTTAATTTCAACCAAAATATTTAAAATATTGTCACTACAATGTGTGATCAATATAAAAAATGAGTGAGTTCACATTCTTTTTTCCTACTATTTGAAGTCAGCATGCACTTTACACCCACAGCATGTCCCCACCGGGACCAGCCACGTCTCAGGAGCTCACAGCCACGAGCGGCTGGCGGCTGCAGGCTGGACGGCCCAGGAGGAATGGTTAAGACGGCGGTGTCCAATGTGTGCTCCTCTGCTTAGTGTCCCTGTGACCATGGCCAAGTTACTTAACCTCTCTGTACCTCAGTTTCCTAACCTGGTAAGTGGAGATAACAGCACCTACCTCGCCAAGGACTGGCCAAAAGCAATGGAGACACAGAGCAAGTGCATCAGGGACGCTGGTTCTCACTAGCACCCGGTAACGCCTACATTTCAAAGCTGCCCCCGCACTACAGCATTTTGGCGTTACCCACCACGCCTCCCCGACAGGCCCACAGCTGGCAGCAAAAGCCAACACATACAGCCACCTTCTCCTTACGCCCACACGTGGGTGTGAAAGAGACCGCGGGTGGGGGTGGGGCGGAGGCGGGCCGAGGGCCCGGGGCGGGGCTACAGGGGTGGTGATGGGGTGAGGGGCGGGGCACGGCCTGCAGGGGGTGGCGATGGGCAGTGGGGGCGGGGCCGGCGCGGGCGTACCATCTCCACCTGCCTTCTCCCTCCTCCTCCGGCCCTTTGGTGGCCTCGTGGTCCCTTTTCCTGTCTCTCCCTCGTGACGTTGCATCGACCGGCTCCTCCTCTTCGTCTCTGCCCTGCTCCAGGCCACACCGACTTCTCTCCTCTCTCCGTCGCTTCTCCCACCGCACGTCCTTCCCGGGCCGGCCCAGTCCACGCCTGACGGCCCTCTCCGCCCGCCCATCCCTCCCCAGCTCCCCAGCCCCTTGTCTCCGTTCCTTTGCTTCCGGAGCCCCTGCCCCGCCTGCGTTGCCCTTCTTCCTTTTTTTGACTTTTCTGGAAACCACAGTCACTGATGCGGGCTCGTTACCAGCACCACATTTTTCATTTTCTTCTTTCTTAATTTCTCCAGCCCACATGTCTTTCCCCTCCTCGACCTCACCTCGTAGCTGCTTCCTCCCCACCAACTCTCCCACCTTTTCGGTGTAGGCTAGCTGCCCCGTCGTGGACGTTCCCCCCGCCTCCGCCTGCGCGTCTTCCCTGCGGCTCTCGGCTCCTGCGTCCCTGTCGCCTCCATTCACCGCCTCCCCGCTGGGCCCGCGCCCCCTCTCCACAGGCGCCCTCCTGCTGTGGCCACACGCACCCCTCCAGTCCCCGCTGCCCTCCTCCGGCTTCGAAGCCTTGGTCTGTCTCCCAGCACCTTTCTCCTTAAGCCCTTCCCACCTTTGCTCTTCCGATTTGTTCTCCTTTTTTCTTTTCTGTTTGCTTTTCACTTTCACCCCATCCTTTCCCTGGCTTGCGTCCACTCGCTCCTTGTCTCCCTCTCCCAGGGTGCTGGGCCACACAGCCTTCCCACCGTCCTGGCCGCTGGGCACAGCCTGCAGTGCCCCATCCTCAGAGGACACCTGGAGAGCACCAAGGGCCATCTTCCTCTCGTCCCCAGGGCCTTGTTGTAGCCTTGGAACCTTGTGCAGGAGAAAGAGCACACTATGAGTGGGCCACACCCCACAGGCAGCACCCGCCCAGGTCGCAGACCCCAGTGACTGCTTTACTCACCACATCCTGCCCTGCCCTTCCCCACAGGGGCTGCCATCAGAGGGGCAACAAATCCAGACTATGCGCCTCTACTGCCTCCAAAGGAGCTTCAGAAAATAGCTTCTGTGTCTCAGCTCTCCTGGCCCTTGTCAGGAGTGGAACCCAGGGCAGTGCACTGCCCCCGGGCACAAACCCACTGGGAACGGGCACAGGAGGAGCGGCTATTCCAATGCCACTTCCCCCACCCAGGCTCCACAGACTCATTTCACAATACATTCCTATTAGAAAGTCAGGCAGGGGATCTGCCTGGTGGTCCAGTGGTAAAGAATCTGCCTTCCAATGCATAGGACATGGGTTCAATCCCTGGTCGGGGAACTAAGATCCCACATGCCATGGGGCAACTAATGCCACCCGCCACAACTACTGAGCTTGTGCGCTTCAACTAGAGCCCGTGTGCCGCAAACTACAGAGCCCACGTGCTCTGGATCCCACATGCCACAACTAGAGAGAAGCCCGTGCACTGCAACAAAAGATCCCACACGCCTCAACGAAGATCCCGCGTGCCACAAGTAAGACCTGACGTAGCCATAAAAAATAAATAAATAAATATTTTTTTTAAAAAAGAAAGTAAGTCAGACAAGTCAGACAGTAAGGTCATTCATTGTCTTTTTTTTGCCCACGCCGTGCGGTACCAGGGATGGAACTCGTGCCCCCTGCAGTGGAAGCATGGAGTCTTAACCACTGGACCGCCAGGGATATCCCCATTCACTGTCTTCTTACACTTGCAAGAATAAACACGCAAGTACGAGTACCTAGGAAGTTGATCATGAGAATCACACCTGAAGATGTTACCTGGCCTTTTTTCTTGGAAAGCTTTTCACTGTTATGCGTCTTCACAGGCTTGGTGGTCTGTGCAGATCTAGAATACAGAACCATACGTAAATACATAAATCTGCTGCTCACTTAGAAAGCCTACCATTTTGAAAACAGATAACCAAAACACAGATAAATAACCTACATTACAGACTACAGAGTCTCCAGTCTGTTCAGGGGACTCTTCTATTTTTCACAGCATGCTTGGTAAACATGAGCATATTCATAGGACATCTGTGGGCAGGGGGTGAATGAGCAACTCCAGTCTGACACTAATGAGCTGCTGGAAGCTGCAAAAGCACCCCTGGCACACCTCCTGCCGACAGGAGACCTGCGGGGGCTGCAGAAAGAGCGGATGGCAGAGCCAGCCCTGTCACCCACCAGGTCCACCTCTGCCCACCCCCGGCCCCTGTCAATATTATGACTGCCATGGGACTTCCCTGGTGGTCCATGGTTAAGACTCCACGTTTCCAATGCAGGGGACGCGGGTTCCATCCCTGCCTGGGGACCTAGGATCCCGCATGCTGCGCAGCCAAAAAAATTAAAAATCAAAGAAAAAAAAAACTACGACTGCCAGGAAATCATCAATTTAGAAAAACGGTCCTTCAAAAGTAACCTTTAAGAAGTAGTAATTGTGAGAAACACATTCAGAAACAAAACCCAAACTAAACAGAGAGAAGATGAGACACAACAGGCCCGAGCAGGAGCGGCGGGGCAGCCCCTTCGGCCGCCACCCAAACACCGCCACGGGGACAGGCCCTGGGGGGCCAGGCACTGGGTTACGGAGGGCAAGGGAGGCCCGCCACCAGTCGACTGACCACCCAAAACCGTTCACTTCACACCCACTAGGATGGCTACAGCGAAAAGATGGACAATACCAAGTGCTGGCAGGCATGCGGAGAACGCAAGCTCCTCGCACATTGCTGGTGGGAGGGTAAAACTGTGCCGCCACCCCAGAAACAGTGTGGCAGTGCCGGAGCGAGGCAAATCACCACCACGAGACCCAGCAACTCCACTCCTAGGTGTTCACACAAATACTGTGAGTGAATGTTCACAGCAGCAATACTGACAAGAGCCCAAAGGTGGAAACAACCCAAAATGTCCATCAACAGATGAACGGATAAGCAAAAAGCACTATACTCAAACAGTAAAATATTTTCAGCCATAAAAACGAAGTGCTGGGGCTTCCCTGGTGGCGCAGTGATTAAGAATCCGCTTGTCGATGCAGGGGACATGGGGTCAAGCCCTGGTCCGGGAATATCCCACATGCTGTGGAGCAACTAAGCCCGCGCGCCACAACTACCGAGCCTGCACTCTAGAGCCCGCGAGCCACAGCTACTGAGCCCGCGTGCCTAGAGCCCGTGCTCTGCAACAAGAGAAGCCACCGCAATGAGAAGCCCGCGCACTGCAACAAAGAGCAGCCCCCGCTCGCCACAACTAGAGAAAGCCTGCACGCAGCAACGAAGACCCAACACAGCCAAAAATAAATAAATAAATAAATAAATAAATAAATAAATAAAAATGAAGTGCTGATACGTGCTACAATGTGGATGAATCTTGAAAATATGTTAAGTGAAAGAAGCCGGACACAAAAGGACAAATATTGTATGATCCACTTGTACGAAATACCCAGAATAGGAAAATTCGTAGAAATAAAAGGCTGATGAGAGGTTGTCAGGGGCTGGGGGAAGAGGGAAATGAGGGGTATGGGGTTTCCTTTTGAGGTGATGAAAAAATTCTGGAATTAGATCGTGCTGATAGTTGCCCAAGATTGTGAATGTCCTTAGTGCCAAGGAATTGTACACTCTGAAATGGTTAAAATGATGAATTTTACATTATATGAATGTTATCACAACAACAACAAACACAAAAGGAAAGTTTCCCAAAATTTCTGACACTTTCCATGAGAGAAAAAGAACAGTTGGGACAGAACACCAGGCACAGGAGAAATCCTGCCTCTGTTCACAGCATGGGGGCCGCACGATGTGGCCCACAAGCTAGACCTGGGCCGCACACGTTTCTGTCTGTCTGGCCAAGCAGTTCTGTAAAATGTCAGCAACATTTAACATTCGTGACGCTTCACCATAACCATGGTGTGTGAGCTGCATACCCAGGAGCCTGCTCAGAAGTTCATCCACCGCTCACAGCGGGGGTCCAGCAGGGAGGGAGGGAGGGAGGGAGCAAATGGCAGCCAGAAAAGGGAGCGGCCCACCCTCCCCCACCCCACTCCCCCTGACCCGATTACGGGAAACTAATAAACATGATTTGACATGACTCAGAGAAAACACCAAATTAAACTAATCCTGTACTCTGAGGCCGGGTGCTTCGTTCAAAACTGGAAATACTATTTAGAACAACAGAGCTTCAACTGCCTGATTCTAAAGCCTAGACTCCTTTCACCATGAACTGACACGCAAATCCTGTCATCAAGCCACACGTGTTTCCAGCACCAAAGTTTCCAAAAGCAAAACCTACCATGGTTTTTTTTCCATCAGGTTTTTCCTTTGTTCTACTGGACAAAGAGAGCTATTTATACTATCCTCTGAGACAAGGAAGTGGTAGAAAACAGGAGAGGTAAAGAAAGGTCAGTGACAACCATATGCCTAATGTCTTTTAAACTATTTTTGGTTCTATTCTTTGAAAAAGATGTGGTTACCTACTGTTACCTATTATTATTTCTGACAAGATCCTTTATTTATTGATAATATAAAAACCACAAAAGAGAGGACCGACGGCAGGTGAGGGGGCCAGTCCTCAGGACAGCGGCCTGACATCTCGGCCTTCACAGAATGCGCAAAAGACTGATTTCCTGCGTGGCAGCCAGCAGCTCCCGTTACCAATCGTTCTGTGGTTCTACTGGATTGTTCACTTCTGCTCAAGTGAGACCAAAGACTGGATAAAAACAGGGAGTGCAGGCCCCAATTCCAATGACAAGGGCGGAGTCAGGACTGAAGGTGATGTCGCTGCCCCTCCCACCGCTGCATCCTCACCATCCCCACCTCACCTCCTGCACAGAGGAAAGGGACACAGAACAAACCCTACCTGGTATCTTTTGAAATGGAGAATGTACTTTCTTCCTTCAGGCACTGCTACGAGTCACAAGAAGACAGAGAGTTTTACTGAGAACATTTCCATGTTGCGGTAATGGTTAGAACTTCTGTTAAAACACTAAAGAGACCACCACCAATGTGTGCTGAAGTGGCCCCTGGGAAGAGCAAACATGACCCTCAGGAAGTGAGCAAGTCAGGTCCAGGACACCATGACGCCCCCAGCCGGCAGCTTCCCGGTCCTTAGAACTCAGCAAGAGGGTGGCAGCTGCCTCAAAGGGTTCTGAGTAATGCGTAACCAAACCCACCCCTCCCAGAACTGATTCCAAGGCCCAGGCACAACACAGAAAGCAGCACGCCTTCTGAAATTAGAAATAAATGTACTTTACACACAAAATGTACATTTTTAAAACTATCAAAATGCCATAGAGACTAAGAAAGGCTTACGGATTAAAAAAAAAATGAAAAATTTAACTTAGTGAAGACTGTCAAGTTTAAAAATAGAACATTATCAGTAAATGAAAGATTCAAACCTGGTCCTTCCCACATCTTCCCTGATTTTTTTGGTTTGGCTCCTTCACCTTCTGTTTCTTCAGGTTTTCTAGGTTCATCTGGTCAGTATTCTCCCTCTTCCTTTAATAAAAAAAAATTTTAATGCAAGTCCCAAGGGAAGAAATGTAAAGCCAACATTGAAACTTTGTCTCTGGCTTGGAGAAATACAAGCTGCACAGAAAAGCGATAGGATCACCCCGCCCTCTCCCTCCCCAGCCTGACACCAGACTCCTTGCTCGACACCACCTGGGCCATGTCTGTGTGCACACACTCTTCGCATCCCATTTTCCACTAGTGCAGGGATGGGGTCAATTAGACTAGGGCATTTCAAGATGTGAGCCAGCTCTTTAATAAAAATCACACTCCACTAAGCAAAGGCCACTTCTTCCCAAAAACATTCAGTTACCTTGTGAGGGCAACTTCATCCTTCACTGAGAATGGCTTCAAATCAGACACTTGACCATCTCCCATCGCCTCTTCTTTACCTGTAATTGTGTGTCTCCAACTGTGAGAAAACAGAGCTGAACTGCATCACAGAGGACCCCAGGTAAGCAGCAGGTCAGTCGGAAAGGAGGTGAGCCTGGGCCCATGTGCAGGGGCATTCTATGGCCTGTCATGCCTGTGGCTGGTGGTCCCACTGGCTGAGTCTACATCTAAAACACATCAACAGCTAACTCACATCAACCCACGACTAAGAGAAGAGCAAAGGCCCACTGTTCACAAGGTCTCTATACAACAGGTGCACCAGGAGGTGCATGTCATTATTGACCCCATTACTACAGAAACAGTCTCCAGGAACAGTTTCAGTTAACAGGTCCTGAGCATTTTCCCGCGTTTTATGTCATCATCTTTATATTTTGAAACGTCACAATTAACGATCTTGAAGACAAGCATCAACTCCACTGAAAATAGCCTGTTTGCCAATTCCAGCTGAGTACTTATGGCTTTAGATGCATCAGACCAAAAGGAAAAGGAAAAGAAAGCTGTAAGCTCGTGGCGTTAACAAGATGAACGCCAGTAGGTGGTAAAGACAAAGAAGGCAGATCAGAACTCAGGAAATGGAGCGGGCGGCTCCACGATGAGGACACCCCAGGCCCTAAGGCAGATATCTGGGTTCCAGGGCGGACCCCGGCGGGGACTGGAGCCCGCCCGGGCACCGAGGGATTTGCGTGTGTCGGCGCCGGTCCACGCCCATCTCCTAGGGAGCTGGTCAGGCACAGGAGGCCCCGCGGGCCACGCTGGGTCGTGCGGAGAAGGGGAGACTGGGGAGAATGTCCCCCTCCGGGCCCCACCCGCCGCGCGCTCCGGAACTCCCACCTGCGGTTCCTCAAGGCCTCGGGCTCCGCAGCGAGCACACCGTCTACCGACGCGCCGTCTCCTGCCATCAGGTCCGCGCGTGCGCAGCGTCTCCACCACCACGTGCCGCTCCTCGGCGCCGCGGGGGCCGCCGGGAAGGCAGGAGGCGCAAGCGCGGGGCGGGGCTCCTGCGCGGCCCGGCAGCTGGGGGTCTGGGGCGCGAACTCCTGGGCACTGGCAGGATGGGTGCGGAGCGACGAGGGGGCAGCCCAGGGTCAAGGGCCCTGCAGGAGATCTTGGCCCAAGTGTGTGAGCGTGCACATGCACCTGCGTGCGCGAGCTGGGATGGGGGAAGGGCCGGCGGGGCGTGGACGTGATGGTGCAGGCGGAGGGGGGCGGGGATTGCCAGGTTAGGAAAGATAACGTGCTCCCATTGCATTTAGAGGGATGAATGAGCCTCAGTGGGCAGGACAGCTCTTGGGGCAGAGAGGCCTGTGGGAAACTCAGTGCCTGGGCCCGTGGGAGACGGCAATGAGGTCGGCCAGCGGAGGATGGTGGAGGTGGGGACGAGAGGAGTTGAGGATGACACCCAGGGTTCCAGTTTGCGTGGTTGCGTGGGTGGGGCTGTCCTCTGACCCTAAAACCCCATCACAGGAAAACCGCCTAAAAACATACCTTTGGTGAAAACAGAGGAGGCTATTACAAACATGCTCCTTACTTTACAATTTGGTGGTTGTTTTATAAGTTCTGGTGCCTTTGTTTGACGTTATTAAAGATGCCATTTTCCTGCCTTCTTAACAAATGGACGTTAGCTAAATAGCTGTTTTCCTGCTTTGGTGAATAATGGCCAGACGGAAGCCTTCTGTCGTGTCGACGGCCTCTCACTGCCAGCCCAGTGTGTGCTGCGGAAGCTTTGCATAAAGATGGCATCTAATCTACAATTGCGCCTGGATTTGCTAGAGCCCCACGGAGGCTGAACTCATTTTATTCAGAACGCCACGGAACGATAACCAAAAAAGGATACCATGAAGGCAACATCTATCATATGCTTCTTAAAAAACCCCATTGTCAGCATCAGTGACAATGGCATTACCGCTCAGTCACTGAGATTAAAAATTAGTCATACGTGGAAAATAGAAACAGGTTTTCAGGGAAAAGGAAGCTTTGGTTCCACTGAATTATGCCCCTTTTTTGCTTGGTAAATAAAGGATGCATATTTTCCGATGATATATATTTTCGAGGGTAGCTATGTCTAGGTGGTCCCAGATTTGGGGTAAGAGCCTTGTTGTCAGTTGACTGACTGGGCAGGTGTCAAAAACACTTTATAACTTATATCCAAAACCGTCTGACAACAAGGTATTCAGTCATCAGAGTTACCGCCATCCAGAATCTGAATCTTTCTGGATTAGGTCACGAATGAGTCCTTGGAATGACGGGTGTTTTCCTTCTCTTAGGTGTCACAGCCCATCAGTGAGGCTGAGTACGCAAAGCATCACTCGGCTGCCCGCGACCTCTCACCCCCTTAAACCCTGGTTAAACTGAGCCCTCTGCCTTCTGGGCAGCCACACGCCAGCTGGGGCCCCCGCCCCACCAGGAAGCCCCACCCCCCTGTCCTTAGCCATCCTCCTCCTCGCCTCCTGTGACCTCCAGCACCCCTCCTCGGCCCACTCTCAGCGGGGGCCTTGCTTCCTATGTCACCGACACATAGAAACAGCCCACAGGGAGTGGCCGCATCCTCCCAGCCGCATCCTCCCAGCCCCACGGCTGCCCTGCCTGTGTCCGCCATCCCTCTGCCCCCTCCTGTTGCTGTGGTTGGACTGTTCGAACCTCTGTGAACGGCTGGCCAGCCCCTCAGCCCTCCCCTGACCCCACAAGCACGCGTCCCACCAGTTCTCTGCCCCCCCACCAAGCAGAACTCCCCAGACGTGTGTCTACTTCCTGTCCTCTGGCTCACTTTTGATCCCCGTTAAGGCAGCCTTCCCCACACCCCACTGAGACGGCCACCAGCGAGGTCTCCGACACCCACCACCACCTTCCCTGGCCTTATCCCGCTGACCGTCAGCAACATGGGCTGACGCCTCGTTCACAGGCGCTCCGTGGACCCTGTCCCTCCCCAGGTTTCTGGGGGGCATCTGGCCCAGCCCTGCTGCCGCAGCTGCTGCTCCCCTTCCTGGCACTGCCATGAACTGCCAAGCTGTCTGCCCATGACTGCTCCACCACACGTGGCCCTGCCTGTGGCCCGCTCCCCACCTGGCCTCACCTGGCCTCCACTCCTCCAGAGCCCAGGGTGGTCCTTCGGCAGCAGGATTTTCCACAGAGGGTCGTGGGGAGGCCTCGGTGGGGGAAAACATGCAGGTGCCTTCAGCCGTCTGCCAGGGATCAGACCAGTAAACACCACGCTCCGGGGAGCCCTGGGCGTCCTCACCTCGCACTGTTCAAAGGATAAAACTAGTTCCCCAAAGTGGCCAGAAAAATGTCCATGGAGCCAGGCCACGATGCCAAACTTACAAGGACAATAATTTGTACCCCCCCCTTTCCTTGGACCTCATCCCCGAAAAGTGCCACTTCCCCAGAAGCCACCGTCCTTGCTTGGAGAGAGACCTCTCCCTCCCTCCCCACGTGCACCTCTGCGTCCAGGAGGGGCGAGAGCACAGACATGGCTTGGGAAGTGTCCAGAGTGTGGTGGGTATTCAGGGCCCACAGAGCCCCTCCCACCAGGGCCCTGGGCTGGGCGCCCTGAAGAAGACACTTTTAAGGAGCTCTCTCTGCTCCCAAGTGGCTTTTCTAGGTGCCCTCTGCAGCCGATGCTCTCAGTGGCTCTTTTTTTTTTTTTTTTTTTCCCAAATGACTCTCAACTTGCCTTCAAATAAGAATAAATATGTGTGTCTGTTCCCTGGGCCTTTGACAGCCCTGAGCTGGCCCCATGACTTGGGTGGGATTGATGGCCCTGTCTCACTGAGAAACCAGGTGCATCTTTTACTAAAGGTGGTTTCCAAATGATGAATGGCTTTCTCATGAACACAAAATTGTTGATTGTATTTACAAACAATTCCTTTTTCACGTTCCGTTGATTCTTCTCCAGCGTCGGTCCCTCAGTGACACCAGCACGGCTGATGCATTGGTGGCTATTACCTCCATTGATTAAGGCTTCCTGTGGTCCCGCGGTGCCTGGTACGCCATTCGTCACAGACAAGCGGCTTGCACACAGCAGTATATCATGCTCCCTTCGGGCTTTACGGTTATTTATTCTTCAATTTATGTTGCGTACCCTGTAAGTACAGGCGCACACCAAAACTCCAAAATCTTAGCATGCCACAACAGTGAGCAAATACAGGAGTAAAGGAATTCTTTGCCAGTCCTGTGCTTCCAGAGCCTGACTCCTCTGCCCCTCATTCTGAAAAAATGCGAATGTAAATAAACAGTGTCAGCACCGTCCCTAATTGAGACTTGGGACCAGAGAGAAGGTCGACGGAAGTGCCACCACTTTTCACCAAGTCATTCAACATTTAGCATTGAACCAAAAGACCCCAGACCCAAATTCTTCAGCATCTCCTGGGGACGAGGCAGCCGTCAAAATGGCCCAATCCAGGCCAGGTGGGAATTTTCTAGAATCAGCTGCTTTCTCTAGGTTTCTCTGTCCCACCTCCTCTCCTGATGGCATTTTTGGCTCACCCGGGGCATTCCCCATGGTCAGTCCCTTCCAGGAAAGGGGCTGCGAGCAGAGAAGGTGCTGGACGCTGCAAGGGTCCTGGCTCCTCTCCGGCCACTGGGTCTTGGGCAAGCTGGTGACACTCCAGATGGCCAGGCCCTCCTCTGGAACTTGCAGAGGCTCAGAACAGAGCCCAACTTTCCTCCCAACTCGAAAATCTGGGTGTTCATGTTCGCATCAAGAGCCTGTCTGGCTCATAGTTGCAAAGTATCGATCAGTATAAAAGTGTAAGTCAGAGCCCATCGGCACTTACCGTGTACTGCCGTGGAGGGAAATTTATTTTCTCACAGTGCAGGAGGCTAAGTCCAAGAACAAGGTGCCAGCTGATTCATCTCCTTGTAAAGACTCTCTTCCTGGTTTGCAGACGGACACCTTCTCACTGTGTCCTCACATGGCTGAGAAAGCAAACTCTGGTGCCTCTGTGTTTTTTTTTGGCCATGCCACGCAGCTTGTGGGATCTTAGTTCCCTGACGAGGGGTCGAACCCAGGCCCCCGGCAGTGAAAGCAGGGAGTCCTAACCACTGGACTGCCAGGGAATTCCCTGGTGTCTTTTTCTCTTACAAGGACACTAATCCCATCATAGGGTCCCCACCCTCATGACCTCATCTAACCCTCATCACCGCCCAAAAGCCCCACCTCCAAATCCTATCACATTGGAGGTTAGGGATTCAACATAGGAATTTGGAAGGTGGAGAAAATTCAGTCCATAACATAGCTTAACACTAGCTACCTTACCAAATTATCTAATTAGTTCTAATAGGGTATCTTTTTGGTTGAATTTCTTGGGATTTTAAATTATGCAATCATGTCATCTGAATATAAAGATAATTTTGTCTTCTTTCCCCTAGTATTTAGTTTCCCTGCATTATTTCCTTAACTAAAAGTTACAAACTACTCCTCCTGTGGGGCTCTCCCAGGGGCCCTCTGAAGACGCCCCCTGCCCAACCGGCCACAACTACATCCTGAGCCCATGCGTGCAGGCCGATGGCTGGCCAAAGGAATGGGCTAAGGTGACCACGGTGGGTCACTGTGTCCTGCCGGTGTGGGGGCTGCACAGTGACTCCGTGCGGGTGTGCCCTGGCGTCACAGGCATTTACTTATTTATATATATTTTTAATGTCTCTTTTCTTGCTTTGCATTTTTGAAGATGATCCGGTGGGTTTTTTAAATCTATTTATTTTTGGCTGTGCACGGGCTTTCTCTAGTTGCGGCGAGCGGGGGCTACTCTTCATTGCGGTGAGCAGGCTTCTCACTGCAGTGGCTTCTCTTGTTGCGGAGCACGGGCTCTAGGCGCACGGGCTTCAGCAGTTGTGGCACGTGGGCTCAGTAGTTGTGGCTCGTGGGCTCTGGAGCGCAGGCTCAGTAGTTGTAGCGCACGGGCTTAGTTGCTCCGTGGCATGTGGGATCTTCCCGGACCAGGGCTCGAACCCATGTCCCCTGAATTGGCAGGTGGATTCTTAACCACTGCACCACCAGGAAAGCCCCATCATGGGCATTTAACCTCCCCAGCCTGTGACCCACACGGCCCCACATATTTTCCAACACCCTTTGGTCATTCATTGAGGGCTCCGCCTTCTTGGGTTGACTGGCTGTCCTTCCCATGTGGATTCTGTAACAACAGGGGCGGGGCAGGTGGAAAGGACCGGGCCAACGACAGAGTGTGCCACTTAGGGGTGTGGGTGAAATCAATGCAGTGCTTCATGCCCTCTCCTCATTAGACATGGGCATCTTACCTTGGTAAGCGGCTCCATGTCCCTCCATCCCCTTCACAGGCTGGGCTCCTTTGAGGAGCAGAGGAGGCACCTGTTCTTAGGTGGACTTGCTGCGCAGCTGTTAGAGTCTAGAGCCCCTTCCAACACTTTATTCTGCAGTTAGTGGTCTATTCTTGTTTTCCCCCTCTTCTGGGGTCAGCTTTGATCATTTATGTTTGGGTACAGAGTCATCCATCTTCTCTAGATCTTCCAGTTTCTGTCACAATGTTCTCTCATGGTTTGTAAAATCTCCCCATGTCTTGGTAATTGCTCTTTCTTCCTTTCTTAATGTGGTGTATTTGTGTTTTCACTCTGACACAGCCACTACTTGTGGGATCCAAACCCATTCCGGTTCTCCTGACAGACAGAACCCCAAGTAGTTTGGGACAGCACCTGCCAGCAAGGACAATACGTTCCCGGCCTCCCCTGCAGCCACGTGTGGCCGTGAGACAAAGGTCTGGGGGGCCGTGGGGGACTTCTTGCCTTCCTCCTGATGCTTCTTCCTCCCTGGAAACCAGAACTGAACCCGGAGGAGGAGTAACCTTTTCTCCACTGTGAGGCTGAAGGTCCGTGGTGTACGCCCCTGTGGATGCATCCACCACCACCATCCATCTCTGAATGGTGACCTGGGGAAAAATAGTAAGCATCTCGCTCCCGGGGTCTAAGCCGCTGCATCCCAATCTCATGCAGTCAGAGGCGGATCCTAGCTGATACAATCTCTTTTATTTCCCTGATTGGGCCTCTTGAGGATTTATCAACTTTTTTTTTTTCTCAAACACTCAGGGTGTTTTTGCTATGTGACTGATGTCAGCTTTTAATCTTTATTTCCTCCTCTTTTTTTTGATTTTGTTGATTTATTTCACATATATGACATCTATATAGTAATAAATACCTGTAAGATTACAGAATTTCCTTTGGTTTATTCCACACATTTTATATAACATTATTTACTTTCTAGTTTTTTTAAAAATTTATTTATTTTATTTATTTATTTTTGGCTGCATTGGGTCTTTGTTGCTGCTCACGGGCTTTCTCTAGTTGCAGTGAGTGGGGGCTACTCTTCGTTGTGGCGCACGGGCTTCTCATTGCGGTGGCTTCTCTTGTTGTGGAGCATGGGCTCTAGGCGTGCGGGCTTCAGTAGTTGTGGCTCGTGGGCTCTAGAACACAAGCTCAGTAGTTGTGGCGCACAGGCTTAGTTACTCCGTGGCATGTGGGATCTTCCCGGACCAGGGCTCGAACCCGTGTCCCCTGCATTGGCAGGCAGATTCTTAACCACTGTGCCACCAAGGAAGACTTCTAGTTATTTTTTAGGTAATGTGAAGTTTGTGTTCTTTCTTCTATTTCAAACCTTATTTAGAAATATCTCTTCACTTCCAATGGTTACCTTTTATTTTGGATGTTTTTTGTTGTCAATTTCTAGACATCCACTCTTCCAAAACTAAGCTTTGGGATTGCTTTGTTATAGAAGGTGCAGAGTTTCACCAACCTTAGCTCTACAAGACCCGATTAGCCAAACAGAAGTCTCCTCCAGTGCCCTACCGCCCTCCCCAGGGGCGACCTCTGGTAACTCTTTGAGCTGCCGATTTGGTATTGAATTCCACAGTTCCGAACAACATACTTCTGCATCCGGAATTCTGCTTTCTCACTGAGGCCTTACCTACTGACTTCGCCTCAGGAGAATGAATCTTCAGCTTCTCTCACCCACTTCTTCACTCTTCCCCTCTTACCTCCTCCTAACAGAAACTCGTTATAATGGTCCTGAGGTCAAGATGCCAGGACATCCTGAAGTACACAGCTGAGTCAGGTTATATTCTGTGGTTACTTTTTATTTTCCCAGGAGTTAACAATTACCTTATTTTAGAGTTGTTATTGTTGCAGATGGCCAGGGTGGGCCAAGGAGCTTAGTTTACAGGATTTAGCGCTGGGGATCAGGCATGCACGTTTGGAGAGAAGGAGCCTAGGGCTCTGCACGGAGGGGAGATGGTGAGGACGGACAAGCTGGAACTTTATCGGAACTTAAAGATAAACTAGGGCTACTGCTTATGCTCTGGTGTTCCTGCCCCTACAAACGGTGTGTTCTTGGGTGAGGTGAGCCCCACATGAAATCTGAGTGCGCTGCAGAGTCACCATAACTAGAGAAATTATGAAAGGACCTGGACGGAGGCACATCGCTGGAGCAACCCTGAAGGGAGAGCAGGTTACGGAAAGAGTCCAATTCTGGAAGAAGGCTGGTCCTGGAGGCAAGTCAGTTCTAGAAGTAGGTTGTGAAAGCAAGATGATACTGGAAGCAGGTTGTGGAGGTGGGTTCTGTAGGAGGATTCTGGGGTGTGGGCTCCAGAGACGGGTTCCAGAGGAAGGTTCTGAAAGCGGGTTCTGGAGGTGTGACAAAGGACGGCCGACTATGGCACCTCACTGGGGCCAGGCCGGAGCCTGGGTACCCGCGCGGAGACAGGAAAGCGGACCTTAAGAGCTGCACGGGCGCTCGCGCTAGCAAAACCGTTAACCCCATTGCGGATGTTTTCGGACTAGCCCCGCGGAGGCCCCGCCGCCGGTGCGGGCAAAACCCGCGCTGCCCGGGGCCCTGCGCGGCGCAGTGTTTTTCCCTTATCCGCCGGCCGGCGGTTGCCAAGGGCGACCGCATTCCCCCGGGGCTCCGCGGGCGCGGGCGGGCGGGCGGGGCCTGGCCTCGGAACCACCTCCCTCGCACTCTGGTTGGCCGAGGCTGCTGTCCGTCGGAGTCTCCGCTGCCGCCAATTGGGCAGCGGAAAGTTTCGCACGCTCGGCGCCCAGCGCCCCGCCCCTCCAGCCGACCGGGCCACCACCACCCCCCCCGCCCCCCAGAAGAGGGCAGTGCGCGATCCCGTGCGCCCGGGGTTCCTGTGCCGGCGTTGGCTTCCAGGCGGGCGCGGCCCGAAAGGCGGGCGGCGATGGTCCCCGAGGGGAGGCCGGACGGCGCGGGCGCCGGCGAGGAGAGCGCCCGGCTGCAGGCGGCCGGCAGCGTCCGCAAGGTGGGAGTGCCCCAGGGCGGGGGGCGCCGGGAGGTGGGGTGCCAGACCCGACGTGCTCCTGTCGCCATCTGACTCCGGCGGGCGCGGGACTGCCGGGTCGGCGCTGGCTTCTCCCGTCCGAGCGCGCCGCTAGACTCCGGGGCGAACCCCACATCTCGCTCGCCCCTAGAGGCAAGGTGGGCTTATCGCTGGGGAAACTGGGGCCCGGTGCGGAGCCAGAACCCAGCTGTCTGCCTGTGCTGGGCTCCTCTCTAGCCCGTTTGGGGACCCCTCCTGTGTCGACCAGGAACAGGTGGGAGCGCAAGTCCACCCTGTGGTTTTCTCCAACGCTTCAGGACTCCCTTCTGTGACGGGTGTTGGGCTCTGGTCAGTGACAGCCCGTGGCCCTCGTGCTTGTTCCTGGTGCCCATCATTCCTCCTTTTCTAGCTTTCCCCTCTCTCTCCTAAGACTGTTCAGCTTTGCCCTGGGCACCCAGCTCTGTGATGAAACTTTTAGCAACAGGTGGCTGAAGCCTCCTGGGTACAGGAAATGGCTGGAGGATTGCCCAGCTAGGCGGTTTGTCCCTCCTCACTTCCCCGCATCTCTGCCCCCTCCTGAAGTCCCTGACCCCACGCACTGTGGACTGTGGGCCATTTCCAGGAGGACTAGGGAAGCTCTGGAAGGGAGGGGGTGTGGAGACATTCGAGTCTGTGCTTGGGAAGGAGAGGGTGCTCTGGCTGCCTCTCTCTGCAGCCCGGGAGCCCAGTTGTCCCCTGGTGGTCCCCAAGAGGCTGCCCCAGTTTTATGCCAGGCCTTGGGCGTCCATGTCCCCAAGGGTTTTCAGTCTGGTGCCACCGAGCATAGGTGGCACCTGCACCCACGAGGGTGTAAGGCCTGGCCCTGCTGACCATCTTGCTGATTGTTCCCAGGCCTGTGCTGGCATAGTTGCCCCCACACGTAGCCAGTTCTGGTCACTGCCCATGCCATTTCCTCCTGGGCTTCTGGGGGATCCGCTAGACCCATGCCATCAGGGCCATTGCAGGGAGGGTGTAGGGGGTCGCTCCTCTTCTCCGTCAGGGTGGGGGTTCTTCCACAGGTGGGTGAGCTGGCCCTTTACCACCTGGTGCGGAAATGGGGGTGAGTGTGGCTCTCAGCCCGCCCAGCACTGCGGACTGGGCCGTAGGCACACCTCCCACCCAGGTCACGCAGCCAGACTGCCTTCTGGAGGGAGCGTTAGGGTCATGAGGCCATGGGGGTGCTGGCTGCGGAGCTCAGAGGGGACCCTGGCTCAGAGGCCGTGGTCTGCTGCCTCCAACACATCTCTCCAGGAGCACTTGACATTGGAGACAAACGAACTGTGTTGATGAGGACAGCCCTGCAGGGCTGGCGGCCTCTGCCCAGCACGTGGACCACCCCTCCCCAGGCAGACAGCAGTGCTGCTCACCGAGAACCCTTAGAACCTGCTGGAGCTTTACAGTTGGACCTTCGGAGGGATAGGGATGTAGCTCCGGCTGTGGCCTGCCCCTCTCTCCCCAAATTCTCAGGCCTCCTGGAGGGGAGACTGCTCATGTCCTCTGCTCATTCCCTTTTGCACCAAGTGGGTGTGGGAGGCACCACGGAGAAGAGGCGCAGGCCAGTGGGAAGACAGACACTCAACCAGCAGAGCGGAGGGAGGAGAGCCGTGTTTTGTCTTGTTCCATCCTGGTGCCACCCTGACACCAGCCCCCTTCCCATCTACAGATGAGGGCTTGCCCAGGGTCCCACAGCAGGGAGTCCTCCAAGTTGATTGCTCTTTCTCCCATTGTTCAATGGGGACAAGTCCCCTCTCCGCAGTTACCTTGAAGCCTTCTATCCTTCAAGTCCCAGAAGAATGCCTCCTCCTGCAGGAAGTCTTCCCTGATTGAGCTCTCCTGAGAATACTGGAGTGTGGAGGAGATGTTGGGCCATAATCCAAGGTGGCCATGCGCCAGGAGCCTTGTCTGTGCAAGGGAGTGAGGCCTTCTTTAGGGTGCCCCCTGCACGGGGCTGGGACAAACTAGAGCCCCCAGAAGGTGGGAAACTGCCCTGTATGTGACAGTGGGGGCATGCTTATTCAGATTTGTGGAAGACAGTGGCCATTGTAGGGAGGCCAGCGTCAGCCCGCATGAATAAAACTTCCCCTGTCTGTGCCCTCAGGGCAGGGTCCTGGGAGGCACTGTGTTCTCATCCCTGCTCCGATGGGGGGGGGGGGCCAGGTGATCACCTGAGCCTGAGAGGACGTTGCCCAAGGAAGTACGTTCTGAGAAATCCTTCCCAACTCTTGGGCTGGTGACTGACCCGTACGGGAGGTCCTTAAATGGCCAGGAGGAGGTGTGGTGGCCGCGGCTGCACCAGTCCCACTGGGGCCCTGAAGCCGCTCCCCTCACCAGAGGGAGCCTCTCACCCTCTGAACCTGCCGCAGGGCTCCCTGCTTGGGGCCCGGGACGTGGGCAGGCTGGCAGGTGGCTCATATGCGGTACAGGACCCGCGCGGAGGCACTTCAGATAGTGGCCGTTGGGAGGCCTGGCCTGCTGCCTGTGAGCGGAGGGACCCTGGGCCTGTGGTTTGGGCGTTTGCCGCCAGTAAGCAGCCAACTGGGACGGAGCCCGGCCATGTTCAGCGTGGCCCAGGGGAGCCTCCTCTCTGTTAGCGCCCCAGCGGGAGCCGGCTGGGCATCCCCTCCAATTAAACGTGTGTGGCCTGGCATAATTGTGTGGGCGGGATGGGTCCTGGGGGTTACAGAAGGAATTCAAAAGTTCAGGAGGATGTGTGGTGAGTAATTGGCCATCTCCCAGCAGGAGCTCCAGGCTGGGCTGCTGAGACCCAGAGCCACACCGGACAAGCCCAGATTCTTCCCGGGGCCCCAGTCCCAGCCACATCCCCGCCCGCCATGTCCTTGCTGGCCTGGCCCCCGTGACCTGTGGCCTCTCTGCAGGGCTGTGACCTCCTGGCAAATTCGCAGCACGGCTGCCTGCAGAGCCGCAGGGCCCGGATCCACCAGCAGATCAACAGGGAGCTGAGGATGCGGACGGGCGCCGAGAACCTGTACAGGTGCGTGCTGGCTGCCTGGGACACCTGCCGCCGGCCGACCCATGGGAGAACAGTGCCGTGTTCCCCGAGGCCCCTGCGAGGCAGGTGCATCCTGGGGCAGGGCAGTGACCCAGGTGGGTGCCTGGTCTTGTGGTCCACATGTGATTCTGTGACCGTGGACTCCCATTCAGGCTCCTGAGAGGCAGGGCTGGGCCTCCCACTGGGGTCTGGGGCAGCCATGCCGCTCAGCTGAGACCCTCACAGGTGACTCAGGCCCCCACCTTGGTGGCCCTCACCGGCAGGGGTAGGCTCAGGGCCAGCCGAGTTCCGTTCCGTGCGGGGCTGGAGCAGGGCTGGAAGGGATGTCCCCACCGGTGTGCAGTGTGGGAGCCTTTGAGATGCACGTGGTGACCAGCAGCTGTGTGCTGACCTTCACACACACGCCCGTCTACCGGTGATGGCCCAAGGCCCAGGGAGGAGGCCTGGCCTGCTTGAGTGCAGAGTGCCAATGAGTGCAGAGCCAGCCCCAGGGCGGAGCTCTGCTGGGCCTGGGCCCCTCCTCTTCCTTAGCAGCCCTGCCTCCCTGTCCCTCCCATCCGTAGGGCCAGCCCTGCCTTCCTGGACCTGTGGCCCCCCTGCCAGCCACAGAGAGGGTCTGATCCCCGCCCCTCCAGGGAAGTTGGCTTCCATTCACTGTGGAGGGCAGGCGTGAGCTGTGTCCTGGGGGAGCGAGAGGTGGTGGAGGACATTTATGCCTTGGAAGTTCAGGGGCCATGGAGATGTACTTGGGCCAGAGTCACGACATACCCGCGTGGACAGGAGTCTGCATGAACCACGGGGGTTTGCAGAGAAGGGGGAGGTCATCTGGCGGGCCCTGGACCCCACTGCTGCCCCCCAAGGGGGCTGGGCCCATCGGCACATCACTCTGGGAGTGGGCTCCAGACCTCATGCTGGGGCAGGGGCTGCAACGAAGCCCAGGGGCGTGGGTCCGCCTGCAGGGCTAGGACTTCATCTCAGCCTGGCCTCCCCTAGAGCCACCAGCAACGCCCGGGTCAGGGAGACTGTGGCCCTGGAGCTGAGCTACGTCAACTCCAGCCTGCAGCTGCTGAAGGAGGAGCTGGAGGGGCTCGACGGCAACGTGGACGCCAACCAGCCCCAGAGGTGCGTGTGCACGTGTGTGCAAGGACACGGACTGGCTCCAGATGTGCATGTGCGCATGTGTGCAAGGACGCAGCCTGGCCCCAGGGGTGCGTGTGTGCAGGGATGCGGAGTGGCCCCAGAGGTGCGTGTGCATGCGTGCGCAGGAGAACACCACTCACCACGCGTGTGTGTGGGAGGATGTGATCCAGGACAGAGCGTGGTGGGACGTGTGTGGTGTGCAAGGACATGTACCATAATCAGAGGAGGGGTGTGTCCTGTGGGGCAGGGGTGGTAGCGGGTGGACTCGTGGCCACTGGGGACAGCAGAGTCCAGCCTTAGAGCCCAGACTCGATGCTTCTGGTTCTAGCGAAGGTATCACTGTCCCCATGATCCCCCTGGGGCTGAAGGAGACCAAGCAGCTAGACTGGGCCACACCCCTGAAGGTGAGTGCTGGCCTGTGAGCCCTGGGCTCTGGGGGGTCTTCGGGGCTTCCTGGTCCAGCCGTCTCACGGAGATGAAGACTCTCAGGCCCAGAGAGAAGAGGGGTCTGCCCTGGAGCCGCTTGGCCTCCCCAGGCTACAGGGGATTTGGATTGGGTGGGCTTTGCAGAAAGGCACGCACCCTGGGATGGGTGTCAGCAGAACTGGAGGCCCCAAGACGGCTGCAGGGTCCTGACTCTCACTCTGAGGGTCCCGCTGGCGGGGGCCACCTATTCCAGTCAGAGCCTGTGCTGAGAAAACCCGCTGGTTCCCGGGTCCTTGTTGGGGCTCGTGAGCCTGGCTGCCCTGGGCAGCTTGCCACTCCGGCCAGGCCAGCAGAAAGGTGCCTCACCTCTCGGCCTCAGTATCCTCGCCTGTCAAGTGGCAGGTAGCATTTGTCTCGTGGGGTTAATAAGGGAATTCAAGTAGAAACATCACCAAGTCTCCAGGCCCCATATCCGTGGTGGGGGGCACCCACATCCGTGTGTAGACCAGGGCCTCCCCTCGCTTCGGGTCTTCACCCACGTCGGGCTGGGAGACTTCAGGAAGCCCAGCGCCTGTCCCTTCAAATCAGGAGCTGATCTCAGGGCACTTTGGAGAGGACGGTGCTTCCTATGAGGCTGAAATCCGGGAGCTGGAGGACCTGCGGCAGGTGGGTGGGCTCCCCCCAGTCCGTAGGTGAGAAGACAGAGGCTCGGTGCTGCTGGCCCATTGGGAATGGCTACTCTGTGCCTGTCCCCACCCCAGGGACCCTGCCTGGGTCTCTCGCCCCAGTGTCCTGCACAGTCTCCTGGAGTGGCACATGTGGTCCACAGCAGCCCCTGGGAGGGCAGGTGTGACCGTGTCCACCCCAAGACCCTGGGGTGCTCCCCTGGGGCTGTGGCATTCAAGGGGATTCCCAGGGCGGTGTGCATGCCATGAGGTGGGCTGGGGCCGTGGGACCCCACTGACTTCCACCCGGCAGGCCACGCGGACCCCCAGCCGGAGCGAGGCGGGCCTGGAGCTGCTCACGGCCTACTACAATCAGCTGTGTTTCCAGGAGGCGCGCTTTGTCACCCCTGCCAGGAGCCTGGGGCTGCTGTTCCACTGGTAGGGGCGGGGTGGGGAGGGGCGGGGGACGGCGGCCGCCTCTGAGACCCCGGCTCCTTGTGAGGGCTCTGCCCAGCCTGACCCGACTCTGCAGGTACGACTCGCTGACGGGGGTTCCGGCCCAGCAGCGGGCCCTGGCCTTCGAGAAGGGCAGCGTGCTCTTCAACATCGGCGCCCTCCACACCCAGATCGGGGCTCGCCAGGACCGCTCCTGCCCCGAGGGCACCAGCTGTGCTGTGGAGGCCTTTCAGAGGGCTGCGGGTGAGAGCCGCCCAGGGCTGGCCCCCCAGCTGTGCCTGCGTGGTCCTCGCTTCCAGGCGTGAGGGGCAGAGCCTTCTCTGTGGCCAGAGCTAGGGGCCCAGGACGATGGCCCCCTGGCCTGAGGGGTCACACGCACAGGCCCTCTGTGGGGCGCAGAGGGTGCTCCCCAACCAGGGCCGAGCACACGGGGCGGGGGTGGGGCGGCCCCACCGTGCCACCCTGAGCCCCCTCCCCTCCGCAGGGGCCTTCAGCCTCCTGAGGGAGAACTTCTCCCACGCGCCCAGCCCTGACATGAGCCCCGCCTCACTCTCCATGCTGGAGCAGCTCATGACCGCCCAGGCCCAGGAGTGCGTCTTCGAGGGCCTCTCGCTGCAGGCCCCCGTGGCCCCCCGTGACTGCCTGGCCCAGCTGCACCTGGCTCAGGAGGCCGCCCAGGTGAGGGCGGGGAGCCCGGCCAAGCTGCGGTGTCTCAGTGGGCAGCAGGGCCTGGGTCGAGGGTGCCGGCTGGAGCTTAGTAGCAGAGCCAGGCTCTGGGCCAGGTTGGCCGGGTGCAGGGTCTCCTGTAGGGTCCCAAAGCCGGCTGTCAACCCCGAGGTCCTGAGTCCCCGCCTCTGGGGCAACACCAATCAGGGCAGGAACCGGGGCCCTGCGCCTGAGCTCAGCCTGGCGTGGGGCAGGGCCGCTGGGGCTTTGGTCGGGGCAAAGCCCCAGGGTGGGGAGGGGCGGGGGACCAGGCCGCTGGGCTCGCGGGAGGCCCCAGCATCCTGCCGTGTGCGCCAGCAGGTGGCGGCCGAGTACCGGCTGGTGCACCAGACCATGGCCCAGCCGCCCGTCCAGGACTACGTGCCCTTCCCCTGGACCACCCTGGTGCACGTGAAGGCCGAGTACTTCCGCGCCCTGGCCCACTACCACGCGGCCCTGGCCCTGTGTGACGGCGCCCGTGAGTGCCCCGCCCCGCATGCCCGTGTGCCGGCAGGGCCCCACTGGCGCCTCACCGCCCTCTCTGACCCCCAGCGGTGGCAGAGGCGGAGCTTCCAGCCCTCGAGCAGATCTTCCTCGGGCTCCCGGCCTCGTCTGAGCCCCGGGGCCCCGCGCTGCCCCAGGAGCAAGAGGAGCGCCGGAAGCTGGGTGAGGTGGCTGAGGGAGGAGGGTGGGACGCTGCGGCCTCCGCGGGGGGTGAATGACCCACTCCACCCTGTCATCCCCAGTCCTGGTGTCCCGGCCCTGGCGGGTGGGGTCCCCAGCTCGCCCGGAGCAGGGGCCCCAGCAGTGCGGGCAGCGTCGGGAGGGGGCGGGGGCGGGGGGGGCGAGCCACACACGGTGGCAGCTCTTTCGCTGCTCAGACCGGCCAGCGGGCCCTCAGGATGAGCCCAGAAGCCCTCACTTGCCCTCCTCTTGCAGCATCTGGGGGTGGGGGAGCTGGGGCCCAGCCTGGAAGGGCCAGGCAGGCGGCGTGTGACAGCTCTGTCCCGTGCAGGCAAGGCCCACCTGAAGCGCGCCATCCTGGGTCAGGAGGAGGCCCTGCGGCTGCATGCCGTGTGCCGGGCCCTGCGCAGGGTGGACCTGCTGCAGGTCGTGCTGGCCCAGGCGCTGCGGCGCTCTCTGGCCAAGTACTCGGAACTCGACCTCGAGGACGACTTCTGTGAGGCCGCCGAGGCCCCTGACGTTCGGCGTGAGCAGCCAGGCCCCTTGGGTGGGTGTGTCCTGGCCCCGGGGTGGGGGGGGGCGGTGGGCGGAGGCCTCCTGGCGAGCAACTTCCATTTGCCACAGAGCTATGGGCCCCCGAAGGAGGAGCAGGGCAGTTGGCGGGGGAGCCGTGATGGCAGCTCCCTTGCTCCTCCACGCCCCCTTCTCCCTGCACCTGGGACCCCCAAGAACCACCCCCCGGGGCTCCTCCTGCTGGTGGTCCACAGAGGGGCCGGTGTGCACGGGCTGCACTTGGGGTCACGCACTCTGCTCTGGCCGAGCCACGCCCGGCTGCTTCCCAGGGTTCTGGGGCCGTGAGCCTTGGGCTCAGCCCCGCCCTCCCTTCCCCTTCACCCCTTCAGCTAAGACGCGGCGGAGGCCGGAGGGCAGGGCACCCAGCTTCTCCCGGGTGGAGGTGGCTGATATCTTCCATCGGCTGGTGAGCACCCGTCCCAGGCCACCCCCACCTCGGCTCCGCGCTGCGATTTCAGGCAGGCCCTCGATGGGGGCCCAACCCTGCCCGGCCCCCCTGCAGCCCCTGCTGCTTCCTGTCCCCAAATGTGGAGATCGGGGAGAGGGTGTTCCAGGCCGGGGCTCCCCCACGTGCGGCAGCCCAGCCAGGCCTCTGACCTCTGACCGCCCCCAGGGGCCCCTGTCCGTGTTCTCAGCCAAGAACCGCTGGCGGCTGGCAGGGCCCATCCACGTGGCCCGAGGAGAGGGGGGCTTCGGCTTCACGCTGCGGGGAGACGCGCCCGTCCTCATCGCTGCCGTCGTTCCAGGGGGCCGGGCCGCGGTAAGGGCCCCCACCCCGGGGCTGACTGCGGGAAGGGGGAAGATGGGACCGGCCAGAGGTGGAGGGGTGCCGGCGGGACTCTCCCCGTCTCCCTGCAGGCGGCCGGCCTGAAGCGGGGTGACTACATCGTGTCGGTGAACGGGCAGCCGTGCAGGTGGTGGAAGCACGCAGATGTGGTAGCCCAGCTGAAGGGCGTGGGCGGCGAGGGCGTGAGCCTGCAGGTGCTGACGCTGCTGCCCGGTGCCGAGCCGCCTGGCTCGGTGAGCCCCGGGGGCCCTGGCGGGGTGGTCCCTCACTCCTTGTCCCGCCCCGGCCCTGGGCCTTCCGCCAAGCCCCAAACACGCGCAGATGCCAAGAGAGCACTGGGATCACCGTCCAGGCTGCAGCCACCTACGCTGCGGCCTCCACCTGCTGGCAGCTCCTGCCCTTGACAAGGCCCCAGCCCACCCCTCAGCCGGCCTCCACCCTCCTGGAGGCCCCGGGCAGGAGCTGCGCGGGAGCTCTGTCCGCCCAGCACGGCAAACCCAGGGGCGCCCTGCTACAGGGCCGCCCTCCCAGGGACCCCGCCACGTGCCCCCTGGATACCACCCAGCTCGCCCCTGTTGCACTCACCAGGCTGGCCGCAAGCAGGCCAGGCCAGGATGCCGCCCGATACCCATTTCCATCCCGAACACAGGGGGACCGCCGGCCAGCCCTGGGGGGGCTTCTGAGGAGCCAGAAGGAGTGTGGCTGGGAGACGCCAGAGCCTGCACAGGCCAGCCCCAGGCCCCTCCTCGGCTGGAACCGTAAGGCCAAGAGGGGCAAGACCGGAGGGAGGCTGTCCCCAGCGCCACACCCCTGAGCCGGGCTGCTCAGGCTGGCAGCAAGGGGCCTGCTCTCCCCACACCCGAGCCCCAGCACAGGCTCCAGCTGGCCGGGAGTGAGGACCCCACGCACGCCTTCCTGACCCCAGAGCACCTTCCGGCCAGTTTGCTGCCCTACCCAGTGCCTGGAGCTGCCCATTAAAGACATTGTCAGATGAGGTGTGTCCGAGCCCCGTGCTGGGGGCCAGGTGCTGCCACCCCCCCGACGGGAAGTGTCACAGTCGCCTCTGGACACCGACTCCCAAGTGCCAGGAGGCTGCCCCTGGGCTGCCCTGTCCTCCTGCGCCCCAAGTGCCCACTCGAGGGCAGCTTCCCGGGTGGGGGCGTCCGGCTGCCCTTCTTGGATCCTGAAGGAGCCGTCCCCAGAGAGCCAGGCAGGCTGGGGTGATGTGTTGCCAGTGGGTCCCTGCAGCCCAGATGCCCACTGCCCCCTGTGCTGGGCCCTGAGGCCCCTCAGCTGAGCTCTCCCCATCCCCCTGCCCCCCCCAGCATGCCATACCCTGTCCACACCCTCCCTCAGGACTGGGTCCGCCCCAAGCCAAGCTTCTGTTTGGCCCCCAGTGATTCCTTCTGGGCACCCCTCCCACTGGCCCACCTGGCACCCAACAGGCTGGAGAAGGCTCAGCTACCTTCCTGCCCTGCCCCTCCCTCCACACAGCAGCCTGGAGTGCCCACAGCACCGCCTCCCATCTGATCGGGGTCCCAGCCAAGGCCAACTACTGCCACACCTTTTACTGTCCCTCCGTGCACAGAACGGGGACCCACCCCTGCTTCCGTCCTTCCTGTCCCCTCATCCTGACCCTTTCTGCATCGAGGGCCTAGATCTGATCCCAGCCCTGCACCTGCTGTCCAGTCCTTTTCCAAGCTGCCAGCCAGGCCCATCCCCCGCTCTCACTTCCCCCCTGGCCAAGCTCCGCCTGGCCTCGCCCTGTCTCCGCCCTCACCCCACTAGGCCCCGCCCCATCCCGCCAGGCTCTGCCCCACCTGTCCTTGCCCTGCAGTCGAGCCTGGGCGTCCGAGGCCCCTGCTCCAGCCTCGGGCAGGTGTCTGTGGGGCCGTTTCATCCCCCTGCACCTGAGCCCAGCACTGAGGGGTGCCCCCAGCCCACTGTAGCCCCCTTGGACTCCTCCCCAGCCCCTCTGGCACTGAACTGGGCTCCTCAGACCGTGAGCCTTCAGTGTCCCCCAGCCACGCATACTGGTGGACGGCCCCCAGAGACCACGGCGGCCACACTCTCCTGGGTCCCACGGTCGTGTGGCTCAGGATCTGGCCCCAAAAAGAGGAGTGAGAGGTGGGACGGGGTGCCGCCTGCAGCCCTCGGCAGGTTAGGGTTGGGGGGCAGGGGTCCCTGTGGCCACCAGGGGGCAGCCGCTGCCCGCTTAAGTGCAGTGCAGGTTTGGGGAAAGGGAGCAGCAGACCCCGGAGAGCAAGGTAGCCCCCCTGCAGACCAAGGCCCAGCCACCCCCGTCTCCGGGCATCATGCCTGTCCCCTCTGTGAGGTCCCAGGCAGGAGCAGCCCTGTGGGACCTGGCCCCTGCCATCCACCACCTTCTTTAGCATTATTGGGGCATGGGAGTGAGCTGGGGAGGGTGTGAGAGTGTGAGTGAATGGGTAAGTGGGTGTGATGAGGGCATGCAGCTTTCGGAGTGGGACAGCAGGGCTGCCCCACCTGCCTGAACCTGGGGACAGGGCATCCAGGTGCGTCCCTCCCCGACCCCCCTGCCCCTCCTGGGAGAACGCCCCTCTCAGCAGAACCGGCCAAGGTCACCTCAGCACTTACTAATTTGATTAATAAAACTGTGCATCAAAGAAGCATTACCTGCTAATCGGGGACGACAGGGCTGGCAGGTCCTGTCCAGGACTCAGCAACTTCCCTGCTTCCAGCAGCTGATCTGGACCCAAGAGGGGCTGGGACTGGGCACGGAGCTGCTACCTGCTTCTCGCCCCAGGCAGGTGGGGAGGGCCCCTTGCCAAGGACCAGACCCTCGCCATGCGGACAGCCAGTGGTGCACACCCCACCAGGGCCTTCCCAGCCCCTCCCTTGCCCTGCACAAGTGGCCTGCCTCCCGGCCCTCAGGCAAGCCAGGGCCTTTGCTCCCCTGGGCCAGGTGGGGCTGGGCATCGAGGGGAGCCCCAGCTCTCCAGGAAGCAGTGAACCCACTTTCCAGATGGGATAGTAGGTGCTGAGCGTGGGGCACAGACCAACCGGTGTCCCACAAGGCTAGCGGAGGCTCTGCCCACGCGCTTCCAGCCACTTGAGGCACCTGTCAGCTGTTCCTGGACGCCGAGAGTACTGCCACCCTGTGTCCAGCACACCTCAGCACACAGGAGTGGCCCGGCCCACCCAGTCTCCCTGGCATCTCTCTAGTGTCCCTGGACGGCTGAGTTGGCCGAAGGCGGAGTCCTGGGCTGGCTCCAGGAGGCCTTGGGGATGAGGTCATGGACACGACTCTGGGCCTGGCAGGACCCCCAGCGGTCAGTTGTGGCCTGACCCCCACCCTGAGGGCAATACTGCACCCCGGTGGGGGCAGGACTCAGAACAAGCTGGCAGTGGCCTGCCTGGCACCCGAGGGTGAGTCCCGCCACACACGACATCAGCCTGGGGTCGTGTCAGCGCCTGGCCCAGCCCAGGAGTGAAGCAGGCGGCCGAGGGGCTTCTCCGTGTGTGCTGGGGGATTGTCCAGGCTGGGAGAGGGGCTATGCCCCGAGAGCCCACCTGGGCCGAGTCCTCTCCCCATTGGCAGTGGCTGCCCTGACAGGCTGGCGCGTGGGAATCTACACACAAGTGGGGGCGGGTGTGAGGAGGCGCGTGCCTGCCTGGCCCACGCACTCTGCCCTGACGTGTCTAGGCGCTCCATCTCTCCCCAGCTGCCTGCCCCGTACCAGCGCCCCAGCCCCATTCTGCCCTGTGCTCTCTGCACCCTCAGTTCCGAGCTGGGATGTGCTCAGCCTTCCTCAGACATGGCCACGTCTCAGGTCACAGCTCTAGCCCCCCACTTTCTGGTCCAGCCACATCCCGTTGTCGCGGCACCCCGGATGGGCCGTGGGCCACAGACAGGGACTGCTCCAGTTCATCCACAAGCTCCACAAATACCTGGGAAGATGCAGCCGCTTGCTGCGAGTGTCCCATGCGTGTGCCACCCGGGGAGGGAGGGTGAGGAGCTTCTGAGGCGGCAGCGGGACACTGCCCCTGTCCCCGTGCCCAGCACAGGGAGGGCCCGGGAGGACGTGCGCTGAGCAGCGTGCACGCGGAGGTCCCCAGCGCGCGCCCGGGCCTGCCCCCGCCCGCCCGCCGCCCGCCGCCCACCGCCCCCGCCCCCGCCCCCGCCCCACGCAGGGACATCTCATTTTCCAGAGTGGTCTGCCCCTGGTCGGGGAGGTCGGGGTGAGCGCACGCTGTGATCGTTTTGCTTTGCCAACAGAAAACTGCCGCGAGGGGAAAAGGCAAACTCCCTTTCGCTTGGGTCAGCAGTGAGCGCAGCAGCAGATTAATGTGAGGAGAGGCGTGGGTGCAGAAGGGAGCCCCGAGGTGGAGGCGGGAGGGCCAGGGAGGGGGTGGGGCGCAGGGATCACAGGAGAGGGCCAGGCGGAGGACAGGTGTCAGGGCCGCCAGCTGGGGGGACCCCTCCTGGCTTCGCTCACCCCCGTACCTCCTCAATTCACTTCTCCCAGGGCTCCCACCGCACCCCACCCCCACCCGCACCCAGCCCAGGCCTGTCCACCTCCGCCTCAATCTGCCCCGATCCCCCAAAAGGCAGGGTTGGCCCAGGAGCCTCCAGAACAGGACCTGGATCGATGGCACACTCCAGCTGTAACCCCACTAACCATGGCCACGTGGTGGTTCCCAGCCTTCACCCCACTGGACACCAGCCCCTGGGGTGAGCCCACGGGAGGTAGCACTCGGGGACCCAGGGCCAGTGTGAGAGGCGGTGCGGCTCACCAAAGCTGCACAGCCGCCGCGGGGGTGGGGGCAGCCAGGGTGGTCCCAGGGTCCTGGGGATCCAGAAGTGGGGTGCGTGGGAGGCGGTAAGTGGGAGAAGCAGCCGCTCCGACCTGAGCTCCTGGGGGGGGCCGAGTTCCCAAGGCCCTGCTGAGAAGGCTGGGTTAGAGGTCTGCCGGCTCTCGTGGAGGCCGGGAGGTCGGGCTCCAGCGTCGGGGTGTCCCGTAGGGACCGGAGCCCAAGAAGCCGGAGGCACACTGTGCTCCCCACATCCCGAGACAGAGCTTTTGCTGGAGAAGCTGAACTTGCTGCCTGACTGCAGAGGGCTCGACGGTGGCCCCCAAAGATACAGCCACCCAGAACCTGTGAACGTGCCCTTGTGTGGAAAAAGGATCTTTGCAGATGTATTCAAGCTACGGATCTTGGGATGAGATCATCCTGATTACCCGGTGGGCCCTGAATCCACTGACACATTTCCCAGTAAGAGACAGAAGAGGAGAGGCCATGTGGAGACACGGGCAGAGACTGGAGTGATGAGACAGCAGCCTAGGAGCACCTGGGGACACCAGAAGCGGAAGGGACCAAGAAGGGTCCTCCCCTCCAGCCTCCGAGTGAGCACGGCCCTGCCGACACTTCGATCTCAGATTTTGGCCTCCAGAACTGGGAGAGAACAAGTTTCTGGTGTTTTAAGCTTCCGAGTTTAGGATAATTTGTTAGAACAGCAGCAGGAAGCCAATAAGCCGACCTCACACAAGTCCCCGTGTTTCTGGGCCTCAGTTTGTCCTTCCGTAGGATGGACATGATCCAACAGGGCCTCAGGTGTTGGATTAGAGGGGTGGGCTCAGCCCAGCTGTCCATGAGAAGCATCTCCCACTTCTGGAAAGCCCGCCCCACCCCCAGATTCTGAAGCACGTGGCTGGGGCACTTGGTCACAATGACCTGAACATCTGCATTCAGGGCTGCCCAGCTAGAGACTGACCGAGTGGATGAGGCAGCCACAGACATCCCCCACCCTGCTCATCCCCCTCGGCCTCAGAGTCCTGGGGGCTCAGAGCCTTCTGTGGCTGGCTCGAAGGTGGCTGTGTGCCTTTGAGGCATCTCACCACCCCTCAGACGGGTCGCGGGTCCTGAGTGCTGCCTCCTGGGGGCTCAGCCCCAGGGGGAGGTGGGAGGCCGTTCTCTCAGTGGCTGGTGAGGCCTCTGCACAGGACCGTGGGGTCGCTCAGAGCCTGTGTGGAGCAGCCCAGCCACGCCCTTGGCTGTGTGTGTTAGGGGGGGTCTGAGGCCTGGGGGGCTGCCCAGGCTCAGCCAGCACCCCATCCCACCCCCACCCCCGGGGCCAGGCACCCTAGCAAGCTCTGCCCTCTTCCCTGTGGCCGGGGTCTGTGCGTTCAGCTGTCGTGCAGGTGAGTCTACCTCACGGAGCTCCTATGGGGGGCGATGGACCCAAATACAGTTGCCCCCAGGCAAACTTAGAAGGCTCCACTGGGGCCGTCCAAGGAAGTGGAGTGGAGGTGACCTGGGTCAGGGTCAGTGGTCGGTGTGGCCACCAAGGGAACGGGCAGTGCACGGGTTTAGAGGACACTGAACCCGCTCCCCCCACCACGAGCCCCCGTCTCCCAGCACCAGGGGTGAGGGTCCCCCGGGGCAACCTCGGGCCGCCCCTTCTGTGGCCGTGTGCCTCCTGGTGCGAGGGAAAGGAGAGCCGCCCTCAGGCCCCTGCGGGGCAGCCCCGAAGCACCCCTCCCCTCGCTGCACCTGCCACGACAGAGCCACCTCTTCAGGGGTGCTCCTGGAACCCCTCGGCGGAATCCAGGCCAAACATCTCTGCCTGGCCAGTCTCCTGGGACAGAGGGTCCCTGGGCTCACAGCCCAGGAGGGACAGGGGAGGAGTGGAGGGGACAGCGGCTCGCCGGAGTCCTCACGGACCAGAGCACACCCAGCACCCTGCTCTGATGGCTGGGAAAAGTCCTGTGCCTCTGGCCTGATGCATGGCTCTCTGCTGACTCTGGGCCCCCAGCCCTGCCCCGCCCCCCCCCCCCCGAGCTGTGCCAGTGTCTGGAAGCCTCCTCTGCTTGCTCCCGTGCAGCTTAAGCTCATGAGAACCCCCACAATGGCCCTCCCCCTCGTCCCCTCCCCCTTCCTCCCTTCCCCTCCCTCTTCCCAGCCTCCCCTCCCCAGGGCCTGCACTCTCTCGGCGGCACCTAGCTCCAGGGCCAGGTGGGCATGGTCCTCACCTGCCCCTGAGTGGAGTCGAGGCAGGATGTGTGGGAAGGAGGGCAGGTGGGCTCCCAGAGGGGGCGGGGAAGGACGAGACAGAACTGCCCAGCTGAAGCCCAAGGCCCCACTTGGAAGGGGCTGTCCCTGGGGCGCCCTGTCCCAGCGCCCCGTCCCAGCCTGCGAAGAACGCATCGCTGGGTCTCAGTTTCCCTACCTGAGAGCTCAGAGCCCTGCTGCGGGGGGGGCGGGCAGCGACGTCTGGGAGTCCTGCGTCCCTCCCGGAGGGGACGTGTCCGCCGTGACTCCCTCCTCTCCGGACGCTGACTGTGGACTCAGCCGGGGTCGGGGTGAGCCCAGCCACCACGCGCTCACACACACACAGCCAGTCCTCCCAGGCCGTGCAGACCCCCGAGGCTGGCTCCAGGTCCCGCACGCTTGGCCCACGGCACCCCAGGGAGCGCAGGAGGAAGCACCGGGCCGGGAGGGCGGGGTCAGCCCCGGAAAGGCAGGAAGGACCCTCCTCACTTCCTGGATCCCCTCCGAGGCTCCTGGGCCTTCAGAGGAGCAGAGAGGAGCCGGCCTCCGCCCACCTGCTGCCTCTCCTCTCCCCTGCCCTCCCCTGCCCTCCCCTCCCCTGCCAAGACTCCCCTTTGCCACCATCGCCTGCTCCACTTGCCCCATTGTTCCAGCCAACGTTCGGACCAGTAACAGCTCCACCTCTGTCTTCACCAGCACCGTGGCCGCTGCTGGCCAATAGCAGCACCTCCACCCGCACCCCATCCCCACGGCCATCAGCACCGTCACCCCCACACTGTCCCCGGCATCCACATCGTCATCTCCCCCAAACTGCATCTCTGTCACTTGACCAGCAGCACCATCACCGCCATGGCTGACAGCCACGAGTGTCACCACTAACTCGCTCTTAATCCCCTCAACGGCCACGACACGCCAGCTTTACAAGCCCCCGGCCAGGCTCTCCTTCACCATCGTCCCTTCTTCTGGACAGAGGACCTCAGGTTGGGGCCAGTCAGTGCTGGGGTGATGACGACAGGGGCCAGAGCTAGCCTAGGATCGGCTCAGGAGGGCCACCGGCACCCCGCTCCGCTTGCATCACTGAGCTGGGCTCTAGGCACTACGAGGTCAAGCCAGGCGCCGGCCCTGGGGGGCTGACCATTGATGGGGCTGAGACAGGCATCTCAGGGCAGAGGCAGCAACAAGCACAGGGAGCTTCGGGAGCCCAAGGGGCCTTCACCCCCCTGCCCAGTTTCAGGTTGGTCCCTGGGGACAGGGGGGATGAGGAGAGCCTGGGGACAGGGGGGATGAGGAGAGGGGGCAGGAGGCAGCTTGGCAAAGAGAGGCTGGGCCAAGGTGCCTGGGGTGGGCCTGCGGGCTGGGACTCACTCCACGAGGTGGGCCCCTGCCTGGGGAAGGGCATAACTCCAGGGCTGCACCCCATTCCCGGAGGGCCCCTGGCGGCCTGGACACTGAGGACCAGGGCTCACAGTTCCAGGAGCACCTCTGTGAGGCCACTGTGGCGGTGCGACTGCGATTCCAGGAGGACGAGCAGGTTTGGGTGGGCCAGCTCAAGGTACACCCACTGGACTTGGGCTGCCAGTGGGCACGAGGAGCGTGTCCAGGGAGCCGCTGGGCGTGGTCTGGGGCTGGAGGGAGAGGGTGGGTTGTGGGAGGGCCCTGGAGGGTTACCTGAAGCCCTGGGAGAGGGTGGTGGGGCTGGAGGAGTGGGGGACAGCCTGGAGACCCCATAAGAGAAGGCTGGCGGGAGAATCTCGAGGGGGAGGTCAGAGGGGAGTAGGGAGCTCTGCCCCAGAGAGCAGAGGTGGAGAGGCCGAGGGGAGGAGAGGAAGAAGAGGAAGTAGTCAGCTCCCTCCCTGCCCCCAGCCCCGCCAGGCCAGCCCTGCTGAGGGGTGGTGGCTGGAGCGACAGGCCCTGGGGGCCCTGAGGTCTCTCTGGAGGATGCAGGTGGGCATGGAGTCCAGGAGGGACAGGGGCGCCTGATGGTCAGGCAGCCCAGACCAGGCTGGGGGTAGGCCCCCTGGTATCGGGGTGGGAGGGGGGCCCTGAGCTGGTGGGAGGAGGATGGACAGAGGCCTGGGCAGGTCCCCGTCAAGGTCAGCCCCTCTGGGGTCAGAGGTCTCACCTTACCTTGACCAGGAGGAAGGCCTCAGCAGGCCACCCCTTCTGGGAGTGGGGGCTCCTGCCTCAGTTTCCCCCCTTGTCTCTCACACACTATCTCTGTCCCGATGCGGGCTGTGCCCTCTCCTCAGCAGCCTGTGGCCTGCAGGGGGTCCTGAGGGCCGAGGCCCACCCTGGGAGAGGGCCCTGCAGGGTGGCCTCCCCAGGCCCATGCATAATGCAGTATTTACCTGGGGCTGATTGGCAGCCCCCCAGGCTCCACGCTCCCCTCCCCCTCGGCCCCTGGATGGGTGAGCCAGACGTGCATTAAGACAAGAGTGACTTATCGAGCTGTCAGGGGGAGCGTTTTAAGACAGAATTATAGGGGAGAGGAAAAAGATTTTTACCAAATTAATGAAAAATCAATCTGGCCTCAAAAATCCATTAGCCTTCATAATGCGCCGGTTACAGGCCGAGCCGCACAATCCGACGGCGGCTGTTAAATACTGCGGCCCCCACCCCCATTCATTACCCCACGGTGCTTACTGCTGAGAAGACACCTGCCTCCCCGCCCCCCAGGCGTCCAGACTCGGCTGGTCCAGGGCTCCCACCCCAGAGCCCCTCGGAGGCCCCAGCCCTGGACCCCAGTGTCCAGCTGAGTCGGCCAGGGGCTCCCCCGGCAGACCCAGGGGTCCCCGGAGACTGAGCGAGGTAGCAGTACGGTGAAGGTGGGGTAGACAGGATGGGGGTGCTGCCCGGGGGGTGTGCTGGTGATGTCGGTGTCCATGCAACTGGCCGCATGGGCGGAAGGCTGGCCGTGGTCTCGGCCGGGCTGCTCAGCGGTCTGTGGCCGTGAGGGTCAGTGTGGCTGGCGAAGGTACTGCTGGCTGTGGAGACAGGCTGGTGCTGCCGTGGTGACCGTGCCGAGCTGGGTGGTGAGAGGTGCCAGGCCCGTGCGGGGGAGTGGGGAGCTGTGGGAAGGGCAGGAGGCCGCAGGGGCCAGGGGTCGGGACAGCAGGAGGGTTCTGGCTGACCCCAGACCCGGGTACTGCCAAAGGGACTCCTTCCCCACTGAGAGGAGGGGACCGGGCTGTCTGAGGTCCTCCATGCCCAACAGGGGGCCTGCACCGGGCCAGGAGGCTGGACTGCTTGATTTTCCATTAAATCGGCAAATCTCTCTCTTTTTCTCCCCTCTCTCCTGGAACCCTGCCTTAAAGCTCTCCTGCTCTGACAGCTGCATCCGTCAGGGGCCCGTCTCCCTCTGATCCCTCTCAGGAGGCGCAGTCAGAACCCCTCCTGTCACCTTGTCACCCACCCCCCTGGAGGGGCTGCCTCGGGCCTGGCCTCAGGCGGGCAGCACCCCGGGGAAAGCCCAGGGCCTAGAGGGCTGCCCCCTCACCTGGCCCTTCTCCCCGGGACCCCTGCCTGACCTGCTCTAGTGACGGCCACGTGGCCTCACCCACCGTGTGCCCGCACCCCACCCAGCCCCTGTTGTGTAGTCATTCCGAGCTGCCACCCTCCTGAGTCCTTCCGGGGCTCTGCTCGCCTCACTTGCTCACCGTTCATTCACTCGCACGGCTCCAGAGCCTGTCCTGCGGTGCCGCCCGGCCGGCCCCCACTGCCCAGACAGGGCTCAGTCCCGGCCCCTGCCCCTGAGGAGGGGGTGGGTTACGGGAGGCCAGGCAGGTAAGAGGAGGGCCCACGGGAGTGGGGCAGGAGGCCGGGCTGGGGAGAGACAGAGCAGGCCGGCGCCAGGATGGGTTTGGGGCAGATGCGGTGCTGGCCCGGGCAAGGCCCTAACGGTGGGTGCTGGGCGCAGCGGAGGGTGGTGCCGGGGGCCGGCCCAGGGCGGGGTGCAGCCCCGGGGGCTGAGGCCGCTGGAGGAACCCCTCAGACCCTGCGAGCCCACCTCACCGCCCCGGGGCTTGTGGCGCACTCAGGGGGCCTCCCCGCTGCCTGGCTGTGGGGACCCCCGGCCCAGAGGGGCGGCTGCCCCGGGGTGACCCTGAGCAGGCGGGGCGGTGGGCTCAGTGGGCTCCGGGGCCTGACTCCGCTGCCTGCCCGCCCCTCACCCGCCCGGCTGGAGCCAGACAGTCGCGCTGTGGCCGGCTGTGGTGTTGCGGATCAAATCCCAATTCATTAGCGGTGCCGGCCGGGGCGGGAGGGTAGTTGTGGGCAGGGGCCGAGACCCTGTCTGCGGTTCTCCGGGTGGCCTGGCCGCCCGGCTTCAGAGGCTCCCAGACCCCACCGAGGGAACCCGCTTCCAATAATCGGTCAGGGATGGCGCGTGCCAACCGTGAACCACTCAGACAGCGCGGCGGGTGGCCCAAGGTGACCTGAGCCTGGTCCCGCCTCTGAGGGGCGCCCAGGAGCGGCGGTGGGGGCCCAGGTGCCGGCCCAGCCCTTTCTCTGTCTGGGCATGTCTGCTGCCCCCCCTTTGTATCCGTCTCTCCTCGGGGCCTCGGCTCCCTTCTGCTCCTTCCACTCGTGGCCTGTCTCCCAGGTGCCCCTCTCGTTCTGGTTCTCATGCACGCATCCCCTCCCTCTCCGTCCGGGCACCTGTCACTTCTCTGCCTGCACCCTCTCATACCTGGGCAGGTCTGGGGTGCCCAGGACCAGCCAGTGCAGGAGGGAGCCAGGCCCTCCAGGTCAGAGGGCCCCTCAGTACAGGCTGGCAGTGTGCCTGCTAGGGTTCAGAGGTCACAGCCGAGTTCCCACTTTGCCTGGGGCGAGGGTCTCCCTGCCAGGCAAGGACAGTGTGTCAGGGGTGTCTTGAGCCTGCACAGGGCCAGGGGCTGGCCCGCTGAGGCCAGAGGAACTCTAGCTCCCCACCACCGGCCAGGCCTCAGCTCTGCCCACTGGGACGATGCCAGGGCAGCATCAAGATGCCCCGGCCTGAGGGTCAACCAAGCAGAGGCTGGTGGGCACGAGGAAGGGAGTGTGTCTACACCTCTATGCCCACCCCCTGACCACGCTGCACGGGCAGCCCCCCACCTCCCCCAGGGCCCAGCCAGGCCAGCATCCGTCTGATCAATGGCCAGGCACAATCCGACATCCTGAGCGGGGGATGGATCTGCTGACGCAGGCCGGCCTGCCGCATCCCATCCCATCAATAGCAGATCATCCGGTGCTGTGCTGCTCTCAGCCCTCCAGGGAGCCTCGGCAGGACGACGGCCGGGCCCTGCAGCCACAGTGGGGCAGGCCTGAGAGCAAGGTGGGCAGGTGGGCAGTCAACTGGAGGCTCCTGGGCCTCTCCACCTGCCCGTCTCCCTGGTGGCCTCCAAGCCCCAGCAGGGTGGGCCCCCAAAGCTGCCTGGGGGCCTCCAAGAGGCCTCACTCCCAGGACTCCTGCAGGGCTTTCAGGACAGCTGACCCCTCACCTCTGAGGCATTGCCTGCTGGGTGGAAGGGACTGGCAAGACCTTAGAATCCCACCAGGGCACTGGGAGGAATTCCTGGGCCAGACTACTCTCAGTTTGGAGAACTTTCTATGAGGCAAAGCTGTCTCAGATAGTGGGGGGCCATGGAAGGCTGAGCTCCCCATCACAAAGCTGTTCATGAGGAGGCCTAGTGGCCCTGACAGCAGGCAGCCAGGCCCTTTCTGGTCAGAGGGTCCACCACCCACTGTCCCCAAGAAAGTGGGCCCGAGCTCCCCACGCAGCATTCACACCACGTCGTCCTGCACTTCTGTGAGCAGCCTGACCGGCCAGGCAGGGCTTCCTGCCCAAAGAACAGGGGCTCCAAGAAGAGATTAGCCAGCTGGGGGCAAGCCTGGCTGGAGAAGCCTTGGCAGCCTGGCCCACCAACAGGCCGAGGGCCAGTGAGGAGTGGGTCATGGCCGGGGCAGCGGAGCAGTTGGTCAGAGGCAGTGGAAGGTGGGCAACCTGAATCAGCAGCCCAGGGCCCCTCAACCACCGGGACCACCACCCCTGGTCCTTCAACCCACAATCTCCATGGTGACTGAGCGAACTTCTGTCTGCAGCACTGGCCCTCCAAGCCCTGGACCGTGACACAGCCTCTCAGGTTCATGCGGCAGGGCTTGGACTTCTGTTTCAGTGCCCAGAGAGGTTCAGAGACCTGTCCAGTGTCACAAAGCATTTCGGCAGAGTCGGTGGACCTAGACACTCACCTCTGGGCCTGTTCAGAGTAGTTTGTTAGGGTTTGACTGGGAGCCCCGAAGGGCAAGCCCACCTTCTGCCTGCCCCTGCATCCCCTGTCTAGGGCGATGTGCACAGTGGGGGTGAGAGGAAGCAGGGCGAGGCCGCTGCGCTCTCTGCCCTGGAGGGAGGTTGTGTGAGGGCATCCAGCTGCCCCCTGCGGCTGACTTGGGAAGGGGACTGGGATTTACCTGCTCTTGGAACCGGTGTTTATGAATATTACTAAAGAGGAAAAATCAATCAATTATCCCGAACGTGGCCATTTCTCTAACCGGGAGAACATGCAGTTTTATACACCTTGGAAGAGACTCTGGGGTGGATGGATGGCGGAGCGAGCCACCCTTTAAATCCTCTCTGGGCTGGCAGCCGCGCGGCCGGCCTCCGCGGGCAGCCTGCCATCTCCCCGCCAGGCGGCACCCACGCTGCCAGGTCAGCAGCCCTCACCTCCCGCTCGTCAGGACAGCAGCCGTGAGCCCTGGGATGGCCAGATCGGCCAGCCTGGGACAGAATCACCCCTTATGGTCAATCTCAAGTGCCCCTGCCAAGGCCGCCTCCCCAGGCCTGAGGGCCCCCCACCTACACTGTAGACACAAGCTTGTGGCCAACACGGGGATCCGGTGAGGAGCGCCCTGCGGGGTCGGGCCTGCCCTTTCCCGACCGGGCATCCAGGTGGTCTTGTGCTGAGGGGAGCGGCCAGCCTGCCCTGTGCAGGCAGAAGGGGGTGGGTTAAACGCAGAGTTGAAAAACTCCAAGAGACCAGCTAAAAGTTGCCCTGCTTTTTATCATCACTGCACTAACCAGTGTCAACAAGAAAATGCCCCTCCCTCTGGAGGACCCTCCCCTGCCCCCCCTGCCCTGCTTCCTTCAGTCCCAGCGCTGGTCCCCAGCCTTGCTCACGGGGACAGCCTGGGGTGCCCTCCTGAGCCTGGGCTTGTCCTTGGGGAGCCCCAGGCCCAAGCTGGCCTGGAACACCAGCCTCCCCCCCTCGTCCCTGGCCCCCCTCGGCCACTGCCACCCCACCCAGGACAGTCCTCAAAGGAGGGCCTGGCTAGCATGGGAATAGAAGGAATACATGAGGCACACGGACCCCCTCAGTACAGACTCCGTGGACTGGGTTGGGGGGCGGCCGGGAGCTGGCGTTGAGGGCGTGGGACGCGGGACAGTTAGATTTTTTCTTATCATGTCAAAATATACTTAACATAAATTTCACCATCTTAGCATTTTTATAAGCACAGTTCAGTGGCATTAAGCACATTTACATTGTGGTACAACTTTCACCACCTTCCAGCTCCAGAACTTTTTCATCTTCCCAACCTGAGATTCTGCCCCGCTTAAAGTCCCCCAACCCCTCCCCCAGGCCCTGGCCCCCTCCCGGAGAGCGGACGCATCCACCAGGCTCGGCCGCATCATGCGTGTGTCCCCGCAGCTTTGAAGGAGGGCAGGTATTCTGCCCAGGGAGTGGCAGGCCTCACCTGGGGGGAGGTGGGGGAAGCCAAGGGAGACCCTGTGGGTGGAGGGTTTGATGGAGCAGGCATGGGGGAGGGGAGGCGGCAGCGGTAACGACAGCCCAGCAGCGAATTGATGTCTCCAGGCGGCCAGAAGCAGAGAGGGTTTCTAATGGTCCCTCAAGCCCTCGGTCAGCCCGCAGCGCTGAGCTCAGCATTCCCCCGTGAGGCTGGGAGGGGCCCACCCGGGAGGGGCCCACCCGGCACTCATCTCCCACCCGCTCTCCTCCTCCCCTCCGGGGCCACCACAACTGGCCGCCAAAGAACTCAAGGAGAGGGGGGCAGAGCCCTGTCCTGTGGGTCTTCAGACCACAGTTCTGACCCCTGCCTGCCAGGCCGGAACTGCCCTGCCCTTGGAGGCCCTGCTGGGGGGCAGGGACAGATCGGAAGCTGCCCCAGCATCCTCCATCCTGTTTGTCAAGGGACCCATTAGGAGCTGACAGCTGCTTCCCTGTCTGCCCACCTCGAGGCAGGGCCTCGGCCCCCAAACCCCCATCAATCATGGACCCTGGGGTCTGCAGCCCCCTCCACCTTGGTCTGGGCCAGGGGCCCTCAATAGGACTGTTCGTTCAGGAAGGGCACCATGGAGGACTTGGGAGCATGTGGAGGGGAGGTAGCTCCCAAGCCAGGAGGGGCAGTAGTACGGCCCAGCCCCGGCTGGCGGCCAGAGCAGGTGCCTGGGCCTGGAGAGTCAGGGTCAGGCCGGTCACAACCCCGCCCCTCATGGCCCACCCTCTGGAGGGGGCCTGAGGCTGACACTGCTGGGTCTCTGGGCCTCTGTTTGCCCATCACCTGGGCTAGAGGGTGCATGGGAGGCCAGTCAGACCCCACGAGGGTCCAGCCGCTGGTCTCATTGGGCTGAGCCACTGCCGGCATGGGTGCTGGGCCAGGAAGAAGGGAGCCACCGGAAACGTCTGGCAGCTCCTTCCCTCTTCCAGAGGCTGCGTGCAGGCCTGGATGCAGGTGACGGCCTGGCCAGGCACACCAGCTGCCCCCAGGTCAGGACTGCCCGGCAGGCTGTGGTTTATTTATATGACGAGGTTTATTTATTTATAGGGCTCCCACTGGGCGGTGCCCAGCCATGGACTGGGAACTCCCAGCTGCCAGAGGGGCCTGAGCCCTGAGATACTCAAGGCCCCACTGCAGAGAGGCCCACTGCAAAGGTGGCCGATGTCCACCCCTCCACGGGGAAGCAGTCCCCAAGGGGCCTCCCTCCTCCTTCTGGGTGGGGAAGCAGCGGTCACGCAGGTGAGGGTCACCAAGGAAGGGGTGTCAGGTCACAGCCGGGCTGGACCACGATTATGACAACAGTCCTCCAAGACCACGTTTCTGGAGCGCCCACACCCTGGACCGGCTCGCGGCTTCTTGGTGCCCTGCTGGTCATGACTTTGGGAGGCTGGCGGGGATGACTGGGCCTGGGGCGGTGTGGGCCCTGCCAGGCTCTGGGGTCACAAGGCTTCCCTCCTGCCTGTCCCGTGCTCCCTCCCCAGGTCTTCAGGTAAAGCACAGGACCCCAGGGGCATGCGCATTTTACACAGGCAATGAATACTTTTTAGTATAAGTAGTCCCCAAATCAAGCATGGGGCGTACTTATAACTCAAATTGTTAAGTTGTTGTTGATCTGAAATCTGGCTGTAACGGGGCCTCTTGGGTTTTTATTTGCTAAATCTGGCTGCCTTCCAAGCACAGGACAGGCCACTGTCTGGGACCCCCTCTGAGGACAGAGGCAGCCCCACCCCCGCAGAAAAGGGCCCTGAGGGCCGGCCTGGCCAGACCTGTCCCTGCCCTGCTTCCTCCTCATATTTCAACCTCCCACTTGCCCTGTGCCCACACCCCTGCGCCTGGATTAATTTGGGAAGGACAATGTTTATATTAACCATTCATTTATCGACGTCTGCTTGCTGGGTCAATGGCCAAATTTATTGTCTCACAAGATGGGCCTCACTGAGCCGTGTATGCCCCTCCCCCCCCAGCCCTGGGTGGACAGACGCTGTCAATACACAGACAGCTGACCTTGGGCCTGCCAGCCTCTGCTGGGGGCTGGGGGTCTCCCGGGAGAGGCTGCAGGAACAGGGAGGAGAGCGGGGGGGGGGGGCGTTCACCCCTGGACCCCACCATCGCTGTGGCCCCTTAGTCGGCCGCACCCTCCCTCACGGATGGGGGTGGCACTGCCCAGAGGCCAGGGCTCTGACCCAGGCAGGGGGAGTTCAGAAGCTCGAGAGGATGGGGGACAACGGACCACAAGCCCACTAGGCACCTGCCCAGTGATGCAGAGGCCTGAGGCATCAGTGCATAATTACACATGGCACTTAGTGGCCAGAGCCTGCGGGGAGCGCCCAGGGCAGGGACGGGGCAGAGGAGCCAGGGGTGCAGAAGGCCTGAGAGCCGGCCACCCACCCTGCTGCCCGGCTGTGTAGACGGCTGGTGTAGATGCCTGGGTCAGTGCTGAGGTCCTGTGCAGAGAGACTGGGGTGTGTGCTGGCCTCAGGGAGGCCTGCGCCTCCAGGCCGGCCCGCCACTGGCTGAGGGGGAGGGCGAGGCCCGCTTGGGCCCTGAGGGCCGAGCTTCCCCGCAGCCCAGGCTCGTTCAGGTCCCAGGGGGCAAGATGGGCTCTTGCCCTCCCTCTGTCTGCAGAGTCCTGCGGGGCCTACGGACAGGGCTGTTCTGGGCAGGGGACCTGCCAACTCCAGGGTCCTGAGCAGGAGCGGGCCGCAGGCTGGGGGCCAGGGGCCAGCAGAGCCCCAGGAGGCTGCTCAGCTTAGGCTTCGGAGGGGCCGGGAGGGGTGACAAGGTGAGTTCTGGTGTCTTTGAAGGACGATCACGTGGGTGTGAGAGGGGTCTGGCGCTGGCGGTGGGGTCTGCACACTTCCGGGGCAAGGAGCTGGCTGGGGGTGGGGAAGAGGCGTTGCTGGGGAGCTGCTCCTGCCAGAGGTGTCCTCCTGGGGCGCAGCCCGCACTGAGCCCCTCCCAGATCCTCCCCTTTCACCCCCACCCCCCGCACTGCGCTGCCAAGGGGAGCTGGCGGGTGGGCTCATTTGTGGGCAGCAGGTGGTTGATGGGCCTGGGACAGCGTGGCGCTGATGAAGATGTCACCCTGGAGTTACGGCCTCCTGGAAACAGGGATGATCCTTCGGTCAGCTCAGCTCGTCCGGGGAGCAGGGCCCAGAGGTGGGGAGAGACGGGGCTTGGGAGGATGGGTCCGTCCCCTTGGGCTAGGTGGATCCCAGCCCCTCAGAGATCCCCCTAGCCCTCCATCCCTTCCGATGGGGACAGGGCCATAGCAGGCCCACATCTTTTTGCTGTTTCCTTTGATAGATAGATAGATAGATAGATAGGTGTAGATATAAAATTAATAGACTTTTTTGGGTTCCTTGGTGGTCCAGTGGTTAGGACTTGGCGCTTTCACTGCCGTGGCCCGGGTTCAACCTGTGGATGAGGAACTAAATCCCACAAGCTGCGCGGCCAAAAAAAAAAAAAAAATTAATAGCGTTTTTTGGAGCATTTTTATATTTATGGAAAAATGAGCAGTAAGCACAGAGTTGCCATATATACCCTCGATCCCTTCCCAACACATTGCGTTAGTGTGATACTTTTGTTGTAATTGATGAGCCAACATTGATACATTATTATTATTAACTAAAGTCCATAGCTTTCCTTCGGGTTCACTCTCGGTGGGGTATTGTACATTCTATGACGTGTATCCACCATTACGATGTCATACAGAAGAGTTTCACTGCCCTAAAAATGCCCTGTGCTCCCCCTCTTCATCCCTCCTCACCACACACACCCCTGGCAAACGCTGATCCTTTTACTGTCTCTATTAGTTTTGCCTTTTCCAAAGTAGAGTCATAGAGATAGAATCACACAGTATGTAAGCTTTTCAGATTGGCTTCTTTCACTTAGTGATATGCATTTAAGGTTCCTCATGTCTCTTCATGGTTGGTAGTTCATTTCTTTCTTTTTTCTTTTCTTTCCTTTTTCTTTTTCTTTCTTTTTTTTTTTTTTTTGGTAGTCTTGAAGAAATCTCTCTCTCTTTTTTTAATTGAAGTGTAGTTGATTTACAATATCATGTTAGTTTTAGGTGTACAGCAAAGTGATTCAGTTTCATACACACACACACAGAGATATATATCAATATATATATTCTTTTCCAGATTCTTTCCCCTTATATGTTATTACAAAGTATTGAGTACAGTTCCCTGTGCTATACAGTAGGTCCTTGTTGGTTATCTATTTTATATATAGTACTGTGTATATGTTAATCCCAACCTCCTAATTTATCCCTCCTGATAGTTCATTTCCTTTTAGCACTACTATTCCATTGCTTGGATGGACCACAGCTTATCCACTCACCTACTAAAGGACATCTTGGCTACTTCCACGTTTGGGCAATTATGAATAAAGCTGCTATAAACATCCACGTGCAGGTTTTGTGTAAACATAAGTTTTCACCTACTTTGGGTAAATACCAAGGAGCAGGGTCCCGGGATGCTATGGTATGTTAATTTTATAACCAAACTGCCTTCCAAAGTGGCTGCACTATTCCGCATCCCATCCAGCAACGGATGGGAGGTCCGGTTGCTCCACATCCTCGCCAGCACTTCCGGTGGTGTCTTCTCCACGTTTCCAAATAATCTGTGAACGTGGCTCTCTTGAGTTTTCAGCTTTAGTCGTCCCCAGTCCCTTCCTCCTCAAAACGAGGGTCTCCAGCCCCTTACCCTGATTTGTTCACATCCTCGTCATTGCCAGCTGTGGTTAGAGCACCGTTTCTGGTCGGTCATTACTGTGGCAGTGTAGATCTGTCCACAGCTGACACTGTGTGTCCTACAGCCCACAGGATCCTGGAGCCAGTCCCCCTTCCCCTCCCCACCCCGCCCCCTCCTCCCTGAGGCTCAGGGCCCTACGTGGCTTCCCCGCCCCCGCACTGGGTGTCAGCAGTGTGAAGCTCCCGCGGGCTTTCCCAGGCCGTACTTCTGGACCTTCTGTCTGCAGTGTGCCCTCGTCCTGGGATGACCTTGCCACTCCTGTGGTTGGTTCCCTGGGCCTCTCTCCTGTGCTGGGGCCCCGTTTGTAGGGACCCATGTCTTCCTCCTCCCTGGCTTTCTCTCACAGCTGCTGTCTGCTCACTTCCCCAGGAAGGACACTGCAAGGCAAACCTGTGGGGACTTTGCACACCTTAAATTGTCCTGATTCTACAACCCACCTCAAGGGGCAGCCGGCCCAGGATTCTGGTTGCCAAGTTGGCTGTGAGGGGACGCTCTGTTGTCTTCTGACTCTTCCCCTTTCTGCTTTTCTTCTTTGTATGTGACCTGGGCCACCCCCTCCCCCAGTCTTTTAGGATATTCTCTTTGTCCTCAGGTTGGGAAGTTTCATAATGATGTTTGGCCTCTGTCCACCAGACGTCAGAGCAAGAGCTCATGGTCCAGGAGTGGGGCGCGTTTCACCATCCACAGGCCACGATGGGCAGCATCCTTCCTCCGTGTTCTGGGAGACGAGGACGGGCACTGTGGGACCCACTGGGGAAGATCCCACCTTTCCACACAGAAGAGGGGTGCCCCCCTCCCCAAGCTGCTGTGCCCCCTGCCGGCCCCCAGCAGCCTCAGCTGCACTGCTGCTCCAACACTCACGGCCTAGCGGGGGCCAACGGAGGCTGGGGCATAGGCGGGCAGCCAACTGGATGCCCAGGCAGGGCAGGGGCTGGGAACCTGCTGTCCTGGTTGGCAAAGGGGAGGCTAGGACAGGCTGGAGGCTCTGGGGGTGTCCCCACCCCCCAGGCTGAGGTCACCTTCCAATCTCAGCCAGCTGCACTATTCATGTCGTGGTGGAGTGGCCTGAAACCCAACCCCACAGCTCCAGTTCCCTCCGCAGAGCCCAGAGCCTGGCAGGAGGGCCGGGAGGGCTGGTCCACTGAGGATGCTGTCCACCACTGCCCACCAAGGGGAGCCATCACTGGCCAGGGCAGGTGCGGTGAGCAAGGGAGAGGGCAGAGGGGGGTGGGGGCACTGCTTACAGTCACCTGGCCAGGGCCCTGTCCTCTCCATTCCCTGGCTAGCCTCTGGCCTCTCTGCCCTGGCTGCAGGTCACCTGTGAGGTCATTTCAATGCCACCTCCTCAGGAAGCCCTCCCTCCCAAACACTGTCCCTCCACCTTCCAAGGCCCTTGTAATCAGCCATGTAATCCTGGGCCCTAGGAGGCCCTTCCCAGACTCCTGAAGGCAAATTCTGGGCGGGTCCTTGGCCCCTGGGCTGTTCTGCCACCCTGCCCGCGACCCCTCATCCATGGATGCCCCCCCCAGCAAGATCGCCTCTCCTTTCCAGCCCAGCTTGCCCCCTCCCGCCCCCAGCCCAGGGTCTGGTCTCCTACATGCTTGGCCTGATGCCAGGTGTCCCCAGCGGAGTAGGTGGCAGGATCTCTGGGGTATCTGTTAAAAATGCAGATTCCCAGGCCTGCCCTCGGGCCTTGGGATCCCCAGGGTGGGGCGAGGAGTATGCACCTTGGACTGCTCCTGGGGCGGGGTGGGCACTGTGGAGGGGGCCGCCATCAACCACACGAGGTCTGGGACCCCTACAGAACCAAAGCCTCCGGAGGACGGGAACGTGTGGCCCTTCTCAGCCTTTGAGCACCTCACCTCCACCAACACGGGTTATTTATGATAAATACATTCCACTTTGGTCAAATAGATTTGATTAGGAAAACACCTTAATTTCATTGCTTTGAGAAACATAGCAAATGCAGGTTGGAATGAAATTTATTCGTTTTAATAAAAGTGCATTGGGCCTAGTGTTTTTTTCTTTTTTTTGGGTGGGGGGCCTAGTGGTTTTTAAAAGAAGGCCACAGGCCGGAGCCTGTCCCAGGTCCTCACACCAGCCATTTGCTTCCAGGCTAAGCATCCCGTGTCCAACCCCACACTCACTCCTGTAATTCCTGGCTGGCCACTCCTTCCAGGAGCCTTGTCTGAGGTGCCCCATCGCAGGCTGCAGGACACCCCGCTCAGGACCAGGCACAGGAAGAAGTCCTCAGACCCTCCAGACCCTTCTGCAGCCTGACCCCAGTGACCTCACCCTGCTGCCCACAGTGGTCCCTGGGCTGCAGCACCCCCAATGCCTGCTCCCTCGGCCTCCACCCTGCCTGGACTGTTCTCCCCCAGCGACCACAGCACCATCTCCTCCAGGGCCCGGGAGAAGCTGCCCCTCTGGGGATCCCTGCCACATTCCAGGCCCCGCCCCTGGCCGCCCCTCCCCCACCCCTTCGCCTGCTCCACCGGACTCAGCACAGCACTCAAGGCAGCACCGGACTCAGCACAGCACTCAAGGCAGCCGGGAGTGCAGGGGGCCCCCTTCAGCGTGGGGACCCAGTAGGCTGGCCTGGCCTCCCCGCAGGACTGGACAGGAAGCGTGCCCCTCTCAGAGCAGCCCTTCACGCACCTCCTGCCTTCACCCCAGGGCGGTCTCAGTTATTCACAAGAGAGCCAGCTCCCGTGACCTCCACCTCCTTCCCGGAAGCCTCTTCAGCCCACCGCCCCGCCCCGCCCCCCGGGGGACAAGGCCGGAGGTGAGGCTGCGGGAGGCGGACCCTGCGCTCCAGGAACGCCAGCCGCTAGCTCTGCTGCCTGCTGCTTGCCGGGGGCTGCGACCTCCTCCTCGGCCTCCAGCACCCGCACCCCACCGAACTGGGGGCCTCACAGGTGCTCACAGTCAAGTGCTCAGCTGGCTGCAAGAGTCAGGGGACCTGCCTCCCCTGGGCCCCTAGAGCCACCACACGGGGGCAAGGCCACTGTCCGGGGACTCCCACCCTGTCCTGTGGATGTCCCGGGCAGTCATGTGCTTTGAGGCTGTGTGCCCCCCACTGCCCCCATACTCCTCATCCTCATTCTGGGAGTAGCCGGCCTGGAAGAAGCTAAGATGGACCCAGAGGGCCCACCAACCATGCCCTGAGGGTGCCCTTTTAGCTCCGTCCTTGGCGTAGGGCTCTCCGTGGGGAAAAGCCCCCAGGAAAACCGGGGTGTTTTTCACTTTCTGACAAGGAGACACGGGTGACTGGGGTTCAGTTCAATTGGGCCACGGGAGCTTCTTTTTGTTGCTTCATCTCCTCTTCTTTTATCTTTAAGGACGTCTATTTTCTGCCTTACCTGTGGATTTCCTGCACGTTACCTCAAATCGTTATACGGCCCCACGCCCTCCTTACCCCCAGCCTGGGTGGGGAGTGAACGGCTCACCTGGGCCGCAGGGGCAGGCCCGGGCAGGTGCCATGGCACAGACGCAGTGAGAGCCCGTGGGGGGATGCGAGGGCCAGTAAGGGCGCGTGGGCGGGGTCACAAGGGCTGGTCCCCGGGCCTCCCGCCCCGCCCTGGGAGCCCCGGCCGCGCACGCGCACTGGCGGCCCGCCCTGGCACCGCGCAGCTGCGAGGAGACAGCTGCGCCCGCCCGCGCGTTCCCACCTCGCCCCGCCGGGGCGCGTCGGGACAGCCCCGGGCACCGGCGGTGGCAGCTCGGAGTGTCACCTCTCCTGCCACCCGCGCGGCGCAGCGGGCACGCGGCCCCTCCAGATGCGCAGGGCCCAGGGCCCCAGCACGCTTCCTCGGCGGAGGCGGGGGTCCGCCCGGGGCGGCACCATCTGACGCCCCCCTCACCTATCCGCCCACCCCGCCCGCTGCCATCTGTCTGCCGTGGAGCCGCGCCAGGCCAGGGGCCAGGGCCCGGAGAGCGCCCCAGCCCCTCCCCACGTCCAGCCGTCCCCGTCCGCATGCCGGTCTGGAATGCAGAGTCCCTGCTCGTCCCGGATGACGCCCTTGGGGCCGAGGGCGAAGCAGGGGAGGGAGGGTGTCGAGAGGTACGGGTGCCCGGACCTCTACGTGGAGCCAAAAGAAGAGCTGCTGGGATCCTCCTTCCCGGGAGTCTCCACTGTGGGGCCTCCTCAGCTTCAAGCACCGGCCTGCTCCGGCCCTCACCGCGCCCCGGGCCCCGCCCCCCCCCCCCCGGCCCCCAACCCCGTGCTGCCCGGCTCCGGCTCTCCAAGCGCCCCCATCGGGCTCCTCAGGTTGGACCCTAGTTTGCAACCCCCGACATCTGCAGCCCCAGAGCAGCAAGGAGCCTGGAGGCGACTTTCTCCTCCACTGGTTCAATCTGCGTGGCCCCTACTCAAGACCGCTAGCGGGTGGGGGGGGGCTCCCCTTGCCCCCGTGGCCATGCCTCCTCTCTCCTCGCCAGGGAATCAGGCTGATCAGCAAAGAACCACAAGGGGGGCCGGCCCCATATCCCTGGAGGGAGGCCTGTCATCACCACCCACTTTACAGATGAGGAAACTGAGGCTTAGAGGGAGTGTGGCCATCCTTTGGCCGTCCCACCCTCCTCACCTGCCCATTGGCTCCTTCAGGGAGAGGAGGGGTGTGGTCCTCCTGGGGGGGGAGGGTGGAATCCCCCAAGCCTCACTGCGGTGGAACACAGGCATTGTGGGCTGCACAAGGATGCCAGGAGGTCCCTCAGAGGGACCCCAATCCCTGGGCTCCCCACCCACCCCCAGCCTTTCCTCTCTCCCCCTTTTTCATCAGCCTTCCTACTCTCTACCACCTCTCTACTTACCCCCATGACCCTGTGGGGAAGGGGCTTCAAAGGCATGGGGGCCTGGCCACAGTCACCTGCCTGTCAGGCCACTGTGTCCAGGTCCCCTGTGGGTCTGTGGCTGCTTGGGGTGAAGGGAGGGAGAGCCAGAGTCCAGAGGAGCCCAGGTGGTCACAGATGGGCCAGGAGCCTGGAGAGGGACAAGGGCCCTGCGGTGAGGTATGGGCACGCTGCCCTCATGGCCAGGAGTCATGGTCAGTGCTGGTGGCTGGAAGCTCTAGGACACATCTCCCCTGGGAAAGCCATCTCGAGAGGGAGGGGGGGCTCTCTGTCACTGGCTGAGCTCAAGTCCTTTGCTCTCTCCTCTGGGCAGGGGTGCTGAGGGGGAAAGAGTGGCCAGGGGCTGCTCCGTCTAAGGTGGTTGGAGAGGGACAAGAGAGGCCGTGGGGGGCTGTCTTGAGGGTGAGGGCCTCGGGGTGGGGGCCAGGCTGGGAGACTCCAGCTGGGAGAGCCGGAGAGCAGCCCAGCGGGGAGGAGCACCCACTGCCAAGGTTACCCTTCACCCTCCTCCAGTCTCAATCAAGCTGCTAATTAGCATCCTGACCACTCAATTAATTAGGCTGTGCGTGCTTAATTATGACAGAGTGCCCGGCGGGGGTGGGGCAGCACCGTCAGCCCACAGCCCCAGGCCCCCCCGGGAGCTGAGGTTTATTGACCAGAAAAGACATATGAGGAGACCCTGGCCACGTGCAGCAGGGTGGGGTGCGGGGTGAGTGGAGGGGTAGGGGAGGGAGGCGGGAGCCCCGAGTGTGTGTGTGTGTGTGTGTGTGTGTAGGGGGCACTCCCATATCCTTAGCCCGGTTCCCGCCCAGTTCCCTGGGGGCGAGTCCTCCCCTTTCCACATCTCTGGCCCCCAAGTTTCTACTCATACCTGCCTTGCCTGAAGACAGCAGTTACCTGAAGTTATCCCAGGCAGGGTGGGTGTGTGGCCTGGAGCCCCCAGAGTGGAGGCCACACCCCTGCCCAGCCCTCTTCTCTTGGGGCCTGGAGCAGGTGTGTGCCCTGGGCCAGCCAGGACACCTGGTGTGCTCACCCCCGATCTGTCTGCTATGCTGTTCAACTCATGATGTGTTCTGCCAGACCACCAACCAGAGTGGCAAGGCTCAAGGCCCTCCCAGATGACCCCAGCCCCAGAGACTCCTCCCGGTTTACTGTTCTGTGGGCAGAAATAGTCAATTTGGCATTGAGTTTTTCTCAGAAATACAAGAGGTTGTGTGTTATCTCCCAGCTAGATGATCATGAATCTAGCGAGGTCCACAGTAGGCACTGATAGTGCATAATGCAGTGGTGACAGTGATGATGGTGGTAGTGGTGGTGGTGGTGGTGGCGATGGCGGTGGCAGTGGCGGTGGTGGTGGCGATGGCGGTGATGGTGGCGGTGGTGGCAGTGGCGGTGGCGGTGATGGTGGCGGTGGCATTGATGGTGGTGGTGGCGGTGGCGCTGGCGGTGATGGTGGTGGCGGTGGCAGTGGCAGTGGCGGTGGTGGTGGCGATGGCGGTGATGGTGGCGGTGGCAGTGGCGGTGACAGTGATGGTGGTGGTGGCGGAGGTGGTGGTGGTGGTGGCGGTGGTGATGGCGGAGGTGATGGTGGCAGTGGTGGTGATGGTGGTGGTGGTGATGGTGGCGGTGGCGGTGGTGGTGGTGATGACAGAGGTGGTGGTGGTGGTGGTGGTGATGGTGAGGTGAGGGGCCCTGCCTTGGGATGCTTCTCACAGGCTTGAGTGGCATGTGTCCTGAACACAGCCTGGTGAGGCTGAAGGAAGGCACCCTCATCTAGGAAAGGCAGTGCAGGGTGTGGGCCCCAAGGGCCTGGGAAGATGTTTGGTGGAGGCTGGAGGTCCTCAACAGAGACTCAGTGGGCTCTGGGGTTCCTCTGTCTCCTGAGATCCTGGGCCTGACCTCACCATTTGTGTGGGGAAACCCAGGGTAGAGCTCTGCCTGATCTTTGACCTCTATCCCAGATGGCTTGTCCCAGGCACACAGTAAGGCCACACTGTTGAGGACCCCAGTGCCTTCTGCCCAGCTGGGCCTGGTAGGTGACAGAGACCTGGAGGCACAGCATGGGGAGGAGAGGGACTGGCAGTGCTGGGGCCGCGTGGGGGCAGAGGCCGGAGCCCTGGGGGTGTCCAGGGCCTCTGAGGTGGGTCTGAGGGGTTGGCAGCAGCTCCCTAACGTGTGGGGCTGGGGCAGGGTCCCCAGGTGTCTGCCCGGCATGACCCTGCAGTGACCGAGGCTCCCCCACGGTGTGCCTGCGCCCCCCATGCAGCCAGAGCGGGCCTGGAAATCCCTGCTGGAAGGTCACGTCCCAGCAGATTCAGAGGCCCACCAGCCACGCCGTACAGCCAGGAGGCCCCCACGACAAGGCCCTGTGGGGAATCAAGGAGGCCAAGCGAGACCCAGACGAGAGCCCGGAGCGCCCTGGGGAGGGAGAGAGGGGGTGCTCTGTCTCGAGGCGTGCAGCCCCATCCTGGCTCTAGTTGGGGTGCCCTGGGCCCCTGCCCCGCCCTGGGAGGGAGGCCCCATCAACTCTGAGGAGCTGAGAGCCTGGCGTTCCCCAGACAAACGAGGCCAAGGAGGACCCCTGCACCAAGGGGTCAAGGGCTGGAGGTTGGTCCCAGGCAGAGGGCAGAGCTGCCCGGCTGAGAGGCCAAAGGCTGGTACCCCCGCCTGCCCATCCCCGAAGCCATGGTGGGCGCTGGGAGTCAGATACAATTACTCACTCCGTGCATCATAATTACCGCAAATAGCCCATTAAAGAGAAATTACCATCAATATGATATTAGCAGACAGCGGGGAAATGAAGAAAGAAAAGTGCTTATTCTCCCATTGTCCCCCTAATGGGGACAAGGGATGGGGAGGCAGTGACACCCCCCTTCACTGACCTGCAGCCACGAGAGAGCCTGCAGGCCCAGGGCCGAGGCTTGGATTGGGGTGGGCCTCACACCTGCCCAGCTGCCAGAGGCTCTGCCCGCCCCCTCCCAAAGGCAGCTCCAGCCAGACCTGGCTGGCTCAGGCCGCACCCACTAGCCTCCCCAAGCCCTTTGCTAGGGCCCTCCCGCCCTCACACCTTGGGGAAAGCCCTGCAATAGGAAGGGTCTGAGCTCTGCGCATCCTGGCTCAGTGCGGAAACACCAGGGCCCCGTCAAGTCCTGGGAACCCAGACTTCTGTTAGACGTGGCGGTGAGGGCAGGGGTGTCACTTCTTGGTGTCTCCCAAAAAGCGACCAAAATGACAGAGAAACAATAGAGAGAGAGGTGGTCTGTGGGACCAAGAGCAAAGCAGAGCCAAGAAAGCCAGAGAAGGGACGCCCAGCAGGAGAGAAGCCAGAGGTTCTGCTCTGGACCTGGGGCACCAACATCTGTGGTCAGAGCCACTGGCCGCCCTGTGACCTCTGCCAGCCACAGGGGACCAGAGATCTGCTGTTGGGGAAGCTGGCTGTGGGCACGGATGGGGGGGGCGGGGGGCATGGTGAGAGCACATCTCTGTTTGCAGAGCACTCAGTGTCCCCCATCTTGGCAAGCGGAAGGGACGTGATGACTGATGGCCAAGAGGCCACCTGTACCCAGGAGGTACTTGCAGGATGAAGGACCCCATCAGCGGACACGGAGCAGAGAACTGGCCATTGGGGGCGGCCTGACCCTGCCCTGTGCCCCCGCCTGTGTGCCAGGCCCCCGCCTGGGCTCACTCTGGTGGTAGTAGGTGAAGCGCGGACTTCAGTCTTGGGGAGAGATGGCGGTGGGCGGGGGTCGCAGAGGGACAGTGGCTCAGGGCGCCTTCAACGCTCAGAAGAGGGCAGGGATCGAGAGGGAGGGTCTCAGCACTTCTTGAGCAACCCAGGCTACCTGGAGGGAAGCAGGAGCCAGAGAACGGCTTAGGGGGCAGCCGTGTGTGGGCAAGGTGGTCGCTGTAAGGAGAAGGGACGAGGGGCTGGAGGGGGGCGCTTACAAGGTCAGTCCATCTCTCCACCTCTCTTTCCTTTGTTTTCTCCTTTCAACACTTATTTATTAAGCACCTCCTCTGTGCCAGGCACTGGTGTCAGCTCTAGGAAACCAACAGTGGAGTCACACAGACCCTGCCCTCCTGAAGCTGATATTCTGCGGTCAAGGGAGACAGAGTAAATAGAGCAGTAAGGTATATTAGAAGGTGACAGGAGTCCGGAGAGAAGCAAGCGTGGGAGAGGAGAGGGGAGCACTGGGAGGCCCAGTGATGATACAGGTTTCTCGAAAATGCAAGTGCAAGATTTGAGGAGGGCTCTGAAAAGAGGAGAGAAGGGGAGAGATGTGAGAAGGTTCTGGTGGGAGAATAATAGTTTGGAGTTGCCCCATAGCTTTCTACAGCATCCATGTGCCTATCCACCCATCCACCCACCCACCCACCCAGCCATCCATCCACCCATCCATCCATCCCCCATCCATCTACCCATCCACCCATCCACCCACCCACCCAGCCATCCATCCACCCATCCATCCATCCCCCATCAATCTACGCATCCATCCATCCATCCCCCATCCACCCACCCATCCATCCATCCATCCACCCATCCATCTACCCATCTACCCATCCACCCACCCACCCAGCCATCCATCTACCCATCCATCCATCCATCCCCCATCCATCCATCTATCCATCCATCCATCAATCCATCCATCCATCAATCCATCCATCCATCAGTCCATCCATCCATCTTCCATCCATCCATCTCTCCATCTTTCCCCCATCCATTCATCACTGTATTCATCCATCCATCGTCAACCATCCATAGATCCTTCTATCCAGCCACCATCCTTCCATCTTCTCACCCGCCCATCCCTCCTTCCATCTTCCTAGTCACCCATCCAGTTTTCTGTCTGTCTGTCCATCCATCCAGCCTACTCATATTTATCAAGTGTCTTCTCACTCCAGGTGGCCAGTTCTGACCCCAGGTTCCAGCTGCTACCCCAATAGTGGTCTGGATTGTGGTGGTAGGAGTCTTGGGGTCTAGACCTGGACCCTGGATTGTAGGCCTGTTGCCTGTGGCTAAGTTATGCTTTCCTGGGTCATAATCTCGACAGGGCCCTAAGTACCCTGTCCATGCACCAGATTTTCTGAACTCAGCTTAATTCAGCTCCCCAAACTCAGTAGGAAGTGCTGAGAGATGGGAATGGGACTGTCCCCCAAGAATAACCCCTGGTGCCCAGGTCTGGACAAGGGCAGTGCAGGGACAGACCTAGATTGGAGGTGGAGGAAATTGGAGGGGCGGAGGGCTGGGCACCTCTGTGTGTCCCTCCTATGCTTCTTCCTTCCCTGCCCACCTCCCACCAGGAACAGGAGCCTGGAGCTAAGCTCCTGCAGGTGGTGGCTTCCACAAAAGTGGCCATGGACTGGGGGCAACCCCTTCTGCAAACCCTGCCCCAGTGCACCTGGAGAGGCATGTCTTGCTCCATGCCCTCCCCTCCGTACATCACCTCCTCTTCCAGGAAGCCTTCCCAGACTGACAGAGGACTTGCCTTTTCTCATTTGTCCCTCACAAGGACGCTGTGTGGGCAGGGGGAGCTCAGTGTCCTTTTACGGATGAGGTGACTGAGCCCACAGAAGTCACTCCCCCTACTTCCAGCTGGTGAGGGGCAGAGCTGGGAGTAAAGTCAGGCCTGGCTCCAGCCTTGGTGTGGATGGTGATTGGGGCAGGGGAGCCTGCGGAGGTGTCCCTCCAACCCGACCCGGCCTTTAGGCCGGGACTCTGCCCACCCCAAACTGCCATGACCCACTTCCAAGGCATGGGCAGCCCTTATTCCACTCTAGAGAAGGGGCACTGAGGCCTTTTCTGGCTCGCCAACCCCAGGCGGAACCCTCCACACCAGCCATGCTTCCTGAGCCCTGGGGTGTCGTGCTGGTGGGCTGTCTCCAAGCACCCACAAAAGTGCCCGAGGGGCTGCCCTTCGGGGGCACCCAGACCAGCCTCCTGCCTTGGCTCTCTTGGAGGGCTGGTGGGATGGAGGGAGGGGCTCTGATCACTGTGGGGGTGGAGGCTCTGGGGCTAAAGTTAACCTCACTACACCCATGGGGGACATCTGTGTCACCCCCAACCACAGAGGAGACTGACGCCAGAACGGGGCAGCCGTTGGCCCAGGTCTCACCCCAGGCAGCCTGGGGAAGTGCATGCCCTGGTACAGCACCCCCAGAAACAGGAGGGCTGAGATGATGGCCGGTCAGGGGACCGTGTGAGCACCTACCCTCAGGGGGAACAAGAGGGTGAGGGCACCATCCACGCCCCGCCATGGCTATACCCTGCCCCATTTCATCCCCAAGCAAACCAGGGAAGCAAGTTCTATTATCATAATCCCACGCTCCCGCTGGGAAAACTGAGGACTCTTGCCCCTCTGAACTACGGCACAGGGGAGGGAGAGAGAACTCAACGGCCTGGCCAGCCTCCTGCCTGCACCTGGGGGTGGCCTCCAGCTCATCCCCCAAGATCTGTCCCTAAGGACGAGAAGGGGGTGGGGGGGGCAGGGGGGGTCGGGGGGCCCTTGCCCTGTTCCCACACCAACCAGACTTCTGTGACCTGCCCTGCTTCCTCTCAGCCCTCCCCCCACCCTCCCCCAGCCCCTCCCCGGCAGCTTTGTGGGCCCCACCTCCCCTTCAGGCCCAGCCAGGCACCCCTGCACCTGGGCACCTGCTGCTGCCTCTGTCCGGAGGGTTCTTTCCCTCTCCCCTCCCCCTGCAGTCCCCCCTCCCCATGCAGTCCCCCTGCAGTCCCCCTGCTCTCCCCTCCCCCTCCAGTCCCCCCTCCCCCCTGCAGTCCCCCTGCCCTCCCCCTCCCCCTGCACCCCCACCCCACCTTCCTTCTGCTCCTCCGCCCCACCCAGCTGCGCTGTCTCCTGTGCCTACCTCACCTCGCTCTCTGACTTACTCTGTCATTTACTTATTTAAGTTGCTGACCGGCTCGCTTCCCAGTAGAGCAGAGCCCCCCCCCCCCCAGCCCTGTCCCTGCAGCTCGAGGTGGCAGCAGTGCTCACACGTGCCCACCTGGAGTAACAGGTCCCAGGGCTGCGCTTCCACGCGATCTGTGTACTGATCCATGTACGTGTCCTGCAGGGACCCAGCCAGGGCGTCTCACCCACTGACACACACACCTGGAAGTGCCACTTTTTGACATCCTCTGCCACTCACACCCACAGTCACGAAGTCACGTGCCCCACCCTGGGAAGGCGTGGCTCCCACCCCCATGGCAGCACTTGAGGAAAGCCTCGGGCCTGTGGTGGGTGCAGGCGTGGGACCCCCGCCACCATCTTCCGGTGCCCCTCTGGCCACGCCCCAGCCCCCTCCCAAACCCCAAACGGTGGGGTCCCCTGAGGATAGGGAGGTTTCAGTTGTGTTGTGGCCCCAGGCAGTGGGGGTAGATCTGGGGCTGAACCAGTGGCCGCATGGGGTGGGTGGGGCTCCACTCACCACCCGTATCTGGGGTGGATGAGTGTGGGATCACCAGGAGTCAGCAAGCGGGATGCTGGGACCAGGTGGGAGTTAGCGGGGAAGGTGAGGAAGGAAGAAGCCACCTGGGACAGGAATCAGAGAGCCCTGAGGCCCCAGGGCTACAGTCAGATCCCTCAGGAGCTGGGGGTGAGGGCACTGGGGAGTCACCGGCGGCTCCTGCCTGGAGTTGAAGAGGAGAGACCAGAGGCACGAGGGAGGAGCTGGGGTCAGGTCTGCGTGGACTCCAGCCATGGCCAGTGGTGTTTAGAACCCCTTCCGTCTCGGGGAAGGAGTGGGCTGTGCCCCCCGCCAGGTCGTCAGCTGCTCGCTGGGGCACCTGTGCCCTGCAGAGAGCTTGAGGGAGCCTCGAGGGGACCCCGCCCCTCCGCCCTGGGTCTGACACTGTGGGAGAAGGGGCAGCGGAACTCTCCTTAACAGAGGAACTGGCAATTGCATCCTTGTCGACTGTCCTCTCGGGTCCAGCTGGGCCCCACTGAGCGACCTTGAGGACAGTCGCTGGCTTCTCCATGCCCAGCCCCTCAGCCCAGCCCCTCATCTGCAAAATGGGCCCTTGCCATCCAGGACCATTCCCAGGAGGCCATCGGGCGATCTGGAATCTGGCACACGCTGGACACTCCACTGTGGCATTCCTGGGCCCCTCTCTGAGGACAGGGTGGGAGGGAGGAGCGTCAGGGGAGGGCCCGTGGGAGAGAAGGGGAGGGCAGCCTCCTGGGGGCTGGGCCCCGACTGCAGTGATGCAGGTGTCGAGGTGGAGTCGCAAGGGACATGGCTGAGGCCACAAGGCAACAGGCCAAGGCGCCCGCCCCTGTGGGGACCGGGAAGGGAGCAGGAGGGGGAGGGTGGGATAGGGGGCAGAGGCAAGTCGTGGGGGGGGGGCGTGCAGAGCGTGGCTATCTGGGAAGGCAGTGGCCCAGCGATGGGGAACAATTCCCCTTGAGGCTGGCATGGCCGATCCCAGCTGGCCTCAGGACACCTAACTAGGGTGTCAGCCAGCAAGGGCTCCAGAGTCGGGGAGGCCAGTGTGGAGGAAGTGGCAAGGCTCAGGGTAGTGCCAGGGCCAAGAGGGATAGGAGGAGGGCTGCTGCTGCAGGCAGCTGGAGCACCCCTTCCGCACGCTGCTCCCCATCAACACTGGGTTGAGGTCCCACACCCACAGTCTGCTTCTTTCAGCGCCACCCCCTGACTCTTGGGGGCGTCTCCCTGCAGGCCCCTCCATCCTCCCAAACCTGTTTCCTCCTGCGATCCAACCCGGCCCCAAAAGAAAACCTTCTGGTCTCCACACCCCCTGCCCTGTGGCTTCAGCCCCGAGCGCCCTAGAAATGCAGGTTCTTGCCGCCCTGAGGTTCAGGGCCTCTGCATTTTAGCAGGATTCTAGCTTGGCGTCCGAGTCCTGAGAATGTTCCCGGCCCGGTTCTCCTCCCTAGGCGAGGATGCCCGGTCAGCCTGGAAGCTGACTGAAGGAGGGGGTGGAGGAGGAAGAGGAGGTGGAGAAGGAGAGGGAGGCGGGAGAGCAGGCGTGAGGAAGCGGGAGGAGGAGGAGGAGGAGGCAGAGCAGGAGCGGGGGACCGCCCCCAGCGCACTTGGCCTGCCCCTCCCCTGCGCCCGCCCCTCCGCGTCCCCTCCTCCGCGTCCCCTCCTCCGCCCCCGCCGCCAGCCTTCTTTCCCCCGGGGTCGCGGCTAATCGGCTGTGACAACTCGAGCCCTCAGCAGCTGAGCGGTGTCACCGCGAATTAGGCCGGCGCTGAGCCCGCCAACGGCAAATTACTCGTCGCTGCTGCGCTGGGGCAGCGGCCGAGCGCGGGCGAGGCTGCGGCGGTGGCGGCGGGAGCCTCGTGAACGGCCCAGGGGCAGGTGTGCCGTGAGCTCGGCGCCAGCGAGGGTGTGGTGGGAGCGAGGGGTGCCCCGCAGCGGCCCTGCCCTCCCTGCAGCCCACCCCTCCCAGCACTGCAGCCCCCGCCGGTCCCGTCCTTCCAGCTCCCGCCCTTCTGCCTTCCCCAGCCCCGCGCCCTCACCCCCAGGTCCACGCCCACCTTCTCTAACTTTCTTCCCAGCCCCGTTGTTGATCTGCTCTCCTTTCAGCAAAACTTCCCCCACAGTGACCTGGGCTCAGTGTCCCACTTCCCGGGCCCCAGCGCTACCCCACCGGCTCACCAGCAGCAAACGCAGGACGGCCTTTCCGCCTCCTCTGCTGGTCTGGCCCTCAGGCTGGGGGGCGGCCTCCCACCAGAATAGGACCCCCAGGCAGTGGGCTGTCTGTCCTGTTCCCAGTTCTGTCCTCACCTTCTAGAATAGACCTTAGCACACAGTAGGTGCTCCATGAATAGTTTTGAGTGAATGAATGAGTCCCCTCCCCCTGGAGGAAAGGCAGACTTTTCTCCAGGCTGGCCCTCCTTCCATCCGGTGTGGTGTCCCTGTGGTGGCCAGGCCGGCTGGGCTTGTATCTGGGAGAGCAGGGGTGAGACCAAGTTCCCTGCACCCCAGCAGGGCCTCCCTGGCCCGTGGCCAGACTCTGTGGTCTCAGGAACTGCTGACAGTGTGGCCCAGGGAGGTGACAGAGCTGGTCCTGTGGGGTCAGAGCCGCAGGCAGGGCTAGGGGCTGTGCGGGGGGACAGCTTTGGACCTCCACAGGACTGGTGGCCCTTCCCTGTCCCCCAACTGTCCCCTCAAGTGCTGGGTGTCCCCTGTCATCGCAGCCTGTCATCTCTGTGGCCAGCTCAAACCTGCCACTTGTCTGCTTCCCCGAGCGGCTAGAGGTGAGAAGACCCAGGCCCACTGGGGTCTGGGTGAAGACCATTCTTGTCCGGACGCCCAACGCTCACCCTGTCCCAAGTCCCTCGGCCTGGGGCCAGAGAGTCCCAGGGCCAGTGCCATGGGATGGCTTGACCCTTCCTTGGGCCCCAGGCTCCCAGCCCTGCCTGGTGGGCAGGTCACACAGCGCCGGCCCCACCAGTTCCCCACAGGTCAGTCTGCAGCTCGGAATCCTTCACAGCTCCCTGCGCCCTTCTAGGCCAGGCCAGCCCGGCACCATGCAGGCCCAGCGCGGGTCTGGACCTGGTACCCGCTGAGAGAGTGAATTCTGGACGTGGAGCCCCCAGTCCAGTGCAACTGGTGATGGTTCCCGCTGGGGCAGGGCCTGGCCTTTACCACACGGGGGGCGCGGCGTGAGCCTGAAGAGGCCGCTGCTCTTAGCCCAGGCTGCGGAGGAGGCCTCCATCCTGGAACCTCACCAGTGGCACGGAGGGCGCAGGCTGGCCAGAGAGAGGACAAAGGGGCAGGTAGGGCAGCTGTAGGGTCCGGGCCTGGGCAGTAGCTGAGGGTGGCACTTCCCTGGTGTGGCCAGTGTCAGAGCTCATGAGGCCACAGGGCCAGGACGTGGGGTGAAGGGCCTGGGCCTGGGACAGAAAACCCACGCGGTCCCTGTGCACGTCTGTGCAGGTCCCGCGTGTGCTGTCACGGGCTCCTGGATCTGTGTGCTCCTGAGCACGTCCAGTCCTGTGTGCGTGCGTATGTGCGTATGTGGGTCTGTGCATTTGCACATGTCTCAGCCCACGCGTGTGGCCGTGTCTATCTGCGTGTGCGTGTCTGCGTGTGCGCCCATCCTGGGGAGGGGGGAGGCCAGGGAAGAGGACACCTTGGCCTTGGCTGGCCCCGCCCAGGAGCAGCTATAAATAGGAGGCCGGGGAGGGGCCAGCGGACAGCCACCCGCTGCCCGCAGAGGGCTGGGCTGGTGTGGAAATGGAGAGAGGCAGGGGAAGGGGGCGCTGCCGACTGCGAAGTGAAGTGGGGGCCCCAGTACCGAGCAGCCCTGAGCATCACCTAGGGCCAGCAGCTGGGGAAGGGGCCTAGGGCCTGTCTGGGTCCCCTCGAATCCCAACTCAGGATTTTTCCTGGAATCCTGAACCAGCTGGAGGACGAGGGCAGCAGCTGTGCTGTGTTCGCGTGTGTTTGGGGTGTAGGGATCCTTGCAGGAGGGGAAGATGAGGCCCAGCTGGGTGCTCTGTGGGGTGAGGGCCTGAAATGCAGGGGCGGAGCAGGGCCTGGACGGGGTGTGGGGTGCTGCGGCCTCAGCTCAGGCAGCCTCCCGGGGCTGGGAGCTGAGGCTGTCGGTGCAGGGGTGGCCCTGGGGATCCCAGCAGGCGGCAGTGAGCACAGCTGTGGTGGGCGAGGGCGGGGGAGAGGGACTCTATCCTGCCACCCACCGCCCGCAGTGGGGCAGCCATGCGGGGGAGTGTGTGGAGTGCATTGAGTGCATGTGTGGGAGCCACAGCTGCGCTGTCATCTACGTGTGGACCTGTGTATGTCGAGTGTAATGAGTGTGCACGTGTCCAGTGTGTGTGTATGCTGCCCTGTCCTCTCCAGGGCCACGGGTCACAGTCCGCTCACTCAGCCCCCAGGCCCCCGGAGGGCGACTCCTGGGCCCTCTGGGAACACGAGGTCCTCATGCTGCCTTCCAGGCTGCCCCAAATCTGCTCTAATGTCCTAGACCGCCCCCCCCGCCCCGAACTGCCACCCCCTCCTTTCCTCTAGGCACTCTGCCGCTGCTGCCGTCTAAGGAACTTGCTTACTGGGTGGGTGATTGTCTCTCTCCCTTGGAACGCCAGGTGAGGGCTGTCATTTTGGTCCCTGCTGTGGTCCCCACTGGGCCTGGCACAGAGTTAGGACTCAAACTGAATGAAGTAACAAAGGAATGAAGAATGGATCCCCCCAGAGGTGGGGGCAGGGTCGGGGGTGGCCAGGGTGCTTGCGGCCCCAAGGCCGCTAGGTGCAGATTCTGTCTGTATGCTGGTTCTGGGGAGCCCCCTCCCGGAGGGCAGAGGATGGAGGTGTGAGCTGACAGGGTGCGAGTCTCTGGGATAGGCCCTGCCAGGAGTGACCAAGGCAAGGGTACCACCACGGCCCCGTGAACATCCAGGCTGGCACAGCAGCCCAGGGACCTGGGCGTCGAGTGGAGGCTTGTCCTGCAGCTTGGGCGCTGCAGTCACCCCTACCCCAGGCGGGGGCCCTCGCTGCCCCGCCAGCTCCCTCTCAGACCAGTCCCGGTGGCTCCAGGGATCTCGGTGCTGCCACTGCCCTCCCCACACCTACAGGGACACAAGTCACATCACACTCATACAGGCAGATAGAGACACACCTGAGCACTGGCTGTCACACGCCCGAGGTCCCCCTGCTCTCGTGGCCCCAGGCCCAGTGAGGTGGAGTCTCCACCACACACCTCCCTCTCCCGCCCCCACCCCTGGGCCCCGCCCCGCCCCCCGGCTGCAGCAGCACCTCCCCCGCGGGCAGAAGCTCCGCCCCCAGCACCTGCCCGACGGCGCCCCGCTAGGAGGAGGGAGCAGGTAGGGAGCCTAAGCTCTGCACTCCTGGAGGACTCAGAGGTGCTCCAGGGACTCAGAGGTGCTTTCCACAGGCTGGCTGCTTTCCTGCAGGAGTTCGTGGATCCCCTGAAAGCTTTTTGGAAAAGATCTGTCTCTAAACACAAAAATAAGCGCTCCTCCTGCCTCCCCCAATAATTTCCCTGTCCTCCATGTTCATTTGTCTTCTCCATCTTATCCTAGAGGGAAAACCAGAGGAAAGAAGAGGTGGGGGAAGAAAGGAAGGAAAAAGAAAGAGGAAAGCAGGGAGGAAAAAGCAAAAGAAAATAGAAGAGGAAAGTGAAACCAAACCCAGCACTCAGCCCCTCGCTCAGGCCCACCCTGCAGAGGAACCCAAGCACTGGGGCGCGGGGGCGGGGGTACTTCCCGAGCCTCCCCGCCCCACCCCAGCCCCACTGCCCGGTCCAGGCCCCGAGTATTGGGCTCTGAGAGGCCTGGGGTGCTGGAGGCAGAGGGATGAGCGCGGCTCCCTGCCCACCAACCCCTCCCCGCAGAAGAAGACCGTCAGGCTGCATGGCCCTCAGCCGGCCATCCGCTTTCTCTGCCAGGAGGATGGCTCTCCAATGGCCCCTCAGGCGGCAGCAGTGGAAACTAAGGTGCCCTCATCAAAACCAACCAGCAGACCGCCCTCGCACGCACCCAGACTCTGGGCCCCTCCTCGTCGGCAAAAGTCTGAGCCGCGGGGCCGTCCTGAGGTTGGCTGGGACCCGCCGGGTGCCCCCTCTCCCCCTCGCCACGCTGCAGTCTCCCCAACTGGTCCCCTTAACTCACTCCCCCACGCCCACACTTCTACTTCTCTCTGCACCAGCGTTTTTTGCCTGCGGAGAGGGCAGCTCGCTCCCCTCCCTGGGGGCTTGGAGGACTCAGCCCCTGGGTTTGGGGGTTTTGCTCAAACCCTCACGGAGACCCAACCTCTTGGTTCTAAGTTTCATTCTAAGGCAAAGAGGGAGGGGGCAGCCCTCGGCTTTTCTCTGTCTTGCAGACAGAGACACTAAAACAAACTCAGGCGACATCCTCGCGGGACCTGCAGTTGTCCCAGCCCCGAGGAGGAGCCTTGCTGTCCCCAGACAAAAGCGGGGAGCCTTGGCAAGTTCCGTGGCAAGCTCTTCTCCAAATGTGCAAACCACAGACTTCACCCGACTCCGTCCCCCATCCCGCTATGAACAGAGGTTAACAGTAAAGTTATCTTACGGTGGCCCCAGCTCTCTTAGCATGAAGTTTCCAGAGGTGCCGCCCTCCCTGGTGCCCTCGCAGTTCAGGCCTCGGCCCTGCAGGCGGGAGACCGCAGGCTCAGAAGAGCTGAGGACAGCGTTTGCCACCAGGACGCAACGGCGCTGTGTGTGTGGGGTCGCCACCAAGGATGGCCTCACGCACCGGGCCGCGTCCTGCCTTAGCGGGGCCAAGGCCACCCTGTGCGGCCCTCCTCCCAGTGGGGCAGCCCAGGGGTGGCAGGGCAGGTGCCTGCGGGTCGGGCCCTGACAGCAGCCTTTTTTAAAAAACTCTGGTCAGTCTCTCCCGGTCGGCCCAGGCGGGTCACCCAGAGCTAAGGCAGGGCCCAGTTCAGGGACCTCCTTTTCTTTCTATTCAGGAAGAAATATGGCAAAAACGAAAGCCACAGAAAAACCAGCCAGGCTCCAGTGACTTTTGGATCTAAACGGATTTATTTTGTGTGTGTTTTTTTCTTTCTTCAGTTTCGTATTAAAAGAAAAAAGAACCCAACGAAATACAACAACACAACGAAACTTGCAACGACTTGGAGTCTCCTGCGCCCAGCAGAAGCAGGCGCTGAAGGAGTGCAGGACGGGCTGCAGTCCGGGGCTGGGGGCTTGCAGGGGCCGGAGCACCGGCCTCCCCACCCTCTCTTCCGGCTACTCCAAAAAGTGATCAGCTCTTAAAACAAGAATCCACAAAAAACGAAACACATTTTAAATTAAAGTAAAAACACTTTCTCCACCCGCCCCCATGCCAGGAGATTCAGGCGAAACCTCCTCTTTAAAAAAATTTTTTTTCTGCTAGAAATACTGTGCATTACTTTTTTTCTTTCACTTCTCTTGAGGGTTAAAATAAGATATATTTTCCCGGGAGTCATAAATACGATCTGGTGCACAGAGAAATAGCAGCTCGGGAGTCCGGGCCAGCTCCCACCCCCCTCCCCCCGTGGAGTACAGCAGGGCAGCAGGACTGAACACAGCATAGATAATGCTCCTCGGCTTCAATCTCTAGGGGACGCCAGCGGCAGGGTGGGGGGCAGGCAGGCAGGAGGGCAGGCAGGGGCCAGGCCCCTCGGAGCGAGCGACACATGCTGGGACACGCGACGTCCGAGGGCAAACCCGGCCGGGAAGCAGGGAGCTTCCTCTAGGGTTTTCTTTTCTCACCACCGAGCAAAATAAATATAAATACTTCGAAAATAAGACCGCTTTAAAAAGGAGTAGAAAAGGGCAGGGTAAGGAGGCCAAAAGAAAGGAAACGAAGGAGCGCGAAGGAGCGCGGGGCGGCGGCGGAGGCCCTCGCGGCGGTCCGGGTGAGGTTGGGCGCAGAACCGCACCTCACGTATGTACAAGCGGACGCCAGGAAGGACTTCGACCCGGCCCAACTCTCCCGGGAATCGCCGTGCTCCGAGCAGAGGAGTCGTGGCAGCGTCAGGACGGCCACCCGCTAAGGTGCGCGGGCCGGGAGCGAGGAGGCCGAGGCGCGGGAAGGGGCCTCCAGTCCGGAGCCTGCAGACGTCGCAGCGGGGCTCGCGGGGCCGGCCCGGCCGGAGGCGGCGGCGTTAACGCGGGCGCCCGCGCGCGGCGGGCGCCTCGGCCCGGCCGTGCGTCCTCGCCCTGGGCCGCGGAGTCCGGGCCGCGGAGTCCGAGCCGAGGCCCCGGGCCGCCCGCGCGAGCCTCTTCTCGGCGGCGGCGCGGGCTCGGGGTCCGGTGCTCACAGGAAGAAGTCGGAAGCGCCCTTGGCCCCGACTCCCGGCGAGGACTCCCGCGGGAAGCCGGCTCCGCCCGCGCCCCCGGGGCCGCCCCGGCCGGCCAGCTTCTCGTATTTCTCCTTGTACAGGTCCCGCTCCTTGGCCAGGCGCCCCACCTCCAGCTTCAGCTGCTCCACCTGGCTCTGGAGCTGGCACTTCTCGCTCTCCAGAATGTGCCGCTGCTGCACCCGCTTGAAGCGGCACGACTGAGCGTAGCCGCGGTTCTTGAGCGTGCGCCGCTTCTGCTTCAGCCGGATGACCTCCTCCTTACTGAAGCCGCGGAGCTGCCTGTTCAGCTCGCGCACGGACATGGACACCAGCTGGTCGTCGGAGAAGCGCTCCTCCAGGCGCACGTGGTGGCCCGTGCCGCCGCCGCCATGGCCCGCGCCGCCGTGGTGGTGGTGGTGGTGGTGATGGTGGTGGGCGGCGTGGTGCGTGCCGTGGTGGTGGCCGGCGCCCATGTCGTCCGCGCCGCCGCCGCCCGCGAAGCCCTGGCCCCGGAAGGCCTCGTAGGCCGCGGCGGCCTCTGGGTGGTGGTGCGCGCCGTGGTGCCCGGTGTGGTGGCCGCTGCCGATGAGCGCCTCCACCGCGTCCTCGGGCGTCAGGTTGAGCGCCTCGGGGTTCAGGTGGTGCTGGTAGCCGCTCATCCAGTACAGATCCTCCAGCGCCGGCTTCCCCGAGGCGCCCCCGACGGCGCCGGGGCCCCCGCTTGCCGGCCCCGGGGCAGCCCCGGCCTGCACCGCGCCGCCGCCGCCCCCCGCGCCGCCGCCGGTGCCCGGGCTGGGCGCGCAGAAGCTGGGCGAGGAGGGCACGGAGGAGCAGGGCGTGCTGAGCGGCGTCGAGGATAGCGAGCCGGGCGGCAGACGGTGGCAGAAGCGCTCGGCCTCGGGTGGCTCCTTCTTCACCTCGAACTTCATCAGGTCGAAGTCATTGACGTACTCGATGGCCAGCGGGCTGCTGGGCAGCTCGGCGCCCATCGCCAGCTCCGCGGCCATCGCCCGGGGGAGCCCGCCGCCTCGCCCGGCTGAGCCCCAACAGGAGGCGGGGGGGGGGAGCCACGGGCCTCTCCCCCCCCTTCCCTCCCCGCGGGCGGCGGGTCCCTGCCGGGGCGGCGGCGAGAGGCGCGGGCTCCGAGCCGAAGCGCGCGGGGAAAAGTTTCACGCAGCCAACTCAGGGGTGGCCACTGGGGACGCCGCCGGTAGGGCCTCTCGGGCAGCCCTGGGTCGCTCCCCGGCGGGTGCAGGCCGGCCGCGGTGCCCTGTTCCCGAGCCGGCGGCCAGGCGGTGGCCCGGCGGGTGGCGGTGCGGCCACCGCCTCCGGCTGCTCGGGTTCCCCTCGCTCCGCCCGCGTACAGCCGGCCCCGCCTCCACCGCCGAGTGCCGAGCTGTGCGCTCTCCCTTATAGTGCCGGGCGCCTGGGCCCGCCTTTCTGGGAAGGGTACGCGCCTCCGGGCCAATCAGAGCCCCAGACCCGGCGCTCTCATTTGCATATCCCCATGGCAACCGGAGCCCAGCTGTCAATCTCCTGCGGGGAACAGCTGTGGGAAGGGGTGGTGACCCGCCGCCAGGGAGAGGAGGGGCAGGGCCCTCTGGTGGCCGCCTCGGGGGACTGCACGGGCAGAGGGCGCGGGGCGCGCGGGGGCCGCGGGACGGGGCCCGAGGCCTCCGAGGCCTCGCGTCCGCGACGGGGCGGCCACAGAGTCTCGGGGAGCAGGGGCTGCTCCTCGGTGCCTCCTTCCCCTGCAGCCCAGCTGGCCGTGACCCGGCAGCCCCTTCCCAGGTTGTTTTCCGGCCGGCCAGGAGCCTGCGTCCAGCCCCGCTAGCGTGGTGGCGCCGGGACATTCCGGTCTCCCGACACGGGTGACACTGCGCGGCCTGGCCGGGCGCTGCGCGGGAGAGCCGGTTATTTTTAGCTCCGCGGTTCAGGCGGGTTCAGGAATTTAGTCAACAAAGTTGCTGGCACCTCCGTGCGGCGGGATCCACCGCGGGACGCCCGACTCCAAGGGTGTGCGGCGCAGGTGGGGAGGGAGTCGCGCGCAGGCCAGCGAAGTGGGGGCGCCAGGGACCCTAGTATTGGGGCCTGAGCTGCGGGACGGGTGAGGCCTGGGACTCAGGGGTTGGTTGGAGGGACCCGGGGTGGGAGGGGCGCTTAGGGCCAGAGGGCCGCCAGGCCCGCACCGCATTAGGCGTCCGGGCTCCAGCTGCCCGCCTGCCCAGGTCCGGCCTCTTGGCGGGGGTTGTGGCGCAGAGCTGGGCGGGGGCGGGGATTGGGGCGGCGGAGGTGGGGAGCCTGCAGTGCGAGGAGAAACCGGGCGGGCTGGGCTCAGGGAGCGGAGGGGAGCGGAGGCGCGCCTATTGCCCAGGGCTTGGTGACTAGGTAAAGAACTGTGGAGTAGTGGGTGCGCCCAGAGCAGGGGGCGGTCCCTGCCACGGCCCTCCAGGGTCGGCTGAGATGGGAGGGCATGACCCAGAGAGGCCCCCAATTCTCTATACTATTATGTGACTTTTATAATTTAAAAACTCAGTCTTAAATGCAACCATCTATGCACATAGAAGCAAAAGTCTGGAGGGACTGTGGGCAAGACGTCACCAGGGGCAGCCTAGCCATGTGCTGGGGGTGTTTATCTACCAGGGTTTTTACCTTGTTCCTGGCATGAATATCTAATATTTTATAATAAGAAAAGTGTCATACAATGGGGAGTGAAACCGCACTTCTTAAGATGCCATGGGGGTGGCCCGGCCCCATCTGCACAGTGGGCACCTCTTGCCCCTTCCTCCTCTCCCCCACGTCCCTCTGGGTGGGGCTGGGCTGTGAGGCCGGGCCATGCGGAGAACAAGGACCCGTCCCACAGGGATGGCCCAGCAAGTGGCAGAACACAGGCCCCAGGCTGGGGGTTTGGGCTCTAAGGCCAGATGCGTTGCCAGGTTTGGGGCTCCCTTTAAAGCCCGCAGCGTTCAGAGGGGTGATGTCGAGCTGGTGGTACGTCTGCCTGTCTGAGGGGGAGAGCGTGTCTGCACTGGGCTGCTGTGTCTGGCCACCTGGGCTCGGCCCCTCACACTGTGGCTCCCGCCAGGCCGCTAGACCAGCTACGGGTTTGGTCCCAAGCGCAGAAGGCTGCTGGGGTGGAGCCAGGCTTGTGCACATGGGGGCCCTCCTCACAGCTCCTGGCCTCAGGCCGAGGGGCACTGACCTACAGCCATGCCTGGGCTCTGTGGCACCCCCAGTCCCACCCAGTCGCCTCGTCTTGTCCTGAGACGTGCAGTAAGGCCCACCCCAAGCCCACCCTGGACCTCCTCGAGTCCTCTGCTCGGCCACACCAAGTCAGGGACAGTTCCCGCCACGTCCAGCCCCAGAATGTGATGCTCACGGATGCTGGGCCCCGCCCCAGCCCAGAGCCAGCCCGCCCCTCACTCAGTCACACGCACAGGCCACAGGCCGTTCGTTCACTCCCTCCACTGTGGGGGGGGGGACCCAGCGCAAGGCCTGCTGCAGAGACTGCATTCAGAACTGGGGAGAGGCACGGGGGCCTTCGGGGCAGCCTGGGACCAAGTAGGGTACCCATGTCCCTGACTGGCTTAGGCAGCCGGTAAGCTCCCTGGTCCTGGACTTTGCCTCGGGGTCGGACTGGCTTCCTAGAAGGTCTTTGGGCCGGCAGGCCTGACCTCAGCTCCTGGCGGTCCCCGAGCCTGGGGAACAGGAGCCCCTGGGGGGCCCTCAGTCTGCTCCCTGACTCTGCATAGTCTCAGCTGAGCTTTCTTCTCTCCTGTTAGTCACAGCCGGGCAGGTGGGAAAGGGGCCAAGAGTCCCCGTATGCAGGCTTTGGAGGGCTCGCCCGACCACCCGGCGCCCTGCACTGTGGGCAAGACAGGCTCTCCCAGCCCAGGGAAGGTGCTGCCCCTTCGTGACTCAGGTGGTGGGCTCCAGGCTGGCTCCTTTCTCTTCAGAAACTCCTCTTTGCCACTTGCTGGCCTGGGGTGGGGCAAGTTCAAGGAGGCGCTCACAGCAGGGTGTGGGGAGCCAAGGCCACGAGGGACCAGGGCCATCCTGTCTGCCAGGAATGGCTGGTAGAAGGCCACAGAGAGAGCATACAGGTGTGCTGTGTGCCCCGGCCGTGGCTGTCCTCTCAGCTCCCTGGACGGTGGAGGCTGGGCGAGAACACGCCAATTCCATGTTGCCCAGAAAAGGATCACTTTCTTCCCATCCAGCGCCACCACGTCCTCTGGGGGCCTCTCGCACCCACCAAACAATCAGCACCTGAACCCACGGAACTCCACAGGGAGCACCCGTGGGGCTCGTCATTAAATGTACCCCACGAGTCTTTACTGAGCACATTCTGTGTGCCAGGCTGCCTGCCCGAGGGCAGTGTCCACTGCCTTTCACCAGGGAGGTGGCCCTGGTGTGTGGGAAGCGTGGTGCAGCCAATAGTGTGCTCATGGGCTCTGCAGTGGACGGTTCGCCCTGGGTGCAGCTGGACGGCTCTCTCTGACCCCGACAGCTGGGAGGACTTGAAGGCTAGAGTGACTGGACAGCTGATGGCTGGCAGATAACAGGGGCTGTAGCTGGACTGGCATCTCCACACGGCAGCTGACCGGTTGGGCTTCCTCGCAGCATGGCGGCTGGTTCCCAGAGGGAGTGTCCAAGAGAGACTGGCGGACGTGCCTGGCATTTTTGTGAGGTGCGGCAGTGCTCAGCCCACATCCCAGGGGGGCACAGACACAGTCTCCTACAGGTCACGTAGAGGAAAAACACTACACTGGTACAGCATCGTTGGCAAATACAGTCTACCAGAGTGGGGATGAGAGAGCAGGAAATAAACCATAAAATAATAAGTAAATTACACAGCTTATCGGTTTCCCACTGCTGCGCAGGAAATCACAAGTCCAGCAACTCCAAACAGCATCTTTACTGTCTCAGTGCTGTAGTCAGGAGTCCCGCAGGGCTAGGGTCTCAAGGTCGGGGGTGGGTGCATGTGTGTTGTGTATGTGTGTGTGTGTGTGTCTCTCTCTCTCTCTCTAGTCTGGAGGTTCCCCTGGGGAAAGAGACCCCCAAGCTCCCTCAGGTTGTCAGGACCATTTCTTGGAGTCTGAGGAACCAAGGCCCCGGGCTCAGGGGGCTGGAGGCCGCCCTGGCTCCCTGCACCCCATGACTGCCCCAAGGTGGCCAGGCCAGCGACAAGAGCCTCTGGAGGAGCCCTGCCCACCCGATGGGGAGGGGCCACCACAGCAGGTGAGAAAGGGAAAGGTCGAGGGGGCTTGGCCTGATGTGGGGAGGGATCAGGTGCCTGTGGTGCCACCTCTGGGGACCACAGGATCGCCCATGGGCAGTGCTGCGTCAAAGTCCCAGCTCAGCGCCCTGGGCTCTGGGCAAGTCCTGTTGCAAGGGCTAAACGCTCCATCACAAAGTGCGGCGCTGCAGGTTCTGCACGGGCCCGCTACTGAGCTGCCTCATGGAAGTCACAAGGTGAAGCCCCAAGACTCCCGTCCTGAACAGCCGGCCCCAGGCTCTCCAGGCTAGGGTCAGAGGTGCTGCTCAGCCTCGGCCAGGGCCCAGCTGAAGGCCTCTGCTCAGCACTCCCTCCCTCCGGGGATCTCTTCCTGAGCTCAGAGCGCCAGCTGGTGCTCTCCCCACCCAGGGGCTCATCAGCATTCAAAAGTGAGGAACCGGGTCTGCATACTCTGCGGGGTGGGCGGTGCCTCCCTGGGGAAGGGCTCAGGCCGCTGGAGTGCCACACACGCCCCCTTCCAACTCCTCCCAGCCCCCAGGAGAGGCCGGGCCCCTGCCCAGGCAGCACCTCCTCCAGACTCCATGTGGGAGTCACCTTGGCGGACCCCAGGCCCACAGGCCTCCCCAGTGCACCCCCCCACCTCGGATGCCTCGCCTCCCCTGGGGCTAGGGGCCCAGATTCTGAGGACCCTCGTGTGGTGGACCAGGCCCACGCCACCTGCTGGTCACCTGACTTCAGGCCTCACCTAGAGGGCCTGCCCGGCCACGGCTCCCTGTCCTTGGGGCCATCAACTGAGAGGCTGCATGACCTGCCTCACTAGAGCAAAGGGCAGTTCACGGGGTAGCAGGGGGGACAGGCCTGAACAGGGCAGCGGGCTCCTGACAAGGCAAGAAGGCTCCAGGAGACCCTGCCTGGGCTCCACGGCCCTCACGCAGTTGGGGCTAGTGCAGGGCACTGGGGCGGCGACCCGCACCTTCAACCCCAGGGCGCCTGGTTGGCCTGCCCCTTAGCACGAGGAGCCCAGAGTGACCACTGCCCCCTCCTCCTGCCTGGGAACAGAGACTCTGACCAGGCTGAGCCTGAGGCTGACAAGGTCCTCAGGGGGTCACAGGGGCTGAAGGGTCCCCAGGGCACGGGCCCAGGGGCCCAGGGCAGCCGCTGGTGGGGCAACTCCTCTTCCCGGGGTGCCCAGCCCTTCCTGAGCTTTGCACACTGGCCTGCAGCTGTCAGACCGGCTGCTTCCAGGCGGTGGGCTGCGCCGTGGGCAGTGGGGCCAGGGTACAGGTATGCACACAGAGGAGAGAGAGCGGCTGGGGAGGGTGGAGGGTGGACCCCGGAGAGCAGTGGCGGTCCCAGGCAGGCGGTGGGCGTCCAGCTGCCCACTGGTCTGTCGGGAGCCCCCGCAATGGACACACCTGCCCACCTCCTGTCCAGCTGGTGCCCACTTTGCAGTCTTGGGTGCGTGTCCCCTCTTTTACCGTGGAGGGAGGTACAGGGAGTTAGTGAGGAGGTGAGGGTCTGAGCCGGCCTCTCAGATCAGGAGGGACCAACAGCTGTGTCCCTGGTGGTCTCCTATCTGCCCAGTCGGGGGAGGGAGGGTTTATCCCCCGCCCTCCCATCATCGAAGGTTTGCCCGCTGTGGTGGCGCTGACGGTGGGCATCAAGAGGGAGCCTGGGGAGGGTCGCCGGGCAGCGGGGCAGGTTGCATCCCCGGCTCTTGCGGTCTCCTCCGTCATCACTTAGCCCAGGATCCTCGGCCCCCGCCGCACCAATCCACGTGGCTCCTCCAAGGCCCTGGGCCGAGGCCACCACCGAGAGACCCGAGGGGTGGCCGGGTGAGGACACGGGCTCTGCCAACATCTGCCCGCGGGGCCAGGCTGGGGAAGCTAGCTGGCCCACAGCTGGTCCACTCAGTTCCCTGACGGGCTGGGGGCCCTTTTAAAAAAAAAATCAATTAATTAATTAGTTAATTAATTTATTTTTTTGGCCGCGTTGGGTCTTCGTTGCTGCGCGCAGGCTTTCTCTAGTTGCGGCGAGCGGGGGCTACTCTTCATTGAGGTGCGCAGGCTTCTCATTGCGGTGGCTTCTCTCGTTGCGGAGCACGGGCTCTAGGTGCGCAGGGTTCAGCACTTGTGGCGCACGGGCTTAGTTGCTCCGTGGCATGTGGGATCTTCCCGGACCAGGGCTTGAACCTGTGTGTCCTGAACGGGCAGGCGGATTCTCAACCGCTGCGCCACCAGAGAAGCCCCTGGGGGCCCTTTCTTCACAGCTGGGTCTGACTCCAGAATCCACCACCCTGCCGAAGTGGCACACGTCAGGCCCCAGCGATCAGCACGGGACGACGGGACCCCTGCTCCGCTGGATTTAGCGGCGCCACCGCATGCTGACGCTGGGCAGGACCTTTGCCACGAACCGGCCTTGGTTCTTGTCACCTCTGGGGCTGCCGCAGGGACGTGCCATCACACAGACAAGGACTGGTGGAGAGCAGGAGCCCCGGATGCTCACCTTGGCCTCCCGGGGTGGAGTGTCCATCCCTCCCGAGCCGGGGCTGGGCCGAGGGGCCTTCTTTGGCCCATGTGACCCTCGAGGATGCAGCGTGGGTGGAGGCCCGGAAGGAGCCCGTGGAGGACAAGCGGCCGTGCAGCTGCCCCGACTCCAGGCAGGAGTGTGAGGCTTCAGGCTGGGAACAAGAGGGCCCCCAGCGCACGGGGTGGTTTGTGATGCAGATCCCGGGGCGGTAGCCAACTGATACAGAGATGCAGGCATGGGGCGGCCACCCCAGGAGGGAGGCTGCTGGCACATGCTCACCAGGGGGAGCACAGCTCACTTCCCTGGGGGTGAGGGGTAAATACCCTGAGCGGCCATGCACCCCTCTAGGCCTGGGCAGTGGCATCCAGCAGGGGGCCAGACCCTGTCCGAGGCCCCCGTGCCCTCAGCCGGGGCTCCCCAGGCCCTGGGGCCAGAGACGCTGCCTCCTCCCCCGGGCTGCCCTGTCCCAGGCCTGGTGACAGCTTGGGGCAGGTCCTCTGGCCCCAGGCTGTGGCATCCAACGTGTAGCCAGGCCCCTCCTGGGTCTCTCCCAGCCACAAATCACACTGGCCTAGCCGTAGGGGACAGGCTGCCCCAACCCTCTGAGCCATCTCGGGGTGGCAGGGAAGTGGCCCACGTTCCTGCCCGAAGGCACAGAGGGGCTGTGCCTCCGCCTCGCCAGGGCCAGGCGGGCAGGTGGAGAATGAGTGGGGGCCGCTGGAGGGGGGTCTGTGGCCTGCCCCTCACCTTCCCCTCCATCTCAGGCCTCCAGGTCACCCTGGGGAGGCTCTGGGGCCCCTGGGTAGTGTGCGCCCACCCGAGCCATGCTCAGCAGGCCGGGCAGCGGTGGGGTGGCAGTCAGGACAGCCACGCGGACACAGGACAGAACCTTTATTGCTGAACACAAAATGCCCACCAGGGAGGCCTGCCTGGCAGTCTCTCCCTGGGCAGGAGGCCTGCGGAAGGACCGGGGGGGGGGTGGGGGAGGCGGGGGGGGGGGGGGGCGCGTGCATCGCATGGCCGCTGCCACACCCACAGAGGGGACGGGCCTGGGGGTGAGCCCTGCCAAGCACCCCTCGGGGCAAGGCTGAGGACCCAGGGGTGGGCGGGTGGGTGGAGCCCAGCCCGAGGGAGGCGAGGCCTGGGCACTGATCACACAGGGCTGAGAGCCAGGCGGGCAGAGCGACGGCCCTGCAGCCCCCGGGGGGCGCTCTGTGGCAAGCGGTCCCTCCTATGGGGCAGTGGCGGGCAGAGCCTCCTTCCTCTCCAGGGATGAAGGGCTGAGGTAGGCGTGGGCCGGCTCCCTGGGCCCTCACAGACGGGGTTTGATGTGCAGCGATTTCCCTGTTCCAGAGAGGGGCAAAGGTCAGGCACCAGGAGCCCCCCAGCCAGGAGGAATGCCCCGCCTCCCAAAGCTTCTGGGTCAGGGACCGCTAGCCATGGGGAGAGGGGCTTTGACACCCTCGTCCTCTCGTCCACCACCCACTGCCCTCCCTGGGGTCCGGCGTCTAGCAGGGTGCAGGCCTGGCCTGTGGGGCTGAGAGCTCCCCTGGGTGGGGGAGCAGAGGCCTGCCAGCTGGGGTAGCCCCTGGGGAGTGGGTGGGTCACGGCGGGAGCCACAGCAGTCTGCAGGCTGAGCTATAAACACCAGGTGCAGGTGGCCTGCACGCAGACACAGCACAGGCTTGCACCTGGACGAGTCTGAGGCTGCCAGACGGAGCCCCTGACGTGAAAAGCCAGGGTGGGTGCGAGCAGTTGCTGGGCGAGGGGCGGGGCTGAGGCCCCTGTGCAGGGTGACGTGCCGGGGGGCAGGAGGGGCGGGGCGGGAGAGGCTTCCCACAGCAGAGCAGGCTCCTGCCCTGTGTGGCCCACGCTCACTGGGTGCCAACGCCCCTCCCCTCCTGTGAACACTCCAGGCCAGCAGCCCGCTGACCACAGACACCTCCGTGCGGCTGCCCATCGGCACGGCACTGTCCACGTGCCCCCTGCCAGCCCGCCTCTCCTCCTGGGACCCCACTTCAGGGCCAAGGACCCCAGTCACCGGCTCAGCTAAGCCAGTGCCTAGAGGTCAGCCCAGCCAGCCAGGGCCCCCCGCCTGCAGACTCCACCAGCCTCTGCCCGAGGGGCCTCGGCCCCCCTCTGCCTGTCCTTCCAGCTCCCGGAAGGTCGGCAAGGCCTGAGCAGGGAAGGAGGCTGATGGGGTCCCCCAGGCCAGTGGGGGTCTGCAGCCTCTCACCCACCCTGCCTGCTTCCCCTGATTCTGGGGCTGGCTGCAGGGTTCCTTATCTTACTTAAAAAAAAAAAGAATTTTCAAAGGTGGCTGCCTCAGGCTCTCTGCTCCCTCCTCCCATGCTCCAGTGTGTCCTCCCGATGGAAGGAGCTGGTGACCAGCCAGGCCGGGTGGGCAGGTGGAGGGCCTGGCCGCAGCTTGGCGCCCGTGACGCGGGGGCTTGAGCAGGCGTGTGAGTGAGCTCAGCCGAGCTGTTAGAAAAGGCTGCAGCAAGCGTCTTCCATTAACGTTACGACCGTGAAATATGACAATAAAATGATAGCCGTATGGTCGCAAATTTGCAGCCCGCCGAGCTGCGTGGGGTTTATCGTCACTCAAACGCGCAGAGAGCTGTAAAATGTTTACAGAAAGGGTCGTTTGCAGCCATAAAATCCTCTTTTCTCTCCTAAACAAGGCTGAGTGGAGCCATTTACCAAGCCCCAAATGTTCATCGGGGGAGAGGGAACATCTGTTCTCTCCAGGAGCGTGCAGCGATCTTCCAGAACAAATTAACAGAAATGGGTGCTTTCTAATTAAATCAGCCCTCGGCTGGGGCGGTCTGTGCAGGCGGCGCTGCTGTGCTCGCACCTCGCCGGCCCTGCCCCTGTGGGCCCCCGCAGGTGCACACCTGCCAAGCCGGGGACAGGGCACAGCAGCGCCCGGCCCACGCCAGCTCTCCGGAACCATCCAGGCCCCGCCTAGAGATTCTGACCCAGTGGGTCTGAGGCGGGCACTGCAAGAGTGCAGGCTGGGCTCCGGCGGGCGGGCTGCCTACCTGAGTCCTTGGTGGGGCTGCTCCTGGGGGTCGGGGCCCTGGGCTGGCCTCCTGGGCCTGGCGAGGACTGCAGGGAGATGAAGGAGGGCAGCTTGCAGAGGCTGCCGGAGCCCGTCCCCGCCGAGGCAGCCTCCTCCGGCAGAGACAGCTCCTCCTGGTCCAGCGGCAGGGAGGCGGAGGGGGAGGAGGGAGAGGGGCGGGAGGGGGAGGATGGGGGGGAGGGGCGGGAGGAGACAGAGGAGGAAGAGGCCGAGGCTGCAGCTAACAGCCGTGGGGAAGGCGGTGGGGAGGCCGAGCCGGCTGCCGCGGAGGTGGGGGAGCTGGACGTCTGCCTGGTGGGGCGCTGGGTGGCCAAGGACTTCCTGCGGGAAAGGAAGGGGAGCAGAGGCGTGAGGGTGGGCGGCCGTGGGGCAGGCGGGCGTCGGGGGGGCTGGCCGGCCACCTGTATATTGCCTGTCCCGGAGGCAGCCATCGGGCATGGCCGTGCGGGTTCAAGGCTGGCCCTCGGCCCAAGGACAGGCTGGCGGCGCTACAGGGCCTGCAGCAACGCCACGCTGACCCTGTCCTCACCTTCTGCAGCCTTCCTCGTCCACACGGGCTCCCACACTCACAGGGGGGTGAGCACAACAGGGGCCCCAGCCGTGAGCATCACCTGGGACCCTCCCTCTCCTGGGGAGTTGTGGGGGGCAGCTGAGAAGCCCCCACCTTCCTCCCCAGGGCGGGGGCTGGGCAGCCCTGCACAGCTTGGTCTGGGCCAGGGATGCCCTTGGCTCCGCCCAGCCTGGGGAGCAGGGGGTGGGGCACCTCAAGGTCACTTGATCGACTCTGGACTGAGGTTTCTTTTGGGGTCTGAAGCCCACAGAGCTGGGTGGCGGCGGGGGGGGGGGGCTCCTTCCTGACCACCCCCCACCCCGCGCTTACACATGCAGCGCCCACTGTCCCCGTCACCTGGGCCCGTGGCTGGTGGAAGCCCTGCTCCTGGGGGGCGTGGTGTTGGGCTCCGGGGCCGGGGCTGTGGCTGCCCGCCGGCCGAGGTGCCTCTGGTTGCGGTGGAGCAGCTGGCACTGGGCGCCCCGGGGGCAGACGCCCCTGCGGGAGAAGTCGGGACACAGCAGCGTGTGCTTCTTCTTGCACTGCGGGGAGAAGGGGTGCGGCTGGGCAAGCCAGTGGAGGCCTCTGTGCCACTGGGGTGGCCCTGCCTGCTCCGCCCGGTGGGGCTTGGGCCAAAGGCTTCCTGTTGGGGGACTGAGGCCCTCAGGCCAGAGTGGCCCCGCGGCCCACACCCCACCCACCAAGAACATGCCCCTGAGCAGCCCAAGGGTCGAGGGCACCGCCCTGGCTGTACCAGCACCGCCCAGCCCGGCCCTGGGCCTGGACCGAGGGCGGGGCCTGGCTTGAGGGTCCTGCCAGGCTGAGGTGGGGATTCTCAGGGCGCTAACTCCTCCTCCTGACCACAGCCCACCCATCCTGGCAGAGGACCAGGGTGGGGGGGTGCTAGGCCTGGGGGCCCAGGGTGGAGGCCGGCTGCACACCTGATCCGCCACACCTGTCACGGTGCTGATTACGCCCTGCGGGGGCGGCCTGCGAGCAGCTCGGGGCGACGGGCAGCCTCAGCTCTGCCCGCCAGGCCCAAGGCCTGCCTTTCCTCGGCCCTCCTGCCCCCAGGACTGGGGCTGCAGGGCCCAACTCTGCAGCCGGGCTGTGTGCCCACGTCTTGCCTGGCTCTTCTAGGGGTGGGGGTCCTGTTCTTCCCCACCCCCAACAGCTGGCTTAGGGGGCACGACCCAGCAGGAGAGAGCCAGGTGTAGCAAGCCTCATGTTGGGCCCGGTGACAGGCGACATGCTGGAGACAGACCCGGATGGGAACCACTGCAAGCAGAGTCCCTGTCAAACCCACCCAGAGGGGAGTTTAAAACCAGCCCCGGTGCCTGAGCAGCTCGAGGGTGCCCACCAGCTCAGCCACTGGAAATATACGGCAACAGCCTCGAGAGCACTTCCTCCTGGGCCCCGTAACCTCTCCCCGGGCACGTGCCCTCCGACTCCCGGATCTTAGCTCTGCTCCCAGCACCCAGGACAAAGCCGGCCGAGGACCCCACGGGGCGTGCACCCATTCTGTGAGCAGGATCTGGGCAATGACCCCATTCTTGTCCCTGCACCGGGCTCCCGGCTGCCCCCAAGGGACTAGACGCCCCTCACACTGGAGCCTGGGGGCTGGCGTGAAGACAGGCAGGCAACAGCCCCTGAGCACCCCTGCACCACCACAGCAGCCCGTCCCTGTGCTGGGCAGACCAGCCCTGCCCCCAAGCAGAAGGCAGGCTCATGCCAACGCCTGCTCTCCCTCCCTCCCTCTCTCCCTCCCTCTCTCCCTCCCTCCCTCTCTCCCTCCCTTCCACACGGCCCTCTGCCCTGGGCCTGGCCCGTGACACGATCCGGAACCCAGTGGCCCCGCCCTTGCTGGTGCACACTTAAAAGGGACACATGGAGACGTCGGGGCCACGCAGGGCTGCCCCTCGGGGTCTCCTGGGGAATAAGGGGGGTCCGGGCAGGTAGAGGGAACAGGAAGGACCTTTGGGTGGAGAGGGCCCAGCACCGGGCTGCACACAGAGAGATGGCTAGAGGGCACTGGACCTGCACTGTCCCGCGGTGACCACGAGCCCCGCGGCTGCTCTGAGCCTGGACGGTGCGACAGGGGCAACACACAGGGGGCGCCAGGTAAAAGGCGGCACAGAGGTTTCCTCCCTGGTCGCACGCTGACGTTTGTGATCTGCTGGGTCAAATAAACTCATCTCACCTGTTTCTGTTTCACCTTCTTAAGGTGGCTACTAGGAAATGTGAAATCCCGCGTGGGGTTCACATCTGACTGACCTTCCTACTAGAGACAGCTGGTCTGAACTAGCTGTCCTCCCAAGAACAACCGAAACCTAGGCTAGAGCGTAAAGAACTTTCTCAAATCGTCTGAGAGCTATCGAGAAAGTGAAATGATGGAGGAAAATCTATGCAGAGACGTGGCGGACACAGGGCTAGTCTCAGGTCTCAAAGGCCTGACATCCCCCTTAGACCAAGGTCACTGAGGAAGGGGCAAAACCAACCAACCACACAATACCCCCCGCAGAGCTGGAAATTAAGAAAGTCACTGCTAAATAATTCATTGGTCAAACAAGAAACAATGGAAATTAGGTAATACTTAGAACCAAATGATAACACCAAAACAACCCATCAAAATTTGTGGAATGCAGCTAAAGCAGCACTTGGAGAGAAGTCCTCAGCCTTACAGGCTTATGTTATTAGCAAAGAGGATGTACCTCAAAAGTTAGAAGGAAAACACCAAAATGACCCAAAGAAAGCAGAGGGAAGGAAATAAAGAGAAAGGGAACATAAGAACAGTATTAGGAATGACAAAAGTGCTGTTAAACTGCTGACGCTGCAGAAAGCAAAAAAGATATCAAGATGATACAATGAACAAACTTTATGCCAATGAATCTAAAAGCAGATGAAATCTACAAATTCTAGAAAAACTGACAAGAACTGACATAAAACCTGAATGAACATTCCTATGACCATAAAGGAATTTGAACCAGTAGTTAAAAAATAAGGAAAGCTCCAGCCCAGGGTTTCACTGGTAGTTCAACCACATATTCAAGAGTTGCATCATTTCAACCTTACATGAACTGGTCCACAGAAAAGGAAAGCAGAGAATACTTCTCAACTTAGTTTACTGGACCAGAATAATCTTAGAACCAAACCCTGACCAGAATTGGATGACAAGAGAACATTTAGGGACTTCCCTGGTGGTGCAGTGGTTAGGAATCCACCTGTCAATGCAGAGGACATGGGTTCGAGCCCTGGTCTGGGAAGACCCCACATGCCGTGGAGCAACTAAGCCCGTGCTCCACAACTACTGAGCCTGCGCTCTAGAGCCCGCGAGCCACAACTACTCAGCCCACATGCTACAACTACTGAAGCCCGCGCGCTTAGAGCCCGTGTTCTGCAACGAGAAGCCACCGCAATGAGAAGCCCGCACACCGCAACAAAGAGTAGCCCCCACTCGCCGCCGACTAGAGAAAGCCCGTGCGCAGCAATGAAGACTCAACACAGCCAAAAATAAATTAAAAAAAAATAAAATTCAGCATCAATTCAAAGTTTAGCAAATTAGTGATAGAAGGGAACTTCCTTAGCTTAATATAGAACCTTCCAGAAAGCCTCACTTGCCAAGGGGCATGGCTGGAAGCCCACGGCCATGACGAGTCAATATCACACTGGACTTACAGGCAGGGCAGAAAAAGAAAGAAAAGGCATTTAAACTCAGAGGAAGAAAATATGGTCGTTACTTCAAAAGATATGACTGTTTATGTAGAGAAACCCAAGAGAATCAACCCTACGGATGATTTACTACAATTACTAATATAGTTTAACAAGGTTGCTGGAAACAAAATCAATATTAAAAACTGTATGTCCATACACCAAGGAACAGTGAGAAGATAACATTTAAAAACATGTTCTTTGTAATAATAATAAATGTGACAGGAATAAATCTGACAAAGATAAGACAAGCAAGAATTTTATTAAACGAAAAGTTTCTGACAAAATTCAACACCCATTTATGATAAAAACTCTCCAGAAATTGGGCATAGAGGGAACCTACCTCAACATAATAAAGGCCATATATGACAAACCCAGAGCAAACATCATTCTCAATGGTGAAAAACTGAAAGCATTTCCTCTAAGATCAGGAACAAGACAAGGATGTCCACTCTCACCACCATTATTCAACATAGTTTTGGAAGTCCTAGCCATGGCAATCAGAGAAGAAAAAGAAATAAAAGGAATACGAATTGGAAAAGAGGAAGTAAAACTGTCACTGTTTGCAGATGACATGATACTATACATAGAGAACCCTAAAGATGCCACCAGAAAACTACTAGAGCTAATCAATGAATTTGGTAAAGTTGCAGGATACAAAATTAATGCACAGAAATCTCTTGCATTCCTATACACTAACAATGAAAGATCAGAAAGAGAAATTAAGGAAACAATCCCATTTGCTTACATATCAAAAAGAATAAAATACCTAGGAATAAACCTACCTATGGAGGTAAAAGACCTGTACTCAGAAAACTCTAAGACACTGATGAAAGAAATCAAAGATGACACAAACAGATGCAGAGGTATACCATGTCCTTGGATTAGAAGAATCAATACTGTGAAAATGACTATACTACCTAAAGCAATCTACAAATTCAATGCCATCCTTATCAAATTACCAGTGGCATTTTTACAGAACTAGAACAAAAAATCTTAAAATCTGTATGGAGACACAAAAGACACCGAATAGCCAAAGCAGTCTTGAGGGAAAAAAACGGAGCTGGAGGAATCAGACTCCCTGACTCCAGACTATACTACAAAGCTACAGTAATCAAGACAATATGGTACTGGCACACAAACAGAAACATAGATCAATGGAACAGGATAGAAAGCCCAGAGATAAACCCATGCACCTACGGTCAACTAATCTATGACAAAGGAGGCAAGGACATACAATGGAGAAAAGACAGTCTCTTCAATAAGTGGTGCTGGGAAAACTGGACAGCTACATGTAAAAGAATGAAAGTAGAACACTCCCTAACACCATACACAAAAATAAACTCAAAATGGATTAGAGACCTAAATGTAAGACCAGACACTATAAAACTCTTAGAGGAAAACATAGGAAGAACACTCTTTGACATAAATCACAGCAAGATCTTTTTTGATCCACCTCCTAGAGTAATGGAAATAAAAACAAAAATAAACAAATGGGACCTAATGAAACTTAAAAGCTTTTGCAAAGCAAAGGAAACTACAAACAAGACGAAAAGACAACCCTCAGAATGGGAGAAAATATTTGCAAACGAATCAACAGACAAAGGATTAATCTCCAAAATATATAAACAGCTCATGCAGCTCAATATTAAAAAAACAAACAATGCAATCCAAAAATGGGCAGAAGACCTAAATAGACATTTCTCCAAAGAAGACATACAGATGGCCAAGAAGCACATGAAAAGCTGCTCAACATCACTAATTATTAGAGAAATGCAAATCAAAACTACAATGAGGTATCACCTCACACCAGTCAGAACGGGCATCATCAGAAAATCTACAAACAACAAATGCTGGAGAGGGTGTGGAGAAAAGGGAACCCTCTTGCACTGTTGGTGGGAATGTAAATTAATACATCCACTATGGAGAATAGTACAGAGGTTCCTTAAAAAACTAAAAATAGAATTACCATATGACCCAGCAATCCCACTACTGGGCATATATATACCCAGAGAAAACCATAATTCAAAAAGACACATGCACCCCAATGTTCACTGCAGCACTATTTACAATAGCCAGGTCATGGAAGCAACCTAAATGCCCATCAACAGACGAATGGATAAAGAAGATGTGGTACATATACACAATGGAATATTACTCAGCCATAAAAAGGAACGAAATTGGGTCATTTGTAGAGATGTGGATGGATCTGGAGACTGTCATACAGAGTGAAGTAAGTCAGAAAGAGAAAAACAAATATCGTGTATTAACGCATATATGTGGAACCTAGAAAAATGGTACAGATGAACCGGTTTGCAGGGCAGAAATAGAGACACATATGTAGAGAACAAACGTATGGACACCAAGGCGGGGGGTGGGGTGGGGAGTGGTGGTGGTGGGGAAGTGGCAGGGGTGGTGGTGGTGGCGGTGGGATGAATTGGGAGATGGGGATTGACATACATACACTAATATGGATAAAATAGATAACTAATAAGAACCTGCTGTATAAAAAAATAAATAAAATAAAATTCAAAAAAAAAAAAGAAAAAGAATTTTATTAAACGACATCAAAGGAGAACCCTGTGTAACTAGAGATGGTGCCTTGATCATGGGCAGAAGACTCACTGGAAAGACAGATGCCAACTGTCCAAGGAAACCTAACTACAGAGGGGCCCACGACAGATCCACGGGGCGAAGGGGCTCTTCAGTGCAAGGTGTGTGGGCGAAACAACACTGGTCCCCTACACAGACACAAAATCACTTCCAGCTGGACTGGTCCTAAATGGCAAAGATCCGACCACAGGACGCAGTGGGGAAGGAGGTCTCATACAAGCACAAGAGGTGCAAACTGCAAAGAGAGATGAATAATAGTATTTCCATTAAAATTAAGAGCTTTTGTTCCTCAAGATACATCACAAAGATGGGACTTCCCTGGTGGTCCCAATGCAGGAGGCCTGGGTTCGATCCCTAGTCAGGGAACTAGGTCCCACATGCCGCAACTAAAGACCCCACATGCCGTAACTAAGACCCAGTGCAGCCAGATAAATAAATACATAAATAAATAAATATTAAAAAGAAAAAGATACACCACAAAGAAGTGAAAAAATAAACGACAAACTGAAATAAGATGCTTGCCACTAATGTGAATGACAAAAGATTAATATTCAGAATATTTTACATTGATATACATATTTTTTTTAATTTTAAAAAATATTGATTTATTTATTTTTGGCTGCATTGTGTCTTCGTTGCTGCGCGCGGGCTTTCTCTAGTTGCGGCGAGTGGGGGCTACTCTTCACTGCGGGGTGCGGGCTTCTCACTGCGGGGGCCTCTCTCGTTGCGGAGCACGGGCTCTAGGCGCACGGGCTTCAGTAGTTGTGGCACGCGGGCTCAGTAGTTGTGCCTCGCGGGCTTAGCTGCTCCACGGCATGTGGGATCTTCCCGGACCAGGGCTCGAACCCCTGTCCCCTGCATTGGCAGGTGGATTCTTAAACACTGCGTCACCAGGGAAGTCCCACAATGATATATTTTTATGTTCACGTTTATATTTTATAAATTTCCCATGAGTCAGTAAGAGAAAACCGACACACTGGAAAAATGTCTCCACAATCACTTAAAAACAAAACAACAAAACCCCAGGTATTTTTCAGAAGAGAAGGCACAAGGGGTTTAAACATTAGGGAAGATGTTCTGCTTCATTTAAAACAGAGAAAGGCAAATTAAAAAATGCAAGGTAGCTTTTAATCTTTAAAATGATCAAAAAGAAAACAGAGGCCGCCGTCAGGAGGAACGTGTGGGCATGGCCTCTGGGGGTCACCTGGAGGTTCCGACTACAGCGACCCGCCACACACTCCGCGCCTGCGGCCCTCGCTCTCCAAGGGCTCTAAAGTCCTGGTCCCCTCGGGGGCGGCAGAGCCCGCGGCACAGACTGTCCCCAAGGCGCCAGCCTGCCCTCCCGAAGCCCTTCTGCAGGGGCGAGGCCGGGAGGACCGCTGAGCCGCACACCTGCGCTCGCCCCTCAGCCACCAGGGCTCCCGGGGGCCACTCTGTCCAGGCCGCGTCCCCGCTGGCCGTCTGCGCCAGGCCTGGTGGTGACTGTGGAGGAGCTGGTGTGGGGCTGCAGGTCCTCTCCTCCTTGGCCAGCAACATGCCGGAGTCTTCCGTCTGGCTTGTCCACAGCAGCCCCACATGCTGGTGTGGCCCAGGGGCCGCTGGCCCTCGCACTCTACCTGGGTCCCGCCCACTCATTTCCGCCCTCCCCTGGGGGCCAGGTCCTCCCTCGGGGGCCAGCAACACCTCCACTGGGTGACCCATCAACGTCCCCGGTGACTCACTAGCTTCCTTTCCACCTTCCCAAACCAAAGCTGCCCCCTTCTCCAGCTTGGAGACCCCCTCCCTCGCCACCTCTGCCCACCACTGGCCCCTCTGCAGGCCTCTCGAGTGCGTCTACTCTTGGCCACTGTCGTGGAGGCCCTGCCTCAATCACTTCATCATTCACTCCAAAACTGGCGCCCAAATGCAGCGTGATACCCTAGAACAGAGAACAGAAATTAGGGGAAAACCGGGTAAAACCCAAACAAAGCCTCAAGTTAAGTTGGTAGTAACGTACCAATGTTAATTTTTTAGTTTTGACAGACAGTTACAGTTATGTAAGATACTAGGGCTTTCCTGGTGACGCCGTGGTTAAGAATCCGCCTGCCAATGCAGGGGACACGGGTTCGAGCCCTGGTCCAGGAAGATCCCACACGCCGTAGAGCAACTAAGCCCATGCACCACAACTCCTGAGCCTGCACACTAGAGCCCGCGTGCCACAACTACTGAACCCCGCGTGCCTAGAGCCCGTCCTCTGCAACAAAGAGAAGCCACCACAATCGGAAGCCCGCGCACCGCAACGAAGAGTAGCCCCCGCTCGCCACAACTAGAGAAAGCCCGCGCGCAGCAAGGAAGACCCGGCGCAGCCAAAAATAAATAAATAAATATTTTTAAATAAATAAATAAATAAACAAACAAACAAACAGCACTTACCAAAATGATATTTAAAAAAAAAAAAAAAGATACTAGCAGTGCAGGAGCCTGGGTGAAGGGTGCGCGGGCCCTTCTCTGCACTATCTGCAACTTTTCGGTGAATCTACACGATCACACAGAAGATGCTTAGCCCAGGATAAAACGACGAGCACTCTGTGCCGGGGCCGTGCAGAGGACAAGCCGCCCCCTCCCAGTCCAGGTGCCCGCTGGGCTCCTTCTGAGGGCATCAGAGGCCACTGCAAGGCCAGGGCCCTGCAGCAACAGAAGCTGATCCCAAGGGTGAGACCTGTTGTCTGAAAAGGACAATTCGATGGGCAAACCTCGGGCGAGACAGCCCAGAGAAAAGGCGAGAAAATGCCAACTAAATACAGATGGAAAAGGTTAAGAGCTCAAGATACAATAGAGAATGCTATACACACAAAGGCACACCAATACATTGAAAACCTCGATAAAACAGATCAATTTCTGGGGGAAAATAAGTCAAAATCGGCAAAATAAAGAAATAGAAGGGACTTCCACTTCCTGGAAGACAAAGGAGACATATTTGTCCCTACTCCTCCACTAAGCACCACCAAAACCCTGACAACCGTAGGAAGACCATAAAAGGTGGAAAGGAGGCAGGCCACCAGGGACCTGGGGACCCAAGGAGCGACACAGGGTTGGCTCCTGGGACTTCCTGCTGCCTCGTCATCCTGACCTGGAGCGGAAGAAGTTGGCACCTTGGAAGTGTCAGTGGGTGCAGATAAGGGGTGGCCCTGTCACACCCGGGCCAGCAAAGGCTGAGTGGGGAGCCTTGACCCTGGCGTCCCTCCCCACCCTGCTGGGATGGTGCTGGAGGAGGCCGAGTGGGAAGCGAGTACTGCCATCCACCCAGGACCACCAGGGAGACCCCTCCTCAGGGGTCAGTGAAGGCCGAGTGGGGAACCAGGATTTCTACCTGCACGCCCCCTGCCCACCTGCCCACCTGCTGGAGTGGACTCAGAGGAAACCTGCTGAAACAGAAGGTTTAAATAAGATCCAGACTCTCATAACAACCAAAACATCCAGGTTTCAATAGGAAATGACTCACACACCAAGAGCGGCTGGCAGGGAACCGCGTATACGGAGGAATAACTGTAAAGTTGTATGTGGATTTTCAACTGTGCCGGGGATGGGGGGTGTTGGTGCCCCTGACCACCCCCCACCCCGTGCTGTTCAAGGGTCAACTGTATAGTGCAGAGACTGAATCAGTAATCAAAAGCCTCCCCACAAGGAAAAGCCCAAGACCAGATGGTTTAAACAGGTGAACCCTACTAAACATGTAAAGAAGAACTGATACCTATTCTTCTTAGATTCTTCCAAAAAACTGAAGAGGAGAGAATACTTCCTAAGTTACAATAGCCAAAACAATCTATGAGGCTAGGCTTACCTTGATTCCAAGACCAGACAAAGATACTACAAGAAAAGGAAACTACAGATCAATATTACTTATGAATACAGATGTAAATCCTCAACAAAATACTATAAAACTGAACTAGTGGCATATTAGAAGGATTATACCTCGTGATCCAGTGGGATTTAGTCTCAGAATGCATAGATGGTTCAACATCCAAAAATCAATCAATATAATTGTGATTGATCATTGTGATCAATATGTTTATTGACCAGCTTAACAGAATGAAGGGAAAAAACCCCACATGATCATCTCAATTGATACAAAAAAGATTTGACAGGACTCAACACCTTTTCATAATAAAAACACCAAATAAACTAGGACTGGAAGAGAATAACCTCAACGTAATAAAGGCCACATACGACAAGCCCTCAGCTAACAGCATACTCAACAGTGAAAGACTGAAAGCTATTCTATAAGATGAAGAACAAGACAAGGATATCCCCGTTGTTCACTTTTATTCAACATAGTACTAGAAGCTCTAGCCAGAGCAATTCGGCAAAAAAAAGGAAGGAAGAAAAGAAGGGAGGGAGGGAGGGAGGGAGGGAGGAAGGGATAGAGAAGAGACTAAAAGGCATCCAAATCAAAAAGGAAGAAAATTATCTCTGTTAGCAGATGACATGATCTTGTATGTAGAAAACCGTAAAGAACCCACAAAAAAATTGTTAGAGTTAATAAGTGAATTCAGCAAAATTTTAGGATATAAAATGAACACACAAAAATCAACTGCATTACTATACATTTACAATGAACAATCCCATTTAAATAACATCAAAAAGTATAAAACACTCGGGAAAAATTTATTTATTTATTTATTCATTCATTCATTCATTCATTTACTTATGGCTGCACTGGGTCTTCGTTGCTGTGCGCGGGCTTTTTCTAGTTGCGGTGAGCGGGGGCTACTCTTTGCTGCGGTGCGCGGGCTTCTCACCGCGGTCGCTTCTTTTGTTGCGGAGCATGGGCTCTAGGCGCTCGGGCTTCAGTAGTTGTGGCACGTGGGCTCAGTAGTTGTGGCACGTGGGCTCTAGAGCGCAGGCTCAGTAGTTGTGGCGCACGGGCTTAGTTGCTCTGCGGCGTGTGGGATCTTCCTGGACCAGGGCTCGAACCCGTGTCCCCTGCACTGGCAGGCGGATTCCTAACCACTGTGCCACCAGGGAAGCCCAACACTCAGGAATAAATTTAACCAAGGAGGCAAAAGACTTATACACTGAAAACTACAAAATACTGCTGAAAGAAATTAATGAAGGTCTAAATAAACGAAAACACATCATGCATTCATGGACTGGAAGACCTCATATTGTTAAGATGACAACACTACCGGCAGTGATACACAGAGCTGATGCAATCCCTGTTAAAATCCCAAAGGCCTTTAAAAAAAAAAACAGAAATAGAGAAACCCATCCAAAAGTTTACATGGAATCTCAAGGAACCCCGAATAGCCAAAACAACCTTGGCAAAGAAGAACAAAGTTTGAAGGATTCACATTTCCTGATTTCAAAACTTATTATAAAGATATAGTAATCAAAACACAAACATACACAAACATACAATGTAATAGAAAAGAGAAGCCAGAAATGAACCATCTCAAGTATGGTCAATAAATTTTCAACAATGGTGCCAAGACCATTCAATGGGGAAAGGACAGTCTTTTCAACAAGCAGTGCTGGGACTTCCCTGGTGGTCCAGTGGTTAAGACTCCGTGCTCCCAATGCAGGGGGCGCGGGCTTGATCCCTGGTCGGGGAACTAAGATCCCACATGCCGCGGGGCATGGTCAAAACAAAAAAAAAAAGGAAAAAAGGCAAAGGACTTGAAGAGAAATTTCTCCAAAGAAGATACAGCAGTGACCAAGAAGCATGTGAAAACATGTTCAACATCATTCATCTCTAAGGCACTGTGAACTGAAAACAGTCAGATGCCGCACGCTGGATGGCTGTTAACCAACGAGGAAGATAATTCACGGGTGAGGACGTGGAGGAAGCGAAACCCTCGCGCGCTGCTGGTGGGGATGCGAACGGCGCGGTCATTACGGCAAAGTCTGGCGGTCCCTCAAAGAGCTAAATACAGGATTATCGTATCATCGGCAATTCCACTCCTGGTGCCTCTGTACCCAAAGGAAGTGACAGGAGTAACCTGAAGAGCCACTCGTACGTTGATGGTCACAGCATGCAAAAGGTACAACCCCCGTGTCCATCCCCAGAGGAGGGGACAGATGAGTGTGGTCTGGACGCACGATGGGCCGTCGCTCAGCCATAAAAGGGGTGAGCCCTGAACGCGTGGTGCTCAGCGGGAGAAGCCCGACGTGAAGGGACAAATACTGTAGGATTCCACTTATGTTAAATATCTAGAAGAGGCAGATTCATGGAGACGGAATGTAGATCTGTGGTTGCCAGGAGTTGGAGAGAGAGGGGGAACAGGGAGTCATTGCCGACTGTTTATACAGATTCTGTTTGGGGTGATGGAAAAGTTTTGGAAATAGACAGTGGTGGTGTTGTACAGTATTGTAAATGTAATTAATGCCACTGACCTGTATACTTAACAAGGGCAAATTTTATGTTTTATTTAGTTTACTACAATTACAAAATTAAAAATGTAATACACCAAAAACCACTGTACTGTGCACTTAAACGGGTGACAGCGTTGGCAGGTGCTGGCAAGGAAGTGACAAAATGAGACCCTCACTCATTCCCGGTGGGAGCTGGACCAGTGCGGGCGGGTATCCCCGCAGGCTGTGCCCACACTGAGACCCGCAGACGCTCACAGCAGGCTCACTCCAAACAGCCCCACTGGCCACAACCCAAGTGCCCATCCCCCAACGAGCGGAGAAACAGAAAGTGGTCCCTGCACACAGTGGAGGGCTGCTCGTGTGCTGCTAAAGACCACAGCACGACGACCCTCAAAAACACGTTCACGACAGAAGCCAGACGCTGAAGTCTGCATGGTAGGACTCCCCCGTGTGCGCTGCCCACAAAAGACAGGTTCACGCAGACGGAGGTACGTTAGTGTGTCCTGGGGGTGGGGTCGGGGGGGCAGCAGAGACAGGACCGACCACAGAAAGGGTTGAGGAAATGTTCTGGGGTGACGCAAATGCTCCAGCACCGGGGGGTGGTGATGGCTGCACAACTTCGTAAACTTACTAAAACCTACCGAATCGTACACCTGTGCAACAGATGAACGGGGCGATATGTAAACCGTACCTCAATAAAGCTGGCTTTAAAAAATGGCACCACAAATCAGAGAGGAAAGAACGGACAGCTTAGCACGTATCTGCGGGGAAAGGCTCACTACGTGGAAGAAACGAAGCGAGGTCGCACCTCACACCACAGGCTAGGTAACAGGGACACCGAGCCTCCCCGACACTCCCCTTCCTCAAAGGGCTGTGAAGCACTGCACTAATGTATGTACGTATTTACTTACTTACTTATTTATTTATGGCTGCATTGGGTCTTTGTTGCTCCGCGTGGGCATTCTCTAGTTGCAGTGAGCGGGGGCTACCCCTCGTTGCGGTGCGCGTGCTTCCTGTTGCGGTGGCCTCCCTTGTTGCGGAGCACGGGCCCTAGGCGTGCGGGCTTCAGTAGTTGCGGCACGGGGGCTGAGCAGTTGTGGCTCGCGGGCTCTAGAGCACAGGCTCAGCAGTTGTGGCTCACGGGCTTAGTTGCTCCGTGGCAGGTGGGATCTTCCCGGACCAGGGCTCGAACCCGTGTCCCCTGCATTGGCAGGCAGACTCTCAACCACTGTGCCACCAGGGAAGCCTCCTGCACTAACCTCGTAATCTTCACAACCTTCCTACATGCTAAGTACTACCGTTACCCCAATTTCACAGAAAGGAAACCGAGGCCCAGAGGGTGAACAACTTGTGCAGGGCCACGGCCGCGAGCAGACTGGGGTCTGAGCCCCATCCAGAGCCTCGCCTCCAACCCGCCTCACCGCAGCTCGTAAAGCCAAACTGGAGAAGGCGCAGGGGGGGTGCATGGCCTTGGGTGGGGGCAGATCCTGGAACCAGACCCACATGGAGAAAAATGGAAGGACGCTCCCATAAAAACAGGAAGGATTTCAGCCTAAGAAAGGGTACCCGGGGCAAGTTATCAGGCGGTGACAAGGAGACGCTATCTGTGACTCCAAAGACTGATATGACGGGACAAAGAGCCTCCGAAGGGCAGGAGGAAGCAGGGGACAGGGGCGGAGGGGCCTCTCCAGCAGGCAGAGAGCCCCTGGAAGGCCAGACCCTGACACACGCAGGGGCAGGGCGAGAAGGAGGTCGAGGAGAGCATGTGAGGGCGGCACAAGGGCCGGGACGCAGCCGGGCGGGGGCTGTCGGTACAGAGGTGGCCGCGGATGAGACTGCACGTGCGCTGCGGCAGGAGGGGCTGGAGACGCGCGACACCCCAGCTGCAGTGAGCGCCCTGACCACAAGCTGTGAACACGAGGAAGAGGAGCCAGGGTGCCGGGAGGGACGGCCGTTCCAGGGCAGGGGTGGGCTGCGCGTCCTGCAGCGCCAGAAGGCACCTGGGGACCACGCGAGCCACCGGACGGCGACAGTGCGGTCGCGGTGGGAGTCGCGGAGTCGGGGAGTCGGCACTGCTACGCACTCCCGGTGGGGGCAGGCAGGGCAGAGCGCTCTCCCTCTGAGGGCAGCGCTGGTGGCGGTGCTCCGACGCGGCGGACAGAGCAGCAGGGCTGCTAGCGCCGCGCCTCACAGAGGTGTGCCCCACGGCACGCGCGTTAACAGCTGCTCCGCCGACCCGACAGCAAGGGACCAAGGCCACCCCGCCGCCAGCGCCAGGAGTGACGGGGCTCGCGCAGGAAGCTCTGCGGCGGCGACCCTGTGACGTGTGGCCACTGGACCACCCGAGGTGACAGGCTTCCCACAGGAGGACGCCGTGTCCCCAAGTGTCCTGAGAGTCCGGAGGGACAAAGTGAGGAGACGCGAGGGGCTGACCGCTGAGCCTCAGGCCCAGGAGGAGCGCCTGGCCCCCGAAAAGGGGAAGGAGCAGGGACCTACTCCGGGCCTAAATTATCCACAAGGAAAGGGAACGCGCCTCTTTAACAAGCCAGCGCTTTGTGAAGCAAGGTTAACAATTCCACTTGATTCAGTGGAATATTATAAACTCTCTGGGGCCCATCTGAGGACTTCCACTTCAGGAGCAAGGTGACGACTCAGCACTTTTTATATTATTTAGAGAATAAAATTAACCCTCGCCGGCCCAGGCTGCTGCCTCTGCTCCCACCGGATCCGGCCTGCTCAGTGCTTTTCCCACCTATAATTACCAGCCGCCATCCATCATGGGGCAGCCTTGCAGCGCCCACACGCCGAAAGGGACGCACTATAAGCACTTCCACTCATAGAGGCAGACCTTAAAGACCGCTTTGATATTTTCATTTAAATGGAATCTCTTACAATAATCACCCCCAGCCTCCGGGGGTCCTGCCCCCAGCCCCACCTGGGCTGCTCGGGACCTGCCTGCTGGGCCCCGCCTCCAGGAAGGGCCGCACTCAGGGTCACCGCCGGCTCCGCTTGGCTCCGCTTGGGGCCCTGGGTCTGCGGAGCCCAGCCCGGCCCAGCCCTTAGGCTTGGGCAGGAGGAAGAGGATTCGGGGAAGGGCTCGACCGACTGGAGAGAGCCGGCGCAGGACGGGAGGGGAGCCGGCCCCGCACTGCCACGCGCTCCCCTTGCGCAGGGCCCAGGCCTGGTCCCCCACAGCAGACCACGGGTCCCCGAGGCAGGGCGGTCACTCACAAGCGTGTGGGGAAGGGGTGGCAGCGGGCCTCGCTGCAGCCCCTAGGCTGGTGAGGGGGCTCCCTCTCGGGGCACCGGGACCGAAGAGGCCTGTGCGGGGGGGCCCCCACGGCCCGTGCGGCCTCCCCGCTGCCCCGCAGGCCCACGGGGGCGGGCCCTCCCTGAAGGAGCCGCGGTGGCACGGAGGGCACCCGCTTCTCAGCTTCTCAGCTGCCGGCAGCTCTCCCACAAAGCGGAGCTGAGCTGAGCCCACAGGCGAGCGTGCCGGCGAGGACGCAGCCACGAGCCCCTCCCGCCGCCCCGCCTCTCACCTTCGCGCCCAGCGGGCAGTAGCCTTTGAGGAAGTCGGTGCAGACCTCCGCCCTGCGGGACACGTAGACGTGGCTGTAGGGACAGTTGCTGTTGCTGCAGATTCCTTTCAGGAAGTAGGAGCACACGGGCATCTGGGGGGGCGGGAAGGCAGTGAGGCTGAGGGCAGGCCACTTCCCCCGAGCCCCCTCCTCAGCCCACTTCACAGGCAGGAACGCCGGGGCCCCACCCAGGGCTCCACCGCCAGGCATGAGCCACACACTGACTGTGGAAATAAACACAGTGCTGGCCAGCAGGAGGGGCCGCCCACCCTGAAGTCAGACCCTCAGCCTCCCCAGAAGGTCGCCCGGGCAGAGCACGTCTGCCCTCACACGGTCCAGATGAGGATACTGAGACAGGGGACCCAGCCCAGCAGGCTGGCTCAGGCCCAGATGTGCTGTCACCTGAGTCCATCACCTGCCCCGAGCCTGTCTGGTTTCCAGGGTGTAGGGCTGGGGTGGCATGGGCCAGGAGGAGGTTGGTCTAGAAGAGCAGGGCTGGGGGGTAGGAGGGAGGTGGCGCAGGGGGGCTCTAGCTGGGGTGTCAGCCCATAGGGCCTGAAACCCAGCAGAGTTTCCAGCTGCCTGATGCGTGGACAGCTGGCAGCGTCCGTGAACTGGAGACCTGACTTGGCCGGTGAAGCCTGGCCGCGGGGCTCTGCTGAGCACTGACCGCAGGCGGGCACTGTGGGGCACTGGTGCAGGCGGCAGGCTCCCAGCACCCTGGCCCGTCGGCAGGTGGGCCCAGGGGAGACCTGGTGGGGGACACAGGGTGCGCAGCCCCCCTTCTCCCCCGTGGGGGGACTGAGGCCTGAGGGCCAGCGGACGGCGGGAGGGGAGGGTGTGTGCCTCTGAAGTCGCCCATGCTGACCCCTGAAGCCGCCACTCTTCCAGGCAGCAACGACTCCTGGGTTGGGGCCCCTGGGGTGAGCCCTGCCCCTCCTGCAGGGCAGCCTCCTGGGGGGATGGAACCTTGCCAGGAGCTGTCACCCTGTAGGTCTCACACCCTCCACAGGCCTCACACCTCTCGGGGGGGCCTCCTCCCTCCGCTGTCAGACCTGCCTGCCCTGCCCACGTGGTCCCCGGGCACCCCCCCACTGCTGGCCTCTCCCGGCCGGACTCCTCACCACACCCCACTGGACTCCTGCCTGCCTGCAGAGGACACACAGGGGCTTCGAAAAGCCACTTTTCTGGGGAGAGGCGTGGGGTGGGGGGAGCGGAATACCACTACAGCTGAGGAGGGAAGGAGAGAAAGCAGAGAAACAAAGGGTGATTTAGCGAGGAGACTTTATTTTTAATTGCCTTTTAACTGCAGCGCAGAAGGGAGCGGCCGGCCTGGGGCTGGCAGTGCCTTGGCTGCAGACAATTCCCTTAATGTGCGCTTTGATACAGGGCCCAAATTAGCGCTAATAAAAAGGGGTAATAAAGCCAACTCTTGCACCAAACGGAACTCCTCTAGCTGTCAGCACCATTATCAAGAGGAAACTGCGTTCTCATTTCAATTAACCTTGTTTGCACTCAGCACGTCCACACAAATAACAAAAACATTAATTCAGGGCGCTGGTGCGGGGCTTCCGCGTTAGACAGCTCAGAGCCTGCACCGGCTTTGGAGCTGGAGCTAATGAACCCGAAACTCGACGTGAATTTCCAAATTGCTCACAGCAGAGTTTCGAAGCTCTACTAGGGAGAAAAATGCTGATTCTTTTCAAGTTCCTCAAGGGGAAAAGCTGCAGCAGCAGCACGCCTCTGCCTGATCCCGCCTCCCCTGACCCGCTGCAGCCCCCGCTCCGGGCGGCGGGCGGCCCCCCGGCCAGCACTGACCCCTGACCTCAGAGCTCCCCGCACTGTGGGGGGCCCAGCTGTGCGCCCCCCTCCGCCACGGCCCAGCCCCACGCAGCTGCCCCTCGCCAAGCCCAGGCGCACCTGGGGGCCACTGGGCACGTGGCGGGCTGGAGGGGCAGAGCCTCCAGGTCCCACCCCCCCCCCCCAACGGGCGCAGGGGACAGGGGAAAACTCACCTTCTCCTTGGAGACGTGGTGGGAGAAGGGGCAGGTCCCGTCCGTCTTCTTGCACGTGCCCCGAACAAACCTAGGCAAACAGGGAGGGTCTGAGGGGTGGGGAGTCCGCGCCAGCCCCCACCCCACCTGCAGGGAGGCCGCGGCGGGCGCACCTGGTGCACACGGCCACCTTCTCGGGGTCGTGGATGTAGGGGCAGTGCTCGCCGCGGTTGCACCTGCCGAAGCGGTTGTAGTACATGCAGTACTCCTCCTTCCTCCGCCGCCGCCTCTGCCGCGCCTGCCGCACGATGGCCAGGCTGCGCTGCACGGCCCGGCTGGGGAGGGGGCAGACGTCCGTGAGCCCCGGAAGGACGGGGAGCACCCCGCCCCCAACCCCAAGGGACGTACCTGGCCAGGGAGCGGCTGCAGCTGCTGGCAGGGTCCAAGCGGCCTGTGGGGGGGAGAGGCCGGTCACTCCAGGCCCACCGCCCCGGGCTCTGCCCTCTCCCCGCTCACCTGCCTGGCACCGGCCCCCTGGGATGCCCCACCCTCAGCCCCACCCTCAGGAAACCGCTTGCCCTCCTGGACCCCTGCCAGGCCACCTCCCAGCCCCGTGCAGGGGAGAGGCCGAGGCGAGAAGGCAGAAGCGGGCGGGGACGAAGGCTCAGGGACCAGGTCTGGTGGCACAGCTCCCTGAGGCCACCCTGGTTGCTAGCCAGTGGTCTTTTTTTTTTTTTTTTTAAATTAATTAATTAATTAATTTTTGGCTGCATTGGGTCTTCGTTGCTATGCACGGGCTTCCTCTAGTTGTGGCGAGCGGGGGCTACTCTTCGTTGCGGTGCGCGGGCTTCTCACTGTGGTGGCTTCTCTTTGTTGCGGAGCACGGGCTCTAGGCGCGCAAGCTTCAGTAGTTGTGGCACGTGGGCTTGGCAGCTGTGGCCTGCGGGCTCTAGAGCACAGGCTCAGCAGTTGTGGTGCACGGGCTTAATTGCTCCACAGCATGTGGGATCTTCCCGGACCAGGGCTCGAACCCGTGTCCCCTGCATTGGCAGGCGGATTCTTAACCACTGCGCCACCAGGGAAGTCCCTGGCCGGTGGTCTTGTCTCAAGGCAAGTGGTCCCAGGAACAGTGGGTGGTGGGGCTTCCCTGCCACCTTCCTCTGTCTGGAGCAGAACCCAGGGACGCGTGACCTGAGTGGGGTCTGGGAATGCCAGCTGGTAATGCAGTAGCTAAGAATAGCTTATTTAAAGCGTCATAAGATAAAAACAAAAAAGATGTGTATGGCCACAAATCCTGAAATCCTCACTGCCAGGCCCTGAGGAAGCTGCGTGCCGACCTCGGCCTGCGTCGTGTGGCTGGAGGCCCTGGCGGGTACCCGCTCCTCACAGTTTCGGAGGCACCTTGTAAGACACTCCTCAAAACCCCAAGTGCACAGACCAAGCAAGGCCTCTCTGAGGTCACTGACTGTGGCCTGAAGGGGAGTTGCTCACAAAGTGGTCGGTGGCGACAGGAAGGGAACAGGTGGACGCTCAGCCAGGGCAGCTGGGGTTCGGGTGGGGCTGGGCCCTGGGGGCAGGGGACGCGGGGCAGGCGAGTGGCGCTGTCTTCTGCGGTGTGAGCTCACCCTGCAGAAGGGGCATCTGGGCTAATATACGGCTCCCGCCTGCCTTTTTGATACCAGGTCACTCCCCAGGACCAAGGCGGGCCGGGCAGGGTGAGAGCTGCTCAGGACGGCCACAGTTCCTCAACACACACATGACCCTTCCCAGACCAGATCCAGTTTCCCACAGGCAGCTGCTGAAATGGATCCGGCAGCAGGAGGCACGAGTGACATCACTCAGAAATTCTAGGGACCTGAGGCGATGACAAAGCATCCCAGGTTTAAAAAGGGACACCCCCAAGCTGCCTGGCCCCGAGCCCCCCGCCCCACCGGAGCCGGAGCCACGTGGGAGGCCTGGGCAGGCGGCCCTCCTGTCACCTGTAGGGCCCTCTCCCTGGCTCGCCCCAGGGCATCCTTTCCCAGGGCCCGCTCAGCTTGGTCTCCCGAGCTCCTCACCCAGTCACACCAGTGTTCTGACACTTCACTCGGCCTGTCCAAACCCAAACCCCTTTGCGCCCCACAGGCCGGACCCTCAGACGCCCTCCTCCACATCCCACCCTCTGCTAAGCCCTGACCGCTCCCTGGACGCTCTGTGAGCCCGTTCTGGGCCAGTGCCCTCACTGCCCTGCTGGAGCTGCCCTCTGGCCAGCGTCCGCCCTCCTCTGACCCTCAGTCTCCTCAAGTTAAAAAAGGCGGCTCCAGGGCTGTGCCGCAAGACCCCGGCAGGAGGGAAGTGCTCTGCACGGTGGCCCAGGCGGCTGAGTTACTGTGTGAATGGGGGAAGGGAACGCGATGACACAGAAGGGAGAGAGGGGGCTCAGAGCGTGAGGGCTGGCGGGGAGGGGGTCTTAGGATGGCTCCAGGCCATACTAGAGTCTGGTTTCCAGGCCGGGGACACCCATCCTCGGGGTGGCAGTGGAGGCCAGTCCAGATGGCATGCGGTGGCCCTCCACCTGCCAGCCTGAGGGCGACGGTGCAATCTGATCACTGCCGGTGAGCGCGGCTTCCGGGGCAGCCACCCAGGCTGCCGGCGACGCTGTGGCGCCATCTGCCCCCGCCAGGGGCCGCTGTCGCCATGTGCCTGCCTGTCAGGGCGGCCCGCAGGCCTGGCCTCTGGTCGGGGCAGGGGGCGGGCAGGTTTACTCCTCTTTCCACTTCTGCTCTTAAAAAAAATGCCAGTGCAGGGCCCGGTAGGAGTTTTTACAAGAACAGGAGGCACCTTTTCAAATACTCTGCAGTGCTAAAAAATGCACATAAAGTAGCTGTTTGAAAAGAGGCGTGGAGGCGCTGAAAAGTTCAGCTGAAAACCCTTGGCGACCTCGGAGCAGGAGGCACTGAGCCTTCCGGAGAGCTTGCACTTCCCAAGGGTCTTCCCAAAATAGACTCAGGAGGCGAGGCAGCCCCCGCCCAGGCAGCGACTCAGACACCGCCCGCCACCCCCACCCCCCGCACTACCTGCCCAGGGCGTGTGGTGGCAGGTCAGCAGCAGCAGGGAGACTGCCCACCACAGCCTACTTCTGCCTCGGTCTGGGGCCTGGGGCTCAGGAGAAGCCTGGGAGCCGGGCCTGCAGCCCAGGCCGAGCGAGGCGGCTCTGGCAGGGGGACGTGGGGCTTCTGCTCCACTGCAGGGACCTGCTGGCTCTCGGGGCCGAGGCACAGGCCAGGCCCAGTGGAGCCCCCGTCACAGCCACCGCCTGGGGGGACCCCCGCCAGGTTCCAGGCCGAAGCATGTGGGGAGGGGTCCCAGGGTTGGGCCCTTCGGGTGGGCAGACCTTAGACCTGGGAGGAAGTGCTTGGCCCCGGGGTTCCAGGGAAGCGGGGTTTGCCTGCTAGAAGGCCCTGCCCCTGGGGCTCGGGAGCTGGGCAGGGCAAGGCTCTCCCCAACGAAGCCTGGGATGGCTCGGGCACCCCAACCAGGGGCTGATGCTGTCCCAGAGAGGCCGGCAGCCAGGAGGAGAGGGGGTGGAGCCCCCGCCCCCTCCCAAGGAGGCCTGCACTTTCTCGCTGAAGTCAAAGCTCTGTCGACTCCGGAGGAGAAAATTTCTTTCCTTAATTATCATTCACCTAAGTGGGCTGCCGGTCCACAGGCATTCCCACAGCTGGGAGCAATCCACCTGCCTTACAGCCAAGAGTCGGCCACCCGTATGGGGGTCCAGGCCGCTGCTGCTGTGTTGGGCCGGCCTCGTGCCCCCAGGACAGGCTGCCCTGTGGTCTGTGCTCCAAACCCCACCTCCCTGCCCCGACCCTGAGGTGGGAGGGCTGAGCCCCAGGGCTGCCCGCAGGGGCTGGTCGGCAGGGAGGAGGCCTCCACACCCCCCCCACCTCACCTAATCGCCCAGAGGCTGGAGGGCTGGGGGAAGAGGGGTGGGGAAGGCCAGGGCGCCACCCTGCAGCCGTCCTGTGCCCACCTCTCTGTCTGAGCAGGGAGGTGGGACCCTGCGGAGCTCAGCACTTGGAGGGCAGCGGGCTCAGCGTGGCATCCTCCCCGGGGAGAAGTGCCCCACAGTCCCTAACGCCGGCCCCGCCCACCGGCTCTCACGGCACCCCGGGGCAGCGGCTCGAAGGTGGGGCCCCGCAATGCCTGTGGGCTGGTCTGGATGCCCGGGCACCCACGGCCCTGTCCAGCCCGCCAGCAGGCCTGGCTGCGGCAGCCCCGTGAGGGGCCCGGCTCAGGGGAAGCAGCAGGCTGGAAGCGGCCGTGGACAGAGGAGGGGTCTGAGGTCCCTGCCCTCTGAGATGCCCACAGCTGCGTGTGGGCCCCACAGACTACGAGCCCACGTGCTACAGGCCTGCTGAGCTCTGGTGTCAGAGGCAATCGGGGTGGGGCAGGGCTGTCCCCTGACCCCAGGCCCCGGCCCCCCGGGCTGAGGCTCACCGAGGCCCCTGAGGAGCCCGGCCAGGGCTGTGCACCCGCTCCTCCACCACCAAGCTCTCGAGGTCGGGGCAGAGGCCCTGGGAGGCCACACAGCCCAACCCCGCAAGGTGGGAAGCAGGCACGAGGCGGGCGGAGACTGCCTGTCCTGGGGAGCCCGGGGCACCTGGCCTGGAATTCAGCAGCCGGGCGCCCCAGGCCAACAGACCGAGGCCCTGGGAGAAGAGAGGCAGGGCTTCCGGGAGGGGCCCTCGGGCTGTCACCCACGCCCCGCCTCCTCCCTGGACCGGGCCTCTTCTCCCTCCTGCCCCTTTGGGCGGGTCGGGCTGGGGGCTGGGGGTAGCTGGGCCTGTGCAATCCCCGTACCACCTGCAACCTCTCCCTGTTTTTTTCCCTTTTCGACAGCAAAGGAAAAGAGTAAAATTGGACTGAAACCAAAATATTTTTCTAGTTAATGTGCACACTAAGCAAATCCAAAGCATCTCCTTCTCCGCGGCCTGGGGGCGCATGTGGTGGTGCCGGCCTCCAGGCACAGCGGGGAGGCGTTGCCAAAGCGATTAGGCACCGCAGCCCCAGGTGTTCACTCGCCCAGGCCGCGTTTACCATACCTGGCTCATCTCCTTTGTCCAGGAGCAAAACACAGAAAATCAGAGGCGGCTTAGCCAAGCAAGAGGCAGGTGCACCCGAGCAGTCCCTGGGGGGCCTCCCCATCGTGGCCGCTGCCAGCCTTGTGAGGGGCAATTCCTGAGGCTCTGCGAGCAGGAGTGAAACGGCCCTGGGGCTGGGGCGCTGTCTGGGGAGCCCTCGCTCGGGACGGCTCCGGGAGAGCCCCAGGCCCGGGGCCTCCGACCGGTGGCCAGCCTAGAGCAACGGCGCACGCACAGCCCTCACCCGCCAGGAGCCTCACCTGCGCGCAGGAGGGGCCTGCTGCCCCCGTCGCTGCCGGGCCGGCCATAGGTCTTGGAAAGCTTGTTGGCTGACACCTTGTAGAGGACGCCTCCGATGCAGCGGTAGCCTTTGTTCCGCCACCGAGGGGAGCCGGGCTGGGCTTTCCCACCTGCTGCAGCAGTACGCAGGCCGTTCAGCACCAAGGACCTGCAAGGACAGGGAACGCCTGTCAGCCCAGCCCCAGGGCCCCGCGGTCGGGAAACCTCTGCCCTCCGCCCTCCGCTGGCACAGGAGGGGGCACCCTCAACCCCACCAACCAGGCTGGGACTGAGCCTCCCCCTCCAACACGCGCGCCCCTGCGACACAGCTTCGAGAGGGCTCCTTTGTGCCCTCGGTGCTTGCACTAAGGCGGCCCTGAGGGTCTACTCCAAGGCCTGTGGCCGTCACCACTGCCCGGGAACACCTCCTGGACGCTGCCCCAGTGGTGCCACCCCGGCTTTGGGAAGGCCGTGCTGTGGGGTCAGCAAGCTCCACTGCCCGCCCTCCCTGCCTCTCTTTCCACTGCACGGAGGGCCCTGCACGGAGACTGGGAGGGGACAGGCTCACAGACCCCGCTCCTGCCGGCAAGCTGTGTCGGGGGAAAGACTGAAGTCTCCTCGAGGTCAAGGGCTGACAGAGGACTGAGCCGCCTGTCCTGGGATTAGCGGACGCCCAGGCCAGCCCAAGGGCAGACGGGCCGGGAGAAGTCCCCCGACAGACACACAGCGGGCAGCGGCCGCACAGCCCCAGACCCAGGTCCCACAGATGGTGGGCCTGCAGCTGCCCTGGTGGACCTGCTCCCCGAGCCGCCACGAGGGGTCCAAGGCCCTCCCGCTGCCCAGGGCCTCAGGGCTCCAGAAGGACTTGGCCTTGGCCCCCCGGTGCATTTCAGCAGGAATCTGTTTATGCAAATTGAGCTTAATTCCCTATGAGCTCAGATTCTGCTCATCACGCTGTCACCGCCCAGTGTACATTCGGGCCCCACTGGCAAACCTGGGCAAGGGGGCACCGGCTGTCGCGTGAGCATCACCTCTACCCGAAGATGGCCCCCAAGCAGCAGGAGGGGCGGGGCGTGAGGAGGGTGGCCCTACTGCAGGCAGTGCCACCAGCGGCAGCTTGGGGCCCAGCAGAGGAGCCAGCTGAAGTCAGGGCCCGTCCTGGGGCACACATGGCACCCTCCCTCTGGGTTCTCCAAAGTGCTCCCGTTGAGGCCCCCACGCCCTGCAGCCCCTTCCCCTGGGAGCATATGAACCCCAACTCCACCTGGGCAGCAGTACACCCTTTCCTGGCTCCCTAGGGCCAGTGGGGGGGGCGCCCAGACCTGGGTCTGAAGCGCAGACGGGACGCGGCAGGCCTCCGGGCACCCTAGCACGCAAGCTGGCCCACCCCTTGGCCTCCATCTCTCCATCTGCGAGTTGGGGGTCGTTGTAACCAGCCGAGTGAGCCGGGCGCTGGGGGCCCGAAGCGGCAGCGCCAGGCAGGAGGCCGAGGAGGACTTCCCGCCAGAAAGCGCGCAACCCAGCTTCCCTTAATTAAAACTTAAGTTCACAAACACCAAACTTGGAGCGAAGGACACCTGCCAAGGGTCCTCGGCAGCCCGGCCCACGCTGGCCGTGCCGACAGGCCCCAGCTGCCCTCTCACGGGGCACGTGGGCATCCTCTGGGGGAGGAGCCAGACCTCTAGGCTCTCCCGGACCTTGGGACCGCAGATCTACCCGCTGTGGCCTCAGGGCACCTGCCCTGTCCCCTGGGCTCGCACCAAGGCCAGGTGGAGGTGTGAGGAGGGGCAGGCCTGGTGGGGTCTCCTCCCCTCACTGCAGAACGCTGTCAGCCTTGGGAGCCGGGGACCCTCTGCAGGAGCTGTGGCTGCTGTCCGAAATGCACAGCTTGGCCCGAGTCCTGAGCCCCAAGGTTGAGAGCAGAGCCCAGGCCAGTGGCCGCCACAGCTCACTTAGCCCGAGGCCGAGAGGCCCCCGACAGCCCCGGCGCCCAGCCCCGCACCGTCCCGAGTCCTCAGAGGTCTCCCCGCCCACAAAGCAGCAGCCCTTTCATCTGCCAGCCCTGGGCCAGGGGCAGCGTCGGGGCCCCCTCACTCCACAGCCCCCACCTGTGCACCCAGGGTCGCCCCCCCGAGCGCCGGCGGCTCGTGGCACCCAGGCCCTCACCACGGGGTGGCCGCTCAGGGCCGGCCCCCAGCCTCCGGCACAGGCTGTGCATCGCGATCGCGACCGTGGGACTGCGCTTGCCGGGAACGAAGACGCGCTAAGCCGCCCCTCCCCTTACCAGGGGCACCCCCTCTCCCACCTGCCTCTCCCTCCGCCCACGGAGCTGGCCCCCATCAAACGTGAGAGACGGGGGGAGGGAGGGAGTCAGGCCCTTCGAGGGGTGAGAAAGCTCCCCACCTGTGGGCATGCGCTCCTGGCTGAGGCCGGACAGGGACAGACCACCGCCCCCACCCCAGAGGCAGCCACGCAGGCGACGCCGCGGGATTCAAGCAGCACGTGGCAGCCCAAGGGAAGAGGAGGCCCGCCCAGGCAGGGCCCAGCGGGGTGGAGGCCAGCAGGTCCTGGGGTCAGAAGGAACTGGAAGCTTCAGGGCAGAGCGTGTGCCGGCCCCCTCGGGCGGCCCCCCACGAGGGCCTGCGCCCCACAGCTCTGTGCACGGAGAAGCCTCAGTCTGGGGCTGTTGCTGGCCACCCCCCGCCCCCAGGAGAAGAAGTGGCCCTGTTAATCACTGCCTTCCGCGATTTGCTCTTACAGCTAAAACGCCCGTCTCAGGTGACGCTTCTTTCTCGAGACAATGTTGATTATTCTTATGGATGAACACGACCAACCGATCCATCCCCTTTCCGACCCGAAAAGCCATGTCCCTGGGCTCTGGTGCGGTGACGGGGCGACTGCGGGCCTCTGGGAGGAGCGGAGGCGCAGCAGGCCTCCTGCTCCGAGGCCCCGGCTCTGCGCTCACAGTCTGTGCTCACACCTGGGCCCGAGGACCCCGCGTGCCTGGGCGCAGGGCTGCAGCACGACAACAGCCCTGGACCCACAGCTCCCAGGGGCACCCCAGGAGCCTGGGAGCCAAGCTGGGAGAAGCTGCATTCCCAGATGGTGCCCTGGGGCTGCCTGGGGGAGGTGGATGCACCCAAAGAACTCGGGGAGGGCTGGCGAGGGTTGGGGAGGGCCCCCCGCCCATGGAAACCGGCCTGGCCTGCAGTCTCTCAGAGCCGCCTCTGCCCTTCCCTCTCCCGCTGGTCCCGCTGACTTTGGACCTGTGGCCCGGCAGGTGCCGGGCAGGCGGGGGCTGGAACAGTGGGCTGGGGGGCCCCCCCCCGCCCCAAACGCCTTGTAGCTTTTCACTGCCGTGGGTGTCACAGCACTCCAGTAAATTGTTACACTAATGGAGAGGACAGCCTTTGGAAACGAACTGTATTGAGAAGAGGGAATAAAATTAATGAGATAATAGCAGGGCCAAGGACCCAGGGAACACGCCTGCCCTCGCTGCAAGGGCCTGTAATTCCTTTTCTACAACAGGAGCCTCAGATCTAAAGCTTCTCCCATCCGTCCGGCAGGCCCCTGCCGCCAGGAAATTTCATTAACGCTGGAAAATAGGAAAGGTATTAAGCGTGGATAATGAAGGCCAGGGAGGGAACCGTGCCTTACGATAGTCCTCCTTCTCGCCTTTGTGATGGGAGGCATGAACTTTCCCTTCAAATCCATTTCTAATCCATTTGAAATACTACAGCAAATTATCCTTCCTTCAGCCCGAAAGCGGCCAGCCAATTTACTCCGAATAGCAGTGACAATGCCCCAGGATTTATCACCATAACCTTGACTACTCTGGGGTGAGGGCTGGGCCTCCCCTCGGCCCCCTGGGGGCCACGAAGGACAGGTGGGGGGGGAGATAACGTTCTAAATGAAAAGCGGCAGTAATGGGGAGAAAGACACACACGCCACAAAAGTAGGTTTAAAAAGAAAAGCAGTCCGCGTGCCCGCTGTCTGGGGAGCAGCTAGAAACTTCTAGGCCCAAGGCCATCCAGGAACTCCAAGGGGCTCTGCCCTCTGAGGCCCCTCTCACCTGCTGTACCCGGGAAGCGAGTAGAAAGTCCCAGGGAAAAGGGACCCCGAGAGACCCGGCGTCAGGGTCTGGGCAAGACAGGAAAGCTCTCCCCAAGGAGCCAGGATGAGTGTGACGCATCCTCTGCTCGGCCTGCGGGGCGCACTGCTGTCACACTGCTGTCAGTGGCCGAGTGCCCAGCCTGCCAGGGCTCCCCCACCCCCCAGCGGTTTCGAAGGCTGGCCCTGGACACCCAGGCTCCCTGCACACTCCCTGGCCACTGCCCAAGCAGGTCTGTGTAGCCCCCAACACCGTGCGCAGGGCGCCCCTGCTGCGGGTCTGCTTCTCAGGCTGCACGGCTGAGATGGGCCCAGCCAGGGCATCCTCGGCTAAGCGGCCTGGCAGCCTGGGGCACAGGTGTGCATGGACGGAGTGGACAGGCAGACCAGCTCCTGAACACCACGCACCTCGCCTGTCCCAGTGCACCCAAGACCCTGGGCCGAGGACAGGCAGCCTGCCGGGCCACGTCACCTGAAGGCCCACAGAGTGGCTGGCTCCTCCTAACAGAGGGCACAGTCGGGTGCAGGGAGGCGAGGGGCAGGGAGCCGGCCTGGCCCTGGAGACCCTGGAAGCAGCCCCAGCCTCCAGGACACCCTGGGCAGGGTGAGCGTCACCCTGGAGCTGCGCCCGGGTGCCCGGGCCTCCTCGCCAGGTCCACTGGCCTCTAAACCGACACTGCCTCAGGCCGCCAGCACAGCCCCGCCGGGCTCCTCCTTGGCTGTCACTGCTCAGGTGGGATGGCAGGACCACACCGGAGCTGAAGGGGCCCCGCTCCGGCGCATCCACTGCTGAGGGCCAGGCCTCTCAGCACCCAGTCCTAAGGCAGCCTGGCACAGGCCACGTGGACCCAGAGCGGGTGGGAGAGACCCCGCCAGGGACAGAGCCAGGCCCAGGGAGCCCGCGCCCGGACGAGAAGTTGCTGGCGGAACCGACGGCTATGTTCCCACGGGAAGGCCCCCCAGGCACAGAGGCGTTTTGCTGGCACCTTCTTCCCAGTCCCCACAGTCTGCTCCCCTCCTCCGCACGCCCCGCCCCGCCCCGCCCCGCCCCGGGATGGGGACGCAGCCCAGACCTCTGTCACCGTCACCCAGGAAGCTGCCCTCTCGCCCCAGAGGCAGTCTGGGGTCCTGCCCTCATTCACGGCTCCCTGGTGGGGTCCCCGTCCCATCAGCTGGTTTGAAAGCTGCAACGTCTGCTCAAGCTCCCCGCGCTCCACCTGCCCCCCTGCAGGCGGGTCTCTCGGGCCCTCACCGGCCACTGCTTCCTGGAGGGCACTGTGACCCCCCTCGAGCCGGGCCTGCGCACGTGCCGTCCCTCTGCCTGTCACACGGGTCTGCCCGGAGACCAAGCTCAGACGTCAGGTCCTTGGGAAGCCTCCCCCAAACCCCGACGGCTCACTGTCACGGGCCCCAGGCCCCGCATAGGGCCGTGTCACACCTGGGAGCGAGCACCACGGGGCGGGGGCCGTGCTGGCGAGCGGGGGCTCCAGTGACTGGTGCTGGGTGAACGCACACCAGGAGGGAGGCTGGGGGGCCACCCGGGTCCCGCACACCGGGGTGCCCTGAGGTGTGAGGGGAGACACGCAGACAGGACACCTCGGTGGGCGGGAGACGGGACACGCGGGGCACTTACACCAGGAGAGGCCCCTGGGCTCAGCTGGAGGGACTGAGGCCGGGGCTGGGCCGCGGAGGGCCGGGAGGCGGGCAGGCTGGCCGGGAGCAGAGAAAACAAGCGGGGAAGCATTTTTCAGGAAATGGACCGGTTTCCACGCAGCTCCAGGCAAGCGGGGAGTGCGCCGTCAGCAGAAGGGGCGCCCGGGGCGGCGGCTGCGCGGCGAATCCCAAGTAGGTCAGGCTCAGCCGCTGCCGCCACCGTGACGGCTGCAAACTGCTTAAGCGGGCTTTCCACGGAAACGCTGACGGCCTGGCTCCCCGCCACAGGCCGTGCCCTCCCAGCCGAGGCCTCTCTCGGGGTCCCGGCCGTCGTGCAGGTGCTGACAGAACGTTCTGGGTTCTGGGGGCGAGGGACAGAGGCCCTCGGGGGCTAAGGTCCCGGAGGGGTGGCAGGGCGGGCTCCCGGGAGCCAGGGACTCAGCGGACGGACGGACGGACGGACGGACGGTGCGGGCCTCGGGATGACTGGGGCCACCTGGCTTCCTAGGACCCTCCTCCCGGCACATGATGTGCTCCTCCTGAGTGTGGTCCTGGCCACCCTGGGGCAGGGGCGAGGTGATGGCTCGGCTTCCCAGGACACACCTGCTCGCAGTGGATGCGGGGCTACGGGTCCGGGGTGGGGGGGGGTGGGGGGTGGAGCTGAGGCCTGAGGGCCCTGGTGGGTCGCGACAAGGACAGGACGGCCCTGGAGAGGGCGGGCCGGCCCAGGGCACAGGCTGAGCACTTGAGGGTGGAACTGGGGGGCGGGGGGTGCAGGCAGGGGGCTGGCTCCCACGGGCCCCCCTGACCCAGCAGGACACCTAGGCGTCGTCTCTGAGGGCGCTGCTCCTTCCCAAGGGACCCCGCCCCATCTCTCCCCGGTAACGAACAGAAATGATTCGGGGCGCCCCTGGCCAGCCGGCATCTGGTGGGCAACACTAATCGTGCTGCCTGCAGTACAAGCGCCACGGCTGCATGATGCGGGGCTGGGTTGTTTTATGTGCTCACATCTATTCAATTGGTATTTAGATCAATGCATGCATTACAAGCTTTCCCTTTAAGAGCCTAATAAACAACAAGATAGAAAGTAAAATTCTCCATAAAATGACACGTTTAAAAATCCATTTCAGCTGAAGCTATTGGTGTTTTGTATGTTAGCTGCAAAAAACAGGTATTATTGGGCCTTAATGGCCCCACTCCAGAGGGCAGAGTTCAGCTCGCTGGGCTGAGGGGCTGGAGGGGGCCCAGGATCAGGCAGCCAAATGGCTGGTGTAGCCCAGGGCGGGACCCCGGTCCTCTGCGCCCAAGGGTCGCCCTCCAGGCTGGGCTGTCGCCCAGGGCTCCCCTGGCCCCTGACTGCTGGTCAGTCAGCAGGAAGGGCGGGCCCTTCCTCTGCTCCCTCGGCCCCTCCCACGTCGCTCTCTCTTGCCCACCAACTCCCCCCCACCCACCCCCACCGGCTCACCGTGCCCGTGAAGTCCAGCCCACCCATCCCAGCCCTCTCCCGCAGGGCTGCATCGGGGAGGGGCTCCACGTGGGCAACAGACGAGGGAAGGCTGCTCAGGCAGTAGAGCGCCAGCCCCAGGTTCTCTGGCTCCCAGAGGACACCCCTGAAGGAGCCCTGTGCCAGTCGTCTGGCTCATCCGGTACCCGGCCTTTGCAACCCGAGGACACCCCCGGGCACCATCCGCGATGCCCGGGCTTCAGGTCCAGCCCAGCCTCCACCACCCCTCCACGTCCCACCCCGAGCCAAGACCTCAGACTCTGCCCCCCCCCCCCCGCGAGCCCCGAGGGCGCTTCCTCAGGCTCCCTCCTCAAAGCTGGGCCGGCCCGTCAGCCCCTGCTGCCCACACACCATCCTCAGAGCAACCCCTCCTCTGTGCCCTGGTGTCCATGGCTCTGACCCCCATCACCAGGGACGCGGGGACCAGCCCAGAGAGCGCCCCCGTGGAGCCCTGGTGGCGGGACGGGCCGAGGCCCCAGTGAAAAGCCAGGCCACCTAACCTCTGGCAGCAGAGGGCTCGCGCTCCTTGGCCAGGCCTCCCATCACCTACCTGCCTGGCGGCCCATCTCGGGGCCTCTGCCCTCGCACTGCCCGGCAGCCCTGCCGGCTGGCGCTCGGCGCGCTCCACCTTGCAGCCGGCCCTGCTCGGGACGCGGCTCGCAACCCCTCGCTCGCTGAGCGCCACGTGGCCTACGGCTCGGGGTTAGAGGGCCCTGGCCACCTACACCCCTCCCCGGCTCTCCAGCTCCCCTCTGGTCCCAGGGCCCAGGGCTGCCACCTGCTCGGCAGGCACCTCCCTGCACCCCCGCTGCACCTCTGGCTCTCACGCCAGTCGCCCGTGTCCCTCTGGTGACCCCCTAGGACATTCACGCTTGCGTGTACGTCACGAAGGGGCCCCAGCACCTGGACGTGGCCAAGCTGAGAGACACTGGAGGGCAGCCCAAGCGGGAGCATGTGACACAGTGGGAACACGACCAGACCCCCAAATGCTACAAGCCCCGGCCCTCAGGGACCCGCATGTCACCGCTACCTAAAGAGACTCAGGAAGAGAGGAGATGGGGGGGGCAGGTGCCCCTCCCCCACAGTCCCCAGTGGGACGGCTCCTCCTAGAGTCACACGTGAGCACAGCCTGGCTCCCCGGGGAAGGGGGTGGGGGCCGCGCAGACGGCGGGATCCACGCAACTCCAGGGAAAGGCCCACGAGCTCAACAGCAAAAGCTCCTGAGAGTCAGAGGGCGAGCAGGTAGCTGGCTGCAAAGTGAACACACGCCCGTCAAAGCCTCCAAGACACCAGCAGGACTGGCTGGGGCCACAAGAAAAGGCAAAACAAAACACTAAAGGCGACACCTCAGCAGGTGTGCCCGGAGACAGGCAAAACCCACGCAACACTGTTCCTGCAAGACTGAGACGAGGCAAGCCCTGCACAGCGGGCAGATGAGAAGCTTAAATGCAGGTGGGTGGGTTTGGAGGCTGGCTGGCTGGGGAAGGCTGAGAAACTGAGCCAGTGTTGCTACGGTTCACCTGAAGAATACGGAGGCCAGACACACAGGTGGGTGGTGAGGACGGACAGCCCAGCAAGAGCACAGTCTCCGGCTCTGCATTTCGGTGGGGGGAGGGGCTCGTCTCAGCAAACGTCTCTGGGAGGAGACAAAGAAACCTTGACCCCCCCCCACCTCAGACGTCGAGTAAAAGTTAACTCACAAAGGATCGTAGGCTGAATATAAACGTTAAAATAGCCAAACTTCTAGAAGAAAGCGTGACCTTGGGGTAGGCAACTATTTCTTCAACACGACACAGAGCACTACTCATAAGAGACTGATAAATTAGACAGCATTGAAAGGCAAGCCCCACACTGTGAGAAGATATCTGACAGAGAAATGTAGCCATAATATATAAAGAACACTAGCAAATCAATAAAAAGACAAACTAATACAAAAGTGGGCAAACGACTCCACGGGGCGCTTCACGAAGGACTGCAGAAGTGGGAGAAGACGCTGGCACCGTGAGTCATCTGGACGTGAGATACCACCCCAGCCCCCCGTGACCGGAGCACCCTCACACTGTGGCACAAGTGCAGGCTAGGACAGCCATGGGGGAGACCGGCCTTCCCTGCTACAGCCCAGCATCCATCCACCCGCTGAGGCCACAGTTCCATAGAGAGGAGGGCTCCCAGTCACTCGGCAACATGCCCAACAGGACAGAGAGCAGCAGAGACCGGAAATAACCCAGACGTCCATGGAGAGCAAAAGGAGCCCAGCGTGGCGCACCCTGAGAGGAGTACGGCACGGTGAGGAAAAAGAAGGCGCCTCTGCTGCACCCAGCACCGTCTCAGCTGGCTCAGGCTGCCATAAGGCACCACAGACAGGCGGCTAGATTGGCCGCAGTTCTGGAGCACCAGCAGGGCTGGTTCCTGGTGAGGCCTTTCTTCCTGGCCTGCAGGTGGCATCTGAGTGCTCAGCTCTGGTGTCTCTTCCTCTTCTTATGAAGACACCAAACCTATCAGATTAGGGCCCCACCCTAAATGACCACATTTAACCTTAACCACCTCTGTAAAGGCCTCATCTCCAAATACAGCCACACTGGGATTCAGGGACTCAGCCTATGAATTTGGATGATTCAGTCCACAACAAATGGTGAGCAAAAGAAGTTACACACAAAACAGTACCTACTATATGAATCCACTCGTATGAAGTTCAAAAGTTTTGAGACAGAGCTAGTCTAGAGGCCAGAGGCCAGAGGAGTGGGACCTATGGGTTGGCTGGCTGGGGATGTGACGGGAGGGAGCATGTAGGAGCTTCCGGAGCAGGAGGTGGGCATACGCTGACCTGTGCGGTAGGCACGCAAGATGAAAACCCACAGAACTGACCACTGAAAATACAAACCACCACAAATGTTTTGCAAAGGGAAATCAAAGAGAAAGATTTGTCCAGAAGGCCAAGTTCAGGAACAAGATTTGTACATGACAAAAGTGACATTTTTAAATAGTGGGAAAAAAGTCTGAACGTCTAGTGGTCCAGAGACAACCAGGTAAGCGTTAAGCAAAATTAAATTTGACCTTTAGTCTTACACCATGTCCCCAATAAAGTCCAGGTAGGTTACAGTTTTTTTTGTTTTTTTTTTAAAGATTTATTGATTGATTGATTGATTGATTGCTGTGTTGGGTCTTCGTTTCTGTGCTAGGGCTTTCTCTAGTTGCGGCAAGCGGGGGCCACTCTTCATCGCGGTGCGGGGGCCTCTCACTATCGCAGCCTCTTGCTGCGGAGCACAGGCTCCAGACGCGCAGGCTCAGTAGTTGTGGCCCACGGGCCCAGTTGCTCCGCAGCATGTGGGATCTTCCCAGACCAGGGCTCGAACCCGCGTCCCCCGCATTGGCAGGCAGACTCTCAACCACTGCGCCACCAGGGAAGCCCTAGGTTACAGTTTTAAATGCAAACCTTGACAACATAGCACTAGAATAAAATAATTGAACTCATGTAATCTTGGGATGAGGAAGGCTGTTCTAAGCAAATCAATATACTAAGTCTTAACAGACTGACAGATTTAAGAACACAGAAAAGTAAAAAGTTCTGTTAAAAATCCAAAAGGGTGCCCCCCACCCCGAATACTTAGAGAGTCTTGAAAACCTGTAAGAAACAGGCCAGAGACAAATGAATGGTACATATAGAGAATGTTGAACTTGACAAAGGGTATGAATAAAACTGAAATTAAAAGAGTTCCCTGGTGGTCTAGCGGTTAGGATTTCACGCTTTCGCTGCTGTGGCCCGGGTTCAATCCCTGGTCGGGGAACTGAGATTCCCACAAGCCGTGTGGTGTGGGGAAAAAAACAAAAACAAAAACTGGATAGCATTCTCCTTCAGTAAATTGTCAAAAAGCTTCTGGCAGTGGCAGCTAACACCAAGGAGGACACGAGAAGATGCAAACCAGCATGTCAGGAGGTGCCCCCCTGGCTCTCCCTAAAGCCCAGAACCAGGGCGGCCCCTCCTGGATGAACCGACCTCAATGAGGTAGACAAAAGAGGCACAACTTCAACAGCCGGGTCAGGCTGTAGCCACCTACGCGGCAAGCCAAATGTCACCTCCTTGCCTCGGGAACACCTCCGGGCTGCAGACACCACTGGGCAGAGCCATCTGTGGGAGGGAGGAGGTGGCGGCAGTGCGGTCCCATCGGCGCAGGGTCTCACACGGCAGAGACCTTGCTAGCACCTGCTGGTGGAGGATGGTCCGGGTGGAAAGCGCTCAGCCAGGGCCCGGCCCCAAGGAGGTCCTAGGGGTGGGGTGGGGGGAGCCCCGGAGGGCAGAGCGGCAAAGCCCACCCTCCCAGGGCCAGACGCCTGAGCCCAGCAGGGCGGGGTCAGGCAGGTGGCCTGGCCTCGCCCACATGCAAGCCCCGACCTGGGCATACCCGCCTGGGCCCCTACCGGGCAAGTGGGCAGGGCGGGGCGGACTGGGAGGGGCCTGGCGCACCCCCTCCGCCCTGCCCCACCCCCAGAGGATCTGCCTTGCCAAGGGGACAGAGCCTGGGCCATAATTTATGCTCCCCCGCCTATGCTTTATGGCTTTCTTAATTCGGCTCCTGCTACTATTAATGTAGTTAATGCTGAGATTATATCTATTTTCTGGCGTCAGACGGTGATTTATTCAAGCCATTTTTCCGGTGGAGGCTCCCACGCTGTTAAATCAAGCGCCTTGCCAATTAAGTGCTGACTTGGGAAGCGGACGCGATCTTAACAGACGTCTCACCGCAAATTAAACCGGGGCCCCTCACTCTGGGGAGTGGGTGGGGCAGCCACAGAAACCTTGCTGACTTCGAAGAAAGTCCGAGGAAAATAAGCCGGCTCCACACCCGCCTGCTGCTCTGGCTCCAGGAGGTGGGAGTGCGGGCCCAGAGCCCGGCTCAGCTGGAGCTGGGCTCAGGGTCCTGCCTGGCCGCGGTGACTGCCCCGCGGCAGGGGTGGCCGGGGGAAGGGCAGCCGTCACCGGGCCCGCCCCAACACACAGAGGTCTGTGCAACTGCAGCCCCTCCCACTCGGGACAAACGTTTGAAAGGAGACACCCCACGATTCCTCCACTGTCCACCAGCTGGCACGTGAAGTGGCTGAAGAGGCCCTCTGACGGCCTTAGCAGGGTGCCAGGTGGGAGAAGATGTGACGGGGACGCCCCAGCAGTGGATGGACGACATTCTGGCTCTGCAACCCCGGTCCTGCGTGGAGCCCTCAATGGCCATGGGTGGAAGAGGGGCGAACCAAAGGCCCACCTCTGAGGACTCGCATGGCGACATGCTGGCGGGGGGAGGTTACGTGCCGAGCCACGGCAGGGGGAGGACATGCCCACCCCACCCCCCAAGGGCCCAGCAGCTCCTTGGGTGCCCCTGTGCCCTTTGGGAGCCCCCTGCCCAGAGAAGCTGAGGGTGACGCGGAGCAGGGCTGATGCCACAGGGTGGGGCCCAGGGAGGAGGTGGCGGCCAGGCTGCCTGAGGCCCACCAGGGGCCTGAGCGGGCACCTGCTTGTGGGAGCCCTTTGGGCACGGTCCTCAGCAGGGGGGGCCCCCCGGACCCCGCAGCCATCGTGGGGAGCCCATTATCCTAAGCTACCCAGACCCCTAGAACAACGCCTCCCCCCCACCCATCTCCAGAGGCCCCAGCTCGGCCCCGAGAGGGGAATCGTGCCGTGGGGTAAGATCAGGCAGGAGGGTGGACATACGCAGAGAGTTAAATATGGTATTGATTATTTGGACGATGCTTTACTACCACCTCTAAAGCCAGGATAAAAGTGGTATTTAAAACGGTGTTTGATTGTGTAAGGCACCCAGGAAGCACTGGGTGGACAAGGCCGTTTTATTTCTTCCTGTCGGGGGCAGTCTTTTCAGCTTCCCCTGCTCCCCATCCCCCGGGACACCGACACAGACGCACGAGGGCCCACAGTGCAACGTGCAGCCAGGGCCTGGGCACAACCGAGGGCCATCTCCCACAGGGCTCCACGGGGAGGGACCTCACGGGACCTGCCCAGCTTCCTTCCAACAGTCCCGCTGCCTTTGGAACAAAGCTTCCCCCGGGGCCAACGGCAGGGATGCTCTCTCTAGGTTTATCCTGAGACACCCAACCTGGCCTGTCCCACTCTTCCTCTGTGAGTCGCTGTGCTGTCACCAAGCGCACGGGGAGGCCACACCGTGGCCTGTGCTTTGGCCGTGGCAGTGGCAGCGTCGCACGGGGCCCTGCAGGGTGCTGTCCCGTCAGCGTTGGCCCACAAGGAGCCAGGCCCGGGCGAGGCGCCCGCCTGCCTGACCCTTTTCCACGCCGGTCTGGAGGCTGCTGGGCAGGCCTTGGCCACACAAGCCAGCTCCCGTAGGGCGAAGAAGCCCCCTGCACATCTCATGATCAAGACGCAGTGCACTACGGCAGGCGAAGCAGGCCCGGCCACAGGCAGCAGGGACGGAGGGTGGCCTGGGAGAGCCCTTCCCCGCGGGGCAGCTGCAGCGAGGCGCGGAGGCTGGGGGATGGCACCGGGCCGCGGGGTGGTGCCAGGCTCGGGCGTTCTAGCGTAAGAGCGCCTCACAGCCTGCCACCGCCGGGGCCTCGGCCACTCGGCATGCCCGCCCTCCTCACCTCCCTGTCCCCGGCACCCCGTGCACGCCTGAGGCGCCAGGGAGCGGCGCCCCACACCGCAAGAGGAAGGGCGCGGGGCAGTGGGAGCAGGACAGAGGGAGGCACGCGCACGTCCGTCCATGGAGAGAAAGACACCAATGTGCGGAGGCAGCGACAAGAAAGCAGGGCCAAGGGATGAAGCAAGAGGACTGATGGCTAGAGGGCCCAAGTCACACACAGACGAGGGAGCAGCAGGGCTGGTGGGGCTGGCCGGACGACAGAGACCGTCCCAGAAGGGACCTGCGGCAGAGCGCCCTGGCCTTCTCAGGGGGGCCGCTGTGCCCTGCACCCCAGCCTTGGCCCCAGCCCTGTGCGGCAGCTCCTGCCTACCAGCATGGCCCTCAGGGACACTGACCCAGGGATGCACCCTGGGCCAGCGAGCTCCAGGCCAGCTCACCACGGGCCCGGAGAGGGAGGGGACCACGGCCACGGAACGGCAGCCCCTGGCCTGAGACGGAGCAAACGGGGGCTCCAGTGTAGGCCGCCAGCCTCCGCTCCCACACCGTCTGCAGATGGAACACAGGTGCCACCTGTCACGTGGTCTCGCCACAAACACTCTGGCTATAGTGCCTGTGACCCTGGGCCCACACCAGCGGTCCCCACGGCCAGGGAAGAAGTGGTGGCACAGAGCTGCGTTGGGGGCAACTGTCACGGGGGGCTGTGTGGCCACTGGGGAGGACGGGCCGGAGGCTCGGACGGATGGGGAAGAGGCACGTGAGCCCCACCCGGCCCCACCCCACACCAGGCACCCGCGCACCCCATGTCAATGCCCCCGCAGTGCCAGCACAGAGAGCCGAGGAGGAGGATGGCTCAGCCTCGCCCCTGCCTGGGAGCGCAGAGGCCGCGTGGCACTGGGGTGGCCCGGCCGAGCGCAGCCTCCCCTCACTCAGGGCTCCGGACCCTTAGTGCTGACTCCCTGCAGCGCTGGCCGTGTCCCCCGACATCACACAGGTCCGTCCTAGAGCTGCCCACACGGGGCAGGACGGGGACTGAGAGAACGAACAGACCCCGGACCCAGAGGGCCAGGCTGGCCTGGTGCTCAGCTCCTGAGGGCGGGGGGTTCCACGTGCCAGCCCACACCGGTGGCGGTGCTTGACAGAGGGCACAGAAGAGAAGGAAGGCAGCAGGGCCACCTCAGCCTGTGCACCAGCTGGGCCCTGGCGCCCAGGGCCCTCTCCTCAGGGTCCTGCATCCCAGGCCTGGCCCTGCCAGCGAGGGGCTGGGCTCTAACGTGGCCAAGAAAGGCCCCCCTTCTGGACCAGGTTCCGGAGGGAGAGCGGGTAGCCCTCAACGTCCCAGCCTCAGTGCCAACAGGGGACGGCTGTGCCCTGGCAAGGCTGGTCTCCTCCCTCACCTCCCCGAAACCATCAAGGGGGTGAGGAGTCAAGGCCCCACATTGTCGCCCGAGCCCCAGGCCCTCCCCAAACCCACCGGGGAGCGCAGGCAGGCATTCAGGCCTCAGGGCTGCCGACAGCTGAAAGGCCTGCTAGACTCAGACAGAGAGATAAATAAATAACCAAGACGCGCTTTGAACCGACTTCCAAATTAAGAGTTGCACCCTTGCTGTCAGGCCCCCGCCAGCAGTTTCCGCGGCACCTCCCGTGCAGAAACGCACCTCAGCCCATTTATTAGAATGATGAAGGCAAAGGGACCTACAACTGCACTCCTTCCTTAATGAGCAGCCGAAGGGATCGGTAAGCATAATTTCAGAGGCCGGTAATATTTTATATAATCGCCGAGTGGTTTAAATTGAAAACCCCCAACTGAATCAATATTTACTGCATTGAAACGAAATGAATAGTAATAAGTCACTAAGCTCTCTGTCCTGTTTCATAAAATAAAAAATTATAAAAATCAGCCCAGGCGCAGGCAGGCCATCACATTAACTTTTACAGCACTTGGGGAGCCGTAACCGCCTGTTCTCATAAAATAAAATTCTAAAAAACCTGCCAGAGGAGACCTGCTTCAGCACCACGTGGGGAAGCAGGCAGGGGTGGGGGGCAGGAGGGGAGGGGGCAGGGTCACCCCAGGTCCCTCCCTGACCCCTACTGGCGCCCACCAATTCCCTTAAAGAGGCCCCACCCTAATCTCTCCAAAGCTCAGCACCAAGAGCTGGGTCACACCTCCCTGTCACCCTCAGGCCAAACTTCCTGCTCTGATTTCTTTTCTCATAATCCTTTTTCTTTTTAAATAAATAAATTTATTTATTTTTGGCTGCATTGGGTCTTCGTTGCTGCACGTGGGCTTTCTCTAGTTGCGACAAGTGGGGGCTACTCTTCATTGCGGTGCGCAGGCTTCTCATTGCGGTGGCTTCTCTTGTTCCGGAGCATGGGCTCCAGGCATGTGGGCTTCAGCAGTTGTGGCACGTGGGCTCAGCAGTTGTGGCACACGGACTTAGTTGCTCCGCGGCATGTGGGATCTTCCCGGACCAGGGCTCGAACCCGTGTCCCCTACATTGGCAGGCGGATTCTTAAGCACTGCGCCACCAGGGAAGTCCTTCCTGCTCTGAGTTCTTTACCTATTTCTTCCAAACCCACCCTGAGGGATGCTCTTGGCTGCGCCCGTGGCACAGGAAAGGCTGTTCTCTGACCACTCCCAGGCCCGGGGCTGGTGAGGGGTGCATGTGAGTGAGGGCAGAGGACGGGGTCCAGCACAGAGCAGCAGCCTGCGCTCCCCGTGGGCCCAGAGAGGTTGAGAAAGGCCAGGCTTCCCCTCTGGGGCTCCAGGTCCCCCAGGAGACCCAGGCCTGCAGGGCTCCCTCGGGGGCTGGGGAGGCGATGCTGGCAGAGAGCAGAGCCAGGTGAGAGCCTCCGGGAGGAAGGGCCCTTGACCTCACACTCTGAACGTGGGGCTGAGGATGGCGGCACAGCAGCCACAGGGCACAAGCCCCCCAGAGGGCCGAGAGCCCCCGTGGACCCGCCACCAGACTCCTGGGCAGGAAACAAGGCGCTCATTCAAGCTGAGGCCGACTTGGCCAGGAACGGCACGGACACAGGGCCTTGAACAAGTGGACCACTCCCGCAACTCAAGAACAGGAGACAAACCAGCAATTAAAAACGGGCAAAAGATGTGAGCACAAAAGAAGACACAAAAGAACACAAGAATGGCCTTAAACAATCCCGTGCCTAAGCGTTCAACATGACTGGTAATCAGGGAAATTCAAATTAAACCACGACGAGATGCCACGGCACCTTGAGAACGTGCTGCGATGGGAACTGGAGCAGACAGGGGGCGCTGCTCCGGGAGGGGACCCGCGTCTACACAAAGAGCCCCGTGAGAGCGGGGAGCCGCCCGCCCGCCCGCCCGCGAGAGCAGGGCAATCAGCAATCGCTGGGGGTGGCTGCAGGCGGACGTGCTGAGTGTGCACCTCCCCTGCGGCGTCTGGAACCAGCCAGAAGGACCCCAGTGAAAGCGGCCAGAAGAGAGCTCCTCAGGGGAGTCGCGAGGGCACAGGGGGAGGCGGCCTGAAGCAGCAGCAGCAGCACGGAGACAGCTGTGCGCACAGGTGCGCGGATCTGACCCAGGAAGGCCTGCAAGGAGGACGCGCCCCGCTGCCCAGACCCGCGCGACATGCTCCCGTCACTCCTCAGCAGCGCGGCTGCGAGCGGCCAGGAGCCACTGTGCTGTCAGGAGCCGGGGTCCGCAGACGCGGCTGGTTCCGGGCTGGAAGAGGGCAAGTCCCAGGTGAGCCTGGAAGCTTCCACTGGGCAGGTGAGGGAGTCTCGGTGAGTGACGGTGCCACGTGGAAAGGAGACAGGGCCAGCCCAGAGGGGGCCTCCGCGGGCCAGCGCCGTGGCCAACGGAGGGTCGAATGAATCACATCAACAGATTACAGCCTGAAAAATAAGAATCGGGAGTCCATACCATTACAAATAAATGAATATACAAGGCAACAAGGGATGAGGGACAGCAGTTCCTTACAGGACCCCGACCAACCGATACGGAAGGAATGAGGGGCTGGAAATCACTAAGGGTCTAGAAGGAGCGGGTGAGGCCCAGCGAGGAACAGGACGCCCACACAGGCTCGACGTCACCAACACCCAGAGGGACCCACAGCGCTCCTGCCCAAACGGCGAAGCTGAGTCCCGTCACGCACGAGGAGGCCTCTGCTGCCCCGGTCAAGGGCACCGAGGCTGCAACGCCCTCACAAACGGTGGTCTGCGGTCAGAGAGTGGAAACAATACAGCAGACGGGGCAAGGTACAAATAACCGGTGGATTTAGGTGAAGAATACACAGCAGTTCTGTGTACTACTTTTGCAACTTTTCTATAAGTTCAGAAGTATGTGAAATAAAGTTACTCCCCAAAATTAAACGCAAGACACTGACTAGGAGAGGGACCAGGAGTGAGCCAGGAGCGCACGGCGACAGCCCCCGTCCCCGCCCTCCCCACTGGCCCAGGCCCGCCCTGGCTCCTCCATGCACCCCTCCCACACGACAGCCCCCGGCTCACAGCCCTCCTGGGGCTGAAGGGTGGTCAGCAGCAACAGGGCGCTGCCCCCAACGTGCTGACATAAAAGTGGCCCACTCAGGCCACAAGCCACAGAGCAGGGCTACAGCCCAGTGGCGACCATCTGCAGGGCCAGGCAGAGAGAGTGGCGGTCAGTGGTCAGCAGGGCCCTGGGCGGCCAGGCGCCCCCGAGCAGGACCTGGGCCAGGGCCGCTCACTACTTGACCAGACTAGCCCCTGAAGCCTTAGGCCTGGTCACACCTCCGCCCGTGAACCTGCTCTGCCTCCTGCCCGGCCGTCTCGCGGCTCCCCCGTGCGGTGTGTGTCATTTCCCCTGCCGGGGGAGAGCCCCCGGGCCTGGTCACGCCCACTCACCGCAGCCAGGCCTGGGGGAGACCCAGGGCTGCGGAGAGGCCTTCCGGCCCAGGACAGTCTGTCCCCCACTGGGCCGCAGCTTCCAAGCAGGCCGGGGCCTGACGCAGGACAGGCCCTCCACGGACACCTGGGGAGTGAGTAGACTGGCTCCTCTTCCGCAAGCCCAGGGGCAGCTAGGAGCCACTGCAGCCCCCCACCCGGGGACCCCGCCTGCTCTGCTCCGCCAGGCCTGAGCTGCGACACAGAGGGGCCGGGGAAAGAAAATGCTCAGGTGCCACCCAACTGAAAGCCACAACCCGAACAACCCCCGAGCTCCAGCCCAGATGGAAGGCCCTTCTCCCAGAGGGGACAGCCCCGTCAGGGCAGAGAGCAGGCCCCGCAGAACGTGTTGGGGGACCCCTCCTCCTGTCCCACTCTTCCTCCACTCTCACTGCCCCCAACCCCGGGCACAAGCCGGGTGGGGGCGGGCGGCGGGGAAACCCTGCCTCTGACATGAACCCAGGACAGTCCTGACTGCCCGCTGCCGACGGAGCAGGCGGGGCCCGAAGCGGGCATCCGGGGCCCTCAGCCCAGGGGGCGTCCCGGTGAGACCCGGGGAACGTCCTCCTCGCTTGAAACGGGCGCTTTCCGCTGTAACAGAACCAGTCCAGAGCTCTGCTACCCACTCGCCACAACCCCTCAGCCCCTTCGCAGGCAGCCTGAGCGGCGCTCGGCCCAGCGGCCTCCTCGGCTCTCAGTACAAGCCGCCCACGGGCAGAGCTGTCATGGGGCAGCCAGGGGCACAGGGCTGGACGGAGCCAGGCGCGGCGTGCAGCTCCCCAGGCTCCACGTCAGAGGCAGGCGGGCACCCCCAGAACCATGCAAGCCAGGTCAAGGTCAAGGTCGGCCACGGCGTGTGCCCAGGGCCTGCACGCAGCAGTCACAGCCTGGGAAGCGGGGCCGCCGGGAGGAAGGGTTGCAGCCCCCACCCTGACATCCCCCCGGCCCCTGCGGGTCCAGCAGCAGGGCCCAGGTCCCACCTTCCACGCCAGCCTCTGCTGCCCTCTGAGCAGACATCCCGGGCTCCTTCCCAGCCCTCCGGGAAAGGCCCTCACAATGCGGCCCACACTGACCCCACTGGCCCCAGCCCCAGAGGAGCCTTCTCTGGGCTCCTTGGTGGCCCGTCCACCCTGGGTGAGTCTCAGTGCTTCCCAGCACTTGCCACCCCGTGCAAGTATTTGCTTCATCCTCTGCTTGCTTCCTGACCCCCTGCCTACTGGGAGGCGAGTGCCGCGGGCAGAGAACTCGCCCACACAGGACGGCTGCCCGCAGGGATCTGCAGGGGAGCCCCGCTGCCCAGCACTGGGCACCCTACTAGCTCTGTCACAGGGTTGCGGCCTGGGCTGAGCCGGGAGGGGTCCCTGCACACCACCAGGCTGGGGCCTTGCCAGAGACAGAGCGGGGCCCCGGGCTGTGGCCATGGTGGAGGCGACTGGAAGGGAACACTGCTTTCCCAGAAGGGTTCTCCCCAGGTCCCTCTAACTGCCACACCCTTCGGGGCAGGGCAGGAGGCTGTGGGGACCCCAGTTCCGCTGGCCTGCGCAGGACACTCCCTGCTCTGACTGAAGGCTGTGTCCCCCCCTTCAATTCCTATGTTGAAGCCCTAACCCCAGTGTGATGCTGTTTGGAGGTGGGGCCTTTGGGCGGTGATGAGGGTGAGATGAGGTCGTCGGGGTGGGGCCCCGTGATGGGGTTAGTGGCCTCATTAAGACCCCCGAGGCTTCTGCTCTCCCTCCACACGGGAGGACACGGCGAGCAGGTGGCATCTGCAACCTGGAGGAGACGTGGGCCCGGCCAGCACCCGGACCTCAGATGTGCAGCCTCCAGACCGTGAGGAACACACGTCTGTGGCGTAAGCCGCCCCGTGTGAGGCGTTGCGTTACGGCAGCCCAAGCTGCCCAACACCCCGATAACCGGAGGTGAGAAGGAGGCCGGGCAGGGCCAAGGCTGGCCTCCTGCTCACCAGGGAGCCGGCAAGGGTACGCGTGAAGGGAGGACGTCGAGCTGAGGCCACCCCGCAGGGACACTGCCCATCCTCGCCCTGGATTCCTCTTCAATAATGACTCGTCACTTCGGAGAAGCATTTTAGAGCCTTCAAAATCGCGGCCCAAACCTCGACAAACTGCCCGGAGATTACTTAAAGATTTACCGCACAGACACAAAAATAAAATAAAATAAGGCAGCCCAGCGAGCGGCAGCCCCTGTGACAGCACCATTTGTAGTCGGGATGGAGCAGCCGCCAGACTCATCTGCTTAAGCACAGGGGCTTCTGTTTATTCTGCACTTCCATGTCAAATGAATTTGGAAAGAAAAAAAGTGACAGGCAGTTTAGGGATATAGGTCACATTTCAGCTTCAGTTCAGATTAATGAACTTGTTGGAAGCCGGCGAGGGCACAGGCAAATCCACAAATCTTCGAACAAAAAAAATTAAATCCTCGCTCAGTGTGCGCCTCAGCCCCGGGGTGTGCTCGTGGGTTCCCCTGCTGCCCAGGCCCCGGGGGCCGGCTCTGGGCCGTGGCGCTGTGCAGTCCTCGAGCCCCAGCCATGCCTCCTGGGGCCCTGGACCTGGCCTGCCCGGGACAGCTGCCACTCCCCCTGCACGCAGGCGGCCCCAAAGCCAGGCATCTGCTGGCCGGGGCAGCAGTACAGACGTGGCGCCGAGGATTCCGCCCCACTCAGGCCACAGTCCTTCCCAGGAGGGGAAGCCACCCCCCACCCTGTGTCCCTCCGGAGCTCCGGCCTCCACACGCTCCCCTGGCCAGGGCAGCGGCCACCTCATCCAGCCCATGGCTCTCGATGGGAGGGGCAGTGCCCACGGGGTCCAGGAGCTGAGGCCCGGCGGCTTCCCACCTTCCGTCTGCCCCAACGTGGATGAGGGCTGAGCGGCCGACAGAACTGACGGGCTAGCTGCCCTACTTCCAGCTGACTCTCCTCTCAGATGTTTCTGGAGTCAGGTCCTCAGCACAGAAGCACCAGAACCTCCTCCAGACCAGACAACTCGTGGTGGGAAGGGGACCCCAGGACTCCTGCTGTGAACGTGGGCTACCACGTGGCCCCTCAGCTCCCCACACGTTAGGCCAAAACTGACATGGGGCTCAGAGTAGGTTTCTGTCTAAACCGGGAAACAAAGTGCAAAGCTGCCTTGTGAGGCAGACGTGCAGCCTGGCGCCCAGGACAGCACTGTCAGTGGTGGCCACACTGCCACGTGGCTCAGGTCACGGTGCAGAACACGGGCTTCCAGGGAGGGGAACGGGCCAAGGACCCTGCAACCCTCTGCCTCTTCCCAGACACCAGGAGCCAGGCCTGGGGATGCCCACCTCCCGAGCCCCCCCGGAGCAGGGAGCGGGCAGAGGAGCTGCGCCGCCCCTGACCCAGGGCCAGCAGGGTAGGGAGGAGAGGAGAACGTCATAACATGCCTCTCCTGAGGCCGCCGGCCCCGCCCCAAGAGTGTGGAAGGCGAGGTGCCCCAACACAAGGGAGGGCTGTGCTGAGAGTGGAGGAGGGGCCCGTCTCCAGCCTGGGCAGCGCCCTGTCTCATCCCTCTCGGGAGAGGGCTCGCAGCAGCCCCGCCACCTCTGAAGTCTTTCTAAAGCCAGGCCCCGCGCGGTGCAGGACTGAGCGTGGCGTCCCCACCGCTACAAGGGGCGTGTCATTCGTCGCACAGGGAGGGCAGGGACTTGCCAAGGCCATGGCTGTTAGGCGCGGGTCTGGGCTGAGCCCAGGGTCACACGCTGTGTGCCGCCTACCGGGGGCTCCCTGGGCTCCCCCAGGCTGGCAGCCCCCCCAACGCACACACAGCTTCCTCTCTGCAGAGACTCACAGTGAGGGTCTGCAGGGGGGTGGGGTCCAGGGCCACCTCATGCCAACACTGGCACTCAGCTGCTGGGCCACCTGCCTCACCTCCCACCTGTGTCCACCAGCCCCCAACTCTGCCCACTGAGATTTCCAGGACTGCTGGGGCCTGCCTGCCAGCCCCTCGGAGGTGCCCTCTCTCCATGGGGGACACAGATCGGGAGGCCCAAGAAGAGCCCTTGGTTCCTGGGCTCAGCCCCACTGCCTGTGGGACCGCCCTGCTTTCTCATCACTGCAGCAGCCCGTAGCCCACACTGGCCTCAGTCCAGCCACCAGCCCAACCCCCGCTTCTGCCAGGGAGAGCTGAGGAACCTGCAGCTGCAGAGGACAGAGGTCAAGGTCAAGGCCAAGGCCAAAGCCAGTTGGCCCCAGAACCTCTCTGGGACCTGCTGACCACACACAGGCAGCCCCAGCTCTGATGGAGCTGAAGGAGGAGGGTGGGAGGGCATCAGACTGGCCTCCGGCCCTGGAGACAAGCCCTTCCTGCTGCCTCGACACGCTGAGCCTGGCGTGTACAGCCGACGGCGGGCTGGACAGCTGGCGGGTGGCAACTGCTGAGAAGGCAGCCTCGCCAGGGCACAGGTGGCCTTGGGCATAGGAAGCCCGGGCCACTGGCAGCCCAACCCACACTTCCCAGGGCGTCCCAGCCGCTCGGCCCTGCCGCCCTGCAGACCACGTCCAGAGGCCAGGCCCCCAGGGTCCAGGGCTCTGGGTTCAAGGAGCCTCCCAGGTGCACGGCGATGGGTCACGCAGGCCTGCAGAGAGGCAGGCAGGCGGAGGGAGGCCTCACTGAGCACAGCCCACACGTGCCCTCAGTGCACATGTGGCCATCCTGGGGTGGGCATGGCCGCACCTCCACGCCCAGGGAGGGCACTGGGGCCTGGCGCAGCTGGGAACCTGCCTCAGAGCGCCCAGCCACCAAGCACAGGCCAGGGCTGCGGGGCCTGAGCTGTCTGGCACTCGGCACGGCCCTTGGTGGGGCTACACACAGCCATCTAGGTGCGCGCCCTCCCCACAAAGCCCGGTACCACCTTCGCTGGGAGCTTGAGGCAAGCAGTGGCCGGGCGGGGCTGGCAGCTGGGCTGGGCCTGTCCCGATGGCCCGTCCTATCCACCTGACCCAAGTGCGGACCTCACACACCTGCCCATGAGGCAGCCCCCACCTGTCTCCAGAACTGAGGGGCAGGCACACTCCCCGCCCTGCTGCTGACCGGGCTGTCCTCGGCCTGATGCGCTTGACACTCCGGCTGAAAGTATGAGGCGGCGGCTGCCTCGGGGGTGCACCCAGCCACCTCCCTCCTCCAGAGCCCTCGGCCCCTAAGCCTGGCACCTGTTTCTGCTCAGTGACCCCATCAGGGCCTGGCACACTCAACACTGGGCCAGCTGGACCCACACCTGGGCTTCCGTGGCGCTCAGAGGCCAGGAAGGAGAGGCCCGCTGGTGCCTCCCTGACGAAGGCCACCCCCGGCCCCCAGCCAGGCCCCCTGGGAGAGGCGGGGCCGGGCCAGGGCTGCCCATGCAGGCGGGAAGGCCGACTGCAGGAGGGGGAGAGAGGAGCAAGAATCAATAAATCTGAACCTCATTCATGAAGATCTGGGGCTCTTATTAAGTAAATTAATTTAAGTTAATTTAGCTCGATCATGACTCCCGATCACAGTGATTTAGTGAGGGGGAAATTGCATTAGGAAAGGCCGTGCTCACCAGATAGGAGAACGGAAGAAAATTAGACCCACTTAGCACTGTGAATTAATATGGAAATAGCAGGTGTAAATTCAACCTTATCGAGAGAGTGAAAACTATCTTCATAAATTTGTAGAAATAGCCCCCAAGATGCTTATAAATCTATTTAAAACAAAAATACTACAAAAAGTGCAGTAAAATTAATTTAAAATATACTCCCAGCTACTGCCTCCAGAAAAGTCGGCAGCAGGGCCAAGTTTCGTGCGGCCTGGTGGGAAGGGAGGAGGGCAGTGGCCACCGCCGACCGCCTGGGCAGGCTGACCTCCTGGCACACCTACCATGGGCCAGTAGGCCAGCACCTCCTCTCCCATGTCCAGAGAGCGGGGGGTCCGTGGGGGGCTGGCAGGATGGCCCCTGCCCAGGACTATAGCTGCTCTGCCCCATGGCCCAGCCCTTTGGGGCACAATGGCCCCCTGGCCCAAGGCCCGAGGCCATGTGCTCTGGAGTGCCCAGTGCAGCCAGCTGGAAGCCCACACTGGGCCAAGGGGCTCCCACACCGCTCCCCAGAAGGACAGAGGACAGAGGGAGGGGGCCTGCCACTGCCCGATTCCAACCCACCCAGGCTGTCACCCCTTCCCCTGACTCATTGAAGGAAGGAGCCGCACCCCAACCTCGGCAGCCCTCCTGCTTCTGGGCCCAGGGGACCCAGAAAAGAAGGTGGAGCCGACCGCACCGCACATGCCCTCCGGCAGAAGCAGCCTGGAGCGAGGCCACAGCGCTCAGCGTGCAGGCCAGACCCTGGTGTGGGCAGCTGGAGAGGGACACAGCCTCACCTCCGCCCGCAACAATCAATATATCGACAGTGAGATGGCCCAGCCTCTCTCACCAGAAGTTTCTCCCTGAGGGACACCCAGGCGTGGTGTGGCCTCAATGGTCCGGCAGCGGCTGCTCCCAGACCACCACCCCACCCCCCGGCCCAAGCTGGCAGCTTGCTGCTAACGGACAGGGAGCGTGCGTGTCTGCACGAGTGCACAGCACACACAGGCCGGCCACACGTCTCGTGCAGAAATCGCTAGACAGAAAAATTAGCCCATTCCCCAGCCAACAACTGTAGACCAAGCACTTCCGGGGGCGTGCTCAGTCCTCGGGCCCCGCCCTGCACTTTGGAGCCCACCAGCCACAGGCCTCCTACCTGGACAGGGAGAGCCGCAGTGCCCGCCAGGAGGGTGGGGCCAGGGGACCGGGGGGGCTGCTGAGAGGTGAGGCCTGGGTCTTCTTGACGATGCGGTAGCGAGTCTTGATCACTTTGCTGGTGGGAGGGTTCCGCTGGCCGTGCAGGCTGGAGGCTGCAGGGAAACCCAGACACGGGTGGTCAGTGGAGGTCAGTGGGGCCTCCCATCACCCCCTGATCCAACCCCCCGCCCACTCCCAGAGAGCTCAGCAGCCCAGGGCTGCCGGAGCCGGAGGCGGCCAGCACGGCCTCCAGGAGAGCAAGCGGGGTGGGTGTGGCCAGCTGCAGCAGCCGGCATGGCAGGCCGGTGCTCCCCGTGGGCAGTGAGGAGGGGCCCACGGGCGGGTCCGGGAGGCTGCGGGTGTGAAGCGCTCACCTCCCTCTCTGGGAACCCTCACTGGGTATCCACGCAGATTTATGTACTTAATCACTTCTGTTTTCAGAACATTTTGCAGGGTGATGTACACCACAGCTTTATTTCTTGCTGAATGTTTCATGCAATTAACAGGGATCTGTTTTGCCCCAGTTCCCTTCCACTTGATAGCCAGCAATTTCCCCATAGCTATAAGGAACGCATCTAATTGCCCGACTTTCATAATATACAGCTCTAACTGCCCAGATAATTAAAGCTAACGCAGCACGGGAACACGGGCGCTGCTGCCTCTTGTGACCGATCCAGCACCCCAGTCCCTCAGGCCAGGCTGCTCGGACCCAGGTTCCCAAAGGTGCCTCCTTGTGGCCCCACCTAACTTGCCTGCACGGAGCCCAGGCTCTGCTTGGAAGGGGGGCCCCTACCAGCCACCCCAGCAGCAGACGGCTTCTGGGCAGCACAGCCAGGCAGGGGGTGAGGGGCGTGGGGGGAGGGTGAATGGGAAGGAGCAGAGACAAGGAGGCCAGGAAAACACACGTGCTCTCACCACCAGAGCTTCGGCACAAGGACAGGCCTATGACCCCTGGGCAATAACTAGCTGACCCTCAGCTGAAGGCCACCGGGGTCCAGGGTGGCCCAGGAGAGGGAGCACGGCAGGGGCACGGTGGTGCCAGACCCACAGGTTCCCACACTCCTGGCTGCTCAGGGCCAGCCGTGACAGCGGCCAGCCACCCCACTCCCTGACAGCACAAACCGGTGCTCCACGACCCGAACCTGCTCCCCTAGGCCCCAAGGACACATCCTCCCAGCACCTGCAAACTCCACGAGAAGCGGTGACTGCTCCATGAACAGTGACAGTAACACTGGGCAAAAATCACCTTCCAGAGCCCTAAGCACAGCAGACCACCAGCCCACAGCCAGGCCCTCCCCCAGTCAGCAGTCAGCACCTTGGCCCAGATGTCTTCTCTCCAGGGCTCACCCAGCCTGATGGGCGGTGGGGTGCGGGGCCTGCCTGGGAGCAGGCAGGACAAGTCCGCCCCACGGGAGCCACCGCACCTGCACGGTCATCGGAACTGGCACTGTGTCTCCTTGTCCAGACGCTGGAAGAGCCCCTCCCTCAGGTGTCCCCAAACCCATCCCTGGGGCACTGCAGCCTCTAACAGGGCTCCCACGCACCCACATGAGAAGGCCAGGACACAGCACAGGCTCAGAGCGCCCCTGCGAGCCCCCAGACCAGAGGAGCAGGCTGTGCAGGGTCCACGCGCCCAGCTGGGGTCGGGGTGGACGTGGGGCTGCAAGGCCCCGGGAGTGCTGAGAGCGGAGGACGCCTCTGCCCCCGGGACTGGAGGCAGGGGCCCACAGCGGCTGCCCACCAGGGGTCCACAGAGGTCCAGGCAAGGCCAGGCCAGCACCCCCCCAGTCTCCATCTCCGTCTCCGTCTCTCTCTCCTTGCAAGGGCTGCAGCTCAGGGGGCAGTGAGGGAGAAAGAGGGCAGCTGGGCAGAAGCAGCGGCAGCACCCGGGACGCCTGATCCTGCTGAGCGACCAAAGCGACGGACCCTTCAGCTCCGGCAGCCCCCACACATTCGGGATGCACGGGAGAGCCTAGCACACGGGGGGCATCAGTAAATAAATGTTTGTTGAATTGAATTTTCAAGGTCTTACAAGCAAGAAGAGACCAATGAAAATCAATAATAGCTTGTTCCAACTAAGCGCTCAGGAACACAGGAATTCCTCTAAGTTACTGCCAAGCCCCACGCTGACCCCATGGCCTCCAAACCCACTCCCTGCTCCCACAGCCCCTGCACCTGGACAGCCCACCTGCCCCTCCCCTCCGCTGCCGCGGGGGCCACCCGCTCTCGGCCCCCTTTGGCTCCCACACCAGCCACCACCTGCCAGTCTGGGCTGCGACACACACCCTAGAGCCCCAGGGCCCTGGCTCTGCAGCTCGGGGGCACAGGTGTGCAGGGTGGGAAGGAGGGCTGGGCTGTGCTGGGGCAGGGCCCCTCCTCACCAACCCTGTTTTCATCCTGAGCACCGGGAGCCCCAGGCCTGGCCAGCTTCGTGCCCCCCTCGTCCAGATGCACAACATCGGCTTCTCCCATCCCCCTTCCTGTTCCACCAGATGCCACCTCCTCCAGGAAGCCCCCAGCCCCCAATGCCCAAGGGACTGGACTCTGCATTCAGCAAAGTTCCTCTTGGGACATACCACCTCTGGGCCTGGCCCTCATTCCTGCCGTTAACGGGCATCAGTATTTATAACATTCCTTTGCAACGCAGCCCCACTGTGAAATTTAACTTTTCACTAACTTACTGCATTTTACTTATTAGTACCTGATAACCACTTCTAAGAAAATACAAAGTAATAAAGTAGGCCCCCCTCTTAAAAGGCTTAGTGTCACCTCCCAGACTTCGGCACCCGTTAGGCCCCAGCCCCCGCGATCCCGAGGGGCAGAGGGGAGGGCACACCAGCCCATGCCCCGCCCCCCAGAGTGGGGCTGTGACCCTCACAGCCTGGCCCCGCAGACCCTCCTGGTCTTCCCCATGAGCGACTTGGCCCTGGGGGTGGAAGCACTCACGACAACGCCCTGAAGAGAACAGTCCAGGGCGCCCATGCTGAGGGCACATATAGCTCAGCAGGGCGGACAGACGGGTGGCATCGCCCCCCCATCCTACGGCTGATAGGAGTGAAAGCTCCTCAGACCACGCGTGGCACACAGGGACCGGAACCGTGAGCCCAGTGCAAAGGCAGAGCGGCAGGTATGGGCGAGCTCCCCGTGGGCAGGGTGCCCGGCCTCCCCCCGGCCCTGTGGTGCTGGAGGGTTGCCCCGGCAGCAGCCTCGGCAGGCAGCAGTCTCTCCCCTTCCTCCTGGCTGGCTGAGGGTTTGTGTAGATAATCATGTTATTTAGATAGGATGTTGGTTTAATTCCCTTCATTACAGACTCCCAGGGCTGTAATTTTTTTCTCAGCATGATGTATTCCCCGTGGCACGTTTCACTCAAATCAAACCCTTCGTGCCTTTATTGCCAACGACGCCCGGGTGCCGCGTTATCAGGCCCACACACACACACAGCCCTCTCCACCCTGCCGTGCAGAGGTCACTTCTAATGACTAATCGATCTCATTAGCTTCCCTAATTAAAAACTTTACTACCGCAATGGAAGACAAACTACAAAAAAACTGCTGGCATCATATTTGAATGGGATGTGAGCCCATCTATCAGCAGGGCCCGGCTCCTGCACGAGCGAGCTGGGGAGGGAGGCCACCGGCCAAGAGGCGGGGGCTGGACGACGGCAGCAGAGCCCAGGCGGTCTGGCACTCGGGCTGCGGAAGTGGCGAGAGCGCCAGCCTTCCCGGGGCCTGTGCAGCTCGCGTGGCCGGTCAGGCGGCGCTGTCTGCAGCAGCCCGGCCTCCGGCTGACCCCGGCCCCGGCCTCAACGAGCCACCACAGACGGCAGAGCCCATCAGACGGAGGTCACGGCTCTTGCTCTGTTTCACTGCGACTGGGGGTCGAGAGGGAGTTCAGGTTTTCGTGGAACTTCAAAGGGAGAGAACTAGGAAGAAGGGGCGCTGCTGATCTCACCACTGTATAGTGAGTGAGGAAGAGACGGAGCCAGAGCTCCTCTGAGCAGAGACTGCCCGGGGCCGCCGGCAGGAGAGAGGCGGCTGTGGGACAAGCCCCAGGAGCCCGGCGGCCAGCAGCCCCCACGGCCGCCCAGCTGTCCGTCAGGCTCCGTCAGGAAAGGCGGGGGCGGGGGGAGCGAAGCAGACCTGGGACCTCGGGGGGCCGGGACCTGCAGGCCCCCCGCCCCGACTCGCCCTGACCGCGGCCCAGGCCCCGCGGCTCGCCATCCACCAGCCTCCAGACCCACGCGGGGCACCAGGGCCTCCCGAACAGGCAGACTGAGCAACGGGGGGAGGAGGCCCAAGACGGCAGACGGTTCTCGGCCGGGCCTCCCACGCCGCCCAGCATCTGAGGACCAGCGGGCGTGAGGAGACAGCTCGGGCGCTGCTGGTGAGGGCCCGGCCCGAGAGCACGGCCACCTGCAGCCCTCCCAGACAGCTGAGCAAAGGCCGGTGCCCGCTGCCCGAGCGCAGGGCTCACCAGACCAGCCGCACAAGGCGCTGGGCCGGTGGAGCGCGCGGACGAAGAATCCCGCCTGCCTGTCAGGCACCCCGGAGTCCAAGCCCCGCTCCCGAAAGGGGGCTCCAGGCCAGGCCCCCAGGCCCCACGGGCGGAGGGGACGGGTGGGGGCCAGCACAGGCGCCCAGCCTCGCGGGGTCACCGCAGTGTGGCCGCCGGGAGCCAGGCTGGCGGGGCTGCCGGGCCCGGCCTTTCCCGTGCCCGGGTCCTACCATTCAAACTCCCCGCGTGTCGCCGACTGCTCTTCATCAACAGCTGCCTGGACGCTTCTGCAGGACCCCCGCCTTCGCGGCTGAAGACAGCCCTGGAAGGCCGCGTCGCGGCTCAGCCTTTTCGGGAGCCGCCCTGACTTCCGCTCTTCCGCCCCGCAAGCCACCCTCCCGTCCCAGTAACTCAGGTCCCGGCTGGCCTGTCGCCTCACCGTCAGCCGTCAGTGCCCTCACACCCACCACTGCGCCCGCCTCCCCCAGGCCGACCCCGGCCCCCGACCCCGGCCGGGCCCAGCACAGCACACGGGGCCTCCACCTGACGGGGCCCGTGGGCGCCGCCAACCAAAGCAACTTCCACACCCTCGAGCTCGCTCTTCCTGGTTTCCGTGGTCTGAAAGGGCTCGCACGCCCATGGTCCCCAAGGGGGCTCCCCTGCGAGGCCTCTTCCCAGCGCCCTCGCCCGGACCAATCCCCGGCCCCCCGGAGAGCAGGCCTCTCAGGCTAACCGCCTGCTTAGAGCTGGGGTCACAACGCAAGGCGCTCAGGGGTGCAGCGGGTGCACCACGGGCTGGACCCACGAGGGGCGGCCCCCACAGTGACACTGCTGGCCGGGGTGGGGTCCAGGCCGAGGGGGTGGCATGGCCACAGGCCCCAGGACAGTGAGAAGCAGGGGAGAGCCGTAGGCAGGCGGTGCCCTCGCATCTCCTGGCAGGAGGGGGAGCGTGGGCCTGCCCTGCGCTGCCCCGCGGCTGGCGGAAGGCTCACACATTGCTCCCAGACTCTGCACCAGCACGGGGACAAGGCCAGGCCGGGCCGAGGGGGGCAGGTGGCTCTGGACAGCGGGAAGGCAATGAGCCCACAGAGCCTGAGCCGGGGAAGGGTCCCCAGAGAGCCAGTGGGAGGGATCGAGCCCAGACAGGCCCCTGGTACCCAGCTCAGAACACGTCACACGGCCCGTCCAGGGCTTCACCTTCCCACCCATCTGACAGGAAAGCCGGGCCTGCAGCTGGACTGTGGGTGCCCAGAGGCTCCTGGCCCTCTCGGCAGCAGCAGGCGGGCCTCACACAGGACAGGAAGCCGTATGCAGGAGCCCGACGCGCAGGACCCCGGCCGAGCAGGGGTCAGGCAGCCTCTCTCCCACAGTGGCCGAGCCGCCGTCTCGGGAAAGTGGCCACAGAAGAGCCGGCACGCGTTTCTGAGAGGCCTCCACAGCACCTGCAGGCTTGCTGCACATCTGAGGTGTGTGCAGAGCCCTGGGCCTGGCGGGATGGCACTGACCACGACTGGAGCCAGAGCAAAGGCCACGCCAGCGGGACGCGGCATCTCCCGATGAGGGTGCACTGCTCCTGGGTGGGGAGACCCTGCCAGACCACACGATGAGGGGCGCTGCCCTCTCCAGACACTGCCCGTCTACCAGGGCATTTCCGAAAGCCAGCCCCGTCTGAGCTGTCCCCTCACTGACACAGTCCTGGAGACAGCAAGGCCACAACAGCATTTGGGGGTGAAAAGCGCCCTGGGGCTGAGGAGGGGCGAGCAGACCCCAGGGGCCACAAGGAGAGGCTCCGCCACCAGCAGGAAGCAGCAAGAGGAAGGCCGAGGCAGGCGCTAAGGAGGCCGCGCAGCCGGAGCAACTGCCAGAGTGGTAGTGCCCAGCAGGTGTCCAGCAGGTGGGTGGTGGATGGGGACGGCAGGCCCCACGCGGACCCCTCACGTCTCGTTGAAGGGCCGGGCCGGGAGCAGAGCCGGGCGAGACACCTGCTGGGAGGACCCTGCCGCTGCCTGCGAAGAAGCAGATGAAGCCGGTTCCACGGGGGGGCTGGGCCCTCCTCCTGCCCAGACCTCCAGGTCCCTCCGCTGTTTACAGGCGAGGACCCAGGGAGGACTGGCTCTGGCCAGCTCAGGTGGCACCTCCCTGTCAACAGAAGTGAGGACCCTCTGTCCCCTCATCCCCTTCGCACAGAATCCACAATGCCCACCGCACAGCAGAGCTGACGGGGCATGCCAGCCCCCCGGTGAACAGATCAGAAGACTAAGGCCTAGAGAAGGAAAATGACCTGCCCACCATGCCCAGCAGGATAGGGCCCAGGCTGGGCCAGGGGGGGCACTGGGCCAAGGGGCCTCTGCTCAGGAGTCTCTCAGGAAGGACAGAGATGGACTCAACTCCCACTGACATCAGCCTAGAAGACACACACCGCTCCATCCCATAAAGACAGCTAGAAACACACCTGCAGACCTTCCCCTGCACTCCCAGACCTCCAGCTGTGCCTGTAGATCTCCACCTGTGCTCCCAGACCTCTCCCCGTACCCCAGATCTCCCCCTGCACCTGCAGACCTCCCCCTGTGCCCCCAGACTTCCCCCTGCACGCCTAGACCTCTGTCTGTATTCTCACACGGGTGCACTGCTCACCTGGTGCCAGCCCCGGGCCCACTGCACTCAGCGCTCCGGCACCCAGCCAGCCCCAGCCAGTCCCAGCCCAGGCCCTGCAGGTGCAGGGAGCACACAGGTGACAGGGCTTGGCCCTCCTGCTCCCACCCACGAGAACACAGCTGTAATAACATGACAAATCCCCAGCCCTGTGAACGGTTCTTCACGTGCTTGCGGAGGCCTGTCCATTTCTCCAAATGAGCAGGGATGGCAGCGGGCAGGAGGCAGCAAACGCCCCGCCCCCGCCCCTGCCACGGCGGGAGCTGCCAGGGACCGCGCTCTAACAAGCTTCAGACGTGGGATGACTGAAGTGGGATCGCAAAGTATGAATTTTTATGAGTCTAATAAATCACTCCACTTTTCCTGTGCCTGATGGTTCCCGACACTTCGAACACTGGAAAAGCCCTGCTGCAATCAGGCGGCTCAGCCTTCATCTCCGGTGGCAGTCACAGAGGAGGTGACGGGACAGCCAGAGGCCCCTCCTAGGCACCCAGGACAACCCAGCTCTGCACCCTGGGGCCACTGGAGGCCAGCACTCATGCAGGCCCCTCGGGAATGGGTCGGGCGGCCCGTGGAGAGGCCCTGCCAGACTCCGACACACAGCTGGCCGCAGCACCTCTGCGTTTCCAGCCAGAATCCACACGGGCGGCCCTGGGAGGATGAGTGTACGTGCTCGCTAACACACACACACACACACACACACACACACACACGGTGTGCACACGTCTGCAACGGTGGGGGGAGGGGACCCCCGGCCCAGGGCCTCACCTTGCTGGGCTTCCTGCAGCACTGCTGTCTGAACTGGGGACCAGCCTCTGACACACATTTACCGATTACAAAGACTCAAAGCAGCCAAAAATAAAAAATAAAATAAACTTATTAAAAAAAACCCCAACATTTACTGATTACTAAGTCACAGTGGCAGCCCGACAGGGCCATACGTCACGGAGCAGCGGTCAGCACCACCGCAAGAGGAGCGTGGGCAGCTGGGTGATGACAAACCGCCGCTGTCAGCTGCCTGTCCCTGCGGCCGCCTTCTCTGTCGTCCCGCACTACCTGGTGTTTAATGACAACACTGTCAGCCTGAGACACGCGGTGCTGGGACTGTCGGGGCCCTATTAGAGGAAAGATTGAGACCCTACTCTTCTCAAACTCACTCAAGCGACACAAGCCGCTCGTTCCTATAATTACTGTGCGAGAGCCATCGATCGCGCGACGACACTGACCCGTCTGTATGAAATGGGAGTAGTTTGCTCCCTGACAGTCGCTGTACATTATGGGGGTGGGTCTTCCCTCCCCTTTTAACCATCCCTCTAGAGGATGGAAGAGGGGAAGGCGAGCACCTCCCAGCCCCCACCCCGCCTGCAGGCCTTGGGCCCAGGGGGAAGGGAGCCCCAGCACATCCCAGGGAGGCGCGCCCCAGAAGGCGGAGGTGACAGCACAGCGTGTGGCTGGGAGATCCAGGTAGGGGGAAACTCGCTGAGCGGGGCCCACAGGAGCAAGAGGCGGCCGCACTCCAAGGCCATGAGCCCCAAGCGAAGGCAGGGGAGGCAGGGTCCGTGCCAGGCAGACAGCGTGCCCTCCCAGGACCGCCCCCCCCCCCCCGAGACAGGACCAGGCCTGAGGGTGCTGGGAGCAGCGTCTGCGTGATGCAGGCTCGTCCAGCTGCACGGCTGGTGCTCACCCCTTCCCCAGCAGACCAAGCAGCCCCTGCCCGCTTGGGGCCACACCCTGTAGGCACCGGACTGTGAGGCCAGCTGCTCCCCCAGTGCCCCATCTGACCTCAGCCAGAAGCAGCTACGACAGGACATACCCTGCCCTGTCCGCTTTCACTCAGACCCCGATGAGCAAAATCCACCTCTTACTCAGGACAAAAGGCAAACCCACTTCTGGCTCAGCAGCCCCGGCCGGGCTCCAGGACCCGCGGGCACGAGAGGGGCCAGTGTCCAGGACAGCAGGTGGGGTGGCCATGGAGGTACCGACGCGAGCCCCCAGGGCCTCACAGGTGAGGGCACGCACATGCATGTTAGAGACAGGAATCTGCCTTCAGCGGGGAGCAGGTCCTAAGGCTCGGCTCCAGCCTCCAGAGACGCAGCTCACAACCGGGGGGCCCACCCTGCTCCCCTCCTCCCCTTGGCCCTGGGTCATGGAGCAGGACCGGGACGTGAAAAAGCTTAGAAAGAAAACAGTGAAAATGAAGTGTTTTAAAAGCAACTGCAGACCATGGAGGAAGCCAGAGAGGGAACTGGACCCTCATGCTTGACAAAAGCCACCCCAGAGGTCAGAGGGCTGAGGAAAGGATGCCCAGGCAGCACCAACACCAGTGTGCCCCTTGCACAGAGCTCGCTCAGTCAGTCAACAGACATTCGGCGAGCCCGCTGTATGCTGGCCCCTGGGCTCTGGGGAGGCGGCAGGGAGCACAGCAAGCGCCCCTTCTCAGGGCAGGTGAGTCCTCTCAGCCCCTCCCGGGAAGGGCAGGTCGCTCCACAGCACGCTGGAAGAGGCAGAGGCAGCACTTGATACGTTAGCCCGGAACACGAAGAGCATCCGCACCAGCACCTGGACTGGGCAAGCCCTTCCTGCCCAGGGTTTCAGGGGCTCTGGAGGGCCAGCACCACCGGAAGCACCTAAACTTCTCTCGAGATGGCCCCCCTCCGTGCCGGTGCCAGGGGCTCGGATGACCCCTCGGTCCTGCCCACCCGATGCCAAGGCTCCCTCTCCACCTGCTGCAGGCCTCCCCGCCTGGCAGGGCCCAGCACTGGTGGCCCCGAGCTCCCTGCGATCCAGGTGGGACGAAGCACAGAGCTGCTGGCTGCCGGCGGGGACCCCCATCCAGGTAAACACGGAGCCGGCCACAGTGCCCCCGCCCCGGGCACGGTGCCCAGCCCAGCTCCCTGCACCTGCCAGGGGACAGGAAGTGAAGCCAGCCCAGCAGGAGAGGCCCCAGAGCAGGCCAAGACCTCACGCCGAGGCCTCTCTACCTACGCTGTGCCTGGGGCTGACATGCTCAGATGCAGAGGCCAGAGGCCTCTGACTGCCCAGGAGGGACCAGGTACCAGCCAACACCTACCCCGCACTGGGTCTACTGGCGTGTGTCTCCGCCCTCACAAAACGGCAGTCCTCCGTCATCACTAAGTCTCTCCATTTGAGGGCCTGGCCCAGATGTGCCAGGAGGGCCGGAAGGGGCATCCATTCCCTCACCGGGCTGAAACTCTAGAAGGCCAGAGCCCGGGGGAGCAATGGGGGCTCCCAAGTCCCCGAGGGAGAATCAAGGGGCCTTGTCCACACTCCACCGACAGCAACGGGGCCTCCACACGAGCCGGGCCAGCCCAGCTGAGGGGACGAAGCCCAGCCTGTGAGGTAAAGGCCCATCCCACCCTGGCAGCTTCTGCTGGGGGCTTTCAGGGGCGCAGGAAATTGCCCGCTAGTCCCAGGTGGACAGATACCCCACGTTCCAAGCCACGAGAGGCGGAGAGGGACCGGTCCCTGCCCCTGAAGGGGGTGCTGCAGAGCACACCCCGTCCCCCCCCTGGCAGGTGCTGTGACACTAACGGGGCGCCACGGGACGGGCACCGACGAGCCCGCCTCTGCCTTTCTGACCCCCAGGGACCCCCCCATCCTCTCCCACAGGGGCGGGAGCACGAGGGGGGCTTCCCCCGGCAGACACAGGGCGGGCGGCACAGCCCCGCAGGTGTCTGACAGACACTGGGCCTCAGCCACCCCAGGGAAGCCCGGCTCCACCACGTGGCCCGGAGCTGTGGCTCTTGTGAGGGCAGCGCTCCTGCTGGCCACAGCCTAGCCTCTCGGGATCCCTGCCCTGCTTCCTCGGAGTCAGGGCCAGAGAGAGACGCTTTCGAGAGAGCCTGGAAATAAGCCCGCTATAAAAAGCAGCGGCCATGGAGAGAAAACCACGTATCCCCTCACAGGCTCCGGGCTGCCCAGGCTCTCCGGCCGCTCACCCGTTCCTTCCTGGTGGCCGAAGGGGCAGGGCTGCGGCACAGGGGCAGCGGGCAGGCCGCGGAGGGGAGTCTGGGTGTGGGGTGGGCCCCGGCCTCACTCAGCCCTACAGCCAGCCTGCCCAGCGCTGGGCGCTGCGGCGGCAGAAGGAGGGCAGCGCGCGAGCACGGGAGCTCGGGGCCGCGTCCCTGCCTCCCCACCCTCAGCTCCACGGAGGCCACAGCGAGGAGCCTGGCCTTGGCTGCGGCTGCAGCTGCGCTGGGCCAGCAGACTCCAGAGTGGGCCCTGCGCTCCCCTGTCCCCCTCTGCCCTCCCCTGCCCTCCCCCTCCCCCCTCCCCTCCCCCCCTCCCCTCCCTTCCTTCCCTCCCCTGCCCTCCCCCTCTGCCCTCCCCTCCCCCCTTCCCCTCCCCTCCCCTCCCCCTCTGCCCTCCCCTCCCCCTCCCCTCCCCTGCCCTCCCCCTCTGCCCTCCCCTCCCCTCCCTTCCCCTCTGGGATCCTCCAGTCCCTGCACAGGATGCAGCCCCTGAGCCAGCAGCAGCGCCTGCCTCAGGGTCAGTTCCCAAGCACACAGCCGGCAAAAAGTTCCTGCTGGGGCCAATGTAAGGTTGGGGGCAGCAGGGGCCATACGGGTGAGGACCAAGGGCCATCCTGGGGCCCCTGAGAAAGGGGGCTCAAAGCAGCCCCACCCATCTGTGGGAGCTGGGGCTCCTCCAGAAGACGGGGCCTCGGCCCTCTGTGAGAGGAAGGAGGGGGAGGGGAAGGGGGAGGGAAGGAGGTGCAAGGGTCTGAGGAAGGGCTGTGGGGCACAGGGCTAGCCTGGGCAGGGCAGGCAGAGGCCCAGAGCAGAGGCCTCCCAAACTCAGGGTGGTGGGCGCCCGCAGGCCACTCTGTCTGTGGACTCAGAGCAAGCAGAGGGCGCCACACCTGATGCACGTGCCATCTGGGGGGGAAGGGAGCCCCGAGAAACTCAACGGAAGGAAGAGAGGGAAGCAGAAGGGCTCCCAAGAGAAGGCCCGGGGCGCAGGCCGCCCCCCAGTGCCGAGGCCCCAGGTCACGGTGCCCACCGGCACCACAGCCTGGAGGGGCAGCCGGGGTGCCCGAGCTCAGCCAGGCTGGTCCCAGGGTCCAGCCCGCCCCCCAGTTCAACACTCCAGACCCCCACGCAGGTGTAGAGCGAGCAGTGACGGGAACACATGGCGCTGGTGATTTGCTGGACCACCGTGGGCTCCAGCGGGGCTCACCCCAGACACACTGGGAGTTGGTGGGCCAGGCCTGCTCGGACCCCGGGTCTCCCACCTCGAGCAGGGCCTGGCACAGAACAAGCTTCTCTCCTCGGCCTTCCCAGACTCTGCGGCAGGCCCGGGCCACAGAGTTCAGCTTCTCTCACAACGCCAGGCCCGCCTTCCATCTCCTGCAGACACAGGGAGGTGCGCCCCCTCGCCCCGCTGCCCCACGCGCCTCCCCCGGCCCGTGGTGGTGCCGGGTCTGGCGGCTGCCCTGCTGCAGCCTGGCGTGCGGGGTGGGAGCAAGCCGCTCTGAGGGCGCCCCTGCAGTGAGCCATCCTTCGCGCTAGAGACGCCTCCTGCCAAGCAGGCTCGCGCCCCTCCCCGCACCCAGCACGCACTGCCTCACAGGACGCCACCTGCTGCCAGCGGCCGTGCCGCTGCGCCCACTCTCAGCTGCCACCTACTCGCGCGGCCACTGGCGCTGCCAGAGCCCATCAGGGATCGGCACAGCTTGGGATACGCCGTGAAAAGGAAACACAACAGCTCCGAATTAATTTAGAAAGCGCAGCACCCCGAAGAATGACAACAAACGGCCGGCAAACGGCTCTCCTGGGCGGAGCCAGCCGGGGGTGAAGTCTCCCCATCCGCAGACGGGCAGGAAAGGCAGAAGCGGCAGCACGTCCCTTAGGTCCCTGCCACACCCAAAAACTTTAACGAGATGGGAGGGGGCGAGTGTGCCAGGGACAAGACCCCTGGGCCGGCGCCACACCCTGCAGACGCCCCGAAGCATCCCAGGATGGGTCCCGGCACTGCAGACAGGCCTGCACGGGGCAGAGGCAGTCAGCGGCCCGTGCCCGGCCCGGAGAGAACACTGGCCCCAGAACCCACCCGGGCCTCTCCACGCACCGCACCTGAGGGTTCAGCCCCCGGAGGGCACAGGAGGGCGTGGTGGGGGGCAGCGGCTCGCTTCCACGCTTGCAACCCCACGGCAGGGGACCTGCCACCTCCCTGAGCCAGACACCTTGTCCCAGTGCTGCCCGGACCAGCCAGCAGTGGGAGCAGGAACAGTGCAGACCCATGAGGACCCCTGGGCCAGAGATAACCAGAAGGGCCAGGGCTCCTCTTGCCAGGCCTGGGAGACACTCAGGCAAACCAGCAAATAACTGCACACCTAATGGTTAGAAGCTGATAGGTTTACAGTCCTTGCGTTTGGCTATAGATTTTCTTTGCAAATTCCATCAATTCTATGCATTAGGGCCAAAGCTTCAAATTGGAAGGATACCTGTGATTGCTGAGAGCCCCGGGCCACACAGGTGATGCCTAGGTGGTGCCAGCAGGGCCCAGCTGGGCTGTGGTGCCTTCTCAGCCTGGGATCTGCCTGGAAAGGGCTCAGTCTTGGGGGAAGCACTGCTCACTTCCCATGGATACGAGAGGGAAGACAGGAAAGCAGGAGGGCTACGAAGAGCAGAGGGCCCCACGTACACCAGCGCTTTTCCAGGGTCACACGGCCTGTCCAGAAGCCCCCGGCAGAGGGACACACGGCCCCGCCTTTTCCAGGACAGCTGAGCCCACCGCCCTCGTGGCCTCCCTCGGCAGAGCAAGTAGCGGGGCCCCGGCAGGGTGGGAAGCAGAGGGTCTCAGCTCAGAGCCTGGGGGAGGCCCATCCTTGGTGCCCATCCTGACTGGGCTCCCTGTGTGTCAACACGCTCCCAGGAGGACACGGTGGCGGGGGGCGAGCAAGGGGACACAGCCGAGGGGGCTCCAAGCAAGTGCACCATCGCTGCCTGCCGGATCCGGGGCAACAAGCCCTTCCTGCCCACGACCCTTCCCACCACCCCAAGAGGAGAGACGCAGCCTCAGGTACAACAGAGCTGGGAGCCAAGTGTCACCAGGTCCTGTTCCTTCCCCAAAGCCAGCAGCTCCAGCCCACGTGAGCTGCAGGAGCAGGGAGGGAGCTGCTGGGACGTCTGAGCCCCACCGGCCCAGCCTGCACGCCCTGCGGGGCAGAGAGACACCCACCCTCCCAGGCTGAGGCCTCTCGAAGCTCAGGCGGCCTGCCCGCCCGGGCCCAGAGAGGTGTGCCCCGAGGCAGTCAGCTCTTGTCCGGACCAGGCTGCCCCACTCCCTCGGGCAGCCTGTGCACCAGGGCCCTCTGCCGGTGGCCGCCTCAGAACCCAACGCTCTCCCTGGATGTCACCGAAGGCCCTACTGACACAAGCACCGCCACCCCAGCTGTCACGCAACCCCACTGCAACTCCTCGCCCACCCCTGGGCAGGCAGCACCCCTAGCCCCTCACCCGGCCTCCACCGCCTGTGCCCAGGCCTGCCCGGCCCCTACAGCAGGCTTTGCACGGGGAAGCAGGCAGGGCTGCCAGAGGCCCCTCCCAGGGCCTGGAGCGGAGGCGGGGCAAGGCCTACAGGAGCAAGGCCACCGTGCAGGAGGCCCACGGGCTGCCCCATCTACCCCACACCCAGAGACCTCTACCTCTCAGAGGCCACGGGTCAGTGAGGCCCTCCTGTCTCCAGCACACAGGTCGCTGGGGGTTGCAGGGAGCCGCCCTTCTTCCCCCACCAAGCACACACTGGGGACAGGTGAGCAAGTGGGCCTCTAGATGCAGGGCTGGGCTGAGCGGGATCCCACCGCCCCTCCCTCGCCCTTCTCCCGCACAGACCCTGTTCTGCAGGCCAGCCTGCCGGTGCAGTGAGCCCGCCCCAGCACGGGGCCCTCCCTGGGCAGGAAGTGCCTGGGCACTCTCACTGCCCACACTGCCCTGACTCTGCAGGTCTGCTCCCCCAGGGGCCACGCACCCTGTCTGGGGGAACATGACATCATCCGGCCTTGAATTAGCTCCAGAATTCCATACACAACGTCCACCACTCAATACAAAATAACCATACATACAAGCAAATCACACTTGACCCAAAACTAAGAAGGAAAAAAACAGGCAATGGAATGAACAGGGACCCTGATAACTGGGTGGTCAGACACGGACTTTAAACAAGATTAATATGTTCAAGGCCTTAAAGACAAGATTGCAGGACTTCCCTGGTGGCGCAGTGGTTGAGAATCTGCCTGCCAATGCAGGGGACACGGGTTCGAGCCCTGGTCTGGGAAGATCCCACATGCTGCGGAGCAACTAAGCCCGTGTGCCGCAACTACTGAGCCTGCGCTCTAGAGCCCGCGAGCCACAACTACTGAGCCTGCGTGCCACAACTACTGAAGCCCGCGCACCTAGAGCCCATGCTCCGCTACAAGAGAAGCCACCACAATGAGAAGCCCATGCACCACAACAAAGAGTAGCCCCCTGCTCGCCACAACTAGAGAAAGCCCACACGCAGCAACAAAGACCCAACACAGCCAAAAATAAATAAATAATAATAAAAAAAAGACAAGATTGCAAATTTTGGCAGAGACCTAGTAACTATCTTTTAATAGAAATTTTAGAATTTGAAAGTCACTAAAACTAAGATCTCAAAGGATGCATTTTGTAGCAGATTATACAAAGCTGAAAAGACAGTAACTAAACTAGAAAATAGGCTAGAAGAAACTACCCAGATTTAAGCATGGAGACAAAGAAGACAGAGAGAAGAACACAGGAAACATGTACGACATGGTGAGAAGGTTCAGTACAAATGCAGCTGAAGTCCCAGAAGAAGAGAGGTGGGAATGGAGCAGAAGCAATGCTTAAAGACAGAACGGCTGAGACTCCAAAAGTGATGAAAACCATCAAGCCACAGGTTCAAGAGACACCACAGACCCTGAGCAGGACAGGTAAAATGTACAGGAAGCACACCAGAGCACACCTGCTAAAAACCAGAGACAGAGAAAGCCCCACAGCCAGAGGGGGAAGAGCCATGCTACCCGCCCGGGAAGGACAGCTGACTTCACCAAAAGCCCACACCAGCTAGCGATGGGAAGGGTCTCTCCCCAGCACCGAAAGCCCCACGGCTTCCCAGGCAAAATCACTCTCCAGAGAGTAAGGCAAGAACAAAGACTTTTCAGATAAACATCTATAGAGAGCAATGGTCCCCAGCACACCTGCAATATTACAGGATATGTTAAGAGGTGTTTCTCAAACAGAAGGCAAGGAAGGGATGAAGAGAAATGGGAGAATAAATACACAGTCTAGGTCAACGCTGACTGTACACAATGTTTTCTAGGGTCTAAAATACATGGAGAATTAAAATCATGGCAGTTCTCCACAGCTGATGGAAGAGAGGAAAATAGGGTTTAAGTACTCCAAGCTTCTTACATTGTCTGGGGAGGGATCAGACAGTAATTTCTAAGTACCAATAACAGTGAGTCAAGAACGCACAATATAACCTCTGGGGAGACCACCCAAAGAAGAATAAAAGAATGTATAATAAGCTTAATTGAGGAGAAAATGGAATTAAAAAATGTACATCCAAAAGAAAAAAAAAAAAGGAGCGAAAAAAGCAAAACAGGTGCAACAAAGAAAAAGCACACAGTAAGACAGTAGATTTAAACCCAAATACCCTAGTAATTGCATTAAGTGTGAACAGACGAAACCCTTTTTTAGAAAGACAATTTCAGATTGCACTTAAAAAACAACTATTTGCTGGATACAAAAAAATGTAAACATAATAACGGCTGAAAGTAAACATGTTTGCACATGTCACACATATATACATTTGCATAGAGTGTGTGTGTGTGTGTGTGTGTACACATGTGTATATACACACATTTTGTGACACTAACTAAAAGGAAACTGGCCTAGCTCTACCTGCTTCAGAGAAAGTAAACTTTAAGGCCAGAAGCTTTACTGGAGATAAAAAAGGACATTTCGTAGCAGTAAAAGATTCAATCCACCGGGGAGATATAACGACTCTAAGTGGTTTGCACTCAGTCAAATGACCTCAAAATGCTTAATGCAAAAGTGACAACTGGAGAACAGTGGAAGATCTTAACACTCTCTCTCTGTGACTGGAAAAAACAGACACCCTCCCTGCCCCGCAAAATCAGTAAGTACACAGAAGATCTGAACAACACAATTAATATAACTTACCTTACAGAGCCCCAAACTCCCCAAATGGAATCATTCTCCCTAAGTGCACACAAGAGCTTTACCAAAACGGACCCTAAGCTGGTCCTTAAGACAAGTCTGAGCAGACTTCAAGGACTGAAATCACGCAGACAGCTCGCCCAGGGGAGTGAAGCTGGGAGCGGCCATTACAAAGAAACTCAGAAGCCCCAGGGGTTCGGAAATGAAGCAATCCCTTCTGAATAACCCCGGATCAAAGAAAAAATTACAATGAAAATTAGAAAAAGTTTTGGAGGAACACAAAAATAATTAACTTGCAGAAGACAGCTAAGGCTATGCTCAGGGGAGAATTTACAAGCTTACACCTGCATATTTCAAAAAAAAAGAGAACCTGAAGGTCAACTGTCCAGCCATCTGGTCCTGTTGCGCTCTGTCCAAGCTCAGGCCCACTGGCCACGTGGGCAGCTCCGACCCTGGACAGCAGCCCCCAGCCCCGGCCTCTGCTCCCCGGCTGCCTGTCTCCCCACGTGCTGCCCCTTGGGGCACTGTCTCACGGCCCAGAGTCAAGGACATACACAGCCGGGCCGGCCCCAGGGTCAGTGCGGCCCTGCAGCCCCTCCCCCTGCTGCCCTGCCTGCCCAAGCCGAGGGGACCACACAGCATGGGGGTGGCAGCCTGAGCCAGATGCAGACCACAAACCCCCACCCCACCTGGCATCTTCCCCCTTTAAAACGCAAGCAGTAAGGAGAGCCCGGCTAAAGAGAGCTCCACAGGGGAAACATGTTTTTGGAGTTCCTTTCTGAGATGCCTTCTCTGTGCCCAAGCCCAGCTGCCCACCTCGGCGCCCCAGCTTCACTCAAAGAGAGGGACAAGGAAGAGCGGCTCCAGCCCAGACCCCCGGCTCTGAGTCCCACAGGGAGGCCACTGCGTCACTGTCCGCACTGGCACAGGGCCAGGCCGAGGTGTGCAGGGGAGGGGGTGCTCCGTGACGTAGCCCGGGGCGGGCTCCTGGCCTGGGACCATGGGAGCATGGAGGAGTGGGACCCGGGTCTGGATGGGGTGCCCAGCAACATCCTGAAGCTGTGGAGAGAAGGTGCCACAATCCAGGACCTGGAGGGCCATGGCCCACCTCCAGCAGGTAGGAGCTCCCACGCCCCCGTCACCAGGTGGCCCCCACTCCCCAAGGGAGGAAGGGGCTGGGCCCAGGAGAGCAGGTGGGACAGACCACCTGATGGGCCAGCGGCAGCCACAGGGAGAGCACTGAGGGCCGAGGGGGAGGCCGGGAGACAAAGCAGCCCTAGGAAGACTCCGCCCTGCACCCCATGCCCACTGACGGCCGGGCTTCTGAGAGCCCCCGGTTGAGAGGGACCCTCAGGCCAGGCCAGGCGCAGCTGGCACAGAGGCTGGGCTTAACTCGGTCAGCCAGGACACGGGGACGGGCCACCCTCAGCACACCATCTACACTCGTCAGACACCTGGGGACCCTGGCCCACGAGACCCCAGGGCTGCAAGCTCTGCCATCGTGAGAACATCACCCCTCCTTCCTGGGTGAGGAGCGGCTCCCAGGGCTTCAGCCTCACGGAGTCACCAGGTGCCCCTGACTCCGCGGAGGTCACAGCTCCCCTAGAGGCCCCACGCCTGCCGGGCACCACACAGGCAATGCGCACGCACATGCACGCACTCCCACGCCAGCTCGCGTGGAATAATTAATTAGCACGGCCATGACGAACGTAGAACTGGAGGCCTCCGACACGCCTGGTAATTTATGCAAGGCTCAGGATCGCTGCGGCTGCCTTTTGCAGGGCCTACTTCAGCATTTTCATTTTCCCTTAGGAAAGCAGGGCTCCAGACTGAACTGCTCTCACGCCCTTTACAGCGTCTGCCGTAGTAAAGCTAAACAACCCAGCTGCACAACAGCGAGTGATGGTGGGTCACAGACCGCTCCAGGGCGGGAAACTCCAGCAGCGAGAAGAACACCAGCAGCCTCCCAGTCTAGGATCCGCCAAGCCTGCCCCGTCCCCTCAATCCGCCCAGAAACCCCCAAGAGATGACCCTTCCACAGCTGTGGGAACAGAGCAAGGCAATGCCAGCACCAGCCTGGAGGCTCATAACCAGGGCTTGCCCACACCTCAGGACCGGGACCCAGGACCAGGGCGCTGGACAGGACGGGGACACCACAGGAGTCACCTAGCCCCGGCCCTGCGTCCACCCCTCCGGGCCACAGCAAGCCTGCCTCCTTCCTCCCACGTGCCCTGGCTCCTGATCACCCCACAGTGCTCCCAGTGGGCACTGGTGATGAAAGCACACTACTGATGCACGTGGAGACCCAGGGCAAGGCTTCGCTCTGCTCCCTCTGACCGCTGACCCTCCCGCAGTCCTGAGGCCAGCACAGCCCATGCCCAGGGCGGCCCAGCGCCAAGCAGCGTGATGCTGCCGTGCCAGTACCTGGCCCACCGCCTGCCCCTGTCCAGTGGGCACATCTGGTCAGAGGGGAGGCGGGGCCTGTTGGGAGAGGCTTGGGGCACGGTAAGACGGGGCGGCGCATTGAGTGGGGCGGGACATTGAGGGTGTGGTGAGAGGGGCGGGGCATGTCAAGGGGCGGGGCGTGGTGAGAGGGGCAGGGCGGGCAGACTGGGGCAGAATCTGGAACTGGGTTTTCCGGTGCACCTGGAACCACAGGACTACAGAGGAGGTTAAGTGAGGACCGCTTTTAAGACTCCCTTGGCTACCCAGGCGCTGCTGGAGCAGAAAGCCGGCCGGCGGGCGACTCCCTGTAGGTACCCCCCGAGTCCCGGAGCTGGTGCTGCTCAAGGGGAGCCCTGCAAACTCCCCTGGACAAACTGAGCACCACAGACAGGCTCTGGTGCCCAGGCAGCTGAGGGCCTGCTCTGACCTCCACAGGAGGCACCCCGGGGACATGGGGACAGCCCCAAGGTGGGCCCTTCAAGCCCAAATGACCGAGCAGTGGGGGGAGGCAGCGCCAGGATGTCCCCTCACGGTCAGCCCACAGAGGGGCCACCCAGGGACTGTGAACCTGAGGGGTACCCAGCCCCCACAGGGCCCTGCTCTGGGGCTTGGTGAGGAGCCTGGGTACTGGGTAGGGGGGGAGGCCAGAGGAGGGGTCCAAGGAGGGGCTTACACAAGGAAGGACTCCCTGACTACTTCCTTGGAGAAACTTGGACACAGGGAATGGGTGTCAGTTTCCAACAGACACTCACACTCAGGCCGGGGTGGCAAGGTGGTCCCAGCGCTGGGTGACCCCAGCCAGAGGAGTGTCTCACTGACCACCATGGCCAGGGGTCAGAGACGGGGGGCTGCATGGTGAAGACCGGGCAGGGTCCAAGACCACACCTACCTTTTCTGCCGGTGACCCAGGATGAGTGGCCGCCCACTGCATCCATAAACAGGTGACAGCAGATCCTCCAGACCACGTGGCTGGCATGGCAGACTAAGGGACGTGTGGGAAGCGCCCGCCACATGCTGGCAAGCTCTGAGCCAGAGGCAGGCAGCTGTGTGAGGCCCGGCTTGAGTGAAAGCCTCGGCAGCGCTCAGATCCACACCTGATGGCACCGTGAACACTGGGCCCTTCCTGTCAACCACAGCCCTGCCGGCACAGCCCTGAGCGACCCACCAGGCCCACACCCCACCCACCGCGCTGGCCACTTGTCTGTGCAGAGGCAGGCGAAGGAGAGGTGGGTGGGCTGTCGCCACACATGCACTGTCCTGGGCAACCCCTGGGAGGCGAGAACGCCACTGCCCGCCCACCCGCCCATGGCTTTTCCTTGGCACCTGACGGCAGACCTCTCCAAGTGACTGGGAGGAATTGCATGACCTATTGCTACCAGGAAGCCCCCTAGCCTGGGGCCGAGTGTGCTGGGTGGGCTGCCAGCCCCCAACACCGCAAGCGTCGTGCTGGGTTGGTGTGGACCAGGCAGCACCCTCTCTGCACACACGAAGCCTGTCACCTCAGGGCAGCCCGAGTCATGGCGCTGCGCCCACTGTGGCCGGGGGAGAGGAGCCCCGGTGCTGGACCCGAAGCCCCAGGTCTGCACTGGAAAGCGCACGTCCACACCGCGGGCTGTGACGACTAACTTCCGCAATCAAACGGGTGGCCAATCGGAAACCATTTTTGAGGTTTACGAAAGGTTCTCTTCTCTGCTGCCTTCTCTGGGGTCTGTTGGCCCTGAGGCGGATCAAGTGGGGCCTCTGGCAGCCAAGGTGCGGTTATCCCCCAGGGAGCACGGGGTGGGGTAGGGGTGTCACGTGGGGACCCCCAGGGACCACCTGCCCCACCCCCCAGCCAAAGTCTGACTCTAGGCCCAGGGAACTAGGCGGGAGGGTCAGAGGGCTCGGCCAGAGAGGGCCGGCGGGGAGCAGAGCGGGAGGAGGAGTCAGGCTGGAATCTTCGTAAGGCCAGGTCCCCAAGGCACGAGGCCCCAGGCCTGCTGAACGTGCAGTTTCGAATTCAATTAAAGCGATTATCTGCTGTGTCAAATAAACTGTGTGCACCATATATCCGGCGGCACTGTACACCTCGGGCTCATTATTCCCTAACTGTTTCCTCCTGTTTACGCGCCCTCAAATTAAACTGCTGATAATATGAGCCAAAATAAAAAATGAGCACACCTTGTCCCGAGAAAATTGATTCTCCCTTCTCCTGAACCGGCGATTGCCAGGTTTTATATACTCTGTTCCTGGTGATCATTAGTAATTCAATTTTCTTTTTATTAGCCCCCTTATCTGCTGAGCAATATAGTGGCAGAGCTGACCTCTTTCGCACGGGCAAATGTTTAAAATCTTTTCCCTGATTAATTTTGCCAGTTAAGAAAAAGAGGAGAAATGGCCCGGCTCTTAGCCATCACAATGAATAAAGCTTAATGTTGATTGTGATGGAATTTCTAATGCCAGGGAAATTGACTGAACGCGGCAATTACACTGCAGTAGTAACTCAAGGGAGAAGGGATCGCTTTCTCCTGGCCATAGCCTTTGGGTTATTTAAAACAATCCAATTTGCAAGGATAATTATGTATTAGTGTTTTATCTGCCACTTGAAATGAACAGGGGAGTTTCGATACTGGCCCAGCATTAGCAGGTTATTGCTGCAGATTACTTGATATCTGCTTTCTTTCACATAAAGAGGAAATTAGGCAATCAATTACCAGAAAAAGGTGGATGAGGAATAAGAGGGGCAAGTGCGCCCTCTGCTGGCCACGGGGCTGCACAGCCGGCCTGAAGTGGGGACCCCAGGTGGGGAAGCCCACCTCTCCCTCTCCCCCTCCACAGCCCTCCTGGCCTCAGCAGCGAGGGAGTCCCAAAGGGGTCAGGTCTGACACCGCTCCAAGCGGAGGGCTGCATCTGGCACTAAAAGTCTGTGTGGGAAACAGGGCAGAGAAGCCTCAAAGCAAGTAGATGCAGAGGCAGCCTCTGCCCCCATTCCCAGGGAGGCCCTGCCAGCGGCCCCTAGGTGGGGTCTGCACTTTCCAGGAGACAGGAGAGCACGCACGCACACGCATACACACGCACGCACGCACACACACACACGCGCACACACACACACACACACCTGCTCGGGCCCACCAAGGGAGGGCAGGCAGGCAGAGCCGGGCAGGCCTTTCGAGAGGAGGGGGCTGGGGGAGCCGTCAGCCCAGGGAAATGACCTCCACCTGTACCGGACTCACGATGCCTGCCCAGCACACTCGCCTCCGCCAGCGCAAGCCTCTCCCATGAGCTTCCGGCCATCAAGTCTCGAGGATGAGGATCTCACCCCTCGGCCTGGAGTTCAGTCCTCACCCGCAGTCTCATCCTGGCTGCTGCCCCTCCGGGACCGCTGGACACTCCTGGGGCCCCGACGCGGCCGCCGTGTGTCCCTGAGCACACCCATGCAGGCCCAGGTGCCTCCACTGTCCCTCAGGGGCTTCCCAACAGAACCCCCTTTTCCTTGCTGTGGCCCAGCACCCTGTCCCATCACCTGGTCCCGCCTGCCCTCTGGCCTCGGCCCCTCCCACCCTCCAGGACACCGGCCACACAGGACCAGTCTCTGCTCCTGGAACCGGCAAAGCTCAGCCTACCTGTGACTTCGCCTGCACAGGTGTGTCCACGCGCCCCTCTGCTCGCGCAGGGCTCGGTTCAGATGGCGCTCCTCAGAGACGCCCCCGCCGCCCACCCTCCCCGCAGCTCCCTGCAACACTGCCACCTGTCTCCTTTTCCTCAGAGTGCTCCTGCCACCTGAAAGCAACTTTTCTTTTTTTTTTGGCCGCGCTGTGCAGCCTGTGGGATCTTAGTTCCCCGACCAGGGACTGAAGCCGGGCCCCCAGCATTGGAAGCGCTGAGTCCTAACCACTTGACCGACAAGGAATTCCCCCTGAAAGCAACTTTTCAGCCTGTTTACAAGCACCCGAGGGGCAGTTTGTGTCCACTGACGCAGCACGGCCCCAGCACACACACACCCCAGGAGACAGCACACTGCCCTGCACAGACGTGCAGGAGATGGGGAGGGGGTGACAGGGTGGAGGACAGAGGATGCGTGGGGGGGTGGACAAGGGGCTGAGTGAGGGGAGGCCTTCTGCAAGCCCTTCCCCCAACAGGACCCTCTCCCTCCTCTGCCTCCACCTCTCCCGCAGGGCATTCTGTGCGTGGTTATCACACTGCCTATAACTATGAGCTGATTCATCTGCCTCCTAGTGGAGAGGAGCGTGAAGGCAGGGACTGTGGCAGCCTTCTTGGCAGGCGCCGCAGTCCCCACCTGACAGCCCCACACCCAGCGGTGCCCGCAGCCTTTCTCACCCTCCCACCGAGTACCACAGCTGCCCTGCCAGCAGGCGGCAGCCGCCACCGTCCCCAGCCTGCACCCCACTCTGCTCTGGGCCTACAAAGGGGCCAGGCTATTCACAAGTGCAGGTGCAGCTCCAGGGAGGACACAAGCCACCTCCTCTCCCACCTGGCCTGGTTATCGAATCTGCAGGCGCAGCGTCTGTGCCCCCGCCAGCCCCTCACCCCTCTGTCCACCCCGCGACCGGGTGAGCAACCCAGAATATCTCTGGCCCATGGCCCTGGGACGCTGCCCACAGGCCCCTACCCAGCTCTCCAGCTTCCCGGCCGCCCCTTGGCCAGTAGTTCCTGCAGCAAGGCTGCTGCCAGGCTGTTCCCGTGCCTGGGGCAGCCCTCACCCCGGCCCCCAAGCCGCACCAGAGCTCTCCGGCCTGGAGCCGGGAGAGAGGGCACCCAGGACCACCTGGCCGGCTGGTGGGAAAGCTTGGCTCTGCGAGGAGAGTTCCCGGTGCTACCGCTGCCCACCCGTCTGCAGAGAGCCCCTCGGTCCGTGGGTCCTCAGCCCACAAGACAGGAGGACCTCCTCGACCGCGTGGCGCTCCTTCCCTGGGTTGCCCATGGCACGGGCCAGCAGCAGCCTGCCTTGGGCCTGTCGACCCCCAGACCAGGCTCCTTGGGGGCAGGGGCAGCACAGGCCTGGCAGGGACAGAGTCAAGGCCAGTGCGCGTACGTGCATCAGGACTCAGCACCCCTGGGCGGCAGGAAGGGTGCCAAGAGGCCCGGGGCCCTGTCTGCCACAACCATGCCATACTCAACACCTGCCCAGCAGGTGCTCTACACACACACCTGCTTCCAGGCCCAGCAAGGGGGCCCGACGCCCAGCAGACGCCCACCAGATCCCCCAAGAGCTCTGGTGTCAGGAAGGGCCCGAGAAGGCAGGACAGGGCCTTAGGGCCTTCCCAGCACGCTGCCCCGGCTGGGACACTCCTCCCCCAAGCCACCTCCAACCACATCCGTCAGTCAAGCCTCGCTGAAATACTACCTCCACAAGGGGCCCTACCTGGCCACCCCCTCTCCGTTGCCCCGACACAGCCTGCTAATGGCAAGTCACGATGGGAACGTCTCAGCAGCTGGCCAGCTCGAATGCAGGCACCAGAGGGCAGGAGGGACCACCCCTGCCTTGGGTCTCCTGGACCCCCAGCACCTGGACCGCCCACCTCCCACAGCCGGCCCTGAGCACCATCACGGCCTGCACGCTGCCATCCCGCGTGACACCTCATCTGTGGGGACAGATCTGTCTGCAACTTCTCTGCACACCTGACATCTCAGCCGGCTAAGGCAACACCGTGACAGAGAGGATCTGAACAGGGGCCATGAGTCCCCACAGAGGCCCAGATGTCCACAGACACCACCTCCTGGCCTCTCTCCCAGCTGCCCCAAGAGGCCACCTGACCCCTCACCTGCCCTCAAGCTCCCTGGGGGCCCCCCCGCCACCAGTCTCTCGAAGCGAGGGGCACCCTCAACTCGTCCTCTCCAGTCAACCCGCGGCAGCCTGACCGCTGGTCACCTTCAACCTCTTCACTCCCAGCCCGTCCTGCAGCCAAGGCCCAACCCCCAGTCCAGCCACCTCACAGCAACCAGGGGCCGCTAACGGGGCTCCCTCAGCTCTGTCACCTGGCATGACATCCACACTTGCCATGGCGCACAGGATACGGCCGAAGGAGGATGGGTGGGAGGCCGGCACCCTCCAGCCTCACTTCCCCACAGCCCTCTCGCTGCCCCGCTCGACCCTCTGCCTGGGACCCCACGGCCCCCCCTCCCACGGCCGGCTCCGCGCAGATGCTCAGCACGGCCCAGGCACCAGCTCCTCCAGAAGCCTTCTTCACAGCCTCCTGGCCAGGCCAAGGACCACGCCCTCAGCTGGGTTCCCCAGGCACCAAGCGTAGCACAGCTGTTAGAGCACAAGGCCCCGACCGGAGCGCGCGGCGCCGAGCCTGCCGGGCCCCAGACCCTGTCACCTCCAGATCTCACACGGGTCAGTCTAGAAGCCACTGCCGCACGTTCGCCCCGCAGCTCAGAGGGGCCACCTCAGGACCAGGCACCCAGATGAAGCCTGGCTCTGCAGCCTCCCCAGAGCACCGCCGTCGCGGCAGTGGGGAGCTGGCCTCCTGCGGGGGCCACGCCCACAGCGCTCCCCATCCTGTTCCTGGACTCCAGGGACTCAATAAGAGGGCAAAGCCGACCCCTCCCAGGCCAGCTCAGGCTTCCCGAAGAAAAGGCAGCAGCCAGCAGGGAGGGGAGGGGTAGACCTGCGGCCCAGGCAGCGAGGAAAGGAGGGAGAGGCCCTGGGCGGCACAAGCCATGTCTCCTCCCCCTTCAGGGCTGCGTGGCTGCCACCCTCTCATCTACCTTCCCGCTCCTCCTGCCAAGAGGGACTCAGCTGCACATACACGGAGGGACGTGCTGCAAAGACCACCACATGCCTGCCTGGCAGCATCTCCCCACCCAGAGCACAGGGCACGGTACCCCGGGTCTTCTCCTCCTCCACTCACTAGCCCAGGCCGCCCACTGCCCGCCAGGCTGAGCGCTCCTGGGCCAGGGCCCAACAATGCAAGGTGGACGGCGAAGGTGGGTCCCAACAGGGAGCAGAGCCAGCACAGGCCCAGGGAGCCCCTCCTCCTGGTCGTACCTTCCTTGGTGGGGAGGTGGGCCCGGCTAGGAGGCAGGCAGCACAGCCGGTGCCTGCTGACCTGCATCAGGCCCTTGTTGGGCGTCTTCTTCAGCACGGGGCTGCTCTTCCCCCGGAGGGTCTGCCTCCGCCGCAGGCTGAACTGGCTCTTGGCCGTGGCAGCAGGTGGGGGGCTGCTCTTCTTGTCCCCAGGAAGGCTGCAGAGACAAAGAGCAGACAGCTCCCAACAGGTTCCCCCAGCGAGTGGCTCACCTCCCCACCCCTGCCCACCCAGATCCCAGCAACATGGACTCAGCCCCCGGAGGCAGCCCACTTCGCTTTCTCACCTAACCAACCTCAGCAGCCGTCAGAAGGCTGCTCCCCGCCCATCCCCCCCACCCCACCCCCCTCCTCCTCCCCGCCAGGCTCCCAGCCACAACCCTGGAGGATCCCAGAGCCAAGGGAGGCGGAGAGCGCAGGAGAGCAGCCCTCGACCCCCACCCAGTGTTCCACAACCACCTCCTGCACCTCCCCAGGCCAGATGAGCCCCCGCCTGGAGCTGGGGGAGAAGCAAAGCAGGCAGGCCTTGTACGGAGGAGGAGTTGCCCCCAGCCTCGTGACCCCCTCCCCACACTGGCTGAAACAGAGGCCGCTGTCCAGAAAAAGTGAGGAGGGCAGGGAGCCCGAGGGATCCAAGACAGCGCCTATCTGGGAGAGCAGGGCCCAAGATCAAGGTCAGACAGCAGGAAGGACCTCTGGAGTGGGACTTGCTGGGAGGACAGCGAGTGTCACCACGTCCGATGGCAGAGGCAGGCCCTCTGCCCTTGCCACTGGCAGCCACCACAATTAAGCCCCTGACCCCAGACGGAGCACTGGGCCACGACCCCGTCCTCGAGCCTCCTCTAGATCCGAGAGGACAGAGGGCGGGGAAGGTGACATGGGTTCAGTGAGGCAGTGACTCACCCTGTCACCCGGCCGTCAAGGGGCAGCCTTCCTCCCCGGTGGAAAGACGACCCCCTCCCGCAGAGACACTGCACCCTGAGTTTGCTTGCCCTGCTCCTGGCCTGGGCACAAACCCTGGGGGCCCAGAACAGGAACCACCCCAGCAGTCTCTGGTCTCTTGCCCACAGGAGAAAGGGTGGGATGCTGTGACCACCTCCACCTGCCCCGCCTGGCTGGGAGCCCCGGGCCAGCCCCCAGCCAGGCTGAGCCCTTTCAACTGTAAGGGACAGCAGTGACCCTGGCCTCATTCCTACTGACTATGGTGACACCACCACAGGCAAAGCTCCGCGCTCAGGCCCCTGCCGCTCAGGCCCTGTCCGGGACGAGGCTTCCCCTCCGCCTCCCACACCCCTGCAGGTGGGCCCTCCCACCCGCTCTGCATACAAGGCAGAGTCTGCCTGGCCAGACAGGACCCCGGGGCGGGGCGGGGACACACACCTAGCACTCCCCCGCCTCCGGATGATCTTGGTGCGGCTCTTCACTTTGTAAGCCGAGAGCGGGGTCTCACTGAAGAGGGGCTTCAAGCTGCTGGGTCCCACTGCTGGTCTGTCCCCTGGGGGGAACCGAGGTGGGACTGGGGAGAGCTGGGAGGCATGGTCCTTGCTGCCGGCCTCTGACTGCCAACGGAAGGAGGAGGACGAGGAGGCCGAGGGGCTGGAGGCCTTCCACTTGTACTTGCTCGGGGAGACCCCAGGCACGGAGGCTGTGGCCGACCTCCTGGGCTTGGCATCCAGGTTGGCTCTGAGCTGCGGCTTCTCCGTTCGTTCCGCTGCAGAAAAGGGGGCCTTGCACACATTCTCCGCCACTGCTCTGGGACTGAGGGCCCTCCGAGGGGCCCGGGGACTCTTCGCCGAGGCAGCCACCCACTTGTAGTCGTTTTTCCGGAACTTGTTGGTTCGACAGGACACCAGCAGCAAGGGCTCCCGGGTCTGCCTGGGTCCAGCAGCAGGTCTAGCTGGGCCGGCCAGCAGGCCGGAGGCAGCTGACTGACCTGCATGGCCGGCGTTCGCTCTCCCGTCCCCAAGGACCTGTGCACCACAGCTGGCCACAGAGTGCGAGCCCACCTTCCGGCCCAGGGCCGTGCCGCCCCGCTGGGGCAGGCCGGGGGGCACGAAGCGGGCCTTGGCCGCAGCTGCGCTCTCACTGACCGTCCGCCAGGGCTCCGAGGGGCTGCTGCCCACGGCGCTCAGCGACTTCACCAGCCGGGGCTTGCCAGGCTCCTTCCGGCAGACCAGAAGGGGGTCCTCCTCACTGCAGCTCCCCTTGGCTCTTCCTGGCCTCGAGGGCTGCCGCTGCCCACCGGCAGGCCCACCCTCACCTTCCTGAGGCCTGTGGCTGCTCCAGGGGGGATCCCCGTATGCTTCCAAGGAGCCCCGCAGGACCCCTGCAGTGCCAGCTGAGCCCGGCTTTGACGGTGGTTTGACCTTGATGACCATGTTCTGATCCGGACTGAGCTGGACCTGCCTCTCCGGGATGTACTGCTGGGGGTCGGGACCCTGGCTGCCCCCAGCCCCAGGGGGCGGCTGCGCAGCACAGTCGCCGGGGGGGTCCGAGGATCCCAAGGGCCGATTCACAAGGGAGTATTTCTTGCGCCACACGGGCCCATGGTTCGGGGAGAAGCCCCTCCGGCTCAGACGAGGGTAGCGCGCACTGAAGGCCCTGCCGCTGCTGTAAGTGGGCGGCTGCCACTGGGAAGCGGCGGAGGTGCCTGGGGCAGAGGCACTGCCATGGAGGTTTTTGTAGTCATCGATCAGACCTGAGGAGACAGGAGCACAGGCCCCGTTAACCGGAGAGTGAGTAAAATCAGTGAGAATTCCCTGGAGGGGCATCAGCTGACCAGACACCCCGCAGACCCCAGTGGATCCTGCCAGGCCCCAGTGCAGGAGGGGCAGCTGCCAGTGCCTGAGAACCACTGAGAGTCAGCCCAAATGCCCTAGGCCAGTCTTCTCCGTAAGTCTTTTCCCGTCAGTTCTACTTCAGTCCTATTTCTAGTTGCTTATCCTTAAAATGCACCCCTGTGGCATATTCCCTATCTGCCAGGAATGTTATGCTGGGTTCACAATCCTTTGAGGAGAAGTGTCACTCAGTATGAAGACACCAGCAAGGCCCTATGCTGTAATGCCTCAAGAGACATGGAGGCCCCCTGGCTTGCCCACAGATAGAAAGGGAGCAGGGCTGCACCTTAATGAGCTCCCTGCCTGGCACACAAGACAGTGAGGGTAAGATAAGTGACACCCCTGGGTACTCCACACTTGACAAGAATGTCACACCATCCTCCCCTGAGGAGAGGAGAGGCCTAATCGTCTGGAATCGCAGTGCAGTGGACCGCCACGGGGCCCTGCCAAGGAAGCCTCTGGACAGCTGTGCCCGTGCAGGTGGGGCCCAGGCCTCGGCTGGAACAACCCAAGCTGTTACAACTCAGCCAACAAGCCCCACAGTTACAACTCTCCCCCACCATATGTCCCGCCCCCAGGCCCAAAGAGAGCCAGGTCCAGACCTGGTGACACCTCAGGGCAGATATGATGGAGGGCCAGGAAGTGCCTGGAAGGTGGGCTCAGCCCACCTGAACTCTCCCCTATACACACTTTCCAAGTCCTTAAGTCTTCTCTTTGTGGGAATAACTTTACAAGGGGAATTTTTTTTTTTTAAGTACAGCAAACCACATTAGATCTAAAAATGGAAAAGTTTGGAAACTGAAGACTGGGGAGTCTAGGCCGGGAATATCAAGGAGAGTGTGGCTGTACGGACGGAAGGAGCGTCAAAACGGGCTGTCCGGGGAAGAAACACACACCTGGCCCCGAGCGGGCTTTGCCACTGTCGGGCGCCGGGAGCGAGGGAGCGCCCAAGGGGCGCCGAGTACGTGCCCGCGCGTGGGGGTGGGGGGGCCCCCCTCCCGCCCGCCGGTTACTAAGCGACCGCCCCGCCGCCACCCGCCGCAGCGCCAGAAACGCTCGCACCCTCCGTCGAAACCCGAGCTGGAGGTGACCCAGGCCGGTCGGGACGCCCCTCCGGGTCCCCTAGACGCAGCCCGACCCCACCTACCTCCCCACCCGACCGGACCTAGCCGCCGAGACCGCGGGCGGAAAGCCACCCCCTTAGGGGAGGCGGGCAGGGGCCCGCTGTGAAGTGAAGGGGAAGAAAGGGACGCGCGACCCGGGCCCGACCCGACCCACCCTGCAGGAGACGGATCTGCCGCCGTAATTGCTCCTTTTCCTCCATCTCCGGAGTCCGCGACGCCAGACCAGGCCCCCACGACTTCATCGCCGCGCGACCGCTTCCCCGCGGGCTGGGCGGAGCGCGGTGAGGCGCCGAGACTGCGCACTGAGGCGAGGCCTGGGCGACTGCCGGGCCGCGGGGAGCGGGAGCAGGAGAGATGCGCCGTCGCCCTGGCAACGGCTGGAGAGGCGGGGTCACGCATGCGCAGAGCTAGGGGCGGGGGCAACGTCACTACGGAGCGCCGGGAAGTGTACTCACCGCCCGTGTGGAGGGGGGCGCTGCGGCAGGTGGTCACCGCCCTGTAGAGCTCTGGCCGGGTTCTCCGCCAAGAGCTCTCGTTCCCTGCGGGACTGGGCGAGGGGCCGAACCCCAGACCCCACCCCAGCTGCAGCGCAGTTCCTTCCGCGTAGAATTAGGCTCTGGGGGTTCTGCAGGGGCGACCTGGTGGGATGAGGGCCCAAGAGACTCTGTTGTTGCGCGGGCCAGGACAGGAGAAGAAACGTCCAAGATCGAAGAGGCCCTACAGAGACGTGTTAAACCTCTGAAAACAGGAAAGATTTTGGTGTATCAGTGGAAACAAGTATAAAACCAGGTGTGTAAATCCCTCTATAGAGCTGGGGCGTGTAAAATGGTATGGCCGCTGTGGAAAACAGTCTGGTGTTTCCTCAGAAAGTTAAAAACAGAATTACGGGTTGACCCAGCACTTCCACTTCCGGGTATATACCCTGAAGAAGTGAGAACAGGGACTCAAACATGTGTGCCAATGTTGGGTGGAGCATTATTCGCAATAACCAAAAGGTGGAAATAGCCCAAGTGTCCATGAGGATGAATGGATAAACAGTGTATATCCGTACAATGGAACAGGATTTAGCCTTGAAAAGGACTGAAGTACTGATCCGTGCTACAGCATAAATGAACCTCAGAAACATTATGCTAAATGAAGGAAGCCAGTCACGAAAGGACAAATATGGCAAAATTCCACTTATATGACATAGCTAGAATAGGGAAATTTATAGAGACAGAAAGTAGATCAGAGGTTACCAAGGGCCGAGGGGAGGAGGAATGGGGAATTATTGCTTTTTGGGTAGAGAGTCTATGTTTGGAGCGATGAAAAAGTTTTGGAAACAAGCAGTGGTGAGGGTTGCACAACATTGTGAATGTACTTAATGCCACTGAATTGGACACTTAAAAATGATTATAACAACTTGTATGTATTTACCACAATAAAAAGAAAGTGGACAGAATGTGTCTGCACAGACCTGAAAAACAGGAAATGTTAAAATGTTCTTCGAGCTGAAGGGAAATGATACAATATGGAGACAGATCTACATGAAGAAAGAGGACAGGAAACGAGAAATATGTTAGTAGTTTTTTTTTTAATTCTCATTTCTTATTTTCTCTAAAAGACAAATAGATACAGCAAAAATAATAAAAACGTATTGTGGGTCTATAACATATGTAGAGGTAAAACATATGCCACCAATGATTCAAGGGGTCACGTGCACTGTGTCTCCTGCAGGTGAGGATGCAGCCCACAGCCTCTTAGGTCAGCACCTGAACCCACCTTAGGGAGGCAGTGTTACTCCACTCAACATACAGCAGTGGGCACCCTGGGATTTCTTTGGCGGAGGTGGCCCCAGGCTAGGAAGACCAGGCAATAGAATGGCCCCTGCACTCAGGCTGTGAGACGGGGTGAGCCACAGGTCGTGCCCCACCAGCTGAACACTGTGTAAGACCCTTAGACCTTGGCAAAACTCTGAGGGCAGGGTAGGGGCGTTCTTTTAGAATGAGGGAATTTCCCACCAGGGATCTTGAAAAGCACTTCTTTGGACTTGCCCTGTCTTGCTTCTCTTGAGAATCCTGCAGCCATCACCTTATGAGTGAGCCAGGGCTGGCCTGATGGAGGATGGACAGCACATGCCTAGTTAATACCACTGACCCTCTTGACAGCCAGCCGTCTGCCAAACACATGAGGCCAGTGGTTGCCAGCTAGCCACAAAATCGATGAACCCAGGTGATACCACGTGGAGCAGAGATGAGCCTAAATGTCATAATTTAGGGCACCTCACATAATTATGAGCAAACCAGTGGATGTTTGTGTCACTAGGTTTTGGGGTGATTTATTAGCACAAACTGACGGATTCATGGGTCTAGCACTGAACTTGTCTTCTGTGCCCGACAAGCTCTCTGCTCCTGGACTTCAGTCCTGGGTTGGTGGAGGGGAGAGCCCAGCCACTTGCTGAGAGGAGGCAAGGTTTGTGGGTTTGTCTCCTGGAGTTGTGAAACCGTAAGTGGGATGTAAGTGCTGTCACGATTAACTCCTTAAAACGGACCTTGACAGTTACACTTAAAACTCTTTGATGGGGGCTTCCCTGGTGGCACAGTGGTTGAGAATCTGCCTGCCAATGCAGGGGACACGGGTTCGAGCCCTGGTCTGGGAGGATCCCGCATGCCGCGGAGCAACTAGGCCCGTGAGCCACAATTACCGAGCCTGCGCGTCTGGAGCCTGTGCTCCGCAACAAGAGAGGCCGCGATAGTGAGAGGCCCGTGCACTGCGATGAAGAGTGGCCCCCGCTTGCCGCAACTGGAGAAAGCCCTTGCACAGAAACGAAGACCCAACACAGCCATAAATAAATAAATAAATAAATAAAATTTTTAAAAAAAACAAACTCTGATGTCCATCAAGCTGCCAAAGATTAAACAGTCTGCCTTCAGTGTTTGGGGGTGAGGGGAAGAGACTTCACTATTCACTTTTTGGATGTTGGCACAGCCTTTCTGAAGGGCAATTTGCAACACGTGCCAAGACCCTGAATACCGTTTGAGGAATTTCACTTTTCAGAATCTCCCCAAAAGAGATAATGAAACACGTGAAGGCCTTATGAACAAAAATATCAGGTGCTGGGGGGAAAGGGATGGGGAGGGATAAATTAGGAGTTTGGGATTAGCAGATACAAACTACTATATATAAAATAGATAAACAACAAGGTCTTACTGTATAGCACAGGGAACTGTATTCAATATCCTGTAAAAAACCATAATGGGAAGGAATATGAAAATACATACACATGTATAACTGAATCACTTTGCTGTATACCAAAAACTAACAGGATATTGTAAATCAACTATACTTCAATAAAAATTAAAAATTCTAAAGTCAGGTGCTGAGTTCTTTACACGGAACAAAAATATTGAGCACGTTTATAGCCCATTACGGCGTGCCAGGCCCCCCTTTTTTTTTTTTTTTAAAGCACAGGTCTGTGTGTGTTTGTTTACTTATTTATTTATTTATGTATTTATTTTGGCTGTGCAGGCTCTTTGTTGCAGGCTTGTCTCTAGTTGCAGCACGTGGGTTTAGTTGCGTGGCGGCATGTGGGATCTTAGTTCCCCGACCAGGGATCGAACCCGCGTCCCCCGCGTTGGTAAGGCAGATTCTTAACCAGTGGACCAGCAAGAAAGTCCCTAGGCCCCATTCTAGCGTTAACACATATTAATGCATTGAGTTTTCACAACAACCCTGTCATTTCCGTCTTAAGGATGAGGAGACCAACACAAAGGGGGTCAATCTCCCATCCCAAATCACGGTAGCCTCACACTCCCCAGACTCCTGCGCATCCTGGGCCAACTACTTCCTGGCCATCTCTCTCCTCCAGAGGTCTCTTCTTGCTGGCTGCCCACTCTCCGAGTGATCTCTTCTCTGCCAGTCTTCTCTCTTCCTCGCAGTGGACCTTCCCGTAGGGCTGCCCAGGTGCAGGTCTGGGGCCATAAAAAGGACTCCATTACTGGCATTCAGCAAACAAGTGCTGAGGAACAGACATCCCTGTTGCTGGAAGGTCATTTCCATGGACTTCTCCCTCTCTCCCCTCACAGGGGAGTTGTCTCCCACCGCCACCCCTCACCTCCCTCTGCTCTCCTCCCTTCTCCCACACCCAGCTTCCTGCTCTTTTCACCACCCTAGCCCAAGCAGCGTTCCTGAGCTGCAAGCTGTTCCCCTGGCCACCCCACCCACGTCTGCCCTTGGCCTTGGACACCCCCCTTCTCTCCAGCCCCAGCACAGAAGGCTACCCCAGGCACCAGCCTCTCTGAAGGGCGTGGGAGAGTAGTAAAGGGAAAGCAATGCAGCTGTACCGAATGCACTTTTACCAGGGCACGAGCACAAAATGTCAAATCCTTCCTGAGCTTGTTACCTGTCTCCTGGCTCTACGGCCTGCAAAAGTGTCTGCATCCCCCCTCCACCAACCCAGCCTGCACCTCCCTTGGGGAATGTCCCCCTCCTGCCATCTCCTTCCCTCCAGGAGGTCTGCGTGCGATGGGAGTCAGGCACCCTGACTCACCGGGCCCTCACGTGGGAACAGGTGGTTGGCCGGCTGGGACCGCTACCCCATGGATACCCCCTCGCCTTTTATCCCAGAGGGAGAGAGGCAGGAAGTGAGTGTAGACGAGAACTGCCATTGAGGGCTCTGTGGGTCCCTCCTTCATCCCAGCTTCCAATCCCCCACTTGACCCTCCACCCTCACGGCAGAGCATGAGCCTCAGAACCAGATCCTTTTGGGAGAAAAGTTGATTAATCTACCGTTTCCTAGATGGCAGCATTTCCACGAGGCTCTCAGGGACCACGGTGGATGGATGGTGTGACTCTCACCACCACAATTTCCCACATGCCCTAGTACTGGGCAAACCTGCCTAGGTGGAAGAGACACCACCACCCCCAGCCCAGCAATGCCTGGATCCCAGCAGTAAGAGCCTCCTGCAGCTGGGGCAAAGTGAAGTGAGGCTCGGAGCGTCGGAAACAAGAGCAGTAGGGCCGCTTCCCTCTGCAGAGGACCGGTTGGAGTGGGGCAGGGTTCTGAGCCGCTCCCCCGACCCCTGTCAGCAGAAAGTGCCGGGAGCCAGGCAGGATGCCGCAGGCCTCCGGACAGAGGACCGAAAGGAAGCAAGACGGGAGGGCCGTGCGGGGGAGGGGCGGCTGGAGGCGGGGCGTGGGCAGAGGGAACCGCTAGTCACCCGCGCCGGCCCCCAGGACGCACCGTGAGCCTCCGCTGATCCCGACCTGCGGGGGGCAGTTTCTCCGCCTGTCCCCCCAGGTTCTGCCGCCCCTTCCTGCGCCCTACGCCCCTCCTGACTCCCGGGGCGCCCCTGGATCCGAGACCGCCCTGCTCTGGGGCCTCGCCGTCGCCCAGCGATCCGCCGAGCGTTGATTGAGCGCCTGCTGGACAGGCCCTGCTGACCGGCGGTCCGAGCCGCCGCCGAGGGTCCGGGCCAGCAAGGGGGGCCGGGGCGGCGAGCGGGAGGGAGGCCCCGCGGGGACTCAACTCTCAAAGGAAAGGACTCCTGGGACTTCAGTGCGTCTGGCACCCTCTCGGCCCCCGCTCCGCGTTCGTTCACTCCCGGCCGAGTGGCTCTCGGGCACACGGGGCCCTCCGGGGCGCCTCTTGCCCGCGCGGGCTCCTGGGGGCGCGGCGGCGCGGGCCGCGGCTGCCGACATCCTGGGCGCCGACTTCCGGCACCCTGGGAACCCCCAAAGTGTCACTGGGCGGCGGGCACAGGGTGGAGCCAGCCCCCCGGGCTGCACCACCCACATCGCGGACCGAGATGAGCCCGAGGCCCGCAGCTCCCCCTACCCCTCCCCAGACCCTGGCCGTCCCTGATGCCCGATGGCCGGGGCTGGGTGGGTTCCTCGGGCCGACTACCCCCTAGCCCCGTCTCATGCGGTCCTGGCCTCCACTGTCCCTTCCTGGAGGCCCTGCCTGGACGCCCTCAGGCCTCCTCTCCCTAAGCCCAGTCTCCCATGTCCTCTGAGGTATCCCAACTGCTGCCTCCAAAGGGCTGTCCTGGTTATCTCCTGGGTCTTACGACCTTTCTTCCTCCCAGGGGCTCGGCCCTCCCAGAGCAGAGGCTGTGGCCTCCTCTGCCCAGTTCCCAGCAGTGCCTGGCCGGGCCTGCCCCACACCGGGAGGGGGGGGGGGGGGCGGGCATCGGGTTGCCGTGAGCTTCCTCTTCCTTAGAACTCTCCCAGAGGTGCTGACCCTTCCCCGCACACAGCCAGAAGCCCCCTCCCAGGCTCCCATCCCTGGTCACGGTTCTCCCTCCAAGGGCGCGGTGTCCTAGCTGGCTCTGGACCCCCAGGGTCTGCCCAGACGTTGCCCAGGGAGGCCTCACCCACCCCCATATCACAGAGTGGCTGTGAGGAAGATGGGAGGTTACCCCAGACTTCCTGGCCCTGGAAATGTCCGGGTGCTCCCCAGCCCTCCAAACGGGGTAGAGGGAGGGGGTGCAGGGCCAGCCCCACCCACCTTCCTTCTGCTTTTTCTCCCCAGTGGACTCACTTCCTGTCCTCTCAGGCTGACTCTGCCCTCAGGAGCCTAGTGACACAACCACTCACCAAGCCCAGTGCCTCTTGTTTAGTTTATTGCCAAAGAACTGAGCGTGTGAACGAGGAGTTGCTGCAGCAATGCCCTGTCCACGCTTCACTCAGCCCCGGGTCACTGCAACATTCCAAAACACACACCCCAGGAAGTCACTTTCCCTGCACTGGCATCAGGGCCGCTGCCAGCGGCTCTACCTGGAGGGGCCCTTGTCCCGTTCACGGCCAGAGCCCTCATCTGCAGGAGCACATGGCACCAGGTGCTGATAAACACTCGTGGCTCGAATGAATGCATGTGGCGGAGCCTGCGGGGTGAGTCTCAGGCCAGCCAACTGGCAGGGGCCCTGGTGCGGGCTCCAGAGTGTCATAGGGCCCAGAGGCAGGATGTGGCGGTGGAGTGGTGGAGAAAAGGGGACACGGGGCTCCTGGCTGCCTTGCACTGGACATGATCCGCAAGCAGCCCAGGAGACTAAGGGTGTTGAGAACCTGAGACAGGCCTGGATGTTGTTACTTGGCTTCAGGTTTTCAAAGTAACAGCTTTATTGAGATATAATTCACATACCATACAATTCACCCATTAAAAGTGTAAAACTCTGGGGTTTTTAGCATATTCAGAGTTGTGCAATCATCACCACAATCGACTCGAGAACATTTCCATCTCCCCAAAAGAGGCTGTGTCACTCCCCGTCCCCCTCCCCCCAGCACCTGGCAACTACTAATATGCTTTCTGTCCCTACGGATTTGCCTGTTCTAAACAATTTGCCTACATGAATCACGTGAGATATTGTCTTTCATGTCTGCCTTCTTTCACTTGGCATAATGTTCTGAGGTCCACCTACATTGTGCCGTGAGTCACAACTTCATTCCTTTGTATGACCGAGCACCACACCATCGTGTGTCTCCCATCGTATGCACTGACCACATTCTGTCTGTGCTTCCACAGACCGACATTTGCGGTGCTTCTGCGTTTTGGCTGTTAACAGTAATGTTGTGGGAACATCCATGTGCAGGTTTTTGCGTGAACATATGTTTTCACTTCTCTTGAATACACACCTAGCAGTGGAATGAATGAGATCAAATGGTAATTCTCTGTTTAACTTTTTGAGGAACTGCCAGACTGTTTTGCACGGCCGCAGCTGCATCCTTTTACGTTCCCAGTAGTGTGTGAGGCTCCAGTTTCCCCCCATCTTCCCGAACACTTGTTACTTCCCTTTTATACAGTTATCTACGGGGTGTGAAGCTGCATCTTACTGTGGTTTGATTTGCAGTCCCCTGACAGCTAATGGTGTGAGCATCTTTTTGTGCGCTTGTTGGCCATTTGTAGCAATACATTTTCTTTGAGGAAATGTCTCTTCAGCCCCTTTGCTGTGACCCAGAGTTTCCAGAGAGAAGGACTGAAGAAGTGCCCAGCAGTTGGTGCCCAGCAGTTCGAGGCAGCAGCGGGTAGGGCACGAGCTGGCGCACCCTGACCCTCCCCTACCCCCGCCCGGGCTGCGGGGCGGGCTCACATGGGGTGTTTCCGGACTGTCGCTGTGCCAGGCCGGCCGAGGTTTCACTTTTGGATCTGGGGACCTTTGGGCTGTGTGCTCGCTCGGCAGCTCCGGGGCAGAGCCCTCCGATCCCAGCCAGCAGAGCGGCCTGGCTTCAGCTTTGTGGGCGCGGGCACGCAACAGTCACGGTCACGGTGAGCTGCTCCCCGCCCCTGCGCGCCGCACCCCACTGCCTGCCCTGGCTCCGGGGTGGGGCTCTCCCTAGTGCTGGGTGGGGGGAGGCCAGCTCCCCTGGGTGGAGACCTGGTACGGGCACCCTTCTGCGGCTTCCCCAAGCCCCCCAGGACTCGCAATCCCAGGCCGGCTTGGGGAAGCCCCAGGCCTCTGGGAAGGGGGTGTCCTCCCCAGCCCGGCTAGTTTGGGCTTAACTCCTGGTAGGCCCTCTAGGTGCTCCTTGGCCCACTCTCAGACTTCAGACCAGCCCTGAAGCTCAGAGGCTTCCTAAGGGCTGGCCCCCGTGACTGGAGCCCAGATGTCCTGGGTCCTGAGTCAGGCCCACATTGGCTTCTGACCCCTGAAGACAGACTAGTGGCTCACGGAGCTTTGGGCGCAGAGAAAGCCCTGGAGGACACGTCTAGGAGCTGGGGACACTTTGGCTGGGCCTTGCTGTGGGCCTTTGCACCAACTGCCCAGGAAGTGATGGCTTCTGTTTCCTCCCCTGCCCTCTGAACACCTCAGCCAGGGGGTCAGCTGCTACAGCAGACAGAGCAGTGGCCTGGGGTCACTCCAAGGCCCCAGCCTTGCCCTGCCCTTCCTCAGTGGCTGCTTTTCGTGAGTAGCCCTAAGCCTTGTTGAAGTGACAAAGTGACAAGAGGCCTTGGTGGGTGGCCAGGGCTGCCCCCCCCCCCCCGCCCCAAGCGCTGAGTCCCAGGGCTTTCTTGGGCTTCATGTGGGCACTCTGATCACAGAACAGATGGTGTGCATGGCCTGAGTCCCACTGAGGGCTGTGAATGACGTCCCACCCTGGAGGTGCTCATGGCCCCTTGGAGAGGTGGATGAGTGGATGGCAGGGTGTACTTCTGCTTGTTTTCGTGTTGGGTGATAGTCAGCAGCAAGCACTTTCTGCCAGTCAGAGCACCCCAGGACTAGCCAAGCAGGGTTGCTTTGGAGGGAAAGAGCTCCCCATCACTGGAGACGTCCAAGTACCTACCTTCCCCCTCTTCCGCCCGCCCTCTTCCAGTCCTGCGGGTGCAAGGCCTGACCCAGCTGCCCGCCTCAGGAGCATGGCATCGGCCTTTGCGAGGGTGGTCAAGAGCGTGGTCCGGGAGCTGGACCACAGTGGAGAGCTCACCCCTGTGGACAGCCTGCAGAGCTCCACCAGCTTCCAGCTCTACTGCCTTTTGGGCAGGAGGTCCTCGAGTTCACGGTTCTGGAGACACCGCTACACACGTGTCAACCTGTCCATCAGGGACATCCTGGAGCCCGACGCCCCGGAGCCAGGTACCCCGCTTGGCACTGAGTCAGAGCCACGGGTCGGGTGGGGGGAGGAGTGGGCGGGCCCGCTGCCACCTGCTCTGGGCCTCTGGGCTCTCTGCTTCCGGGGGCAGGCGCTTTTCAGAGGCCCCTCCGCCCGGGCGGACAGGCGGCGGCTGGTGGGCCGGGCCTCAGCTCTGGTCTTGCTGCAGCTGTGGAGCGTGGCAGCGCCTTCCATTTCCACGACGCTGTGGACGGGCAGCTGCAGGGCAGCGTGGAGCTGGCGGCCCCAGGACAGGGGAAGCTGTCAGGTGGGGCCGCGGTGTCGGGCAGCTCCAGCACCTCGATGCATGTGTGCATGCTGCGAGTGGCCCCCAACACCTGGGAAGCCATGCATCGGGAGAGGTGAGCCCCGGGGCGGCGGGGCCCTGCTGAAACTGGGCAGCCTCTGGGTCAGGACCTCGGGGCATCAGGAGTCACAGGGGGTCTCTGCCAGGCTGAGGGAAGTCCCAGAGGCAGGGGCGTGCTGGGACCAGTGGGCAGGGAAGGAGGCTGCAGAGGTCCTGCAGGCCAGGGCGGCCAGGCAGGGCCCTAGGGTCAGGGGTCAGACCAAGTCCCACTGCGAGGAGGCTGGGCTGCTGGGGTGGAGCCGACACAGGGACCCTGGTGAGAAGGACCATTAGCTCAGAGCGGAGACATGAGATCTGAACCCGGGGAGCGGCAGGGAGTGGAGGGAGACAGCAGCCAGGTGAGCGACCGGCCAAAGGGGTGGGCCCCTCCAGAGGTCTTCAGGTGTCGGCCCGTCCCCGCTGGAACTTGTCTTTTCTTCCTGCACCCCAGCCACTCACAAACATTGTCGGGAGCACCAGGGAGAGAATGATGGGTATCCCGTGCCTGGGCATCCACAGAGCTCTTGGTCTCCTCGGCCGTGTCACCGCCCCCACCCCCCATGGCCACAAAGGCTGAGGTCCAGGGGAGGGAAGCCCGTCCCGTGGCAGGGGGAGGGGAGGGCAGGTTGCACCCCTGCGAGCTTCCCATTGGTCTGCTCACCACAGGCGCTTGCGGCAGCCTGAGCACAAAATCCTGCAACAGCTGCGGAATCGTGGGGATGACGTGTTCGTCGTGACCGAGGTGCTGCAGACACAGAAGGAGGTGGAAGTCACCCGGACCCAAAAGCAGGAGGGCTCAGGCCAGTTTGCACTTCCGGGAGCCATGTGCCTGCAGGTGTGCGGCATAGGTCCCGCAGTGGGCTCGGGCTGGGGAGGCAGGAGGGCAGTGTCCCCAGGCAGTGGGGTAGACCCCTGCCACCAGCACCCTGTTACATCTGGCCCCATAACCCAGAGCCCAGTCCTGAGCCCATATCCATCCCTCAGGGCAGAGGCGAGGGCCACCTGAGCCAGAAGAAGATGGTCACCATCCCCTCGGGCAGCATCCTCGCATTTCGGGTGGCCCAGCTGGTTATTGGCTCTGACTGGGGTGAGCCAGGATCAGGGTGACTTCTGGGGCCCAGACTCCATGGCAGAGAGGCAAAGAGGCCTGGAAGAGCCACCAGGGGTCACTGGGGGCATCTGGTTGCATAACCTCATGGGTTGGGGTGGCCGAGGGTCCCTTGCTCTGGCATTTGGGAGGTTGGGGCACAAAGGGGGTACTGCGCAGGGGCCCCCAGCTTGGGAGGGAGATGCCAGGCGCTCCGCCAACCTGCTTCCCCATCTCTGCTCCCGCCTGGCTGCCAGACATCCTCTTCTTCCCGGACAAGAAGCAGACGACCTTCAGGCCACAGCAGCAAGGTGAGGCCTGCGGACCTGGGCAATGGGACGAGCTGATGAGGCATTCTCCTGCCCAGCAGAGCACAGCACAGCCGGGGGACGCACGCACGCACGCACACACACACACACACACACACACGGGTGACACGGTGACAGGCTGACACCAGCCTGGTTAGACCTTGCTCCCTGTCCTAGGCTGCCAGTACTGGGGCGGTGGTGACAGGCTGTGAGGGCCGAGGGGAGGCCTCAGCCCTCTCTGGTTCGGGGACCCACCCCTGCACTGACCAGCCCTGCCTCGTCCAAGCTACGGGCCCTCCTACATTGCAGGTGGCCAGCTGCCGTGGTCCTCCTGCCTCACCTCCATAAGGTTCCTCTCTGTCCACTTCAAGTTCCTGTCGGGTCAGTACCTTCTTGGCCACCCCCCTGGTGGGCTCCCCTTCTGCCCCCCTGTGGTCTGCCCTCCGTAACCAGGGCTCCCCGGGGCCGTGTGGGCACCTGGGCAATGGCAGCCCTGTCCCCACAGACGGGCCCGTGGAGGACCGGTTGGCGACCACCGAAGACTTCCAGGGCCTGCAGGCAGAAGTGGGGGCCTGGGCCGTGGGCCTGGAGGGCTTGTCCAAGGAGCCTTGTGGGCAGCTGCTGGGGGCCCTCGGGCAGGTGCTGCGGGACGAGGCCGCCCTGCAAGCCCTGGATGAGTCGGTGAGTGAGCTGGGTGGGGCGTGCGGGGCGAGCTGGGGAGGGAGGGGTGGGCGGAGCTGGTGCCTGCGCCCCGCCCCCCCCCCCCCCCCCCCGCTCACCCGCCCGCCCCACGCCCTTACCCCCAGCTGGAGCACGGCCTGCGTGGAGGGCTTTTGGAGCCTCGGGATGGTCCGGTGGGTGCTGTCCTCCAGTGCCTGGTGTTCTCCTCCAGAAGGCTGGAAGAGGAACTTGCCGGCCCCGTCTTCTACCTGCTGCAAGCTCTAGCTGGTGAGGGGCTCCGGGGGTGGGGCAGGTAGGGAGCAGGAATGTGGGCTTCCCTAGCTGGCCTTCCGGAACCCCCTCTCACACAAGGTCTCTTCCCAGTGCTGAGTGCAACCCAGCACGTGCTGCTGGCTGAGGTGCTGGAGATGGGGGCCCTGTCGGGGGCGTTCAAACTGGTGAGAGGGCCCATCTTGTAGGGGAGGGGCTGTGCCGGAGGTGCGGACCCAGTGCATCTGGGATGGGGTGGTGTGGGTGGTGCCAGAAGCCTGGGGGCCCCCTCTGACAACCTCCCACCCTGTTCTGCCAGGTGGAGAGCCTTTTGGAGCAGAGCACCCCATGGCAGGAGCGCAGGGCCGTGTCCCTGCCGCCCGAGCTCCTGGGGAGCAGCTGGGACTCAGAGGCACCCACCTGGGTCCTGCTGGAGGAGTGCGGCCTTGAGCCACAGGTGGGCGCCCCCCAGGTGTGCTGGAAACCTGAGGCCCAGGGCTGTGCGTATGCGCTTTACGCCTGCCTGGCTCTGCTATTCAGGCTGAGCCGGCTCTGCTAGCCTGCAGTCCGCCCGCAGGGCAGCTCTCTAGTTGGGGCAGAGCTCATGCCCACCCAGCTGCCTGGAGCCACACCCAGCCATGTGAGCAGCTCACCACAAGGCCTGGGAGTTGAGGAAAGCCAATAAATGTGATGAACAAAGGGAAAATGCTCACTGAGCTTTTGAGGGGCCCTATGTCAGGGGTCGGGGCAGCGATGGGGATGGTGCCTCCGCATGGGGAGGGACCGGGGGGCTGAGAGCAGGCATCTCTCCCGTGGGGCTGAGGGGGCGCTCCCTGCGCTGCACCTGACCACTCCGGAGCGAGCAGCCACGTGGCCGGGCTCCTGGCCCCCTCCCCCAGCAGGCTGGCCTGGAAAGAACGGGACAGGGCGATTCCAGCCCTCAGGATGGTTCTCTGTCTGCCTCAGGGAACTTGAGAACGTACTGATGCAGGTAGCGGGGGCCCGTTCTTGCCCTCCGGGGCTGCAGAGAGGACAGAGAAAAGGTATACTGACAAGCAGACAGATCTGCACTCCTGGGGCTGCACTGGGGCCCCAGGGAAGTGACCCGAACCAGAGAAACTGGCCTTTGGGGTGTGTCTCATCCAAATTAATTCGCTCAAAGGTAAGTCTCTCGAGAGGAGGCCTCCGGGCCCCTGAGCCGCAGTCCCTGGGCCCCCGGAGGGCTCAGAGCCTCCCTGGACCAGAGAGCCTGAGCTCCCTGGGTTGGGGGGGGGGGCGGGGGTGGAATGGCCCCACGTGCAAGGAGAGATAGTAACTGATTCAGCCAGGAAGTTATTCTCATCTTGGAGCTTGAACAGCCAGGAGAAAGTTGCCTCTCCCCGTGGGAGCCAGTCTGCCATCCTCCGCTTGGCGGAAGGTGGGGGAAGCCGCGCTCCCCTCCTGTCAGGCTCACCGCTGCCCTGCAGCCTCAGGACTGGCTAAAGAGAAGGGATGGTCGGCCCAGCTGTGGCTGGGACACTAACCCCCGAGAATACTCAGGATGAAGGCCAACAGTAAAATTAATATTAAAACAGAGGGTTCGGGACTTCCCTGGTGGCACAGTGGTTAAGAATCCGCCTGCCAATGCAGGCGACGTGGGTTCGAGCCCTGGTCTGGGAAGATCCCACGTGCCGCGGAGCAACGAAGCCCGTGTGCCACAACTACTGAGCCTGAGCTCTAGAGCCCGCGAGCCACAACTACTGAGCCCGCGTGCCACAACTACTGAAGCCCGCGTGCCTAGAGCCCGTGCTCCGCCACAAAGAGAAGCCACCACAATGAGAAGCCCGTGCACCACAACGAAGACCCAATGCAGCCAAAAATAAATAAATAAATAAATAAATTTATAATTAAAAAAAACACAGAGCGTTCCCCAAACATCCCAGATCCCAGTACGGAAACTGCTAGAAGGGACCTCCCTGATGGTCCAGTGGGTAAGACTCTGTGCTCCCAATGCAGGGGGCCCGGGTTCGATCCCTGGTTGGGGAACCAGATCCTGCATGCATGCCGCAGCTAAAGAGCCCGCATGCTGCAACCAAGAGCCCTCATGCCTCAGCTAAAAGATCCTACATGCCGTGACAAAGATCCCGTGTGCCGAACTAAGACCTGGCGCAGCCTAAATAAATAAATAAATGTTTAAAAAAACAAAAAGAAACCCCTAGAAATCTACCCCTCACACAGGGAGAGGAGAAGCTGGACGCCTCTCAAGCCTGTTTGTGTTCACCAGGGCCCACGCCCCTCCTTTGGGAACCTCATTAGGGGGACCTGAAAGGCAAAACCAAGGGGAACAGGACTGGAACAGCTTAGGCCTTAGAAATCCAGGCGATAAGTTAGGTCCTGGTCAGCCCCTCCCAGGCCCCCTTTGGAGGTTCTGACTATTGGCCCTCAGGTTCCAGGACCACCAGTGCCCTGAGGTTTCCAGTGAGAGCTCATTTGAGAGTATCTGAGCATGAAGATCAAGTCAGGGGGGCCTTCTGTGGAAAGGAGCACACCCAGATCCTAGCCCCATGGTGGGAGATGGGCTCTCTGCAGGCAGATCTGATGGACCTGGTCAGCCTGGACACTCACAGACCAGCGATGCTCACCTGGGAGCAGGGCTATGGCAGCACTGATCCACCTGGAGCCTCCCTGAGGATCCCAGCAGAGAAATCCCCGAGAAGGGTCACACTCCCAGGACAAAGCAACAGGCTCTAAGTGAACCTAACACCGGGCAAGCAGGGAGTCTAGCAGGGCTTCCGGCGATGGGGCAGGGGACCGTGGCAAGGCAGGTGCACACAAGACTGTGAGCAGGCAGGTGCATCATGCAAGAGAAGCCTGCACTCCAAGTGGCCTGCTACAGGGAGGAGTACGGGCTCCCAGGCCTAAGAAGCCCAGGCATCACGGAGGCGTCGCAAGAAGAGGCGAGGTGCTGCCTGCCCGAGCCCTCATCTGAGGCTGGGCTCTCCTTTCCAGTGGGCATCACTGTGGGGTTTGCCGCTAGCCTGCCCAGCTGTGCTCTGCAGTGGGACAAGCGTGTGCCTGGTGGGGGAAATGGGCATCAAATGCCCACCCAGCTTCTGGCTCCTGGGCTGCAAGCAGTGGGGGCCAGGCTTGCTTCTGCCCATGGGGGCTGCCACTGAGGTCCACCAGGCTCCTGCTGAGCCCAGGCCCAGACCCAGACCAAGTCAGGCGGCTGTGAGGATACTCCTCGTGGACCCCGCCTGCAGCCGTGGAAGCTGAGGAGGGACCCCCACGCCTGGGAGCTGGAGCCTCCTTGATGGGTGACAGGCTGAAGAACCCCCTGAGGACATTCCCACCAACCTCCCTTCCTTCCCTCCTCCTCTCCTTCACGGGGGTCTGACAGCCTCCTGGCCTCTCCAGCGTGTACCCCGATATATTTCTCGTAGTGTAATCCAGTTTTGGCATCTGCTTTGGAGAAGCTGAACCAATACCCCAAACCATGCCCCTGGCTTCACGCAGACCAGTGCCCTCGGCCTGAGCCTCCCCTGCCCTGGGAATGACCTACGAGGAGACGCCAACCCCTTCCTGCTGAGCTCCGACCCCATCGGCTCGGCATGCGGCATGCGCAGGCCCAAAGCACAGCTTCTCAGCTCAGGGTGAAGCCTGCCTGACCTCCCGCCCACCCCGGAGCTGACCCAAACTCCTGGCTACGTGCTGTCTTCCTTGTAATCTTAGCCCGAGCCCGATCTCGGACCAGGCCCAGCTCATCAGAACCCCGCCTTGGCCCGGACCCAGGCCCCAGACAGACGCTGAACCCCTAGGATCTGTGTGTTTATTTTAAACGCTTTCCACAGGGATGGGCAGGACCCCAGCCTTCAAGAGGCTGTGTGAGTTGAGGCCGCCTCCTCTGAGGAGGCAGCTTTGGGGGCCCTGAAAGGGCAAGAGGACACCTCAAGGTGGAGGAAGCCGCCCGTCCAGGGTCTGGACGGATTGGGTCACGGCCTCGGAGGTGTCCCCAGGGGCCTCTTCCCCACACGTCCAGTCACGCCTCCATTCAGCCCTGAGCAGGGTGCTGGGGTGCCAGCGCGACAGCTCGGCCTGGTGGGCTGCGAATGCTGGCAGCCCACACCCGAGCCCGCAGGTGTCATCTCAGGCCTGTGGTGTCCAGTGGGGAGGTCAGGGGACAGCTTCCGGAGAAGGCCCAGGTGGGGTCTGACATGGTAAGTGGGAGGGCAGGGGCAGGAATGGGGCCAGGCTGCGGGGCAGCGGGTGTGGACCGGAGGACAGATCAGTGCTCTTGGCCAGGAACCTCAGAACCTCAGGCCAGGACGTGGCCCGCGAGGAGTGGAGCACGTGACAAGGGCTGATGGGCTGCTGGGGTGGCCGGGAGGGCCCAGGCAGAGGGCAGCCTATCACGGCACCGGCTCCCAGGGCTGTGCCAGCTTCACAGTGTCCCCCACCAGGCCTCGGCCCGGGAGGTCAGGTGTCATCCAGGCAGGGGGCTGAGGGGGGACAGATGGACCCAGGGGTATACGAGGCAAGAGGCTGAGGGTGAAATGGTGCTCCGTCAGCAGGTGCGTGCCCCCTCTAGGTCGCAGGGCTGTCTGGGGGGTGAGCTCCCGGAGAGGGGTCTTTGTGTGCAACAGGCCTTGCGTGGCTCCGGGGGGCAGGCATTGGTGCCCAGCACCGAGCCCAGGGTGCCCCTCAAGGGGGGGCCTCTTCTGCAGATCTGCCCCTGCCAAGACTGGCCACAGGGCGGTGGGGTGCCAGACTCAGCACCCTGGCTCCCACCCGGAGGGTGGGCCAGTCGGGCTCAGCCTGGTCCTGAGCAGCCCCAGGGGCCAGCAGGGCTCCGGTGGTGCTGGAACGGGCTGTCTGTAGACTGGTGGGGGCCGGGCAGGGTGGGCGTGGCGCCGGCCCAGGCAGGGAAGGCGCAGGAGGCCCAGGAGGCGCCCACGGCAGGGAGGGTGCTGCACCTGAGCCAGCAGCACCACCTGCTGGGTGGACGCTTGTGCCGCTGCCACCACAGTGGGCTCAGGGTCACCCTGCAGCTGCCCCAGGTCTGTGGGGATAGGGCAGTTCATGGGGCGGGAGGGCCCCAGGGCCCCAGCCCTCCATCCATCCATTCCCATCCGCTCCGCCCTAGCGCCCACCACCTTTCCGGAACCCCATGCCCCGGTGAGTCGGGTCCTCACCCTGGAACAGATTGTCTAGCAGGTCCTGGTTGATGTGGCTGGGGCTTGAGTGATGGACCAGGAAGCCTGGACCAAAGCAAACCCTGAGTGCTGGCCCCATGCCCACAGCAGGGAGGGGCTGGCCCAGCTCCCAGAGCCCTAGGTGCAAGGGACAGTGTGACACCAGGACTGCCTTACCCATGAGCACAACAGCTGCCCAGCGCAGGGAGTCCTGTGGGCTCCGCAGGTAGCCCTGGGTCTGGCTCAGGAAGCGGGGCACGTGGCTTGGGTACCACTGAACCTGGGGACAGAAGAGCTCATGGCAGGACCGGAGGGCCAATTCTGCATGGAAAGGAGGCCGCAGAGGTGAGCCCAGGGGCTGAGGACCCTGGGGATCCCCCAGGACATGGCATCAGGACCCGCGGCTTTAGACCTGCCACCACCTTGACTGGAAGGGTGGGAAGACTCAGTGTGGGGGGAGTGGCCCTGGTGTATGTTGGACCAAGTGGGCAGCTGGCCATACCCCCTCACTGTCCCTGCCCTCCCCCCACTGACCAGGCGGTGGCAGATGCGGCTTAGGGCCTCAGGGCTGTCGCAGTGGGCCACGGTGACCATCTCCTCCAGAAGGCCCCAGCGCAAGGCCTGGTCACAGAGGGCCAGGGTCCACTCTGAGCTCTGGAACAGGGGAAGGGAGCAAGGTTAGGAGTCCAGAAAGTGGCAAGAAATGGCCTGGGAGGGGGGAGGTGGCCAGGATGAGGGGTGGAGGAGCAGGCGGCCCAGGAAAGACCAGGAACCTGGTTGCGCATGTCACCTGCACCTGAGGTCCTGGGGGAAGTCCCTGACCTGTAATCTTTGGAGAGGCAGCTGTCGTGGGGGTGGGTGGAGCCCGATGGAGACAGCCATGGGACAGTCTTGGGGGGCTGACCTCATTGGTGTCCCGGCTGGGGTCGTACAGTCGCAACAGCAGCGGCACGAGACTCTGCAGCACCAGCTTCCTGAGGGGGCCGCGGAGCCCCACCCGGAGCCCGCCCCGGCCGCGCCGCACCAGCGTCCCGAGGAGCCCGACCGCCGAGGCGCGGACCGAGTCCCGGGCCTGCATAGGAGGGCGCGGTCAGGGCGGAGCCAGCAGGGAGAGGGTGTCCGGACGGCTGCCGTCTGGGGGCGTGATCTGGGGGCCAGGAGCGGGGCCTGGTTGGGGAACCCAGGGAGAGCCTGGGGAGGGGGTGGTGACGGCGGGCGGGGTGGGGCGGGGCCGGAGGGGCGGGGCTGGGCCGGGCTCACGTCGTCCAGAAGCGGTGGGAGGCGCGGTCCCAGCTCCGCGCTCAGGAGCCGCACCGGCGCCCGCGGCCGCATCAGGACCCTCCGCAGCGCCCCCAGTGCGGCGCCCACGAGCCGCGCGTCACCCTCGCCTAGCGCGCCCAGGAGCGCGGGCAGCAGCGTGCTCACGTGACGCACCTGCAGGGACAGGGACTCGTGGGGGACCCCTCGCAGACCCCGCCCAGACCCCGCCCCGTCGTGCCCCTCACCTTCCCGCGGTTCAGCGCCAGGTGGCCGAGGCCCAGCAGGCCCAGCCAGCGCACGGTGGGCTCGGGGTCGCCCTGCCAAGCGCAGAGCCGCTCCAGGATGACCTCCTCCCGCAGAAGCCGTGCGGTGGGCCGGCTCTGCAACAGCTGGGCGGGGGGACACAGGGTCAGCACGCTCGCGTTCCCGTGCCGGCCCGGCCGCTTAGGGCCCAAGTCCATGGTCACCCCTCACCACCCATCCTGGAAGCGGGCTCACTCCGGTGAAGAAGGCCATAGCCGTGAGGCGCTGTGCATCTTTCGCGCTGCGCAGCTGGGGCAGCAAGTCTGCGAACAGGCCTCGCAGGTGGTGGTCGGCATGCGCCACCATGGCACTGTGATGGGGCGGAAATGGGAGCTCTCCCTCCGCTTCCGGCCCCTCAAGAAGCCTCTACCCGACAACCCCCACGCCCCCGCCTCTTATCCCACAGCCCTGCCCTGCACCTGGCCAGCAGCAGGACTCCCTCCAGGTGGGTGTGGGCTCCCGCCAGTCTGCTCCAGCCTCCAGCCTGCTCCATGCACGTGACCACCGTGCGGCAGCCATCCCCAGTGAGCAGGGCCTTCAAGGCCTCCACTGTGCAGCTGCGGGGGGGGGGGGGCAGCAGACGAATGGGCAGTGAGGGCCGGGAGGGCACTGGCCCAGCCCTCACTCCCCCCGGTGTGCACCCCTCACCTGGCGTGGCTGTACGGTAGCCCTTGGTGGGATGGGGCCCAAACCTTGGGGATGTCAGGGGGGCATGGGTCCCGGGCCAGCTCATGTAGCTGTGTGACCAGCACAAGGAGAAGGTGCGGGTAGAAGCCCTGTGTGGCACCCACGCAGCCGGACACAGCCAGCATCTCCCCAAGGGCGCGAGTGGCCTATGGAACAAGGGGCTCGTTCAGGCTCAGACACCGCACGCAGACAGGGCGAGGACAAAGCCTCTGTGCTTGAGAGACGTTATGGATGGGTGTGACTCGGGTGAGAGCCTGCTGCCCCCAACCCCCTGAGGCCAGACTCTCCTGTCCCCTTGGGCCAGGGCCCGGGGAGTCCCCTGGCAATGCCACCTACCGCCAGTGCCTCCAGCTGGGATCTGGCCGAGCCCTTTAGCACCCACAGCAGCTGCACCAGCACCTGCCCATTCACGCGCTGGTTCTGGCTCAGGCTGCGCCAAAGCTCGGCTGCCGCCCTGGGGGCACGGGGCATGTGAGCCAGGGCCTGGCACTGGGATGAGGGGAGTCTCCAGATCGGGGAGGCGGCCACTAGGACTCCAGCAGGAGGAGGGGCAGGTGATCAACCCCGCAATCCCAGAGAAACAAAATAAGTGGCATCTGTGCAGACCACAACAGAGCCAAGTCTGCAAGATCAGCTGCCCGGCAGGGACCACTCAGAACCCTGTTCGGCCAGCAGTGGTGAAGCAAACCTGGCATTATGAACAATCACCGTAGAGAATAAAACCACAGATAACTTCTCCTGGGGCAGACTAACCAAAGAGCCAGGGGCGTTGGGGTGCGGCAGCCACCTGGCTTGCTCAGAAGCACACCCCGCCAGGCTGAGCTCCAGCAGAGACTGGGAGAGAGAAGGCAGGCCCCAAGCCCGGAACCCAGCACTGAGGACCCTCAGTGGATGAGAAGCAGGAGCGGAAGGCAGGGAAGGCCCTGCCCCGCCATGACCCCCCCCACCCTGGGCCAGTCTCCACAGCAAGCCGTAAAGGGGAAGGAAGCTGCGTCGGGGCCGCGGGGGATGCGGCGTCCGGCGGGGCAGGGCGGGTTACCGGTCAGGGGGCAGTGAGCACGGCAGCAGTGCGCACACCACGTCCCGAGAGTGCTCCAGGGCCAGTGTGCTCAGCACCTGCAGGGCCACCCGCTGGGGCCTCCGCTCCGCCAGGCTGGGCACCTGTGCCAGCAGCCCTCGCACAAGGCCGTGCACCTGGCGTGGAGGGGCGGACGTCAGTGGTCCAGTCTCCGTGACCCCTGCACGTTACCCTCGGTACCCTGGCCAAGCAGCTGCGGCCTGAAGGGGGCTGCTCCCTCCAACCCCCAACCCTGGAGGGGACCAGGCGGGAGACTCCGAGGGCAGGGAGGGGACGGGGGCGAACCTGGTCCTCCAGCCGCTCCCTGCGGGCCTCCAGGGCTGAGGACAGGGTGAGTGCTGTTGCCTGCGTCCCTGCAAAGCCAGTCTCTTCCAGACAGGCAGCCGTGTACGACGCCAGGTCTGCGAGGGCCCCCTCTTCCAAGGAACTCTGGGGAGTCTGGGAGTGGGGGCGAGGGGAGCCTATGAGACCCCCTTGCCTCTCCCACTCTCTTCCTCCCCACCCCGTCCCAGCTCTCGACAAAGCCCCCGCGCCTTTCTGTTGTTTCCCAGCTCCGTCCCCCTTTACCGCCCAGGCATCCCTCCTGCTCACCAGACAACGACCAGGTCCCTCAGGGGCTGGCTCCTGGGCAGGAGGTTGGGAGAAGGGCTCACTGCCAGCTGGGGGAATGGCGGCTGCCCGCCCAGGCTCTAACCCGCGTTCAAGCTCAGGTTCGGGCTGAGGGCCGGTGGAAGGGGGTCCCGGGGGCTGCCCCTGGCTGGCCCGGATCCCTTCAGCCAGAGCCGTCAGGGTTAGGCCTCCCACGGGGGCCCCCTGGGCCCAGCCCCACGCGCCCCCAGCCATGGCCGCCGCACACACTGAGCTGCTCAGCTGGGCCCAGCCTGCAGTGCCTGGCACTGGTCCTCCCAGAAGCCGTGCCCAGGCCTGACCTAGAACCAGGCCCCAGGCAGGCGGGCCCAGGGACAGGCGTGGCGGCGTGTGGGTGTGTGTGCGTGCGTGTGCATGTGCATGCTCTGTGGGGGGGGGGGGAGGTCGGGGAGCCACACGGGGGTGTCCCCAAGTGTGGTGCCCGCAGGGGCTTTTGAAGGGCCTTCTCGCCCAGACCGTTGTTGGTGAGTGGCCAGCCTAGGCTCTGCCCACCAGGCCCTGGGAAAGGGGCAAGCAAGGTCCCTGGGAGACAGTGGATCTGCAAGGGGAGGTGGGGAAGGGTCCCTGACCCTGACTTCCGACCCGTCTGGGCAGGGAATCCTGGGCAGGTGTGGAGAGCTCTGAGGAGGCCCCAGCAGGTTTTAGAAGTCTGGGCCCAGCCCTGAGCTGAGGCCTCGCCTGACTCAGCGCTAAAGAAGCCGTCAGGTCCAGGCTGCGCTTGCGGCCAGGGGCTGGGCTCTCCTCTCTGCATCCTGACCCAGCCGGACATCCCGGGCATGCGGATGATTCGGAGCAGCCCTGGGCTGGAGCCGGAAGCAAGAGGAGCTGCCCTGTGCCTCCCAGGTGCCCTTGCAGGTGACTGACATCACCGGATGGATCACGGTGGTGGTGGGGGGGGAGTGTCTGGGTCCTGGCACTGAGGAAGTGCACAGCTCAGAAGGGGTGACCTGTGGGTACCTGGGGCCTGGTGCATGTTCTGTTGTGTGTGTGTGTGTGGCGGCAGGCGGAGTCTGTATCCCTCTCCAAGCCTCCTGCTCCCCAGGGCTGGCCTGACCGGGCCTCTGCCCCACATCCCCACCGTCACCCTCACCCAGCAGCGCAGCGGCCACTGCCCAGCCTGGGCCAGGGGAGCCAGAAGAGCTGGTCTGGCCAAATACCTGGGCAGGCAGAAGTGCTCCGGGAAGCACCCTGGGCAGTCAGCATTCCCCCATGCCCTCGCCTGCTTGTGTCCCCCACCCAGGCGGGAGAGGCCCAGGCCCCGCCCTCTGTCCTGCAGAGCCTCAAACCTCTCTCCTGAGTGGCTCCTCCGGAGCCAAAGCCGGTGGAGACCTGACGAGCCTGCCACACAGAGGCAGGGCCAGCCCAGGACCCTGGCCAGGTGCCCAGAGCTGAGCCAGTCCTGCTCCCTCACCTTCACCAGCTCTAGTGCAGGCAGGACCCGAGCCCGCCTCTCCTTTCCCAGGACTGCAGGGGCAGGAGCTGGGTCCCCAGGGCCCAGGCCTAGTCCATGCCGTGACAGGTGCCAGGGCCGACAGGGAGCCAGATGGGTGGAGCCCAGGGGCACAGGGTCCCGCAGGGCTGGCAGCAGCAGTGGCAGGGGACACCCAGGCCTCTCCTTGGCTGGGGAAGCTTGAGGTGTCCCACCGAGCCCGCCCCGCCCGGGGGGAATCCCGGAGCCCCTCCGTCTGGCACTTCATTCCCACCCCTCCTCGAGCCTCTAGCATGGAGAGGTCTTCCAGTAACCCCCCCAGCTCCTAATTGGGCACCAAAGCCCCCTCCCTTTCCCCACAGCCCTGCCCTGTCCTGCTCCGGATCTGCTCCTACAGTCCAGCTCCCCAAGCCTCAGATACCGACCCCCACCCCCGGCCTTAGCCGACCTCAGGCCTCAGCACGGGGCTGCCTACCTGCCCTGGCCGGGCCAGGGTCTTCCCTGGGAGGATGAACCCTCATGCTGATTCCTGACTCCAGCCCACCCTGGGAAGCCCTGGGGGTCCAGTGAGTGGCAGACTGGGCGAAGAAATGACACATGACAAGCTGTGGGGATAGTGAGTGACTCATGTTAATTTCAGGCAGCTCCCAGCAGGGGATTCTCAGAGGGCACCTCTGGCACTCAGTCTGTCCACCAGGGCCCGGAGCTTCTCAGACAGCGCCACCTGCAGGGAGGAGGGGGGGACGATGGGTGGCCGTGGGGGGAGAGAGGGCACAGGGCAGGTTGATGATGTGGGCCCTACACCCACCTGGTACAGTGCAGGCTGCTCAAGCCGCCTGTGGGCAGGACTCAGACGGCTCAGGGACCGCTGGGCGAAGGCTCTAGATTCGGCCAGGGATGGGAGGGGCTCACACAGCTGGGGGGAAGAGGGAGGAAGGGGCTGGCTCGAGGTCAGGTGTCCCAGCTTGATTTGAGTTGAAGGTGCAGGCTAAGGGGGGGGCTGGCTAAGGGCAGTCACCTGTCCCTGCTGGACCCAGAGTCGCAGCAGCGGCTCCACGTGTGCCGGCCTCACGGTACAGGACTCCTGGGTCCCTCGAGGCCAGACTCTGAGCTCCTGGCCAGCCTGGGGAGGTGGCTCCTCTGCTAACTGCAGCACGTCTAACAGCAGAGCCCCTGTGTGCGTGCGCATGTGAGGGCGCCAGGCATGCACGGGGCCTGGGGCCTTGAGCTGAACTGCGGAGGGTGGGGGGGGGGCCTCACCATCGGAGCCCAGGAGCCGGAAGGCAGCCTTGCTCCCAGGCAATGTCTGCTTCTCGGGGTCCTCAGTCAGCTTCATCCGCGGCTGGCCACCCACGGACACCAGCTACAGGGACAGGGTGCTGAGCTAGCTGGACCCTTCTCCCCGGACCCATGGTCCATCCCCAGCCCATCCCCACTGGGCCCCGGACCCTGTCTCCACCTTGTAGACACAGCCCAGGGAAGGCTGGCGAGGGCAGGTGACCACGCTAGTACCGATGCCGATGACGTTCACCTCACTGCCCTGGAGGGGGGTGGGGGGGCGGGGCACTGAGCTCGGCCAGCATCTGCAGGCCCAGGGCCCCCCGAGCCACCCTCTGGGCTGCCCCTGCCCCGCCTACCTTCTGGGCCAGCCTGGCCAGCTCCTCCTCATCAATGTTGTTGCTGACAGCAATGGGGATGGACTCCAGCCAGGGCACCCGGAACCTGTGACGGGGGCAGCCCCTCAAGACGTTCCTGACTCGCCCGGCCCCCTCCCAACCCAGTCGTGCCGTCTCCCCGCCACCTGATAATCTGCCCTCAGCCACACTGGCTCTGGCCTTTGTGCCTATGGGCCCCTGAGCGAGCCCACCCCAGCTTCCTTGCCAAGGCTGCAGTATCTCTACTGAGGTAGCAGCACATCAGAGAGCCTCACGGTGGGAGAGGCAAGGTCCCTCCCTTCCTCTGTCCCATCCCAATATTCCTGAACCGGAGGGGGTCTCTCAGAAGGCAAAGCCCCTCCCAGGGGGACTCACTGGGCCGCCACGGTTCGGAAGACGCCGCGGGTCTCCTGAGCCTGCTGAAGCAGGTCGCCACTGTCCAGCCTCACTCCCACTGCCTGGTAGCCCAGCTCCTCCAGTGCCAGGGCTACAGCCAGGAAGTTGGGGAGACCACTCCTGCAGGTGGGGACATGGGGGTAGGGGGTCTGCTGCTGCTCTGCTGAGCCCACCCTGGGGGATGCCCGGGCCTCACCTCCGCACACTGTAGGTGTCCAGCAGGCCCTGGAAGGCCCGGGGAAAGGCCAGGGCATAGGCCACAAAGGCTGCCCGCTCACCCCGGTGTGGCTCCTGCACCCCCAGCCCCAGGTGGCCACAGACACGCTCCAGCCACGTCTCCACGCAGGCGGCCAGGTCCACCCTGGGGCCCTGACCAGCCGCTGGAGCCAACATCTATGGAGAAGGGTTGGTGAAGGATGGAGGACCCAGAGCGCAGGGTGCGGACTGGTTCAACCCCAGCAGAGAGTCTGAGCCACCTGCCTGCCAGCTTCCCAGTGCCGCACTGAGACCACCTGCCCGGGGTGGCTAGGGTGGGCCAGGCGTGGTATCTGCCTGTGCGCAGAGCAGGGACTGGCCTCTCCTGCTTCCCAGGAAGGGCTCGGCTTGGGGGTCTGCCCTCTGGAGTCCAGCTGGGGGGACAGGGGTACTGACCGGGTCAGGGGGCACCTCGGTGCCTGAAAAGGAAGTGATGAAGGAGTGCGCCAGGGTCCCGGCCACCGGCACGCCCCGCAGCTGTCCTGCGAGCATGTTGCTGCTGCCATCGAAGCCTGGGTCAGGGCATCAGGCAACGTTGGGGGACTTCAGGCACTGAACGGAGTCTCAGGGCTGGCCTCCTCCTCCCCCAAACCAGGCCTCCGTCTCCTGGCCCTCACCGCCCAGGTAGCTGTAGGTAGAGGCGGTGAGACCCCCGTCGGGGCCCTGAGCCCGCCGAAGCCCCAGCTCCAGCAGCCGCTTCTCCGGCCCTGCGATCAGGCGAAGCCGCGCGGCGTTCGTGGCGATGAGGCTGCGGGAGCAAGGGGGCAGGGGACCCGCGGTGAGGGCCGGGAAGCCGCCCAGAGCGCGGCCTCTCCCGAAAACCCGAAAACCCGAGCAGCGCGAGCTGGAGGCCCGTGCCAGGGTCCCGGCCCAGCGCTCCGCCCCCACGGGCCACGCCCCACAGGTCCGGGCCCGGAAGTCCGCGCTCCTTCTCCGGGAGCCCAGGCTTCCGGCCTCGGGCGGGAGGCCGGTGTCCCGCCCCAGGCCCCACCTGGCGGCCCGGGCCCCACCTGGCGTAGCTGACCAGGCAGAGGAGCGGCGTCTCCAGCAGCTGCACCACCAGGAGCGGCCCGGACACCTGCAGCAGCGGCACCTGCGGGGCGGGCTGTCAGCTCGGCGCCGCCCGGCCCTGCTCTGGCCCATCCCCCGTGTCCCGCTCCCCCCGGACTCACGCCGGGGAAGGCGAGGGAGCCCTCGGGCAGGGCCCGCACTGTCACCCCGGAGCAGTCGAGGGCACGAAGATGCTGGAAGAACGCGGGGTCTGTGTCTGGGGGCAGCACCGAGGCCAGGAACTGCACGTCTGGGGGCGACAGAGGCCGTGGTGGGCGAGGGCTCGCCGGGGCGGCCGGGCCCGGGGGCTGCCCGGGGCGGGGCTACCTGCGTCCCTCAGGCGGAAGGCGCGCACGAAACGCACGCAGTCGCGCAGCCCGGCGGCCAAGGCGAAGGCTCCGCCGAACGGGCAGCGGCGGAAGAAGAGCTCGAACTCGGCCGCCTCCTGCGCCCGGCCGGCGCGCCAGTAGCCCAGCGCCATGGTGGCCTGGTACAGGTCGGTGAGCAGCGGCCGCGCCGCCGCGCGCCCCTCGGGGTCCTGCTCCGCCGCCATCGGACTCCGGCCGCTGCCCTGGCGCCCTGGACTCTGGCCGCCCCGCCCGCGTGACGCCTCGCTGGCCAGGGCCCGCCCCGCCAGCGGGTTGGGACACCGTGGAGCCACCGCCTTTCCTGGCAACCAGAACCGTCAGGGCGGGCCGCTGGCCTCCGGACGCTCTCTGAGCGGTCTCAGCAGCCGGACCGTGGCTCGAGGTGGGGGCTTGTGCTCTCGCTGGTCAGCCCAGCTCCCCGTGGCCCCTTGGAGCATGGTCTGTCCTGCCCCCCGGCCGCGCGGCCGCGTCTGGGCAGCGCGGGGAGAGGGTGGAAGAGGGCAATTTGAACTCCACGTCCAGCCGCACTCCATCCTCGCCGGCCCGGAAGCCACCCCAGGCCTGGGCAGGGCAGCTCGCGGCCAGCACACCTAAGCAAGGCGCACAGCCACGCTGTTCGGGTAGCAGTGTGGTGCCGACAGAACGAGGGGGCCGCTCATCCGCCACCAGCTGGCACCGAAGGCTCTCGGGTTCTGCACGCTAAGCCCCACACGAATCCTGAGGGCCCTTGGAGGCCACCAGCTCTGACCAGAGTAACCACAACCAGCCACGCTGGGTCCAGGGGAAGAACCACTAGCGACACAAGTCCTGCCCAGACTGGGGAGTGGGGTGGGGGCCCAGGCAGCACAGTGGGCACAATTCCACAGGGCAGTGCGTCATGGGATCTGTCAAGGGCCCAGGTCTCCAGCAGGCAGCAGGGGCCTCAGGGCTAAGGGAAGAAGCCCAGCCTCCTTCCTAGAAACGGTCGGATACCCGGCAGGGTTTTAAACAGGTCAGACCCGATGGGGCACGTGACTGTAGTCGCAACAGCAGGGCCAGGACGGCCGCTGGGACCTCTTCCCTGGATAGTTCCAGACTGGCACTTTTGTACCCATGGGGACAGCTCATCGAAAGGAAGCAGAATGGAGACGGTGGAAGACTGGGACGCCTCCCACAGTGAAGGAAACAATGTACACTCTGTTAGAGGTAGACCTGGATGTCCCACTTGCAACTGAGAGGTGAGAGTCAGGGGAACAGGAGGGGCAGGCAGAAGAGTGGGCTCACACAGCCACAGGAGGGCTGTGAAGAGACCCAGGACGGGGAGAAGGGCAGTGGCCACACCATGAGATGCCGGCCGAGTCTGAGGCTGGGGGCCTGGCAGAGTGGCGCTCACTGAACGCGCCCACCCACAGGGCCCAAACCAGCACAGGAGCCAGAGGGCTGGAATCTCAGTCTTTATTGGCTGCAAGGCTTCACACGCTCAGGCCAGTGCCAGGGCTCAGATCTTGTTGAAAGCAGCAATGTCAACGCTCTGCACCTGTGGAGAGGGAGGCTGGTGGTCACACAGAGCCCTGTTTCCCAAAGGCCCAAGCGCCCACGTGCCTGGCCAGAGGTTCACTTGGGACACCCCAGGCCCCTACCCTGTGTGGGCCCCTCACTCACGTGCTCCTCGAACTTGGTGATCTCCTCTTCCAGCAGGTCCGTGCCCACCTTGTCGTCCTCCACCACACACTGGATCTGCAGCTTGTGGATACCGTAGCCCACGGGCATCAGCTTGGAGCCCCCCCAGGTCAGCCCGTCCAGCTGGACGGAGCGCACGCAGGCCTCCAGCTGGGCCATGTCCGTCTCGTCATCCCACTGGGGAGGAGAGGGGAGGAGGGCTGGGTCAGAGCCCGCTCCCGCCATGAACACAGTCTGAGTTTACTCCTGCCCTGCCCGGCGCTGATCCCTCCAGGACCACAGGGCACCGGGAGGGGAGGGTCAGAGGCGAGCCACTCACAGGCTTGACGTCCAGGAGGATGGAGGACTTGGCCACCGGGGCAGGCTTCTTGGCCTTCCTCTCGGCGTACTGCCGCAGCCTCTCCTCCCGCAGCTGGGCTGCCTCCTTGTCCCCCTCCTCGTCGCTGCCGAACAGGTCAATGTCGTCGTCCTCGTCGTCCTCTGTCGCGGTGGCCACCTTCCTGGCGGGGGGCTCCACTTGGCGCATGGGAGACACGTGCTGCCACACGGGAGGGGAGACTGGGACCCATGCAGCCAGGACCCCAGGCCTCTAGCCCTCCACTGCTGCCTGGGCCAGCCCACGTGGGGGCCGGGAGCCGGGAGGGCCTCCTGCTCCTCAGTGCCAGGCGTGGGTCCCTGGCGGGGGAAGGGCCCTCACCTGGGTCTGTGGAGCTGTGGCCCGGTGGGCGGGCGAGCTCTTCTCTAGCGCACTCAGCCGGGCCTCCAGCTTGGAGACAGCCTGCTGCAGATCCTGCACCACTGCGGGGGCAAACGGGATGCTGGTCAGGCAGCAGGGGCTGGGGTGGGGCCCCCCCGCCCATCAGGCCCAGGGCCTCACCCCCTCGCAGGCTCTGGTTCTCCACTTCCAGGCTGGCAATCCGGATGACCAGCTCACTGGGGTCTCCACCGGGCCCGCTGGAGGCCCCAGGGCCTGAGCTCTGCAAGGCAGGGGGCGAGGAAGGGCTCATACCCTAGCCTGCTCCTAGGGGTCCCCCCCATTCACAGCCATTCTGAAGCAGAGCCCTAAGCTGGATGAGAAGCCCATCAAGCCCCACGGGGTCCGCCGGCCATGCTCCACCCAGGCAAGGGGAGAGGAAGCCCTGCGAGCCTGAGGCCACAGTGGCATCCAGCCAAGCACAGGACGGGAAGCAGGAGCCCAGGGCGGCCCCAACGTGGAGGCAGCGCAGAGCTGAGCCATGGCTGCCACTGCCTGGTGGGCGGCAGGAAGCAAAGGACTCACAGCTCCAGGGGCAGCCAGACCCAGCGCCTCAGGAAGACCGAGCAACACAGCCTCGAGCCGGAAACAGGAGGGGACAGCAGTGGAGGAGCCCACTGGGGGCAGGAGGAAGGAGCATGCCAGAGCAGGGGGCAGCCACCCCGCAGCAGCCAGGGCCACACACCTGCCTGCCTTTGAAAGCTCTGGGTGGCCCAGGGACCCTGGCCTGGCCACCAGCCTCCTCTGGCTCCTCCCTGACCGGGAGCCCCCGTCATCTGACCCAGGCAGCACTGCCCAGGGAGCTCACCCACAGGACGCCACAGCTCAGGCCCAAGTTACACCCCAGGGGCCTGCATGCAGGCCATTCAGCACCCCCTACGCCCCAATGCAGTGGCTCCAAGGATGGTGCACAGTGCACCTGGCCCTTTCCAGAGGGCTGCTGCCCTCCTCCAGTGTCCAGTCAAGATAAAGACCTGGGGCCCACCCACCAAGCAGCCGTAGGGAAGCCATAGGGGTGGCCTCCTCCCGTGGTCTGCACACCCCCAGGGCACTACCAAGGTGAAGGTCTCCAGAGAGGACAGGCTGACGTATGCCTGGCTCCCTGCCCTGGGACCAGTGGGCAGTGCTAAGCTGACACCGTCTCCTAGACCCACCAGCTCCCACTACACAGAACTCCCAGCAGAGCTGGCCAAGGGGCGCTGCGTGGCTGGGGAAGGAGCACTGACCAGCCCCCAGGACCAGGGTGGGCTCTGCTCACGCCACCGCCCTCCTCAGATCAACCCAAGCGTCCACCCCCAAGCTCCTGCTCTGCTTAGTAAATGGCAGCCCCGCCCACCCACAGCTGACCACCCCTGCCGAGTCTCAGCCGCCACCACCTGACACGTGACCTCCTCTCCAGCCTACTTCCCACGGCTCAGCTCCCAGGTCCATTCCCACTAAGAAGGTCCAACGGCTTCCGTGGCACGGGGATGAAATCCAGGACCAGCTGTTCCCCACGAAGCCCCGCCAGCCCCCGCCAACCTGCACTCAGGCCCCACCCCCTCTCAGCAGGCTTCCCCAAGGCCAGGCCGTCTCTCCCGGTGGATCTGTGCCCGCTAAGCAAATGAACCAGGTCCCGGTGCCTCAAGGCGGGCTGGAGCCTCAAGCCTTTGCCCTCCTGTGCCTGCTGCCTGGGCCCGGGGACCTCCCGACACAGCCCCGGCAACACCACCAAGTGAGGACCAACTGTGGACGGGTCCCGAGGATGCAGGCTCTGGGCGGGCGAGGCCCCACCTGCTGCAAGGCCAAGAGGAAGTGGCAGGGGAGAGACCAGGCTGTTGGGAGGCCGCAGGCAGCCACCTGGTGGCCTCGGGGGCAGTGCCACACCAAGGTTCTGAATCCAGAACCCTCCATCCCGGCCTCCAGCCCTGTGCCTGGCACCACGCGCAGTTCCCAGGAACCTCTGGAATCCCAGTGTCTGCTGAGCCCCACTCTACCCAAATCCAAGCATGGGCCTGGGCCAGCAGCACCCTTCCCGGGTCCGCTGGCAGCTGAATGATGTTCCTCTGAAGTTCATGTGGAAGCCCCTGCTGCCAGGGCCTCAAAGTGGGAGATTATTTGAAAATGGGGTCTTCACAGTGGTAATCAGTCACAATGACGTTATTAGGGTGGTCCTAATCCAATGACCGGTGTCCTCATGTAAAAAAATTTGAACACAGAGAGAAAACACAGGAAGAAAACAGCCATCTACGTGCCAAAGAGGAACCGACCCCACCACACCCCGATCCTGGACTTTGAACCTCCTGATCGTCAAAAGATAAATTTCTGTTGTTTCGGTCACCTGGTCTGTGCTGCTTCATTATTACAGCAGCCTAAGCAGACCAGTCCCCAAGCCCTAACAGCTGCCCAGGTGCGTTCCCTGAAGACCAGGACCCCGAAGCTGACCCCAGCAGCCAGGGCCCTGAGGCCCAGTGGGGGAAGAGTTCTAACAGCCTAAGAATCTCCAGGGCCGCAGCCCCAGAGCTGCTGAGCCCCTGGCTGCAGCCTTCTGAGCACTTGAGCCCAACATGCCTGGCCTGAGCGCAAAGACCTCGCACCACCTAAATCCCGTGGCTGCCTGGTCTGAACTTGCTCAGGCAAGCAGAGGGTGGCAGGTGGGATTTGCGGCTAATGGGCAGAAGGCAAGGCAGCAGCATGTGGGGGCCAAGTATAAAGCAGGGCCTGCTGGGCAGACAGTGGTGGCACCACTTCCTGGGGGACACCCACCCGGGGCCGCCCAGCTGATGGCCAGGAACCAGTATATCCGAGCCAGCTGTGGCAGGCAGAAAGTTCCCAAATACGTCCCCAAACCCTGTAAGAAGATGACCTCATGTGGCAAAAGGGACTCTGCAGATGTGATGAGATTGAGGATCTGGATGTGGGGAGGCCACCCTGGATTATCCAGGTGGGCCCAGTATCATCACAAAGGTCCACATAAGAGAGAAGCAGGAGAAAGAAATGTGACAGAAATAGATGTCAAAGTTCGTGACGCTGCTGGCTAGAAGCCATAGGCCAAGGAATGTGGGCAGCTTTCTCAAAGGTGGAAAAGGCAAGAAAAGGGATTCTCTCCTGGAGTCTCCAGAAGGAACACAGCTCTGCTGACACGTGGCCCTCGAGGCTGGGACACCACTCTGTAACCCAGACAATCCTCTGAGAAGGAAGGTGGGGCAGCAGGGCTGCCACCCCGAGGGACACACACCCCCGCCAGGCTGGGGACAGACTGGACATGACTGTTTCCCTCTCCTGATCTCACGTGGGACCTGGAGCCCGAGCTGCGCTGCAGGGCCCCTCTCTGGGCCTCAAATTCAAGATGGTGGTGACTCTATGACTTGGACTCCGCACACCCTGTGAACCCATCTCTCCGGGGAGGGCCACGCCTAAGAGGGAAGGGAGGAAGCACGGCACGCGCCAGCCCCTCACACGCTCGGAGCAAGGAGCGAGCAGGAAGGAAAAGGCCTCAGGCCTGGTACCACAGGCGCGGCCGTGGCAAGGTGGGGAGTCCTGGGTGAGCGCCAGCAAGCTCGGCAAGGATGTCTTCTCCCGGAACCCAGCCCCGCACGCCGCACCCCGACTTCGCTCCAAAGGGGCAACATCATCAGCGGTACCGGGGGAAACGCCAGGCATGCCGTTCGGCGTGAGGGCGGTACTCACTCCGGCCAGGGACTTCTGGATGTTTTCTCTGGCTCTCGCGATGTCACGGAGGATCACGCTGGCGCCGTTCTCCTGCAGATGGTGCAGAAAAAAACAACTCATTAAAAAAAAAAAAAAAAAAAAATTTTAAAAGCCAGCCTCATGTGGAGAGAGCAGGAAAGCCCTGCACAAAACAAAAGCTCACAGGGCTGAGGACGGAAGAGGATGGAGTCCTGTGGCCCTGACGACAGGGCCTGAGGTGCACGTGGCCTGCAAGGCCAGCCAGGCCACGTGTCGCAGGTCCTGATGGGCACCTAGAGATGCTGGGAGCGCCCTGCCCACATGAGACACAAGAGTAGCTCCAGCTCCTCGGGAGCCAGCCAGCCGCCCTCTGAAGAACCAACCCCAGCACCTGCAGCAGGGCTACCTGGGCCCAACGTGCCATGTCCCCCTGTGCTGGCACAGACACCCCGAGACCCCAAGCGCAGCTGCCCCTACCTGGCGTGAGGAGCCGGCCACGGGCCCGTTCATCTGCTCGTAGAATTTCCTTTCTGCATCATCATATTTGAACTTGTCAAACCAGATCTTCTCGTGCACTAGAAAGTTTGTGGCCATTTTTCTGTTGAGAGGGGAAGAGAGACTAAGACAACCTGGCCGGGAGGAGGGGGCACCTCCTCGCAGACCCCAGGGCTGGCTTGCACAAGTGCCCCTTCCGACAGCCTGGACCCCGAGGGTGCAGGGCAGGCCGTCCTGGTCCTTGGGTGACAAGGGCTCCAGGCCCCAGGGCAGAGCACCAGAGGTTCTCAGCACGGACCACAACGAGCCTGCGAACCCCTCCCCCACTGTCCTCAGGCCAGTCCCCAAGACCAGCGGCTCTCAAAGCATGGCCAGGAACCTCTGGGGGTCCCCAAGGTCCTCCCTTTTCCAATCGCACAACTGTTCAAGGCTGGATTTCCAATCGCACAACTGTTTAAGGCTGGATTTATCACACAATATACACCAACAGACAATGCACAAGCAGGTTTAAGAATCCAGCTGCCTCCTATTAAGCCAGACACAAGATTTGCAAAAATGTAAAACAAGGCCACTTAGTTCACTGAACTTTTTTGTTACAGGAAAGTTATTTCTTGCATAAATATCATTAACGTGTAACAAGCTTGTTATTATTTTTCAACAAATAAGTGCTTCTGCATTTAATTACTAATATAGGAAAAACTAATAGACAAAACAAAAGCTCTTTAACATCACAAGACCAGCAAGTTTGAGAACTGCTGCTCTAGACCAGGGCCTGGCAAACTCCAGCCTGTGAGCCAGATCCCACCACTGTCCGTTTTTGCAAGTCGCTGTATTGGTACGTCTTCAGTCTGCTGCTTTCCCACCGCTCGGCAAGGCGGGGGAGCTGCCACGGACCTGGGCCCAGAGCCCGGAACTCTCACAGGCGACAAAGTCTGCTGACTCAGGACCGCCCTGTCCCTCACCAAGCGCAACAGAAAAGGGCCCAACCTCACCAACTCTCTTTGCTGAGGATCCCAGGCCATCACTGGACCTCGCCAAGTGTCCCCCCGGGACAAGGGAGGTTGAGCCCCGTGACTCTCCTCCACCCCACCTCGAAGAGGCATCACTGAACAGTTTCAGTTCCATGCCACCCCACGCACACGTACTGCCTGATGGGGAACGCCCCCCCAGCAGTGGGCCCCACACCCTGCCCCTCGCACCGAGGCCAGGATCCCGTCAAACCAGCACATCCAACCCCACCGAGGAGCCGAGGGGCTCCAGCCGGGAGTCTGGGGTCCAGGGAGGTCCCTCCACGTCCCCTCTGGCCCCACCTGCGGCCCAGGGTCTCTCCCCACTGGGGGGCCCCCAGTCTGCCCTGAGTCCGTCTCTGCCCGCCTGCCTGAGCCCAGTGGGCTAAGGGATCCCTTCCATGGCCAGGCTCTGGCCTCCAGAGACCAGCTGGCACTGCATAAAACCACTCTGGGGGCCAGACCCCTGGGTCCACAGGCTGAAGGCAAGTTGGCCTCATCCAGTGGGTGTCTTCCAGACTCAGGCCGCTGGACCGGCCACGTGCTAGAGCACCTGAGACACCCACCTCACCTCAGGTGGTTCTGGACAAGGAGACGGCGGAGACAGCGGGACGGGTAGGCAAGCGGCCCAGTGGGGCTTGGGGGCCGGGAGCCTTCATCGCTCCCCTGTCCCATGACAGTCAGGGGAGACTCTGGAAGTTGCCTGGCCAAAGGGGAAACCCTGTGCAAGACAGATTCAGGCCCACGTGGATCCCTTCCCTCCCCCAACTTGGTGGGGGTGACCCCAAAGGCTGCAATGCCCCAGGGGCAGATAGCTATCCCTGCCCGACCCACTCCAGCATCCAACTCAGCCGGTCCAGGAGTCTTGGGAGGAGCCCCGCCTGGGTGGGGGCAGGGAGGGGAGCACGCCGGCCACCCAGCCCGGCCCAGGGAAGCCCAGGCACCCGCCCGGCACGTTTTCCCTACTTGGGTCTCAGGCTGGACATGGAAGGGCCAGACCGGGCGCTGGGTCGGTGAACCAGGGACGGAGCTTCGAGGCGCCAGGCCATGCGCAGGGCCTCGGCGGCGTGGTGGCGGCACTCTGCGCTGTCGTAGGCCGGCTTGCTGAGCCAGGGGGCCTCAGCGTCCTTGTGCAGGAAGTACCGGTAGGGCAGGGCAGAGGGGGCCTCCCCGTCCACCCGCCGCGGCCCGAGCCGCCGGCTTCCCATGGCGCTGCGGCCCCGCCGGTCTCTGCGGCCGTGCCGGGCGCCCTCAGCCTGACCGGCTCGCTCCTGCAGGCGCACCTTCCCGGGGGGGTGGCCGTCAAACAGGGCCTCGTAGAAGCCCCTCTCGGCCGCGTCGTAGCGGGGCTTCTCCAGCCACACCTCCCGCACCAGCGCCTGCAGGCTGCCCAGCGGGGGCTGGCCGTTGGCTGGCGGGCTGGGCTGGCGGATGAGGCGCAGGTCGGGGGCGGCCGCCCACTGGCCCGTGTCGGGAGCCCCCTGCCCGCCACTTCCCTCCACGGCCAGCAGCAAGGCCTGAGACCACTCCACGAACGCCCGCTCAGCCTGGTCAAAGGAAGACTTGTTAACCCAGACGCCCCAGGTCACGTGGTGGCAGGCCATCTGGCTTCCGTGGGCGCAGAGGGCCCCAGGGGCCAGGGCGGGGGGCTGGGCTGCCTGGGCGGCCGCATCTGCCAGCCTCTGGTGGTATGAGCTCTCCGCCTGGTCGAAAAGCGGCTTGTCCAGCCAGACGTGGTCGGCTGAGAGGCCCACGAGGGCCAGGTCCGCCTGGCTGAGCCAGCCCTTCGGGGAGCGCTTCCTCGGCTTCTGCAACGGCTTCTTCCCGTTGTGGCTCTTCCCGGGCTCGCTGCTGCCGCTGCCGCTGCCGCTGCCGTTGCCGTTGCCGTTGCCGTTGCCGTTGGGGGCGTCCGCCTCCTCGGCCTCCTCCTCCCGGCCCGGCCCGTTCACTGCCAGTGCCTCGGCCGGGGGCTGCTGGGCGGCGGCTCTCATGGCCTCGTGCTCATAGAAGCGCCGTTCGGCTTCCCCATACTTCTGCTTGTCTTCCCAGACCGTCTCCAGGGCACAGGAGGCCTTCCTGCTCCTCATCTTCCACGCAGCATTAAAAAGCAAGCACAAAGGGCAGTTGCAACACCGCAGGCCGTGGGCAGACGGCGCCCCCGCCCCTCCCTGCTCGCCGCCCGGATGGGGTGCCCCGGGGCAGCATGCACGGGGAGCTGGGGAAGCAGTAAACACACACGAGCACAAAGCGCGTGGTGTGTTTGCGTGTGTGTATCCTAACTGCAAAACTTGTCTTTTCTCATCCAACATGCACCCAGGCTCTCCAAGGGGGCCCAGAGAACACTTTCCAAACTTCTCTGGCTACAGAAACCTCTTCGGTGAACCCCGAGAACAGCTGCCAAATAAACACAAGACGCACTCAGCTAATTCAACTTTTACGTCAACAGCAAATGAGTTTTAGGATAAGTGTGTCCCGTGAAACATTAGAGACTCACTTACTCTGAAAAGTTAGTCGCTGTTCATCTGAAACTTTAACTGGACGTCATGTGTTTTTGCTAAACCTGGCCACCTCCCTGAGGCACTGGGGCTTCTGTTTTATAGAAATGCACTTGGTGGTCTCAGAGGATGGCCCCGCTCCTGGCGCACACTGCCTAATCTGAGTCCCCCACCTGCACGGCCACACCGCCATCCTGAGCAGTGCATGTTCCAAGGGAAGCTGGAGGGTCTTAGCCAAGGGGCACCTGGGAGCAGAGGGTGGAGTGCCCACCCCTGCGAGGCCACATCAGGGGAGACGCCAAGGAGTGAGTGTCTAAAAGGGAAGGAACCCAGTGGCTCTGGCAGTTAAGAATCAGGTTCCCTGGTCAGCGGCCGATGCCTCCTGACCAGGAGACAATCAACTCACACCCGTGGGTGCACCTAAACTAAAGGGACCATGTGGGAACCTCCGAGTCCTGTCCTAGGACGCGGGATCCTCCCCGCATTCCAGCGCCTTTTGGTGTAAGGGGCTCCGCACACCTGCCACTGTGGCTACTGGATAAGCCTCTGTCCAGAAGCCTGAGCTCAGAGTAGCCCTCGTCCCCTGCTGCCCCGGTGCAAGACTGAGGGCTGCTGGGCCACAGGGCGTGCGCGAACAGCCACGAGGCGATGGCCTCGGCCCTGCCGCTGGCACAGGGCCCCCCATTCTGTTCCCGGGCACGGTGCTCTGTAAAGGCTAGCCCCCTTGCTGGGCAGCCCAGAATTCTACAGCGGCCCCTATTCAGCAGAACCAAGGGGCCTGGGCCACCGCAGCCTCCGGCTAGAAGCAGCTCAAGCCCAGAAAGCCCTGGAGGCCAGTCTGCTCTTAGGGTGCACCTAGGGGTCCCCGAGCTCACACCTGGCTGGCCTGTTCTAGAGAATGGCCTTAAGTAGCACAGGGACTCCTCCCCTCAGACCCTGCTCTGGACCCTGCGCCCACCCAGAAGCAGAAGCACCAGGCCGACTGGCCCGGGGCTGAGCAGCTTGCCCTCAGGACGGCCCCAGCGTCTGCTGCTGCTGCGAGGTCACCTGGTGCAGCCTAAGCGAGGGCAGACCCGCTGGGCCCTCACCCCAGGAGAGGAGGCCCCCAGAGGGGGCAGACTTTCACCCCGGGACAGCAAGCCCTTCCTGCCACTCACCGCAGGGTCTACAGCGCTTCCCTCACAGCCCCCCGACCAAAACCAAAACCCAGTTCCAATCACCCCGGGATGTGTGGGCCAAGTCCTGACCGACCTGGGACTTCAGGGAGACTCCCCTTTGTGCTCTGAGGGGCTCGCCGGGCTCTCTCACGGCACCCGACGCAGGGGCGGAGGCCCAGGCTCGGAGAGGTCCCTGACCGCCCCCTCGAGCCTCCCTCCCCGGGCCAGCAACACTTACCAAGGCCAGGCTGACTGCAGAGGCAGTGCTGGGGGGCGGGAGCCCATGCCCAGGAGGTGGGGCATTGTGACATCACCCACTGTCCCCGAAGGCTGCAGGCCTACCAGGCTGGGCTTGTCTGCCCTCTGACCTCTCCGGCGGACCCTCACGACAGCAGCGCAGCGCGGGTCAGGGCTGGTCTGGCCCCTTCAGCCCTGCCCACCAGGCTGACCCCCCAGTGCGGAAGCCCTGCGTGAACCTGGCGGCCTAAACGCTGTCCTCGGCTCCTGACATCAGACCAGGCTCTGCTCAGAGCTCTAAGGGCCACAGTTCGGGGGAGGGGAGGCCCCTTCTCAAGATGCCCGTGAGCAAGGGACAGGGCCTGAGACCAGGGGCTGGCCAGGGCGGCGGCACCCTGCCCTGCCCACAGGTGTGGAAGGTGCACGCCAGTCCTGACCTGCTCATGGGGTGCCCACCCTATTGCCCGGGCAGGAACTGGCTCAGCCCAGGAAGGCACTGAGGCCACACCCAACAGGTCCAGACAAGGAAACCGAGGCCGGCAGCCTGGCCCCAGAGGTGTCAGGACTCGCCGGGCATGGTGAGGGCTGGGCTGGGGGTCCCCTGGCTCGGGTGAAGGGGACACAGGAGCCTGGGACGGGCAAGTACTTACTTTCGCTTTGATCTCCTAGGACAGCATGAAGAGAAAGCAGCAAAGTTAGAGGCAGTCAGACAGGGTGGCCCGAGCAGGCTGGGGGGCCTTCTCAGAAGCTGCTCGGTGAGGCGGCGTGGAGGCAAGTTCGGTGGGGAACAAAGGCGAGCACTGGAGCAAAGACCCACCACCCAAATCCCAGGGGGCAGCCGAGTCCGCGCTCAGGGCGGCGCTGCTCCTTCATCACTCGAAATGGGCAGATCCTGGGGTTCCTGTTAGCCGGAGCCAGGCAGCCCCGGGAGGCCCCATCTGAGCTCCTCACTGAGCTGAGCCAACCTGGGGAGGTGAGCCAGCACCTCGAGCGCCCCACTCTCCACGTGGATCCGTGCTGTGGTGGGCTCCCCCCGCCCCTGCACTGCCACTGGGTCCAGACCGCTGGACCAGGCGTAAGACGACAAGGACCTAGCTGAAGGTCTTGGCGGCCACCCAGCCCCAGTGCCCACGCCGGACAGGGCCTCTCCCTCAGCAGGGCCACTATGGGGGCGAGAGGCCACGTGGGCAGGGTACGCTGTCCCCGCAGGCCGGCACCGAAGGGTGCACAAGAGGACAGACGGGGTGCCCAGCCCTGAATCCACAAGAGGTGGCAACCAGGAGCTGAGGACCCAGTCAGCCCTGCCACCTAGGCCCCTGGCCTCCCCTGTCTACCCCACACCGCGGCCAGCGCGCCAGCATCAAGTCACCCCCCGGACAGGGTGCACGAGGTGTCCTGCGGGGCAAACAGAGAGGCTAGCAGGTAGGAGACAGGCGTGCACGGAGGTTCCGCGCAGGCTCTCCACAGACACCCACCGGAGGGGCTTCTTAGCAGGTGAGGTTCCCGGAGGGGGCGTGTGGCAAGGCTCTGGCGGGAGGAGGGCTCCCCAGAGACACCGCACAGGAGCGCTGTCACCTGGGGAGGCGACCACAGACAGCTGAGGGCCGCCTGGTAAAGCCAGTGCCAGGATGGGGCCAAGAGCACCCACAGGGCTGCTGGAGGACGAGGCCCCCAGGACAGCCGGCACAGCACCCGACGTCAGAGGCAGGGGCCCACCTGTTTCCTTGCGTTCCGCCATCCCTGAACGCGGCCCTGAACGCTCCCGTGCTCCTCGGGGCCCATCTCTCCCAATAGAAGAACCACTCTGAGTCTGAACGCTTTCCCGCGAGGACGCCACCAGGGAAGCACAGAGCTCTCGGCTAGGGCCCGGGCGTCCTACAGGAGCAGTCGGGTCTCCCTCTCCCGCGCCTTCTCTCCCCGGTAACAGTGGAGCACGGGGCGCAGAGCTCACCAGAGCTAGGACCCAGCGGAAGCGGTCCCACCCTGTACTCCGCACCTGCAGGGCCAAGAGCGAGCTGCCTGCCACTAAGGACCAGAGCTGCCTGCCACTAAGGACCAGCCCTGGTGCGTAAAGCATGTCAAGACCGCTCCCGTAAGAGGGGGCACTGAGGTGTGGGAGGCCCCGGAGGGATCACGGCCCACCCAGCCACCAGGACCTGGGGTGAAGGCAGCGAGCAGCTCTTCCTCTGCAGCTCCCCCAGCCCTGCGCCCTGTGAATCAGCATTCCTGGCTGTGCTGAGGGACTTTGGGGGCTGCGGAGTCCTTCTCAGCCTCTGCCCAGCTGGGAGGGCAGTTCTTGCAGTGCCAGTACAGGGAATCTGGCAGCAGTCCCCGACCAGGATACTCCTGGGTGGAGGGTCCTGAAGGTGAGGACATGGCCTGGCAGAGCCGTGCCCACCAATCTGCCGAGAGGTCCCCGTGAGGCTGCGTGAATGGGGAAGGTTTCTGGGAGGGGTGAGGGTTGCCCCCTCCCCCGGCTCCGTCCTCCACACCTCGTTCTCATCCTCCAGACAGTCTCAGGTAACCAGGTGCCCACATGACCCCATCGCAGTCACACACACGCAGGGGCTCCCAGGTCATCCACCCAGGGGTCAAAGCTCTCTGCCCCCCTTCCACAGGAAGTGGGAATCGGTGTGAGGGGTGGGGAGATGGGGCCCCTGGCTGGCGTGGCCTGGACCAGTGCTGCACAACAGAGCTTCCATGCGTGCAGTGTCCAAGAGGATGGGGCGAGCACTCAACGTACTTCAGCTGATGAGAACAAGCCGAGTAGTGGGGCAACTGCATGAGAGTGATGCCCTCTGCTTTTCTTTAGAGGCGAACTCCACAGCCCCAAATTCCTACTCAGAAGCTTTCCCACTTCTGACTCCTGGACAGTCCAGCCCCACTCAGAAATGCCAACCTGTCCTGCTGGCAGGGACGGGGGCCGCTGCACCCCAAGACTCAGGCCTCACGCTGCGGCTGCCCAAGTCACCCCACCTGAGGCCCAGCCAGCGGCATGACATCTGTGCTACAATATCACGGCCGTTGGTTCTATTTCTATCCCAGTTTGTGGTGCCCTGGCCTATCTACCCTGACCGCCAGGTGCCTGTGCCCCATTCCCTAGGGCGGCTCCAGCACTGCACGCGCCTCCTCAACCATTCTGAGTACACTTGACACCTCACACAGCTGGGAGACGGGAGTGGGGTAAACTGAGGCTCCGGGTCGGTGAGGTGAGAATCTGGGACTCCGTGTCTCATTCTGATGCCTGTACTTCACACAAATGTCACACTGCCCCCACTTCGAATTCACACGTGCCATCTTAAAACAGGGACATAGGGCTTCCCTGGTGGCGCAGTGGTTGAGAATCTGCCTGCCAATGCGGGGGACACGGGTTCGAGCCCTGGTCTGGGAAGATCCCACATGCCGCGGAGCAACTAGGCTCGTGAGCCACAATTACCGAGCCTGCGCGTCTGGATCCTGTGCTCCGCAACAAGAGAGGCCGCGATAGTGAGAGGCCCGCGCACCGCGATGAAGAGTGGCCCCCGCTTGCCGCAACTAGAGAAAGCCCTCGCACAGAAACGAAGACCCAACACAGCCATAAATAAATAAATATATATAAATAAATAAACCCAAAGTTTAAAAAAATAAAAAAATAGATTACCACTCAAGGTTTGAGCTTTTAAAAAAAAAAAAAAAGGGACACAGGGCCAGGGCTCATGCCAGCATTTCCTGCCTGCCCTGGAAAAGCTGATACCAGAGCACGACGCATTGGAGACGTTCTTTGTGTCCGCCTATTTAGGATCACCTTCAAGAAACCTTCATTCACAAAAACACCGGTCAAGCATGTTTGCCCCCCAGGCTCCTCTAAGGGAAGGCACAGCAGCCGCGCTCCAAGGTGAGGAGATGGAGAGCTGCAGGGCACCCCGGCACTGGCACGGGGCCCAGGCCTGACTGCCCCGCAGAGGTGGCACAGAGCACCAGCTCCTTGGAGTCTGTGCGCCAAGCTTTCTCAGGGAACACCTACGCTGGAGCTGGGCACGGGGGTGGGGCTCAACCCACTTATGGTTGAGGGCTCCCTAGGAGCTAGGGGTGTCAGAGCTGCTTCTGAGGCAAGACCGGGTCCTTCCCCGACCTAGGCCAGGCCTACTCCCTCACTAGTTACTTGTCAGGGTTAATCTGCTCTCGTGACAAGCAGGGACCACCCCAAAGTTCAGCCACACAAACAGCTCTCTTGCTCCAGGGTGGCCCTTCACCCTGCAAACCCTGTCGTGCTGGTCCCCGCCCCATTCCACCCCCTTGGCTCCAGGACAAGCCTTTCCCTTCTTCGTTCCACTGAAAGTGCCCACTTTTCAGGAAGGCATCCTCCTCCCCTTCAGAGACTGGCTTCGACATCGCCTCCTGCCCGGATCACCTTATCCAAATCCAGACTCTCCATCCCTCTCAGGGAACGCTGTATTTGAGTCACCCAGCAATCACACCGTTATTCTTCTCCAAGTTCATGAGCTCTCCAGGTTCCACGAAAACTGGGCCCGTGCCTGCCCCCAAGCCCAGAGCCGACGTGAGGTACGTGCTCCACAAACGTCGACAAAAAAAGGGGGGACAAAAAAAAAAAAAAAAGGGGGGGGACTACAGGCCCGGGTCACAGGTGGGCAGACATCCTTGTCACCCACCGGGGCGGGGGCCAGCGCGGCCCCGACATTCCCGCAGCCGCCCTCCCGCCGGGGCAGCCGCAGGGGTCCGGCCGGCACATGGCCCGCGGGCTCCGCCCCTCTGCGCGGCCGCGAGCCCGCACCCGGCCCCGCGCCCCGGAGCCGGCCTGCCGGCGGTTCTCCAACCAAATACCCGTCGGCGCAGCGCGGGCCGTCCCTCCCCCGGGCCCCGGGGCCTGGCGGCGCAACCCGCGGTACTCACACGCCAGCCAAGGACGCGGCGACCAACGAGGAGGGCTCAGCGGCGCGCGACGGCAAAAAGAAGGGAGGGCCGCGTTGGCCGCGCACGGGAAATGAAGCAGCGGGCTCTACCACGCGCCGGGACGCGGGGGACGCGGCCCGCGCGCACGGCCCGCTGCGCCGCCTGGGCCCTCCGCGCGACGCTCCCCGCGGGTGCGAGGACAGAAGACAGTGGGAGACCCCCGCGGGGCTCGCCCTTTCCCGGAGGAGCTGGAGCAACCCGCCGGGCACAGCGCCGCCAGCTCCCGCCCCCCTCCGCTGCAGCTCCGGTGGACTCGGCGGGCCCGGGCGGGGCAGACCGGCCGGCACGTGCGGGGTGACGTGCGGCGCGGGGTGGGGCCGCGCGGGGCCAGCGCGCCTGCGCGCGCCGAGCGGGCGAGACAAAGGGGAGGGCCCGGCCGGTCCCGCCCCCAGCGCCCGCCCAGCGCGGCCGGCCGGGCGGGCGTATGGCCCCGGTTCCCGCGCCCCCGCTGCCGCTGCCGCCGCAGCCGCAGCAGCAACCATGTACCCCGCGGGACTCCCGGCCGGCCCGGCCCCGCGCCGCGGCCGCCGCCCCCCGCCCGGGCGCCCCGCGCAGTCGCCGCGGCCCCCCGCGCCCGCCCCGGTCCCCGCCGCGCGGCCGCCGCCCCCAGCGCCCGGGCCGCGGCCCCGCGTGGCTGTGAAGATGGCCTTCCGCAAGGCCTACTCCATCAAGGACAAGCTGCAGGCCATCGAGCGCGTCAAGGGCGGCGAGCGGCAGGCCAGCGTGTGCCGCGACTTCGGCGTGCCCGGCGGCACGCTGCGCGGCTGGCTCAAGGACGAGCCCAAGCTGCGCTGGTTCCTGGAGCAGCTGGGCGGCGAGGTGGGCACGCAGCGCAAGAAGATGCGGCTAGCCAACGAGGAGGAGATCGACCGCGCCGTCTACTCGTGGTTCCTGGCGCTGCGCCAGCATGGCGTGCCGCTGTCGGGGCCGCTCATCCAAGCGCAGGCCGAGGCCTTCGCGCGCCAGATCTACGGGCCCGAGTGCACCTTCAAGGCCAGCCACGGCTGGTTCTGGCGCTGGCAGAAGCGCCACGGCATCTCCAGCCAGCGCATCTACGGCGAGGCCGAGCCCCCGGCCGCCGGCCCCGCGCCCGGCCCGCCGGTCAAGCAGGAGCCCGCGCAGCTCACCCGCGCCGGCCCCCTGCCCGACCGCGCCCTGAATTCCCCTGCCCCGGCCGAGGGCGGCTACGGCGACGAGCAGATCTACAACGCCAACGTCACCGGCCTCTACTGGAAGCTGCTTCCGGAGCAGGCCGCGCCCCTGGGCGCGGGGGGCTGCGGCCGTCGCTGGCGGGGCGACCGGGTGACGGTGCTGCTGGCCGCCAACCTGACCGGCAGCCACAAACTGAAGCCGCTGGTCATCGGGCAGTTGCCGGACCCACCCAGCCTGCGCCACCACAACCAGGACAAGTTCCCCGCCTCCTACCGCTACAGCCCCGACGCCTGGCTCAGCCGCCCCCTGCTGCGCGGCTGGTTCTTCGAGGAGTTCGTGCCGGGCGTCAGGCGCTATCTGCGCCGCAGCTGCCTGCAGCAGAAGGCTGTGCTGCTGGTCGCCCACCCGCCCTGCCCCAGCCCTGCGGCCAGGATGCCCACCTTGGAGGAGAGCGAGGAGACCCCCAGGAGGTGCCGGCCTGAGCCCCTGGGCCCTCCGGAGGAGCTGCAGACCCCCGACGGGGCGGTGCGGGTGCTGTTCCTGTCCAAGGGCAGCAGCCGGGCGCACATCCCGGCCCCACTGGAGCAGGGGGTGGTGGCCGCCTTCAAGCAGCTGTACAAGCGGGAGCTGCTGCGGCTGGCCGTGTCCTGCGCCGGGGGGTCCCCGCTGGACTTCATGCGCAGCTTCATGCTCAAGGACATGCTCTACCTGGCCGGCCTCTCCTGGGACCTGGTGCAGGCAGGCAGCATCGAGCGCTGCTGGCTGCTGGGCTTGCGGGCTGCCTTTGAGCCCCGGCCGGCGGAGGAGTGCGCTGGGCAGCCAGCTGGCCAGGCCGAGGAGGCCGCGGAGCGCAGCAGGGTGCTTAGCGACCTCACGCACCTGGCAGCCCTGGCCTACAAGCGGCTGGCGCCCGAGGAGGTGGCCGAGTGGCTGCACCTGGACGATGACGGGGGGCTGCCCGACGGCTGCAGAGAGGACCCAGGCCCCAGCCGGCCTCCCGTGCTGGTCCCTGGGGCCCCTCCGCCCCCAGCCAGCCTGCCCTCTGTCGCGGCGGGAGGAGAGGAGGAGGAGGAGGCCGCCGCGCCCTCCGCTGGGGAGGCCGTGCGGGGTCTGGAGACAGCTCTGCGATGGCTGGAGAGCCGGGACCCCCGGGAGGTAGGGCCGCTGAAGCTGGTGCAGCTTCGCTCACTGATCAGCATGGCCCGGAGGCTGGGGGGCATCGGGCCCTCTCCTGCAGTCCCGGATGATGGGGTGTGACCAGGCCAGCCCGCGCAGCCCCCAGTGGCCTTTCTCCTGCGGCTCTTGGAGGGGCTACACACAGCCTCCCCACCTCTCCTCCCCTCCCCTGGGGTGGCCTTCCCGCCCCCGGCTCGGGGTTGCAGGGATCCCAGCCCAGCCTGGCTCAGAGGAGCTCTGTTGGTGAAGGGCCGTCCCCTCCACTGGTGCCCGCGTTTCATGTGGGGACAGAACAGAGGCCGCGGGCGCCTGCTCCCCCTCGCTGGGCAGGCGCGCACGTGGGGTCTGCGGTCTTAGCCAGGTGCCCTCCCGTGCAGGCCTGGTACGCACACCACAGCACTTATCAGAGAGCAGGTGGCTGTACTCCCACCCTGGCCCCTGTGGGGTTGAGGCCTCCAGCCATGTTCCTGTCCGCACCGCCCAGCACTTGTACCGGACAAGGGCCCGGCGCTCCCATCCCTTCCGACCACAGCCACGCGGTCGGTCGTCTCAATGGGAAGCACACCACTCGTTTTGGTTTTAGCGCATTAAGTCTGTTTTTGACGGGTACTCTTCAGGGACCCGGGGTGGAGGGCTCCGTGGGCTGGGAAGGGAGGATGGTGCCCGGCACTCGGGGCCTCCCAAGGTTCTGGATGCAGCGAGGGCTGTAGGTTTCTGTTCCACTCGGATTTAACTTTCCTTAAGAAAACGTTCTGAACAGCTCTCTTGTTCCGTGGCGTTGGCGAGCACTAGACCTGGGCCCTGGTGACCAGCGGCCGGGCCAGCGCCCTGTGCCCCCACCAGCCACAGCCCACTTTGTCCAGCCCCAGGGCCCAGAGCCATCCCGTTTCCCTGGAGCAGCCCTGTGGCACTGACGGCCATGCCAGGACAACCCTCAGTGCCTTAGCTCCCCTCCAAGGCTCCCCTGCCCTGCCTGCCCTCAGGCTTCTCCCCGGCTCCTGGCACTTCCCATGGCCCCATCAATTAGGCTCCTAGATGGCACAGTTTGTAAGGAGAAAGCAAGGGCTCTGTAACCGTCCAGCTCTAGATTCAGGATCCTGCTGGTGGCCTGAGGCCGAGGGATACCCACCCAGGCCTCCCAGGGGCTGCCCTGCAGAGATACCCAGAGCCCTTGTGAGGGGCAGTGGGGCTGGATTTGAGGTGCTGCCTGCCTCAGCGCTCTGCCCTCATCCTCACCTGCCCCATCCTCCTGGTGGTCTGAGACTGCAGAGGCCACAGACAGGTGCTGTGTTTGCAGGAGGGGAGGGCTGTGCACGGCGGTAGGACGGCTGGGCGCCCCCAGAGCAAGGACACAAACTGTTCCTTGGAACCACCCCCAGTCAAAAAAAAGAACAAAAAACCCCCCCAAACCACGTGTGTATGTGTATGTCAAATCTGAAAGCTGAGGGACAGTATGTAGGATTTGGGAACAAGAGAAGGGAGTCTTGGCTAGCCGGGCCCGGGCAGCAGCCTCCAGCCGCACCTGCTGGGGCCCACCTGGCACCTCCACTTCCATCTGTGTCAAGCCTGCACACCTGCAGGAGCCTCTGGCGGTCTACGCTGGCCCTGGGTCTAACCAAGCAGCTGCACGGGGCTTCAGGATGGCTTGCACGTTACACCACCTGCCTCTCCAGCTGGTGGTGACCCAGGGACCCAGGCCGGGAGCTCCTGGTCACGATGGCCAGCCTGCTGGTCCTCTGCCCTGCCCGGCCTGCCTACAGTGGCCTGTGGAGAGACAGACCTCAGAGCCCAGGTGGGCACCAGGCGAGGGTGGCCTCTGGTAGCATCGTCAGCGCTGCCCCTCTTGCCAAGTTTCCTGTCTCAGCCTTTAATCCTCTCGTACCCAGGAGCCTGGGCAGGGAGACTGCAGTTGGTATTGGGAACCGCCTATCAGGACAGGACCTCCCACCTCCTCTCCTCATGTGGCGCCAGCCTCGTCCCTTCTGGGGAACCAAGGCTGCACCCCAGGAGGCGGCTCTGGCTGGTCCCCACGGCCCTGGATGGGCAGCGCGGGAACGAGGCACAGCGCAGGCTGGCCTGGGGCCTTGAAGAGTCAGGGGGCCCGTCGAGGGTCTGGGAGCCGCTTCACTTTGCTGGGCTGGGGACTACCTCACCCAAGGGCCTCCGAAGGTGTCCTCTCTAGAATGGGGGCACCGGTGCCACCGGGCCCTGCACATGAAGAGGGCGGCTCTGGCCCCAAATGCAGCCCCAGCAATGATCCTTGTGACCCTGGGCCCCATCGCAGCTCTGGCACAAGGTCACCCACCTCCCTGGGCTCACCTCAGTGTGAACCACAGGGCAGAGGCTTCCTGTGGGAGACGCCAGTATGTCTCTGCAGGAGAATGGGTGAAGTGGCCTCACTGCCGTTACCTGCTGGGCCCGGGGCTACCTGCTGGGCCCGGGGCGTCTAAACAGCTCCCTGGTTTGTGCTAAGGAGAGTAAGGCTGTTGATGGCACCGAGGGAGGGGGTCTTAGTTGCTGCTTGAATTCCTTCAACAGCCCCGCCTGCAGAGTGCTGGGCACCGTGCTGGGGACTGGGTTTCTTGCCCTCAAGGATTACACGTCTCTTCTGAGGGTGTGAGACCCCGGTGGCCTGGGAGGTGCTCAGGGACACAGCCGCCATGCTCTCCCCATCCTGTTCACAGCCCTCTGACAAATCCTCAAGGCGGTGAAGGTCACTGATTCCAAAAAGCAGCCCCCGGTCAGTCACTGTCAGGGCTGGCCCCGTGGGCTTGGTGGTAGGCACAGCAGGAAAGCACTGCAGGTGGAAAGGTGAGCTTGAGGCTTCTGCTGAAACCAGCCCACCTGGGGGGTTGGGAGGGCAAGACCAGGCTGCAGCATCAGAGGGAAACTGTATGAGGCCAGACTTGCCCGAGGGGCCTCACGCTTGGGAATGAGCCCCCAGGTGACAGCGGGACCGAAGATGGAGCACTGGAGTGCGGGGCGAGAGGAAGGGGGCGCCCTCCAGCGGGGGCGCGGGCCTCCTGGGACCCCCAGCCTGCTGGCCCAAGAGCGGGTCAGGATCACCAGGGGAGCCCCGGGGGCAAGGGTGCTGAAGTGGGCTGTGGGTGCTTGCCCTGTCGAGGGGCCCTTTCACAGCCAACCTCACTGACAGCAGAGGTCACCGGCCAGATGGGCCCAGCGTGCTTTATAATAAAGTCTGGATGTGCCAATGTCACATGATCCCTGTTCTACTCTTATTTTTGTAACTCTGTCTAGTGCTTGGATCCAGAACACCTGATTTGAAAAACTGGGGAGGGTACAGAAAAGGGACATAGATGGAAAAAGCTCACATCCACCAGCTTCTGAGAAAAGTAATTTCAGCCTCGCAGCATAAGGTGAAGAGACTTGGCCGGCCAGCGAATGGGCTGCAACCCTGCCCCCAGCCCCAAGCTGCCGTTCTTGGGTCAGGCCCTCTTCACCTGGCATTTCCTGTCACGGGCCATCACCAGCTGGGCTCACCGGCCACCTCTCATTCAGGAGGTGACCGCCTAAGGGCAGGGCTGGGCAGAGTTGCATCTTCTGCTCCCCAAGCCGAGCCCAGCCTGGTCCTCAGGGATTCTGTTGGAAGACACATGGCGGGGACCCATGGACGTACAGCTGAGGGTGAGGCTGGAGTGCTGGGTGGGGGGAGGGGGAGCCCACCCTTGCAGAGCTCTCGGGTGATAGGAAACCCTGTCCCCAGACCACCTGCACCCACAGCTCCGAGTCTGAGCCCAGTATCCTGGGCCTTGGCTGAGACGTGCTTCCAGGCACTTGGAATTTGGTTTTACCAGCCTCCAATTAAATATTGGTTGCTCCATGCTATAGGACAACGTCTTTATTCCCGATTCAAAAGTGAAAAAAAAGGTGCCGAAAGGGACTCGGGCTGAGCCTTCTAGCAGGTGGAAGGGCCAGGGTCAGATGAGCAGTTGCTGGCTGAGGGCCAGCCGCCGATGAAGGCTGGAGTGGTGGGGGTCTCAGGGCTGTGCGGGCAGTGAGGGGCAGGCTGCCGCGTAAGCCCTGTTTACAGATGGGGGATCACTTTGCCGCAAGCCTCACAGCTGGTGGGTGGAAAGAAGGGGCTCCAGCACTGGGGCCCGTGTGGGGTGGGGAGGCCCCTGTGAGCCTTGGGCTGCAGGTAGCCTGTCCCACACCCGGAGGCCCCTCGTCCTTGCTTAGGGCCCCCAAGTTGCTGGCTTTCCTGGCCTGTTGGTCCTTTCGCGGACATGCTAAGAACCAAATCCTGCAGTCAGAGGCCAGGCCATGGGACCCTCCAGGACTCCTGACCCAGGGAAGGGTCATCAGGACCAGCTCCACCTGCCACTTGCCACGAGCTCAGGGTCTGGAGAGGGGTCCACACCCCGCTGTGTTCCCCACTGCCCAGGACCTGTCCTCCACCCATCCTCCCAGACCTCAAGCAGCTCCTCCACTGGCCTGCAGGCTGGAGAGAACCCGAGTCCTCGGGAAGGGGCTGGGGGGTGGTCATGGCCTGCACCCAGTGCCTGCGCCCTACTTCCTGCTGAGTTCCCGGGCCCGGCACGTGGCAGCCTCCACGGAGCTCATGGCCGCTGCCCGTAGCCCGCCCTGCTCCAGCGCGTGGAGCCCATAGATAGTGGTGCCGCCCGGCGTGCACACGTCAGTCCGCAGCTGAGCCGGGTGCTGCCCCTTCTGCAGAAGCATCTTGGCCGTGCCCTGGGGAGAGTGGCATTGGGGTGACTCGGGGGAGCCCAGCAGCCCCTCTCAGCTCAGCCCCACCCGCACCCCCGCCGCCCCATCTCAGCCCAGGCTGCTCAGGCCTGCTGTCTCCCTTCCCACAGCTCCCAGGAGGCGTGCTGCCCCCTCCCCTTCCACACACTCCCCCAGGACCGGGCAGCAGGGTCTCACCAGCAGGGTCTGGGCGGCAATGCGGTGCGCCAGGCCACTGGGCATGCCCATCTTGATGGCTCCTTCGGCCAAGGCCTCCGAGAAGGCGCACACCTGTAGCAGCGGGGGGCGGGGACAAAGCCAGCACTCCCCTGGACACAGAACCCAGCCTGCAAAAGGCTGGGGACCCTCAGGAACAAGGTCCGGCACACCAGCCACCAGAGCCGAGGCCGGAGCTGAGGGGTCTGCCAAGGGGCTGGCCTCAAAGGCCCGGGAAGGCAGGGATATGGGGTGGGCGGCGCACACGGGGAGCTGGGGACCCAGCCGGGGAGCCGTGGGGTCAGGGGCTGTCAGGAGGGCTCCACAAGGCCCCACTTGGCCGAGGGAGGGCCGGCCTGTGAGGACAGGGGTTGGGGTGCAGGGACCAGACCACACTCACAAAGGCCACACCGCTGCCACTGAGGCCAGTGTGGACGTCCACCTGGGCCTCGGGCACCTCCTCGCACTGCCCGCAGGCCTCCAGCAGGGTCCGCAGGAGCCTGGCCTCGCTGCTCCCGACATGGCGGCCCCGCGCCATCACCATGGCACCCTCCTGGACCACGCAGGGCAGGTTGGGCGAGACCCGCAGCACTCGCGCCATCGGGGGCAGCAGCTGGCGGAAGAGAGGCTGCGATCAGGGCGGCCGTGGGATCTGGCTGCCGGGCAGGTACACGCCGGGCCAGCGCAGGTTCTCCGCTACTTCCCGGGCGTGGCGCCCTAACCCCAGGTGGGAGGAGCCCTAACCCCAGCGCCCTAGCTGCCTGTGCAGGCCGGCTGAGAGGCTGTCTGCCCCCCAACCCACCCATCCTGGTTTCTGGAAGGGCTGGACCCAGGCTGCAGCCGGTCTGGGATGGCAGGGGTGGGAGGCCAGCAGAGCCCACCCTGGGGCCAGAGCCTCAGCCCCTACTGCACCCCGACAGGCCACCCACCTCCTCCAGGGTGCTCAGGGAGACCCCGGCAGCCACGGACACCACGATGTGCTCAGCAGTGACCACAGGAGCCACCTCCACCAGGACAGCCGGCAAGATGTGGGGCTTGGTGGCAAAGAAGACGAGGGAGCAGCTCTGCAGCACCTCCCGGTTGGAGTGGGTCGTCTGGCAGCCCAGGGCCTGCAGCAGGGTTGCCAGGATCAGGCCCACGTCAGCGGGCGTCCTCCCAGACCACAGCCCTCCCTGCCAGAGCCCACCCTGCAACCCCATGGGCCCCCCATTGCAAACGGCCCTAAACCTAAAGCCCATCATGCGCCCAGACCACCCGTTCTCGCTCAGGATCCAACCTCAGATGGCCCTGATGTCAGCACCTCCTCGACCCCTCTGATCCCAGTGAGTGCCCGTGACATTCCTGCCCGTCCAGCATGCACACGCACACGCACACACACCCCTTTACCCCACCCTGGCCCTCCACAACCTTGACTTTCCTTCTGGCCTTTGACCTCCCCTTCCCCAGCCCAGCCCGTCTCAAAACTTTAGCTAAGTAAGCAGCACTTCCCTGGCCCCAAGGAGCCAAGAGCCATCTGAGCCCTGGGAAGCCTCCACTCAGAGGAGCTGCCCGGCTCACCCGGAAGCGGCAGAGGTTCCTGTCCGTCGGCGCGCTGGCCAGCACGTGCTGAGCTTCCACTTTTCCTGGAAGGAAAGGCAAAGGCGGGTAGGGGGTATCAGTGAGGATGTGGCGCGGGGAGAAGCCAGCCTGGCGGGCCCCTTACGGCACGTCTCTGAGGCTCAGCCACACCTGGGCCATGCTGAGCCTCTCCAAGAAGCCAGGTGCTTGGCGGGGCCGCTCCACTCGGCTGGGACCAGGCAACCAGCTTCACTTGATTCTACTTAGCAGTCATCGCTGCCCACCTGCTGCTGCTGCTGAGTCCAGACGCCCTGCTGGACACAGGGGCCGGGAGCTTGCCTTGTCTTGTGACGACACAGATCCCAGGGATCCCTGTCTCTGGGAACGGGAAGGTTGGGGAGGGGGCATGGTGGGTAGGGAGGCTGGGGTGGGGGATGAGCTTCCTCCGGAGGGTGGGGTGCATCTGTACGGGGACATCCAAGCAGAGGCTCAGTGCCCGTTTGGTAGAAATCCTCTACAGATCAGATTTCTGTAAGGTCTAACAGGAAGGCAGAAGTGCACCCCACGGCCTGAAGAGACGGTGGCAGCACTGTGAGACTCCGTGCAGCCGGGGAGGCAGGTGATACTCCAGGTTTTACAGGTAAAACACCTGAGACTTGCAGTAAACCGTTTTCTGATGATTTTGTCCTTCCTAGACCTTGACATATGGCTGAAGGCAGAAAACCAGTCCATATCTACATATAAAGGTTTCTAAATACTGTGGAGTATGATTAGGACAGCATCTCCGTCCCTGCTGTAAGTGGTGCTCAACCGAGGATGATTTTGCCCCCCCCCCCGGGGACATTGACAGTGTCTGGAAACATTTTGGCTGTCACAACTGGGGGTGTCACTGACATCTAGTGGGGAGAAGCCAGGCAAGGGGCTAAACAGCCTACAACGTGAAGAATGGAGAATGTGGCCCCAAATGTGCACAGTGCCGGACACCAGGGGTGCAGCCGGCGAACAAACAGAAAGAAGAGTCGGAGGCTCAGAGCGGTCAGGCAGCTCGACCGAGGTACGAGGTTAGGAAGTCGGCAGGAGATCCCGCGCTCTAAGCTAGGGCTGTCCAAGAGAAGTATCGCTCAAGCCACACACGTAACTTTACATTTTCTAGTAGTCTTATTAAACAAGTAGGAAAAAACGAGTGAATTGTAGTACATTTTATTTAACTCAGTGTAGCCAAAATGTTACCCTTCCAAAACCTAATCAATATTAAAAGTTACTAAGATACGTTATTTTTTGTTGGGATGTTAAATCTTCCAAATTCGGCGTATATTTTATTCTGTGCGCTCACAGCACATCTCAACTCGGATGTGGGGACGGCCGGCGCTGAGCCTCTCCACCACATCCCCTCCAGCCGCGCTCCCAGAGGAAGCAGAGACCGGAGGGACAGGGTCCGCGTGCCACCCTGGCCCACGCCCGCCGGCCAGCTCCACCCTGGGGCCCCTGCGCGGAGGGCCCCGTACTGCCCGGGGCTCCGCGGGGCAGGTGAGCTACGGAGAGGTAAGCCCGTCCCTCCCACACAGGCCGGTGTCGGACGCCCGCTAGCCCGCCGGCCCGGGACCCCACGCGCCCCACCTGCTTGGATGAGGCCCTGCGCGATGGCCTCTGCCATGCGGCCCGCGCCCACGAAGCCCACGCGCCTCGGGCCGGACTCCACCGCCACCGACGCCGCCATCTCGCCACCGCGCCCCGCCCCGCCCCGCCCGCGCCCTCAGCGCCGCCAATGGGCTACACCACCCTGCACCTGCCCTCGTCCATTGGCTGCCGAGACCTCACGCTCCGCCCCCTCCCGCGGGCTCCACGCTCTATCGATCGCTACCAATTGGTCTCGCCCCTTCGCAGCTCATTGGCAGGAGAGATCTAGGGCGAGGAGGGGCGGGACGGGACGGGACGGGACGCGGCGCGGCGCGGGGCGGGACGCGGCGCGGCGCGGGGCGGGACGCGGCGCGGCGCCAGAATACTGTATTGGGTTCTGTCCTGAAGTGTGAGATTTCCCAAAGCGCAACTTGAGCTGGTCATTTAAAGGCGAAGGGCAAGAAAGGGTGGGGGCTCCTCTGGTCTTGTCCCAGAGGTGGGTGCCTCAGGCCTGTTTCTCTGGGTGGGAACAGAGTGCCCTTGGAGCCTGCAAGTGGACTTGGGTGTGGAGGACAGGGTTGCCTGGTCAGGGCTTGTGGTCAGCTCTTCCCCAAGCCGCAGTGGGTCCGGGTGACAGCATAAAATCGGCACAGCCAGTGAAATGTGGGAGCAGGGGTCTGCTTTTCTGTTAAAGGAGGTCCTCAGGCCAGCCTGGATTCTGGTTTCTGAGGGCCTCTCAGGGAGCTGCAGGGGAGACCTTCGTGAGGCCTAGGTCCCCAGCAGAGACCTGGCCCCTCTTGCTGGTCCTGTGGGAGACGGAGTGCTTGGCCAGGGCCAGGTACCACCTTAGAGACTGAGAGGGGGAGGGTGGGTGTGGGTGTGGGCTGTGCTTGTAATTTTTGATTGACATGGGAAAAATAAGGTTGAAGAACTAAGATTGCAGTTTTTAAGACTGAATTTTAAAGATGTTTTATTTTCTTTAAACTCTACTTTGACACGTTTTAAGCTCTTCAACAATGAGATCCCTTCATTCCTTCAACGCTGCCCCTTCAGTGTGGGGGCCCTGCTCTGGGCTGGGAACGAAGGCCACACAGCAGTGGAGTGCAGAAATCCCTACCCTGCAGACCTGCATTCTGGCTGGAGAGACAGCCCCTCTACGATAAACACACACACCCCATAACCCAAGGGACAAGTCAGGACACACAACCACTATTTGTGTCCGGCCAGGCATGTCCAGGCCTCTCTGCCCTGCCCTGGGCCTCCTTCCCCCCGTTCTCACTTGGCTGATCCAAGCTCCAACTCAGAGACCACCAGCTCCCCCTCTCCCTGAACACCCACAGGGGCAGACCCTTCACATTCACAAAGGGCTGGCACCCAGCGGATACAGCATGAAGGGCGGACCCGGTCCTGGAGCTCCAAGCCCTGGAGGGTGGGGGAGGGGAGGTGTTTCCAGAGGAGCAAGCAGGTGGGGTGGGCCTCAGAGAGGAAGAACCCCATCAGCAGAGACCTAAAAGGTGGGGAGGCACTGACGTGAGAGGGGCAGGACTGGCCCCTGGAGAGGCCCGTGGGCGGGGGTGGTGGTAACAAATGCAGTGAGGGATCAGCTGGACACAGGGACAGAGGCCGGGGCTTGTGTGCCTGGCACAGGGAAGACAGCCCATGGCGCCTGAATGAACGAAGGAAGTCAGGAACGTGGCAGGCGCACCTGCGGCCAGAAGAAAGCTGGGAGTCACTGGTGTGAAGATAGCAAAGGGTACCCCCGGGGAGAGGGGACCCGAGAAGCGGTGGGCCCCGGAGCCAGGGAAGGTGCCTGGGTCCTGGGGGAAGCACACCCAGCACCGACTGGCTAGGCGGGGGCCGGTTGGTCAACCGGTCCAGACTTTCCTGCTGAGGATGGGAGGCCTGTGCCGTTCACCTCCATGCCCGCCAGGCCCACTCTTGCGTGACACCTGTTGCTGCCCATGGGAGAAGGGCAGGCCAGGCCCCAGCACCCAAGCTGCCACCTGAGGGCTAGGGAGATGAGGGGCCAGGTCTGAACTGGCCAATCGCCACTGCTCTCCTCAGGTCCATCTGCGTGCCCGCTCAGCCTGCCCAAATCCAGACCCAGCCTCTTTCCCCAAAGTCCTGGGGATGAGTGGGGGTAAGCCCGGGGAGTGCAGGTTACCCAGGCCTGCACCTGGCTGTGCGTGGAGAGGCTCGGCTATGGCCGCAGCCCGTGGGGACTGCCGCAGGCGCCTGCCCTCTGTCCCCACCGGCTGACGGTCCAGCCTCTCCTGCCACCTGCCCACACACCCACCTCTCCGTGTCTCAGGCCACTGCTACCCTTCCACCGCAGGGACAGTTGGCCACCGTGGCCCAGCAGCTCCTGGGGGCGGGCCAGGCTCAGGAGGCGGTGCTGGGGGCGGGGGAGATGGGGGGCTGATACAGAGCTGCCGGGGCCAGGCCTGTGGAAATGCACTTTATTGGCTCCCAGGGATCAGAAGTGTACATGCTCTGCGGCTGGCGTTGGGCAGCAGGGTGCCGGGCCTGGCCAGGCCTCGGCTTCCCTGAGGACGGTGTGAACGGTGGGCCTCACCGGACAGTTAGCCAGGCCTGCCCCGGCAGAGGGCGTGGAGCAGGGGCCCGCCGCCACGAGGGCAGCGCCCTCAGCCCCGGCAGGTTCTGAGTGGCCGCCGCTGGGCTCTGCTGGCTGAGCGCCGGGGAGAAGGCGGCACCCGCTCCCGCGGCGCACTTCACTTCCGGGCCTGCTCGTAGTTGTCAGTGAACCAGGCACAGGTCTCCTGCACGGCTGCAGAGGCGGGCGGGTGAGGCCCAGGGACGTAGGGCAGTCACCCCCGTATCCTGCCTCCGCGGTGAGGGTGTGGAGGCCAAAGCTGCAGGGCGTCCACCCCCAACGGGCAGCAGGGAAGCTGAGGCCCCGGGAGGGTCCGGGCGGTCCTGAGGGATGGGGTGGGAGGGCTCACCCTGCTTGAAGGGCGTGAACCGGAAGTCGGGCAGGTAGGCCCGCAGCTTGCCATTACTGGCCGTCTTCTTAAACTGCCCGTCCGACTTGGTTGTATCAAACTAGGCACCTGGTCAAGGACACAGCAGAAGGGGCAGCCCACCCCCCGACCAGCCTGCCCTTGAACCTTGTCTAGCCTTCCCAGGGGGAGCCTCCAGGAGAGAGCAGCAGACCCCCTCACCCCCAGCTGCCAGGGTGAGTGCCATGGGTGCGTCAGACCCACAGCCTCCTGCAGGGAGGCCCACGGTGTCCTGCCTAGAACCAAAGGATACAGTGACCTCCCCATGGAAGTCCATGGCCTCCACCACGGCCTCGGCCACCTCCTGGATGGACAGCTCATCCTCCTCGCCCACTGTGGGGACCGAGGGGCCAACAGCCAGGTCAGGCCTCCTCTGCCTGGACCCGCTGCCGCCCAGCCCCACGGATGTTCCCGCTGCCCTGCTCAGCGGCTCTCAGGACAGACGGGTGTCCTGCCCCATGCAATGGGGGTGGGGCTGCAGGGCACCCACCTGACAGGATGATGGGCTCCACCTCATCGTACTCCCGCAGGACCCAGATAAAGAGCCGGGCCAGGTCCTGGAGGTCAGACAGCCAGGGTCAAAGGCCACAAATTACGGCCAAATGGGCCCAGGTCACCTCTCCCAAGTGCTCCTGCTCGGCGGGGTGCAGCCCAGGCTTGGCTGGGGCCCGGGTTACCCGCCTCTGGGCAGTGCTTGGCCAGCTCCGCCCCAAGTCCTTTCTCCTGATGAGCTCAGAGCTGTACCCAGCAACTTCCCTGGGAACAGGAACCTACACGGACCCAGCGAGGACCAGTGACTGCTCCCCTGGGGGCTCAGCCTGGACACCCGGCCCTTCCTAGGCTCCCCCATGCCTCCCCACAGCCAGCACGGCAGCTCCAGGAGACGTTCTGGGGAACAGCTGTGCCCCTCGCGGCACCAACCAGTGAGTAGATGAACTGCCTCCGAGGCCTCCCTGTGCCCCACACTGTCAAGGCTGAGCCGCGACCTGCAGGTTGGGGAGGGCAGGTGTCAGAGGGGATGTGCCAGCACCGCCCCTCCTCCCCGCTGTGCTCCAGGGGCCCCATCAGGCAGGCAACCAGCTGGGCAATGGGTGGCGGTCACTCACTCTTGGCCAGGTGCACCTTGTGGATGAGGCCAGGCAGCACGTGGCCGTCCTCGATGCTGAAGTTGTCATGGGGCCCAAAGACGTTGGTGGGGATGACAGCGGTGAAGGTGCAGCCGTGCTGCTGGAAGTAGGCCCTGCGGGGGCACAGCATCTCCTCTGGCCCTCATCCTCGGATCACGGGCGAGCCCCCAGCCCGGCCAAGGCTAGCGAGGAGGGGAGCCGAGATCTGGGAGCCCTGCCAGGGCTGCCCCCTGGGCCCACCCACCACAGGGCATCTGGGGCCCCCTTCCCCATTCTTGGCTGGCTTCAGCCTGGCACGCGCGGGAAGAGGACCTGTTCTGCACGTCGATCATCCTCTTGGCGTAAGAGTAGCCAAAATTGCTGCTGTGCGGGGGTCCGTTGTGAATCTGGGGGAGCAGAGGAGCCGCTGCTTCTCAGCCCTGCCCCCAGGCCAGGCCCCGCCCCGGCCCCGCCCCTCACCATGGTCTCATCGATAGGGTAGCTGGTCTTGTCGGGGAAGATGCAGGTAGACAAGCAGGAGACCACCTTTCGCGCCCCCACCTCGAAGGCCGAGTGCAGCACGTTGTCGTTGATGTGTATGTTTTTCCTCTGAGGAGGGAGGAGCAGGGGCAGGGCGGGTTCAGGCCCCAGGCAGGATCCCAGCCCTTACCTGCCCTTCCAGGGACAGAAGTTCGGACACACCCTTGCAGGCAGTACCTGAGCCAGCTGTTCTACCTGCTCCCAGGACCCACTGTCCAGAAACCACGGCCCCCTCCCAGCCTGTTAGTCCCACCCCCAGGGCTGTAGGAGGGTCCAGGCCTGCCTCCCCTGAGGCTGGGGGAGGGCCCTGAGGAGGGGGCCACACCCCTAAGCTCAGGGCCGCGCCTGCCCACAGGGGCTGCTGAGGGCTAGGCAGGTGAAGTACGAGCCAGGAGCCCAGGGGGCCCAACCTGGCCCCGCGGCGGGGCAGGAAGAAGCGGCCCCTCCACTCCCGCACCCCCAGGAGCTCACCCTGCTCTACAGCTCAGCAGCAGTGAAGCCTTGGCTGGCCACACCCCTCCTCCGGCCCCTTCCGGGGACTTGAGCTGGCCAGGGCATTTGGGTGGTCTGGGGAGAGGTGGTGGCCAGGCAGCCTGCTGGGAAGGCTGTCACTGAGACAGGGGCCCCCAGGGAAAATGTGGTCTGAGCTTCTGCCATCCCAGGCCCGATGCAGGGCCAAACCAGGCCAAGGCCAATTTTAGAGACGATGGGGCCAGCCCTCAGAGGCCCAGCTCTCCTCCTGCCCCTACCCCACACGTGCAACCCCTCAAGGCACATGCTGCAGACCCAGAGCCCAGCTCACACACCTCTGCACCCCTGAGTGCACCGTGGGCCTGGCTCAGTGCAGCTGGACCTCCTGGGACCAGGAGGGTCTGAAGGCCCGGGGGGCAGGAACCAGCCGGGGGTCACACGGCAAACACTGGCTTGTCTCAGCTCCTCCAACCCCCAGGTTAGCTCTGAGGCTTTTCCTATTGGGCCAAATGCCCCCAGGTCCACCTGCATGCCCCTCTACCTACAAGTCAAGTGTGGGTCACTGGGGGCCCCTCAGGGACTTCCTGGGGCCGGAACGTGAGCTTGGGAAGTTGGCCAGGAAGTTCCCAGAATCCGGGGTCCTGGCGCCCAGTGCTCACTGGGGCCCCCTCACTTACCCAGAAGTCCAAATTGTATTTGATATTCCGGAACAGGCCCCCCACCATTGCAGCAAGATGGATGACACGTGTGGGCCGGACTTTTTCAAACAGCGCTCGGGTCTGTGCAGCATCCCTGAGGGGGAGCCGGGCCATCAGGGGCTGCTTGGAGGCCCGAGGGAACTAGCACCCTGGCTCAAAGCACTGGGGGCAGGAGCCAGGCAGGGCCGAAGGTGGGAGGGGTTGCCAAAAGGGAAAGTGTGCTGGGTCAGGCCTTGGCTGGTATGAGGGTGTGGGCTTACAGGAAGAGATGGGAGGAAGTTTGCCCAGGAGCAAAACTGCACACACCCAGGCCAGGCCAGCCACCTGGCAGGGACGGCCCACACATGAGGCTACCAGGCCCAGGAACAGTCCTGGCCCAGAGCTCTCAGTCTGGAGAGGGCATGGTGGGGTTGCTCCAGGGATGAGCCCACTCACGTAAGATCAGCATCCTTGGAAGAAACAAACACCCAGTCCTCTCCGGGCAGCCTGGCCCCATCTGCTACCACCTTCTGGATGGCTCTGCCCACCAGCCCAGAGCCCCCAGTCACTAGGATCCGCATGGACCCCTGGGGCTCACCCATGTTGGCTGCACCTGCAGGGCCAAATGGTGTGAGGCTGAGGCCATCCCACTCCCACGAAACAGAACCCCACTCCTCTGAGATGCCCCAGCCTAAGGTCACTGCCCTTAGCACTGGGCCCCACTGTGACTTCCAAGGGCTGGCCTGGGGCAACTGGCAGAGTATAAGGTCAGCAGGGCAGGGAGACTGCCCACTGGGGACCAGACAGACCCATCTAGCCTGAGTCAACCCCTCCTCTCAGCCCTGTTCCCCAGGGAGCCCTCTGTCTAGAGTTGCACAGGGGCCCTAGGGCTACCACCCAGCTGGGAGAGCCAGGCTCTGCCCTGCAGGCCCAACCCTGACCCCCACTGGGCCAAGAAAAGGAACATTCGGCTTCCCTCTGGCTGACAAGAGGGGAGGCAGCCAACCTTGGGGCTGGGGGCTCCTGGCCCAGGTCGTTTGGGCTGCTCCCAGCCAAAGTCCATATGCTACAGAGGGAGAAGGGGCGGCGCCTGTGTATGCAGCCCGGTGCCCACCAGCGGCCAGCTGGTCCCAGCTAGCCTTCGAGAGCCTGGTTCCTTCTGGGCAGGTTGCGCTTCTGGCTAAGAAATGGACAGGCCTCGGGGCGCCACCACCTCTGAGGACCCTTCCTGGGGACTGGAAATCTGCTCGGGCCGCTACAGGACGGCCCTGACCCCGCTGCAGGGCCCCACGGGCAGCCCCGACCGGAGGGGACGCTGCCCAGAAATCCCGCTGCTCTCGAGAGCGCGCGCAGCGCGGCAGCAGGCCTTGGGGTAGACCCCACCACGGCCGGGCCCCTCCGCGTCCCCCAGGCGCTTCCCACGCCCCCGGGTCCCCTTCCGGGCCCCACCTCCGAACGCACCGCGTCTTGCAGCTGGGCCCCCTCCCACGCTTCCAGGCCCCTCCTACGTCCCCAGTTCCTGGCACCCCTCAGGTCCCTCTGGCTGGGCACCCAAGGCCCAGGCCCCGGCTCGCCACACCACGCCCCCCACCAGGGTCCCCTCGTGCCTCGCGCTGTCTCACCTGCGCCTTACCCGACCTGCCCGGGGAGCGGCTTCAGGCGCCGGCTGAGTCCTGCCACGCGCTGGGGTTAGGTGGAGGGAGCGGGACCAGGTCGGGCCCTCCCGCGGAACTCTGGGAAATGGAGTCCTGGAGGGGCGCCCCGGGCGTTGCTGGGAAGTGGAGTCCGGCACCGCGCAGCAGCCTGGGAAATGTAGTTCTTTCCGGCTCCGCCTCCCCTGGGCAGACCCCGACCCGCCCTTAACCCAGCCTGGCGCTGCGCGCAGGCCCCTGCTGGGGAGCGTGGGGGCGTGGGAGAGGAGGAGGGGCGGCGCGTCTCCGAAAGCCCGCAAGCTGTGCACCGAGGAGAGGCGGTAGGAACCAAACACCATTCGAAAAATGGAGGAGCTGCAACTCCTCAGTGCTTTCCTAGGGCAAACACTGTGCATTTGTGAGAAACAACTGCAACTCTGTTACTATATTCGGGACACTGAGGGGGCAGTATATAAAATATACTTTAATAAATACATTAAAAAGACAAACACGTTTCAGGAGATTATTAAAAGCAGGAGACCACTTAGGGGCCACTGCTGTAGTTCAGGTAATGAGAACTCAAAAGAAGTTTACTGACTTAAGCAACATCGAGGTGGTAGAATTAACGGGACTCATGCTTCACTGGCTATGCAAGTTATGGGGAGGAAGTTAGGAATGACTCCTGGTGTGATGGTTGGTGTTAGGTGTCAACTTGGCCAGGCTGTAGCACCCAGTGATTCAATCAAACACAAATCTAGGTGTTGCCAGTGAAGAGATTTTGTAGATGGTAACATCTTCAATCAGGTGACTTTAAGAAAACGAGACTTTCTCCTTAATGAGGGTGTCATCCATTCAGCTGAAAAGCCTTAAGGGCAAAACTGAGGTTTCACTGAAGGAGAGGAAATTCTGCCTCAAGACTGACTGGAGCATGAGCTGCCTGTGAGCACTAGCCTGCCAGCCTGTCCTACAGACTTCAGACCTGCCAGCCCCACAGTCACGTAAATCAATTCCTTGAGATAAATCTATATCTATATCTATATGCCTGGGTTTCTAACTAGGTCACTGTAAGTACGGTGAGTGGAGTTTTCACCAAGGGAGGTAAAGAGCTGGAATAAAAACAATTGTAAACTGAATCCAGCAGCATAGTAAAAGGATTATACACCATGACTAAGTGGGATTTATTTCTGCAATGCAAGGGATGGTTCAATATTCAAATTAAAAAATCAACGTAATATACCACATTAAAAGGACAAAGAGGGCTTCCCTGGTGGCGCAGTGGTGAAGAATCCGCCTGCCAATGCAGGGGACACGGGTTCGAGCCCTGGTCCGGGAAGATCCCACATGTCGCGGAGCAACTAAGCCCGTGAGCCACAACTACTGAGCCCGCGTGCCACAACTACTGAAGCCCGTGTGCCTAGAGCCCTTGCTCTGCAACAGGAGAAGTCACCGCAATGAGAAGCCCGCGCACCACAACGAAGAGTAGCCCCCGCTCGCCGCAACCAGAGAAAAGCCCGCATGCAGCAACGAAGACCCAACACAGCCAAAAAATTTTAAAATAAATAATAATAAAAAAATAAAATAAAACAACGCCTTGTAATTGTTTAAAAAAAAAAGGACAAAGAAAAAAATACATGATCATCGCAGCTGATGCAGATAAAGCATTTGACAAAATCTAACACCCTTTCATGATAAGAACACTCAACAAACTAGGAATAGAAGAGAACTTCCTCAACTTAATAAAGGGCATTTATGAAAAACCCACAGCTAACATCATACTCAATGAATGAAAGACTGAAAGCTTTCCCCCTAAGGTAAGAAATTAGACAAGAATATCCATTTTTGCCACTTCTGTTCAACATTGTACTGGAATTTCTAGTCAGAGTAACTGGGCAAGAAAAAGAAAAGGCATCCAAATTGGAAAGAAGTAAATCTATCACTATTCACAGATGACATGAGACATATACACACCTTCTCCTTCAGTGATGGACTGGAGGGGAGGGTCTGATTGCCTTAGCTTCCTCCCGGGTTGACCAGTGGCCACGGGAGGGGGTGCACCCAGACTGAGACCACCACTGTGACTTCCTACAACAGATCCTAGGAAGTGCTGCAAACCAAAGGTGAGGTGCTCTTACAAAAAGAAAGGAGGAGGGGATGGATGTGGCATGGGCTGAAACAAGAGATGTTCATTACAATCCACCCCTTGAAAACCTGATATCCACATAAGCACATTTTCTCAAAAAGCAATTTCAAAACTTCCTCTCAAACCATTCCAACATAATGCAATTATTACATAGCACTGAAACTACTCCCTCCCCCTCCCCAAAGGAAGATAATCCAGTGTCTGGTTCATTAACTGCATCCTGTTTCACCTAGTGTTTCGGAGCCATGTCATCTCCTTTATTTCTGGCAAGATTCCATCATATTTTTTGCACCTTATGAACTTAATTTGAATTTAACTATTGCTATCACACAATAGTAGGAAAGAGGTAAAGGGAAGAGAAAGGAAATAAGCTTTAAAATATGACTGTAGGACTTCTCTGGTGGTCCAGTGGTTAAGACTCAAAGTTTCCACTGCAGGGGGCACCAGGAACTAAGATCCTGCATGCCCCACACGCGGCCAAAATAAATAAATAAATTAATTAAATAAAATATGACTATGACACATTAAGGAAATAAATATGGAAAGAGCTACAGTCTTTGTTAATTAAAGTCTGGGGCAAACTGATTTTTTTCCTCTGTTGGTGATCTACTTCTTTTTCCTGGATGTTTGTATAGTATTTTATCTTTGTGGTTCAGTAATTTCATTAGACTTTGTGTTCTCTATTTTTTTCTTAGTGCACAATCAGGTCTTTCAGTATTGAAATCAGATATTCCTTTAGTTCAGGAAAGTTTTCTTCTGTTACAGCTTGGAATCTACACAGTTTGGGTGAAACACTGTGGGCAACACCCAAATCCCCCCTTTTCATTGTCAGTTTACTGGGTTCCTACAGCACCAATATGAGTTAAAATAAAACTTCCTGTTATATTTTACTTACTTACTTAATTAATTAATTTAGGCCACACTGCATGGCATGTGGGATCTTGGTTCCCCAACCAGGGATTGGAGATTCCCCTACAGTGGAAGCACGGAGTCTTAGCCACTGGACCGCCAGGGAAGTCCCGTATTTTATTTTATATCTATATATTTGTATATTTCCTCAAATGATCATGTATTGCTTCTGAAATTAAGTTATTGAATATGTCTGCAGGAAAATGGCTGGAGTTTCATTAGACATGGTGACGCTCAGCCTGTTAGTGGTGGTGTGATGTATCCGGGAATGACAAGAATTCAGTGGGTGGTCACAGGACACAAAGGCACAGCCTCCCCGCTGCCCCCTGATGCTTGGGCAGCATTTGCAAAATAACTTTCCTATGCATCTTCTGTGTTTCATGACCAGTGGCTTCTTTTATATGTTGTCTCACATTTCCACCATGTGTTTTAATAGTTTTTAATGTTATTATTGTATAGAAAACATTCATACTATGCAAACCTATTCTGTATGGAAGAACTGGCTGGAAAAAAAGAACAGTTCAAATGACATGCACACGCAGTGTTTCATATGGCCTGACACAAGCAAAGAGTGAGCATACAGGAAAGTGAAGCTGAGTGAGGAAAGCTACAGTGCCAACAGCGCAAGGGCTGAGCTGCCCTAGGTGGATCACATCCTCCTGCAACAAATCAGCATCCGAAAACAACAAGCCAGAACCAAATGATGACTAGAGTTATGTGACCTACCCATGCCCTTCGCCAGGTGCTCAGGGCTGCTGTGTGAAGAAAGATTGATTATCCAAAAGCTCTGTAGCCCATCTGGATTTCAAAGGCGTTTAGAACCCACCTATGATGCAAATAGAGACAAAGACCTACGTTTTAAGTTTTAAAAATAAAATCTGGATGCATCAATTTGTCCAAGAAGTACCACAGCCACGCGGAATCCAGCAGGCTACCGGGTGGTGCCCGCCGGGGCAGGCAGGTCTGGGCCAGCCCCCGGTCGTGGGAAGGACCCGAAATGCACAAGTTGATCGCGGGTGGAGAAACAATCCGGTCCCTCGTGCTGGTCTCGCTCTGGCACTGCTTGCTCCACGTGCCCGGGGACATCCTTCCGAGGCGCTCCTTGGAGTAGCAGCGAGTCCCAAGCTCTCCCCTCCAGCGGCTGCTTCCAGAGCTTAGCTTACAGAGGTCCACGCTGCCTCGCTGCACAGGTGTGATTTCTGGCGGTTCCGAAAGCTGGACTTCCAGATGAAGCTCTTCCCGCACCTCGCGCACCGGAACGGCCTCTCTCGGGTGTGGATCCGCTGGTGCTGGGCGAGGAGGGTGCTGTAACTGAATGGCTTCCCACACCACTGGCACCCGAAGGGCTTCTCGCCGCTGTGGACGCGCTGGTGGCGGTGCAGCGTGGAGAGCCGCGTGAACGCGCGGCCGCACTGTCCGCAGGTGTGTGGCTTCTGGCCCGCGTGCGCGCTGCGGTGCTGCGCCAGGTGCGAGCGCTGGCTGAACGCGCGGCCGCGCTCCCCGCACGCGTGCGGCTTCTCGCCGCTGTGCGTGGCCCGGTGTCTCACCAGGCGCGAGAGGTACCGGAAGCTCTTGGCGCATGTTTCGCACGTGTGGGCTCGCTGCCGTTTCGTGTTTCTCTCACGGGTCCCGGGGCGCGGGCTGCGGAAAAGTTCGGGTCCCCACTTACCTCCTTTCTGGGCACCTTCTGCTTTGGAGATGGTCCAGTAGGTTCTGTGTGGTTGTCTCTCCTGGAAAAGGAAGTTCTCAAGGCTCCCTAGCCTGCCCTCGCGCCCGGCGGCTTCTCTGCAGACCAGTGTTGGAGGCCCAACCCCTGAGAAGCTTCCAGATGCTTCTGGAGGCTCTGAGGCTTGAGTCATTTTCGCCCTCGCAGTCACCTGCTTACGCAAAGACCCCCAGCTGGAATCTGAAACGAAGAGAAAGGGCCTATGTGTTACTCTGTTTGAGAAGGTCCACCTGGGGCCCCCTCCGTGCCCGGGAGCACAGGCTCCACGCGCCGGCCCTCTCCGTGGGGTGTCTCACAGGTGACCCCAGGTTCACTGGCTGTGCTCATGTGCTCACCTCCTCCACGGACCTTCCCCTCCTATGTCCCGTTTCCTCCCCACCTTTTTTTAGTGGAAGCTTGTAGCTGATGCTGCCAGCACACTACGCCAGGCCCCCTGCCTCTCTCGGATTTCGGCCTCGTTGCAGCAGACAGCTCTGCAGAACTCTGGCTGCCAGCATCCTCTGGGGCACAGGCGCACCTCAGTCCTTCTCCAGAGCTCTGTGCTGCCAGCCCACGCTGCGTGACAGGTACCGCCCCGGGGGTGGGAACAGAGGACAAGTGTCCCATCTCCCTCACTCTGATGGACAATCCCAGACGCCTCCTGCAGCCTCTCAGCGGTCACGGTCCTGGAGCTATCGAGCTCCACACACTTGCAGTGGCGACTCTATACTGACTTCGCTCTCCTGTCTCTCTTCCTGCTCCCTCTCGCCTGCTTCTTCCAAATACACCACCTATACCCCAAACTCTCAGGCTCTGTGCTCAGGGCAACCCAAACTACAGTGACTGGTACTGGGGGCGGGGGGCACTGCGGCCACGCCCCGCTGCTCGGAGGCCCACACGCCTCTGGTGCAGGGCTGGGCTGAGAAAGCCCGCGCAGCATCAGGAGGCCAGGGCCTTCGCGGCGGGAGCTGGAGACAGGGCCGCGGGAGGGGAGCGCAGCGTTACGTGGTCGTTCTTGCCCTCTAGCCGTGTGGGGCAGTGGTCTTCGGGAGGCCCATGGGGTCGCCTGTCCTTTGTAAATGTCCTGGACGGCACTGAGAATGGCAGGCTCAGGGCAGCCACCCCCAGGGGAGGCCAATAGCCAGAGGCCCCCGTAGCCGTCGTGGAGCCTCAGGTCCCCGCGGTGGCTGTGCTGAGTGCGGGGCACACGCTTAGCCATAAGGCCAAACACCGAGGCCTCTGAAGACACAGGCTGGCCCGTCGCCTTGGTGGAGATTAAGGCCCGGAGAGGGGAGGAGCAGCACCCCGGGGCCCGGGGTGGGGGATACTCGGCGATGGGTAATCGATCGCGGTGTGCCAGACAGTGAGCAGCTGGCCGGGCTGCTGCTTGACTTGTAGAACCAGAAAAGGCCAAGGGGTGGGGAGGGGAAGGCTAAGATCAGCTGCCATGCTGGAGAGCCCAATCCCTCACCCAGATCTGGGCAGTGCTCAGACCTGGGGTCCGCTGACGAAGGGGAGGCTGGGTGCCCTTGAGACAAACCTCCTGCAAGTTAGCACAATAGATACTCTCCTCCCCAAAGAGCTGAACGCTGGGAAAAGAGGGATGCCCACACCCGGGAGGCTGCTGGATGCAGGATTTGAGCCGACACTGAAAACAGGGCCCCGTGAGAGTTGGGCATATGGAAGCTGCGTGACAAAAGGGGTGGGGAACCAAGTCACGGACCCACTTGCAGGGCCTCATCGGGATGGACGCACTTAGCAGCGGGGAGAACCCTCTCATAGTCTCCTGACCTGAGGAGTAAGAGCCATTACGTTGGGAAGGGCCAAGTGGAAGCCCCAGAATCTGCCCCCAGCCCCAGCCAAAGTCCTCAACCAGCAGCTGGGCTGTGTGCACATGGCCACCTCAGAGCGGAGGGATGCAGGGACGGTGGCTCCACCACAGCCCCATTCGGTCCACCCGTGTGGCCCATGAACCACCCGACGGCTCATGCCTGCTGCTGGGAACCACCGGGAGCTTGCCCAAGTGTAGGCTTGGCTTCAGCTGCTGGGCCAGACGCGGTGCCTGTGGTGGCCAGAGCAGCAGCCCCTTGCACTCGGGAAGGGGCTCTCAATTTGGCAAATGTGTTCATCCACAGCGGGCCGGCGGTCACTGTGTTGATGACCTCATGCCAACTGGATGCAGTGAACGCACTGAAGTGTTACGTGCTCCGGATACCCTAGAAAGACGCCTGCACGGCAGAGGGTGGGGCAGAACCTACAAAGGGCCAGGGCCACGTCGAGTCTATGGCGAGAGGCCCAGGTGACCTCGCCCTCCTCCCTCCGGGAGAGCAGCACACGCCACACGGGGGAGACTGCCCCTACCTGTCGCTGAGTGACCCAGAGGCTGCCAGTGTCGAGCAGGGCCTGGAAAAAAGCCAGGGCTCTGCCTCAGGTCCCGGCTGCGCGGGGACGGGAGCCACGGGGCCCTGCGTGGAGTCCCTGGCCAGCTGTGCCACGCAGAGCCCTTAGATTCCAGGCAAGGACACACTTGCCATTTCAAAAGTGGTGTGTGATGTGCCGCTGGGCTCTGCAGAGACCGGACAAGGGACAGAAAATGACCATGTGGTCAGAGAGGCCACCAGCAGACAGGTTACAGGCAGATGCATCTAAACAGGCCTGGCAGGTCCAGAAGACACAATTAGTCATCGGAGTGAGGGCCCGGGTCCTCACGTCACTCATCTCTTTGACACCAGCAGCTGTCTCAGCTTGTCCCCGGGGCCTCCCTGGGACCCCAACAACCAGGTGGTCCAGGTCCCACTACCTGCCTGGGCGGGCTCCAAACCTGGCCAGGGGTGGGGCAATCTCCCAGGGGCAGAGCTCAGGGCAGGGTGCCTGCTCACCAGCTCCGAGGTGAGGATGCAGGTGAATCCCAGGTCAAGGTCACACCTGGGGAGAGGCGTGTGATGGACGGTGTACAGATCCATTGTGGGGAAGGCACTGAGGGACCAGGGGACAGGACGGCCTGTCCTGTGGATATCAGCTAGCCTCTGTCCTTGGTCACCGGAGCTTGAACAGGTGAGCCCATGGGAAGAGGAACCCCAGTGCAGGGAGGGGACATACATAGTTCCCTCTTGTGGAGGCCCCTCTAGCTGCTGTCCCCACTGAACGGGTGACCTGTCAGCAGCAAAGGCCGAATCCTCAATGTGAAACCTGCAGGAGACTGACCAGTGCTTGTGGGCAAGTTAATCACACAGGACCTTCCATCCTGGAGGAGACAGTGGCTGGTCCCAACCAACACTGATACCTACTCCAGACACAGGTCTGCCTGAAGCACCTTTGCCAGCACCCTGCTTCTAGGGCCCACCCCGGGTTTCTGGACGTCGGAGCCACAGCTCATAGCTTTAGATCAAGGGATCCATTTTGTGGCAAAGGAGATAAAACAGGAGGTACAGGGCCTCCAAAAACACTGGTCCTCCCATATATGCATCACTAGAGGCAGCAGCCTGATGCAACATGGCAAGGTTCTGCTGAGGAACCAGCTGTGGCCCTCCCTGGGGTGCACAGGCACTCAACCAACGGCAGGTGTACAAGGAACCAGGGCCATCTGTCCCGGGACCCACATGCAGCATTTTTGCTTCCGCTTACTAGAACCTTTGGCTGTGCGACAGAGGCTGCATGGCCTGCAAAACCTGAAACACTTTCTGTCCTACCCCCCGACCTCCCAGGAGGGGAGAAGGGCTAGTGACTGAGTTCAATCCCCAGTGGCCAGTGATTTGATCAATCGCACGCATGCAGTGGAGCCTCCATAACAACCCTACGCAAAGGGGTTCGGAGAGCTTCTAGGTTGGTGACCACGTGGAGGTGCTGGAGAGTGAGCACGCCTAGAGAGGGTGTGGGAGCTCTGCACCCCTTCCCCAGACCTTGCCCTGTGCCTCTCTTCCACTGGGCTGTTCCTGAGTTGTGTCCTTTATAATAAACTGGTAACTCACCAGTAACTGTTAAGTGCAGTGTTTCCTTGAGTTCTGAGCTGTTCTAGAGTATTAATCAAGCCCAAGGATGGGGTCGTGGGAACCTCCAACCTACAGCTGGTCGATCAGAAGCACAGGTGCCAGCCTGGCCTTGTGATTGGCACCTGAAGTGGGGGCGGTCTTGTGGGACTGAGCCCTTCACGGGCAGGGTCTGCGCTAACTCCGGGTGGTCAGTGTCAGAACTAAATTGTAGGACACCCAGTTGATGTGCAGAGCGGTGGAGACTGGTTGGTGTGAGGAACCCCCTACATTTGGTGTCGGAAGCGTTGCCGCGAGAAATAGAGAACAGAAGTTTCTGTTTAACGGCAGGTGGACAGACATGTCCTGACGGTGCGATGGTCACCAGCGGGCCACTACCACACGTGGCCAGCAGCCGTTCTTGGAGGCTGGATGTCTGACCCAACCAACGTTAAATATTCTGGCTTTCACCCCTGTGCCAACGGCATCATTTGGAGCCTGAGACCCACAGCGCAGAGAACCAACCCCACCCCCAACTTTCAGGACTTGAGCCAAGAGCCTCCCCGCAACTTTGGCCGGTTGGGTTGGGTTTTCGGTTCCTTGCAATTGAGGGTTCTGACTGACAGCTCGTCCCACGGGGACGACCATGTGACTGTCCTTCCGTCTGACCGTTCATGACACTGGCTGTGTGTACTGAGCGTATATACTGAACAACCTGAGGCCCGCGGCATCCCTCATTCACCTGTGCTGGGGTCTCCCGTGGTCTCTCCTTCCTGGGCCCCCAGCAGGTCCGAGCCCCAGGGCTCCTTTCCTTGCTCCAGCTGGGAGATCAGATCTGGTTTGGATCCTGGAACTCCTGCCCGAGAGGAAACGGGTGAACTGAAGCGCTGCGGCACCCTTGGCTTCCCGCCCCAGGGGTAGCCTGGGACTGGGGTTTAGCTGGACCCAGGATGCAGGCCTGGAAACGGGGGGTCTCCCCAGGAGGTCGAGGGGCACGGGGAGCAGGGCAGGGACGTGGGCTCAGCCGAGGTCCACAGCTGCGAGAGAAGTGGACACTCCCGTCACCCAGCAGCAAAGTGCTGGGAAAGGCCCTGCCCCGGGGATCGGTCCAGAAAGCCCAGCTGCCCCCTGGGCCTGGGAGCAGAAGCTCCTGGCTCTGGTCCTGGGGTCACAGCCAGCCTGGCCCCTCTGGGATCCCACCTGGGCTCTGAGTGGGGGCTGGGGGTGGGGAGGAGGGAAGGCGTGGGGCTGAGACCCCTCACCCAGGGAGGCCAGGTTCCTGTATGTCTCCAGCATCACGTCTCTATACAGGGCCCTCTGCCCCGGGTCCAGACGTGCCCCTTCTTCCTGGGTGAAGGGCACAGCCACGTCCCCAAAGGTCAGCAGGCCCTGAAACAACACTGGTGCTGCCCGTGGGGTCACCACCTCAGGACGGGGTGGGGGAATTCAAGGTGGGGGAGGCAGATGGCTCACTAGCAGGCGTGTGGGACCCCTGGACCCCGTCCCAGGTACCCTGCCTGCCAGGGGATCCCTAATGACAACCCTCAACCCCACCTGTCCAGCTGGCCCTATTTCTCTCCACCCTCCATCCCCCAACCTGCTCCCTACCGTCTTCCTTGCTGAGTGTCCCTCCCAGCCCCAGGGAGGCCCCGGGGGAAAAAGGGGGAGGGGCGAGGGACGCCCCAGTGAGTCCCCTCGTCCTGGAGAGGACCTGGGACTCAGGGTCCCGGGTGCGGCGGGCTCCGCGGAAAGATCTTCCGGGGGGCAAGGAGCCCAGGTCCGGGGGACAGGCGCGCTCACCTGGGGCCCGGCGGCCGGGGAGCTGCCCGCCATGCCGGCTCCCGGTCCCTCCGAGGCGAGGGCAGAGGGCTGCGGAGAGGAGAGCCGGCAGGGGAGGGTGGCGGGCCCGGGGGGTCCGGACCCAGCCCCGGCCCTTCAGCGGCGTCAGCTACGAGGCTGGCCGGGACGGGGGCCTCCCGGGGACGCCGACGCTCTGCTTTGACTTGAGGACCCGGGCGCGCGGGTCAATCCATAATAAAGCAGGGGAGCTGGGTGGGCGCCGCGCGGGCAAGCGGAAAAAGCCCACCCACCACTCCGCCCGGCCTGCCTGGGGCGAGGCCACAGCTCCCGGGCTCCGCGGTTCAGCGGGGTCAGAGCGGCGCCGCGCCGGACTCACCGCCGAAGCCCAAACCCCGAACCGGGCCGCCCCAGCCCGCGCACGGTGGGCGGGACGGCCCCCGCCCGGCTCCTCCCCCTCTTTGTCTCTGCAGGCCCGCCCCGCCCCGCCCTCGGACAGGTTCTCAGGCCCCGCCTCCTTCAGGCCCCCTTCCTCCTCCCGGTTTGCTCCACAGGCACCGCCCCCTGCAGCACCTCCGCGCGTGCGCGCCCAGGGCCCGCCTCCTTCGGTTACTTGCGCTGGGTCACCTGGGACGCTTGTGGAAGGCACAGGTTTCGGGCCTTTGCCGAGGGAGTTCTGGTTCCGTGGATCTGAATGAACTTGGGAATCAACTTGAGACTCTAAGGCAGACTTAGGAACCTGTTCCGGACCCTCCTGTTCCTAGGACAGTCCGCATCCCTTCCACCGCCTGGCGGGTGCCGCCCTGGGCTGCGACTTCGGAAGGCCTGATAGTCACACACACGGGCACCTGTGTCTCCCAGGATCTGGGCTTGGCGCTGACACAGCTCTGTCTTTTTTTTTTTTTATTAATAAATTAATCTATTTATTTTTGGCTGCATTGGGTCTTCGTTGCTGCACACGGGCTTTCTCTAGTTGCGGCGAGCAGGGGCTACTCTTCGTTTCGGTGCGGGGACTTCTCATTGCGGTGGCTTCTCCTTGTTGCCCAGCATGGGCTCTAGGTGCGCGGGCTTCAGTCATTGTGGCTCACGGGCTCAGTAGTCGTGGCTTGAGGACTATAGAGCACAGGCTCAGTAAGTTGTGGCGCACGGGTTTAGTCGTTCTGCGGCATGTGAACCCGTGTCCCCTGCATTGGTAGGCGGATTCTTAACCACTGCGCCACCAGGGAAGTCCCACAGCTCTGTCTTTAAAAAAAAAAAGCGATTGGTCCAGATACCAGGAAGGTTTATATATATTGTTGTGACCAGCTGGTGTTGGAAAAGTACTGCTTCCAGGTACAAGGAGGATTGGAGCAGCGGAGGTGCTGCTTAGGTGAGAGGAAATACAGGTGAGTTACTTAAATCCTTGGCGCGCAACTGATCCAGCATAAGGAAGCGGCAGTTGGTAGTAGTGAGGACCATCCCTACTCTTGCTTCTCTTCTGTAGCAATCACGCTGCAGGAACAGAATAGACCCCACAAAAAATGTGTTTGTGATGTGGACTTACGATGCCACACACACACCAAGAAGGTATGAAAAGATTTACTACTTACATAAGGAGGCTTTTCTGGGGACAGCAAGGCAGCCCTCTGAAAATGGCTTGAGAAAGCAGGCAAAGAAGACTAGATTGGGGTTTGATCATGGTTAGGGGGTGAGCCAGGTTGAGGGTTCCCACTTGCAGGCAGGGACTTGGAGGGGGCACCCAGGCGTTCCCATCCGCTTGCCCAGATGTGGGGCAAAGGGAAGAGGGGAGGTGAGGCTTAAAAGCTGCCAGCACTCAAAGGTCTAAGAATGCAGACTGTTACATCTTCATGCTGCAGTTCGTGGCTTCAGAGATCCTCACAAATTCCTGTAGTAGTCACAATATTTGTACATTTTGCATTATCAAGGAATTCATGTTCCTCATAAGCATGTACATTTGTAGGTTTAGACATTGCATGCACTCAGCCTGATACTGATTTTTTACCTTGGCAACTAGACGGACACTGAATCCTCGAATTGCAAATGTTTTATTTTTATAAACATATTTAATGAAAATTAAATTTTCAAAAAATTAAATTTCAACATTTCAGCTTTAAATCTCAAGAGCAGGGAACACCAATCTATGGTGAAGATAATGAGAGCAGTGTTTGTGTCTTTAGGATTCGGGGGGCATCGGCTGGGCAGAGCCTTGAGGGAATTTTCTGGGGTGATGGCGATGCTTCTTATGTACATCGGGGTTTGAGTAACACAAGGGTCTGCGTATGTCAAAGTTCACGCAAGGGTACACGTAAGACATGTGCATTTCACTGTATAAATTTTACCTAAAAATGTCTCCTCTAATTATATTGAACTCTAGTGAGTGATTTGCGTGCTGAACTATTTAGGAGTGACTTGTACTAATGTCTGCAACTTACTTTGAAATGCACCAAAAAATAAGATGAATGGGTAGACAGAATAGATAGGCAGATGAATAAATGCACGATAAAGAAATATAGCAAGACAGTAACAGTAGAAACGGGATACTGGGTACGTGAGTGGTCACTGTACAATTTTTTCAAATGTATTTTTTAAAATAGTCATAATTAAATATTGACATTTTTCATTTATATAATTTTTAAAAATTTATTTATTTTATTTTATTTTTGGCTGAGTGGGTCTTTGTTGCTGCGTGCGGGCTTTCTCTAGTTGTGGTGAGCGGGGGCTGCTCTTCGTTGCGGTGTGTGGGCTTCTCATTGCAGTGGCTTCTCTTGTTGCAGAGCATGGGCTCTAGTAGGCACGCGGGCTTCAGAGGTTGTGGCGCACAGGCTCAGTAGTTGTGGCGCATGGGCTTAGTTGCTCCGTGGCATGTGGGATCTTCCCGGACCAGGGATCGAACCCGTGTCCCCTGAACTGGCAGGTGGATACTTAACCACTGCGCCACCAGGGAAGCCCTATATAATTTTTTATTGTACATCTTTATACTAATTAACTATAACTTATGTTTTGTTTTTTTAACTTCAACTTTTTATTTTGAAATAATTTTAGACTCACAAGAATTTGCAAAATACTACAGAGAAGTCCCATGTTCTTTTCATTCAGCTTTTCCCAATAAAAACATCTTACATTGTCAAAACCAGGAAATTGAGGATGGTATTAACTCGTGTACAGACCTTAACCGATTTCATCAGCTTTGCACGCACTCTTTATTTTCGGAGGGGGTGTATAGTTTTTTGAAATTTTGTCACATGTATGGATTCTTGTAACCACCACCACAATCAGGACACAGCCCTGCTCCATCACCACAAAGAAACACCCTTATGGTACTTCTGTATAGTCACACCTCCCCACAACTCTAACTCCTGGGAACCACCCTGAGTCTCCATCACTATGATGTCGTCAACGCAAGAGTGTCGTATAACTGGAACCATACAGTATGCAGCGTTTTGAGACTGGCTTTTCCACTCAGTATAATGCCCTGTAATCCGCCCACGTTGCATCAAAAGTTTGTTCCTTTTGGTTGCAGAGTTGTTTCCCACGCTGTGGATGGACCTGGGTTTGTTTGTTCATTCACCTGTTGAAGGACAGTTGGCAGTTGTGAATAAAGCTGCTGTGAACATTCAGGTGCAGGCCTTTGTGTGAACATACCTTTTTTATTTTTGTAGGATAAATACTCAATTAATGCAATTGCTGGGTCATGTGGCAAGTATATGATTAACTTTACAAGAAACTGCTGAACTCTTTTCCAGAGTTCTTTTTTATGTTCCCACCAGCAACGTAGGAGTGACCCACTCCCTTATCAGCATTTAGTGTTGTCACTATTTTTATTTAATTTTAGCCATTCTGATAGATACTTCATCATGGGTTTAACTTGCATTTTGCTTTATGGCTAATGATGTTGAATATCTTTTAATGTGTATTGCTCTTCCACCCGGACGTGGGGGGGCGGGAATCAGCGGGATTTCCCGCGACTGTCCCCAGCGGCCATTCCTGCTCCCGCAGGACCAAACGCACAGCCAGGGCAGGAGCGTGGCCCTCGAGGCGGTCGGCTTAGCCACTCACTAGCTGTGTGACCTCGAGGAAGTGATCTGGCTTTTCCAGCTTCAGTCCCTGGTCCGTAGAAGCAAGATGTTGGAGGACATTCCTCGTGGGCTTGGAGCGAGCCTCTGCGGGAAGGCTCGGGAAGCGCTGCCCGCCGCGGGAAGGAGGCGGAAGCCCTCGGCGGCCCGCGCCACACCAGGCCTCGCCTCTCTGAGGAGCGGCCCTCGGCCCGTGCCCGAAGGCGGAGGTGGGGGCGCACGCCCTGGGGCCCGGGGCCGCTGGGCGCCGGGAGCTCCGCCTGGTTCTCAACGCCAGCATTTACAGCTCCCGAGAGACACAACCCCTGGCAGCCATTCACACTTGGCGGGCAGGCAGCGCTCAAGGCTGCGGGGGCGGGGGAGCTGCCGTCCAGCTCTGCCCGCTGCCCGACTCCCTGCCGCCCGCGGCCGGCCGGAGGTCCGCACCACCGAGAGGCCGGCTGCTCTCTGCGCGCCTAGAGCGGCACCGGAAGCTCCCCGGGCGGGGCCTCGGGCCGATTTCCGGCCGCGGCGTGCGGGCGGTCGTGCGGGCTTTGTCAGCAGGCCAGCGGGGCGGGCGGCCAGCGGTCCGCGTGCGGGGCGCGCGCCGTCCTCTCGCCGCTGGGCGCCGGGTGAGTGGCGCGTTCCGGGCCGCGGGTGGGGGCGGCAGGGTCCTCCGGTCGGGCGGACGGGCGGGCTGAGCGCGGTCGGCCCCGCACGGGGGTCCCGGAACCTGGGCCACGGTGAGCCCGGCTCCTGGCAGCCGTCACGGCCGCCCCCGCTGGGCTGCAGTCCTGCCCGGGGCCCGCAGCTTCTCTCCCTAAGGAACGTCGTGTGGGTAAATACCCGGTTCCACTCTCTTGGTTCCTTTCCCTGGCTCCAGGGGTCACACACCCAAGCCGTAGAGCCTCCAGCTTCAGCGTCTGTGTCGCAGTTCTCAAGCCCACCAACCCTTCCGAGGTGGCCTGGCGGGGGGTGGGGGGCACAGGTGCGGCTAGTACTACTATTTTGCTCTAAGCCTGCCTCCTCTCCCAGGAGCCCAAGGGAGCTCTCCAAATGATGCTGGGAAAGTGGCCAGGGCCTCGAGCCTCTTTGTGCTGGAGGAGATGCAGAGCCGGCACCGCTGCCCTGGCGGGGGTAGAGGTGATGAACAGGATCCCCTCCAGCCCTGGTCCCGAAGGAGAACTCCCAGGTGGGGAGAGGTGATGGGCTGCGCTGTCCCAGCTCTTCCCTGAAGGCTCCATTCTAGAGTCGTATCTGAACCCGGTGGCCGTCTCTGCTGATGTCCTGGACGTCTTACCCCCTCATGCAGTGGCTGCATGGTGGTCATTGGATCTTCAGGGCCTGAGTAGCATGCCTGTGGGTTCCCAGGAGTGTTAGCTGGAGGCCAGTTTGAACTCAGGCAGCTTGTCTGTAGAGCTCATCACGCTGCAGCCTTCTGCAGCGCGTCCTTTCCCCGAGCTCCAGCCCCAATGAATGACAGAAATGTCTTTTGCCCACCTAGGGTCTGAGAGATGCCAATCTAACCGAGTCTTCAGGCGATACCTTGCTCCTGTCCACAGAGGTGGGACTTTTTGTAGATGTAACATTGTAACGGTATCTTAATAATGGTGGTAACTGCAGCATCCCTCTTACGGAGAATACAGAGAGAAATGAGGGGGGCGGACTCTATATTTTCACAAGCCTAACTTGGTGGCTCCAGCCCTTCCTGGAGTGATAGTGATGGATTCCTGACTCTCCCGGAAAGGTCCTGGGGACGATGGGGCTTGCAAGGCTGAGCTGAGAAGGCCCAGACCGCATTCACAAGCCGGTGATGGAAGGGGTGCTCAGGAAAGCAGCCGACCCAGAACAGGGCGAGGCCTTGAACCAGTTCAGGGAGCTGTCAGGCGTGTCCAGTGCTGCCTCGGGTTGTGGGACATGACTGTTGAAAGGACACTGAACTTGTCAGGAAAGGAGAAGACCGTTGGCATCGTCGGGCAGAGCCCTGGGAGCAAAAACCAAATGGCCGTGCGGTGGGGTGGGAGGGGGAGATAGCAGCTAGCATCTGGCTCAGCCTTAAGCGAGTCACCTCCCCGAGCCTCATGGATGGTTGTGAGGAAAGAAGAAAAGCACCCACCAGGCACTCCGCCCCCAACACGGCTGCAGTGGCAGAAGCTCAGGTTGGTGACAGTGGCGGCCGCGAGGCAGCGCAGAGGTGCAGCTTCTCCTGGAGCTCTAGTCCGTGTCTTCCTCGTGTGTCTTTTTACTCTCCTTTTCCCATTATTCCCAAGGGTGAAGCTTTGCAAACCTTCCCGCTTCCTTTCTTTAGGCTGTAAGCAGCAGACAGCGACCTTGGCTAACTTGTGAGCCCAAGGCTGTAACACCCTTTCACCAGTGCAGACAGCTTCTAGTGCCTGCAGCGGGCACTGCCCCCTCACCATCTCTGAGCCCCTCTGGGCTGCTCGCAGGCTCCACTCCCAGGCTAAGCTTCCACTTCATTCCCAGCACTGAGGCTTGCCCCATCTCTCAGCATCAACTGTGTATTTAGACAGTTTCATGTTATATTTTGTCCAGCAAATTCTATATGTTATAACAGAAGAGTGGGCCACGTTAGCCTCGGATGTTATGGAACCAGAAGTCTGGCGTATTTTTACTTCCTTTGTTTGTTCCATTCAGGTTTCTTTAAATGAAAGAGTATCAATTTAATTTTGCTTGAATTCACAGAAGAAAAAGGAGCTAAGCAGAAACTGAAAGATTGCTGAATTTAAGATAAATGTTTATTCAAAGCAAGGTATATTTAATTTTTAAAACTTCCTCTAAAGTTAAAAAAAAGTTATGAAAATCATGAAAAGGCATACATTTTTGAAGCTATATTCTTGTAAATATATGCAAGCCTGTTTTCAGGTGGTATAACAGTCATTTTAAACAAAAAAATCAGAAAATATCACCTCCAAAACAAAAAACCAAGTCTTTCCCACCTTTTTTTGAATTAAGAAAAATAACAAGATTTAAAATATAAGCTTACTTTTGTAATACTAATCCCAGCTGATCTAAGCAAAATATCCTGTAAAAGTGACATCATAGTTGGGAAGGGAAGAAATCTTCGACAGCGGGAAATGGGCCGTGGAGGTAGACAGGCCTGGCTCTGAACCTGAGCTCTGCCACTTAGCAGCCCTGGGTGATTGACTTTCTCAGCCTCTGTGAAATAGAGTAAATAATAGAGGTCATAGCTGTCTCACAGGGTTTGGCGGTGTCCCTGAGACCATGCAGGCCGGTTCAGCACCGCCTGGTTGGGGTTTGAGGGGCCCTCATCAGTAGCACCCCTCCTGCCCTCCCAGGTCTGCACCAGTGAGGCCCATGACGAGCGAAAGGTCACCTCACTACTGGTCAAAGCCTAGGTTGGAGTGACATTGGACTCCTCAGGCGAGTGCTGGTTAGACACTGTCCTGCCTGCTGGACACCCTGTCGAAGAGGTTGGGTGCTGCATGCCACTTATTCTCTCAAACCTTTCATTTGGCGAACTCCTTCCACCTGTCTGGGGAAGAGAAGTGGGCGGAATGCGTCAGGGAGCATCCTTCCTCTTGGCGCCGGAGGCACAGGGCTGGCTGCTCCCCCCAGCGCCTGATGTGTCGTGGGGCCTCTGGGCGCCTGTGAGGGTGTTGGTGCTCAGAACACCGGGTGCCTGTGTGCGAATGAGCTTGAAGAACGCCAGAAAGTGTTGCAGACGGATGGGTATAGTGTGAGCCCTTGTTTATATCTGAAAATCGTGTGTACCTAAGTAAATGTATCATTGTGTTTGTTTAATCAGAGGTCTGGATGAATGTGTATAAACTGAACAGCTAACTGGTTCTCTGTTGGATTGCTGGGGGTTATCATAGTCTATACTTTATGTTTACCACTTGAAATATTTTTACAAGGTGTATCTTATGTTTTTAATCGCTAAGAATTAACAGGATATAAAAGTAAAGTAAAACAGGATATGAGACTGAGGAGTGTGGTCCTGATTTCATAATACATTGGTGCAGAAAAGCACTAGAGGAAAAATGTCCATGTGTAATCTGAGTGGTGGGGTTAAGGGTAATTTTATTGTTATTTTTTAAGTTTTTCTTAAATAGCATAATCTACCTTTATACCTTGAAACAATAACTAGTTAAAAGTAATTTTTATAAGCAGAAAAGATTTTAAACCAAGTTAGTGGGCCTTTAACTCAGAAGAACATTCTCAGCGAACGTCACCAGGCAGTGGTCGCAAATGCTGTGTCACAGGCACCCCAAGAGAGCTTCTGCTCCAGGAAGCTGTGTTGCACATCTCACACGGAGAGGAATGCCTCGCGTAGACTGGTGCCCAGCTTCTCACCCTTCTTGTCAGCTCTCGGTGTGCGGGTGCAGTTTCTTCATCATCACAGGGAGCGTCGCATCTGAATATTCAGGTTGTCTAATAGCAGTATTTAAGCATGCGTTCATTTTGCTGTAACAGAGATTCAAAAATAGTGTTTCCAACAGGAAACTTGGTTTCTCGTGTTCCATCTCACAGGCAGGTGGGCGGCTCTGCCCCTCCAGCGCCCTGGAGCCTGCCGTGCTGTCTCGTGCACGTCACTGCAGGTGGGCGAGAGGGTGGGAGGCGGGTGGCACGCGCACATCCCTTCCGCACATCCCTTCCGTTCCTGTCTCACAGCTGGAATCAGTCACAGGGTCACACCTCACTTCAGGGGACTTCAGGAAATGAAGTCGTTCGCTGCTGTGTGTCCACTAAAATTTCTGGAGGGGTTTCTATCACTCAGAGGAAGCAGGGACGCCGGGCAGTGTGTCTCTGCCACAGTTTACCCCATGGGCCACCCTGGGTCCCACACCAGGTCATGCTCAGTTACTGCTTCCGCCCAGAGCCAGGATCTCTGTGTGTGGCCTTCTCCCGGCACCAGGGCCTCTTCACGTGGTCACAGTCTAAACTCAGACAAGTCCCAGCCTTCCCAAATGCTGTCTCCTCACCCACCACATAGATGCCCCCACTCAGGAAGGGGAAGAACCCCAAAACCACAGCAGTCGCTGGTCCACAGCAGCTGCGGTTCCCAGTGGAGTCTGCGAGCGCGGCCTGAACTGGTGGCCACTGAAGCGAAGGAGTCCCAGGACCCAGCGGGAATGAGGACCTCTGTCGACCAGAAGACAAGCACAGGACCGGTTGTGGCAGCTCTGTCCCCAAGCCCGAGCTGCCAGCCCCTCGGTGTTGGTGGGTAGGAGAGAGGAGGGCGCGTGGCGGTGTGTTCACGCGGTGGAGGCCGCACACCGTGAGGTCTGTGCCACACAGGCGGCCTCCCCGGCGCGGCGCTCAGCGTCAGCAGACACGTGGTGGGGTCATGACCCTGCTCGGGAGTTAATTAGATAGTGTGGAACGTTCTACAACCTCAGAGGTGTTCTAAAAAGCACTGAATTGTGCACTTTAAAATGGTGAATTTTACGGTGTGTGAATTCTATCTCCATAAAAAGTGGGTACGTGTTGAATAAAAAGCAGACACAAAACATACCTGTATGATTCCATTTAATTGAAATTGAAAACCTGCAGAATTCACCTGTAATAATAGAGATGGTTCCCCTTGGAGGGGGAGCCTCTGGGCTATGGAAGTGGCGGTGGTTAGGCCGGTGTTCGCCAGGAGTTCATCGAGATGTGTGCACGTCCCTCGCCAAGAAAAAAGAGCAGCCTGTTGGGAGGAAGCCCTGCGGCCGTAGAGCTCGCGTTACCTGCTCACACCGCTTTCCTGCCCCCGGGCTGCTCCCCTCCGCCTGGCTCTGTCCTCGGGGGCACATCCTTGTCCTTGGCAGCCACGTTGCAAAGGGGTTTTGGAGGGCATCGCTTTGTGGGGCTGCATAGCAACTGGTCTGCTTCCCGCTGGTGCAGATTTGGGGTGAGAGGCAATCATGCGGGGTCGTCTTGGACGGAGCTCCTGGGAAGTGGGCGCAGCTGGGGGGCGCGCTCGCGGATGCACCTGTGAGGAAGGAGGGATTGGGCAGTGGGTCTGAAACAGGCCCAGGCACATCCCAGTGGAGCTTTGGGGCTGGGTGGCCCTTCGGAGTTGCCCCAGGTGGAGACGGGGGTGCTCTGGGCTCCGTCGTGGGCTGGGCCCCAGCTGGGGTGTGGCAGGCAGGGTCCTGAGATGGCCCCGACTGTGCACCCCTCCCTCCCGGCTGCCAGGGAGGGCTCTGGCGGTAAGTTGACATAAGGTAGGGCTAGTCGGGGAGCCCACGGAAAGCAGGGTTTCTGCAGCTGGTCACGGAAGAGAATCAGAGAGGGCGTCTGAGCTGCTCCTGCCTGGAAGGTGCGGGTGCTCCCGAGGGGCCACCAGCCGGTGATCGGGGACAGTTCCACAAGCGCAGGGGACCACATTCTGCCAACAACCTGAGCGTGTGGAAATACGTTTTCCCAGAGCTTCCAGAGGAGACCTCAGCCTGGCTGACACCTTGTGCGACCCTTCTCAGGGGCCCCAGTCGTACCAGGCTGGGCTTCCGACCTACGGCCCTGTGAGATGGGAGCTGGGTCCCTTTTCTGCTGGAAGTCTGAGGTGAACTGTTACATAGCGATGGATGGCTCGCAACGGAGAGGGCGTGACTGCAACGGAGCTCCGGGTGCGAGAATTCCAGAGCTGGAGAAGGGAGCTGGGCACAGCGTCCCAGAGACCGTGGGAGGTTAAATAAGCACAGGCTTTTCCAAAGCAAACACACCTGTGGAGCGAGGCCCACGTGCAGGTCACCAGAACCCCGAGGGCTCCCTGCACCCCCTGCCAACCATGATCTCCCTAGAGACCATCATTGACTCGAGTCTCCCGCCATGGTAGGTTTTGTCTGTTTCTGAACTTTGTATAAGTAGGATCATACGATATGAACTCTGGCTCAGCGTTACATCTGTGAGGTTCACCTGTGCTTTTGTGTGGGGCAGGTCTTTTCACTGCAATGCATTCCTCCCTTGTTGGAGGACTCCTCAGTTTACCCTTTCTTCTGTTGATGGATATTTTGGTGATTATGAACAGGGCTGTGGTGAACATTCCGACCCCAGACTTCTGCAGGGCGGGGCCGGGGGTGCACAGGAGGACGTCTTTACCTTGGATTCGATCAAGGACGTTTAACCCCATAAAGAGGGAGGGTGTGGTGTGGGCGCAAACACAGGTAGGTTGGTAAATGTGGGAGAAAGTGGGCATTCTCGTCTCATTGCTTCTATTTTCTCACTGAAGGAAGACGCAAGGTCCTCGTCCCTGAGAGGAAGGACGGGGCGTTGGACATTTGAGAGGAGAGGAGAAACCGGGAGGTGATCTTACAGGGGAGTTAGCCAAGTGTAGAAATTGCCGGCAGCTCTCAGGGTCCGTTAGGCAAGTGGTTATAAATGTAGAGAGAACTGAGTCGGCAGCGGTGCAGACACCGATCAGGAAGCAAGCTGAATTTTACTCGAGTTGGGGTTTTCCCACACAAGTATGGCAGAGGAGGGGAAGGGCAGGGGAGTTAGGGTTAATATGCAAGAGAATAAGTGTGATACGTACCCCAAATGGGTATAATCCCATCGACCATCTAAGCTGGGGAAGGAGGGGCAGCGCAGAGGTGGTAAGAGCAATCCATCTGTGTTTCTTTGGAATATGTCTTGATTTTTGAGTGGAGTCCAAGCCCCATCCCGCCCATCTGCCATCGGCCAGTCTGTCCCCTGGAGTTGGTGTTAGCGGTGGAGCCCGAAGGGGCCTTCGCCAGCGGAGAGGCCGGCGGGGTGAGCCGAGCACGGTGCTGGGCCGGGAGGGAGGGCAGAGGGAACGTTTTCCTCTCTCCCACTCCTTGGATATGCGTTTTGCTGCCCGCCCGCTCCAGCAGATTCCCGTCTGTTAAGGAAGGGGAAAGATAACCGTACTCTCTTTGATTGCAGACTGGTGACTAGAAGGTGACTCCGGAGCCTGAATTTCTGAGCATGGAAATCTGCAGAAGACAGTGTCCGAGGCCCTCACAGTGATGGAGCTCGCCGCCCCTGCGCCTGGCGGGGGCCCTGAACCCAGATTAGGGGGGCTGTTGGGAAACCTGGACGGGCAGAGCGTGCGGAGCTGCCCCTCCCAGGAGGGAGGTTTCAAGCAGGTGACAGTTACCCACTGGAAGATCCAAACAGGAGAGGCAGCGCAGGTGGGCAGGAGGTCAGGAGGAAGCCCCGTCCTGAGCTCAAACCTCCTGCTTCAGAGAGAGCTGATCGAAGGGGAGGCCCACCAGCGCGAGGCTTGCGGAAGCTTCCCGTTTAATTCGGACCTGGTCAGACATCAGGTTTCTCAGGCTGGGGAGAAATCTCACAGACGTGACGACTGTGGGAAGGGCTTCGGCCAGAGCTCCCGCCTCGGGGAGCATCCGCGCGCTCACGGCGGAGACAGACTCTACGTATGTAACGCGTGTGGGAAAGACTTCGTTCTCTACGCGGATCTTGTGGCGCATCAGAAAGCGCACGCGGGAGAAAGGCCCTTCAAGTGCGCTCAGTGTGGGAAGGCGTTCTGTCACAGCTCAGACCTCATCCGCCACCAGCGCGTCCACACCCGGGAGCGACCTTTCGAGTGCAAGGAATGCGGGAAAGGCTTCAGTCAGAGCTCGCTGCTCATCCGGCACCAGAGGATCCACACAGGGGAGAGGCCCTACGAGTGTAACGAGTGCGGCAAGGCCTTCATCCGCAGCTCCAGCCTCATCCGACATTACCAGGTCCACACGGAGGTGAGGCAGTACGAGTGTGAGGAGTGCAGGAAGGCCTTCCGCCACCGCTCGGACCTCATCGAGCACCAGAGGATCCACACCGGGGAGAGGCCCTACGAGTGCAACGAGTGCGGGAAGGCCTTCATCCGGAGCTCGAAGCTCATCCAGCACCAGAGGATCCACACTGGAGAGAGGCCTTACGTGTGCAACGAGTGCGGGAAGCGTTTCAGCCAGACGTCGAACTTCACTCAGCATCAGAGGATCCACACTGGAGAGAAGCTCTATGAATGTAACGAGTGCGGGAAAGCGTTCTTTCTGAGTTCATACCTTATTCGACACCAGAAGATCCACACTGGAGAGAGGGTGTATGAGTGTAAGGAATGTGGGAAAGCTTTTCTCCAGAAAGCCCATCTCACTGAGCATCAGAAGATCCACACTGGGGACAGGCCCTTTGCATGTAAGGACTGTGGGAAAGCCTTCATTCAGAGCTCCAAGCTCCTCCTACACCAGGTTATTCACACTGGAGAGAAGCCCTATGTATGTAGTTACTGTGGGAAAGGCTTTATTCAGAGGTCAAACTTCCTTCAGCACCAGAAAATTCATGCTGAAGACAAACTCTATGAATGTAGTCAGTACGGGACAGAGTTCACCTCAACTCCAAACTTTAAAGGTAGTCAAGAGGTTCACCAAGAGGGACTTCCCTTGAGTCAGACCCCCATACATTTGGGTGAGAAGTATGTAGGTCAGGGGGAACACACAGACTTGTAACTATTCTCCAACTCACTGAGTGATACTCGAAGCGAGTGGTGTGAGCCCTAAGTCATGCGGCTTTGGACGTGTCAGCATTTCCCAGAGTCACCGGCAGGGCTGCCTCTGGAGTGGGCTGCCACCTCCCACTTGGCTGCCCAGCCGGCCCGCCGTCTTCCTCCTCCGCTGGGAGCACGTGCCCGCGGGAGAGCCACGTGACTGGACAGCTGACTTGGAGCTGGACCAGCTTGGGGGGAGGAGCTCGGCCTTGGGAGAAGGTTCTTCTGTTTCATTGCACAATTACAATTCACCCCAGAGTTAAATCCCTTCTAAAGTAGAATTATGTATCTAATCGTATCACTTTAAAAGAGTATTCCTTAGCATATTTTGATCTATGAGAAAGGCAAGTTGGAGAAACATCCTTTCTTATCTAAAACCACAAATTGGTTCCCTGTCGTCCTTAGGATAAGTTCCAATCTCCCCATCCTGCATCCGAAGGCCTTTTGCTTCCTGGGGCCTCTTCTCCCACCGGTTAACTCCCTGCCGCACCGTTGGCACTGCGGCAGCACTAACTGCTGGACGTCCCCACTTACCCAGGCCGCTCCTGCCTCCTTGCCTCTGTCCTGGTTGGAATGCCCCCTCTCCTCACCCGGCTGACTCTCGGCTCAGCCCGCTACCCCTCTGCTTCCGTTCCTCGGTGGTCCTTCACCTCTGTTACTGCGCTTACTCTGATATGTCAAAATCGTGTTTCAGATCCTCTCTCTTTCCTTGTTACAGTGTTAATTCCCAGAGCACAGTGAGCGTATCTGACTGATTTATGTGTCCCTGGCATCTAGAGCAAGGCAGTAAAAAGCACACCCCAGCCCTTGAGTACTTGGTTTGTCCTCTCTATACTGCTGTTTAAAATATGTTTTTGGATGCTCTTTTTGTTGTTGCTATTTTGTCTAATCTGCTGGTCTGTCAGAAATACCTCCTCTCGGCCCTGCTGGCGTCTTCGGCTCATACTGCGTTCAGCACTTGCAGGCAGTAGCCAGAGTAAGATGGCGCCCCTTGTGTTTTTGCCTTCACAGCTTGTCCATGACTGTCCACTTGCTCTGGGGGAGGCTTGTCCTCAGTCAGTCATCTGTGTATCTTTCTAATTCATTCAAAGGGCACACAGTCCTGGTACGCTACATGACTTTTCCTGTCTCAGCCATTCCATGATTGAGCTCAACTTCTTCCCCTTTCCCTGCTCTCTGGCTCACTTTGTCATTGATTTGAAAATGTAATTATCTAAAAGGACCAGTGCTAAATACTGGGAAACCGAGATGAATGAGACACCATCTGTCCTGAAGTCGTCCAGAGTCTGACGGGGGAGGCAGGAAGGTCACAGTATGCTGAGTTAAGTGTTGAAAGAGAAGTGTGTTCCCAGTTGTGCAGGAGCATAGGTAAGGAGGTGATTAATTTGGCATGGGGCATCTGGGACGGCTTCACAGAGGAGGTGACAGCAAACTGGTCTACAGAGATAAGTAGACATTTGTCAGCTAGAGCAGAGGATGATCTGGGAGGGAATCTGGAGAAACGGGAGGACTGGCGGATCCCTCTCTGGGTAGGGCTGTTCAAAAGCAGGCCAGTTTCATTACACAGCAGAACTGTTAGTTGTTCCCTCTGAATTTCTTTTATCTGAACATTAACAAAACAACCAGTTTTGAAATGCTGTGATAATGGATTGCCCATGAGGGCATATCTTGAGTTCTTAAACTCCAGCAACCCTAGACGCCTTGAGGGGGTAAATAATCCAAAAAGAGCATACAGTACTCCATCTTTTGGAAAACTCACCATTACTGGAGATGTTTCAAATGGTATAGAAGCAGATATTACCAGACCATTTTAACCAACTTTGTTTAGTTGAGGTCCAGTTGCCATACAGTAAAACACCTATTTTAAGTGTACAGAATTTTGACAAATCCATACGCCTGTGTAACCATCATCATGATCGAGAATAACATTTCTGTCACCCAAAAATGTTCCCTTTTGTCCTTTCCCAGTTAATCCCACCTCAGGCCCAAGTAACAACTTTCTGTTAGTGTGGATTCGTTTTGCCTGTTCCAGGACTTCATATAAATGGATTCATATGGCATGTAATCCTGTGCAATCCAAACTTCTTTCACTTTGGCATGTTTTAAAGACTCAGCTGAGTAGTTCTGTGTTTCCATAGCTCTTTTTCTTTGTGAGTAGTGTTCCATCGTATGGGTAAGCCTCATTTATTCATTCATCTGTTGATGGAAATTTGGGTTTCCAGCTTTGGCTGTTATGAATAAAACTGCTATGAGCATTTCCGTAAAAGTATTTATTTGGACGTGCCTCTTTATTTCACTTGGGTAAATGCCTAGGAATTTAATTGCTGGATTATAAGATACGTGAATTTTAACTTTATGAGAAATTGCCAAAAAGTTCTTCATCGTGATTGTAGACTTTTACACTCCTGCACTGGCAGGGTTCCATTGGTCCACATCCTTACCAACATGTGGTATTGTCACGGCCCCAAACCCTAATCCGCTCCAGTGGCATATAGCGATGTCTCTTTATGCTTCTAATTTATATTTTCCTGCTGAATGATGACGCTGAGCATCTGTATCATTTTTTGTGATGTGTCTGTTCACATCTTTTGCCCATTTTAAAATTGGGTGGTTTGTCTTATTTACTTATGAGAGTCTTTTTTATATTCTAGGTCAAAGTCTCTTCCCACACATGTATTTATTTATTTCCTTATGGTCGCACCACACGGCTGTGGGATCTTAGTTTCCCGACCGGGGATTGAACCTGGGCCCTCGGCAGTGAAAGCGCTGAGTCCTAACCACTGGACCGCCAGGGAATTCCCCCAAACATATACTTATTATGAATACTTCCTTTTAGTCTTGGGCTTACTTTTTTTTTTTTTTTTTTTTTTTTGGACTTAAGAGACTTTAAAATGATTTGGAGTGGTTTACAGCATATAATGTGGTATTTAGTTTTTAGTGGAGAAAGTTGCTAGTCACCTGTAAGAAAACAAGCATTGTGGGCATTCCTAAGACAAATGGAATAAAATCTCATCACTTTTGGCTATAACCAGGCTTCTCACCAATAACTGTATTAATTTTTCCAGTATTCAGACATACCCTAAAAGATAAAAGAGAATGTCTGCTTCTAAATCACATCCAACGTGAACTTGCATAAATGCAAAGCATAAATAGAGTTCTTATAACTCCACAGGCACCTGAAAGTTTTAACTACGCTTTGTGCTCACTTCATATTACATAAAGAATAATGGAAATATGGGGAATACTTCAAATATAAATATTTTACAAATCCTTACTATGTGGTTGTCTTATTCTTGTAATACTCCACTCTGGTGGCCTTTGCTTTTGCTTGTAAAATTAAGTTTAAGTAGCACATTAACCTTTCCCCTTAAATATGCCTTTTGATGTTCATTATTACACCAAAAAGAAAAAAGAAAGAAATTAACAACCAAAAAACAGATGAAGATGCTGCAAGGGAAGAGATAAATGAGATACAATTCCTTGGGTGTAAAAATCTGTTGTTTCAAATTCAGAAGAATTTAATAACTTTGTTATTTCATATGTATCTGGAAATGGGACAGATACATGTCCTGATCCTGTCAAACGAGGTAGAGTTCCAGCCAGCATTTGGTACAACTTTCCAAGATAGGGTTAAAGTGACATTCCTGTTTCCCTTGAGACCATTTCCATTGTCAAAGAAAAAATATTTTTTTCATACCTTTCAAAAACGTGACGTCTTCTACGTTTTTCAGCGTGATGCGCGAGACTCGCTCCGGTCTTTGAAGGCGGCGGTGATGAAGCAGCCAAAGGCCGACAGCAAGTTCCTGGCTTACCTTTTAATTTTCTTAATGATGTCTTTTGAAGATCAGATTAAAAATTGTTTTGATTAAGTCTAATTTACCAAAAATTTTTATATTTTACGCTTTTTGATTTCTGTCTTGGTTTTTTAAAAGTCTTTTCCAATTGTCATTGCCAGTGTGTAGAAATACATTTGATTTTTGTTAATTGACCTTGTATCTAGCAACCTAGATGAATTCACTTATTGGTTCCAGTAGCTTTTTTCTAGATTCTTCAGCATTTTCTATGTAGATAATCAAAGACTTTTACTTCTGCCTTTCTAGTTTGTATAGACTTTGCTCCTTTTTCTTGCTTTATTGCTGGGCATCTTATACAATTTTCATTAGAAGTGATAGGATAGGACGTCTCGTCTTGTTTTGATATCATGGTAGCATTGCTCTCAAAGAGTTGTGAATTAGTCTCCCCACATCTATTTTCTGAAGTTGTTTGTATAACGACATTATTTCTTCCTTAGACCTTTGATACATTTCACCAGTGAAACCCTGGGGAGTTCTTTGTGGGAAAATTACAAATTCAATTTCTGTAATAGATATAGCGCTACTCAGATTTTTCTATTTCTTCTTGTGCCAATTTGGTAACTTGTATCTTTCAAGGAATTACTTATTTCATCTAATATAACTGAGGCGTTGGCATAAGGTTGTTGAAACATTTCATTGCTTTTGTGCATTGTATTTTACATTCTATTTTTTTTTTTTTATAGCTACTTTTATTTTTATTTATTTATTTTTGGCTGTGCTGGGTCTTCGGTTCGTGCGAGGGCTTTCTCTAGTTGCGGCAAGCGGGGGCCACTCTTCATCGCGGCGCGCGGGCCTCTCACTATCGCGGCCTCTCTTGTTGCGGAGCACAGGCTCCAGACGCGCAGGCTCAGTAGTTGTGGCTCACGGGCCCAGCCGCTCCGCGGCATGTGGGATCTTCCCAGACCAGGGCTCGAACCCGTGTCCCCTGCATTAGCAGGCAGATTCTCAACCACTGCGCCACCAGGGAAGCCCTACATTCTATCTTAATGAGTTATATTTAAAATGATGTCTCCTCTTTTCTTCCTGGTATTGGTGATTTGTGTCTTCCTTCTGCTTTTCTGATCAGTCTAGCTACAGATTTACCAAGGTTATTAGTCCTTTCAAAGAAGCAGCTTTCGTTTTCCTTGATTTTTCTCTATTGTTTGTTTCTTATTTCACTGAAATAGAACCATTTTATTCCTTTCCTTCTACTTTGAGCTAGATTCCCTTCCCTTTTCTGGTTTATTAAAGTGGAAGCTTAGGTTATTAGTTTTAGACCTTACTTCTTTTCTGATGTAAACATTTAAAGCCAGTAATTTTCCTCTAAACACTGCTTTAGCTGCGTTCTACAGACTGACGTATTCTGTCTGTTTTTATTATTATTCCTGCGGCCCGGGAGTGTGGGCGGGGTCGGGCCGGGCGGCCCCAGGGCCCTCCGCCACCGAGACGAACTCCTAGAGGGGCGGAAGCGCAGCTTCCGGCGGCAGGAGTAGCACTTCCGCTGGGAAGTTCTCGCTCTCCCGCCGCGGCCGTTCCCGATCCCGTGCTCGCGGAGGTCCGGTTAGGCTTACCTGCAGGGGCCCACCTGCCGGTCAGCGTGGGCGCGCCCGCCCGCCTCAGGCCCGTCCCAGCGCGTCCTCCGCCTCGGGCCCGTTTCCTCTTCCGGCTGCGCCCTCCCCGCGCGGCCCCGTCCGTGGTCGTGGGCGCCCTCCACGTCTGCGAGTCCAGCCTGGACCGCTCCGGTGGGAGCCAGACACTGTGCCCAGCTGCCGGCTTATTATCAAAAACATCCCGCTCGGGGCTCCTCCGCAGGTGGGAGCCGCGTCCTCCTGCCCCAGACCATCACGCAAAGTGTCTGGCGTTCTAGCTCCGTGGTGGCCTTGAGTCATTCCCGCCTCTCCGTGCCCACCCTCCACGTGTACGTCCCGGCCCCCTTCATCTCTCCCCTCGACCACCTCAGTGGTCGGTGGTCGTCTCCCTGTCTCTCCGACCCGGTCTTGTCCTGCCGCCTTCTGATTGGCTCACCGCAGTGGGGGGGGGGTCTTTCAGAAGTGTACCGGATCACAGAGGTGAGGTATTAGACCGTCCCTGCCTTTCATGTATAGCCATGGCCCAGGATGCCTTGGGTACTCCAGCCCTTGCCCGCTTCTCTGGCCGTACTGAAACGGTATACAAGCCCCTGTGTCCTTTTAAAGTAAAAGGCTGGCTCAAGAGTTAATGATTGGGAAATGTGAAGACGTAGAAACAAAGAATAGCTGTTGGGCTGGGGCGCTGGTAACAATTTAGACTATAAATCTGCCACATAGCAGAATCACCGAACTCCCAGTTCCCTGAAAGATAGCGATAAAGGCCTGACACGCATTCCTAAGTTGTATTTACAGGAAGCCAACCCACCAGATGAAAACTGCTGATTGCAAGAACATAGACCCTAGACTGCTTGAAACCAGAAGGTTGATGATGCTTGAAACTTCACCTGGATGCCAACCAATCCAAGAATTATGCACGAGCTGATCACACACCCTGCAGCCCCCCTCTCTCACACTGCTTTTAAGACCCCTTCCCTGAAAGCCGTCAGAGAGTTCAGGTCTTTTGAGCATGAGCTGTCCGTTCTCATTGCTTGGTGCCTGCAATAAATGCTGTACTTTCCTTCCCCGCAACCCAGTGTCAGTAGATTGGCTTTACTGCGCAGAGGCGAACAGACCCAAGTCTGGTTCGGTAGCAGTATCTCATACAGTTCTCCCCCTTACTCTCTGCTTTCCAGCTGGCCAACTCCAGCCCATTTATAGTCCATAGTGGATGCCCAGTGCAGGGAGCTCTTCTTATTTATCGCTGTGATCATTATTAGTGGGTGGAGGAGCTCAGGCTCTCATGCTAAGCGCTGCCCATGACACCTGTGCCCAGTGCACCTGTTCATGTGTTTGTAGACCATGTATATCTATTAGTGGAAGAGTCCAAATATTCTTCCCATTTTGAGCTTCATTTTTCTTTTTCTTATTGGTTTGTGAGAGTTCTAGTTCTGGATATGAGTCTTTTGTCAGATATATATATTGGGAATATTTTCTCCCAGTCCGTGGCTTGCCTTTTTATTTCTTAACTGTCTTTTGACAAGCAGAAACTTTTAATTTTGATAAAGTCCAATTTATGAATTTAAAAATTTTAAGGTGAGTGCTTTTGGGGTCCCACCAGTGAAATCTCTGCTTACCCCAAGATTATGAAAATATTCTTCAATTTTTTTCTTCTGGAAGCTTTATAGTTTCAGCGTTCACATTTAGGCCCAAGATCGACCTTGAATTAGTTTTGGGTATGGTGTTAGGTAGAGCGTGTTAAGGTTAATTTTTCCCCTTATTGTTCTGGCACCATTAATTGAAAAAAAATAACAACTTTTACCCTTTGAATTACATTGATGCCCTTGTCGTGAAACACTGAACTGTATGTGTGGGTCTGTTTCTGCAATCTCTGCTGTTCCATTGATCTATATATCTATGCTTGTGCCAGTACTACACTGCCTTACTGTAGTTAGTCTTAGAATCAAGGAGTGTAAGTCTTCCAACTTTGTTCTTCAAGGTGGGTTATTTGAGGTCATTTGCTTTTCCATATAAATTTTATTATCACCCTGTCTGTTTCTACAAACAAACAAACAAAACCCCAAAACAACTGCTGTGATTTTGCTTGGAGTGGTGTTGAATTTCTAGATCAGTTTAGGGAGAATTGAAAACTTAATACCCATAAACAGGGGATATCGCTCAATTTATTTCCAACTTAGTTTGCTCAGCATTGTTTTTTAATTCTGAGAGTAGAAGACTTGTACATCCTTTGTTAAATATATTCCTAGGTTGGATGTGTGGTTTGTTCCCACACCACCAAGCAGCTAACTGAATTATGACCGTCTCTACCTGGAGATAATATCAGATCCCACAGGTTAAGGGCTCAGTCCCACAAGACTGCCCCTCTCCCCACACTTCAGACACCAATCTCAAGTCCAGGTTGCCACCAGTGATTCTGACTGACTGGCTATAGATCTGCAGGTTCCCACAGCCTCTGCCTTGGGTTTGATTGGTTTGCTGGAGCAGTTCACAGACTCAGAGAGACATTTTACTTACTGGATCACTGGTTCATGATAAAAGGATAAGGCTTAGGAACAGCAGGGGGAAGTTGCATAGGAAAAGTATGGGGAAAGGGCCCGGAGCTTCCAAGGTCTCTCTAAACACTGCACTCTTCTCAAATCTCCACGTGTTCACCAACCTGGAAGCTCTCTGAATCTTTCCAGCCCTGGAGTCCCTCACTCCCGGGAATGGAGAGCAAACCAACCTTGTGTTCTGGGCATAAACTTGGTCATGACACAGAGCTCTTTCAGTAAATTGCTGTACTGGGCTTCCTAATGTTTTGTTAAGCATTTCTGTGTCTGCTTATGAGAGATACTGGCCTGTAAGCTTCTTGTCTTATGATGTCTTTATCAGGTTTTTGTGTCGAGGCTTTGCTGGCTTCTTGACACAGGCTGGAAAAGGTTTGCTCTTCGTCATTCTCCTACAGGCTTCTGAGATTGGTATAGGCTTCCTTAAGGATTTGGTAGAGTTGACCAGTGAATCAGCTGGGTCTGGTGTTTTCTCTGTGACAGGGTTTTTTCCTGTTTTTTGTAAGTTTCATAACGTTGCGTTTATAAGGGAATTTGTCAATTTCATCTCAGTTGCAGAACTTGTTGGCATAGAGTTGGTCATAGTGGAACTAATGCTACTTTTCACATCTGTAGGATCTATAGTGTGACCTTGTTCTTTCATCTCTGATGTGGGGAGCTAGGCATCTTTGTCCAGCAGGCCCCCTTCTCTGGGTGTCTTGGGAACTGTCCTCTTCTGCATCTCGGGGCTCCGCACTTCACCCAGGAAAGACACAGGCACTCACTGTGGCCGGAGGCTTTGGGATCCTGAGGAGGGTGTTGTGAACAAACCTGGGGGCAGAAGTAGGATCTGAGCAGACCATGTCTGCACAGTTTAGGGGAGCTTGCGGCTTATTCCCAAAACTTGGTGAAGAATAATGAAGCTCTGGTGGAAGAATTTGATTCAGGGGAAAGTGCCTGAGAACGTTCATGTGTGCACTGCTGCAGGCATGGGCCATCCTGGTCCTGTCTCCTGGGGAAGCACCTAGGGTGGGGTTTAGCCCCCAACTGTCCAGTCACTTGTCTGCGGCTAAGCTGCTGGTTTTCAGCCATAAATGATGGTCTCGCCACCATTTGGTGACAGCCTGTGGCTTGCTCTCTGGAATGTCAGGGTCCATGTGTCTGGGGGTGGGGGACGCAGGGCACCCAGTGGTTTCCTTACAGTGATGCTGGCCCCCACCTGACCCCCAAATTCCCCTTCCATTATGGAGCGTGCATGGGCTTGTGTCACTGGTTTTTCCTGAATCCCCCTTGGTCCACTGAGAAGGTTCAGGGCTCTTGGGGTCAGGTGGGGGCTTCTGGGCTGCAGCTCTCACTCACTTTCTTTGTCTCACAGATCAGCCCTCGGCACCTGCCTTTCCCCGGAGGGGCCCACACGCCTCCCCAGAGGCCTCTGCTGTTCCCGCGGATGTGTCCCAGGTGAGCACCACCTCCCTGTGCCCTGCAGGCTGACCAGGGCCCCAGCCCCCAGCCCACCCATGGGACTGGTCCACTATGGTGGCTTCAGAGGTCTGTGACTGCCTGCCTGCCTGCCAGGTCTATCTTATGGAGTGGGGGGAATGTGATTCATTTACATTAAGACCATAGTGGATGTTATAGAAAACATGAAAATACACTTGCTTCTCTAGGTGCTTAGTCTGCTAAAGCTGCCATAACTCAGCACACACGCATTTATTGGTTGATTTCTCACAGTCTGGAGGCTGGAAGTCCCAGATCAGGGTGCTGGCATGGTTGGTTCTGGTGAGGGCCCACTTCCTGGCTTGTAGAAGGAGAGAGAGAGGAAGAGGGTGCAAGAGCGCTCTGGTGTCTCTTCTTACGAGGACACTAATCCTATCGGATCAGGGCCCCACCCTATGACCTATTTTAACCTTAAATATTTCCCTAGAGGCCTCACCTTCAAATGCAGCCATACTGGGAGTTAGGGCTTCTGCAGATGAATCTGAGGGACACAGACATTCAGTCCATGACAGGAGCCTTCCCTTGAGCCTCAGCTTCAGGCCTTTTGAGGTTTTTCCTCCTTTGAGACCCCCTGGCCCCCCGCCTTTTCTTCCAGACACATGCGTTTCAGCTTCTCTCCATTTCCCACTGTCCTGCAGCCTCAGGAGCGGCCAGGCCTGACATCCTGCTCCTGGCGGGGAGCTGTTTGTGTTGCAGGTGGCCATACACTTCTCAAGGGAAGAGTGGCGGTGTGCGGACCCCGGCCAGAGGGTGCTGGGCCGGGATGTGATGCTGGCCGTTTCAGGAGCTCGGCTGAATTCGGCCTGCAGAGCCCGTCCAGTCCCTCGACGGCGCCAGGGCCTCGAGTTCAGGCTAAGGGGGTGTGGGAGCTGGAGCTCTTGTCCTGTGGCTGCGGAGGGGCTGTCCTGCACCAAGTCTGGCCAAGGGCATTCTTCATGCTGCCCTGGAGGCAGCCCACTCTTCCTTCCTCAGACCCGTCCACTGTTAGACCTGGCCCCGCCAGCAAGGAGGGTGGGGAGAGCCTGTCACGGTTTGGCCCTGGCTCCCTCCTCCCTGTCTGTCTTCTCTGCTTTGGGGTGGCTTCCTGGACATTGCCCCAAGGGCTGGCCTGCACCCTCGCTTTGTCTTCTGTACAGAAAACCGCACCTTTTCTCTCCTTGGAGGATTTTGTGGCCCCATACCTGGCCGCATCTCTCGCCTGGAACAGTGGGGTGAGCCGCGGGTTGTGGGGCGGGAGAGACCCGCGTTTCAGGAAGTGCGGAGGGGCCCCCAGGGCCTCCCTCAGCTCCCAGGTGAGCTCAGCGCCCAGCACCCACCAATGGCGTTCTCCTCTCCCATTGGGACCGTGGGCAGGAGCTGCTGTGTGATCGGACCCTGGAAACCCGGGCTGGCGCCCCGCCCCTGCACGGGGCGCTGCTCTGCTGAGTGCCGAGCTGGCGGGCGCCATGGGTGTGCGCGGCGGGGGGCCTGAGAGGGTGTGGCTGCTCCAACCTCGTGGCCGCCCCGGCAGGCGTACGCCCGGGATGAGGTCACAGGGCCTGAGCCCTGCTCTGAGGGGCTTCGTGTGTGGCCGTGGGCAGGTGCCTTATTCCTTGTGCTCGTCCCAGGGATGATGAGGGCGCCTCCCTCCCTTACGTGAGGTGGTGACTATGGTGGTGGTCTTTCGTTTTTCATTTCAGATTCCCTCAGAAGTGAGATCACGCAGACGTGTGGAAATGAGACCAGCTGGGCAGACACTGGGTTGTGTGGAGCCCCAAGACAGAGAGGGTCTCGGGTGCCAGGTTGGAGGGAAGCCGAGGGTGAGTGGTTCTGAAGGACGTGGGTCCCTGTCCCCGGCACCCTCCCCCAACCCAGGAGCCGGGCCTGGTTAGGGGAACAGAGAGCACAGTCTCTATCCTGACTGGTGTCTTTGTTCCTGTGTAAACACAAGTATGTAAGGTACTAGCCGGCTGTTTAGGTCAACGCCCAGTGTTACAGCCCTCCCTCCTGTGGATAACACCAGCGTTGACCTAGCCGTGACCCCATCTGGGTGAGCATTTGAGTTCATTTTCAGCTTTCCACCATTTATAGTTTTAGCTCATCTGTGTGCTTCTTTCTCACTGCTGGGCCACTTTCTTGGAGTGAATCCCTAATTAGATGGGAGTGAGCTGATAAGACATGTTGTGTGGCTTTTCTCCTGTCTCGCCGCCAGCCTGTATAAGTGCCTGTTTCCTCCACTGGGCAGGGGAGGCCCTTTACCGGGGGAGACACTGTAATTGCTTCTGGCAGCCCTCGAGCCAGGGGTGGGGTGGGGAGTGGCGGGAGCTGGCTTCCGAGGGGCTTTGCTCTGGGCCGGGAGCCGGGTGCAGGGTGTGTGGGGCGCAGGGGCCGCCGGCATCTACGACACGTGTGGGACAGTCCTGAGCTGTCACAGCTGCTCGCTGCTCCCCAGACGGTCACACGGGAACCAAGGCCTTCGAGCGTTTCCAATGCGGCCGGACCTTCTGCGACACCAGAGGAACTACAGAAGCGAGCAGTCCTTCGGCTGCGAGGTGTGCGGACAGGCCTTCAGCCTGAGAGGCCGCCTGGGCCCGCATCGCCAGGTCTGCTCGGAGCGCAGCCTCACCCGCGTGGCGACGGCGGGAAGGCCTCCCGCCCACGTGCACCCTGTGCGGCAAGGCTCTGCAGGCCCGAGGGCCTCAGCACCTTCCGGAGCCGCTGCGGGAAGGGCGTCCGCCACCTGGGCTTCCTGACGAGGCGTCGGGGTACCCACAGGAGAGGGGAAGTGGAGGCGTGCGTGGGGTTCCTCTGGCCATGTTCACATCAGGGAGACTTGGGGGGAGAGGCGACCTCTTTGTTCCAGACTCCAGGCGTCTTTGCTTGCCCAGCCCCGAAGTAAAAACCTGCGGAGTGGGCTTCTCTAGGGCACCGGCTCGCACTTGGAGACTTGGTCACTGGGCAGAACACCCGTCCCCCTTGCTCGTGGGAACGCTATTTCAGGTTATCCAAAGGCTTGGTGAAGGATTTTAATTTTTGTCTGAATTCCAGAGAGGAAAACGTGGGGGGCCGTGAGGAGCTGGCAGAGCCCCCGAGGCATCGCACTGAGGGACCACCTGACCCCGATTTGAGCAAGCCAGTTGTAAAAAGGCTTTTTTGAGACAATCATGGAAATTTGAACAGGGACAGGGTATTAGGTGGTATTAAGGAGTTTGCTGTGATAACGACAGGGCGGTTCTGTTTTTAAAAGTCCTTAAGAAGGATGCATTCTGACAAATTTATGGGTGAAATGGCATCATGTATGGGATTTGCTTTAAAATTCGAATAAAAAGAAGAAAGACAAAACAGTATCGGCAAAATGAGTTGTTGAAGCTAAGCGATGAGTATGTTTGGAACTTTCCCACATTGTTTTTCTTATTTTACAGGATATTTATATTCTAAGTTCATCAATACATACTGAAGATGGGTGAAAACAGCCATTAAGTTATCAAGGTACGAAGCTGTGTCAGTCTGCTCGGGCTGCCATAGCAACACACCACAGACCAGGAGGCTGAAACGGTGGAAGTTTATTTCTCGCAGTTGTGGAGGCTGGAAGTCGGAGATCAGGTGGCCGGTTCTGACAAGGACCCACCTCCCGGCTTGCAGATGGCGCCCTCGCACTGTGCGCTCACGTGGGGAAGGGAGAGAGCGCGCTGGTGTCTCTTCCTTTTATAAGGGCTCTAATCCCACGACAGGGCCCCACCCGACAACCTCATCTCACCTCATCACCTCCCAGAGGCCCCACCTCCAAACAGCACCACACTGGGGTTAGGGTTTCAACACAGGATTCGGGAGGGGGGATACAATTCAGTTTATAGCAGAAGCTTCTCTGGGTCAGTCCTGCCCACAGAGCAGCTGGGGAAGGGCCTTGCTCCTTCAGGGTGGCCCCATCATGGCCAGTGAGGCCTTAAGGGCACGGGGCCCACGGCCCTCTGGAATAAATAGAAATGTGCCCTTTGGAACATCCAAGTGGCTTTTCTTATTTATAAAATCCAAACTTCTGTGCTCGTGCTTATATTTTTCTTCCAGCTCAGAGCTGTGAGCAGGGAAGTGCCTGGTTTGTTCCCACCCCACGTATGGAGTTGTGGAGGCCTTCAGATGGCCTCTGAGTGCAAGTTGGGATGGCCTGTCTTGGGTCTTTGGGCAATAAGCGCTACAAAGACCCGAGCCTTGTCCTGCGGGCCAGCTCGCCATGCGTCTGGGTCACCTGTTTCTGGTTTTTACTCCTTTGTGATGCTTTCACCTCGTGATGCCGTTGTGTGGAATTAAGTGTGAACGACACAGAACTGTGCAATTAACTACATTCCATCTGATGACAATTATCGAGTGATACCAGTGGGTCACCCTGCGCTTAGTGGCTGCTGAACAGTGGCACATCCGGCTCCCCTTGCTGGCTGGTTTGTCCCAGCCTGCAGTTCCCTCTGTGCCCGGCTGGGCAGGCCCTGGCGGCGAACCCTTTGAGGGAGTGGCAGCGGGCAGACGGCAGGGACACAGCTGCCTCCTTGTGTCCTTGTGCGCGGCTCCCTGAGAACCCTTTGCTGGATGCGGCACCCTGGGGGGAGAAGCGTGGTGGTGAAGTAACGTGAAGGCACAGTAAGGTCTGCACCTCAGCTCCCTGTCCCCACGTCCCCAGGGGCAGGTGTCCTTAGGAAGCACCAGCCTTCTCAGCAGCGGGCTGTCCCATGGCTGGTGGAAAGGGACGGATGTGCCCCTGGTGCCCGAGGCGTCCACCCTCTCCGCACACCTTCTCCCCGGATGCGCCCACCACGTGCAATCTGTCCCTGAGCAGCTGCCGCAGGACCTGGCCCGCAGAGCAGAGCACCCCACACCTCCCATTTGGGCCCAGAAAACCCAAGCTGGTGGGCCGTTGCTGCTTCGTCCCTGTCCTTCATGACCCGCTGGACCCCCTCCCCAGGAGTTCCTGTGGACGTTCACCCTGGGGAGAGGGGTGAGGTCCTGGCTCCCTTGACCGATAAATCAGGCAACTTTTGTCTAGAAAAGGGAGCCAAGTCGTATTGTTTTAGTGAGATTTATTCCAAGTTAGGGGTCAACATGAGCCTCACACTAAATGAAGTATATCCCTTTGAGAAACAGCAAAGAGCGAAAGATCCCCTCACCTGGCCCGAGGGATAGTCTGCTGATGGCAGAGTGTGTCCTCAAGCGCCTGTCCTGTGCTGTGAAAATAAGCACATGGTTTTGGTTTCTTGTCCTCAAAATAATGGACTCGTACTCTCCACGTCCTTCTACGGGTGCTTTTGTCCATCTCTTGTGGCCCTTCCGCGTCCCTATTCTTCTAACAGCGTCGTGACACGTGTCCCATGGGAGGCCACGTCCTGCCCTGATGTCTGTGCGTGCATGGGCTCTATCGGTCTCCTGGGACGGCCGTAACAACGCGCCACAACCTGGGTGGCTGAAGACAACAGAACTTAACTGTCTCAGCTCTACAGGCCAGAGTGTGAGGTCAAGGCACCAGCCGGGCCGTGCTCCCTCTGAAGCCTCCCTCTCTCCAGCTTCCCGTGGCGCCGGCCATCCTTGGCGCCCCTTGGCTCGTGGCCACAGGGCTCCAGCCTCGGCTCTGCTGACACAGGTGTGGTCCTCTGTGTCTCTGTCTTCTTTCTTTTTTTTTTTAAATAATTTTTTTAAAAAATAAATTTATCCTGGGCTGCATTGGGTCTCCGTTGCTGCGTGCGGGCTTTCTCTAGTTGTGGCGAGCGGGGGCTACTCCTCGTTGCGGTGTGTGGGCTTCTCATTGCAGTGGCTTGTCTTGTTGTGGAGCATGGGCTCTAGGCCCGTGGGCTTCAGTAGTTGTGGCTCGCAGGCTCAGTAGTTGCAGCGCACGGGGTTAGTTGCTCCACGGCATGTGGGATCTTCCCAGACCAAGGCTGGAACCCGTGTCCCCTGCATTGGCAGGCAGATTCTTAAGCACTGCGCCACTAGGGAAGCCCAACCACTGATCTTTTAACTGTCGCCATGGTTCTGCCTTTCCCAGAATGTCACAGAGTCGGAATCATGCAATGTGCAGCCTCTTTAGGTTGGCTTCTTTCACTTAGTGGTTTGCATTTAAGGTTCCTCCATGTCTTTCCATGGCTGATAGCTCATTTCTTTTTAGTGCTGATTAATGTTTCATTTTCTGGATGGACCACCATGTATTTACCTACTCACCTACTGAAGGACATCTGGGTTGCTCCCAAGGTTTGGCAATCATGAACAAAGCTGCTATAAACGTCCGTGTGCGGGTTTTTGTGTGGACCTAAGTTCTCAGTTCCTTTGGGTTGGAGTGTCATTGCTGGATCATCTTATGCAAGTGTGTTAATTTTGTGAGAAACCACCAAACTGTCTCTTAGAGTGGCTGCACCAGTCTGCATCCCCTCCAGCAATGAATGGGGAGTTCCTGTCGCTCCACCTCCTCGGGGCCTAGGGGGTGGCGCTCTCCTCCATCCCCACAGGCACCGTCAGGTGGCAGCCTGCCGGGCAGACCAGGGCTGAGTTTGAGCAGCTTGTTAAGAGGGAGATGCTGGAAAGCTGTGCAAGGAAGAAGGAACTACCAGAACTAGCCCAACAGGATTCTTAAAGTGAACTTTTTACCAAAGCATAATGTACATACAGATATGTCCCAAATGGTAAGTATGCAAGTGGATGAATTTTCACAAAGAGTAACAATGTCTAATTTGTGGCTTAACAAAAGTCCAGGCAAAACTAAAATGTTGTTATAAGCCTTCCCTGGTGGTGCAGTGGTTAAGAATCCGCCTGTCTATGCAGGGGACACGGGTTCGAGCCCTGGTCCGGGAAGATCCCACATGCCGCGGAGCAACTAAGCCTGTGCGCCACAACTACTGAGCGTGCGCTCTAGAGCCCACGTGCCACAACTACTGAAGCCCGAGCGCCTACAGCCCGTGCTCCGCAACAAGAGAAGCCACTGCAACGAGAAGCCCACACACCGCAATGGAGTAAAAAAAAAAAAAAAAGAACCTATTGGTAACAAGATTTCATTTTTTTTAATAGATTTATTTATTTATTTTTTGGCTGCGTTAGGTCTTTGTTGCTGCCCATGGGCTTTCTCTAGTTGGGGCGAGTGGGGCTACTCCTCGTTGCAGTGCGCGGGCTTCTTGTTACGGTGGCTTCCCTTGTTGCGGAGCACAGGCTCTAGGCGCGCAGACTTCAGTAGTTGTGGCACACGGGCTCAGTAGTTGTGGCGCACAGGCTTAGTTGCTCCGGGGCACGTGGGATCTTCCCGGACCAGGGCTCTGACCGGTGTCCCCTCCATTGGCAGGCGGATTCTTAACCACTGCACCACCAGGGAAGTCCCTCAAGTGAACTCTTCTCAGAGAATTTGTGTTTGATGCTGCCAGCCGCCCACCAGCACTTCCAACCCAGAACCAGAACATTTAACTAAATTTCCACGGCAAGGTTGGTGGGGGCTGGGGGGGCTCTGTTTGAAAGCTGTGGTCTGAACTCCTCACTCCACAGGGCCCAGGTCCATGGGCCACGGTGGCGCGTCCACCCTGGTCTCCCCCACGCTCCACCTCCCCAATGCAGCCGTTGATGAATGCAAACCACAGGTGAGGGAGAGCGTACTAACCGGCCTCCGTGCGCTTGGACTGACAGCTAAATCAAAATTTAAAATTACCCTCCCCCCACCCCCCGGAACTCCCTGGAGGTCCAGTGGTTAGGACTTTCACTGCCAGGGCCCGGGTTCAATCCCTGGTCGGGGAACTAGGATCCCACAAGCCTCAGGGCGCGGCAAAAACAAACAAACAAAAACACAAAAAGCCAATAGGTTAAACATAAAAACGCCCGTGGCTCCCCATGGCGCCAGAACAAAGCCCACGCCCCCCCACAATGGCTCTCTTGAGCAGCTCAAACCACGCTGGCCCTCCCGGCCGCCACACGCAGTGGACCACCTCCTCCCTGGCCCGCCAGACTCCCTTCCTGCTCTCATACTACCTGTCTATGCCCGTGATGTCCATCTCCGCCACCAGACTGTCAGCCCTCATGGGCAGGACGATGGCGTGGCCGACTCCCTCTGCCCCTGCCAGAGGAGCCAGAGGTCAGCTGTGGGGTTGAGGGATGCTCAACCCTGGCAGACACACGGGGCACAGGACGATCAAGCTACCTTGCAGCTTGGAAACTGGGAGCCATAATGAGTGGTCCCTGCGCCGGCCGGAAATGCTAGACAGCGAAGCAGGCGGCGCCAGAGCGGAGAGGGGTGGAGGGGGTCACACCTTTATTGATAATCCACTCACCAAATCCGCGTCCTGCGCACCCCCGTCTCCCCCGCACCGTCTGGCCTCATTGGCCTTCCTCCAGGTAGGTTCAGGATCTCCCCAAGGCGCCTTCGCCTGCAGCGTCACATTCACGGTCTCCTTCGACTGGGAGACGGGAAGAGCCCGACCCGGGGACGGACTTCCCAGAGAGGGTGGTGTTCTGTGAGGCGGCACGCAATGAGGACCGAGAAGGGGCCCAGGAATCCAGGCGTGACGGGGTCAGGGACGGGACTCGGGAGCCTGGGCGCGAGAGGGTCAAGGACGGGACCCTGGAGCTCCCGCGCGATGGGTCCTGGCATGGGACCCGTGATCCCGCCTTCGAAGGGGCCAGCGACAGGACCCTGGAGCCAACACGCGACGGGACCAATGACGGGACCCAGGGAACCGCGAGCTTCGACAGCAACGATGGGGCCCAAGAGGCCGCGCGCCACGAGACCTGAGACGGGTTCCGGGAGGCCGAGACTGATGCGACCCGGGAGGTCGCGCGCGACTGGATCGTGGTGGAGGCGAAGGACTCGGGGTGCGAGGCGGCCAGCGGCGGTTGCCAAAGCGGCGGGCCCTCGGGGCCCCGGCGCAGCCAGCTGTGCACGCGCGCCAGGTCCCGCATGTCCTCGTGCTCGCGCCGCAGCTGCTCACGCTGCTCCAGCAACTGGCGCCGCGTTTCGTGCAGCACCTGGGCCCGGCGGAGCAGCCGCAGCAGCTCCTGCCGCAGGCGCCCATCGTCCCCTCTGATGGCCTGTGTGTGCGCGATGAGCGCGCGCGCCGCCTCCCGCTCCGCGCGCCGCGCCAGGGACTGCACGCGCTGGCGCGCCTCGCGCTCGAAGGCTGCTTTGTCCTCCAGGAAACGCCGCTTCTCGCGGTGGAGCAGCTGCATGTGCTCCACGCGCATACGCAGCAGCTCGCGCTCCAGCGCCCGGATCCGGGCCAGCTGCTCCAGCTGCAGCTCCTGCGGCGGGGCCGCGGGTTAGCGCCGGGCCGCGGCGTGCACCCACCTCGCCCTGCCCGCGCCCGGCCCTCCCGCGGGGGCGCGCACTGGCCTTGTAGGGCTGCAGCTCCTGCACCTGTCGCGCCACCTGCGCCGCGCGCGCCTCCATCTCCAGCAGCTGCGCGCGCACCCCCTCCTCACGCCCGCGGTAGAGCGACGCCAGCTCTGCGCGCTGCAGGTGGATCTGCGTCAGGTCCGCGCGGTTCTGCTCCTCCAGCCGGACGATGGCGTTGGCGCAGCGCTGCGCGCGCGTGCTCACGTAGCTGGCGTAGAGCCGGCTCTCCTCGCGCAGGCGCTGCGCCTCGCACTCCAGGAAGGCGTTCTCCTGCAGCGCCTGGTCGACGCGCTCCTCGCAGGCGTCCAGCTGCTCCGAGAGCAGTTTGTATTTTCGCTGCAAGTACTGAGCGCTCTCCGACAGCGGCGGCTCGGTGCCCTCTGCCGCCGCGCCAGACCGGCGCCCGGCGCTCGGCCCGCGCTTCCTCTTGGGCACCATGGGTCGAGGCCTCCAGCCCGCTCCTCCAGCTCAGCCCTTCCCTTCGACCAGCCTGAAGATTCTGGCGGGGTTCGACGCGTCTCAGGGTCACGAGGTTGGGAGAGGCAGAATCAGGAGTTTGGGGTCAACCAAGGGTCAGGGCATCGTCGCCAACCTTTACTAGGGGGCTCCTTTCAGACCTTGGCCGTGCGTCGGTGTTTGTCCACCTTTAGCTGTGTTGGCGGTCAGCCCGAACGGTCTCCCTGGAAACAGAACTTAGTCGCCCTCCGCAACTCCCGCCCCGTTGCTTGCGCAACGGCCCGACTCCCCTTCCTCCGTTCCCCACAACTCCCTCACTCGAAGTCTGTGTGTGACGGCCTGTGTGCGCGTCCAGCAGAGGTCGGACCCCAGACGGGCAGCACTTCGGCTTTCCCCGGAGGACGATGCTGGGCTGGCTTCCGAATCTAACACACCCAGCAGCAGCCGGAGTAGCCCCCACTCTCCACGTGCCAGACTTGGGCCCTTTGAAGCCTCTCCACCGGCGGGCTTTTCCCCCAGGTGTCCCCATATGGGGAGAGGCTTCGCCAAGTTCCTGGCCTCCTCCACCACACGCGCAAACACACACACACACACACACACACGTGTGAAATCCCCGTATATCTTGTCAGGACAGAGCGCTTCCCCACAGCTTTTCATCGCTCCGGGAACCCTAGTTTTCCTCGAAGCACTTTGTGATTCCTTTTTCTCCTTCTGGAGCCCTCATGGGAGTTAGGGTGACTGGGAAGGTCAAGCCCATTCGGATGCCATCCCCTAGTCCAGCGAGTTTCTCTCTGGGATTTCCTCTCTGAGGCTTCTAAGCCCGCGCGTGAGGCACCTGTTCAGTTCACCCCAGCGACCTGGGCTTGATCGGCTTCGCTTCCCAGCCGGCCAGTATGGCTGGTCCAGCCTCCCATCCTGTCTGATGCCTTTGACAAGTAACTTAAATCTATACCTATTTCGGTCCTGTCATCATATAGTTGGGTTTCTATCCAGGTCTGTCCACATTTGCTGCAATATGGGCAGATTCAAGAATTGTTGACTTGTAACTTTGTGAGGAGCACGGTTTAGGAAACCACATGGGTGGGAAGGCTTGTGTTGAAAACTATCTTAGGAGGTCTGGCTGGACTTGGTCTAGCTAGCTACACCCGCACCGAAGATGTGGCAGAGCCTCTTAAAATTAGGAACACATTTGAGGCATTTTCCTCCTTATAAAAATGTATTTTGTAAATAAAAATAAAATGACATAAACTTCAAGACAATGCAGAATTTCCATTTGTTTTCACATTAAACATTTTTAAAGAAACGCTGAATCATAAACTCCTAAAACAGCATCTGAGTGTTGGCCTTAAATGATGTGGGCTTCTTACAGAAAATAGGGCAAAGCCCAAGTAGAAGCAGGGGAAGAATCAGCCATGATCCCGTAGTCCCATTTGGGACCATTTGGTACCGCTCCTTCTCCTGGCCTGGCATTCCAGACAGGGTCTCTCTGCCTGCCGGGGCAGCCACCAACGCTCTCCACCTCGCCACCCTCAGGCCCTCCTGGGGCCACTGTCCCTATCTGACAGATTGCGAAACAGACTGCGAGAGGTCGGGGCCTGCTCTCAAGGCCCGGCCGGTCCTCCGCAGTCTCGGACCCTGTTCCTTCCCAGACCACACCGCAGCGCGGGCCGCCCCTGCCCCTCCCGGGCTTCTGCGCCGCACACATCTGTCGCGGGAGTGTCTAGGTCGACCTGGGTCTTTTAATTTCTGTTTCGAAGCAAGGCAACCGATGGGCAGAGGTTTTTAAATTTTAAGTCGTCCGGGCCTCCCGATTCCCCGGCGATGTGTCCTCGCGTTAAAGCTCATAAACGCCTCCTCCCAGAAGAGGTGTGGCGAGCGTTTCGTTCTCCTCTGTCTCCGGATTCCTCGAGACCGGGTTCTTCCCGGCGCTGCAATTCCCGATTACGCAATCCGGATGGACTCGAAGGTGGAGCCCTGAGGGAAGCCGCGCCCCCGCCCCGCCCCCAGCCCCGGTCCTGCCCGGAAGACCTCCAAACCACGCCCAACCCGGGCTCGGCTCCCTCCCGGCCCCTCGCCCCCGGCCCGGTCCGCCCCACCCCCCACCCCACCCCCGCCACCAGCCGCAAGCGTCCGCCTCTGCGCTCCCAGCCCAGCCCGGCCGCAGAGGCTGCGCTTTGCCTCTGCCCCGCGGCGATTAGGGGCAGAACGGGACCTTGTCCCCTCCGTTTCCTCGGGCTCGCTCCCCGCCGACAGCCACGGGGCGCGTGGGTGTCTCCGGGGGCAGCACCTCTCCCAGGGAAGAGGGGGGCGCCCGGCCTGCAAGCGGGCTGAGATGCCCGCCACTCCGGACGTCTGGTGGCTTTCTCTGTGTTGGGAAACCGCTGCCTGGTGTCCACCAGGTCCCACCGCCGCCCACGGGAGACGGAACTCACCTCCAAGGGCCTAGATTCAAAGCCAAGTGTTACTCTTGATGCTTCTCCCCACCCTTGGGGTCCTTCCCCCCTCCCTTCGTGAATGGCGTGGGGGTCTTTGTCCCTCCCGGGGCCAAGGCTACATTTCCCTCAGACTCCGGCAGGGAGGCGTCTGGAGGGTCACTCATCTCTTGGCAGGGACACCGAGCTGGAAAGACACCGGCAGGGAGAGGGCCAGCAGTCTGCTCAGCTTCTGGCAAGGCTGCCCCCCTCCCGTCCCCCTTCTCCTCCCACCCCGGCCCCTTCCCCGCAGCGGGCTCCGCTAGGGGCCTGCGAGGACCTTGAAGGCTGCGGCAGAATGTCGCGCCGTCTTGTTCCTGGGATGCTGCTCTCACCACTCAGCCCTGCCCCCAACCCTGGGCAGGCCGCCGGAGGGCACACCTTGCTGCCCTCGCTTGCGGTTCCTTCTGCCTCGGAGCCCTCCCTGCTGAGCTCCGGAGACTTGGGGTTTGCGCCCCTTCTCAGGAGTCCCAGTGGGGTTGGGCTGTGTGTCTGACCCCGGGGGGTGAGCACTTCAGCGGCCTCTGCTCCCATTTCACAGACGGAGAAACCGGCACAGAGTGAGTTGCCCAAGGACTCCTGAAATCACTGGGTCTGTGACTTGGACCTTGGTGGGCTCTTCCCACCGTGTCCGCTGCCTCTCTGGCTGAGTCCTCTCCTGTCCCTGCCCTGTGCCCTGGGGCAAAGGGAGGAGCCAGCTGCGTTTATTGGATCCCACTCCACTGGCAGCCTGAGGCCACATGGCCAGTGCCTATGACCCTTCCACCTGCCAAGGCCAAGTGGACCTGTGGAGGTGGGGGTGGGTTCAGGTGATGCCAGAGACCCTGTCCTTGGAGCTCAGCCCTGGTGGGAGCCTGAGACCCACAGAGGCGGCCAGATGCTGAACAGAGGTCAGACAAAGGTACCCTGGGGGCCTGGCAGTAGGACTGCCTCAGCCCCCACCACCTTGTCCCTTGATCAGAAGCGCAGCGCTGATGGCGATCACCATGGCAAAGGGGAGGATGGGCAGGAATGTGAGTGAGGTCCAGGAGAGCCTGTCTATCCAGTGCGTCCTCTGGCTGAGGTCAAGCCCTGGAAAGCCCAGACCTGGCTGTTCTCTGTGCCCTGGGCAGGACCCAAGTCTGTCCCCTCCCCTATATCCCAGCTTGTGTGCTGCCTGCAGACCTGCCCCACCCCCTCCCCTCACCCCAACCTAAGCTGGCCCTGGGCTGGGCATTCAGAGAGGACCCTTCCTCAAGTGGCGGCCCCTCCACAGCCAAGTACCTTGGAATCGGTGCCAGACCCACACCAGGCTCACGGTCAGCCCCAGGTGGAAGGACCAGATCCAGACCACGATGTGCGTCAGTTCCCACAGCCATGGCTGCCCCTGGAGGAAGTGCCCTCTCCAGACACGCGGTGCAGTGAGGGACAAGGCGGCACCACCACCCGAGTCCCATGAGCCAAGGCAGGTGGGAGCCGGCGGGAGCCCCGGGGTGCGTGTTATGTGCGGAGCACGTGAGGGCCGGCTGGGGCTCTGCGGTGATGCTGCCGTGGTGACCCGGGCCCTGGCCTGCTCAGGGTCAGCGGGGCCGCAGCTTCCGGGAGAGGCTTCGTTGGAGCTCAGGGCCTGTGGGTTCGGCTCCCTGGTCCTCCCTGAGTGGCCAGACTGGGGCAGCTGGGCCTCGGGGTGTGGTCCAGGTTGGTCTGCACGCCCCCCGCCCCCCAGAGGTGCTCACCTACCTCTGTTCGTGAGGACGAGGATGACAAACAGAAGGACGCCCAGAGTCCAGAGCCCTGCGCAGGCCCCGGTGGCGATGCCAGCGCCCCCCTCCACGGGCTGGCTCAGAGATGCCCCTGAGAGACAGCCACGACGAGGTGCCCAGCGGGGGGGCGCGCCTCCTCGGGGGCCCCCGTTTCCAAGTCTGGGCACATGATCCAGAGACAACCACAGCTACAGCCCCAAGGTGCTCTCCTGGGAGGGGCGCAGGCAGGTGCCTGGAGTGACCTGGGGTACCTGGGTCCATAGCCCACGCTGGGAGCAGGAGAGAGGAGAGCCCAACTTCGGAGACCCAGGTGCAGGGGAGCACAGCAGGTCCACCCCACAGGGTCGGGGGCTGCACCGGAAACAGGGTGGGCGGTGGGCTACACTGTGACACACATGGGGACACAGCTGATATCTACTCAGACTTGGACACTGAGGGGAAGGGAGGGGCAGGGCCCACACTCAGACTGTGACACACAGGGAGGGGCAGGGCCCACACTCAGACTGTGACACACAGGGAGGGGCAGGGCCCACACTCAGACTGTGACACACAGGGAGGGGCACGGCCCACACTCAGACTGTGACACACAGAGAGGGGCAGGGCCCACACTCAGACTGTGACACTCTGCAGTCTGGGAGGTGGGATCCCTGTGAGTTGGTCTTCCTGGTCATAAGGAGGCTGGTGATGGATGAAGCAGGAGGTTTAGGCCAAATCGTTTCAACCTGGGGGGTTTGACCTGCCACATGCCCGCTCCCCCTAACTCTGGGCCTCCTGGATGAGGCCCCCCAAACTGCACATGATCTCCCCACGGGTCAGCTAAAAATAAAAGGCAGAGTTCACTTCTTCTCAATGCATAATAAATACCCCGAGTCAATAATGCACTCAAAACTAAGGTGAAGGTTACAGCTGCACGCAATAAAACTGACTGTCAACTGACAACTGATGAGAAAATAAAAACCTCTTGACAAAATTTATATCTGCAAGGATATTTGGACAAGGGAAAGTTGGACTGGGTAGAAATAACGGCCCCAAGAGAAAACACATAATAGCAGATTTAGAAATAACTAATGGATGAATCAAATGTCCACTGAAAATTTGATTTAATAATTAAGTAAATGTAATGAAGTTCATGCTGCAGAATTCCTTTTTTGCTGAAATTCACTGATTTGGGGATAATTCTGCTTAGGGCCATGTTCTTGGTGGCAGAATGGCAGGGTTGAGACCTCCTTTGGCTGCGGGTTCCTGGGGGAAGGCGGGGAGAAGAGGGGCTGGCCTGCTAGCTGTCACTCGTCCCTGCTGCTCCAGAGGCCAGAGGTCCCACTGCCCTCAGCCGCTGCGTTGGACTGCTCCGCGCCCCCCTCTCCAGGCCCCGCTCTTGTCGACTGAGTTTACTAAGGCTCCCACTTGCCGTTGCTGCTGCCTGCAGCTGGGGGAACGCCCAGCTGTGCCTTCCGAGTCAAGTGTGCCGACCTTCCTGGCCTCTCAGCCCCGCTCCTCACCTCGGACCCTCCGTAGTGAGTCCAGCTGTCGTCGCTTTCGGCCCAAGTGGTTATCAGTCCTTCCTCCATTTCCATCGGTGGGCCTTCTGTTCTCTCCGTCCTTGTGGGCATAGAGCTTTTCAGTTTATCTTCATGTTTATTATTGATTATATTTGGGGAATACTCCCACTCATTCAATGGACTTGCCATCTCATCTAAGTTATCAAATGTATTGGTGGGAGATTGTTGACAATAAACCCTTATTTTCAATGTTTGAAGGATTTGGTAGGAATGTAGTCTTTCATTCCTGACACTAGTAATTCCTGTGTTAGTTTTCTAATTTTATGTTTATTTTTTATGTTCTGTATCAGTCTTCTTGATTACAAGATGTCAATAATATGAAAACATTTTTAATATAACAGAACGTTTAATTACATCCTCTTCCCATCAATGCACGAGTCATTTAATGATGATTATATCAGCCATTTCCATTGGCAGGAGGCTTTTCCACTAAAGGCTCCAGTGGTTTCCACGGTACCATGTTTCTCACCGGATTTAGTTCATTTCCATCCTGAAGAATCGCCTCTTCTGTTTGGCCACTCTTCTAATTTTTTAACACTGGGTTCCAATTTAACCGTACCCAGCTTCTCATTTGTAATCTGTTTTGTATGCTTTCTATACACTACATTTTTAGGGACTGGTTCAAGAACTCTAGATTCACATTTTTTTCCCTTTGAGTACATTAATGATGTCATTGCTTTTTCTTCTGGCTTGAATTTTTTTTCTGATAAAAACTCTGCAGTTATGCTTATTTTTGTTCCTCTGCATGTAAATTTCTTTGGTTACTTTTAGTATTTTTTCTTTATCACTGTTTTTCAGCAATTTAGTTATGAGTTCCTTTGTGTTTTTCCTACTTGGGCTTCATTTAAATTCCTGGATCTGTGAATATATCATTTTTTCTTTAAATCTGCAGAAATTTCAGCCATTACTTTCTCAAACATACTTTCTGCACCCCCCTTTTGTTGACACTGTCAACAGGTCAGTGAGGTGTTTTTTTTCCTGTGGCTTTCAATTTGGATAGTTTTTATTGCTGTGTATTTGAGTTCACTGATCATTTTTTATGCTGTGTCCATCCAATGAGTTTTTCATTTCAGACATTTTATTTTTCAGCTCTAGAAATTCCATTTGGTTCTTTTAAATAATTTGCCTTTCTTATTTCACTATATTCATGCTTTCTTTATATCCATGAGCATATTTATAGTAGCCGTTTTTAAAGTCATTGCCAATTCCATCATCTCTGTCATTTATGGGTCTGGTTCTATCAGCTTATTTTTCTCCTGGATACGGCTTCCATTTTCCTGCTTCCTCCCAAGCCTTGTAACACATAACATAAAATTAACCATATTGAAGTATACACATTAGTGGCATTTGGTACTTTCACAATGTTGTGTAACCATCACTTCTATGTAGTTACAAAACATTTTCATCAGCCCAAAAAGGAACCCTGTACCCATTAAGCAGTCACTACCCATCTCCCCTCCCTCCAACCCCTGGGAACCACCAACCTGCTTTCTGTGTCTATGGAGGTACTTATTCTGAATATTCCATTTAAGTGGACTCATATAATATGCGACTTCTTGTATCTGACTTATTTCACTTAGCATGTTTCCAAGGCTCATCCACATTGTAGCACATATCAGTACTTCATTCCTTTTTATGGCTGAATTATATTCCATTGTCTGTATAGATAATATTTTCTTTATCCATTCATCAGTTGATGGACATTTGGGTTGTTTTCACCTTTTGGCTTTTGTGAATAGGCTGTTGTGAACACTTGTGTACAAGTATTTGTTTGAATATCTGTTTTCAGTTATTTTGGATATATACCCAGAAGTGGAATTGCCGGATCATATGGTAATTCTATCTTTAACTTTTCGAGGAATTGCCAAACAGTTTTCCACAGCAGCTGCACCATTTTACATCCCACCAGCACTGTATGAGAGCTCTGATTTCTCTCCATCCTTGCCAAGACTTTTTTTTTAAAGTCATCCTAGTGACTGAGTGTGACCTCATGTGTCTTGATTGCCATTTCCCCGATTGCTAATGATGTTGAGCATCTTTTCCTGTGGTGCTGACCATTTGTGTATCTTCTTTGGAGATATGTCTATTCAAATCCTTTGTCCATAATTTTATTTATTTTTATTTATTTATTTTTTTGTTGTAAATGTTTTATTTGCTTAACAATGTATCTTCAGTAACTTTTTCAGGGCAGTATATATAGATATAATATTATAAAACACATTACTAGCTATGGGGTATTCTATATATAATAATAGCTATATAGCATAATTGAAGTATGATTAATTTAACCAGTCTGATACTGATGAACACTTACCTTGTCACCAACTTTTCCCTACTAAGACAATGCTACTGAAAACTATTTTTGCCTGCTTGTGAGATTTTTGTATGACAAATTCCTTTTGAATCAAACAATACATACATTATACACTTTTTATAGAGATTGCCAAATTGTTCGTGAGCTACAAGAGAACAAAGATAGATAACAATACCAAGAAAACAACACATGAACAAAACAAGAATTTCAACAATGAGACAGAAATCATAAAAAAGAACCAAACAGAAATTGTGGTGCTGAAGAATACAATAGAAATGAAGAATTAAAAACCCAGTGGAGAACTTCAACAGCAGACTTGATCAATTAGAAAAATGAATTACTGAATTTCAAGCCAAGTCACTTGAGCTAGAGGAGGACAGTGGTCCGTGAGGCTCATTGCAGATAACATGGAGGCAACGTCCGCAAGCCAGAAGGGCGCCCCAGAGGCAGCGTCGGGGCCACGCGTGTGGCAGGGAGGCCTGGCCTTTCGCCTCCCTCTGGTTCCTAGGAGGCTGGCCAGCAGCCAGTGCAGGAGCAGCAGAGCAGGGGTGTCGGCTCCAGCACGTCTTCCTCCCCCGCTTCAGCCTGAGCTGGGGGTGTCCAGGTCACCCAGGTGGCTGGAAAGGGGGTCAGTTGCCCAAGCATGGGAATTCTCTTCACCAGGATGTGGAGACCCTTCAAGCACCAGGAGCACAAAGTTATTGTTGGGGTGGATAGTGCAAGGAAAGTATCATCCTTTACCGATTTCCTGTGAATGAAACTGTACATACATCCCCTTCCAATCCGCTTTCTCATTGGCTCCTTCCAAACCAAGGGCTTAAAAGCTGTGATTGACATTTTTCTCATCATAAGTCCTCTCAGGACATTGTATAGCCTGTGTATAAACTAAACTCCAGACTTGATTCAGATTTCACCAGTTTTCCCACTGCTGTCCTTTTTCAGTTCCAGAATCCAATCCACGGTGCCTTTAGTTATCGTATCTCCTTAGTGTTCTCTGGTCTGTGACAATTTCTGTCTTCCTTTGTTTTTCATGACCTTATTTATGTAGTCTCCTCTTGATGTACTCGTAGGTTGTTTCCAGTTTTTCACTATTGCAAGCAATACTGCCATGAACTTTCTTGCATATTTTGGACAATGTGCTAGTATTTCTATGTGACTAAAAGCTTTCAGGTCCTTCTAGCTCTGATTTTTTTCGTATTCCTGTTTACAGATGAGGATGCTGCAGAGTTGCAAAGTTATGTCACTTGTCCATTGTCACACAGTGACACCGTTCCAGAATTGGGATTAGAGGCTCCACTTCTTGACTACTAGTTGTTGACTCAGTGCTCTATTACATATCACTGGGAAATTATTCTTGTAAAAAATTATATCCTCTAGAAAGATCATTCAGCATGCTATATAAAATCATATGACGAAGCATCTTCTTCCCTATATCTATCAAAAATATTTCTTGGGACCTAAGAATAGGGCACTCTATGAATGCTATAGGAGATGCTGAAAGATACAGAAAGTAGTTTTTTCCTTCAAAGAACTTGCGAATTTAGTTCTGCACATAATATTCATTAACTTAACAAATGCTTATTGGGCTTCCCTGGTGGCACAGCGGTCAAGAATCCACCTGCCAATGCAGGGGACACGGGTTCGAACCCTGGTCTGGGAAGATCCCATATGCCACGGAGCAACTAAGCCCGTGCGCCACAACTACTGAGCCTGCGCTACTTCGGGGTGGAATGCCTGGGTCACAGTAAATTTCTGTTAAACATTTTAAGAAACTACCAAATGGTTTCCCAAAGTGGCTGTAGCATTTTATATGCCCATCGACAGAGTATGAGTGTTCCAGTCTCTACACACCCTCACCAACATTTGGTGGGGCCAGTCTTCTTAAGGGCAGCCATTCCATTAGGATGTAGTGTATCTCAAGTCCTAATTTGCATTCTCTTTCCATTTCAGACATTATGTCCTCACGTGGCCACTCGACAGCACACGTGTCCCTGGCCTTCATCCCACCGCCCAGATGCCTCCTCGGCCTATAGCGTCATCTCACAAACTGTGACAGGTCTACAGTGAAGTAACTCAGAAATAACAAGGAAGAGTTGAGAAACATAGCTAGCTATAGGACAGAGTAATTTTATGACTGTTGAACCTAATAAAAATGTTGGACTTTTATGTATATCTATGGTTAAAATTTTTTCTAGTAATTCATTTTTATTGTATTTTACAAAATTATGGGTCCACAACAGATTGAAAGATTTTAAAACTTCTGGTCCCCAGACAGTTTGGGAGCTCATCCTGAGTGCTGGAGGGCCCAGGGCTCGGCCCAGCGGTCTTGCCTCGCCACTGCTTTAAATCATCAGCACCTCCTGCATCCACACCCCCAGTGCATGTCACTTCATCCCTCAACTCCACAGTCAGGTCTTTCTATGATTTTCACTTGGATGTCCTATCAGCCTCTTAAAGTGTCCCAATTCCTCGTCTCTCTAAACCTGGTCTATCAGCTGCCTTCCCATCTCAGCCCTGTTCTTGCAGACAACTCCCCCCACCATGAACTTGGCTGTCATCTGCGATTCCTCTTTCTCTCACACCCACAGCCCCCCACCACAGCAAATCCAGGGGCTCCACTGCAGCCAGAACCACTCTTTCTCACCTCCACCGTGTCCTCCTCTCCCCTTTTTCCTCCCCGCCCCGGCGTGATCAGACCCTGCCACAGCCCGGGTCTCATTCACAATCACGGCCCTCCCCTCCAGCTTTGCCCACCGCCCTCTGCTGATACCTTGGTCTCCATCCCAGGGCTCCAGCCACACGGGGCCTCCTTGTGGTTCCAACGCGCCAGGCACACTCCCACTCAGGGCCTTTGCCTAGCTGTCCCCTCGATGCTCTTCTTCCAGCGTCCAAGGGGCTGTGCTCCCACTTCCTTCCCTGGCTACCCCCGCCCGTCAGCCCTCTTACGTGGCTTCCTTTTTCTGCAAGGCTCTGGTCACCGTCTGGCGCTTGACCTCTGCGCACTGCAGCCCCCTCTCAGCCAGTCTCATAGACTCTCACCCCCTCCAGCTTTGCTCTCCCAGCCGCTTGCCGGGACCCCCGCCCTGGAACTGACCCCCAGTTTCCTGGCGGTGCCTCAGCACCTGCCCAGTTCAAGCGCCCGCACCCGCTGGGGATGGCCCGGCCCCTGCCGCCAAATACCCAAGGAGTGGAGGGCTGTCTGCGAATGACACCCTAACCGTCGGCACCCCCTTAGCAGAGACCGGAGAAGCAAGGCGGAGGGAGGAAAGAGCGTCCCGGGCGGTGGGCACTGCACGGATAGGTGGAGAGGTTCTGGAGGCTGCAGCAGGCTCCTTGGGCGCAGGTGGGGCGGGGGGCGGAGGGCGGAGGGCGGAGAGGGGCACCTTCTGGGCTCTGGCCTGCGCCAAGCGGAAGTGCAGTCGCCAAGGCGGCGAGGGTCCGGGGGCGGTGCCGAGGGGGCGGGACTGCGGGGTGGGGCTCCACGGCAGCCCCGGATTGGGCGGGGCTTGGGCTGCAGACCCCGCTCTGCCCCGCCCCGGCGCAGGCGCAGGGAGGGCTTCGCCGTCGGTTCCCAAGGCAACCGGTTTCAACAGTTCGAGCCCAGCGCGTGTCTGGAGGCCTCCTGGCGCCCACCAGCCGGCATGTGCGCCGCCGAGATGGACCGTCACGTTGCTCAGCGATACCTGCTCAAGCGGCGGCTCGGGAACGGGGTGAGCTCGGGGAGGCGCCCGGGCGTCCGCCGGACCAGGCCACCTGCAGGGCGTGGGCAGGGCCAGTCGGAGGACTGTGGCCTTCCACTCTGCCAGGGACTCCTGGGCTTGGGTCCTGCCTCCCCCAGGAGCTGGAGGTGTGGCCTGTTCCCAGGGAACTTGTCACCTGGCTCTGGGAGACAGGTGACAGCCAGGACCCCTAAGGCCTCAGTTCGGACCCTGGTGCCCCATCCACCCACCGTCCCCACCCACCACCCCCGGCTCCCGGGCTGCCTCTCCCGTGCCCACAGAATGCTCTAGGGAGACCGGGCATCACGTCATCCAGTCGCTGAGGGGGAAGGGCAGATCCCAGGCTCTGCCCAAGAAGGGGGAAGGGCAGATCCCAGGCTCTGCCCAAGAAGGGCTCTGCCCACTCCATTTACTATCCCAGTAAATGGAGTGGGCAGAGTGGAGGCCAGAACCTTGTGTGAGCCCATGTGCATTTGTGATTGTGATTGTGTGAGCATGTGGGACTGTGTGAGAGTGTATGTGTGAAGGTGTGTCACTGGGTGTGTGCAAGTGTGTGATGAGGGAGGGGAGAAAAGAAAGTTGCAGACAGTGCAAGCAGCCGTGCAAAGGCCCTGAGGCAAGGACTTGCTGGGCTGTTGGGAAACAACAGAGTTGAGGTAACTGGATAGGAGTTCTGGGGGGACAGTCTTATCAGGTGGGGCTTTGGGGAACTGCAAGGACTTTGGCTCTTACTGTGAGTGACACGGGGAGGGTAGCAGCCATTGGTACCACTTTACAAGGCTCACCCTGCCCACTCTGTTGAGGATGAACAGTGGGAGTGGGTGAGAGAGAGTAGTTAACAGGTCAGTGTAGTGATACAGGCTGGAGGTGCGAGGGGCTCAGACCAGGGCGGGGGCAGCAGAGATGGTAGAAAGTCTTCGGATTCTGATGAATCCTGAAGGTGGAACCAACAGGATTTGCTGACAGGCTGGATGGGGTATACGAGAGAGGGCTCAGGGTGACTGAAAGGATGAAAGGCTGTCGGAGAAGGGACAGCCTTCAGATCCTGCCCAGGAGCTCCCTCCCATCTGTGACCTCATATCCTCCTGGGGCCTCCCCAGATGCTCTCTGGCCTCCAACCCCCCTTTGTTCCTATCAGCCTCCTCTGGAGGCCTGCAGCTTCGGGGGCCTCGCCCCTCACCACACAGCATCCCTTCCCCGGAACCAGAGCAGGAAGGAGGAGGCTCATGCCTGCAGGGGGCGGTCTGGCGGGCAGGGGATGGCCCTGTGCCCAGCAGGCTGACCGCCCTCCTCCCCAGGCCTACGGCATCGTGTGGAAGGCGGTGGGTCAGAGGAGTGGCGAGGTTGTGGCCATCAAGAAAATCTTTGATGCCTTCAAGGATAAGATGGATGCCCAAGTAAGTGAGTAGGAAAGCGGTGTGGGAAAGGATGAGGCAGGGTTGTGGGGTGGCCCCCCTGCTGCCTTGTGTCTGGAAGGCACAACTTGAAGCCCAATCACAGCAGGTTTCTGGCATTTCTCAGAGCACCGCCCCCTGCGACCTCATGGTCCAGCGGGTGTGCAGGTGGCGAGCATCAGTCCCTTCACATCCTCTCCAGACACGGGCTTCCTTCTTGCTCTGCACCCACACTCACGTTTCTGTCTCCTTCCAGAGGACGTTCCGGGAAACCATGCTGCTCCAGGTGAGTGGCCAAGGCCGTCTGCCTGCTTCTCCAGGTGTAGTCTCTCCAAATAAGGGGAAGTCTGGCCCCTTGACCCCCAGGGCACAGCCCCCGCTCTCTCCCCAGGAATTTGGGGACCATCCCAACATCGTCCACCTCCTGGATGTGATCCGGGCAGAGAATGACAGGGACATTTACCTGCTGTTTGAGTCTACGGGTGAGTGAGGCCTCCCTCAGACCCCAGCCCCACCTTTGTCCTGGCCCAGGATCCTCCCACCCACATCCCAGTGGCCTGGCTCCCTCTGTATGTTCCTTTGCTGCTTGGGTCCCTGCAGTAGCCAGTGCACTCAGCTTGGGCAATGTCCCTGTGGAGCTGGAGAGTGACAGCCCCCAAGGCCTGGTGGCAAATATCTTGAACCCTGTCTATGAGGCTTCTGCTTTGTCCACTGTTTGCAGCTACATTTTCTTTTCTTTTTTTAATTTAAAAAATTTTTATTCATTTATTTAACTTCTGGCCGCATCGGGTCTTTGCTGCTGCACGCGGGCTTTCTCTAGTTGCGGCGAGCGGGGGCTACCCTTTGTTGCGGTGCGCGGGCTTCTCATCGCGGTGGCTTCTCTTGTTGCAGAGCACGGGCTCTAGGCGTGCGGGCTTCAGTAGTTGTGGCACACGGGCTCAGTAGTTGTGGCTTGTGGGCTCTAGAGCGCAGGCTCCGTAGTTGTGGCGCACGGGCTTAGTTGCTCCGCGGCATGAGGGATCTTCCCGGACCAGGGCTCGAACCCGTGTCCCCTGCATTGGCAGGCGGATTCTTAACCACTGCACCACCAGGGAAGCCCTGCATTTTCTTTTTTCTACTCATTTGATAAAGCAAAGGCAACATGAAATAAAGTATAAAAATAATTCCACAAACTTTTATTGCTGTGCCAACAAAGACAGTGGGCAAGCTTGAGAAGCCATCAGGGGCTCCTGGGCAGTGCACACATCCAGGACACGGCTCTGAGGTTGGCCAGTGGGACCTGGGGTCTGTGGGCATTGGGCAGGCTGAGGCACCCCCATGAGGGCTCAAAGTGGGCCAGACTGGCCCGCTCTCCCCAGGCCCACCAGACTGACCTGCACACACCCCCAGACACCGACCTGAATGCCATCATCTGCAAGGGCACATTGCTAAAGGACACCCACAAGCACTACATCTTCTACCAGCTCCTGCGGGCCACCAAGTTCATTCATTCAGGACGAGTTATCCACCGGGACCAGAAGGTGCCGCCCAAGCCCCGTCCACTGAGCTCCACGGCCCGCACCCCTACTCCAGGGTCCTCAAGCCGCCACCCATGTCAGCCCTCAGCCCACCTCTTTTCCCCAGCCATCCAACGTTCTCCTGGACGCCAGCTGTTTGGTGAAGCTCTGTGACCTTGGCCTCGCCCACTCCCTCAGCGGCCTCCCTGAGGGGCCCGAGGGCCATGCCCTGATGGAGTACGTGGCCACGCGATGGTACCGGGCTCTGGAGGTGTTGCTGTCCTCGAGCTGGTAACGGTGACCTACCCCCACCCCGCCGCCACCTCCCCCTGCAAGTCCCCCTGTGCTCTCCTGCCCCGCCAGGGCCCTTGGGCCTTCTTATGCCCCCAGTGTCCAAGACCCCCCAGAAGTACCTCCTCCCACCCCCACCTCTGCCTCTGGGGCTCCCCCCACAGCTCCACCCCTCCCTGCCCCAGGTACACCCCCGGGGTGGACATGTGGAGTCTGGGCTGCATCCTGGGGGAGATGCTAGCGGGGCGGCCCCTGTTCCCCGGCGCCTCCACGCTCCACCAGGTGGAGCTGATTCTGGAGGCCATCCCACCACCCTCCGAGGAGGGTGAGCATGTGTGCGGGGGTCCGCCGGGCACCAGGGACACTGAGGGTCAGAGCACACAGCTGTGGGAGGGACAGCACCTGCCGGACCAGGACTGAGAATGCAGGACAGCCGGGAGGGGATGGGGGTGGGAACGTGAAGGTGGAGGGACGGGGAGCGTCCGGAAGCCTTGGGAAGAATGGAAAGGGCAGGCCCTGCCGAGGGTGGGCCCAGAGAGGAGCTGCTGGGGGCTTCGGGGAGCAACTGGACAGAGTCCACCAGGGCTACAGGGTCCACGAGGGTCAAAGAGTGCTCATGAAGCGTCCATCCGGGTCAGGACAAGGGCACTAGCTCTGCGGAGGGGTGACAGGGGCGACCCACACTGTGCTGGAAGCCAGACAGGGATGTTGGCAAAGAGGTGGAGGGAGGCGGCTGGGGGGGGGGCGCCGCAGGGGTCCTTCCTTCTCCCTGGGGGAGGGGGACGAAGGACAACGTTGGAGGAGCCCTGTCCTCTCCCCGGGTTTCTGCGCTGATGGAGAAGGCAAGGGGCTCCCCTGTGGAGGTGGGAGCACAGGGTATGGGGGACGCGTGTGCACGTGTGAGCGTGCAGCCTACGGAGGGTGCAGGAGTGTGTAAGGACTGGCGCACGTGTGGGTGTGCTTATGCACGAGTGGCGGCGCACGACCCGGTATTCGGGGTTTGAGCCCTGCCAGAGAGCCGAGGCCCTGCAGAGAGGAGGTCGCTCAACGGGTCAGAAGCGGTGGCCGGCGACCCCCCTGAGCTGCCCCGCCTTCTGCGCCCACTCCCAGACCTCCTGGCTCTCGGCTCTGGCTCCGGCGCCTCGGCTGTGCAGCGCCTGGGGTCCCGGTGAGTGCGGGGACTTCGGAGCCGGCCCCAGCGCCCTCCCCGCAACCTTCAGGCTCCCCAGCCCAGAAACTGTTGGTCAGGCTAAAAACGAGGAGGCCCCAGTGTGGGCGCAGCTCGCCCTGGGCCGGCGGCAGGAGCTGCACCAGGCCTTGGAGAGAGGGGACCTGAAGGGAAGCAGGGGTCTGACGAACCTGCCCGCTGCCTGAGGGTGGTGCTTGCGAGGGAGCACGGAGCAGGAAGGGGGGGGCGGACCCTGGAGCGGCGGATAGGCCGGCTGCCCACAGGCCGGGGCAGACACTGGACGCCCTCCTGCCGCCCGACACCCCCGCAGAAGCCCTGGACCTCCGCAAGCGACTCCTGGTGTTTGCCCCCCGACAAGCGGCTCAGCGCGGCCCAGGCCAGGCAGCACCCCTACGTGCAGAGGTAGGGGAGGCCCGGCGGCCGGGCAGGGGTTGCCGTGGGCCGGAGAGGTCGCAGGGGCTCGCCCGCCGGCAGCCCAGGTCTCACCTCCCCAGCACCCGCCTCGCCGGCCCCCCGCAGTTTCCACTGCCCGGCCCGGGAGTGCGCCCTGGAGGCGGACGTGCGGCCCCCGGTGCACGAAGGGGCCCAGGTCTCGGCCACCGAGTATCGCAGCCGCCTCTATCAGGTGCTCCGGCCCGCGACCCCCATCATCCCCCGTGCACGCACCCTCGAAGCCTCCCCTGCCCCAGCGACCCCCAACCCCCTGACGCCCACCCCGCGCACCTCCGAGCGCCCCCTCGCCTCTTGGAGATGATCCTGGAGCGCAGGGGTAACGGCCGCGTCCCGAGGGAGACGGGCCTGGGCGGCGTCCCCCCGCCCCCGGCGGCCCCGCTCAAACCCAGAGCCGCGGCCAAGCTGCCCTCGGGCTCGCCTGCGCGGAAGCCCGGACGCCGGCCTCGAAGTAACCCCGGTCACGGCCCCGCGCACGGTGTGTGGTCTGGCGGCCGCCCGCGCGGAGCTGCTGGGGTCCCTGCTGTGTGGGACCACCAACCGTCAGCAGCGCGGGACCCCTAACTCCGGAACTTGATCTTCCGACCCCACAGATGTCCCCGGCGGAGCCAAGGACCCTCCCAGGCAGAGCTCGGCCCGCCTGCACCAGCCTCCGCCCCCAGGAGGTCTTGGGAGAGGGAAAGGGCCCCGCTGGGCGACGGCAGGGCTCCCCTCGGCATCCTGCTGGGTAGGTCGTGGGAAGGGGGCACGGGAGGACCCCTCCCGCAGATTCTTCGCGACGGTGCCAGTGATCCTGCGACACGCCCCTTCCCAGGTGAAGCCCAGCGGGAGGGGGGCGGCGCCCTCCTTGACCTCGCAGGCCGCCGCCCAGGTGGCCGTCCAGGCCTTGATCCGGAGTGACCGGAACCCGGGCCGTGGTGGCAACGCGGCCGGCGCGCGACCGGTGAGCCCGCGCCCCTCCCGCCCTCCCCTCCCTTCCCTCCCTTCCCCCTTCCTTCCCCCTCCCCCGTCCGCTTCCCTCGCCTCAGGGCGCTCCCTCCACGCCTCCTACGACGATCCTCGTCTGCTTGCAGGTTCCTACCCGGCCTCCCTGGGAGGCCCGGCCCGGCCGGAGGATGTTCAGCGCCTCGGCCTCGCAGGGGGCCAGGGGGCCGCGCGGGCCGCGCTCGGGGGCTACTCCCAAGCCTACGGGACCGTCTGCCACTCGGCGCTGGGCTGCCTGCCTCTGCTCCCCGGACCCCGCGCCTGAGCCGCCCTACGGGTCTTCAACCGGCCATCCCGGGAGCCCAGCCTCGCGCCCCTCCCCCAGTCCCTGGATTGCCCCTCCTCCAGGCCGCCCCCCCCACCCGCCCGAGACCCCAGTGCTCTCCACCCACCTTTTCCCCAACCCGCCCTCTCCTGGCCACGTTTGAGTCCTGGAGCTTGTCCAGGCCTCTGGGGAAGTAGATGAGGCTCGCACTCCAGCCTCAATCACCTTCTCCGATAAAGTATGGTCTGTGCCAGCCTGCCTACCCAACTCTCCTCCTCGGCTCCCTGCAGCCCACCCCTTTCCGAGGACAGAGCCCTTGAGAAGCCTTGTGGGCACCGTATGCTGTCACCCTGGGCTCCTGTCTGGTCACCTTTGTCCCCAGCAGGCCTGCCTGGAGCTTGAGCACATCAGATCCCAGCTGGGGCTGCTGCAGGCTGTGCCCAGGGTGGTCCTGGCAGGAGAGGGTCTTGTGCAGTGCATCTGTTGCCTGGGTGCAAGCTACCGTGTGACCACATTTGTGGCCTTGAGCCAGAGCGGGAAAAGGGACAAGATGGGGCAGCGGCCCTGACTGGAGTCACTGTCAGCGAGCCCAGCCCGTGCCCCAGCAACACAGTGACTGGCACCCAGTTTGTCTCCAGGCCTTGGTTGGGGGAGGGGGAGAACAGCTGGAAATGTCTTGCGGGGCTCAAGGCTCCCTCCTCTGGTCATCACCAGGCAAAGGGCCTGGTGTGAGCCCAGGCCGGGGAGGGGGGGTGGTGGTGGGGGCAAGGAGGTGGGAGGGGCCCAGCGGGCGCTGAGGTGTCTCCTGGTCCCATGCATGCCTCACACCGCATCTGACCCTGGGTAGCGGTCAGGACACAGGGAGGCCACTTCTCGGCTGCCTGGCAGGAGGATCTCACAGCCTAAGGGTTTCGGCCTGTGCGGTGAAGCCAGGAGCAGGAAGCTCTGCCCTACTGTAAAAGACACGGGCTGCTGAGGAGGAAGGGCGAGGCTTGGGCAAGGAGAGCTGGGCAGAGGGTGGACCCAGACCTGGCAGCTACAAGAGAGATTCAAAGGCAGAGAGAACAGGGCTTGGGGGAAGGCCAAGGATGGGGCCACCACAGTTCTGGCTTGGAGGTGAGCTATTCACGAGATGGGGACTGCCCAAGGGGCAGTTGTTTGCATTTCTAGAGCCTGAGGCATAGCCCCAAGTGATAAACAAGGGGGACAAACGAGACTGTAGGATGAGTGCCACTGCCCAGAAAGGGGCAGGGGGCCCAAGAAGTCCAGCCCTGAGCGCAGAGGCAGTGCTGCTGGGACTGGAGCGCTAGGGAGGCCCAAACAACTGGGCAAGTGGCTGCTTGGCACCCAGGCCAGCGGAAGCCCCAGGTCAACGGGAGCTTCGAGACGAGGCTGGGAAGTGTCTGCTGGGCTAGGCAACCAGGGGCTGTGCCTACACAGAGGGCCAGGCGGCGGCGAGGATGGGCAGTAGGCAGCTAAGTGTGGCAGTGAAGTGAGGCCTGCACAGGAAGGGGCTGAGAGGTGGAAGGGGTCTGTGTTGGTTAGAAGATGCGGGTAGAGGTATGGCAGTATAGAGGGGGAGGGGTCTTTAGTACACTCCACAGGGATGGGTGGTGGTGTCCAGAGGGAATCTGAGAAGTTCATAAGGCTAAAGTTGGCAATATATAACTGGGTGATTGTATACATATAATTATATACATACACACACACACACATATTTGGGAACACGCTGGAATATTTTGTGCATTGTTTTATTATTAACACCAAAATGTGCAGAATCACATTTGAGGAGATGTCTTATTGAGCACGATGTGGAGGATGCAGACGGGAGGCTCTGAAGGCCTCTGGCCTCTCCCTGGGCAGAACCTCCACTTCCTGCGAGGGCCTCCCTCAGCGATAGGCCCGGCCAGGTCTGTTGAGAACAGCTGTGCACCAGGCCAGGTAAAACCAAACTCGTCAACAAGCACGTCAAGGCCCAGAAATGCTCCAGCTTGTCCGGCTCCCCAGTGACCTTTTCCATTCGAACCAAAGTCTCTGCTGTGGTTCCTGGGTGGTGGCTTTGGTAACCGGACTGCGCCAGGGAGCAGGTGTCCCCCTACCCCACCTCCCCTCCCTTTTCCAGCTGCTCAGTCAGAACTGCTGCCTCATTCAGCAGTCTTGTTCCTTAAATCCTTTCCCAGCCAGAGCAATTGGGGTTCCTTATACTTAAAAAAAAAAAAAAAAAAAAAAACTATTTAAAAAGAAATAGCGCAAACACTAATTTAATAGTACTAGCACCTACTGTGGGAGTCTTTCTAAGCATTTGGTGCCCAAATGTGTCATTCCAGATCTACTGTCCGGAGATAAAAAAAAGATACAAGAAAGCTAAGTGGGGAACCTTGGACAGATTTTTGGGGGGTTGGTGACAAAGGTGGAAAGAATGCAGAACAAGGTGGAGTTTGGGTCTGCTGGGCACCTGCAGGGCAAGGACCACTCCCACCTCACGGGGCACAGAGACCCCTCGGAGCGGTGGGCTGGGGCTCAGGTGCCACTGCACCTTGTCCTCTGCCCTCACAGAACAAGAGCTCCGCATCCAGCCCCTTTCTGCGGCACGGCTGGGGATGGCACCTGTGAACACGCGTCTGCCAGGCACCTTTTGTGAGGGTAGCACCCCCCTGACTACTGTGCCGCAAAGCCTGGCACGCTCGCTCCTCGCCGGCGCCCTGTGGGAGCAGCGCCACGGTCCTCGACAGGGCAGCCCCTCAGGGGCCCCCTCCCCACGCTGAAGGGATGGGCCACCAGGAAAGGTGCCGGGAGGGTGGAGAGGGGCAGGGCAGGAAGTGAACCCGGCGACCTAGGATGCAGGTGGGGAGGACAGGTCCTGAGAAGGTGGGAGGCCTTGAGAGAGGATGGGGCTGCCAGGCACAGAGGAGAGGCCGCAGCACAGCCAGAAGGCCATGAGCAGAAGGGACCCCTGAGACACAGACACCCTGAGACACAAGGACCCCAGAGAACGGGGGACTGAGGCACAGAGGAGGGCCCCCTGAAAGATGGGGGACTGAGGCACAGAGGCGGGCCCCCAGAAAGTTGGGGGACTGAGGCACAGAGAGATGGGTCCCTGAGGTGACCCAAAGGGGACCTGAAGCCCAAAGAAATGGTGGAGTCAGATGCAGAAGAAGGGCGGGTGGCGCTGAGGGTCCAGAGACTGAGGTGTGAGAAGAGCGGGAACTGGGGAAGTAGGGCAGGGGGCAGCTAGGGGCTGGAGCCCCTAGGGAGGAGAGGCCAAGGGGCAAGAGGCAGGGAGGACCACCAGGTGAGCCTCAAGTGGAGCCAAGCTCTGGCTGTGCTCAGCCAGGTTCCGAAGGCTTTGGCTGAGGACCAGGTGTTCTGCCTGACCGTGATGCCGGCACCCCGACCCGGGCTGGTGGGCCAGGAGACTCACTTCTTGCTTTTGAACGTACCCAGGAGCTTGGGCATGAACTTGCCCACCTTGCTGTCCCTGGCGTCCTCTGCCGGGCCCTCCCCGGCCCCCGGGCCCCCGGGCTCCTCCTTTTTGCAGAAGACCTCGAAGCGGCTGTAGACGCGCTTCTCTTTGCGCATGCTCTCCATGCGGCGCAGCAGTCGGTCGCGCTCCTCCGCGCTGGCTGGCAGCGCGCGGTTCAGCAGGCCTTGGGTCTCCAGGCTGTCTGAGAGGATGATGGCAGAACATTTGTTCTTCTCGGACATGTCAGGGGCCAGGCCGCCGGCAGCTGGTGGGTGGCCCAGCTCAGGGCTGCTCTGGGTCAGGGTCGGCGCGGGGACTCCGCGATGCTTCTGGCCGTGGGCGCTGATCTGCTCCAGAATGGCTTTCGTATCATCCCGCAGGTTGCTGCTGTACAAGGCATTGGCCGTGGCCGAGGCCACGCGCGCCTGCGGGCCCTGCTCATCTCCTGTGGCAGCCTCGGTGCTGTCAGCCTGGCTTGGCGATGGCCGCCGGGGGCTCTCAGGTTGCCCATTCTCCTGTGGCACCGGGAAGCTGCCCTCATCCTCTGCGCGCCGCTCACCCTTGGGGCTCAGCAGCTGCCGCAGCCGCGCGGAGCCCTTGCGTAGGATCTCCATGGGGCCACCAGGCGCCTCCTCCGTGGGCCCGGTCTTTGGAGACTCCCCGGAGAAGGGGAGGGTGAGGCTGCCCATGCGCTCCGGCACAGGGGGCCCCGGGGGCCCCGGGCTCCCCCTGCGCTCAGGGCAGGCGGAAGCGGGACTTCCCTTCTGCTCGGTGAATCCCGTGGTGGGCCTGTCTCTGCGGCCGGGAAGCCCTGCCGTGGGACTTCCCTTCCCCTCGGGGTAAGCTGAGGTGGGGTTCCCTTTTGGCTCAGAGTGGGGCGTCTGGTGCGCCCCGGGCCGCTCGGGTGGGGGGCTGTCCCGCCCTCGCGGGGAGGCGGAGCGGCCCCGGGCGGAGGGGAAGGGGGAGGGCAGCCGCTCAGCGCCGCCGCTGCTCCCGCCCAGTGTGTCCAGCAGCTGCGTGGCGGTGAGAGCGGCGGCTCCCGGCTGCCGCTCCACCTCCTGGTGCAGCTGCTGCGTGAAGGAGTCGCGCAGGTCTAGCAGGCAGCTTTCGAGGCTGCGGCGCTCGCTGCCACCGCCCCCAGGGGCCGACACCTCCTCCCGCCACGCCTGGGACAGGACAGCCTTGCTGTGGCTGGCGACCGTGACTGCTGCCCCCACGCCGCCGGCGTCTCGAGTCGGGCCCTTGTATTTCTTCTCCAGGAGCTCGGCCACCTTGGTGGAGACAGCAGAGCGCACGGCCTCGCCACCGGACGCCGGCATCTCGCTCGCCACCTGCTCCTTGGGCGGCAGCTGCCCCTTCTCCGTGGTGGCAGCAGCGGCTCCGCCCGTGCCCTCCGCCTGGGACGCGCTGAAGATGAGTGAGGATCGCAGCCGCGAGCTGCGCTGGATCAACGGGTTCGGGCGCAAGCGGAAAGAGTCCTGCTTGGCCAGGCCTGCCTCCAGGCCCTCGGGCTCGGGGCCGTCGCCACCACCGCTGCCGGAGCTCGGGAAGGACGCGGGCGCACGGAAGCTCGAGGTTAGCAGGTCCCCGGCGGCCACCCGGCCCCCAGAAACCAACACGTCGTCTTCATAGGCCTCGGCCTCCATGGGTGCGGGCAGGCCCTCGTCGCCAGCGTCCTCACCGTGACAGCCGCTCAGGTAGGAGGCGAGGCGCCAGTGCCGCAGTCCCGCCCGCCCCTCGGGCCGGCCTCTGCGCTCGGGCTCTGGCTTGGGCACAGTCTCTGGGCCTAGCCTCGTCACCGCTTGGCAAGGGAAGCGCTGGCCCAGGTTGGGGCGTGGGGCCCCGGCCGGTTCCAGAGCGCGGGGCCCGGGCCCGAGGGCAGGGTCCGAGCCATGGCGCACCTCCCGTGAGGCACTGGATGGCACGTAGTCCAGCCGCTGGTGTCCGTCCGGGCCGAGCTCCGGAAAGCGTTGCCCGGCGCCCGGCGCGAAGTCGTCATGGTCCGCGAAGCCAGGGCGGCCGGCGCGCAGCTTCTCGAACAGGCCCTGTGGGCGCGCCGGTGCAAGCTGCGGATCCCACTGGTAGCGCTGCTGGTAGAGCTGGTCGCGGTGGAAGTGGCTGGTCTGCAAGCGGAAGTCATCGCCGTGGCTGAGGAACGTCTGCCGCGACACCTGTCGCGCAGCGGCGAAATTCTCCACGGCTCCCGCGCCGTCGGCGGCCGCGTAGCTGTGCCTTTTGAAGGCGTCCATCTCTGGGTACCGCGCCTGAAAGAAGCCCCGCGGGCCCAAGAGCTCCCCGCCTGGTCCGGCCTCGGCGTCCAGATGCCGCGACAGTGGCCACAGCCCCGCGTGCGGCTCCAGGGCGCCCCCTGGCATCCGCGGTGACTCCTCTCGACGGAGGGCCGACAGGAAGTGGCGGTCGGGGTCGAGGAATGAGGGGAAGCCCAGGCCTTCTTCCCGAGGCGGTGGGAACAGGAGGTGGGCTCGTTTGGGTAAGGAGAAAGGGGTCGACGCCCCGGTCACGTGGCCACCCATGAGGGGCCCAGCCCCCGCGTATGGAGCCAGGGCGTAGGCGTCCATGCGGGCTAGGGCCCCGGCGGAGGGTACCAGCGGCTCGGACTGTGCGAAGAGGATGCGGAATTCCTCATCGAAGCTGGAGACCAGCTCGCCCTGGAACACGTGTGCCAGGCTCCGGTGGATCTTCTCGAAGGACCACATAAAGCTGGGAGTAGGGTGGGGCCAGTCAGAGGGAGGGGGCGTGACCAGTCAGGGGAAAGGGCGGGGCCAGGGTTAGGGGGAAGGGGCGGGGCCGAGTAATGACCCAGGCCCGGCAGGACCGGGTGGAGCTGTGTCAGGGGCTCCAGGAGGAGGACTTCTGGAGAGGAGGCCCTTTAATGGGGAGGTGCTGGGGCTGGGGGGGGGGGGGGCAACGGGGCTGGGCGCACCTGTAGCTCCCACTCATCACCACGGCACAATCCACTAGGAGGAACTTCTCCTTCACGTGGCCCTTGAAGGACTTCCCAGTACGGCAGTAGTAGGTGGGGCCCGCCACAGTGCGCACGCGTAGGAACTGGGGCAGGAGAGGCGTTACGTCTCTGAAGAGGGATTTTACCCCTTCCCTCCCAGCCATCCCCTCCCCGCCCCCCGGTCACTCACGTCCACGTGGTGCAGGTTGATGTGGCACTTGTCGGCCATGTCCAGGAAGTGCTGTGCGTTCATCTCATCTAGGAGGATGTAGACCGGGACGCGGCGCGCAGCGGCCTCCAGCACTTCACTGAGAAGGTCCACGTCGGTGAACATGTCCATCACCACGGCCACCACCTGCGGGGGGTTGAATCAGGGACGGAGGACAGACCCCTCCGCGGTCCCCACCATTCTCTAGCCATGCCTCCACGCCCCCGCCCCCAGGGCAGGTTGTCTCTGGATGTCAACAATGGCCACTAGCCCATCCCAGGGGAGAGTGGGGCCCTGTCATGGACTGGGGGTCAGAAGGAAGGGGGCTGTCAGAGGGGATATGGGGCTGCTGGTCTGCTAGGTGGCCCATGATGGAGCCTGAGGCAGGCACAGGGCCTGCAGCTTATTAGGGGCGGGCTGTCCTTCAGCTAGGGGTGCGTGTTCAGCCCAGGGCAGAGAGCCCTGATGGCGCAGGGGGCAAGGCAGATGAGGCCCCCAAAACCCCCCTGCCTTACAGACGGCTGAGCTCCCAGGATCCCAGGGCAGGTATCGGGGCTGAGCCCCAGGCTCCATTTCTGCCCCTGGGAGAGGGTTCCCACGGGGGGGGCGGGGGGCAGTGGGCAGAGGCAGGGGTCTTTAGCGTCTGAACCTGCTGCCTTAGGGTCCGTGGTTTAACAGGCTCCCATTGCTATTTGCCAACTGTTTGGGGTGCTGAGGGCACAGGGGTAAGAAGCCATCAGCTAGGTCAAGGGCAGAACTAGAGAGAATTCTCTGAACAGTAAAGCCAGGCAAGGAGGGACCCCAACCACCCCAGAGCCCCTGAGTTTCTGGGCACTGGCCATGAACCTGGGCAAGCAAACCTGTGCAGTCTGCAGCTTGCAATAATCAAACCCCTGATGACCTGGGAAGTCTGCCAGGGAGCCCTCATTGCAGCGTGAAGCCTGGAGAGGCCTGGCCAGCCAGCCCTGGCCCCACCCTTGCCCCCTAAGCTGGGCATGCTATTTCTCCTTCACCCTCACACTCCTACTCATGCTTCAAGGTCCAGCGCAGGCTGCCCTTCCCCACTGCCCGCGGAGCCTGACAGCACACCTGCTGGGCAGAGCGGATCATCCTTCGAGCCTCATCCTTGATGCAGGGGCTGTCAGGTGGCGGCGGCTGCACCAGTGTGGTAACCTCAGTGCCCTGGAAGCCGAAGGTCAGGGGCCAGCCCAGGTCGAGTTCAGGCACTGCCTGGTCTGAGTTCACAGGCCAGTAGGTGCCCGAGGAGCCATCGAAGTCCATGTTGGGAGGGCTGCCTTCGGGGGGCTCGAGGGCAACGTGCTGCGGGGCCCGCAGGTGGCGGCTCACGTGCTCCAGCTCCTCAGGGCACAGGAAGGCAGGTGCTCCCTCGGACGCTAGGAAGCGGCTATAGGCCTCTGGCCCGCCCTCAGCCAGTGCGTCCACTGCCAGGCGGTAATATTCTTTGTAGTGGGGTGGCAGGTACCCGGGTGCCAGGGGGTTATCCCCCTGCGAGGAGCTCTGGGAGCGACGGGCCATGTCGGGGCCAGGGAGCTGGGGGAAGGGCAGGGAGACGCGTTACAGGGGCAGGGGCTCTGGGCCCCCCCCACACACACGTGGATACGCATCATAGAAGGGGCTGTCAGTGACCTTGCGTGGGCTGTGGAGTTCAGCCCGTGCCTGGAGGTCTTCCAGGGCACCCCCAGAACCTAGCATGCCCCCTATCTGGGGGAACATCAGAAGAACGCCCCGACACAGGCATCCCAGCTGTCTCTCGTCGCTCTGGCTGTACTGGCCAGGCCCCTGCTTTCACCAGGAGCCAGGGAGCATCTGGTGCCCCAGCTTCCTGCCAGGGGCTCTGGCTCCACACAAACCCCACTCAGGTCACTTTATGGCCTCTGTGGACCCCTTCCTCCATTAAAAAGAAAGAAAACAGTAATGATAGTTGGAATAAAGAAAATATAATCCACGCTTTACTGTTAAATTTACTTTTTTCTTCTGATTTTATGACCTGAATGCATTTTCGTGGCCCCTGGCACTGTGAGTGCTGGACAAGCTGGGCCGCTGCCTGTGTGTCTCTGCCCCCAGTGCCGGGGGAACCTGGGCTGCGCCCTGTGCCTCTCTGGCCTGCTACCTCCACTGTAAAATGCAAGTCAGAGAGAAACAAATACTGTATGATATCACTTGTATGTAGAACCTAAAAGAAGTACAACACACTAGTGAATATAATAAAAAAGAAGCAGACTCAGATGTGGGGGAGGGGGAGGTACAAAGTATTGGGTGTAAGATGGGCCCAAGGATGCCTCGTACAACAGGGGGAATAGAGCCAATATTTTGTAGTAACTGTAAGTGGAGTGTAACCTTTAAAAACTGTATTAAAACATTTTTTTTGGGCTTCCCTGGTGGCGCAGTGGTTGAGAATCTGCCTGCTAGTGCAGGGGACGCGGGTTCGAGCCCTGGTCTGGGAGGATCCCACATGCCACGGAGCAGCTGGGTCCGTGAGCCACAACTACTGAGCCTGCGCGTCTGGAGCCTGTGCCCCGCAGCGGGAGGGGCCGCGATAGTGAAAGGCCTGCGCACCGCGATGAAGAGCGGTCCCCGCACCGCGATGAAGAGTGGCCCCCACTTGCCGCAACTGGAGAAAGCCCTCGCATGAACTGAAGACCCAGCACAGCCAAGAATAAAAAAAATAAAAATAAAAATAAAAAATAAAATAAAAACATTTTTTTTTCAATGCAGCTGTCAGGGTTGACCTGATAGCACACCTGGCCCAGGACACAGAGCTTGTCCTGGGACGCAGCATTAAGCCCCATCCACAGACCCTGGCCACTCCTGCACCTGCCCTACAGGGTCACACACTCTGAGCCCCACAATCCACTTGCTGACCTCTCAGCCCTCCGAACCCTGACCCCTGCTCTCTGCCCCTGTCCACCATCCCATCTCAGACACCTCCCTGGGCCACACCCCAGGGACCAGCCCTCCCCGAGGCCTGTAATCCTGGCAGGAGCTTAGAGGCCTGTCCCTGCCAAGCCCGGCCCTGTGTGGCAGCAGCAACCTTTCCAAGTTTCTGGTCACTGCCTGGCTCCCTGCCGCACTCCGGAGGAAGTCAGAGCCCTTTGCTGTGGCCACTGGGCTCGTCCTGGGCTCCAAAGGTGCCTTTCCACCTTCACCGCTCACCTCAACTTCACATCAGCCACGCCCCACTGGCTCCACTCCAGCCCACCTGCCTCCAAAGGGCCTGCATGGGGGCCTGGCCTGGGTAAAAGCGGTCATTGGTCCTGGAAGGCCAGGTGCGCGTCTTTATTTTGCTCCCAGGGCCCATCTCCCCAGGATCCCTGAACTACCTGGATGCTCCTCCCCCTGGCCCGGAAGGAGGGGCCGCGGGAAGCCAATCCTGCCTAGCCTGTGGCTCCCTGAACGTCGGTCCTGGCTGGGGAGGCGGTTCTGCCAGACAACCCAGAGTGCCCCCCGCCCCCCCGCGCCCTGCAGGTGCCGCTGGACGAAGCTGACTGGATGGGGTCCATAGCCCGTTGGAAACTGTTGCCTGATAAAGTTGGGGGGTCAGGATGACCTGGGGAACCTCTCCTGTCTGCCTTCCCTGGGAGGTGACAGGCTACTGAATGTGACATGGAGGTGGGGATGGGGCATACCCGTGTGTCATTTAGTCACACCTGGCGGAGATGCTACTTGGTCTGACTGTCTGAGGAAAAGCTGCTCTGCCATTCTTAGAGGGGGCACCGTCCCCTGACTGTATCTGGTTACACACGACCTCATTGTACCAGGACCAGACTGCGGCTGAGCACACGCGGGTATGAGGTGTGGGCCTGTTTGTACTAGGTTTTCACCCTGTACCTGATGACACTTTTTCGGGGGGGGGGGGTGTCTTACACTGTCTTTTTTTTAAATTTAATTTTTATTGGAGTATAGTTGCTTTACTATGTTGTGTTAGCTTCTACTGCACAGCAAAATGAACCAGCCACACGTATACATATATCCCCTCCATTTAGGACACTACAGTGCGTTAGGCAGCGCTCCCTGTGCTATAGATATGTTCCCATCAGTTTTCTATTTTATACATAGCATCAGTAGTGTATATGTGTCAATCCCAAACTCCCAATTCCTCCCACCCCCCCCCCACACTGCGGGGGACCCCCGTATCTGACAGCAGGGTGTGCGTTTGATCTCCAACTGTATGTGACTGGCGGGGGTGGGGGGGCGCTATCCCGCTGACAGCCTTTGAGGGTGCCGCTTCCCAAGCCGGGGAGACCTGCTAGAAGGGAGGTCATCCCCTCCTACTTCACTGGGGAAGGGAATCAACACGAACTGCCCAGGCTGCATGCAGTGGGGGGACAGGGGATCCCAGGGTGGGCAAGGAACCTTCTCATCCGACAGGACTGGTCAGGAAGGGGCGCCCGTCGTGAGTAAGCCCGCCAGGTGGCCCTGCCCTGGCCTACACAGCTATACCCATGATCCCGAAGACTTTATTCCTTTGCCTGTTTTCCTTTCATGGGTCTGCACACCCCTGAACTGTGGACCGGGCAGTGGCCACTCCCAGCCAGCTGTGGAGAAGCCACCAGCGTGCCTCCCCTCACATTTGCCTACCAAATGCCTGCCCTAAGGGAGGGAGGGGCGCCTATCCCACCCAGGCCGATGACTCAGCAGGAATCCCGCGCTTTGGCAGCTGACCTCTGACCTCTGACACAGCGTCAAAGCCTCCAGGCACGGCCCTCAGGGCTCTAGTGGGCTCCCTTACCAGGGGCCTCCACCGGAAGTCTTTCCCACAGGGCAGGCCTGGGGTTTCATCCGGAGGGAAGGATCTGGGGCGAGCGCACAAGGTGAACGGACCCTGCGCCAGGGAGACAGAGGCATTAGGCTGAGGGGAGGAGGATGGGGGTGAGATCCCGGCAGGGGAGGCTCATGGTCTGGAAGTGGGTGAGCTGCAGTTTTCCGGTGCACACTGCAGGGCCAAAGGGGGTTACTGAACCCCAGGGAGTTAGGCTGACTGGGCCGGGTGTCCCATCCACCCACCCCAGTCCAGGAACTTGGGCGCCAGGGAATCGGGGCCTTCCGCTCTCCCCTGCACCCTACGGTGTGAACCAGACCGAGCCCTGGCCACTCGGGCCACCCACAGGCCATGGCGGCCTAGAAGGGGCGCCCCAGGGAAGGGTCCAGGCCAGGCCCGGCAGACTCTCCAGACTCCAGCTAGGCCGCGAGGGCGGGAGCAAGTCGGGCCAGCCGGGGCTGGCTCGACCCAGGCCCGGCGCCTCTTCCCCGCTCAGCTCCTCCTGGGCCGGCGTCGAGCGAGAGCGCCCGCGTCCACACCGGCACACGCGGCCGCGGCGCCCCCTCGCCCCCAGCTCGGGCAGACCCGCCCGACCCCCGTGCACGCGGCCGCGCTTGCGCTCCCACCGCCCCGCTCCGGGTTGAGAGGACCCGGCCCAGGTGCGGGCCGGCGGGCCGCCCAGGTGAGGCCGCGCGGGGGGGCGCCGGTGGCGCCGACCCCGCCCCACCCTGCCGGCCCGGCCGCGGCCTCCCCCTCCCGCGCGCCCCGCCCGGCTGGAGCCCGGGGAGGGGGCCCTACCTGGCCAGGTGCGCGGGGTCTCGGGACAAGGGCAGCAGGAGCCGACCGCCGCCCAGCGGCCTCGCGGTCCGGTCGGTCCGGCAGCCACTCCCTGCCGCGGTCCGCCCGCCGCGCGGCCTGATTCACGCTCCCGCCCCCGCCCCGCCCGCCGTCCCTGCTGTCTGCCTGCCCGGGCAGCACCTGGGGGCGGAGCGGCCCCACCCGCGGCGCGCCCGCATTCCTCCGCCGGCCGCCCGCCCGCCGCCGCCCCCGGGACCCCCGCCCGCGCCCCGGCTCCCCCGGACCCCCGCCCGCGCCCCGGACCTGGCCGTGCCCCCCGGCGGCGCACCCCGGCACCCCGGCCCGCTACCCCCGGAGACCGCTAAGGCCCCGACTTCCAGGGCCCCGCGCCCCCAGGCGCCCATCTGTTCGCCGAAGGCTTAAGGTCCCTGAGCCCGACCCCTGAACCCTCGCCCCGGAAGTCAGGGTGACTCGGAAGTTCCGGCTCAGTCGCTAGGAAACGGGCCAGCCCCACGCGGGGGGCGGCGCTTCTGGCCTCGCCTACTGGCTGCGGAAGGCAGGTGAAGCAGGTGAGACGGTGGAGGCGGCGCCGAGCCCCGGGCAGGGCAGGGCCTGGGGACCTGTGAGCACAGGGGCCCCGCACCATACCCGGACGTCCCCCACCCCGACGCCCGCGCAGACACGCCCCCATACTCGGATGCCCATAAGTACCTGGGACCCGCCCCGGGCACACAGGGACCCTGACCGCAGATCCCCGACACACGCCGACCTCACACACGTGTAGGAAAAGCACTGCACCCAAGGGACCTTCCTTCCCACACGTGTGGACACCACCCCACACCAGTCCCCTCCCAGACCAATCCCGGCACCGAGCCCCCTCCACATAATTGGACCCCACTGGCACGCCCACGCTCACGCGTTAACAGACACTGACTGCACGGGGTCCTCTGCACACACCTGTGGGCAGGGGACTCTACAGGCACACAGTGACCTGCACACACAAGGGATGCCACACGCACACTGAGCGCCTACATACATAGGACCCCCCCGTTCACATAGAACCCTGCATCCATACAGGACCCTACAAGCACACCAAGTCCTGCGCCTGCCATACTCGGGCACATGCCAGTTTCCACACATACAGGACGCTCTGCATGCACGGGGGGTCCCTCATGCACTGACCCCCACAGAACCCTGCAACATACAGGACACTACATGAGCACTGAGAGTCCTTCACGAACCGGGGACCCTGCATTACCGACCCCCACACAGACGTGGGACCCTGCAAGCACTCTGAGCCCCACATGCTCCTTCCGTGTGCATGTGTGCACACACATGCACAGACACACACGGAAGCCCTCAGCTGCCCCTAGCTGCCTCGGTCCCCCCAGCGTCCCCCGCAAACACTTCAGATCCCTACTCAGAACCCACCGCCTGGGGCTGGCCTCCCGAGGAAATGAATTCTTGGGTCAACTGAGTGGACTAGGGAGAGGGGTGTTGCTTCCAGGCCCTGACAACACCACCTGCTGAGGCCAAGACGAGAGAGGGTTGGGCATGCCCGGTGAGGGCGGGGGGGGGGGGGTTTGTCAGTGTCTGGCGGCAGTGCTGGGGACAGTGGGGGCATGGAGGCTTCAGCAAGGCAGGGTTGGCTCAGGCTTGTGTTTAGGATGAAGCTGGTCCAGCTGGCAGCCCAGTAGTTTGGAGCAGGGAGATGGGTACCCGACATCGACCCTGGGGTGAGGATGGGTGAGCCAGGGTGGAGGGGCCAGGGGAATGAGGGCAAGGGGGACAAGCTGTGGCCAGATGTTCTTGCCAGGCATTCCCACTCAGGCTGCTGGGCACACACACCCCAAGAACCAGGGGCAGGCGGGTGGGCCAGGAAGCCGGCAGGAAGCTGTGTTGTCGGGGTGATCCTGTGTTCCCCAGTTCGGCACCTGCTGTCCGTCCACACAGGTCCAAGCCAGTGTGTGATGCTGGCCCTACAGCCGCTGCCACTCTGACCACACCCTCCCTGACCTTTCCTACTCACCCCCAGGAGAAGGAGCAGTAAGAAGCGGGGACCCAAAGCTGCGTCAGGGAAGTGGCAGACGTCCCTCCACAGAGCCAAGCCAAGAGCCGCTGCTGGTGAGTGTGAGCCCTCTGACGTCCAACCCTGCTCAAACTCTGACTTGTGACACATGCTATGCAGCCACCCAGGGACAGTCCTTCCGGGAAGACCTTTCTCTCTGAGAATGGCCTTCAGGGGATCTCTGAGTCAGGCTGGAGTGTGGTAGACTGAGAATTCAGAGCTCAGATGTCCATTCCAGACCCTGACCCTGAGTCTTGTACCCCTGGGGCTGGGACTGGGGTTGGGGTCCCGGGGACAGTGTTCAGAGGAACGTGGCTTTAGGACACATGGAGATGGGAAGCAGGCCCGTGTGGACTGAATATAGGTTCTGAAACAGGGCAGGGCTTGAGTTCATGTTGGGAATTCTCAGACTAAGCATGTGGTCCACTCTGACCCTCTGCTCCACCTAGGCTATCCTGTGCTTTTTCTTGTCTGCTGCCGCTCCCTCAGGCCATCCTTTCTTTAGCCACTTCCAGGCTGAAACGTGACAGCTTGTCCTTGGCCTCCTGGTCCTGCTATGGGCCAGGAAGGGCATCTCGTCCCATGTCCATTCCTACCCATTGTTACTCTTCTTCTCTGAGTCCCATTTCTTCTCCGTCACGACACTCATCTGAGTTCTTTGCTAAGCTGCCAGCACCTTCCAGGCTGCGGCTCCAGGTCCTCCCAGCGCCCAGGCCTGTACTGGGGTCTGTGCTTGCTAAGAGAGCCCCACACCCTGTTGCTCTGCTGCAGCCCCTCTGCTTGGAGTGGGCCTGGACCCCAGAGGCCTCCCAGATCCCAAGATCTGGAGGGAGGGTGGCGACTGCTCTTCACACCAAGCCAGATTAGCCCCTAGCTCCCCAAAATAGCCCCAGCCGCATCTGAGGCGGCAGCTGTCCAGGAACGAGGATGACAGGCTCAGGCGCCACGTGCGGCTTCCGCCATCTCAAGCCCTAGGAACAGGCTCTGCAGTAGACAGGAGGCCAGGCCGGTGGGCCAGGAAACTGTGTCGGGGAGGGCGGGGGGATGACGGACCTCAGTTCTGCTACCTGCTGACTGTCCACCTGGGCCCTGGACCCAGCCCTCACCCCACACATTCGGAGCACTGTGCTGGGTAGCTCCCGCCCCGGCCCACCTGGCCAGGATGCCTGGGTTCTCTACAGAGACACCTCTGCCTCAGTTTCCCTAAACAAGCTCCCTCCTTGGGCTCCCTCTACCTGTCAAGCATTGGGCCAGCCCGAGAGGGCTTCCTGTGCAGCGGTCTTTGCCATGCCCTGTGTGGTGGGCACCAGCCTCACTGCGCAGACGTGAAAGCGGGCCCACAGGTGTGCCGCGGCACACATCCACTGGGCTGCGGCCTCCTGGAGCCCTGCAGGACCTGTAGGTGGCCCTCAGGGTCACCACACCCCTGGGGCTTGTCCGGAGCCTCCCACACCTTCACACCCCCTCCAGGCCTTACCCGGTCCTGGGTCCGAAGCGCCTCAAGGCCCTCGCTCCGCAGTTGCTCCAAGGCCATGGCCAGCTCCAGCCCCTCCACTTGCACCCAGGCCTGCTCCTCCCGGAGCTGCTGCGGCCACAGCTGCATCTGCAGCTGGACCCGCTGCCGCCGGTCCTCCAGCAGCAGCTGCTCCTGGGCCAGGCACAGCTGGACCTCGCGGAGCCTCAGCGGCTCGGGCCCCCAGCCCGGTGTGAGGCCGCCCGCCCTGCAGCCTTCCACGTCCGCAGCGGGGACCGGCACCAGCTCGGACCCCAGAGCGGTGGCCTTCTCCGGCCTCTTGGCTACCTGTGGCCGCTCTGGTCTGGCCACTCTGGTGTGTCCCTGGGGAGCCAGCTTGCTGCCGGTCACGTGCCCCGCAGGGGCCCCTGCCTCGTCCCGAGGGCCCCTTGGGGCAGGGGGCGGCGGCTTGGCCTCAGGGCCCTGCTGGCCCGTGGTCTTCTGTGCCCTGCCCGTCCTCCTGGCCCGGGGTTTGCGAGCTCGACTTCGTCTGCCAGACATGGCCCTGATCTGGCGCCTGTGTTACCAGGTGTCTGCTCCCCGGGGGCCCAGGCTCATCGGCTGGCTGGCCGCGATCAGGCGGGCTCAGAGGGCATCCCTGGGAGGCCACGACGGTGGGCCCTCTGCTCCTGCAGCCCCTCGTGTCTGCCCTTCCCCTTGGCTGGTGCCCACAGCGCCGAGGCTCTGGCCTGGGATTTGTCTGTGGGCCTCACAGCCCCACTCTGCATGCAGGCTGGGCCACGCCAGACAGTTTATAGGGACTCGGCGTCGCGGTGGCTCACCCGGCGTGAAGGCTGACTGGTGGGCTGACACAGCGCAGGACTGTATGGGCACGGGCCTCTTTGGCCAGACTGGGAGGGAGACTGAGAGAAACTGGAGGAGGTGACTCTCGGCAGCCAGACCGCCGGCTGTGTGTAGCGACGAGTCTGGTCTTGCCCTGGGCGGGCACCAGTGCCCCACCACCCCTGTCCCACCCCGTCCACCCCCGGTCGCAGGAAACTCCAACTGCAGCCCACAGGGCTAGGAGCCGCCTCCCCAGCCTCACTGGCCATCCAGACAAGACGCTCACCAGCCACAGACAATCCTAACCCAACTACCACGGGAGCCCCTGGCCCAGCCCACGCTGAGCACCTCAGCCCCCAGCCAGCGTGCTCGGAGGAGCCTGGGGCGCCCAAGCTTGTCTGGGGCATTCTGTGGCGTTGATGGACCCACTCGCCCCCTCGTGGTGGACTCCTGCTGGGGGCCAGGCTGCGCCGGGGGCTGGTGGAAGAAACTGGACCCTGAAAGGCCCAGGTGGCATTTTGTGGACTGAGATGGGGGGGTAGGAAGAGCCGGCCTGCCCTGAGGTGGGGCAGGGCTCGTGGGGACGCCCTGGTTGGGGGGTCCGGCTGCTCAGCCCGCAGGGGCCCAAGGAGACCCCACCCGGCCAGCCTTTGGAGCCCTGGGGACGCAAGTGGGGGAGGAGGGGCAGGGCCAGCCTGAGTGCTGGTGCCCCCCACCTCCCGCTTCCTGGTGGGAGGGAGGCTTGGGACCGACTCCTCCCCAGCATTTCACCAGCCCGGGGCCGCTGACTCACACCCACGCCCAGGGCCCCATCCCAGCCAGCTCTGTCACACTGGCTCGACTGGTTTGCCTGGCCCAGCCCTGCCTGCTGCACCCCCTCCCGCTCAGCCCTTTCCCCAGAGGCTTGGCGGGGAGGTCGACAGCCAGCATCCCCGGGGAGCAGGGTGGGCGCCTCGCAAGGGAGTGGCACGGGGCGGGGGCAGAGGGTCCGCCCACCGGAGGCCTCTCCACTCCTCGGCTCGCGAGCCTGGGCTTCGGGCCCCAGGTGCGGGGCGGTCCTGCCCGCGGGCGCTCGCGGGCGCCCCCTGCGGCGCCCCGCGGAGGCCGTGTTTGCTGCGGAGGCCGTGGCCCCGTCGGGGTGGCTTCGCGATGCGGCTGCGGGCGGCCGCTCCTGCACAGCCGGGACGCGGCCCCTCTGCCGGTGGCCCGTACACGTCCGCACCTCGGCCGCGCTGACCGCCCCCCTGCCCCCGGGAAGCCGGGAGACAGGCGCCAGCTGGCGACGGGGCCCGCACCCCAGGAGCGCCCCGAGGCCCCGACAGGTGAGAGCCCGCGGGCCCCGGCTGCGCTCTCGGGCCGGCCGGCGGGAGGGGGCGCCCGGGCCGTGTGTGCGGAGCCCCTCTCCCCGACGCCTCCAGCTCCAGGTGATCGCCCGGTCCACCCGCCGGCCGCTCTGCGTGCCGTGGCGGGAGCCAACCTCGGGGCGCGGGCACCCCGGGGACGGCGGTGGGCACCCTCCGTCCCAGGCCCTGTCCTCTCAGCGCGCAGCCTCCGCTGTGGCCTCTCGGCAGCGGCCTCCAGAGCCGAATCTTTACCCAAAAATCTTTACCCAAGTCTTTCCTCCTGCGGCCCAGACCCACATTCAGGCGCATCCCAGCCCTCCCCTGGGTGTCCTCAAGCTCCACAGCGCATCCAAAGCGCACACCCGTCGCGGCCTTCCTCTCGCGTGCCTAGTCTCCCGCGACTGCTCCCTGCTGAGCCTGTGCCCAAGCCCCCACCCCCAGGGACGGCTCTCTGTGCTCCGGCTTCCTTCTCTCCCTCCCGCCTTGCTGGCCGCTGACCCCGGCTCCGAACCGCCTCCGGTGCCTCCCTTGGACTTCCAGGCTCCACTGGGGCCGATGGCATCCCGGGAGCTGTTCTCCAGACCTAGAACTGGGTTCTACCAGGGAAGGCACAGCTCTGCTCTGGAGCCTGAAGTCTGCGCCGCGGCCCTCCAACCGGGTTGGCCGGAGGTCCCACACGGCATCCTTCTCCCCACAAATACCTCCAGCTTATCAGACCTGCTGGCCACTTGGCCCGGCAGCCTGGCAGCCCACGCCTCTGCCATGACCTCTGGGCTTGAGCGTTAGCCTTCTGGGTCTCCCAGGACGTGGGTGGGGTGCTATTCCCGAATACGGCACTTGCTGCTCCAGAGTCTTGAGAGGCCTGCCAAGCGCTGGGCCTCTTGACGGAAGGAGGTCCAAGGCGTAGCAATTTATCTTTTCCTTTAAGGTGACCTGGCATGTCCCAGATCTATGAACCCTAAAAACTTCATTAGCGTGGCTTTATCTCCCACCCTCTGGAACTTCCGGATCAGTGAACTGTCAGGATGGCCCGGGTTCCTGTATTAGTTCCTGTAGCTGCTATAAGAACAATGAACGCACATTTAGTGTCTTATAAGAGCACAAATGTATTATCTTGCGGGTCTGTGGGTTAGAAGTCCGACGTGGGCTTCAGTGGGCTAAAATCGAGGTCTCGGCAAGCCGGCCATGCTTCCTGCAGGCTCTAGAGGACCATCTGTGTCTTTGTCCTCTGCAAGCTCCTAGAGGCGCCCGCATTCCTTGGCTGGTGGCTTCTTCCGCCACCTTCAAAGTCAGCAACCTTCTTCCAAAGTCACAGCTCCCTCTGCGTCTCCCCTGTCCCCCTCTTCCACTTGTAAGGTCCCTTGTGATCACATTGCACCTACTCAGATAATCCCGGGGGGTTTCCCTATCTTAAGGTCAGCTGATTGGCAACCTTAGTTCCATCTCCAATCTTGATCGCCTTTTGCCATGTAACACAGTGGATTCACCGGCTCCCGGGAACAGGACAAGGATGTCGTCGGGGGGCTGCCATTCTGCCCACCGCGGTCCCTATGAACTATATTGTGACAGGAAGCCAGAGAGTAACCGTGGTCCTGAGACAGGACAGGGAAGGCCTGCTGCTTGGACGCTCTGCAGGCACGGACAGGAGGAGAAAGCCATGGCCAGTCAGCCGTTACACGCCACAGTGCCAGAGGCTGTGTGGATCTGCTGCAGTGGAGACGCCACTTCCAGCCTGGCAGCCCTGATTGCTTCTGCTGCCTGTGTAAGTTTCCTGTCATCCACCATCTTCCACAGTTATTTGTTTCTCGCAAAGGCCAGACAGGTGAGTTTAATGGAGATGTGATGGGCCCCACCACACCTGTTTTCCTCAAATCTTTTTTTTTTCTTCGTTTTTTTAAATTTAGGCTCTATTTTTTTAGAGCAAAATTGAGGGGAAGGCACAGAGCTTTCCCATAGATACCCAGTCCCCACACATGCATAGCCTCCCCCATTATCAACATCCCTCACCAGAGTGGGACACTGGTGACAAGTAATGAGCCTACGCAGACACACCGTCATCACCCAGAGTCCATAGTTTACATTAGGGCTCTCGGTGTCGTACATTCTGTGGATTTGGACAAATGTATAATGACATGTATCCCTCACTGTGGTATCAGAGTATTTTCACTGCCCTAAAATTCCCCCGTGTTCTGTCTATTCCTCCTACCCACTTCAATCCCTCACAACCACCAATCTTTTTTTTTAAATTAATTAATTAATTTATTTATGGCTGTGTTGGGTCTTTGTTGCTGTGTGCGGGCTTCTCATTGCAGTGGCTTCTCTTGTTGCAGAGCACGGGCTCTAGGCGCGTGGGCTTCAGTAGTTGTGGCTCGCCGGCTCTACAGCGCAGGCTCAGTAGTTGTGGCACACGGGCTTAGTTGCTCCGCGGCATGTGGGATCTTCCCGGACCAGGGATCGAACCCGTGTCCCCTGCACTGGCAGGCGGATTCTTAACCACTGCACCACCAGGGAAGTCCCCACCAATCTTCTTATTGTGTCCAAAGTTTTGCCTTTTCCAGAATGTGAAATAGTTGGAATCATACAGTATTATAGCCTTCTCAAATTGGCTTCTTTCACTTAGTAATCTGCATTTAAGGTTCCTCCATGTCTTTTTGTGCCTTGATAGCTCACTTCTTTTCAGTGCTAAATAACATTCCGTTGTCTGGATGGACTACAGTTTATTTATCCACTCACCTACTGAAGGACATCTTGGTCGCTTCCCAGTTTTGGCAATTACGAATAAAGCTGCTATAAACATCCGTGTGTTGGATTTGATGTGAACATAAAATTTCAGCTCCTTCCGGTAAATACCGAGGAGCACAACTGCCGAATCATTAGAGTATATTCAGTTTTGTAAGAAACTGCCTGTCTTCCAAAGTGGCTGCACCACCCTGCGTTCCCGCCAGCAATGAACGCGAGTCCCTGCGGCTCCACACCCTCTCCTGCATCTGGCGTCCTAAGTGTCTGGAATAGGTGTGGAGTGGTATCTCGCTGTTGATTTAATTTGCGTTTCCCTGATGACAGATGACACGGAGCAGCTTTCATATGCGTATGTGCCATCGGTGTATGTTCTCTGGTGAGGTGTCTGTTCAGGTGTTTGGCCCATTTTAAAATCAGGTTGTTTTCTTCCTGTTGGGCTTTAAGAGTTCTTTGTATATTTCAGATAACAGTCCTTTATCATTTGTATCTTTTGCAAATGTTTTCTCCCAGTCTTTCACGGAGCAGAAATTTTTAATTTTTTTTTTTTTTAATAAATTTATTTATTTATTTATTTATTTATTTATGGCCGCGTTGGGTCTTCGTTGCTGCTCGTGGGCTTTCTCTAGTTGCAGCGAGCGGGGGCTACTCTTCGTTGTGGTGTGCGGGCTTCTCATTGCGGTGGCTTCTCTTGTTGCGGAGCACGGGCTCTAGGCACGCGGGCTTCGGTAGTTGTGGCTCCCGGGCTCTAGAGCGCAGGCTCCGTAGTTGTGGCGCACGGGCTTAGTTGCTCCGCGGCATGTGGGATCTTCCCGGACCAGGGCTCGAACCCGTGTCCCCTGCATTGGCAGGCGGATTCTTAACCACTGCGCCACCAGGGAAGTCCTGAAACTTTTAATTTTAATGAAGTCCCGCTTATCAATTGTTTCTTCTTCTTTTTTTTTTTTTGGATTTATAGCTTTTGCTTCATATTTGGCAAATGCCCTTAGGATTAAGCAACTTTGACTGTTGGGCTTATCTCTTTGGGTTCTGCCTTATCCTAGATGTTGTCCCAGGAATTCCTTACTGTTTTTATTTGTTCTTTAATACTTTTAATGGACTTTTTATTTTTATTTTTATTGGAGTGTAGTTGCTTTACAATGTTGTGTTAGTTTCTACTGTACAACAAAGTGAATCGGCTATATGAATACATATATCCCCTCTTTTTTGTCTTTCCTTCCCATTTAGGTCACCACAGAGCATTGAGTAGAGTTCGCCGTGCCATACAGCAGGTTTTCATTAGTTATCTATTTTATACATAGTATCAATAGTGTATATATGTCAATCCCAATCTCCCAGTGCACAGTGGATGCTGGCAGAGGCCACCGACCCCTCCAGGGAAGGCTTGGGAGAATAGTCATCATTGGGAGAGCACTTGTAGAAGCATCGCACGGTCCTTCTCCAAGGGCATCTGGCATCTTCTTCAATCTAGGAGCTGTGACTCTTTGACCTTGACTTATGTCTGGGAACTAGACACCAGTGGCTGATGTCAGATTTCTGGTTGGCAGAGCCTGGTGTTTCTCTGACTACACAAACTGAGCAATATCCCGTAGACTGCCCTGCATCTCGCCCCGGGTCAAGGCCTCCTGACCGCCACCCTGCCTGCTGCCTATCGCGATACCATCTTACCTCCGAGAGTTCAGTGCTGCTGCTTAGCCTCTTCTGTTCTGGAATCCCGTCACCCCATTGATGTTAGGGCAGTGAATCTGGCCTCCCCAGTACCAGCCCAGCCTCCAGAGGAGAGCCACCACTGAGCTCACGGGTGTGTTTTTCCATTGTTTTGATGAAGGGGTGCCCTCTGAACCTTCCCAGGGGTCCTAGTCAGGTGGAGGCTTCAAGGCTAACATTAGCCATTTCCTGTAAGAACAAACAAACAAACGTTGTTTGGAAGTAGTCCACCTCTTTCTGCAGCCGACCTGCACTTCCCCACTCCCCCTGCTCCGACCCCTGACTGACTGCTGGCCTGCGTGCAGCAAAGGGGGACCTAGGGACTTCAGGCGAGGTCATCGTGGTTCACAAAGGCCTCTCTCCTCTGGCAAAGGGGCAGGAGACGTTTTCTGGTGCGGAGCCAGCAGCTAATGCTGGCGAGCGTGGCCACTGCCGGGGCAGCACGAGTGCGTCAAGGAGACAGAAGAGCGGAGTCCTTCTGCTACCTCCTGCCTGCAGGTCCCCTCTCGTGCCCCCTGCTGGCACAGGAGCTGCGTGGTTTGCTGCGGCCCCAGCAGCACAAAGCGGACCATGGAAGGGTGGGCTTGATGCTGAGAGGGAAGGCGTGCTGACCGACGCTCTCGGCCCTGGGCTGTGACCTCCACACACGCCCTTCCCACGCGTGTGAGCTTCCACGCGGCAGCGTGTGCTTCTGCCTGACAGGGTGCAACTGTCCTGGGTGTGGATGAAGATGGTCTCACTGTCTTTCCAAAAAGTGAAAACAGTGTCCCTGGGGCCTCTACATCCCTGGGTGATATTAATTGCGCCTTAAATTCATTCACGTCTCACCTGGAACCTGGATTTCCTGAAACTTAAACACAAAATTGTAAAGCTTACCAACACCAACAAACCTGACATAAAATATAGGAGAATAAAACAGAGTGGAAAAGGAAATTAGTCAATATATACAAATACATGGAACAAACAGACACAGCCACTGCTGTTCTCATCTCCGTAACTGACCATGGGCTCCCTCCCTCCACTGCCCATTCCATGTGCCCTTTGCCCTCAGCTAGGACACCTGCTGGTCTGGGCTCTTTACCTGAAGGATTTGAATCGTCATAGGTGCTTATTTGTTTGTTCGTTTTCAGTGGGTTTAGTTTTGCGTTGACGTCTACTATCAGATGTGTGAGTGACAGGCTCCCCAGGGAATACCTTGGGTTCCAGACAGTCCTCCTTACCCGCGTGAGGGGCAGTGAACTGACCTTCCTGCGTAGTCAGAATCTATTACCCCAGTCAGCGCAGTGACTCCCTTCTTTGCTAATTTAGTGGTCAGGCAGAGGTCTCAGTGTTCAATTCAAACCATCCTCATGTCACCTGGTGGAAGTGTTCCTATCCTGGGAACTAAGACTTCTCAACCAGCAGACCTCAGAGTCATGGAGAGAGGAAACAAAAATACCTTCAGTGGGTCATTAGACGTAACAGCGAGAGAAGCCGCTTCCGCTCTGCCTGCTGGCTCCTTGCAAGTCCTTCGGCTGGGGGAGCACCAGTGTCAGTTACCTAGCGCTGCTTCACAGATCACGGATTTAGTGGCTGTTGTGTTACCGCGTGGTCTCTGTGGGTCAGGAATCCAGGCACAGCTCAGCGGGGCCCTCTGTTCAGTGTCTCACAGGCTGCTACCAGGCGTTGGCTGGGGCTGTGGTCTCACCTCGGGGCTCGACTGGGGAAGGGTTCGCTCCCTTGGGGACCTTGGATGAGGGACTCAGTTTCTTGCTGGCTTTCGGTCTTGTTACGTGGGCCTCTCCAGAGGGCATCTGACAATGTATCTTTTACTTACACATTTAGGAACCGGGGAAACAACCATAGGGTGGGTCTGCAGAACTACCAGGACCAATACAATGTGAACTTGGAGCCAAATTCCATTTTCTCCTGTGCATGGTAAGTCCCCACTTTGACTAGTGGACCACAGTGGTGTTTGGGGGCCCCTGGAATTGATTCAGAACCGGAGGTTAGTCCCTGAGAAGTCTGGCTGTTGCCCTTCCTCCAGGGCATGGTCACTCTAGTAAGTGGACAGGGCCCTTTGGGAGGCTGGGAGGCAGATCTGTTCACACCGGGGTGGGTTGTGGGCTCCCTCCCGGAAGGATGCAGGTGCGAATTTGGTTTGCTGTGACACCTACCACTTCTCGCCTGGATTACGGGCATCTCATTTCCCATTGGTAGGGAGCTCGGTGCCAGGTCAAGGACAAAAACATGACTGAGTAGATTGCATGCTAGTACCTCTTAGGGTCTGTTTCCTGGCACCTTCTGGTACCTGTCAGAGTGCAGTCAGGAAAACAAGAGACTAACGAAATTTAAAAGACGGATTTTAATATGAAAGTTGGCTGAACAGCTGTTGGAAGTCTAAAAAAACCAAGAAGGGGACACAGAGGTACAGGGACCCTTTCAGAAACAGCCATCTCCTTTACCACGGGAAGAAAGAGAAGCTGTTGGGGAGATCAGAATCCAGAAGCTTGTCGGGGAGCCCGTGGGGGCTGGGAACGTGCTCTGAAGGGCGGTCAGCTCAGCGCAGCCCGGGCTGCTGGGACTTCACCCGGCTGTTCTGACCTCCGAGCGGGCAGAGAGGACGGGTCGCCGGGGGCCTGACCTCTCCTGAGCCGTCCGGGCATGGTCCAGAAGGGCAGGTGCCTGACGGTGAAGGGGCGGTGGGCGCACAAGCAGAGCGCAGAGGTGGGGTCGCGCAGAGCCAGAGGGCAGGTGGACCTCACGGCCATGGGAGCTGTCCGGAGCCACGTGGGCTCAGCAGTCCGAGCGTGATTGACAGGTGTCCGCGCCAAGCGGGGAGTCAGGGAGCAGGAAGGGGGCGCAGAGGGGCGCAGGCAGGAGCGAGGGGGCGGCCGGGCTGCTAGGTGCGTCGGATACAAATCCCACCCGTTTCACTACAGTATGCCTTTCCTGCACAGCTTTCATTCTTTATGTTCAATGATTACACAGCCAAATTTTGTAATATATTAGTCATTTTGAACAATTGTGTGCTAACACTAACAGTAATGACAACTCAGTACAGGAGAATTTTTTTTTTTTTTAATGTAGAGCCTTGTACTTACGGGGAAAACTTTAAAACTGAATTTCAAAAGAATTTATTATGACTATATATTATAGGAAATATTACAGGATTATCAGTAAAAGGCATGAAATATATTAGGATATAAATCTTTGAAGAAAGTGGGATAGATATAAAATTTCAAGGAGAAAGTCACTAGGTGCCATTTCTAATTATAAAAGAAGTTGCTTGTGTATATTTTAAAAAGGGTGATGAGGGGTATGAAATGGTTATGGTATATGTAATCCATTGACAAAGTAAGAGTTTTATTTTAAATTTTTATCATATACCACAAATTTGATCTTTTGCAACTATTTAAACTTATTATGAAAAATCTTAGATGTCAACTTTAAATTTTGCAAGGAGGGGGACTTCCCTGGTGGTCCAGTGGTTAAGACTCCCCGCCTCCACTGCTGGGGGCCTGGGTTTGATCCCTGGTCAGGGAACTAAGATCCCACATGCCGTGGGGCATGGCAATAAATAAATAAATAACATTTGTAGGAGGTACATAGTTTTGCATTTTTATTTTATTTATTTTTAAATTAAAAAATTTAATTAATTAAAAAATTAATTGAGGTATAGTTGATTTACAATATTTATATTACTTTCAAGTGTATAACAGTGATTCACAATTTTTATAGATTATAAAACATTTATTTTTATTTATTGATTTATTTTAATTAATTAATTATTTTTATTTTTGGCTGTGTTGGCTCTTTGTTGCTGCGCACGGGCTTTCTTTAGTTGCGGTGAGTGGGAGCTACTCTTCGTTGCGGTGCGCAGGCTTCTCATTGCGGTCGCTTCTCTTGTTGCGGAGCACGGGCTCTAGGCGAGCAGGCTCGGTAGTTGTGGCACGTGGGCTCAGTAGTTGTGGCTTGCGGGCTCTAGAGCGCAGGCTCAGTAGTTGTGGCACACGGGCTTAGTTGGTCCGCGGCATGTGGGATCTTCCTGGACCAGGGCTGGAACCCGTGTCCCCTTCATTGGCAGGCGGATTCTTAACCTCTGCACCACCAGGGAAGTTCCATAAAACATTTATAGTTATGAAATGTTGACCGTATTCCCTGTGTTGTACAATATAGCCTTGTAGCTTATTTATTTTATACACAGTAGTTTTTACCTCTTAATTCCCTACTCCTATCTTGTTCCTCCCCTTCCCTCTCCCCACTGGTAACTACTAGTTCTCTATATCTGTTCATCTGTTTCTGTTTTGCTATATTCATTTCTTTGTTTTATTTTTTTTGATCCTGAATATGAGTGATAACATAGAGCATTTGTCTTTCTCTCTCTGATTTATTTCACTAAGCATAATACTGGACATGTCCAACCTTTTTGTGGTAAATGATGAAGTTTCATTCTTTTTTAATGGCTAAGTATTGTTCCATTGTTATATATATAGATGAACATCTTCTTTATCCATTCATCTGTTGATAGACACTTAGGTTGTTTCCATATCTTGGCAATCGTAAATAATGCTTCTCTGAAAATAGGGGTGCATGTATCTTTTCCAATTAGTGTTTTCATTTTTTTCAGATATATACCCAGGAGTGAAATTGCTGGGTCATGTGGTAGTTCTGCTTTTAGTTATTTGAGAAACTGCCATAATGTTTTCCACAGTGGCTGCACCAACTTACATTCCCACTAACAGTGGACCAGGGTTCCCTTTTCTCCACATGCTCACCAACATTTGTTATTTGTGGTCTTTTTGATGATAGCCATTCTGACAGGTGTGAGGTGATATCTCATTGTGGTTTTAATTTGCATTTCTCTGATGATTAACAATAGTGTGCATCTTTTCATGTGCCTCTTGGCTATCTGTATATCTTCTTTGGAAAAATGTCTATTCAGGTTCTCTGCCCATTTTAAAATTTTTTTGATGTTGTATGACCTGTTTATTATATTTTGGATATTAACCCCTTATTGGTCATATCATTAGCAAATACTTTCTCCCATTCTGTAAGCTGTTTTTTTGTTTTGTTGATGGTTTCCTTTGCTGTGCAAAAGCTTCTAAGTCTAATTAGGTCCCATTTATTTATTTTTGCTTTTATTTCCTTTGCTTTAGGAGACAGATTCAAAAAAGATATTGCTGTGATTTATGTCAAAGAGTGTTCTGCTTATGTTTTCCTCTAGGAGTTTTATGGTATCCGGTCTTACATTTAGGTCTTTAATCCATTTGAGTTTATTTTTGTAGATGGTGTTAGAGAATGTTCTAATTTCATTGTTTTACATGTAGCTGTCCAGTTTTCCCACACCACTTATTAAAGAAACTGTCTTGTCTCCATTGTATATTCTTGCCTCCTTCGTCATAGATTAATTAACTGCAGGTGCATGGGTTTATTTCTGGGCTTTCTATCCTGTTCCATTGATCTCCACTTCTGTTTTTGTGTCAGTACCATACTGTTTTGATTCCTGTAGCTTTGTAGTATAGTCTGAAGTCAGGGAGTGTGATTCTTCCAATTTTGTTCTTCTTTCTCAAGATTGCTTTGGCTATTTGGGGTCTTTTGTGTTTCCATACAAATTTTAAAATTATTTGTTCTAGTTTGGTGAAAAATATCCATGGTATTTTGATAGGCATTACATTGAATCTACAGATTGCTTTGGGTAGTATGGTCATTTTAATAATTTCAGTTCTTCCAATTCAGGAACACAGTATCTCTTTCCATCTGTTTGTGTCATCTTCAATTTTTTTTTTATCAGTTTCTTATCGTTTTCCTAGTACAGTTCTTTTAATTCCTTAGTAAGTTTATTCCTAGGTATTTTATTATTTTTGATGCAATGGTAAATGGGATTGTTTCCTTAATTTCTTTTTCCAGTAGTTCATTGTTAATGTATAGAAATGCAACGGGTTTCTGTATATTGATTTCATATCCTGCAACTTTACTGAATTCAATGATGAGCTCTAGTAGTTTTCTGGTGGCATCTTTAGGATTTTCTATCCTAAAGTCATACATTACCATGTCATCTGCAAATAGTGATAGTTCTTCCTTTCCAATTTAGATTCCTTTTATTTCTTTTTCTTATCTGATTACCGTGGCTAGGACTTCCAAAACTATGTTAAATAGAAGTGGTGAGAGTGGGCATCCTTGTCTTGATCCTGATCTTAGAGGAAACACTTTCAATTTTTCACCATTGAGTATGATGTGGGCTTATCATATATGGCCTTTATTATGTCGAGGTATCTTCCCTCTATACCCACTTTGTGGAGAGTTTTTGTCATAAATGTATGTTGAATTTTGTCAAAAGCTTTTTCTGCATTATTGAGATGAGCATATGATCTTTATTCTTCAATTTGTTAATGTGGTGTAGCACATTGATTGCTTTGCAGATATTGAACCAGAACAAACTTTTTGGCCAACCCAATACATGTAATGTAATCAATTACATATGTGTGTTTAAATCTCATCTTAGTGTTTACTTCATAATTTTCAATTTACTTGGTGTCCCTTTTTACTCTCCTTCTTGGCCTTCTTTTAATCTGTTAAAATGTTTTATTATTCCAATTTTTTCTACTCTTAGCAGTTAGGTATAAATTTGTATTTTCTGTGCTGCATAACAAATTACCACAAACTTAGCACCTTAAAACAACACATATTTACTATCTCACTGTTTCCGTGGGTCGGGCATCTAAGGGTGACCCACCTGGTGCCCCTCAGGACCTCACAGGCTGCAGTCGAGGTGTCAGCTGGGGCTGTGGTCTCACTGGAGGCTTGAGTGGGGAAGACTCCACCTCCAAGTTCATTTGGGTTGTTGGCAGTATCTGTCTACTTGGAGGACTGGGTCCTGGCTCCTCTCTGGCCATTGGCTGGAGGTGCTCTGCAGGCCTGGAGGCCGCCCACAGCTCCCCATAACATGGCCCCTCTGCAGCCAGCTCTCAACACAGCCATTTGCTTCTTTAAGACCAGCAGGAGAGTCAGTTGCTAAGATGGAATCTTCCAGAATGTAACATAACCATGGGAGTGACAGCCTATCACCTTTGCCTGATTAAAGCTACTTCACAGATTCTACCCACACTCAAGGAGAGGGCTCACACAGGGCATAAGCCACAGGGCATTACCTTAGTGTGTGTCTGCCACAACGTTCTCTTACTAATCTTTAGTAGTTACCCTAGAGTTTACAACATATCTTCGAATTCTCAAGTCTACTATACTATAACTCTCTACTTTTCTGACAATGCAAGAATCTTAGCCCTTTTAACTACACTTACCCTCTTCCAATAGATATGCTATTATTTTGTGTGTGTTTTAGCTCTCATATATCTGTGATGTTGGTGCTACTGTTCTGCACAACTCTTATGTGTATTCTTTCCAATGCACCCTCCCTACCTGCACCTCCATGTCCCATTTGGCTTTGTCTCGTCTGCCTTTTTTCTTTCTCTTTTGTCTTTCTCTTCATTGTTGGTCTGCTGCTACTGAATCCTCCTAAAGTTTTGTTTGTCCAAAGGTGTGTTTGTTCTGCATTAAAAACTGTTTTTTTACCCCTTTGAAGGGGTAAAGAAGATTGTTCTCATTTCATTAGGTTTTGGCAATTATACTATGGTGTGCTCTGGTGTTTGTGTGTGCTTGCTTGTTTTTGTACTCATCCTGCTTGGGATTCTTCATGCGTATCAAAGCTCTGACTTGATCTCTTGTTTGTTCTGAAAAATTCTCTTTGAACGTTGCTACCATCCTCTCTTTCCCTCATGCCTGCAACTCCCATGACATCGGCGTCAGACCTTTCCTTTTGTCTCTCTGTCTTTAATCTGGATATTTTCATTTGTACTGTATTCCAGGTTACTAATTCTATTTCCAGCTATGTCTATTATGCTGTTAAACTTAGCCATTGAACTCTCAATTTATGTTTTGTATTTTTACATTCTAGAATTTCCATTTGGTTCTTTATTATTGTTTCCAGTTCTCTGCCCAAACTTTTCAGTCTTGTCTTTTAATTCCTTGAATATATCGCTCATAATTATTTTAAAGTCTATGTCCAAGAACTCCATTATTGGCTGCATCTGGGTCTGTTTCTATTGTTCATCATTTTTCTTGTTTTTCACTCATATCTTGGTTCCTCATTAGCCTGATATTTTTTGGTTGCTATACATTGCCTATTAAAAATGTTGGAGGTATGCTAAAGTCCTGGACAATGACATCTTCCTCCAGAGGAGACTTATTTAGTTTCTGGTAGGCACCAAGGCTAGAGGCAACTCAGATTACCTTAATCTAGTCAGGGGCTTGAGTGATTTGAAGCTGAGGATTCCGTTCCCACGAGGGTTGCTTTATTTCCCAAAGGATGGAGTTCTTCAGGATTCTTACTCAATAGAATTGCCAGATAAAATACAGGACACTCATTTAAATTTGAATTTCAGATAAACAATAAATCCTTTCTTACTGTATGTCCTCAGGATTATGTTCTGTATTTTTATTAGCTAAACCTGGCAACCCTAAGCCCTTACCCAGTGCTCTGGAATACAGATTTTGTCCCCTTGTTGCTGAGACCTGCAGAAGCCCTGCTCACATTGTACCCCTGCCCTCCCCCTGGCGCTGTGCTTCTGGTGCTGGTGGCTGCTGCCAGGGGAAGCCTGTCTGCTGGTCTGGGGCCACTCCTGCACTCTCCTGCCCTGAGCTCACCTCCTTCGTCTTTGCAGTGCCTTCAGACACGTTTTACAGCATATTCATTCTGTCCGTCTTTTCTATTGCTGTCATTGGGAAGACTGGTCCTAACCTCCTTCATTGACATGGCAGAAGCAGAACCACGTGCAGGAACTTCTGGAGCTACTCTTTTCCCTTTGGAATTCTGTGAATACCGATTCATCGACTTCTACATTTGATGCTGCTATAAAAAGTCCTAGGAGAGGGACTACCCTGGTGGTGCAGTTGTTAAGAATCCACCTGCCAATGCAGGGGACACAGGTTCCAGCCCTGGTCCAGGAAGATCCCACATGCCACGGAGCAACTAAGCCCGTGCGCCACAACTATTGAGCCTGCGCTCTAGAGCCCGCGAGGCACAACTACTGAGCCTGCGTGCCACAACTACTGAAGCCCACATGCCTAGAGTCCGTGCTCCACAATAAGAGAAGCCACCACAATGAGAAGCCCACATGCCACAACGAAGAGTAGCCCCTGCTCGCCACAACTAGAGAAAGCCCGCGCGCAGCAACAAAGACCCCACACAGCCAATATATAAATAAATAAATTTATCAAAAAAAAAGTCCTAGGAGAGCGTAGTTTGATTTCTTTTCTGCTTGGGTCCTCGAGTAACTTTATATATATATATATATATATAATATTTATTTATTTATTTGGCTGTGCCGAGTCTTAGCTGCAGCACGCGGGGTCTTCATTGCTGCATGTGAGATCTTCGTTTCCGCACGTGGGATCTTTTTTAGTTGTGGCAAGCGGGTTCTTAGTTGTGGCATGCCGGATCTAGTTCCCTGACCAGGGATTGAACCCGGGCCCCTTGCATTGGGAGCACAGAGTCTTAACCACTGGACCACCAGGGAAATCCCAAAAACTTTTTTTTTTTTTTTAAGAGTCAGCAACCTTAAAAACAACCTGCCAGTTGTTTTGTTTCCTGGTATATTCTTTGTCCCTTTTGTCTTAAGATTCATTTCAGGAAAATTTTTTTGTATTTTATCTCTAAATACTTTCCGCATCACTAGTCTCCGCATTCTAGAGACACTAATTATTGTCACGTTTTATCGTCATCATCTGTGTCTCCTCCTTCCGGTTTCCATCTCCTTGCTAGCATTCACTGTGACCCTCCCAAACGCTTCTCTCCTGCCCCGAGCTCCACTCTACACCACATCGGCTCTATTTTCAGCTGGTCCTGCTTTAGTTGTTGGTCTGCAGAACTGAGTATTGTTTTCCATTTGTCTTCTTTTCTGTGATGACTCTTTTACCTCCTCATTCTGTTTTTCCCATCTTGTCTTTGATCCCTTGTTCTATTGAATTTCTGTTTTTATTAAGTTCCTCCCTAGCTTGCGGTGCTTTTGGACAGCTGGCTTTTCTGCTTGTTTTCTTCCAGCGTCTTCTGAAAGCCGTGTCATCCCTTCCCTATGGCATGTCTGCACCTTCTCGCCTGCCAGTTCTTTCACGGTGAGCATGGCCACTGGGTCTGGCTCTCCTCTGCTTGGAGTCTCAATTACGGAAACATAGGTTGAGCAGTTACTTTCAGGACTCACAGTGTTCTATTATTGGAGTGTTGGAAATCCCTGTGGGGTGTAGCTACCATCACCCCATTTTAGAGAAAGGGACACTGAGGCCCAGAGAGGCTAACTGGTCGCCTCATCACATGGGCAGAGAGTGGCAGGTGGGTGTGGACGTCTCTCCTAGGGCAGGCGTTCGGACCCTCCCTGTAGCCAAGGGCGCTGCTGGGGCGAGGCCGCGTGTGCCGCCAGTGGATCACAGCTCTCAGGGGCCTTGGGCCCCCTATTCTGAGTTCCAGTGGGCTTGTGCGTTGAGACACCCCCACTTCAGCCCAGTCAGCCCCGCCTATGGATGCGGGTGCCTGAATTCGGAAGAGGTCCTTCTGGCTTTCAGAGGGAAGGGGTCTTGTGGGGATCCACAAGGGGCTTCTCTGCCAGAAGCCTTTTTTCTCAGACTTCCTCGGGTTTCCCACCAACCTCTCCAGACCATCTTCCCAGGCTGGGAGCTCAGAAGGTATTCGCAGGGTCCCAGCTGTATCTGGGGTGGGGAAGGGCAGGAGACTTTGTGCCAAGACCCAGCTCCTCTCTCCGCTCTCGGCTGCCACTCCTTGTACCTCCTCACTTGCTCTCCGCCGGTGGATTACTCTGGTTTAGTCGTGTTTGTGGATTTTAGAACATTTTTGATCCTTTCGTCAGGTCAGGAGGGAGTGCGCCTGCTCCGCTCGCCTTGTTAACCTGGAGCTCGGGCACACCTGGTGTTGGTCCTGCAGCCGCGTGGACCGCAGCGTGGAGGGGAGCACTGTGATCCATAAGCCCTCTCCCCACTAGCAGGGCCAACCGCGGAGGACCAAGCAGCCACCACCATCCAGTGAGCCTTCCCGGAGCTCCTGGCGAGAAAGGAGCAGGCCCACGTGATCAGGACCACCAGGACTACCTGGAGCTGATGGAGAAGCTGCAGAGGGAGGTGAGGTCTACGGGGGTGGGTGTCGGAGTGGGGTCAGGACTGCAGGGCTGGGGGCGGGGACGCAGGGCTAGGGCGGGGCGCGGGGGGGACGCAGCGCTGGGGGGGACGCAAGGCTGGGGGCGGGGACGCAGGGCTGGGGGCGGGGAAGGAGGACTCGGGGGCGGAAACTGCAGAGTTGGGGGCGGGGACTCAGGGCTGGGGGCGAGGAAGGAGGGCTGGGGGGCGGAAACTGCAGGGCTCGGGGGCGGAAACTGCAGGGCTGTGGGCGGGGACGCAGGGTTGTGGGCGGGGACGCAGGGCTAGGGCGGGGGGGGCGGACGCAGCGCTGTGGGGGACGCAAGGCTGGGGGCGGGGACGCAGGGCTGGGGGCGGGGAAGGAGGGTTCGGGGGCGGGAACTGCAGGGTTGGGGGCGGGGACTCAGGGCTGGGGGGCGGAAACTGCAGGGCTCGGGGGCGGGAACTGCAGGTTTGGGGGCGGGGACGCAGGGCTGGGGGCGGGGACGCAGAGCTGGGGGCGGGGACGCAGGGTTAGGGCGGGGGGACGCAGGGCTGGGGGCGGGGACGCAGAGCTGGGGGCGGGGACGCAGGGTTAGGGCGGGGGGACGCAGGGCTGGGGGCGGGGAAGGAGGGCTCGGGGGCGGGAACTGCAGGGCTCCCGGGTCTGGACCGGGGCTGGGGGCTCAGGGCTGGGGCGGTGACCGCATTGGGCCGCCCTTAGGCCTTCGTGGCCCTGTTGCGGCGGGAGCAGGCGGCGGCCCGGCGGCAGTGGGAAGAAGCGGCGGCGGCCGAGCGGCGGCGGCAGGAGGAGCGGCAGCGCGGGGCGCGCCTGCTGGAGGCGGCCTTCGACGGGAACCTGGGCGAGATCCAGGCGATCCTGCGGGAGGTGGGCGGCGGGGCGGCGGGGCGGCGGGCCCTGAGCTCGCGGCGCCGCTGACTGCCGCCCGACGCAGGTGGACGCGCTGCTGAACCGCGAGGGCGTGAGCTGCGACGCGGCGCGGGCGGCGCGGCGGCTGCAGCGGCACCTGGCCCTGGTGGACTTCGAGGACAGCGGCGGCGGGCGGGCAGTCCCTGGCCATCCAGCTGCTAGCCGAGCAGGGCGCCAGTCGCAACAGCAAGGTGGGCGCCGGGCGAGGACTGGGGGCCGCGCCTCGCCCGGGCGGGCCGTGCTCAGTGAGCGCGTCCAGCAGGGCGCCTTCGGCCGGACGCCGCTGTACCGAGCGGCCTTCGGGGCCACCTGGAAGCCGTGGAGGTGCTTCTGAAGCTCGGAGCTGACCCCCGGGTGTATGCGGACGACGGAAGCATCCCCGAGCAGGTGCGCGGGCGTGGGCAGAAGCCCCCGGGGCGCTTGCTCCCTCACCCCCAAAGCTGTCAGGAGCCTGGGGGCCCCGCCCCGGCTGGTCCCGAACCTTCCACGACCCAGAACCACCTGCAAGGCCTTTGCAGGCCCTTCCCTTCCCGAAGTCCTCGCTATGAGCCTTACCGGGCACACGCGATCAAGACCACAGCTCCCGGTTTCTGGGGGCCTCCTGTGGCCGGGGTTCTACTCACGTCCCTGGACCCTCAGCCCACCTTGGAAGCAGTGTTACCATGGGAGGTGGAGAAACAGACTGGCTCCTCGGGAGCCAGCGCGGGAGCTCTGGAGCATTGAGGGCAGCACTAGGCCCGCCCCCCTGGCCCCTCACTCAGAATTTCCACGTCTCTGAGAAAATTGAGCCCTGGGGCTCGGAGCCATGACCCTGCAAGGCGGCTCGGCCTGGCAGCTCCTCCGTGGCGCCTGGGAACGATGTCAAGGGGCCTTTTCCCAGGTCCTGGGCCAGGCTGGGGACACGGGCGCTTGGCCTTCTCCCCGGCGCAGGAGGCCAGGTCAGATGAGGCTGACCCAGGGCCTGTGGGAGCAGCCGTGAAGCTGGATCACCTAATGCCACGGCCTTAATTTCTTTAAATGAGTCTGGCTGGAATCTCAGGCCCTCGCCCATCTCAGCCGTGTGTCCTTCCACCCCAGCCTGTAGAGCCGAGGTGTTGGCTGGAACATGTGGGACTGGCCCGGGTCTGCTGCTGAGCCCCTGCTTCCACCTGTGGGGTGCCAGGGCCTTTGCCACCTGGGGACCCCGTGTCCCGGGCGCCACCTTCACCCCCAGCTGCCTCCTCAGGGTGCTGCCCCCTTGTCCTGGAAGGCATCCCCTCTGCTCTTCTTGGCTTCTCCTCTTTAATAAGCAACAGGGCAAGTTTTAAAAGACCAGCAGAGCCTTTGGCTTCAAACTCCTCCTGCTTCCTCCTCAAAGGAGCAAAATGTGAGGCTAGGAGGACCAAAGGGCCTGGCCATGGCCTCAGAGGGGCTGGAGCGAGGACGGGGCACAGGGAGGCCCACCTCTCCGCGGGTCGTGTTGGGGCAGGCCCGGGCGGTGGGCACGGGGCATGAAGGCTGGAGAAGCATGCAGGCGGCCTTCTGAGGGGTGCTGAGGAGGATGTCCAGCCCGCCGGTGCCTGAGGGTGGGGCAGGGGGCAGGGGGCACTGAGAGGACAGCACACTGGTGGCGGGGCGGTGGGGGCGGGAGGCCACTGGCTGCAGGAGGGACAGTCTGGTGCTGGAGCAATTGGACGTCCACAGGCGAAGGAATGAACCTTCACCTAAACCTCACACCCTATAAAAAACGAACTCAAAATGGATTAGGATTTAAATGCAAAATGTAAACTGTAAAACCTTTAGAAGAACACAGGAGAAAATCTTTGGGACCTATGGCTTGGTAAAGGGTTCTTAGACAAAAAGCACAATCAATCGATAAAAGAAAAAAAAAGAAACCCAACAAATTGAACTTCCTAAAAATGTAAAACTTTTGCTCTGCTGAAGCCCCTGTTAACAGGATGAAAAGACAAGCCACAGAGAGGGAGAAAATCCTTGCAGACCACATATCTGACAGAGGACCCATATTTATAATATACAAACAACTCTCAAAACTCAATGGTAAGTGATACGATCCAGTTATAAAGTGAGCAAAGGGCATGGAGAGAAATTTCACTGAAGAGGATATAATGATGCCAATAAACACAAGCTGTTCAACACCATCACACCTGGTAGAAATGCTGAAATGGAAACCACTGGGGATGGCACAGGGTGCAGAGAAGCCAGATCTCACCCAGTGCTCGTGGGAACGTAAAGGGGTGCAGCTGCCCTGGAACACAGTGGGGCTGTGTCTTAAGAAACTGCACATACATTTCCCATGGGACTCAGCACACACTGCTGGGCATTCTGTTCCAGCAAAATGAGGACTGTGTCCACATGAAAGTGTGCACACGCATGTTCACAGCAGCTCTGCTTGTAACAGCCCCAAACTGGAAGCAGCCTGGATGTTCTTCAGTAGGTGAAAGGTTAAGCCAACTCAGGCCAGTCCACACCTCAGAACACTCCTCAGCTGTGAGAAGGAAGGAACTAGTGATACAGCAACACCTGGACGGGTCTCAAGGGCCTTTTGCCAAGTGAAAAAGCGCATCTCACAGGGTTACATACTGTCTGATTCCATTCACATAACATTTTCAAAACGATGAAATTATGGAGACGGAGGCCAGATCAGTGCTTTGCGGGGTGGGAATAGGGGCAGGGAAGGAAAGGGGAGAGAGGTGATGTGACTAGAAGTGGTGACACAGAGGAGCGTTGTGGTGATGGAACAGGTCGCGTCTTGACTGTGGTGGCGGGTACACAAATCTACACATACGATAAAACTGCATGTAACTGTAGACATACAAAGGGATACATGTAAAATTGCTGAAACAAAGTAAGTGGGGTCTGTGGATTGTACTATGTCCATATCCTGCTTTGTATATTGCACTATAGTTGTATAAGATGCCATCATTGGGGAAAACTTGTTAAGGGTACGTGCAAATTCCTGTAAATCTGTAATTGTTTGCAAATAAAAGTTTAATAAAATTACCAGTCATGCAAGGAAACAGGAAAATATAACCCATAGTGAAGAGCAAAATCAATCAAAACTGACTCAGAAATGACACAGATCACAGAATAAGTGGACAAGGGCATTAAAACTTACAGCTGTATCTCACACAGCACACCTCTACATCCATCTGTCTCTATTTTTTTGTACATACTCCTAAACTTCTGAAAACTGCAGTGTTGGAGGTGAAAAACACACTGGATGTGATTAATGGCTGATTAGACATTGAAAGAAAAATTAGTTAATTAGAAGACATAGAAATAGAAATTACCCAAAATGAAACACAGAAAGAAGGTTGAAAAAAAATGAACAGAGATTTCTGCTTCTAGGGTGGAGTAAATGCAACCTGATTTATCCTTCCACCTGAAATACGACAACAAAACCCAGACAGAATACATGAAACAATGGTTTTCAAGACACTGGGCATCAGGGAATAATCAGTGATCCCCAAGAGGCTGGAAATAAACTACGTGAGCCCTTTGATTGCCCAGCTAACCACCTTGAGAGCACTTCCAGGCTGTGGTGCAGGAAGGGGGAATCCAGGCAGAGCCTGGTCAATTCCCTGAGTTAAGGAGACAGGGTTCAGAGTCCAGGGATTCCAAGGCAGTCAGACTGCAAGTGCCAGAGAGAATAGAGCTGCAAAGGGAAACCGTTTCAGAAATAATGCCATTTGCAGCAACATGGATGGACCTAGAGATTGTCACAGAGTGAAGTAAGTCAGACAGAGAAAGACAAATATATGATATCGCTTATATGTGGAATCTAAAAAAATAGTACAAATGAACTTATTTACAAAACAGAAATAGAGTCACAGATGTATTCAACGAACTTCTTATGGTTACCAGCGGGGAAATGGGGGGAGGAATAAAGTGGGAGATTGGGATGGACATATACACACTACTATATATAAAATAGATAACTAATAAGGACCTGCTGTATAGCACAGGGAACTCTACTGAATACTCTGTAATGGACTATATGGAAAAAGAATCTAGAAAAGAGTGGTTATATGTATATGTGTAACTGATGTACTTTGCTATACACATAAAACTAACACAACATTGTAAATCAACTATACTCCAATAAAATTAAAAAAAAAAAAAAAAGATAAAGAGCATTCCAGAGGTGTGTAGGGACCCCTTTGGGGATTCAGGTGAGTACTCAATGGCTCATGTGTGTGACAGAATGTCTCAAGGTTGGGGACAGAGCCATCTGTCAGGAGGGAAGGAAGCAGTGCCTAGCCTTTTCCCACCAGCCCAAGCAGGAAACCTCACAATCCATGTGGCACTGGGTAGGGCACTTAGAAGGACCTTGCCTCAGAGGAATAATTAGTCCTAGAGTAAATGCCGCTCTGGTACAGCCTCACCTTAAAGCAAGACCCAAAGGATAAAACTTTCCAAGTAATTTAACTGTATCCCAAAACAAAATTCAAGAATACATATAGAGATACAAAATATACAGCTCCTAACAAGGCAAAATGTACATTGTCTGGCATCCAATTAAATATTACCAGACATACAAAGATGTATACAAATATGACCATAACGAGAAACTCAACCAATCAAGACAAACCCAGAACTGATGTGGATATTAGAATTAGCATAAAAGACATTTAAACAGCTATTATAACTGTATTCCAGATGCTTGAAAAATTGAATAGAGACATGGAAGGTATAAAAAACTTAAATTCTAGAGGTAAAAATGACAGTGTCTGAGACGAAAAACAAACAAAAAACTATGGATGGGATTAATGTCAGATTAGACAGAACAGAGGTAAAGATTAGTGAATTTGAAGGCTAAACAATAGAAACTACTCCAAATAAAACTACACAGAGAAAAAGGAATTCCTCCAAACGAAAAGAGGATCAACGAGCTGTGGGACAATTTCAAGAGGCCTCATATATATGTAATTGGAGTCTCCAAAGGAGAGAAGAAAGAAAGGACGGACTTCCCTGGTGGTGCTGTGGTTAAGAATCTGCCTGCCAATGCAGGGGACACGGGTTCGAGCTCTGGTCCGGGAAGATCCCACATGCCGTGGAACAACCGAGCCTATGCACCACAACTACTGAGCCTGCGCTCTAGAGCCTGTGAACCACAACTACTGAGCCCATGCACCACAACTACTGAAGCCTGTGCGCCTAGAGCCCGTGCTCCGCAGCAAGAGAAACCACCGCAATGAGAAGCCCGTGCACCGCAATGAAGACCCAATGCAGCTGAAAATAAATAAATTTATTTTTTTAAAAAAGGAAACAGAAAAAAATATATATTTGAAGAAATAATAACCTTAAGGTTTCCAAATTTGATGAAAAGTATAAACCACATTCCCAAAATCTCAACAAACATCAAATTTCAGCAAGAAGCAGGAAGAAAAATCAGGCTAAGGCACAATTTGATAAAATTTCTCAAAGCCAGTGATAAAGAGAAAATCTTAAGAGCAGCCAGAGGAAAAAAAGACATGTTACAGACAGAAGAACAAAGATAAGGATTATGGCAGATTTCCTGTTGGAAACAATGCAAGTGAGGAGACAGTGGAGAGCACCTTTAATGGTACTGAAGGGGGAAAAAAATCTTGTCAGCCTTGAGTTCTATACCCAGTGCATATATCTTTCATAACTGAAGGCAAAATAAAGACATACCTTTCCAGACATACAAAAGCTGAATCAATCACCAGCAGACTCACACTATAAGAAATGTTAATGGAAGCCCTACCGATAGAAGGAAAGGGATGCCAGATGTAAATATGGATCCACTCAAAAGAGGTGAGGACCACTAGAAAGGGTAACTACCTAGGTAAATATATGAGATAGGGACTTATTACTTAAATTTATTGAAAAGGTAATTGAAGAAACAAAAATAATGGCAATATGTCATGGGATTTTATAACACACGTAGATACACATACTGAAAACTGCACAAATTATAGTTGTTTGGCTCAAATGTTTGACAAAAATATTATAAAGGTTGGCAGGGGGAAATGGAAATATACTATGGAAGGTTCTTATACTATATGTGAAGTGGTACAATATCATCTGAAAGTAGATTGTAATAAGTTATAGGTGTATATGTACTGTAAACCCTAAAGTAAGCACTAAATATCAACAGTTACAGTTAATAAGATAATAAAGGAGATACAATGGAATTCTAAAAAATATGCAATCAGAAAGGAGGCAAAAAAAGAAGAAAAGGAAAATAAAGAACAGGGACTTCCCTGGTGGTCCAGTGGTTAAGACTCCACGCTCCCAGTGCAGGGGGCCCCAGATTGATCCGTGGTCAGGGAACTAGATCCTGCATGCCACAGCTAAAAGATCCCACATGCCGCAACTAAAGATCCTGCATGCTGCAACTAAAGATCCTGCATGCTGCAACTAAAGATCCTGCATGCCACAACAGAGATCCCGAACGTGGCAACGAAGATCCCACGTGCTGCAACTAAGACCTGGCACAGCCAAATAAATAAATAAATAAATATTAAAAAAAAGAAAAAAGAAAAAAAGAACAGATGGAACCAGTAGAAAACAATAGCAAAGGGTAATTTTTAACTCAACTATATCAATAATCTCATTAAATGTAGATGGTCTAAACACCCCAATTAAAAGGCAGAGATTGTCATTCGGATTTAAAAAGTCCAACTATAGGGACTTACTCGGTGGTCCAGTGGTAAAGAATCCACCTTCCAGTGCAGGGGACGCAGGTTCCATCCCTGGTTGGGGAACTAAGATCCCACGGGCCGCAGGGCAACTAAGCCCGCACGCCTCAACAAGAGGGCCCGCAGAGCCGCAAACTACAGAGCCCATGCACCTTGGAGCCTGCATGCCACAACTAGAGAGAGAAAACCTGCAGGCCACAACTAGAGGGAAGCCCGAGTGCTGCAGCAAAGAGCCCACGCACCACAACGAAAAAGATCCCACGTGCCTCAATGAAAGATCCTGCGTGCTGCAACTAAGACCCGACGCAGCCAAAAAAAAATAAAGATAAATTTTTTAAAAATCCAACTATATTCTGCCTATAAGAAACAAACTTAAAGTATGGGACTTCCCTGGCGGTCCAGCAGTTAAGACTCTGTGCTTCCACTGCAGGGGGCATGGGTTCGATCCCTGGTCGGAGAACTAAGATCCCACGTGCCGTGCAATGTGGCCAAAAAGTAAAAAAATAAATAAAATAGATACAGATAGGTGAAAATTAAAAGGATAGAACAAATACGCCAGTATAATACTAAATATAAGAAAGCTGAAATGACTATATTAACATCTGAAAAAGTAGACTTCAGAACAAAGAATATTACTGAGAATAAAAGAATCATTTCATAAGGACAAAGGGATCATTTCATCAAGAGGACGTAAGAATCCTAAATGTTTTTGCAGCTACTAACAGAGCTTCCAAATACATGAAGCAAAAACTGATAGAACTACAAAGAGAACTAACCCCACAATGATAGTAGCAGATTTCAACATCCCTATCTCAATAATTGGTGAAACAAGTAGACAGAAAAATCAGTAATGATGTAGAAGAATTAAATAACTATCAATCATTATCTGTCCCTCCCTCCATCATCCCTTTATCGTTCATCTACCCATCTATCATTGTTTTCACAAGTTTATCCATTGAATACAATCTTTTTTCCCAGTACTTGACTTAATGTTTCATCAGTTCACACATTTTCTCATTAACTTATGAATCATTTATTGATAAACTTGCCAGTCTATCCCCTCATTACTGTATCCACTTTAGCCTTACTACCATCTTAAGTCATCCTCATGTATTCATTTATTTAACTACTGTTAATTCACACATCTCTTCATCTGTGCATTCATACACACATTTCATGCTGTTTACTTGAGAAAAAATTTCGAGAAAGCAGGGACTATGTTAGTTCACTCCACAGTTGTATTCTCCAATGTCATACATTTTGGTTGTCACATGAAAGGCACTCAAAAGTTGTGAATGATTGAACTCACCCATCAATTCATCTATCCATTTGCTCAACCAACCATCTACTTATCTAAGTTATTCATCCATTAAATCCCTTAATCTATTAATTTTTCATGTATCAATTCATATTTCTTCCATTCATTCAATTAATCCAAGAATCCTTCATTCTTTTATCATTTAATTCATTCATCAACTTATTCATCTACTCATTATTTGTCCATTCATTAACTCATTCATAAATTCACCCATTACATTATTATTTTATGTGTTCACTCATTTAGTTTTCCATTTATTCCAGTTCTTCTACTTGCAAACTAACCTTTGGCAGGTTTTTAAACTTATTTGAATATCAGCTTCCATATATTCATAAATGGGGCTAATAACAGTTCCTATATTTTGAAGACGAATGAGACAATGAATGGAATTCTTTAGCACAATTCCTGGCACACAGTGCTCAATAAATGGTAGCTGTTATTCTTTTAAGTAGGTATTCACAGTTCCTTAAGTTAATAATTCATGGACCCATTCCTATGTTCACTCTTCCATTCATTTATCTGCTCCATCCATCCATTCCTCTCTCATCCTTGATTTTACACATCTTTGAACTTTCCTTTCTAAAATACAAACCACATACTGAACATTGTACAAATCAAAGTTGTGTGGCTCGATTAAATGACAAAGGAAATACTCCTGGATTAACCTCCTGAGTCAAGAAATAAAATATTGGAGAACACCTATCCCTCCCTGCTGAGAACCCTGCTTCCTGTGGCCCCTTTATCACTCCGGGGTGGGGGGACTTCAGAGGAGCAGGAGTGGTGAGATTTGGGATAAGTGTGGCCCCAAGGGCTGTGTCCTGCAGATTGAGGTCTGTAGGGAGACCGCGAAGGCAGGGAACTGCAGCCAGGGACCTGCATGCAGTGGACACAAGCAGGGAGCCCCGGGGGCCGGTGGCAGGGGTGTGGAGGGAGGAGGGCAGAAGAGGAAGGTGGAGGCCTGTGTGGTCTTGGCAGGGGGACTGCAAGGACCTCGGGGGCTTGGCTTTGGGGGGCGCGGCACCATGATGGTCAGCGCTTCGGGGCTCATCCCCGGCCAGCTGTGAGGGCCACATTTCTGTGAGTCGGTGTCCTTTTCTCTGAAGTGGGAGTGTAACAGCATCTCCCCAGGTCAGGCAGGACACAGAACACACCCTGGGCTTTTGACCACTGTCCTCTGTCGCTAGGTGGCCTCGCTGGACGCGGTGGTCAGCATGCTGCAGTGCTGGGACCCGAGCCTCACAGATGCCATGCTCCAGAACATGGAGGCCCAGCGGCAGCGCCGGGGCCAGGAGACCAAGCAGCACAGGGGGGCGGAGGCCAAGTGGTGCTGAAGAGGGGGGTGGGGGTGGGGGGAGGCGGCCAGGAGCTCCTCTGACCCGCCTCCCCCCACCCCAGCATGAACCTCAAAGTGCAACAGCTGCCCAAGGAGCAGCAAGTGTCACCAACACGTGTGCAGCCAGCCCCCCGGAAGGAGCCGGTGGGAGGAGGGAGGCGCCCCTCGAGTCGGCAGGTTGGCTACTCCCCCTGGCAGGCTGGCTACTCCCCCTCGGCCCAGACTCCCAAACCCGGGGTGTCACCTTCCCGCAGCCGCGTGGCGGGGGCGGGGCGGCCCCCCTCCCAGCCCCTTCCTTAGGGGTCCCGGCTGCGCCCGGCAGGCCGGGGTGGGGGTCCGGCCTTGCCCTGAGCGGAGCGTAGGGCCCCTCCTCCAGGCCGTCAAGGACGCGGAGGCCCGAGTGGACAGGCTCCGGTAGGAGTCCCAAAAGGCGGAGGAGAGCCCGGCCCTGGCCAGGCTGGAGTGCGGGGGGCGGGCCCAGGAGGGTGGGCGGGGCTCGGGCTGGGGGCCAGAGGGGCCCGGGGAGGCGGATCGGGCGCCGAGCCCTCCGGTTGGCCCCCCACTTACATCCCCACAGGGGAGGAGGAGGCGCCCGGGCTGAAGTGTCAGGTCACCGAGCTCCACGACGTGCTGTTGAAGGACGTGGGTGATCGCATCCGCGCTGACGGCAGGTCATTGGTCCCGGCCGGCGAGGGGCGAAGGGTGAGCCGAGGCTTCGGGCCGACGGCGGTGACCTAGCGGCCACCCCCAGGTGGCCTCTTGTCATCGACCCTTCGGGCCAGGCGGCCACCTTCCTGCGCTACCAGGACACCAACTATGTGGACACCGTGAACCCAGACCACCTGAGGCCGGAGAGGATCAGGCTGGCGCTGCTGGGGGCGCTCGGGTGAGGCTGGCGGAAGGCGGGGCGCCCCGGCCCTCCCCGCCCCCGCCCCCGCCCCCCGCCTTCCCCGCAGGTTCGGGAAGCCGCGGGTGTCCGACCTGCGTGAAGTGGACCTGTTCTCGGCGGCGCAGAGGCAGCTGGAGGCGGTGCAGCTGGGCCTGGCGCAGGAGCTGCTGGGCCTCGGGCTGCTGGAGCGGGAGAGGAACCTGTCGCCGACCGACCGGCCCGAGTACAGCCCCAGCCAGTGCCAGGAGGCGCGCCTGGGGCACTTCCGCCTCTTCTCCGGCACCAAGGTTCGGTGGCCGCTGCGCCCCAGGGCGCCGGGTCCGCGAACGTGCACGCGTCCGCATCAGGGCTCTGGGCGTGCGCCGTGCAGGGGAGGGGGCCGGCCGGGAGCCCCAGCTGGGGTACCCCGGCCAGCGGGCCCAATCAGTTCCTCCCGCTGTGAGGCAGTGCACAGTCGGGGCGACGTGGGAGTTCGTGGTCCCCGCACCGGGGCCCCACATTTGGAGGAGCAGAAGGGGTGGGCGTTGGTTGTGCCGGCGGGTGGACAGACAGACAGACTAGAGGTAAAACGTAGTCAATTTTATTCTCCTTAAACCACAAAATAGAGTCTTTGGTTGTACAAACATCACTAGTTACAGTCTCGCCAGGAGGTCCCGGCTGGGGCGGGGGCAGTTAGCGGCCAGAACTCCTGAGGGGACCTCTTTAAAATGCTAATGGCCAGGTTAAAAGACTCGAGGCAAGGGTGGTGTTGGAGCTGGCAGGGCCCCCACCCCAAGTCGGGGGAGGTACCCTGACCCTCTAGGAGGGCACCGGGCCCAGGCCCCGGCGCCCCGGCCGGACGGCGCGGCGGCTGCTGCACAGGGCCACCTCCTCGGGGCCCACGGCGCCTGGAGAAGGCCTGCCCAGAAGCACCATGGCCACCTCTCCATCCTCCTCTGGCAGACCTGGCCGACGGGGGCAGGGAGTGAGCTGATGGGCCCTGGGCACCCTGGGAGCACCCGGGGCCGCGCCTGCCGACTCACCAGGGCTCGGAGACGGTTCCAAGGACCTCAGCTCCTCAGCAAAATCTGGGGACTGTCATGGGGAGAAGGGCTGCTCAGGGCTCCGCCCCGGACCTGCCTGAAACCACCCACCTGAGCCTGGGTGGGTCCCTGTTGAGCCCTGGCTGGAGGATGGGGGGGTGGGCCACAGAGAGACAGGGAGGGTGCCAGAGGAGGGGACAGGGCTGGGTGACAGGCACAGCAGAAAGGTGGCAGGAGCTGGTTGGGCTGTCTTGCAGAAGGGCCAGGAGGGCCCGGTACCTGCATGTCAAAGACAGGTCTGGAAGAGGGGAGGGCTGCAAACACCCTGTAGTCAAACTTCCTCCCAGACAAGGCCTTGAAAGGACAGCGTGCGGAGAGAGGTACAGAGCGTAAGAAGAAAGAGGGGTGGGGGAGTCTGGATCCCTGCCCCCCACCAGGGGAGGAGTGCAGGGAAGGGTAACAGCCATTGGTTCCTCACCAAGCGTCCCGGGGAGGTGCCGGTCTGGAGGCCGAGGTCTGGAGGGACAAGAAGTGGACGTCGGGAGAGGTCCGCGCCGCAGGCTGAGCCCCCCGCCTCCCCACGACGCACAGACCTTCCAAGGGGGTGGGTGACGGGGTGGGCGCTGGCGAGGGGGCCTCGGCCAGGCGCTCCAGAGGCCCTCGCTTGCTTCGGCCCTCCTGAGACTTGCTGAGGACCATCTGTGCGCGGAGGGCGTCCTGTTCCAGAGACTTCATCCTGCGGGCAGGGGAGCGGAGGGCGGGCTGGGCAGGGTCGGAGGGCGGGGGAGGGGGCGGGGCGGGAGCAGCGCGGGGCGGGGCCTCACCTGGCCGCCCTCCACAGCGCGCGCTTCTCGGCCTCCAGGGCGCGGCGCTCCGCCGGGGATAGGGTCCGCTCAGGCGCCGGCAGCTCCGGGCTCTGCACGCGCAGCCGCTCCTGGTGGCGCCGCTCGGCCTTGGCCGTCCGCACCGGAGCGCCGCCTCCCTGCGGCGGGGGGGACGCGGGGCCAAGCCTGGGCCGGGCGACAGGAGAGCCGGGTGGAGGGGCGCCGCGCGGGCGGAGAGCGGGGAGGGGGCGACGCTGGGGGGCGGCCCCTCCCCCCGCTCACCCTGCGGCGGGGCCCCGGCCGGCCCAGGGCAGCTCCTCCTCGGGCTCCTCTTCCTCGGGGGCCTCGCCTTCCGTGCGCCCCGCGCCCGCCGCGTCCGCCGCGTCCCCCGCCGCCTCGCGCAGCATTTGCGTCCTCTTCTGTTGCAGCTTTCGGGCTTGGGAGGGAGTAGGGGAGGGGCGGGTCAGGCCGCGAGCCGGTGCTCCCCTCCCCGACCCCCCCCCCACCCAGTCGGCTGCTCACCTTCCTCCTCCTGCATCTTCCGCAGGTCGTCGGCACCCACCAGCGACACGCGCTTAGGGGGACCCCCCGTGTGGGGCACCCGCACTTCCAGCTCGAAGTACTTCTGCCGCTCGCGGAAGGACAGCTGCTCCGGGGAGGCCGTGGGCCCAGGCGTGGGGGGCTGGGGAGAGCGCGCCCTGAGAGCCGGTCCCTCGGGTCTCGCACCCCGGCAGGAACACGCAGCAGGGGACCGGTGGGCCGCCCACCACCTACCTGGGCAGGGGCCTCCAGGGGCGGGTGCAGGCCGGGCACGGCAGCGAAGGTCCTATACGCCTGCTTCACGTTGGCGGGCAGCTCGTCAGGGGAGGGCGGGGAGGGCGGGGAGGGCGGGGAGGGGGGCTGGCGGAGGGGGCAAAGTGAGCTGTGTGGTGGCAGCTGTCCCGGCTGCAGCCACCACCCGTCCCACCACCAGCTGTCCTTGCTGACTGCCTCCCCTCCCACCCCCCCCCCCCCGCCCCCAGGGGTCAGGGCACTCACGGATTGGGGATCACCTCTGCCCCTGAGGGCTGGGGAGCCCCTTGGCCAGGCCTGAGCCACTGGCTGGATCACCCCAGGCTTTGTCTGCAAAGGGCAGATGCAGGGACCAGGAGAATCGGTTCAGGTGAGGGGATGTAAGGATGGGGGGGAGGGCGGGGAAAAAAGAGAGATGGAGCCAAGGTGGGCGGCTGGGTGGGTGTCCAGGGTGTGAGGCCAACACTCACCCATCTGCCGTGTCGGGAAGGGGCAGAGGCTGGGAGCTGGGCTCCAAGCTGGCACTTCCAGTGCCCACCCCGACCCTGCCACCAGGCGAGAGGGGGGTGCCCACGGCCTGGCCCTCCCCATACAGCAGAACCGGGGAGCCTCTGCAAGCAGGTGGGGGTGGGGGCAGGGCCAAGCTGGCCCCCAGGGGCTCCCAGACGGGAGGACGGATGGGGGTGAGGCCGCCCTGACCACCCACAGCCCATCTGCCCAGGGAAGCCACAGGAGCTCCTCAGCCCCACGCCACCCAGCTCTGCCAGGAAGGGGCCCACAGGTTGTGTCCTCAAGAGTGCCGGATGGCAGCTGGGGAGAGGCGCTGTCCCCTGGCAACCCCCTTCCCAGAGGAGGGGGCTCTGCAGGCAGCACCCCTCTGGAGTCCTCCACCCTCCCACCCCGTGTGCACTCACCTGCTGGTGGCCAGGGGAACAGGGGGCCTCAGACATCTTCCCGCCGCTTGCCCCAGACGGCACCTGGAGGAGCCGAGTGGTGGGTGGGATGAGGGCTGGGCAGGGCTGGGGCCCCACAAGGAGGACCTGGGGGGTGGGGTGCTTGCTTTGGTAGCAGAGGCTGGTCCTCAGCTCCCTGACCTGACCAGCCCAGGGAACATCCCGAGACAGGCGGGCTTTCCCCACAGCGGGGCCACCCACCCTCCCCGTGAGCCGCAGAGATCCATGAGCCAGGGAGGCCCCGACTGCTGCCAGCCGCCCCTGCAGCTGTGCCCCTTCTTGGTCAGAGGACACTGGGCTCCCACCCATCCTGGGGACTTCCTGCTCTTGCCTGTTTGTGGCCAAGGGAGGGAGGAGGGTCTTCACAAAGCCCCTGAGCGGGCTCCCTCAGCCCCCAGGCCCCACCCGGCCTCTCACCCAGCGCAGCCTCCCCACTGCAACTCCTGGAGCCTCCTCCCGACCACTCACGGTCGGTCCTGCGGGGTCTCCCAGCAGCAGCTGGTGGGGCACACCCTCCGGGAGGGGTTATTTCTAGCTTTTGGGAGAGGAATGAGAAGCACACGCCTCCCGTCCGGCGTCCCCACCCCCAGCTGGGAGCGCTGGGCCTCCTCGCCAGCCACGGTCTCCGGGGCTCCGGCAGCTGCTCCAGCCCGTCCTCCCCCACCGTGGCTGGGGCCCGATCCCGCCCTGACCACTCCGGTGGCCTCAAGCTGCCCCTGCCCTGCAAGGGTCTCAGGCGGAGGGAAGGGGGTTAAGACGGGGGCAGGACTGACGGACAGGTAAGCAGACAGAGGCCAGGACAGGGGTGTGACAATCAGGGACTGACCCTCTGCACATTGCCGGCGCTGGGTGTGGCGGCCAGGGCACGGCAGTCCAGCTTCAGGCTCTCCAGGCTCCGACCCTGGGGAGCAGAGTGGACACAGGGCTACCAGGGGCTGTGCCTGCCGCCGAGTGTGGGACGTGCAGCTGCGAGGGGGGCGGGGTGGGCAGCCAGAGCTCGGAGCCACGGGCCCACGTGCGGAGAAGCCCACCGTGCAGGGCAGGGACAACCCGGACACTCACCACGGCCTCCGGCCCCCTCTGTGGGGTCTGTCCAGGCAGCTCCTTCTCCTGTGAGCAGAGACAGTGGTCAGCACTGATGACGGCCTTAGGCTCCCGAGCCCTGGGGCTGCTGGCTGCAGGCGGTTCTGACCTTGCCGGGTCCCTCGGGGCTCAGCTCCCGGTCGATGGAGGAGATGCTTTCCAGGCTGTTCCGGCGGCCAATGCCCGCTGCAAAGGGGTTGGCGATGACGCCTGGGGACACCTGCGGGAGGAGCGGGCTGAGTGACCACACGTACCTGAGGTGGCCTCTGGGGGCGGGCTCTGTGAGCAGCGCCGCCGCCCACTCAGGACGCCACGCCATCATCCTGTCTGTGACTCGGGGCACCCACAGGTCACGTCTGTACGCTGCGTGCACCAGAGGATGTTCTGATGCGGGGCAGGATTCCCAGGCGGTGACGCTGGGCCATGGGGCGGAAAAGGCTGGCCACGTAACAATCAGCCCGGGGAGCAAAGAACCGACAACAAGATGGCAGGGGTGGGGCGTGGAGCAGCAACGTGGCTGACGGCACAGAGAGGGACTGAGGCGGAAGTCCAGGCGGCAAGGAGGCCAACACTGGTTCTCACACCAGAAAAGTCTGTTCGAATATGGAAGAGCTGATCCGTGGTGTTGACTGGAATGAGTGATAAAGGCATGACGTGAACACACGCTTTTCCAGAACTACAGAGATAATCGCGGATGCAAACGTGCCTACATTCACAGGTGTGATTCCAGCCACTGAGAGGTCCTGAGACCATGACACCCCGACAGCCGTGGGCATGCCCAGGGCCCAGATTCTGGCTTCTAAGTATCACTTTCCACTAAAAGAGCCAGTGCTCCTGGGTGGGAAAGTATGAAATGACCCCAGACATCTTGTGCCAGAAAGTAAGCTGCTTAAAGGAAGGTGGGTCATGCTAACAGGGCCAGGGCCAGCCAGAAGCCTCTCTCATCAGCCAAGTCTGGGGTGGCTTGAGCAGCAAAATCAACAGCGGTAGTGACAAACTATCACCCGTGAAGTAAAATGGAAACTGGCAAATCTATGCTAAGGAAGAAGGGAAAACCCCTCGTCAGGGCAGGAAGCCGCCCAATGCACGTGGAAGGAACAACGGGGACGGCGCACGAGCTACCACCAGGGACCGAGGCGTGGACAGCAGCGGGGCTGATCCTTGGGGGTGCCCAGCGAAGAGCAGGGCAGTTACACAGTCTCACAGCACCTCCCCACAAAGCACCTGTTAATTTCAAGGGGGGGGGGAAAGAGTCACTTTGCGGTGGAGCAACCCGGAGACGCCCCCGTGGAGAGGGTCACTGACGGGACACCACCATCCATGCGTCCTGGTGGGAGGCCCTTGAAGACAGTGTCACCTCTGTGATAACCCTGCCAAAAAGGCATCCACTGAAGCCCGTCCTGAGGAAACACTGGACAGACCCACAGCGAGGGCTGTTCCACACAGTGGTGGCCTGTGCTCGTCCGAAGTTCAAGGCCAGAGTCAGGGAGACGTGAGCAGGCGTGGCAACCAGACACCCGCATGCCCCCGACCGTGGCCTTTGGCGTTGCCCCAAGACCGCTGGCGGGACGCACATGGGGCCTCTGAGTGAGTGTTCTTGACGCTTTCCTACAACTTTAAAATTATTTTATATACTTGCTTATATCTTTCAGAAATAAAGAATGGCAGGAGAAAGCAACACTAAGGCAGATGATGGCCTGTGGGGCGGAGACGGGACTGATTCCTCAAGGTGCGTGTCCGTAGTTTTGGCTTTGGGGCCACATAAGACTTATAATAAGAAACATCTTTTAAAGTCATCTCTAAAAACGGAAAACAAGTAAGCCTAACTGTGTGTCAAGTTGGCAGTAGAACAATTCAGAGAATTATTTAAAGTGACTTAAACACACAGTATTTTGACTGTGCCTCCTCGGTGGATAAACCCTAAGGACATGAAGAAATTTAAGATGCTATTAATGGGGACTTCCCTGGCGGTCCAGTGGTTGGGACTCCATGCTCCTAATGCAGGGGGCCCAGGTTCCACCCCTGGTCAGGGAACTAGATCCCGCATGCTGCAACTAAGAGCCTGCATTCCACAACGAAGATCCCACATGCAACTGCAACTGAGACCCGGTGAAGCCAAGTAAATTTAAAAAAAAAAAAAAAAAAAAAAAGATGCTATTAATGGTTTCATTATTAGTAATAATATTGATATTGCTTGTTGAAATTATAATTATGGTAATGTTATTTAATTTACTGAAACAGTTTTTAAGATGAGAAAAATACAAATATAAAATCAAAAAAGTCAAAACGCTGTAACCTTAAATATGAATTGAAAGTAACAGTACAAATTCATGATTTTTCTCCTTCCAAAAATATCCACTTCCCAGGATTCATGTGCCGCAGAGGCCCAGAAGCAACGACAGCTCAGAGCCACAAGCACCAGGCCAGTGACAGCTCTGAACCCCACGCCCAGGGCTGGGGCAGGAAATACATGGACACCTGGTCACACCAGAGAGCAGGACGCTAACGAACGACAGGTGTCACACTCAAAGGACACGGGAGCCACACTGCCCAACGAGGACGGCACACCGAGAATACACAGACCCTAAAAACAAAGACAGAAAAACACCTCTGTAGCCATCTTTGGGGTTTTCCAAGGCACCAGCTTGTTATTTAAAAAATCAACAAATGAAAGGAAAGAATCAAAGTATTTATCACACCTCTCCTGTATAAAATCTTATTTTAGGATTAAAAAAATAGCTGATAAAGAAAATTTCTTCCTTACAGAAAGGTCAGTAGAATAACTAAAAGCAACAGATGTAGAAGGAGTAACTGAAGCGTTCTTCCTTAGAGCAGTAATCGAGGAAATACTGAAAAAGAAAGGCAGTCTTGATCAAAATCCTAAAGCTGGTTACTTGAAAAGTCCGTTCAAATACACAGGACTTTGGTGAGTATGATGAAAAGGAAGAGGCAACAGAAATCAGATCAAAAAGGTGACAGGACCACAGAAGAGAAGAGGCGGAGGAGAGAGAACATCCCCGACCTTGCACCAACGTGCTGAGCACTACAGCGAGGAGGTGTCCTGGAAAGCGCACAGCGGCCCCCGAGGCCCTGCAGCCGGAGACCGGCCACCAGGGCTGTCCGCTGTACAGGAGCCCGCAGGGGCTGCGGCCCAAGAGCAAGACAGGCAGGTACTGACGATAGTCCGCCCCACACCGTGCAGAGCGCCGCGGAGGAGGGGCAGGGCGCGGGCTGACACGAAGGTGGGTCTGCAGAATCCAGTCAAAGTTCGGGGAAATGGCTGCAAACTCTGATTCCTACAGGGGTCGAAAGGGTCAATGCAGATGAGTCAGGTGGGCCGAGGTTAAGAGAAATGGGGGTGGGGGGACGAATGGTGTTACCCCTTTTCCTTTCAAGCACCAAGCCAGCCAGAGGAAACCTGTGCGCTGAGCCTCAACCCCAGTTGGCACAGGGCTGTAAAAACCATCAATGAAGGGACTTCAGAAAACCAACACCCACTTCAGAGAATAATTCTTACGGGTTATAAATGGAAACAGCCCTCCATATTAAAAAAAAATGTTATATCAACTACAGCCTGGAAGTCGGCACATGGGAAGGCCACTGGCCACCACCACCACCGGGTCCCGGGGGGACGGAGGGGCCTGACCTCCCAGGAAAAGGGGACCCGCAGCCACCAATCGGGCCGCACGCAGGGCTTCCGCTAGGGGATGAAAGAAAGTCACTGACGAGAATAAGGAAACGAGCAACCTATGAATGTGCTTGGGGAAAACTTACACAGTCAGAGATCAAAGCTAATCCCTGAGTCCCAACCAACTTTTGTTAGGGAACTTGGCAGGTCCATTTAGGAAACACATGAAAACAGACTAAAACTTTTCAAAAGAAGAAAAAAAAGTGGGTGACTTCACCGGTTAGGTCTTGAAACACAGTCTAAAGTGGCTATACTGAGGACAGCAGCATTGGCCCAAGAGTGCGTCCGGCTCCCCAGGGCCCCATCCTGGGCCACAGGAATGCGGATCTGACCCACAAGGAAGTCAGATTTCCCCAAATCAGTGGGAGAATGACAGACGTTTTAGTGCATACCATTGGGACAAAAGATCCATTTGCTTGAAAAGCAATTCCAGGTGGATTACAGAGCTGTATGTTTTCTAAAAAAGTGCTTTGACAATCTTGCAACAGAGAAGATTTTTCCTAAGCAAAAACCAAACCCAGAGATCATAAAGAAGTTTGGAAGACTTAATTCATAGAAGTCTCCATTTCTGTAACCCCAGAGAGGCCATTCCTAAACAGCAAAAGACAAAACCACTCATGCCCTATGTAATAAAAGACTGAAACTTACAACACAAAGGAGCAACTGCAAGTTACAGGAGTTACATGAATTAGTGACTAAAGACAAACTCCCAAAAGGAAAAGGACGAGAAAACGAGATGGCACTGCCTGCCAGATCCCACAGAAACAGAAGCTGGTGCTGCCTGAGGCTGGGAGGGGGTGGGAGACAGGGCAAGCCTGTGGCCTCTGGCCCAGCACCCACTCTTCCAGGACTCTTTCCTGCAGAAACTCCCCCCGAAGCATAAAGATGGGCTCCTGGGCGCTCTGGCTGGTAACACAGCGCAGATACAGCAACACTGGAGAGAAGGCCAGATGCAGGAAGTCAAAGAACAACCAGCAGAACACAGTGAAGGCCCCCTGTAAAGTCTGGAACACACCAGCCCCTACCCTTTACCATGAAGCTGTATTTATTCTCTTTCTTTGTACAAAAAGCTTTAAAATAAGTAAACGTATGGACTAAAACACTTAAATACACGTTTTAATTAAGTAAATGGAAGGCAAAGCCTTCTCTGGAAACCTGAGAGAGACTGCTCCCCAGAAACGACAGGGTTCCAGTGACTACACAAGAGATGTGGGCACGGAAGCCAGCAGAGGGTAGCCCCAGAACCCCGGGAGTGGGGCCTCCAGCCCAGCATCCAGCCCTGGAGCAAAGAACACGAATGCAGAGTCCTTCCCCGTTCAGGAGGCGACACACAGAATGAGGGTGATCTGTCCCCGGCAGCGCAGGGAAAGTGGGGCAGTAAGTCACCATCCCAAAGAGCCACTGCAGGCCAAACCAAGGTGACTGCCCCATTGCAGAGGTTGTGCCAGCAAGGGCACCCTCAGGGTGGAGCTGGCAGCCACTGCAGGTGACGAGCCTTCGGAGGCCCAGGCGGGCATCAGCTTATGCCGGGGGCCCGGCGACAGACGTGGAGAAAACAAAACGGAAAAGAGCAGGACAGCGGGACCCTCCCGAGCAGAGGGGACGCTGAGGCTCGGAAGCCAGGCCTGTCCAGGACACAGACCGGGCCAGGCACCAGGCCTCCAGAGCCCAGACACTCTCCAGGGGGCTAGGAGGGAGGACAGCTGGGTTCCGCCACAGGCCCACCTGGGATGGGGGGATCCTGGGCGCCGAGCTCCCTGCTGAGGCGCTGCCAGCAAGAGCAGGATGGTGCCTGGGCCAGCAGGATGGGGTCCTGTGCGAGTCTGCAGGGAGGCCGTGTGCCCGGCTCTGCGCCATCCTGCCCTGGCCCAGCGGCCACACGGTACACGTACTGCTCACCTGGAGGCAGGTGACTCAGCCTTTTCTTTCAAGACACGACCAGGCCGTCTGTGCACATGCTTCGTCCAACCTGGGCCAGAGCCTCCACAGGCCATGAGCGGTGGCCAAGACCAGGGCCCGGCACCGCCCTGGTCACCCCTGGGGCTGACTCACGATGGCCGAGCGCTTCCCAGGCTTGGAGGCGGAAAGGGTCAGCTCTCCCGGCCCGCACAGGGTCAGGTCACCGGGACCCCTCCAGGGAAGGACCCAGTCCCCGTGGCAGAGCACCGGCCGGGCGGGGGCACTGACCTCGGGGGCGCTGGTGTCGAAGCCATCACAGACAAGCACAGTCAGGGTGTCGCCCACGCTGCGTAGCAGCTGCACGGCTTCGCCGTGCGTCAGGCCCAGCAAGCTCTGCTGGTTCACCTCCAGCAGCCGCAGCCCCACCCGCAGGCGGCCATCTCGCCCGGCTGCTCCTGTGGGGCTCACCTGTGGGGAGACCCGGCCCCAGAGCTCAGGACCAGCCCATGCCGGAGCCCCCTTCTGCCCCGAGGAATGCAGTGGAGCGGGGCCGACGAGGGGGGGCGCTCACCTTGGAGATGAAGATGCCCTCGTCCGTGGGGTCACAGGGGTTCCCTGCGTGGCCCTTGGCGCCCCCACGGATGCTGATGCCCAGCTTCTCTCCAGGGGCCTTCTGGATACAGAGCTCCCGCATGCCCGGGGGCGGCGGGTCCCTCCGCACGAGCAGGACCAGCTCCAGGCAGGGCCGGAGCAGGGCGCTGACCGCTTCCTGGTGGGTGGCGTCCCGCACATCCTGCCCATTCACTCCCAGGATGCGGTCCCCAACCCGCAGGCCACTGCGTGCAGCCAGGCCCCGGGGGAGCACCTGTTGGGGGAGGGTGGTGCGCAGTGGGCTGGGGCTCTGGCCGCCCTGTGCTTGGGCTGGGCCCCCTGTGCACAAAGATGCCTGCGGGATCCGCTCTACCTTAGAGATGAACACGCCGGGCTCCTGGACACCAAATGGGTGGCTGGAGTGGTCGGAGCCCCCGACAATGCTGAGCCCCAAGGGGCCCCCAGCTCTCGGCAGACAGATCTCCTGGGGACATGGAGGGGTGGGAGGGGTGGCTGGAACAGGCCTGGCAAAGTACCAAAGGGGCGCTTTCCAAGCCCAGAGAGTGTGTGGGATCAGGGCGCTCCACCGCAGGGAGGCCGTTTTGCGGTGCACAAGAGACCACAGGAGGAGGAGACCCGCTACTGAACGATGCCCCGGTGTCCTGGAGCCGCAGAGGGTGTAAGTACTTGCTTTCCCACCGGTGCGGCTAGCACCCCATACCTAAAGCCGTGTGGACGTGGAGGAGGGGGCCGGGGGGTGGTTAAGGGTGGGGACTGGGGTCTCACCTCCACTGGGTACGGCCCCTCCAGGGCAGCGGCCAGCAAACTGGGGGCCAGCCTTAGCGGCCCGGGCTCCCCAGGGGTGGCAGTGGCCACGGTGGTGGTGGTAGCAGCAAGGGGTGGGGGGGAGTGTGGTGGAGGACCGGGGGCAAGTGGCCCCCCGGCCTCCCGTTCCAGCAGCAGGGCGATGGTGGGAGAGGCAGCGGTCAGCAGGGAGACAGCGTGGTCGTGCCTGGCCTCCGTCATGTCCACCCCGTTGATCTGCAAGAGTGTGGCCAGTCAGGGGGCCCCATGGGGTGAGTGAGGCAGCTGGGTAATGGGAGGGCCCCTCTGCCCCCACTCACGGAGAGGACGCGATCGCCGACCTGCAGGGTGCCCGCCCGGTGGGCGGCGCCCCCCTCAGCAATGCGGGAGATGAAGATACCCTGCAGGGGAGAGGGAAGGAGAGCTCTTTACCGCAGGCTGGCCTGGTCCTGCCCCCCAGCACCCCTCCCTGGCCCCGCCCACCCGCCTCACCGGGTCTCCAGCCCGGTAGGGTGTGGAGCCTTTTCCCCCAGCAATGCTGAAGCCCAACCCCTTCTCGCTGCGCACGAGGCAGGCCACGTGGCGCTGGCGGAGGGGCCCGGGGGGCTCGGGCTGGAGCAGGGGCAGGCGCAGGCCGCCTCCCCACCGCTCCCGGGGGCTGTAGTCGTCCTCAGGCCGCAGAGGCGTGACGGTGACCGCGTTCTCAGGCTCCACCATACGCTCCCGCCACAGCCGCATGTGCACCGTGGTGCCCGCCCCACGCAGCGCCTCCACGGCCTGCTGGTGCTCGGCGTCCTGCAAGGCCACGCCGTTCACCTGCAGGCCACAGCGCTCGTCAGGGCAGGCCCCTCTACGGGTGGGCAGGCAGAGCAGGGGACAGGCCACAAGGCAAGTGGTGGGCCGTCACTGCCCCCGCTTGTGGGCACTGGCTATCTACGAGCCCACCACCTGTGCAAGCCCAGGGCCAGGGCGCCAGCAGGCCGAGAAGAGCAGGCGGAGGCCCCTCCTGCTGGTCCACACCTGGCTTCCCAGATCTGGAAACCCCTGCCACGTTCTCATCTGAGCAATCCCACAGCCAAGCGTGCCCCGTGGTTTCTGGGCTTCTGGCCCCTTGCCTCCACCCTGACCCTGACTCAGGCTCTCCCAGACATCAGGGTACAGCAGTTCCTCCATAAAATTCGGGTGTAGGAGCAGCCCCGCCTGGCCCTGCAGCCTTCTGTCCACTGGCCCCCCTGCCCCGTGGGCCGGGCACGCTGCCCCCAGACCCTGCCCTGTCGTGGCAGCTGTGAGCACCGGCACGTGGCCTCCCATGATGAGCTCACCTGCCAGGGCTGGGTGGCCAGGTGCACAGGCAGGGGCTCCAGGGCAGGAACCAACCCGCCACCCAGACGTGTTAGAAGTCTGAGCCCCTCCTAGACCAGCCCTCAGGAGCAGATTCCTCCTTGAGATCTCTGCTCCTGGCATGGCCAGAGCCCCACCCCATCAGGCCTCCCGCCCAGACGGGGGTCTCTGCCTCAGGGGCTGGCATCTGGGCCCCCTGAAGCTCTGGCTAATGAGCTGCACGCCTCACCAGGGGTCCTGTGCTTGGGGCTCTCAGGAGAAGAGCTGGCTGCGGGAGAAGCAGCCGAGCACCCGACAGCCAGGATGTGAGGCCCCGAGAACCCAGTACCTCACTCAGACAGGGGCCGGGGGCTGCCAACTCACCTCGAGGAGCTTGTCGCCTACTCGGACCCCAGCCTGAGCCGCAGGGCCCTCCTCAGATACCCGGGAGATGAATATGCCCTGGAGAATAAACAAGAACTGAGCCCGAGAGCATAGGCAGAGACCACGGAGGGGCCTCCACCCTGCCCTTCTGGGGGAGGGGCCCTTGGCAGCTTTGCGAGGCCCAGAGGCCCCCCAGTCTGGGCTGCAGAGACGCCCAAGGGTGCAGGAGAAGCAGAAGTGGGCCTGGGGTGGTCAGAGGGGCTGGGCGCGGGCCGTCGCGAGGTCCCGGGTGTCAGGGAGCGAGAAGGTGCCGGTCAAAAGCTTCCAGACAATTTTGACCCCACGCCTAGCACAGCGGCAACCAGCGAAAGAAGGCGAGGCTGAAAAAGACTGCGGGCAGACGGGGCAGCCCCGACCTCCAGATCCCCGTTCGTTCTCTGGGGGACGGGGACCCCAGAGTCCTCAGGACCACCAAGCGGCGCAAGCAGGACGGAGTGGGCAGGGCAGCAGCGGCTCCTCACCTCGTCGTCGCCCTTGTAGGGGGTGGAGCCCTTGCCGCCCGCGATGCTGATGCCCAGGCCCCCCGTCTGCCGCACAATGGTGAGCGTCAGCTGGAAGCAGAACAGACACACGGTGTCCAAAGAGGGCCGAGGGAGCGGGGCTGCCGGTGGACTCAGCGGGAGGCGGGGAGGGCCCAGTCCCCTCCGGCCACCGACCACCTCTCCCAGGGCTGGCTCGGGCCACAGAGGAGCTGGACGGGGCGGGTGATGCCGGGGCTTGAGGGAGTACAGCCCGGAGAGAGCCCTCGCCTGAGGGTGACAAGGCTGCCTAACAGTGCCAGGGCCGGGGTGCCGCAGGCAGGGAGGTGGGAGATGCCCAGCACCCCCCCGAGATCGGCCACCCTCACCTGGAGGCCAGCGCCCTGTCCCCCCCATCTGTGCCAGAGGGCCGTCAGGCGCCCCAGGCCCTGGCTCTGAGGCGGCAGGAGGAGGCCTGCGCAGGAGCGGGGGAAGGAGACGCAGAGCCCGCAGCCCGGGAAGCGAGGCCAGCGGCAGCCTGGGGTACAGAGCACAGAGCGGCAAGCGAGTACAGACCTCTTCTTCCTCAACGCGAGCGGGCTCTATCAGCAGGTTATTGGCCTGGTCAAACGACACCCCCTGTCAGGACAGGACCAGCAAGGGCATGCAGGTCAGCCACGCCCAGCCCCGCCACCGCCTCGCCCGGCCCCACCGCGAGCAGGAAAGAGAGAAAAGACCACACCAAGCCCCCACAGCCTGAGTGCCGGGCCCTTCCTGCCTGTGCCTGTGCCTGGCGCTGCCCCCAGGCGCGGGGTCCCCTCCAGTCTGGAGGCCTGGCTGCTTCTGCCAACCTGCCAAACGGGGTCACAGGGGGGCACCACCGCGGGCTGAGCCTAGGCCTGGCTGTCCCGGTTTTGACTGTCCAAGGCCCCCTCAGCTGTCACGGCATCGTGCCGCCGTGCTCAGGGCAGAATCACTGACGCCGCAGACACAGGGGCGCTGCGGCAGAGGGGCAGCCCACGGAGGAGACCGGACCCCAGGAGCCCCGTGAGAGCCACCTGAGGACCAGGACAAGGAGGCGGGTGAGGGCCCCACGGCTGGCCTGAAGGCCAGCCCTCAGGAGAGCCAGGGCAGGCAGAGGAGCCCGGGCAGAGAAGGAGTGGCCGCCAGAGCCCTGGGATGGGGCTGCGAGGCCAGCAGGGAGCTCTGGGTGGAGTCAGCAGCCAGCCTGGGGAGGAGGGCGGGCAGGTGGGGACAGGCACCTCCCTCACCAGCTGGTTTCAAGACACAGGCCTCGAGTGTCACCTGAGATCCCGCCAGCGCGGACCGAGGGGCCTGGCCGGCCCGGCTTGGGCTGGCGCGTGGGGTTAGACCCACCTTGACAGAGGGTGCAGAGGCCACGGCCTCCTCCCTCTCCTCCTCCTCCTCGTCCGCCTCCTCGGCTCCTGCCGCTGCTTCCTCCTCCTCCTCGTCTTCCTCTTCCTCTTCCTCCTCGGCTCGAGGAGCCCAGGGCACGTGGGGGCCATTGTGCCAGCCCCCAGACCCTACTGGGCCCTCACTATCTGGCTGTGTCCCCTGCAGCAGGGCCACCACGGCCTCGGGCTGGGGCAGCTTGGAGATCTTGAAGTGCTTCTTGTAGTGGGGCGTGTCCTTGCGGATAAGCCTCTGTCTCTCACCCGGCAGGGGCCAGGGGGCCTCCAGCTGCCCCTCCTCGCTCTCGCCATCCTCCCTGGGCAGGAGCAGCGTGTCCTCCGCGAAGCGCACTGTGGGCTGCGAGAGGCCGAGCGAGAGGACGTCGGTCTGGCCCAACCCCACTCGGGCCCAGGGAAGGTGGCAGCAGACAGGGGCTCTGAGAGGCTCCCCGCCGCTCGGATCAGAGAAGGATGGGGATCGGGGCGCCAGGAGGCTCTGCCCACCCCGTGCACTGTGCTCTCAGCAGCCTGATGCTGGGGTTCCCGTCAGGGCCACGATAAAGGTCCCTCGGGGGTCTGGGAACAACCCAAAAGGGGGATGTGAGGCGGTGACGGATGTGGGAGGGCAGGGCCCATGCCAAACTTGGCCATGGGGTGGAGGCCCTCATCCCCAGGCCCTCACCCCTGCCTGGGGAAGCATGGCTCCTGCTGGGCTCCACATAGGAAAGAGCACACCTGCGGGACCCACCTGCACCTTGACTGGTCCTGACAGCAACCTGCTTGGGAAGGAGGAGGGGCAGGGGGAGGCAGGCCCACCCCGGCAGGCCCACCCCTGGGCAAGCAGTCTCCAAGGCCAGTCTCACCTCCTCATAGATCTCCTCTACGACCTCCTCCTGGGTGGTTGGCGTGGATTCCTGCTGGCTCGGCCCCTCCACCTCGGCCAGCGGGCCCTCGGGCTCACCCTGGGAGGCTGTGCTGGCAGACAGGTGCGAGTCCGCACTCAGGCCAGACTCGGTGCTCAGCCTCTTCTCCTGTGGCGGGGTCAGGTGGTGGGTCAGGCCGCCTACCGGGGGACTCCACAGTGCAGGCCACTCACCCCGGGGCTCCCTGCTGCCTGACCACAGCACCTCGTGGGCTCCCCCTCCCAGCTGCCCCTACCCTGCAGGGAGTGGAATCTGTGCTCAGCCCTCTGGGGTGCCCACTGTCCCACCCCCAGGGAAGCCAAGCTCCACCAAACAGCTATGGGCACACAAAGCCACTGTTCTGTGTTGCGGACCCTCGAAGGTCTTGCGAGTACCCACGATGACACCAGCACGGGGAAGGGCAGGCACCCCCACGTGAGCGCGCCTCTGCAGACGAGCTGCGGCAGCTTCCCAGGGGGGAAGGCTCTGTGTCACAGACACAGGCCCTGCCACTTGTCCCCCAGGCACCAGCTGCCCTGCTGTACCCCAGGGGCCCTGAAGCCTCCCCTGACCCTGCTACTAAAACTCCTGAATGAGTGGAGTTAGGCCTGCCTGGTTCTGGCCCCAGCCCCCTTCACAAAAGCTGACAACATAGACGCCCGAGAAAGACGCCACAGGGAATGGGCCCACTACTCGGTCCCCTCTGCCAAGGACCCAGCTGCCTCTGGCTCCTCTCTTGTAGCTGCCCGCACGTCCACGCCACACGACCCCCCGTGTCTGCCCGGCAGCCCTCGGTGGAGGCAGCCTGCTCTGCGGGAGGGTGTGGGCGCTTGGCCCTGAGCCGCCCCACTGCAACCTGGAGCCTCTCCTGGCCGGTTCCCCATGCCCACACCGGGACCCGGAACCCTGCACCCAGCCTGGGGCTCCCGAGCAGGACAGCCCGTAAGGCGGGCATCCCTCCCGCGCCCCGCGGGTCCCCCCAGGCACCTCCTCCGAGGGCGGGGGTGAGGGTGAGCGCTGTGCCGAGTCGGGCCTGCAGGAGTCGGCTTCGCTTCGACGCTCCACACCCCTCTTCATCACCTTGAGCTCGCTGGGGTGAGGCGTAGCCCGACGCTGCAGGCCCTGCAGTGGGCACAGGGGTGAGGGGCGGGGCGGGGCCGGGGTCAGGCGGGGGTGGGGAGGAGGGAGCCCCCCGGGGACCCCACCCCCCCCATACCCGTTTCTCGGCAGCGGCTTCCTCTGCGTCCTCGTCGCCCGCGGGGGCCTCCAGGAACTGGATGACGCTGACGCGGCTGAGCGGGGCGTCACCCCAGCTCTCCGAAGGGCTCCGCGGCCCCGGGTCCTCTGCGGAAGCGCGCATCAAGGGGAAGCCCCGCCCCGCCCGAGGCCACGCCCCATCCCGCCCCCCAGCAACCTACCGAGGCTGGGCAGGGGCTGCTGGGGCAGCAGGTAGCAGGTGAGCACCTTCTCGCCGGTCTGGGCATCGTCCTCAGTCTGGAACCGAAGCATGGGCTGCGCCTGGTTCTCCGCCAGCCACAGGGCCTTCAGGTTGAGGTGCGTGAGTGCGAACGGCAGACTCTGCAGACTGGGGGCCAGGGGCACGGTTAGCTCCGGGTGGGGGAGGTGGGGGGGCACAGCGGGCACGGTCAGCTCAGTGGGAGCCAGGCCGGGCGGGCATGGGGGCTACTCACCGGTTCCCGGCCACATCCAGCACATGCAGCTCGGCCGTGTGGGCGAGCTCCGGCGGCAGGACAGCCAGGCGGTTGTCCCTCAAAGAGAGGACGCTGAGTGCCACGCAGCCCCCAATCTCAGGCGGCAGTGCCTCCAGGCGGTTCCGGTCCACGTTGAGGTTGGTCAGCTTGCTCAGCTTCCCCAAGGAGCGGGGCAGGGCCTGGCCGGGAGGAGGGAGGGTCAGAGATAGCAGAAGCCCCCAGGTAGCGTGAGGAGGGAGATGAATGCTCTCAGGGGGCGGTCTCTGCCCCTGCGCTGGGGCCCCGACCCCTCCAGCCGCTGGTCTCCCGCCACTCTGCACACCTCCAGACGTCCCCCCCTCTGCATCCCATGCTAACTCTGAAACCAGCCACCAGCGGGGCCGGGCCCCACCGTCAGCAGGTTCTCCGTGAGGATCAGCTCTGACAAGTTCTCACAGTCCCCAATGGCCTCCGTCACCTCGCAGAGGCGATTCTGGTCTACCTTCAAGATGGACAGCTGCTTCAGCTGACCTGGCATTAGGAAAACACGGTGACGGGGCTCAGTGAGGCAGGGAGCCCAGCCACCCACACGACTGAAACAGCCTGCCCCTCACCCTGCCTCCTGTGCCTCGAGAACACTGAGAGCTCACCCCCCAACCCTTGCCATCCTGCTGCCAACCTGACCACGCCCACCAGCTCCCACGCACCCGCTGCCCCCCGACCTGCCATCGTGCCCTCACGAGCTCACCATCCCCACTTGCCACCACAAACTGCCTCGGCTCCTCAGGAACAGCACCAGCCATCCCACTCCGGCCTCAGGCCAGTCACCCCTCCTCAGGGCTGTGTCCCAGGACCCAGCAAAATCAGGGTCCTTACCCCAGGACCCCTCTCTAGACCTGGGTTCACCACCAGCCACACCCCTCCCAGCACTAACCAATGCCGTCAGGAAGCCGCTGCAGCACGTTCTGGGAGAGCAGCAGGTCGGTGAGCAGCACCAGCCCCCCGAGTTCCGCAGGCAGCTCCTCCAGCCGGTTCTCTGACACATCCAGGCACACCAGGCGCCGCAGATTCCCGAGTTCCTGGAGGGAGGTGCAGAGAGTCAGGGGACGGACAAGCGTGAAGCGGGCGCAGCCACACCCTCACTCACCGGGGGCAGGGCCGACAGCTGGTTCCGGTCTAGCCACAGCTCACGCAGGTTGGGCAGGGCCCCCAGGGTGTCAGGCTGCAAGAAGAGACAGGGACAGAGTGACGGCCAAGGCTCACCTACCCTGCCTGGCCCCGCCCCACCCACGACAGCCCCGCCCTCTCCACACCAGCACTTCCAGATCGTTGCCTCCCAGATCCAGCTGTTCCAGCTTGACCAGGAAAGACAAGGACCTGCAGAGAAAACAGAGCAAGTTCTGTCGTGGCCACACGGCCCGTGGTCCCTGGGGCCAAGAGGCCTAGGCCGGCCGCTGGCAGGGCCAAGCCCACTCACGCAGGCAAGGACTTGAGCAGATTCTCCCGGAGCTCCAAGGTCACCAGGTTGGCGAGACTGAAAAAGATCAGGGCGGGGCGTGAGATAGGCAGGACGGTGGGGAGAGGTGCAGGAACAGCGCTCTACTGAGCCCCTCCACCCCCCAAGAATGCACTCACTTGCCCACGTCCCCAGGTAGCGCCTGCAAGGACACATCATTCAGGGCCAGGTGAGCCAGGCTGCGCAGCTGAGTGAAACCTTCGGGGAGCCTAAGTGGAGCAAGGGGTCCTCAGATGCCCAGGCAGAGGCTGCAGGACCTCCCAAGCCCCACTACCACCCCTGCCACGGCCACCACCCACCTGGACAAAGGATTCCCACTGAAGTCTGCAATCTCCAGGGCTTTGCAGAACTTGATGCTCTCGGGGATCTCAGGGATGTCTGTGAGGAGAGAGGGGTCACCATGGAGAGATGCCCACAGCCTCCAGGAGCTCAAAGCCCTTCCTGCCACCCTCAGATTCCACCCCAGACCCGCCCCAGGCTCCACACCATTCCGAGACACGTCCAGCTCCACCAGTTGCATGAAGTTGGCCACCTCAGGGGGCAACCGCTGGATCTCGTTGTCACTCAGGCCCAGCTTGCGCAGGTTCAGCAGCCGAAAAAAGGGCTGTGGGCAAGGGGGTAGGGTCAGGGGTGATGGGCCCTGTAGCAGAAGACCCCTCCCTGCTCCAGGCCACACAGGAACCCCGGGTCCTGTCCCATCACCCTGGTCTGCAGTGAGAAATGCAAGGAAACAAAAACAGATACACACACATCTTCCCGCACTTCTAACTTGTGTCACCTCACAGTCACCCCCCCCCCCATACAACGCGGCCACGTGACTTACCTTACGCGTTCAAGTCTTAGGTGGAAAGTCACTTTTTTTTTCTGATCTGATGAGTCCCTGTTCCCTGTGTTCCCTCAAGGCTCCACCCACCACCTGAATCACCTCTTCCACCCACCCAGCAAGTGGGCCCTCCAAAGCCTGTGGTGGTTTCTGCTACTGCACCCCAGCAACCACCCCAGCCTGAGCCCGTGACAAGAATTCGGCAACTACCAAAACAAAGTATAATGAAAATAGGAGAGAGCCACAGATACGGGCCGCATGCGTGCAGGGGCTGCAGGCAACGTGTGGTGGGACCTGGAGATGACCGTGAGGAGCCCTGGTCCAAGCCCAGAGTGGAGCCACACCCTTTGTGGCACGCAGCCCCCAAGCATTAGGCCACTTTGCACCCCATCTCCAAAACGGAAACCCTTTTGTGCCCTGCTTCCTTTAACCTCCTCTCCCAAGTGGCCTTAAGAGAAGAAAAATAAGTTGTCCAGAAGGAACAAGGCAGCGGGAAGTAAACGCACTACAGACCTGCCAGGAACAAGCACCTCAAGACGACTGCCCCCGACCCCACCCCAGCACCCAGGAGGAAGAGAAGAGCAGTCCGGACAGAAAGCTGGCCTCCCCACCTCCAGAGCAGTCCAGCAAGTTCCTATCCGTCAGTCACGCCGGGTTCACCTTCCACCCTGATGCACTCCAACCCCATCCACCTTCCCCCACGGCTTTCAATCTGCAGCTCCTCCTCTAGGCTGTGACCATCCCCGCCCCCAGGCAGGCACCTGATGACCGCTGCCACCTGGTGCCAGCGCCGGCGGTGGGTGAGGAGGGTGGGGCTGGCCGGGGTGGGGCTCTGGCCAGTAAGAACCATCAAGGCCGACTGGAGACTGCGGTGTCCCGCCCGGGCCAGCGCCTGCTGAGGGCTCAGAGGAGCGGGCTGTCGCAGCCAGGCCGACCCCGCCGACCCGGTGCGAGGGCTGGGCCGGCGGCAGGTCCAGCGGCCACTCACCTTGGGCAGCTCACGCAGCTGGTTGGCGTCGAGGAGCAGCTCCTCCAGGCTGCGGCTGTAGCGGTAGATCTCCTCGGGCACGGCCTGCAGCGAGCAGTGCCGCTTGTCCACCGACTCCACGTGCCGGTTGCAGCGCCACAGCGGGATGCACTTGAGCATGGTGCGGGCGGGCGCGGGCTCAGGCGGCGGGCGGGGGGCGGGGCTCGGCCCGCATGAGCGCCCGGCCGGCCCGGGCGGGGGAGGAGCCGGGGGCGGCCCGGGGCGGCGGCGGCGGCGGCGGCGGCGCTGGGCCCGGCCCGCGCTCGGAACGCTCGGACCGCGGCGGCCTGGGCGTGGGGGCGCGGCCCGGCCGACGCTCAGACTCTCAGGAGGCGGCGGCAGCCCCGCATCCCGCCCGGCCCACTTGACCCGAGCCGTCCGCTTGCCCGCCGCTGTGCCGCAGCCGGAACCGCCGCCACTACCCGCCGGACTGCCCCGCCGACAACCGCCGGCAGCCGCGCAGCCCGCCGGGAAGCCGAGGCCCGCCCTCGCCGCCCCGAACTGCAACCCCCACAAGGCCTCGCGGCGCCGGTGCCTTCGAAGACTCGTAGCGGCACCACGCACGGTCTGTCGGGAAGCTCGGTTCCCTCCCCCTGGCGCAAGGCATGGTGGGAGCTGAAGTCCGTTCAAGGCCTGAGCTCCCGCACGCCAGCGCCCCAACCGTTCCCGGGACCGAGGCTTCCTGCCGCCCCTCCCGCCCGCCAGGCCCCCTCCCCGGGCTTGGCTTCAAGACCCCACGATCCTGCCCGCCGCCCCTCTCACAGGGACGTGGGCTCCCGGAGGGTAGGGCGCCGGGCCAAGGCGGCGCTCATTTGCCTGACAGACTAAACGTGTCCCGGGACTTCAGGGGCTCTGGGCCAGCCTTCTCGCAGCACTGCCTGCGCAGGTGACAGTGAAGCCCCACAGAGCAGGAAAGCCACCCCCACGTTCCTCCGCGGCCCCACGCGGGCACCAAGTAACCAAGCAGCCCCTGCTGACCCCGGCGAACGCCCTCCTCCCGGCACTCAGGTCTCGGCCGTCAAGGCCCAGTGCCTCCGCCGTCAAGGCCCAGTGCCTCCGCACGGCGCGGGTGCTCGCCCTGAGCCGCGCCCGCGCCCGCGCCCCAACGGGAGCCAATAAGCACAAGACCACTGTCAGACGGGAACGTTCAGGGCCAGCAGCATCTGCACCTTTATCCACAGGCTGGGCGGCTGGGCCCAAGATACCACCGAATCACTCTATAAAACCCAGAGGAAACAAGGAGAAAGTGCAAGTCCAGGGAGTGGGTCTAAGGTCACGCGGAGAGGTCACTGTTATCAAAACGCTCCTGGTCATACACTTCAGCCACCACCTTGCGGCCAGCAAACCAGCGCCCATTGAGGGCCTGGATGGCCTTGTGAGTCTCTGAGGCTACGGAAAACTCCACAAAAATCTTGACAATGATCTCCGCATCCTCCTCCTCGCCCTGCTTCTCCTGGTAGATGATGACACGGTTGACAGCACCAAACTTGCCACACTCCTCGGTCACCTCCCCCTCCAGGTCGTCATCGATGTCCTTGGGGTCCACCATGTTGCGCAGAACCATCACTGTGGACTGTGGGGGGGGACAGCTGAGAGCTGTGGCTGGCTGGCCCGCCCCGCCCCGCCCCAGCCCCGCCCCAGCCCCGCCCCGCCCCAGCCCCGCCCCAGCCCCGCCCCGCCCCAGCCCCGCCCCGCCCCGCCGGTCCCGGCTGCCCACCTCCTGCTTGCGGAGCAGCTTCTGCATCACCATGTGGCGGGCGCTGCTGCCAGAGATGCTCATGTGCTCCTGCTCGCTCAGCATCTCTGGCCGCTCCGACTCGGGAAACAGCTCCTCCTCCTCCTTCTCTTTCTTGGGCTCCAGGAGACCGAGTGTCGGAGGGCTGGCCAGGATGGGGTTCACCACTCCCACAGAGGGGATGGTGACCGGAATGGGAGGCCGGGCCGGGGTCACACCTGCAGCAAACCCACCAGGTCCAGCAGTCACTCCCCCCACCTCCACCATTCCCAGGAAGGAGCACAGCACCGCTGAGCATGGCTGAACTGCCCGGGGCACAGGGGACTAAGGAAGCTCATTAAGGGCAGCTGAAGGCATCAAGCCCAGAGGAGGGGGCAGGGGAAGGAGGGAAACCTCGACCCACCCAGGCTCACCTGTGATAACTCCCGGGGCCTGGGCGGCCATGACAGCCTGGGGTAGCGCCCCCAGGGGCTGGGCCAGAGTCAGGGCAGGGGACACCAGTCCAGGTGTGGCTAGAGTACCCAGTACCGCTGCTCCAGCCACTGCTTCCTGCAACCAAGGCCACTGTGCTTAGTCCCCGGTCTGGCTGCCTCCACTCAAGACCAAAGAGCCAGTCCGCACAGGATCAGGGGGGCCTGGTGCCCACCACCAAACCCACACAATTCCACCAGCCCTTACCTGAGCCGTAATCTTGGCTGTGGCTGCAGCTGCGGCCACAGCAGCAGCAGGCGGGAGGCCTCCAGGTGTGGCAGGTGTAAGCAGGGGCATAGGGGGTGTGACAGCCTTGCCCACCCGCAAGTACTGGCCACCCAGGTCAAAAAGGTTCATGGAAGACACGGCATCCTGGGACGACTGGGCCTTCTCATATTCTGCAGAGCAGGAGCGGCAGTGAGGGCCAGCCACGGTGTCGGGTGGGCTTCACCACCACCCCGCCTCCCCAAGCTCACCAATGAAGCCATAGCCCTTGTGCTTGCCAGTCGTGGGGTCCCGAGCCAGTGTGCAAGATTTGATCTTGCCGAAGGCCTCAAACACACTCTTGATGTCGTCGTCCGAGAGGTCCTGGTGCACAGAAGCCACGTAGATGCGGTTGAAGGCTCGCGCCTCCTCGGCCAGCTGGTCTATGATGGGCTGGGCCTGCCCTATGTTGCTGGGTCTGCCCACCTGGGGGAGAGGCAGGGATGAAGAGTGCCCAGTCAGCCTAGGCCGGGTCGCTGCAGGCTCCTGGAGGGGCTGCTCTGCATCTCGGGGGGACTGAGCACAGAGCACACCCGTGCCACACGCTGACCCCAAGGTCCACCCCCGGCCTCACCTTGATGTTCCTGCCTCCCAGCATCACAGAGTTCATCTGCTCCAAGGCCAGCTGGGCGGCCTCTGGGACCTCGTACTCCACAAATGCAAAGCCCTGGACGCAGGAACACGCTGTTAGGCCTGGAGAGCCCGGGGGTGGGGCAAGGCAGGGCAGATGGAATCTCACCTTGTGCTTCATGGTGACGGAGTCCCAGGACATGTCAATGCTCTTGATGGGTCCAAAGGGGGCAAAGGCCTGGCGAATGGTGTCCTCCCCCAGCTCGTAGTAGATGGAGCCCACGTAGACCCGGCACATGATGGCCAGTGCCCGCTGTCGCTGAGCTGCCATCTGGAGCAGGACACAAGGGGAGAGAGAGCCACTGGCTTGTGAGGGGGTGGTGGGAGGCTAGGCAGCCCATTCCCCTCCTGGTCCACCCACCCGGCTCCGCTTGGGGAGGGCTCCCCACACGGCAGCGTGGTGCAGGCTCAGCCCCTGCAGTCAGGGTGGTGGGGGTCGGCAGGACCCCACCCCCAGGAAGGAAAGGCAGGCCTGGAGGCAGGAAACGGACGCACCCCTGCCCACCCAGGTCCCGGGCAGGCTGACAGCGAAGCTGACAGGTGGTCGCAAGGCAGGGCCGCAAGCCCTCCAGTCTGGGGCCGGGCACCCGGGTGGGCTGAGAGGTCCTCCCAGTGTCCTGGCCGTGCACTCCGACAGAGAGGGAAGGGGGAGCCGCCAGGCTGCAGGGACCCACTGGTGTGGAGGCGAGAGAGGGGACAGAAGACAGGGCAGCTACCGCCCAGAAGAGCCCCCGGGGAGGAGGTGAGGAGCCCAGACGGGGCTCCCCGGAGAGAAGACGACCAGCAGCCGCTCGCGCAGGGCCCCAGGGCCTGAACCCTCACAAAAAAGGGCTGCTACTCCCCGGGAACAGCAAGAGGTGGCAGAGCCGCCGAAAGGAGAAGCCCCTGGGCTCTGCTTGGGCAGACACACCGCCTCCACGCTGGGGCGAGCCTGGCAGTTGTGCCGGGGGACCTCCCCATTCCCTCAAGGAGACAGCTCCCCCCCTGCCACCTCACATATGACATGCCTGGTAGGGAGGGTCCTAGCGCCACACGCCATGGGCCACTGGGAGGAGCTGGGCCCAGGGAGGAGACCACAGGCCCAGGGCAGGCAAAGGAGACGGGGCCCTGGCTCTAGCCCCTCAACAGGGGAGCCCCACACCTTCACGAGGTTCCCCATAACCAGAGGCCAGCTTCTTTTAGATACATCAACTGGCCTAGAACAGGCCGGGCCCCCCGTCCCTCAGAAAGGGGCCTACAAATGAGGTCCACATCTCCCCCAGACTAGAATTCCCCCCCCAAATGGGACTCCCCTCCTCAAACTATGCTCTCAACAAACAGGCCTCAGGCTCCCTGCTGAGACCAAGGACCCCCCCACCAAAAAAGTAGAATTATATCCCCTCTCGCACCAGGCGCCCCAGACATGAAACCAGCTGCCCCTCAGGTCAAAGTTCTCCAAGATAGGAGCACGTCTCCTCTTCAGTGCGGGCTCCCCAACAGCAGGTGTGCCAAGAGCCCTCTCCCTGACCTGTCCCCACAGACAGACGCTTCCTAGAGAGGACACAGCGACTGTCTGGCCCCCGAGCTCAGGACTGCGTCTCCCCTACGAGAGCGGCACGCCCAGGGATGACCCCCAGCGAAGGCCGCGTTTCCCCCTCAGACTCCCCAGAGGGGCCTGGCCTCCTCCTCAGCCTGCCTCTGGGCGATGGAGGGGCTTCTCCTTCCCAGACTCCTGCTGACAGCAGCCAGGGCCACGGCCACCGCCTCTGCCTGCTCCCCGGCCGCGTGGCCTCCGCCCCCTGCTGACAGCCAGGCCCGAGGCCCGGTCCTTGTCCTTCCCTCTCTCATTCGCTTGGGTCCCCCCAGCCCCCCACCCCATCCATCCGTCCTCCCTCCAGGGTTTGATGGGGCCATGAGTTAAGAGCCTTCTCTCCTCGGGGGCCTGACCCCAAGCCAGGAGCCCGAGCAGCCTGGAGACCGGCGGAGCTGGAGGCCCGGCGGTGCACCCCGTGCGTGCAGGCGGCATGGGTACAGGCGGGCCTGGCGTGGGCAGCTACCCTCCTGGCCGGCTGCCCTCCGCAGTTACCTGGCCGTTTAGTTTTAAGGCGGGCCCTCAGAGCAGATGTAGGCCTCCCCACGGGCGGTCCCGGGGTGGGTGCCCCCCACACCACTGGCCCCGCCACGCCTGGCGCTCTGTTGCGCTCGTCCCGAGCTGGCGGGCAGGGCCGGCTATGGGGAGCAAGGTCCCCAGCACGCAGGCCACACTGCCCCCCTCTAGCCCTGACTAAGGACATGAGCCCCGGAAGAAGTGAGCATGTCTATTGACCGATTGCAAAGGTGAGAGAGGATCTCCAAAGCCCATTGTCACTGCTGCCATCTGAAAGACAGTAAAGACAGAGTTCAGTCTGTTGGAGCCGAGCAGTCTCCGCTCTCGTCACACCTCACGCAGACAGCGGCAAGGCCCGGAGTCCCCGCCCTGCCAGGAGGCCCGCCTGCCTTCCCACACTGCCGGCCAAGTGGCCAGCCGCCGGCACCTGCCCAGGGGGGCCTCAGAGCCCCAGGTGCCCCGCCCCGCAGCCTGGCTGGCGGGGCAGAAGGAAGGGGGGGAGGAGGAGAAGGAGGAGGAGGAGGAGGAGGAGGAGGGGGGGGGGAGGGGAGGGGGAGGGGAGGAACGGATGGAGCACAGTGAAGAGCCAGGGTGTCTCCTGGCAGTATGAACATCTGAGGGGGAGGGGGCGGGGGGCAGGGGGCGGGGGGCAGGGGGCGGGGGGGGGGGGCTCGAGGCCCAGGCACCTGTCAGCCTCACCCTGTCCTCTTCCCCAGAGCCAAGGCAGCCTCTGGCCACAGGCCTAGAGCAGGGCCCCGTGGAGGCGTCCCCAGCCTGTCCTCTCAGTCCTGGGCCCCAAGCCGAGGACTGAACTCCCTGCAGGGCGCCCTGACTGCTCTCATCCGAGGCCATGGGGGCGGGGAGGAACATTCCTAGGGGCTGCAACACCAGCCACGCCGCCTGGGGGCACACGGGCTCAGGGCCACAGTCTGAAGTCCAAGAAGAGGAGCCGATTCGGGAAGGGCGGCAGGGCGCAGAGGAGGGTTGGGGGGGGGTGGGCAGTGGGCTCTCAACAGGTGGGTCAGGCTGGGCCACTCGTGCCTCAGGGAGGAACCTGGGTGTCCCAAGGAGTCCTTGAGAAACCGAGCAGCACGCCACCCTGCGGGGACAGCCGCAGGTACGAGAGGAGGAAGAGAAGGCAGAGGCGGCGGCGGGGGGGGTGGGGGGCAGCTCACCTGCAGGTTGGTGAGCTGCTGCTGCTGGTGGGCGATGGTCTGCTTCACCAGCACGCTCTTGATGCTCTGCTCCATGGCGTACTTCTTGGCCTGTGGGAGAAGGTGCTGAGGAGCACGGGGGCGCCCGGCCCGCGGGGAGACGGGCCTTCCCCCGCCCAGCGGCTTCCCCTGCCGCAGCGCCCGGGGAAGGACGCACACGCTCACCTTCTGGAGGGCCTCTTGCTGCTCAGGCGTCAGGGGAGGCAGTCCCAGCTTTGCGGCTGTGCTCTGCCCATTCTCCATCTTGATGGAGTCCGTCCCCTGGTGATGGGGAGCAGGGAAATCATTAAGAACGAGTTCAAGACCTCCCTCACACGGCCCCAGGAGCCCACCCCACCTTCTGCCCCGACAACCGCACGTGGCCTGCAGCTCAGCCCGCTCCCAGGGGCAGACAGGTCCTCACAGAGACTGTCTCCCGCCTGGCCTGGACGTGGGTCTGCCCACCTGACATCCCTATGCCTGTCCCAGGCCGGTCTCCTCCAGGACCCACCGGGAGGACACACACCGAGGCAGACAGACACCTTGGGGGCCCTTGGGTAACCCAGAGCAGCTGCAGGACCCAGGTGTGCAGGAGTCACCAAGACAGGTAGCAAGTAGTAAGAAGGGCCCAGCCCTCATGGCAAGCCTGACCCCAGAACCCCCGTCCCATGCTGCACAAGAGAGCCGGCCTCAGCTGTCCTCTAAGACAAGGGGAGGGGCCAGGGCTCTCTGGAGGTCCTGGGACTCCTCGCTCCCAGACTGCCTGGCACCCACACTTTCTCATGGCCCCAGACTCGGCTTCCCTGCTCGGGACGAGATCCAGGGGCCACTCAAAGAGCAAGTATGGGCAAGGGCTCCCTCCCAGCACAGCTCCAGGCGGTAACCCATCCCTGCACGCTGTGCACACTGCCCGGAGAGCCCGGAGTTGTTCTCCCAGGCCACCGCAGCCCCGAGGAGGGCTCCAACCCGCCTCCACCAAACTCCTCCCTGGGCTGTGCATAGCACCCTGGTAAGAGAAGCCAGGAGCAGGCCAGCCACAGGGGGACAGAAGCGGACACCCACCAGCACCCTAGGCGAGCACAGGGACGAGGAGACGCTTTGGTGGCGGTGGCGGTGTCCCAGCCTGCTGCAGACCACAGTGGATGCTACTACGATTGTTTACATGCCCTCTATCAAAACTCATTTCTAAGCTGTTTGCAGGGGGAAGAAAACAGTTGTGTAAGCTGGAAGAGAAGCACGGCCACCAGACCCAGAAGAGCATGTGTGTCGGGAGTTAGAACACACCTGCCTATCCACCAGTTGCTGGGTGGCCAGCAACCGCTCCAGAGGGGGTATTCTGCAGCCCCCAGCATGAAGCCTCGGGAGGGACAGCAGAGAAGAGAGGCAGGTCGCCAGCACAGGAGTGACGAACAAGGACAGAGGTACAAAGGGGGCAGGAAGGGGCTGGATGACCCAAACCCCAAGAACCACCACCCTGACCAGCTGGAATGCGGGGTTTCCAGCACAGGGTCAAAGGGCAGGAAGCCCTGGAAGCCCCTCCCCTGGCGACCGAGTCTGGCCCCTGCGAGGCTGTCCTCCTTCTCGCTGGCTCCAAGCCCAGTTCTCCATAGTGGGAGAGAGGCCCGAGAGCCTGGGGCTATGACTCCAGAGCAGGCTGTCACCATGGTAACCAATGCTACCCCCTTTCAGCCCCTTAGAAACTTTTCAATCTCCTCTTTGTCTTGATAAACAAAAAGCCCTTCTCCTACCAACCAATGGCTGGCTAGACAGCCAGCCAGGGTCGGGGAGGGCTGGCTAGAGGGGCCCACCAGCTTCAGTCCCCGTAACTTCCTAGGGTCCAGGCTGCGTGCCATGGCCCTCCCCCGAGCGTGCTGGGGGCCCAGCCGAACAGCCCCTCAACCCTCCGGACGCAGGCGCTGCCGTGGAGAAGCGTGAAGAAACTTCTTACCCGGCTCCCCCTCCCACACTCCCACCGGCTCGGCGACCAGAACTGGCCAGATCTCCCACGCCTACCCTGAAGCCCTGCCCGAGGCCCCCAGACTTGTACTTTGACTTACACATGGTTCTGCTTTCACGTTTTACTTAAATCAGAGATCTCAAGTGAAACTCTGTATCTCTGGCTCTTAAGAATACTCTGCACATTCTGGAACAACACGTTTGCCCTTCTGTATGACCCCGACGGTGAAGGGCTCCCACCAGCTGAGGTTCACACCCCACCTGACCACAGCCACCATCTGCCTGGTGTCTGAAGACACATGAGGCTTCAACCCACCACAGAAGCAGGGAGGACGCCAAGTAGAGGCAGGGAGGAGGAGGCTAGAGCCAGGCTGGAGGCTGGGTGGCTGGAGGCTGGGTGGCGAGAGGGCAGGACAGGCATCTCTGCCCAGAAGGCAGAGAAGAGTCCCTCGGGCTCCTCCCGCCCCACCCCCTGCCAGGTCTCTCTGGGCCCAGGGACGAGAAGGCAGGCAGGCGGGCGGGCGGGCGGGCAGGCGGGCCTGAGGGCGAGGATGCTTAAGGTCAGTACCTGTGAAGGTTTCCATTTGTCTCCCGCTGCCACCACTGCCGCCGCCGCCGCCGCCGCCGCCGCCGGCTCGGACCCCCCTCCTTGCTGGCCATTGACCTGCTGCAGGCAGGAAGGAGACGATGTGACGGACATTCACAAGACCCAGCCACCCAGGCCCTCTCTCGTCTTTCCTGGTTAAGAGCTGAGCTCCGCACGGACCAGGAAGGGAGGCCGGCAGGGGCCCAGGAAGGAGCCAGCTGTGACATGGCCCCTGAACACTCCTGACACTGCCTCACTGCACCTCACCCTGCCCACTCCTCCAGCACACCTGCAGCTGCCCAGAGCCCAGCACAAGGGGCTGGCCTGGCAGAAACCAGAGCAGAATCTGGGGCAGCCCCGAGCTGGCAACGAGTCCCCAGAAAGAGACACGGTAGAGAGCTGAGCTGTGCTCCTGCCCCAGGCCAACAAAAGGCAGGAGTGGGTCGAGAGCTGCCCTCTGGCCACACAGCTGAGGTCCTAAAGATCACTTCCTTTCCTACTGGCAGGCTGGGCCAGGCCGCGCAGGACAAGACGACAAGGAGCACAGATGGCCGTCTCCCTCCTGAGGCAAACAGAGGCACCTCTTTAGCACCCTGTACACATGCCTGGGCCAGCCCACAGCTCAGCACCAGCCCCAATGCCTTCAACAGTCTCTGGCCAAGCCCATGGGGCAGGTCCCAGGCCCCTCCTGAAGACAGCTCTGAGGAGGGCTGCCCTCTGAGTGGCAGGGCCGGGCAGGGGGTCTGCATGTGTAAGTGTACGCCTCCCTCCCCCAGCAAACTGTCCACGGCTGTCTAACTCAGGGCAGATGAGAGCTTGGTCACGCCTAGAGGGGCCGAGAAGCACTGCCGTGCAGAGCCAGCCCAATGGAAGGAGAAGCTCCCGACCAGGCTTAGAAGGGCGGCAGGCCAAGGGCAGAAGGTGGGCAACGTCACAGGGGTGAGGGTCTTAGTGGAAGGGCCCTGAGACTTCCCCACCTTCTCAGATGCCGCACAGCAGGAACCCGCTCCCAGATCAAGGACGAGACCCACAGATATCTTGAACACAGGCGACAGCCATGCCCACCCTCGAGGGTCCGTGCACAAACAAAGCCAAAGGCTGGGCCGACCTGGCCAGAGCATGTCTCAGGAGTTCCAGCCTCAAAGGAGAGACAGCAGCACAAACCTGACTGCACTAGAGACGTGGCCAGTGGGCACAGAAGCTGTGGCCGACCCAGCCCTGCTGCCTCCCTGGAACCCCTCTGAACTCGGCACCACTGCTGCTTAGAAACTGTGCCCCAGAGAGAGACAAAGGAAAGGGGGGACCTGCTGACACAGGCCCCACCCAGTGGGTACATGGCATCTGGGGACAGGGTTAGAGTCTGGCTTTGCCCCAAGTTCCCTGGCAGCCCCCAGAACACACCCAGAGCAGAGGCTGCCTCTTAAGACCCACAGCAAGAGATAACTTAGGTCTGGGGATACAATCCAACCTTTAGACCCCTGTGAGCAGAGTCAACTTGAGGGCACACTTATAAACCACTCCCCCAAATTACTGTAATAGCCAACACAGGAACCAGGACAGGGCTGAGATCAGAGCACAGCTCAGAAGAGACTTCCCAGGAAAATTCAGTTCACCAGGAACTCTAGGAAGCACATCCTACCCCATTCATGGCAGAAACAAAGTTTCCAGTCCCACGGAGCCTAGGGGTCTGTTCTAAGCAGATGCTAAAAGAGCTTAAAGGAAACTGTCATTTATCATTACAGCCAGTCCCATGCTGTCATCCTCTGGCAATGAATGCAGCACGCCCTGCGCTCACAAAGCCCCCCACCCCGCCCCCACCAGGCAGCAGTGCCCTGAGGGGTGCGAATCCCCCTCTGGCAGGTGTGTGTGTATGGTGGGGTGGGGTGCAGTGCTGCCCCATGATTCTGGGACCCAAACCCCAGCACTGCCAGTGATCAACAGCCCAGGGCAAAAGGATTATTTCCACTAGAAAAAAAAAAAGTTACATAATTACTTAACATCTCCAGGCTTCAGGCTCTTCAGGCCTGTCTCCTGGGGCTGGCAGGAAGATTCAGTGAGTGGTTCCATATAAAGTACTTAAGGCAATCCATCTGCACATGGCAAGCAATCCATAGGTTTCAATGACCATTAGTATTATTACAACATCCAGAGCCAAGTCACCACAGCAGGGCCACTGCAGGACACTGCCTTCCTTCCGCTCAGTCCCCTTCACATGGTGCCATGCTGTCCACTGCATGGCCAGGCTCTGTGCAGGGCACTGCAGATGCAGCAAAACAAGACAAGAGACATACCAACCAGCACCTACGTGAGATTATTTCTGCAGTTAACAAGTGCTAAGAAGAACACCAAGCACAGGGCGGGAAGAGAGGGGCCATAAGGCACACTGGGCCGTAGCTTCCAGGGAAAAGGCCTCTCTGTGAACTGACATGCAGGCTGGGACCCACAGAAGGAGAAAAAAAGCAACTGTGCCCCGGGGAGGGGAGAGGGTCCCAGCGCTCCTGCCAGATGGAACCCAAGGATGATGGTCCCAAGTGGGAGTGAGTCCGAGTGTCAGAGGAAGGGGCTATGGCCCGTTTCTGCAGCCACCAGGTGGAAGGCACTCCCAAGTCAGAAGAGGCACTGCTGTATCTTCCTGGGTCCTTCCCCACGAGATCACTGTGCCACTCCACTCCACCTCCCACAAGAGCTGAAGCCACAGCTTAGGACAGCAAACCAGCACTGCTCAGCATGCATGGACCAGAAGACAGAGACCAAGCTCTCAATATGCCCCAAAAGGACTGCAGGGAAACAGATAACCCTTCTAGAAACCTATCCATTCAAAAGGTAGGAAGAGGAAGGTGTTGGACCACAAGCTGGACTTCACTCCCACAAGCTGATGAGGTAAGCCTGGGCCTTTACGGTTTACATACACCTATTAACATACATATATTAACCTCTTGAAAGGAGTCAAACGGCCAGTGAAGACCCTTATCGAAAACCTCAGCTTACAGGGTTTAGACTCAGTGCCCCCACCCACCTCTACTATGACACCACCTGTGTCTGGCCCTGTGCCACAGCAGAGCTGAGTCCCCCTGAGCAAGGCTGGGGCATGGTGTTGACGCAGGTCTGTGGACGCTTGGGGACATGACTCTCACTGGCCTCTCCTGCTCCTACACCTTCCCAGGAGTTTTGGTGGCCTCCAAGCCTCCACCTTCACCTCTTTTCTCTCTAACGTCCCTCTCACAAAAGTAGTTGCTCTCATGGCTTCAACAGGAAGCAGGACATGGCAGAAAGAGGACAGTGAAGCTAGCTAGGCCTGAGAATCACACACTGGGCCCCCCTCATAGCCTGGGGCCTCTCTCTCACTAGGGGTCAGTTTCTTCCCCAGTGCGACAGGTTCGGTCCCCTCTCTGGGCATCAGCCCCCAGCTGAGAGCATGGCCAAGGCAGTCTAAGTACACCCCCTGACCCTCAGACATCTCCCCTATCAGTCCAGCCTCCATCTACCTGCAAAAGCTGCCTTCTTAGACAAACCTCACCACATCAGTCTGAGTACAGGTCGGGGGAGAGTGGCAGGTAAAGAAAGGGATGCGCCGTGTGAAGGGTCCCGGAGGGGAGTCAGTCGCACACGCCTGGGAGGAAGAAGAGTGAAGGGAGACTTCACCACGGAAGTGCTGTGTGAGGAGGAGTTGTCCATCTATGCTAACTGCTCCACGTGGCTGACGGAGGCGAGCACTAAGCAGGGCAGGAGGGGTTCCTTCCTTTAGGTGCCCGCACCCCCCTAGCACTTCAGGCACCCTGGGTGGGTACTGGTCTCCAGTGCCCACCAGACCCCGGAAAAGGGCAAGACTGTCTCTGGTTCCCCACTGTTCCCCCAAGTCCTCGCACAGCGCTTGGGACAATGTGATTGCTCAGGAAACATGCAATGAGAGACCCCGTCTTCCCTTCCTGAGTGGGGATAGCAGGACGGAGTCCCTGTTGGCTGGAAACCTCTTCCCCGCTGAGCATCAGCGGAGAGCAAATTCACAGCTGTGTACGCAAGAAGCCAAGGCCTCCCTCCTCACCGGGCCCGATCGCTTCCTACAGGCCCCCGCACGCCCAGCGGCCCCTTTCACACTAGCGGGAGAAGAAACGCCACGGTTCCCAGGAGCCCCGCCTTCAAGTCGGGGACACAGGCGCACCCCATCGACAGAAAGGGATGACCGCCACCGGGGCCCGACCGGCCTCACCGCGAAGGGACCCGGCTCGGCGCGCGGCACGGCCCCCAGCTGCGCCCCGGGTCCCCACCGCGCCAGGGCCTACCGCGCCGACCGCCGGAAGCTGCAATCTGCGGGCCGGAAGCTGCGGCCGCAGGCCGGCCCCCGCCTCGCGCCCGCCCCGCCCCCGCCTCGCGCGACCAAAGGACGCGGGAGCTCGCGCGGGGCCCCGGAGCGACCGCCACATCCCCGGGGGACCCTCGGCGCCCTGGCCGGGCCGACAACCCGCTCTCGCCATCTGAGCGGCGGCCCGCGGTCACGGGGTGCTCACTTACTAGAGCTATGGTCGCCGTCGCCATCTTGCGCCCGTCGCGGCCGCCGCGCGCGCGCGCCGCACGCTTCGGCTCCTTCCGCGGTCTCGCGCGATCTGGGTGCCGGCGGAGGAACTCTCAAGAGGACGGAACTCTCGCGATTAAGACCCTTTCCCCGGGCGACGTGGAAGGAAAAAGGAGTGCGCTTCCGGTGAGGGGAGAAACAGTTAACGCTCCGGGAGGGGCGGACAGAAGGGGCGGGGCCGGGGGCGTGTTGGGGGCGCGCGCGCTGCCGCCCGGCCTCTGCTCGCCGCCAGCCCCGCCCTCCGCCGGCCTCTGTGCGTCCCAGTCCACCGCTCGCTTCGTCCTTTGCCGCCCTCCGGCCTCTGGTCGGTTTTCTGCCTGCTTTGCAGGAAAACCCGAGGCAGGGCACAGACGGCCCGATCCTCTCCAGGGCTGCGGTTGAAAGCAGTGACAAAGAATCGCTGTATTTCGGACTCAGATTTCGAGATGCATCTTTGCGTCATAACATCTCTGAATGCGCCTACCAATGCATGGTGTGCTGTCACCTAATGGCCGCATTTTCTCTTTCCTACTGACCCATGAAACACTGCATCTTTTGCGCTGATGGCGTCGTAGAGTCACTGACATACAGTCGGTAGAACTGCAACCCAAGAGACAGGCTTCTGAACCAATCCCGTGGGCAGGGTATGCACTCAGAGTCCCCTTAGTTCTGAACTGTTTCTTAAAGGCTCCTGGTGTCCATCCCTGGTGCTGAACTACCCTGGACGCTTGCTGCATGCCCACCCGGTCCCAAGACCCTCACTCAGTGAGGCTCAGGCCCTGAGGTTGTCAGCTTAGCAACTTCAGCCTGCCTGAGGCAGCAAGGTGTCTTCCCCAACTAGGCAGGTCTCTTCTCCATCCTGGGAGAGTTTGACATGAAATACAGACACCCCTGGTTAAACCCAACAATATTTGCCTCATTTCCCTTCCCTCTAAAATGATAGGAAAAGGATTTTATAAAGGAAGCAACCCATGAAGACAAAGGAGTGGAATGTTGTGGAGCTGAAGAAAGGTGGACAGCGGCAGCTGCTTTCGCATCTTGGAGGTCGGGGTCCAGGAGATCGTTCACGCAAGTGCAACTGTGAAAAGGAAGAGAGACTCCAGGGCTCAGCCCCTACCGGCTGCGGCTGGGAGGTGAGCTCCAGCAGAGGCGCTCTCCGTTGGGTTGGCCGTCGGGGGCAGGGTCCTGTTCTGAAAGTGGGGGAATACGTGAGATTCCCGCCTTTCTGCCACCTCCACCCCTGGCTCCGAGTCCGGCCCCAAGCATGTGGCACCCACAATCCTCAGAGAGAAGAGCTCATCTCTGCACTAGCTCCCAACACAGAAGAAAAGCCTGGCAGTTGGGAGGTGGTCAGGAGAATGGCCTGGCTCGATCCTTGATCTCAAAGCTCACCAGGCAATAAGCCCCAGCCACTAAGATTAAATGCAACTGGGCAACCCAGGATCACCAGACAGCTGAGGGAGAGGAAAAAACAAAAAAGCAAAAGGAAAAGGGACTCAGAAGGAACACAGCCAATAAAGCGAGCAGAAGAAGGAGGAAAAAAGCAAAGCTAAAACCGTATCCTCAGGGAGATTAGAGAGGCTGTTGCATCCGAAAACATGAACAAGAGGCCATAAAGAAAGAACATTCAGCAAACGAGAAAGAGCACTTATAAATGAAAAGCGTGAGAGGAAAACGAACAGTTAAACAGAAAGGTTGAAAGATAAAGCTGTAATTTTCCAGAATGTATGACAACAACAAAACCATATAGCTAGAGAGCAGACAATGGAGTCACTGTCACACTTGTCAGCGCTCCCCAGTGCTAGAGCTGGCCGGGCGCCTTAGAGGCCTCCATAACAGAGGGGGTGGATAAAGGGGTGGATGGGCTGGGGCTTGCCACCACCACTGTGGGGGGCAAAAGCACCACCCCCTGGTGGCAGCTTCCCCTGTGAAAATCTGGCATTGCTGCGTTCAGAGTGCTTGTGTGCTGGGCACTGTTCTCGTTACTTTTCACAGTTAACTTGTGCGATCTCACAACCACCCCATGAAGTGGGGACCATTATTATCCCCATCTTTACAGGTGAGAAAGTGGAGTCACAGACCACTGTCACACAGCAGGAAGCAGCAGAATGGCTCCAGAGCCTATGCCCTTAACCAGCACATATTGCACCTGTCAAAAAATAAGTCCAACATCTAAGTAAGCATTCCAGAAAAGGAGAGGGGAGAAATCACCAGAAAAGCAAAGAAAATTTCCTAGAACTGAAGGGTTGGGATCTCTGGACAATAGATGAAAGAGGTCATAAACAACAAGGTCCAGGGACTTCCCTGGTGGCACAGTGGGTAAGGCTCTGTGCTCCCAATGCAGGGGGCCCGGGCTCAATCCCTGGTCAGGGAGCTAGAGCCTGCATGCATGCTGCAACTAAGAGTTCGCATGCCACAAGTAAGGAGCCCTCGAGCTGCAGCTAACACCTGGCGCAACCAAATAAATAACTGAATATTTAAAAAACAAAACAACAAGGTCCTACTGTATAGCACAGAGAACTATATTCAATATACTATGATAAACCATAATGGAAATTGCTGTACAGCAGTAATTAACACAACATTGTAAATCAACTAACTTCAATTAAAAATAACAAAATAAAAGAAAGAGGTCTACATCAGGACACATCGTTGAGAATTTCCAACGCACTTGGGTAAAGAGAAGATCCAGAGAGAGAGAGAAGAAATCACAAAGGGTCAGAACTCAGAAAGGCATGGGAGTTCTTGGGACTGGAAGAAAATGACAGAATACCCTCAAAGTCCTGGCAAGAAGTAATCTTCCACCAGCCCAACACTGTCCCTAGCTGCACGAACAAGCAGATGTGAGAGTAGTGAGGGCAAACAGGAATGACTCCGTGACTCTCCATGCATCCTCGCTCAGGACGTTCCTCCTCAAACAGACGGTGAATGAAGGAAGAAGAAAGCATGGGTTCCAGAGACCAGAGGAGGGAGGTGCTGGTGAAGGCGTAGCCCATGCTGACAGCTGGGTCACAAACCCAAGAACAAGTAGCCTGGGGCAGAGAGTGGGCAGGCTGGGGGCTCCAGGAAAAGATGACACAGCAGCCAGCTCTGCAACAAATCTCAAGACAGAGTAGGTTCACACTTCTGCGGGAGAATCTAGGGAGGAATGAATGAGACACGTAGAAAACTAAGCCCCCCAAAAGGCAATGATTAACTCCAGGGGAAACAAAAAGTTGTGCAAGAAAGCAAATATAATCCTAGGACACCTTGTTCTCTGCTGAGACCTGTGGGAATGAAGCGGTAATACTACCCATCACACGGGGATGATGCTGGGTCAGGGGATTGAGGCCAGTGGTCCCCTTCCCCCCAGAGGACACCAGCAGGTGACATGTGATGTCAAAAACCAATAAAAAGACAGTAAAACCATGCGTTCGATTTTGTGAAACATGCATTTTAAATGCCTGAAGAAACAGCTAAGAGAGTTGAATTTGGAAAGGGTCAGGGTTAGAGACAGTATTTATTATTTATTATTGGCCTAAAAAAAATTCCACTTTTAAAATAATGTGTATATAACTTTGAAAAGATAAAAGTTAAAATGAAAACCTCAACATAGGCATTAAATGAAGCAATGATAGTATTGATCCTTTTGAGTTCAGTTTAATCACTGGTACAATCTGTTATGCATTGGACACTCAAACTGTTTAAGATGACGCAGAATCAGACAGCATCAGCGTTTCCAACTAGATGTGTAAGTTATTTTAGATAGTAATTTTAAATTGAAAGGTGTGAGAACTTGAATAATTTTGTAAAGAGTATTGGAATGTTTAAGATAACTTGAGATTCACCGTATTGGTGCATTTATTTCATTTGATACATCTTGGTAAGGTGTTTTGGTTTAGGGTTTTGGCTAGGGTGATGTGGTAGGTGGGATAATGACACCCACCCCCTGCCCCTTGCAAAGATGTCCGTGTCCCAACCCCCAGAACCTGTGAATATTACTTTACTTGGTGAAAGGTATTTTGCACATGTGATTAGGATGAAGGACCTTGAGATGGGGAGATCATCCTGGATTATCCGGGTGGACCCAACCTAGTCACACGAAGCTTTCCCGGCTGCAGAAAACCAGACACACAGTTCATGAGACAGACTCCCCCCGAAGTTTCTGACTTTGAACACAGAGGACGGGGCCGTGAGCCAATGGAGGTGGCTGCCTCTAGAAGCTGAGAGTGGCCTTCAGTTTACAGCAGGCAAGGAAGTGGGGACCTCGGCCCCATCACTGCGAGGAAATGAATCCGTGCCCTGTGCCCAGCGCCGCGCCTGACACCTGCAGGCCAACAACCTGAAGAAGCAGGAAGTAGATTCTGCCCTAGAACCTCCAGACAGACACGCAGTCTTGTTAACACCTTGATTTTAGTCTGGTGGGATCTGTGCCAGACTTCTGAGCTACAGAACTATCTAAGTGTGCTGGTTTAAGCCACTGAGTTTGTGGTAAACCCTGACAGCAGCAACAGAGAACTAACACAGTGGTGAGCTTTTCTTGTTTGACATTTGAGATGCTTAGAAACCTGAATGTGCTAAATTTATACATGCAGTTTAAAATCTTTAAGAGTGATCAACTACATTTGAAAATGAAGGGAGGTGGTCCAAGTGAACGGAGGCTAGGGTTATGGGGGGTAGGGGTGGAGGAGACAGGGAGCCGGGGCTGGTAGCCTTAGGACCCAGGAAGGCAGCTGCCACAGGAGGAGGTAAGAGAGGTAGCAGGAGGGGTGGTGAGCTTGGGAGGAGCAGGGAGGGTGCCTGACCCTGACCACTCGAGGCCAGGGAACAAGGACAGAAAATAGCCCTTTGGAGGGTCTGCACTGGCCGGGGGGCGGGGTGCGAGAGCCACATGGAGCTGCAGGGCCGTGGCCCTGCCCAGTGCCCAGCACCACGCCTGACACCTGCAGGTGGTTTACCATGGGTTTAAGGCGGCGATTCTGGTTCCTCGTGTGGCTCTGCGGTAGCAACTTGGAATGGAGCACTTCCCAGGGCACACATCTGTCCAGGGCCGACCCCCGCCCCTCAGCCCCCCAGCACTGTGCTGCGTTTCCCTGCAGGGCAGCCCCTCATGACCAGACGGCGTCGGGGGTGGAAATGAAGGGTACGGGAGGGATGCTGAGTTGTGGAAGCTGGCCGATGGGGGGGGATCCTGACCCTAAGGACATGCGGGGCCTAACCAGCCCCCCAGCCCCAGCCCTGGCTCCCTCGCCCCTGACGGGCCTGGCCCCACCACCCTCAGCCCCACCGCAGGGTTGCTGGGAGCTGTGGAAGGGGGAGGGTCCTCACTAGCAGGCACACAGGCCGAGGGGGCCCTGGTCCCCCACCCAGACGCCGGGGCCAATGCCGAGCTTCCCCACGGGAGCCACCAGGTCTGGTTCCCGGGGGCCGGGGAGCTGGAGTGCTGAGGCGGGATCAGGGTCACGGCTGAGCTCCACGGTACTTGAGGAAGGTGCTGTCCAGGAAGGCGGCCAGCTTCGGCCGATCGTCCTGCAGGGCGGGAGGGAGGCATGGGGGATGGTGGGGCGCGGCCCACCCTGCGGCCCTCCCAGGCTGGCCGTACCCGGCTGCGCACCTCACCTCGTGGACAAAGCCATAGTGCACCAGCTCGGCGGCCAGGTCCTGGGCACTGTCGGCTGCGGCAGGGGCGTGGGGACTGGGCGTGAGGCCGCAGCGCCGCCCACCCGTGCCCGCCCCGCGCCCGCCCAGGGTCCCGCCCGGCGGCCTACTTGGGAGCAGGTCGTAGGTGAGCTGCCGGTGCAGCCTGTCCTCCAGCACCAGGAGCAGAGTGAGCTGGGGAGGCGGGAGGGCGAGGTGGGCTCGGGAGTCGGCCCCGCCCCTCCCGCGCTCCCGCGCCTCTGTGGGCGGCGCCCCCCCCTCACATGCCAGCGCGCCTGGTCCTCGCTTCTCTCCAGGTTACACTGCATCTGGATCACCTGGGGGAAGGGGGAGGCCAAGGTCACCCACGAAGGCTGGAACTCAGCAACTGGGCAGCAAAAGCAGATGCTGTGTCGAAGGGGCCCAGACACAAAGGGGTCGTAAAGACCGGAAATGAGGACGGTCTCCAAGGGGAGCCTAGGAAGCACATCTCACTGCTAGGAGCCTGGCGAGTTGAGGGAAACTTCCAGAGTAGACATTGAAGCTGGGTACTGAAGGATGAATAGGAGTTTTCACAGGTGAAGAGAACACCTGAACAAAGAGAGAGCTGTGGGAAGGGGGTGGGGGAGGAGCGAGGTGTGCAGGGATATGACAGCAGAAGCACAGGATGCCAGCAAAACCAGGCCTCAGCGTGCTGGGCGGGGGGGGGTTGGGGGCGTGCGCTGAGGACCCCCAGCTGTGGCTATTAGAACATAAATTCTGGTTGGGAAGCCGGGGAAGGCAGCCAGGCTGGGGGCTTGTGCAGCATCCAAGTGGGGAACAGAGGGGGCCCAGATCAGGGAGGTAACCATGGAGACACACCCAAGGCCAAAGCCAGAGGCTCTGGAGCCCAGTGGGTGTGGACAAGGAAAGGGAGAGGGTGGCCGGGGAGGCCCCTGGCCAGTGGGGAGCCTAGCAGGAGGAGGGGACGGGGGAAATAGGGCCTGGGGGCCTTGGCGGAAACACCAGGTCACAGATGTCAGCAAATCATCAAGCCAAGGAGGTGGGATCCGAGAGGCAGCGTGTATGGGACAGGGGCCTGCAGGGGTCTTCCCCTGTGGAGCCTCTGGGAAAGGGGGTATCCCAGCTTGTACGACTGCCCCCCAAGCCCCACAAAGGGGGTTAGCCAGGACCTGGTCTCTCCTGGCAGCCTGGAGGAGAACCGGGCTGGGGGACTTGAAACCCCTGATAAGGGCACCCGTCTGGGCAGTGGGCAGGCCTGTGGAGGCTAGAGGCTTACCTTTCTGGTCTCTGAGTCAAAGGGTTCTGGCGTCGGGGTCTTGGCCTTTGGGGCTTCCTCGGGGGGTGGGGCCAGCACACGGGGCAGCCCCAGGGGCCGAGCAGCAGCGAAGTTCATCAGTGGGTAGATCCCATTTCTAGGGACACAGTGCGGGGTGGTGGCAGCTGAGGGCTCAGGCCTGACAGCTGCCCACTCCCCAGCCTCACTCCAGCCCTCACCTGACGTCCTCCAGGAACTTGTCAAGCTCCAAGCAGGAGATCTCACAGTACCTAGTATGGGTGTGAAGAGAACATGAGGGCGGCGGTCCTGCGGGGGGGGGCAGGACTGGGGGGGCGTGGCCGGGAGGAGAGGGGAGGCTTCCGGGCTGCAGGCCGCTCACCGCCACTGCAACGGGGGCCGGGGCGGCCGGGGGATCTCTGCCAGGACCGTGTGCGGGTCCGTCGCCTTGGTCTTCTCCTCCACCATGTTCTCAGGCATGAGGTCTGCGGGCCGTGGGAGCACACAGGGCAGTGGGCCCTGAAGCACGAGGTCCTGCGGGGCCTCCTTCTGCATCCCGACCCCAGGCCCTGGCCCACCCCCAGGCCGGCCTGCCCCTCACACTGGTGCTGGATGAAGCAGTGAGCGGCCAGGAGCTTCAGCGAGTGCACCTCAAACAGCACACGGTGGAAGAGGAGGCTGTGAGCGGAGGGCCGGCGGGCAGGGTCCCGGGCCAGGCAGGAGAGGATGAACTCCTGGGGTGTGGAGAGGGGGCTGCAGTCGGTGGAGCCCCTCCACTCTGGCCCCACTGTGTGAGGAGAAGGGGCCCCTGCAGGGTCCAACCCCGTGGGAGCCTTCGTGGAGCAACGTGCACAGAGTAGAGGCAGCCCGTTAGCAGACAAGCCAGGACCTGATTCTTCAAACAGGGCAGTTGTGTCTGCCCTGGGCCCAGAACTGCCCGTGCTCTACTTCCAGCTCCCCTCACAAAAATCGTGGCGGGTTGGCACTGTCGTCCCCAATTCACAGGTGAAGCTGCACTGCTCGGGGAGGACACCAGCCCCCGCCTCGCAGCCCTGGGGCTGGGCAGAGTGCTGAAAGATCAGCGCGGGCCTCGAGGTCAGTGCAGCCCAGCCAGAGCCCGCCTACCTACAGCCTGCCCCTCTTCTGGTTGCCTCAGGTCAGGCCCGATTCCGGAGATGACCTTGAAGTGTCCCTGCCCTGCCCCACATCCATGCCCTCCACTGCCTCTCCGGTCCATCCTGGCTCCACCTCCTCGTCAGTCCTGTCCAGGCCCCGTCACTTCCCTCCCCCATCCCCAGAGGTCATGCGCTGAAGCCAGACAGTCGCCAGACTCTGGCCAGAGAGATTGTGGCTGCAGCTTCCGTCCGTCCGCATGCCCTTTGCCGGCTCCCCACCCACCTTGCCCCCAACACAGGCTAGGACCGCGTCCTTTCTAACTGGTCTCCTGAAGGCTTACAGGCGGGGATGTGGAATCGGGCAGACCTGGATGCAAACATCGGCTCCACCACTCGCTCTAAAGCCTCTCTAAACCTGTTTCTTTATCTATAAAATAGGCATAAAAATTGTGCCCACACGGGAAGTATCTCTCCGGTCTCTCTGTGCTGAGAATGTGCCCTCAGAGCCTTCACGTCTGCAACTCAACATGCACGCCCAGTAAGGCCCTCCTTGCGGGGGTGGTGGGGTGGAGGCTTGCGCAGCGGGCCTGGCCCTGACCTGCTGCACCTCCAGGCCTGCCCAAAGCACCGCACCGGCCCTCCTTGGAACACTGAGAGCCAGCCGGTAGGGGCAGGGCCAGCTGCTTACCCGCATGTTGGGGTCACTCAGAGAATGCCTGGCGCGAGCGATGGCCTCCTCTGTGACTCGGGTGTCCCCGTTGGCCTGGATCTCCAGCACAGCCATCTGGGGGCAGGGCAAGGTCAGGCATGGGGAAGGGACAGTACAGGTGGGATGGGAGGAGTTAGCTGGGAGGGGCCCAGAGACCACGGGGTTAGTACCTCCAGTGCACACATCCCAAAAGAGAAGATGTCCACGGCAGTGCCATCGGCAACCTCTGAAAGGGGAGAGCAGGTCAGGGCAGGTAAGGCGGATGCCGGGGGTGAGGGGGGACCTCCCAGACTCACCTCCATACTCTGGCGGGAAGAAGTGCAGGTTCCGAGGTTCCTCCCGCTCAGCACGGATGGGGCTTCGAAGATCGTCTGGGAGCGCTATGGCGAGAGCGCGGGATGAGCAGACCGGACCTCTCTCCCACGCTCCGTCCCCCCAGGGTCCCCACTCACCATTGGAGAAGATCCGGTGCCACACTGAGCCGGTCACCGCGGGGAGAAAGAGCAGGCGTCAGCGTGATGGGGCACTGGGCGTCGTCCACCCCCGGCCCAGACAGGTCCCCCAGCCCCGCCCCCCGCCCCTGCCCAGCCCCGCTCCGCCAGCACCAGAGCCGATCTTGATGAGGCCGTTGTGCTGTATGAAGATGGTGTCGCTGGTCAGGTTCCCGTGGATGATGGGGGGACTGCAGGCGTGCAGAAAGCTGGGGAGGAGGAGAGAGCAGGCGGAGCTGGGTCAGGGGTGCCGGGGAGGTGGGGGCGCCGAGGGCAGGTGCTCGGGCAAGCCCAGGCCCTCACCTGAGCGCGGACAGGATCTGCGTGCACCAGCGCTTCCAGGCCTGGCGGCGGACGGACTCCGTGGGATGAGCGCAGGAAAGGCAGCTGGGCCCGAGGTGCCCCGGCCCAGCCCCGCTCCTGTGCCCAGGGCCGCCCAGCACCCCCTCACCACCTCTGTCCCCAGTGCACCCCGACCCCACCCTGTCCCTGACGCTGACCCAGCCCACTCCCTGTACCCTGGCATTCATGGCCTTGTGGTTCTTCTTGGTCTTTTTGAGGAACTGCTTGAGGCTGCCCGATGACACGTACTCTGTGATGAAGATGACCTGCGAGGCGGCAGGCTCACGGGCTCCACCAACGGTGGGTGCCCACAGCCGCCCCACCCACTGGCGGCCCCCTCCCCGTGGTGTGCCCAGGGCTCACCCGTGCTCGGGCCTCCGAGGCGTCCAGCCAGTACTTGTGCAGCTTGACAATGTTGGGGTGGTCCACCAGCACCAGCTGCTCAAACATGATCTGGATCTTCTCCTGGGAAGGGGGGGCGGTCACCAGGCTGGGGAGGGGTGGGCGGGGTGGGGGGCAGCAGGCCTTACCTCGTGGGCCGAAAAGGCCTTCCTGTCAGCGAAGTGCAGCTCGTTCCACACCACCTCCACCCCCTCCTCCGTGTCCATGGCCAGGAAGGTGCTCTGGACGCCGGGCATGTTCCCCTGGTTCACCTGGTGGGGGGGGCACGAGTGAGCTGGTGCGTGGGGGAGAGGAAGAGGGTGCGGGCTAGGTCTCCGCTCACCTCCTTTCCAGCAGCCCGAGCATGTGAGGCAGGCGCTGGCCTGCTCTGGGGGGAAGCTGGGCACCCAGGAGCAGAGGCTTGGTATCCTGGGCTGGGCTGAGGGGATCTGGGGCATGCTCCGGGTGTTTTTGAGGCTGGTCCCCAGAGGACTAACAGCTAGTCCCAGAGGCATGGGGAGGTGGTCTCGGGAGGAGACTTAGGGAATCGGGGGTTCCTCACCAGGGCGTGGGCGCCAGGCTAAAGGAGTGCAAGGGCCCGTCAAGAAGGGGGCCGCCTGCGCGACGCTTCGGAGAGGTTTCCGGCTTTCTGGCTCCCCGAGAGTCCGCACGGCCCCGCGTGGTCTCAAGGGCCCCTCCGCCGGAGGTGGGTGGCGACCCGCCCCTCCCCGCTGTGCCCACCTGCTCCCGCCGCTTCTGCCAGCGGCCGCACGGGCTCTCTTCCAGGATGTCGCTCTCGTCCTCACTCTCGTCCTCCCGCTCCCGCTCCCGCTCCCGGCCCCGCTTCGGCACCGGCTCCGGGGCCGCCATGGCTCGGCGGGTCCAGGCCACCGCCCTCCGCGCTATCCGCCGCCCAGCGCCGCCGCCGCCGCTCCCCTCCCGTCCTGGCCCCGCGCCCAGACGCCCAGCTGGGAGCGGAGCCGCCGCCGCCACCACCTCGAGCCCCTACTCGGGCTCCGGGAACTGGGAGGCGCGGGCGCGCGGCCAGCCGGGGGGGGTGGAGCCCGCCTGCCCCGCCGGAGCCGCCTCCCCTGGCCGGAGCCCGAGCGGAGATTCCCCGTAGAAGGTAGAGACTTTGCGGCGCCCGGCGGAGACCCCACCTGTCCCCCGCCCAGGGGCCCACCGCGTGGAGCCCCACCCCGGCCGAGGCCCCGCCCACGATCCCCGCCCACACCCACGAAGGCCCCGCCTCGCGGACCCCGCCCCGTCAGAGGCCCCGCCCTCCCCGCCCAGGGCCCCGCCCAGAGGCCCCGCCCCTCCCGAGGCCCCCTCCCGGCGGAGCTGCCTGGTCCCAGCCAGGCTCCTCCCGGGACTCGCTGCTCTCGGCTGCCCCGGCACCAGCTTGAGGCGAGCGGCCCGGGCGCAGGGGTTTGCGTGGCGGCCCGGAGCCGGGTCCGTCGGGGCCTCCCCGGGCGCGCAGAGGCCTGCGCCGACCGGCCCTGCCCAGCCCTGGGAGCCGCTGGTACTTCCTGCACCGATTCCCCACCACACTCCTGCCACACACATCCTGAAACCCGGCCCAGTCCCCGGGCGCCCGCGTTGGGGTGAACCCAGCGTGGAGCGGGCCGCGCGCAGCCCGCTCGGCCCGGGGATCACCGCGAGGGTCTGGGGGAAGGCCAGGGATGGGCGTCGGGGAGGCCAGCTCTCCCGGCACGTCCCCCCTCCCCTAAGGAACACGTGGGAGGGTCCCCGAAGGAGACAAAAATACGCAAGCAGGTGGACTTTAATTAGTGACCACAGACCTCCCACTGGCCTGCAATTCGGTGTTTCCCCTTCACGTCCACACACCCACCTTCCCACATTCCGGGATGGCCTTCTCTCCGCTTTCTGCTGATGGCTCTTCAGGAACAGTGGAGCCATCAGAAGGGAGCCCCGACCCCAGAGGCCCCCCACACTCTCCAGCCATGTCAACAGGGGATGTGCTTTAGAATTCTTGTCTAAAACCCCCTTTATCCCAAACCCCCACTACCTTTCAATAGTCTCCTCCCGCTCACACCTGCTGAGCCCTCACCCTCCCTTCACTATGTCTTTCTGGAGAGAAAAGTAGTGGACACGTGTGTGCCTTCTCTCAAACTTAAACCACAACCCTGACCTCCTGCTCCTCCCCCCGGGTTCAAAGGCCTTCAGCCTGTTGGTCTCTCAGAGTCCCCTGCACACCTCTCTTCCTCCCAACCTTCTGCATAGACATAACTCCACTGCCGTCATCCTGGTGGACCAGCATAGCCCCCGCACTCCCCACTCCACCCACCTCAGGCGATCCTGTGAAACCATCACTCACACTGCTCAGAACGCTCTGTGTCGCAAAGGAGGGACCAGCAAGACTTGGCCCTCTGTCACCTGCCCCAGCCAGACACTGTGCAATGAGTGTCTGAAGTTCCAGGCTCATCCGAGCGTCTGATACCTGAACTGCAGTGTAAGCAGAGACCATTCTGGATACGACTGTATGCCAACCTAAGTTGTCAATGCTTATCTCCCGTGATTAACCTCATATCTACAATAAGGATAAAGAGTTCTCTGGATGAACCTTCAAAAAACTGAAATCAAAGAAAAAAGCTTTGTTGACATACTAACAATTCTTTGTACGTTGTAAAGGCCGTACCTCCAGAACAAAGCTGGTGACGCAAACCAAGGGGGTCATACCAACTGGGAGAGCTGCACCAGGGGACAGAATCAGCCTCTGCCCCCTCAAAGCACAGCCATAGGATGGAAAATAATGGCAGGTGGACCTCAAACTGAGACCCAAAAGGCACTTACTACAGCGAGAAATTGATGGGAAATGGTTTACTCAACAAACAGGAGAAAAATCGATAACTGAAAAGAACGGATTTAATTAAAATGGGAATATAACAAATTGATGCATACACTTCAGTGTGATAGGCCAAGGAAACAAAGGAAAGTCCTTCACTCTAAATACATCAGAGTCTATCAGAAATGGCCACTTGTGAAATTTTAATTGAAAATTCACAACTGATAACACCAAGGGTGAAAAGAAAAAAATCACAAAGGACAATGCCTTTCCTTTAATGCAATGAGGAACCAGAAGCAAAAAAGGATGGAAGAGAGTAGAATGTCACTGTACACGTAAGTTGAACACATTGCACACAGATACCGGCACACTAAAAAGTGTTTAAAAATATTGTCATATGTTTTTCAGGGTTGGAAAAAACAACCAATTAGAAAGAATACCCACTCACTTTCCAGACAGAGAAGAAACAAGAGGCCTGTTTCTGGGTCAGGAGTAGCCCTCTGGAGCAGCTGCACGTAGGTGAAGTTCTCGTGTGTGTTGGGGTTGAAGAAGCCCTTGGTGTTGTCGCTGGGGTCCTCCAGGACGCGGTTCATCCCCTTGTTGAAGTAGCCGTGCCGGTAGGCCACGTCCACAGGCAGGTGGCGGCTGCGCATGGGGTCGATGACGCCGCCCGTGGCGATCTGGGCCTCCAGCAGGCGGATACCATGCTCCCGGACGATGAGGTCCTTCTTCACGGCCTGGAAGAGGGAGATCTGCTCCCCGGTGTAGGGGTCGGTGTAGCCAGTGACGCTGCGCTTGGCTGACAGCAGCTTCTGGTAGGTTTCACTGCTGAACATCCCGGCTGCAAACGCCTCCTGCACAGTCAGCTTCCGGTTCTCCACGGGGTTGATGACGAAGCCGGTGGCTGCCTGTGCCTCCAGCAGCACCAGGGCTGTGCCTGGCCTCAGGACGACCTTCCACATGGCCTGGTAGATGCTCTTCTCCTGGCGCCTGGGCTCGTCCTTGGCGGGCACCAGCATGCCCGCGATGCAGCTGGTGCCCTCCAGGTAGCGCTTTACCCCCTGGCATTTTTGGCATCCTCCACGGTGGCCTGCCCTCCCTCCGGTCCTCCTCAGTGATGATGCCTGATTGGAAGAGTTCAGAGGCTGTGATCTGCCTCCTGACCCCTCTGAACCATAACTGTCTATTGCTCTTTTCCTTCTCATCAGTTGTCTCGAAAATAACTTTTACTACCTTCTCTAGTGCATGTGCCGTGTCCCTCTTGTATTTTACTACTAACTCACGTTTTTTGTCCTCTGTCAAGTATTCTGAGTTCAGCAGTTCCCAGACCGATGGTCTCTGGCCCTTGAACCTTCCCACTGTGACATCCACCCGCTCGGCTTTGAGGGCCCTTCTGGTTGCCTTGTTGATGAAGTTGGAGTCCCGTCTGCCGCTGACCCTGGGGACCAGGGCCCAGTCCATGCCCTCTTCCCGGTGGCCCCTCTCCTGCAGCTCCTGGTAAGTCCCCTTCTCCTGCGTGTTGAGATCCACAAACCTTTTATGCATGCACTTCTGCTCCTCAGCGAGTGGGTACGTGTTCTGGTCCAGACAGCTGCGTCTGTAGGCCGTGTCCAGCGGAAGCCGGTGGTGGTGCAGCGGGTCCACGATGCCCCCGTGGCCACCTGCACCTCGAGCAGTCTGAGTGCCAAGTCCCGTTTCAATAGCTTTTTCTTCATCGCCTGGAACGAGATTGTGTGTCCTGTGGCCGGATCTGCGTAGCCTTTGGCGGCCTTCTCAGCGTTCAGGAGCCTTTCCTGCAGCTCTTCGCCCACCAGGCCGGCAGCCATGGCCTCGTCCACAGAGAGCCTCTGGTGGCCATGGGGGTCCAGCATGAACCCCGTGGCCACCTGAGCCTCCAGCAGCTGGGCCGCAAACCCCACGGGGATGAGTCCTTTCCTGCTGGCCTCGTAGATGCTCATCACCTCCTGGGTGGAGGGTGTGGCCACCCCTGCAATACAGCCACTGCCTTCCGGCTGTAGGTCTTCACGTGCTGCAGTTGCTGGAGGCCCCGCCCCTCAGCCACCCCTGCTGTGCAGTGTATCCAGTGTCTTCTTACCGATGATTCCCGAGTTGAATAGCTCTGCAGCTGTCACCCCGCCTCCGATGGCTGCCACCTTGATGACCTGGTTTTGCTTTTCTGTTTCTTTGACTGTCATGGGGATGATCTCCAGCAACTGCTCTAGGCTGAGTTCCGGGCTCTGTACTCCTGGACAAGCCCTCTCTTCCTTTTCTCTGTGAAGTATGGAGAGGACAGCAGGTCCCAGAAGGAAACCCTCTGATCGGCAAACCTCCCCACGTGCATTCTGGTAGTTTTGGATTGCAGGGCTTGCCTTGTGGCTTCATCGACATACCTGTAAGTTTCTCCTTTCTTTACAACTTGCAGCACGTAGAGCCCTGTGTTGGGGTCGCGCACACAGCACTCCAGCAGCTGCAGGTTGGGGTCAAAGAAGCCCTTGGTGTCGTCGCTCGGGTCCTCCAGGACGTGGTTCATCTCCTCATCAAAGTAGCCGCGCCGGTAGGCCACGTCCATGGGCAGGCGGCGGCCGTGCACGGGGTCAACGACGCCGCCCGTGGCGATCTGGGCCTCCAGCAGGCGGATGCCGTGCTCCCGGACGATGAGGTCCTTCTTCATGGCCTGGAAGAGAGAGAGATCTGCTCCCCGGTGTAGGGGTCGGTGTAGCCGGTGACGGTGCGCTCAGCCGACAGCAGCCTCGCGAACACGTCGGGCCCAATGACACCAACCCTCAGTGCCTCCTCCACCGAATACCCCTCGTTTTCTTTCAGTGATGAAGCCAGTGGCTGCTTGCGCCTCCAGGAGGGTGAGGGCCGTGCCAGGCCTGAGAAGCCCCTTCCTACAAGCCTCGTGGATGCTGAGGGGCTCCTGGGAGCTGGGCAGCAGCAAGCCGGCGATGCAGCCGGTGCCTCGCAAGTACCTCTGCACTGAGGCCAGGCTGCCCATGTCCTGGGCCATGGTCCGGCCTCGTTCCAACTGCTCGTACATGCCCTGGTTGATGATCTCCGTTCTCAGCAGCTCTCCTGGAGTCACGGGGATCCTCACCCAGCAAAGGTGGTCCTGGCAGTGGCTGCAGCCTGCTCGTGGGCGGCCCTCAGTGCAGCCGCCAGCTCCTCCGCCAAGAGGGCCCCGTCCTTGTGCTGCTGGCTCAGCGGCACCCTCTGCTCCACGGGGACGGCCTCGGAGAACAGCAGCTCCCAGAGCGACACGGGCCGGCCCTGGAACGTGCCCGTGGAGACGGTGGCCACGGCGGCTCTCAGGCCTGCCGGGTGCTGTGCTCAGTGAACGGGGGCCCCTGTGGCTCCTCTCCAGGGCTCCCCACTGAGCTGGGCGGGAAGGCCAGTCCCGTCTCTGGGTCGGTGACACAGTGGGCCAGCAGCTGCCCGTAGCTGAGGCTCTCCTGCATGCCGGGGTCCGAGAAGCCAGCCGCCTGCGAGAGATGCTGCCGAGTCTCTGTCCGGGCAGCCGACGTGCAGGGTGGCCTCCACGGGCAGCCAGAGCCTGCGGGCAGGACACACTAGCCCGCCTGTGGCCAGCTGGGCAACCAGGAGCCTCAGCGCCAGAGGCCGGTCCACCAGCTCCCTCTTCATGGCCTGGAACAGGGGGATTCGGGTGCCACTGAAGGGGTCATGATACCCCGTCACCACCTGCTCTGCTGCCAGGAGCTGCCTGTGGAGCTCTGGTCCAAACAGGCCTGCCCTGACCGCCACGTCCACCCACAGCTGCCGGCCGGTGGCTGGGTCCACCAGCATGCAGGTGGCATCCTGAGCCTCCAGGACCGGAAGCGTGGCGCCCATGGGGAGCAGGTGCTCGGCCGTGGCCTGGAAGAAGCTCTTCTTGTGCCCTGCAGGCAGCAGGACGACCCCTGCCACACCGCCGGTGCCCTGCAGGTGGCGCTGCACCTCGGTGCGTGCACCCACATCCGGCACCGCCAGCCTGCCCTCCCGCAGGCCTCGGGCCGTCTCCCCGTCCAGGACCCCAGCCTCCAGCAGCTCGGCCAGGCTCAGTGCCCCACTCAGCGTACGGAAAGTGACCTTGAGGGGCAGCAGGCCCAGCCCCGTGCTGGGGGCCTGCACACACCTGCCTAGCAGCTCCCGGTACGGCAGCTGCTCCAGCGTGTTGGGGTCCAGGAAGCCTGGGGCGCTTGAGCCGGGCCCAAGCTCCAACAGCCCACACCATGTCTCCTGGGCCAAGAGGCTTTGCTGGCAGGCCAGCTCAGGGGCCATGCGCACGCCCTGGATGGGGTCCACCAGGCCGCCCGTGGCCAGCTGGGCCTCCGCAGCTCCAGCCCAGTGCCCTGTCCACAACCTCCTTCCCTACGGCCTGGAAGAGGGCCAGCTTCCCACCCCCAGAGGGTCAGGGTACCCGGTGACGGCGCGCTCAGCAGCCAGCAGCTTCTTCTTCCGCTCCAGGCCCACCAGGCCTGCCGCAGGGCCTCAGACACGAGGAGCAGCTGGCCCTGCCCGGGGTCCGTGCGGCCCCCGGTGGCCGCCTGGGCCTCCAGCAGAGCCAGCCCGAGCCCAAAGGGCAGGAGACCCTGCCTCACGACAGCGCAGAGACGCTGGGCCTGGCCCGAGGCCTCCACGTACACCCCGCGATGCTCCTGGCCTGCGTGGACGTGGCTGCCTTGGCCTGGGGCCCGGACGGGGTGGGGGTGCCGGTGCCCAGCACGGCCGTCACGGTCTCGGGGACGACAGCCGTCTCAGTGCCACTGGTGACCAGGAGGTGAAGAGGAGAGGCGTGGCTGCTCATCGCGCAGAACGTGCTCAGCCGGGGTCCACTGTGCTCCCTGTGGGGACGGAGAGACTCTGTGAGGGGCCCGAGACGGCCCAGGCAGGTGGGAGGGCAGACACGGCCAGGTCAACCCCGCACCCTGGACCCACCTCCAGTGCGGCCGGCCCTCCTGGGGGAGGGGTGTCACATACAGCTTCGGTCCCTCCCCTTGCCCTGCGGCTCCCAGGAGGGACCATGTGAGCACAGGGACCCCACGGTAGCCTTGGGGGGTGCGGGCTCTGTTTTCTCCTATAGGCCATCCTCTGGCCTCCATCTCAACCCTGCACCCTCGCCCCTCCCCCCAGGGCCCTGGTGCAGAGGCTCGGCCTCCACCCACCCTTGGCCTCAGTACCCACGCCGACGACCGGCCCTCCTTCTGGCCCCCCAAAGGCCCCGTCCCTACCCTGCCCTTGGGCGGTCTCCATGTATTCGTGTTCTTCTCCCTCCCCCTTCCCAGTGACCCCTCCAAATCCTCCCCCATCTTAACCCACTGCTGCCCTGGCCTCTGCTCCCTCCTGGCTCCCCACCGGGCTTCAGCCAGATCCCTGCCCTCTGTCCTAAGTCTCCCACCTCAGCCCGGCTGTGTCCCCCTCTGCCCACCCTGGCCCCGTGTCCTCTGGGCCATGGCCTCTGGAAATAGGGTCTTTGCAGATGTAATTAAATTAAGGTTAAGGTGAGGTCACACTGGTGTAGAGAGGCCCTTATTCCAACACGACTGTGTCCTCACAGGAAGACAGACAGGGGAGGACGCCCAGCCAACAGAAGCAGACTGGAGGCATGCAGCTTCAGGCCCCAAAACCCAGCATCGCCACCAAACGCCAGAAGCACTGATTCCAGATTCTGGCCCCTCAACTGTGGAAGAATAAGGGTCTGTTGTTTGAAGCCTCCCGGGCTGCGGTAACTGTTCCCTCCCAGCCCCAGGAGCCAGTCCACGTCCTGGTTCCACACCTGTCCTCACCTCCCGCAGCTCCCCAAAGCCTCACACGGGGTCTCGGGAGAAGTCTCGGCCCCACGCGCCCTCACCCCCGCTCCGCAGCTCTTGCTGAGGTGACTTCGGACTCCAACTGCCAAACCCCACAAACGTATTTCCGATTTGACCTCCCGACCTCTGGGTCACGGGGCATGGGGGACCCTCCTCCCTGGTGACATTTCCCCGTTCAGCCGGAGAGCTCCCCTGACGGCAGCTGGAGCCCAGCCTGTCCTGGGGTCGTGGAACCGCGTGTCCAGCTGCCTCCCGGACACCTATGCCCAGCGGCCTCGCAAGGAGCCTCAAGTTCCATGGTGCCCCCAGAGGTGCTGGCTGTGAGCAGCTCTCCGTCACCCGCTCTGCAGAGCCTGAACCCTAAATCCCCCCACGGCCCCTCTCTCCCCATAGCTGGGCCCAAGAGGTGCTCCTTTGTGCCTGCTGAGACCCCTGGGCAAAACCCTGTTGCCCCCTTTCCCTGCCCGGATGCTGGGCCCAGACCCCCGGGGGCGCCTGCAGCTGGTCTGCTGCTCAGAGTCTCGGAGTGCGTGCCAGGCCCAGGCAGACATGGAGGTGGTGGCTTGGCGCTCACCCACTCCCGCCCCCGCCCCCGGCCAGGTTCCAGGAAGCATGGCACTTGTTCAGCTTTCCCGAAGCGAGCAGGCCATGCAGTGCGGGCGCACAGGGCACATCATCAGGCCTTTGAGAAGATGGGAAGAGGACATGGGGTGGGGAGAGAGGAGCGTTGTTAAGATCCAGGCCTTGGGAAAGAACACAAAAGGCTTTGTTCGAGTGACCAGCTGGACGCCTGAGCGGGGTTCCAGGTCTCGGTGTGACCATGGTGGACGCAAGGCTGCCCTGATCTCCTTCTAGGGGTGGCTGAGACCGCACCACCAGCCAGCTTGTCTCCCTGCCATCTGCTTCCTCCCCTCCTTCCCCAGGAGCCTTCCCGAGGCCACTCCCTGAAACCGTGTCAGCCTCCGCTTCCGCGAGCTGACCTGGACGCGTGCTGTGCTGCCCGCCTGCCCAGTGACCAGCCTGCTTCCTTTGTATGGTGTGCCACGTCCCAGGACGGCCTTCAGAGGGTTTGTGAGCCAGAGGAAGCCTCAGGTAACAGGGCTACCGGGGTGGTTGGAGCAGTGAGCCGATCACCTGAAGTCTGGCAGGGGACCAGGGTGGGAAAGAAAAAAGGCACTTCGCTACCCAGAAAAGGCGGGAGGGCTTTCTGGGCCACAGGGTCAGGAGCAGCCGGGGGGACCCTGCAGGCTGTGCTGTGCCGGGCCGGGGAGCCCAGCAAGGAAAACCAGAGGAACAGGACAAACTCCTGAGCAGGAGCCTCAAGTTTCCTGCACAGAAGGGATTCGTGGGAGGGAGGGTGCTGGGGCCCTGAGGGCCATTGTGGGGGGAGGGCGTGAGGGGCTGGGAGAGGCCCTGTGCCTGAGGGTCTGCCTGACGCAGCTGGGTAACCGTGGCTGGGCCATGGCCTGTTTGGTCAGCAGCGACCTTGGGCCTGGTATGAGCCTCCCTGGTCCCTGACCAGGCAGGACATGAAGAGGGGCCTGGGAGTGGGTGCCTTGAGTCTGAAGTGGGGACCTTGGGGAAGCAGCTGGACAGAGGGGTCTGGAGCTCGGGAGAGACAGACCAGGGCATGTGAGGGGTGTCCAGGGCCTGGGGAGTGGGAGACACAGACGAGCCCAATCGCACAGAAGCCAAAAGACAGATGTCCCAGAGAGGCGGCTACCAGCAGAAGTGGCAGTGGCATGTGGCCAGAGGGGAGGGTGGCCTCGTGGCTGCGGGGAGGGGCTGAACGGATTTCCCAGGACTGGAAAGGGGCTCTGAGAAGAGGCCCCTCCTGCGGCTTCCTGGGAGCAGCCCCACTTCAGGTGGCCCAAGGGGACAAGCGGTGGGAGGGCAATTCCTGAGGAGGGTGGGTCCACATCCCTGGGAGGGGGCGTCACCTATCAGTACCCTGAAGGGCAGCCCGCACACGCCAGGCTGGTCTGGGGGTTGCGGAGGGGCCTCTCTGGCTGTCCATCTGAGCCAAATCAGAACAGAACCGGATGGCCAGGCTGCCTCAGGCTCACACATGGAGGCAGTGACCTTGGCCTTTGGCCCACTTTGAGCAGCTGCAGAAAGATCCCGCCCGCCCGCACTGGGTGCAGACTGCAGAGGTCAAGGCCACACAGAAGCTCGGCACGATGGGCGGCTAAGGGAGAGAGCAGAGTCACGCAGGCTGGAACCCGTGGCAGAGCCCCTCCCGCCTCTACCTCCCAAGGGTCTCGAGATGGCCCCACGCAGGGGTCCCTGGTGCCCATCCACCCCCGACGGCAGGTAGCTCCCTCCGTCGGTAAGCACTGGCCTCCCTCACCCCAGCACCGGGCCAGGAGCTGTCCCACCCTCTCAATTTGTCAGCCTAATTGCCTCGCGCCCTGGGCGCTCGGACCGGCTCCAGCTGCAAAGCAGCGGGCGGGGCAGGAAGGAATCTGACCTGCACGGCCCCACCCAGGCGCGCACCAGTCCTGCCCCGAAACCGCTGGGCAGGCGAGACCCCTGCCACGTCTCCCACGCCCGTGCGGGGAACCAGGCTCGGGGGCGACTGCCAGGACTCCCGCGCACCAGGGCTAGTTGGGAGGGAACCGGGCCTCAGCGCCCCGCTCGCCCGGAGCGGAGCCCAGAACTCCGGGCCACCTCCGGGCGCGTGGCGCCCCCGCCCCAGCCTCTGCAGGCCCCGGGCCGAGAGCCCCCGTAGGTGTCTCGGCTTCGCTCGGCGGCCGCCCCGCCCGCGCCGGCCTGGCTGTCCCACCTGCCCGCACGGTGCCCGCAGCACTCCGTACGCAGTCCCTCCGTCCGCTGCTGTGCCTGCGACCGGCGCCTCCCGGTTTAAACCCGCTCAGGCCCCTCCTCTCGGCGGCCCCGCCCAGGTCTGGGGGCGGCACGTGGTGCTTCCGACGGCTGCGGGCGCCCTGAAGCCGGGAGGGGCGCGGGCGCGGGACCGGGAAGCCCACGCGGGGCCGGGTCGACGCCCCCGCGCGCGCCCCTCGGCCGCACGGTCTGTGAACACCCCTAGGCGGGGAGGAGGGCGGCTGCCGAGGAGCAAGGTCCTCTCGCTCCTACCCAGCCCCTTTCGTCAGCTCCCCCAGAGTCACCGCGAAGGAACGCGGTCGGCCGCAGGGAGCAGGGTGCGTCCCGCGCCGCCCTGACGGCCTTTGAACGGAGTTTGCAAGGTAAATGCGGCCCCGCCAGCCGCGCGAGCAGTTTCGCTTTACCAACGTGACTTTATTGCACGAGGGGGGCCATGGGGCCGCTGGTGCAGGCGTTGACCACGACCCAGGTGCCCCTCTTGTCCGGTGTCCTTGGTCGTCCAGGCCTTGCTCACCGCCTCGGGCCCGGCTGCCTGCGCTGCTGCTCGGTCCTGGGGCTGCCGGGCCAGGCTGTCCTCAGAGGCTGCCTTCATGACCGAGTGGCTTCCCTGCCTTGACCGTGGAAGAGATGGGGTCTCTGTCCCCAGCAGGCTTCCAGTGTGTCTGGAAGGGATGACCAGGCCTTGCCCCATGGGTTCAGCACCTCCACCTGGGATCGGAGCAGGTGTTCTGTCCACCAGGAGGACCTGGGCCCCTTCTCAGACGCCCGTCCCAGCACCCACCTTCCGGGGCCGGGGACTCCTGGAGTTGCTGAGGGAGAAGGCCCAGAGCCTGGCAGGCTGGGGCCACAGCCCAGGACGGGAACCACTCGTGGATCTTCTGGCTGGTCCTCCCCTTTGCTGCCCAGAGGTCCCAGATGGACGGGGTGGGGCAGGTGCCCCTTGACCCCCAGGGTCAGGACCCAAGGCCTGTCCTCCTCTGTCCCCAGTCCCGGCCCTGAGGACTTAGTCTTTCCCCTTCCCCAGGCCTCACCTCTTTCCGGGTCGTTCTCGACCAGATACTCATCCAGGGCCACCCAGCCACCTCCAACACGGACCATGAGGGCACCACGAGACACCTGCACAGGCACAGGGGCTGGGGGGCCGGGCTTCCAGGGTAGAGGGTGCCAGGGTTGGCTCCCGTGGCTCTGTCCTCACTCCCACCCCCCAGGCCCACGCTCACACCTGCTCACCAAGGCTTCCTGGACCCTGGGCCGACCTTTGGCCGCCTGTGTCCTTGTCCCTGTCTGCGTACCCCACACTGGCTATGCTATGTGGCTGCTGCTGGCCGCTGGAGAGGCCTGACCCGATAGAGTAGTGAGCTCCGGCCTGGGCCCCTATCCCCCCAAGGAGCGTCAGGCCAGCTGCCTTCGTCCCGTCCCTGCTCACCAAACGCCAGGACACCGCCCACGAGGTCCCGCTGGGAAACGTGCCCGAGTTGGCTGCGGCTTGTGGCCGGGAGTGCAGCCTGGAGCCTCTTGTCCGCGGGGCCCAGGCGCTGCAGGCAGCACTGCTGCCAGGCCACGAGACCCAGGTGTGGGCCAGCTCCTCGCTGTGGGAAGGAGGTGTGAGGCTGCCCAGGCCTGGGTCTCTCTGTGCCCAGGGGTGGGCAGCATGCCTGCCTGTGCCTCACCTGCAGGCGTGGGCAGGCTGCGTGTGGCCGCCCCTGCCCCAGCCGCGCCCACTGGTCCTCATGCCTCCGGCTACTCGCCCTGTGGCTCTAGCTCCCTGTGGTGACCTCCAGCTCAGATCTTCCAGGAGCCCTCCCCGGGGGGCAAGCCTGGGTGACTGTCCTGCTCCCGAGGCCCTTGGGCTGTCCCTGGCCGGCCAGAGCTGGTGCCTTCCTTGGAGCTCTGGTTACCACTGTTCTATGAATAACTGCTCTAGGGACCGCATATAAGTGGAATCATGCCATGTTCGTCCTCTTATGTCCAGCTTATTTCACATAGCATAGTAACTTTAAACTTCATCCAGGCTGTATCATACATCAGGATTTCATTCTTTTTAAAGGCTGCCCAATATTCCATTGTATGTATATACCCAATGTTGTTTATGCTTTCATCTGTTGGTGGATACTTGGGTTGCTTCGTCTTTCCTTTCTGAAAGCTTACCCTCACTCATGTTGCGTGTCAGGGGCTGGCTGAGGCTCCGCTCTGCCACCTTCACTTCAGGACCCAGGCTGATGAAATTACCATTATCTGGAGTATCGCTGGTCCTCCTGGCTTAAGGAGTGAGAACTTGGGAAGGTCTTACACTGGCAGCTAAATGCTCTGGTGTGAAGGGGCCACATGCCACTTCCTCTCATACCCCACTGGCCAGCACTGGTCACATGGTCCCCCTGACCACAACGGGTGGCAATGCAGTCCTCCTGTGCAGTGGATGGCGTAGCGCTGGTGAACAGTACTCGTGACCACACAGCCCCTCATTCAAAACCATCACACTTATCCCACCTGTCATGATTTAGTCATTCAGTTTTGTAGTTCATCCTCTAAATCAGCGGTCCCCAACTTTTTGGCACCAGGGACCGGTTTTGTGGAAGACAGTTTTTCCACGGATGCGGAGATGGAGGGGGAAGAATGGTTCAGGGGGTAATGCGAGTGATGGGGGGCATGGGGAGTGGCCGATGAAGCGTCACTCGCGTGCCCGCTACCCGTCCGCGGCCTGGGGCTTGGGGACCCCTACTCTAAATAATGAGTAGCATTGTTTGACACTGATGGTTGCTTTCCTCTTAAGTGACCTGGCGTCACGCTATGACAGTTTCCTATGATTTCTGCCGAGTGAAAACTATTGACTTTATCTCATGTGTGCAGTTGTTTGGATGCTCTTCTGACCCCTAGATAGTGCCTCGCCCAAAGCTGAACCTACTACAGGCACAGCCCAGAGATCACCTACAAGGTAACATTTCTGCCATTGAACAACTTGGGGTTTAATACCTGAACTTCATAGAACATGTGTATCACTCAGTTCTCTTTCTAGCAATATTTATACAGGAACATTTTATATTCACATCACCCCAAATCAATAAACGAACTTTAATCGAACAGTGTGCAGGGGAAATCTTGAATGAAACCTCAGATACGACAGCTAGATGATCATCACCACCTGAGGGCGTGTGCAAAGCTCGGGGATCAGCAAGTGTCCGTGTGCGTGGTGGGATGGGGTGGGGCGAAAAGAAGCCACGTCCCTGCAGGTGGACTTGTTAGCGTCCGTGTTCGTCGCTGTGTTTGGGAAGCAGTGTGTTTAGCACTTCACACTCACTTATATGTATGTGCACTGACTGGCTTTTAGTTGCATTATAATTTTTCCCACGTAGATGTCCAACTGATATTTTTGTGGAGAATGTCTAATTCTTGGGAATATTCTCTGCCATTAAAGGGAAGAGGCCTGTGTGTGATCAGTCAGTCAGAGTACACGGCCTAAATTTTTTTCATATAATGTCTATTCCATAGCATAGCTTATCTTTTTCAAACTCTAAAAAAAACTTTTCACACTCGTTATTATTAGTGATGTGCAAATCACATTTTCACGTTTACTAAGATTGTGGATAAATGCTTTGTCCCCATCCTCACTCATCAGTTCATTTTTTTCATGCCAAAAGAGGTTGAAATCAAAGCAAAATACATAATATTTTTTTTAATATTATTTTAGAATTAGATTTTTTTTTTTTTTTGGCTGTGTTGGGTCTTCGTTTCTGTGCGAGGGCTTTCTCCAGTTGCGGAGAGTGGGCCTCTCACTGTCGCGGCCTCTCCCGTTGCGGAGCACAGGCTCCAGACGCGCAGGCTCAGTAGGTGTGGCTCACGGGGCTAGTTGCTCCGCGGCATGTGGGATCTTCCCAGACCAGGGCTCGAACCCGTGTCCCCTGCATTGGCAGGCAGATTCTTAACCACTGCGCCACCAGGGAAGCCCAATACATAATCTTTTGAGTGTCATATATTATAAAGAAACCAGGCTCTAGATTTTTAAAAATGTCACCTTTTGGAAGAATACATGTTTAATAAGTTTCCAAAAACGTCCTACCTGTGGCTGCTGTTTTGGAGATTAGAAATCTGTATTTGCGGAGGACAGGTTTCAAGACCAGTGTCCCGTGTTTGATATTCCCAGTGGGGGATTTCCTTGACGACGCTTGCTGGTCGGTCCTGTAGCTGAGAAGCCCCTGGCTTGCTGGTCGGTCCTGTAGCTGAGAAGCCCCTGGCTTGCTGGTCGGTCCTCCAGCTGAGCAGCCCCTGCCTGTTAAGAAGCACAGGTTGCTCCGGACGACGTCAGAGCGTCGGCCCCTTCAGCGACTGGACTGTTTCTTCCTCAGGCGTTGGTGTGGAGCCTTCCAGACCAAACACCACACTCCCTTTCTCTGTCAGAAAGCTGGGGTAAATTGTGTATGTTTGTATAACTGAAACACTTTGCTGTATACTTTAAACTAACACAACATTGTAAATCAACTATATTTCAATATATATATTCTTAAGTAACATAGGATGGTAACTGAAAGAGAAAGATTAAAAAAGAGAAAGCTGGAGTAAAATACTACTTTTTGTTCGAACAAGACACTTTGCTGCCATCTGCTGGAAAACTCTCATAATAAATATCCACTTTTGCCACCAATTGTTGGAGGCCATGAAGCCATAACTGAAATATGTTACAATGAGAATGAGAAGCGCTCGTCTGAATCAAGAAGGTGCCGGTGCCTCCTTAGAGCGGACGTTCTCGCGGTCAGGGAGCCCGCAAGTCTCCCCGCTCCTCCCGCCTGGCCTGGACCAATCATGAAGAAAGAAGGAGTCGGACCAAGGAGGACCAGACAGAGTGAAACCAGCACCCAGATGTAGATACCGCCACGCCCTGGTTCCCCGACGGGCCGCGAAGGCGGTCCGAGGGTGGGAAGCGCCGCCGCAGAGAGGGCCAGGGCAAACCTGTGTTTGCACCGTCTCTGTCCAGTGGCCTCAGGTCAGGCCATCGGAGAAGCCCCTGTCCTCTCCAGGATGCGGGGGGGCATTTCCCAGCCTCTGCTCTCCTTCTCCCCTTGGCTGTGGTCCCTCAGGGTGCGGCTGCCCCTGGGGGGGGGAGCGGGCGCTCAGGACCCCAACCCATCAGCCCACTCCCCTCTTTGCAGGGCCCTTGTCCAGCACCAGTCACGGCCCCTCGGTGCCCCCTGGGAACCCCCCGGCTCTGAAATGTCTCAGGGTGGGACACGGGTGAAATCAGCTGGGATTCTGGCAGGTCTGCTCGTGGTCTGGGCTCCCGTCAGGAGGCTCAGGGTGGTAACTGTCCCATGCAGACGTTCCCGCCTGCTACCCGTCCGTGCTCACTGGCTGGAGTGTCTCTGCAGAGAGAAACTCCTGTCTCCTACTGTTTGGTTACCCAGTGTCCCTGTTTGTGTAGCAAAAACAGGATAAATGCTTGATTCTTTTTTTTTTTTTTTTTCAATTTAATAATTCTCCAAATCTTGGATACTTAAGTCGTTTCCAATTTTTCACAATTATTCCCTTCTTTCCTTTTTTTGCTATTGAGGTAAAATACAAATGCCATAAAAGTTATCACCTGAACCATTTCTTGAAGAGTACAGTTATGTGGCGTTAGGTGCATTCATGACCATAGCCCTTCATCTTGTAAAAAGAAACAGTATCCATGGAGCCATAACTCTCCCCCGCCCCCAGCCCTGGCACCACCCTTCTACTTTCCGTCTCTATCATTTTGACGACTCCAGGTGCCTCATACGAGTGGAATCCTGCAGTCTTGTCTTTCTGTGACTGGCTGACTTCACTGAGCATAATGTCGTCCAGTTTCATCCATGGTGGTAGCACATGTCTTAACTGCCTTCCTTTTTAAGGCTGAATAATGTCCCGTCGTATGTACAGACCACAGTTTGCTTATTCACACATCCATACGTGGACACTTGGGTTGCTCCCATGTTTTAGCTATTCTGAATAATGCTGCATTGAACATGGGTGTACAAACATCTATTTGAGTCCTTGCTTTCAATTGTTTTGTGTATACACCCAGAAGTGGAATTGCCGGATCATATGGTAATTATATTTTTAACTTTTTGAGGACCCTCCGTACTGTTTTCCACAGCAGTTGTACCATTTTACATCCCCACCAACAGGGCACAAGGGTTCCATTACTCCACATCCTCACCAGCACTTGTTATTTTCTGTTTTTCTCATAGTAGCCGTCCAGGTGGATGTGGGGAGGTACCTCGTAGTTTTGATTTGCATGTCCCTAATGATTAGTGGTGTTGAGCATATTTTTGTGTACTTATTGGCCATTTGAATATCTTCTTTGGAGAAATGTCTGTTCAAGTCCTTTGCCCATTATTGAGTTGGGTTGTTTGTTTTGTTGTTGTTTTTAGGAATTCTCTATATATTCTGAATAATAATCAGGTATATGATTTGCAAATGTTTTCTCCCATTCTGCGGGTTGCCTTTTTACTCTGAGGACAGTGTCTTTGGATAAACAAAATTTTCAAATTTTCATAAAGTCTTATTTGTCTTTTTTCTTCTTTTGTTGCCTGTGCCTTTGGTGTCATACCTGAGAAGTCAGTGCCAAATCAAAAGTCATGCATTTTTTTATTCGATGATTTACTCTAAGGGTTTTATAGTTTTAGGTCTTACAATTAAATCTTTGAACCACTTTGAGTTAATTTTTGTATACGGTGTGAGGTAAGCATCCAACTTCCTTCCTTGCATGTGGACACCCAGTTTCCCCAGGGCTGTTTGTTGAAAAGACTGTCCACTCCTCACACAGGGGGTGTGTGAAACTGCCTCCTGCCTGGAGGCCTCCCCTGCCCCATGCCAGGCCCTCTGCCAGCAGCGTGCGTGGTCCCCAAAGGGCTCAGCCTGGACCCACAGGCTCAGCTTCATGCCAGGGAGCAGCACTGCCTCGGTCCCTGGAGGATGGACCCCCATGTGTGCCAGGGGCTCTGGCCCCGTCTGGCTGCACCTCAGTCCATTCCTAGACTGAAGAGGGCCCAGCAGCCTGACCAGGAGGTACCTGCTGGCAGCACGAGTGTGACAGTCACTGGGTTTCCAGAACTTCTGGGCACCCCTGTGCTCCCTGACTGGGGTCAGCTGTTTTGACAATAAAATCTGTAATATTACGTGGTCACCCAGGGACCTTGCAGAACCAGGCTAATAAACAGCAGACAGACCCCTTAGAAACAGGGGAAAGAGAAACCCGTTCTGCCATAACAGTGTGGGTGAAGAATATCCCCTGACATATCAGTAAACAGAGGATGTTGCGGCCACCCACACCCTGCCACGGTGCGTCCTGAGGAGACTCAGGATGAGAAAGCACAGGATACAGCCCCCAGGTAGCTGAGGTGTACGTCCAAGGAATTTCAGTGAGCCAGACTCTTGCATCTTCCCATACATAGAAAAGCGCTAAATTCCTTAACCTGAGATGTCTGGTTTTCTTTAATGAACAGTAATCTTTTGATGTGCTGACTACCTGATCTTTGTTGCAGAAACTGCTGTGTATCTCGGCCCCTCCGTGACCTCTTTGGAGCAGAACCTCAGAGCCATCTGAGAGGCTGTCCTCCGGGCGCAAGCCCTCGGTTTTGTCTGCCAGAGAAAACATGGTTCTCAGCTTTTTCATGGTTCTCAGTTGTGCACTCTTTTCAGTCAACAGCGGTATCAGCAGTTCCCAGCCCAGGTCGGCCTGAGGCCGCCCAGGTCGGCCTGAGGCCACCCAGGCCCCAGCCCGAGGCCTTCCCGCCCACATCTTTGTCAATGACCCCTTTGTTACACCACGCTCGTCACCTCCCCTGTTTCATGTCAGGACTCCCGACCACAGACACACTGTGTCTCCACTCTTTTAAGGGTCAATTTTAACATGAATATTTAACAAAGTGCAGAATCAATCAAAATCCACATCCTCGTCCTGAAACACACTAAGGCATTAAAATGTTTTAGACCAGGCGTGCCTTCTATTTTACATGTTACTCATGTCTGATATTTGAAATCCACCTTTTCTTTCTCATTTTAACCTCTACTTATCACAGTACGTGAATATCTCACCCGTTGGAAGTAACTTGGGTTACGTGGTGTGAAATAAAACTCATATTTTCTGGCAAGACAAGAAAATTGTAAACAAAAAGTCTCTGCCCTTTGGCCCCCTCTCCCCCCACCGTGAATCATGTATCTGCATTGCGCACCGACCAGAACTCCCCAGAGGCAGAAATACCTGCTCGACCGTGAAGAGGACATTCTCCCAGCATCAGCAAGACGACTCCTGAAAGATAACATTCCTCCTCCGTCTGGTAGGGGGCACATGACCCACCAGCATGACGCTTAGACCTGGATTGTGTAAACTGTCAGTAATACCTCATTTGATGTGCAGCCCTCTGTCTCAAAAAATTTATATAAACTGCGTCTTGACTTCTAACCAGGGAACAGTTCTCAGAGTTTTCTGAGATGTTCTTTCTGGGTTATAATCCTCAGATTTGGCTCAAATAAAATTTTCCATTTCTTTCTCAGATCGACTGATTAATTTTTCATCGATAGTGGTTTACTTCCAACTTTACCCTCTGTCCAAGAATGCCGCAAATTGGCCATGTCTCCTTGGGCACGTGTGAGATTTCTCATTGTAAAGACCTATTTGTGAAAAAGCCAGATCACAGGGGTTGATTTTAAATAGGTTTTGGCTGATGGGTTCCCCAGGCCCTCCTGAGTCTCCTCGACCCCCTCCAACCCCTCAGCCCCAGGCATCCAATGAGCTGCTTTCCATCACTCTAGGTTACTGTGCATTGCCCAGAACTTTATATAAATGGGATCAAACAATGTGTGCTCTTTTGTTGTCTGGGTTCTTTCATTCAGCATGATTATTTTGAGATTCATCCATGGCGTTGCAGCCATCAGTAGCTCACTTCTTTATATCGCTGAGCTGTTTTACATGGTGTGGTTAGACCACAATTGGTTTATCCACCAACTAGTTGATAAACATCCGGTTACCCTCCAGTTTTTGGCTATTACAAATAAAGCTGCTATGACTAGCCAAGTCTCTGCATGGACACATTGCTCTCTGCTGGGTAAATACCTAGGACTGTGGCTGAACCATTTTACCTTCCCAACAGCTTCATCTAAGAGCTCCCGTGGTTCCACATCTTCACCAACACTTGATGTGGTCAGTGCTTTTATTTTAGGTGTTCTAGTGGGTGTGTAATGTTCTCTCATCATAGTTTTAATTTTTATTCCCTGATGACTAGTGAAGTTGAGCATCTTTCCATGGGCCATTCACCATCCTTATATCTTCATCGGTGAAGTGTCTGTTCAAAACTTTTGCCCATTTTCAAACTGGTCTGTTTTCTTTTACTGAGTATTGAGAGTTCTTGGCTTGTGGGATCTTAGTTCCCCGATCAGGAATCGAACCCAGGCCCTCGACAGTGAAAGCACAGACTCCTAACCACTGGACTGCCAGGGAATTCCCATAAATTCTTAATTTTGATGAAATCTAACTTATCAATTTTTTCTTCTATTGATCATGCTTTTAGTGTTAGGTCTAAGAAATCTTTGCTTAACTCAAAAATCACAAATACTTTTCTCATTTATTTTGTTTTAGATTTTTATGGTTTTAAGATTCCAATTTGATCCATTCTGAGTTCATTTTTGTAACAGTGTGAGGTTCATTTTCTACATAGAGATATCCAGTGGTTCCAGCATCATTTGTTGAAAGATTACCCTTGCTGCACTGAATTACTTTTGTGCTTTTATTTCAAATCAAATGACAATACATGCATGGTTCTATTTCTGGACTTCATTGATCTATGTTGACATCAATACCACATTGTCTTGATTACTATATATTTACAGTAAGTCTTCAAGTCAGAGAGTATAAGTCCTTGAAATTTGCTTTTCCTTTTCAAGGTTGTTTTGGTCATTCTTGGTCCTTTGCTTTCTCATAATAATTTTAAAATTAGCTTGTCAGTTTCTTTAAAAAAAGAAACTGCTGGGATTTTGACGGAGCTGCATTGACTCTATAGTTTGATTCGGAGAGAAATATCTCAACAATATTGAGTTTTCCCATCTATGAACAAGGTCTATCTCTCCATCAATTTAGTTGTTTAATTTCTCTCAGCAATGTTTTGTAGTTTTCAGTGTTCAAGTCTTACACATCTTTTGTCAGAATTACTCCTATTTCATGCTTTTGATGCTATTTTTAAATGATCTTTTAAATTTCCATTTCTAATCGTTCATTATTACAATACAGAAGTACAATTGATTTTTGTATCTTGATCTTATATCCCACAGTCTTGCTAAACTCATTTACTAATTCTAGCAGCTTTTTTGTAGAGTCTCTGAGATTTTCTACGTAGACAATCATGTCACTGGTGAATAAAACCAGTTTTACTTCTTCCTTTCCAATATGGATGTCTTTTATTTATTTATTATTATTTTCCCCTTACTGACACTGGCTAGAACCTCTAGTACAATGTTGCCTTGTTCCTGATCTTTGGGGAAAAGCATTCAGTCTTTCACCATTAAATATGATATTAGCTGTGGGTATTTCCTAGATGCCTTTTTTCCCGTTAAGGAAGTTCCTTCCTCTTCAATTTTCTGGGAGAGTTTGTATAGAATTGGTATTATTTTTTTCCGTAAATGTTTGGTAGAATTTCCCAGTGAAGCCATCTGTGACTGGGGCTTGTTTTGTGGGAAGGATTTTAAACCACAAGTTCAATTTCTTTCACAGATACAGAGCTATACAGGTTATCTATTTCTTGGGTGAGCTTTAGTAGTTTTTACCTTTTAAGAAAGTTGTGTCTTTCATCTAGGTTGTTGAATTTATTGATACAAACTTGTTCATAACATTCCGTTTTCATGTTTTTAATATCTGTGGTGATGTCACTTCTCTCATTCCTGATATTGGTAATTTTTATCTGCTCTCTTTTTTTCCTGGTTAGTTTTTCTAGATATTTAGTAATTTTATTGTCTAAAAAAAACAGCTTTCGGTGTCATTGATTTTTCCCTATTCCTTATTATTTTTCTGTTTTCCATTTCATTGATTCCTGCTCTGATCTTTGTTATTTCTGTTCTTCTTCTTACTATGAGTTTCATTTCCTCTTTTTTTTTTTTCTAGTTCCATAAGATAGTAGCTGAGGTCATTGCTTTGAGACCTTTCTTCTTTTCTAATATAGGTGCTTAATGCTATAAATTCCCTTTTTTTCATTTTAATTTTATTGGAGTATAATTGATTTACAATGTTGTGTTAGTTTCAGGTGTACAGCAAAGTGATTCAGTTATACATATATATACATTTATTCTTTTTTTGGGGGGGGGGAACACTGCACAGCTTGTGAGATCTTAGTTCCCTGACCAGGGATTGAACCCGGGCCCTTGGCAGTGAGAGTGCAGAGTCCTAACCACTGGACCACAAGGGAAGTCCCTATTCATTCTTTTTTAGATTCTTTTCTCATATAGGTTAGCCCAGAATGTTGAGTACAGTTCCCTGTGCTATACAGTAGGTCCTTGTTGATTATCTATCTTATATATAGTAGTGTGTGTATGTTCGTCCCAAGCTCCTGATTTATCCCTCCCCCCACGCCATGTTTCCCCTTTGGTAACCCTAAGTTTGTTTTCAATATCTGTAAGTTTGTTTTTGTTTTTATTTTGTTTTTGTATTTTTTTAATAAAATTTATTTATTTATTATTATTATTATTTTTTGACTGTGTTGGGTCTTCGTTTCTGTGCGAGGGCTTTCTCTAGTTGTGGCGAGCGGGGGCCACTCTTCATCGCGGTGCGCGGGCCTCGCACTGTCGCGGCCTCTCTTGTTGCGGAGCACAGGCTCCAGACGCGCAGGCTCAGTAGTTGTGGCTCACGGGCCTAGTTGCTCCGTGGCATGTGGGATCTCCCCAGACCAGGGCTCGAACCCGTGTCCCCTGCATTGGCAGGCAGATTCTCAACCACCGCGCCACCAGGGAAGCCCGTTTTTGTTTTGTAAATAAGTTCATTGGTTTCATTTTTAAAAATTAGAATCCACGTATGAGTGATATCATATGATATTTGTCTTTCTCTGTCTGACTTACTTCACTTAGTATGATCATCTCTAGGTCCATCCGTGTTGCTGCAAATGGCATTATTTCATTCTTTTTTATGGCTGAGTAGTATTCCATTGTATATATGTACCACATCTTCTTTATCCATTCATCCATTGACGGACACTTAGGTTGCTTCCAAGTCTTGGCTACTGCAAATAGTGCTGCAGTGAACATTGGGGTGCATGTATCCTTTCAAATTAGAGTTTTCTCTGGATACATGTTCAGGAGTGGGATTTTATGCACCATATTACTATAAGATGTTAATAGGAGAAACTGAGTATGGAGTGTATGGGAACTTTCTGTATTTTCACTATTTTTCTGTAACTCTTGAACTATTCTAAAATTTAAAGTTTATTTTTAAATGGCATTAATGTGCATATTTGTTATAATGCAGATTGTGATTCGGTGGACCTGTGCCAGGCCCCAGGATCCTGCATTTCCAAAAGATCCAGGATGCATGGACCACACTTTAAGAAGATTCCACTTTTGCTAATGAGTTTAAATGTCATCCTTTTGTAGGTAATCTGTTTTTTCTCTCTAACCGCTTTAAAATTTTTTCTCAGGGACTTCCCTGGTGGTCCAGTGGTTAGGACTCTGTGCTTTCGCTGCTGTGGCCCAGGTTCAGTCGCTGGTCGAGGAACTAAGATCCCGAAAGCCAAGCAGTGCAGCCAAAAAAATAATCATAATAAAATAAAATTTTTTATCTTTGTCTTTGGTTTTCTATAATTTTGCTAGTGTTTTGATATGGATACTTCATTTGCCGCGATTGGATTTTATTGTGCTTCTTGGATATAATGACTCATCAATTTGGAAAATAATTATCACCTATTATTTCTTCAAAAATTATCTCCCTATTTCCTTCAGGATCTTCTTCTAGAACTACAGTTAGACCAATGTTAGAGTATTTTGTTATATGCTGTCTGTTAACCTCTTTCATATCTCCCTGTGTCTCTGGAATGAATTCTGAGTAACTTATTCAGATCTGTCTTCCAATTTACTATTCTTCAACTGTGTCTAATCCACTGCTGAATCAATCCACTGAGTTTTAAACATTATTATGTGGCTTATTCCTGGAAGTTCAACTAAATTCCTTTACAATCTTCTTGAGTTTTTTAGATGGAGTCTAATTTCTCATATTATAAATTCTTTCACTTCATAATCATTTTCAACAAACTTACTATATATTCTTCATTGAATAATTCCAATATCCTAAGTCCCTTGGGTTCTAATTCTGCTTTTGTTTATGCTGACTTATTCATAATGGTTTGTTTTCATTTGCCTTGTAATTTTGAATTGTGAGATTGTGTTTGAAAGACTGGGTTTTATCTCTGGGAATCCTGCGAGGCCTTGCGGGCAAGACCCCCAGAGAAGGTTGTGTTCGCTCACGCCAGGCACAGCCACAGCCCACCTGGGGCCACGCGGGCTTAGTTTCTCCACGTGGGCTTCCCCAGAACGTACAGGCAGAAGACCTGAGGTGACAAATGTCCAGTGGAAACTTTTTTTTGCATCCAGGGAGGTTCCTTCTGTCAGCATCTGCCTGTGCTGGGGTGTCGCTAGTGCACGTGCTCACTAAGCAGAGCCCACTGGGGACACAGGTGTCGTGTAGTACCTGCCTGTGCAGCCCAGGCCCTCGCTCTTGCTGCTGAGGATCTGCTGGAGCCCCAGGTTTTGGGTTCCTAGGGTCGGCAGGCTCCTCAGGGAAGTGTCAGCCCCCACGTTGAGGTTCTGCTTCATTTTTCACCCCGGAGGATTTCCTTTTCTTTCTTGTGACCTCAGGTACCTGAGAAGGTGTTTGTTAGTTTTCACCTGGGAGATTTACAGTGGGAGGGTTTTCCGGGGCGTCCGGGTCTGTCGTGCTGCTGCCGCTGCGCAGGTGTCGTCGTTCCAGCAGGTGCAGTTGGTGATCCACTCAGAGCCCATCGGGGGTGGGGTGGGTGTGCCCATCCCCAGCTGCTGTGGACTCACGCCAGCACCCTCAGCGAGAGGTGCCCTGGGATGACCGAGCTGCCCGGCTAACAGGTGCCTGGGAGCCGCCTGCCCCCACCCAGGGCAGCCCGTAGTCCACGGCTGGAGGGGCGATAGCAGCCTAGACCCCTTGTCGCTGGAGAAACAGCCCTCTGAGGTGAAACTCACAGTCCCGAGACCCCACGGATCAGGCCACGCGTGGTGGGCTTTGCCGAAGCCACGCCTTCGCCCAGTGCTTTTCTCCCACCCTCTCCCGAGAGCACACGCCCCATCAACCAGGTGCACCTGGACCGCCGTCGTGGGCTCTGCTTCTGGGGAACGGATCTGAGGCAGGTGGTGCCGGGCGTGGCCCCCGGAAGCATCCTCCACAGCGGGGTTTGGGGTTGGACGCCCACGGCTCACCTCCGGCAGCGGTGCACGTTGTTAGTCCCAGCACCTAGAGCAGGACTGGTACTCAGACCGTATGTGGTGAAACGTGCCGCGTATGGTGGGGGGAGGGCACAGGTACCATGGCAGGGGCGTGGCCCAAACCGTGTGCCCCGAATCCACGTGCTGCAGGGCTGACTCCTGGACCTCAGGATGGGACTGTGTCTGGAGGTGGCATCTTTAAAGAGGTGATAAAGGTACATGAGGTCACGAGGGTGGCCCCAACCCAATCCCACAGGTGTCCTCACAAGAAGAGGAGGTCGGGACATAGACACGCACAGAGGACGGCCCCATGAGGACACAGAGAGAAGACGGCCGTCCACATGCCAAGGAGAGAGGCCTCAGGAGGAACCAGCCCTGCTGCCTTTTTTTTTTTTTGGTTGCTCTGCGCCGCTTGTGGGATCTTAGTTCCCCGACCAGGGATCGAACCCGGGCCCTCAGCAGTGAGAGCGTGGAGCCCTAACCACCGGACCACCAGGGAATTCCCATCCCTGCTGACAAGTTGATCGCAGACTTCGGCTTCCAGAACCGAGAAGAAGTACATTTCTGTCATTTAAAAGCCCCTATCCTGTGGTATTTGTTGCGGCAGCCCTGGCAGCAAGAATGTGATGCGGGGTCTCCGGCGAGGCCCCGGAGGACAGCCCCAGCTCTGAAGTGAGGACAGAGCACGTGCGGACTCCACAGAGCTGTTCCTAGAGTGCTCCTGGGGCTGGGGGGCTGCACAACTGACCACAGGTCATGGGTGACCGGGCGACCACAGCTCCCGTCAGGAGCTGGTGCCCTGAGACCCACCGACACACAGTTGGCGGGCTGGGCGAGGGCTTAGGGTAAGGGGGAGTGGACACCAGGCTCTGGCTCACGCAGAGCCAGAGGGCTACACGAGCAGGGGGCCCACACCCTCATGTCCCGCACTGCTGCCAGACCACAGCCTTGCAGAGGGTCCCCACGAGGGCACGGAGGAGGAGGCCTGGCCGGGTGCGCCATGGCCCGCGTGGTGTGTCGGGCTGCACGCAGGCACAGCCCCACTCGGGGCTGCCGACAGCGGCCGGGGAAACCCTGGCTGGAGCTTCTGCGGTGCACTGGGTAGCCCCCGGAGTGGAGAGGACAGTGGCTCCCGGGCGGCCAGGAGGAGTGGCCTGGCTGGCTGCGCAGGGCCTGAGCGCAGCAGGAGTGCCAGACGGGAAGGAGGTGCTGGGGGGACGGGGGGACGTGGGGACGTGGGAGTGAGGTCTTGCCTCACGTGCTGACGTCTGCTGGGAGCGCCATGAGGAGCCGCTGAGCCGCCCACGGACTTGACCAGCACATGGACTCACGACCGGGGTGGCCCCGTAAGCACGGGCTGGCGACACGTCCCCTCCCAGCCTGGCCCGAGGCCAACCAGCAACAAGAGGGAGATGTATCACTTCAGCTCGGCTGCCCTTGCCTCTCAGTCTCCCTATGGGTTCCTGCAAAACCTCACCTTGGACCTCAGAGCCCTCTTCCGGCAAGGGGGTACCGCAGGGGTCCAGGCCTACAGGACACCACACCCTCCAGAAGCTGCCGGCCTGGCAGAATGCTGGACGGCCTCATAAGGAAGTGGCTGACACCCTGAGGGACTGCAGCACCGTCCTTCCGGATGGGGGCGTGCGCTTGAGTCAATGACCCCAGAAGGCGGCCCACCAGGCCTGGGAACCCAGGAGTGGAAGCAGAAGCGGCCCACCGCCAACGGGCTCCGGGACCTGCTGGGGCGCAGGCGCTTCTCGTCCCTGCAACTTCAGGCTGTGAGACCCTCGCGGTCCTGGTCGGCGAAGGAAAGCACGGCCACCCGGGGCGTGGCGGGAGCGTCCCACTCAACTCACAGCCACGGCTGCCACCTGGCCAGGCGGCTCCTCGTTGCAGTAGACCAGCAGGCCAGGCGGGCACCATCCTGGCCGGGAGGACCCTGACCACCCACGGAGGCAGGGCTGCTGCCCCGGGCACCTCGGTATTTCCACGCCCAGGTTTAACTGCAAGTGGGCAAGAGAGCAGAGCCCAACAAGGGCTCGGTAACCAGGACTTTAGACCCCCAAGGATGAGGGGCCACCCCCTGGGGCAAAGCAGGGAGATGGCATCGGTCAGGGCCTCACGGCCTCAGAGCCAGTGGCTCACCGGGGCTGTGGTTTGTCCCACTCACCCTCTTCCACCGGCCGCCGCTCAGGCTCGTGACCGCATCCTTCTCTGGAGGGTTACCCCTGGCCGACACAGACCAACTTACCCAGGGGTCACGCTGCCTCTTCCACACAGTCAACGACCGACTGAAGGGCACGTAAGACCCCCGTCTCAGACGTAAGCGCCAATCGCAAACCCAGCCTGAGGGGCTGGGCCGAGGGACAGGTCACCACCTGGACTGAGCAGGCCCCAGCTGGCCCGGCCTCCACCCCGCCCTATGCTCTGGATCACTCAGCCTGGGTTTCTCTGAGGGGTGCAGTCCCCGGCCAGCATCTTCACGAGGCCCCGCTCTTCTGCCCCAGGCCAGGACACAGTGGCCAAGCTCAGAGCCTGGGGCTGCAGCACCCCCTTAGCCCAACACACAAGCTGACCTCAGGACAAAGAGTGAGACAGGACCCGCGGGAAGGTTGGAATTGCTTTTATTGGGGTGAGCGCCGCAGGCCCGCCGTGGTCGGGTTAGTGTTCTGTCCTCAGAGGCAGCCGAAGCCTGGGCCTCCACCCGCCACCTACCTGGGTTAGTGGGACATGCAAAGCTCAGTCGGAGAGCAGAGGCGGAGGCGGAAGCCACCAGGGCCCGGGGCTGGATGGGACAGGACTGGTGGCACCGGGCTGGGCTGCCTTGTCCCCAGGCCCAACACAGGGGTTGAGGCGCCCTGGGAGAGGCAGGCAGGCAGGCAGCACCCAGGGTGGGGTTCCACAGGTTCCAGGGGACACCGGGCCCACGGAGGGGAAGAGGCCTGCAGAAGCCCAGTCACGGCCGGCCGGCACGCCCGAGAGCTGGGCAGTGGTGAGCCTTTCACCAGGAGGGTCTGTCTCCCACCCCAGGTCTGGGTCCTTGGGGCCTGGGGTGCGAAGGGGGACACAGAAGGCACTTACTAGGGAGCTGAGGCTGGAAGGCTGAAGCCAGAGGCGTGGGGTCTCGGGCGCAGGTCGGGGGCTGGGAATGGAGCCGGGAACAGGCTGGGGCCTGGCCCGGGCCAGCTGGGTCTGCAGACTGGACCCTCATCTTCCCATGGGGAAGGGGCTTCCCTGGGCAGCCTAGAAGAGATGGCTGACCCAGGACTCCCTCCCTCCCTCCCTCCCCAGCAAGGCCCACCGAGCAAGCAGGTCAGTCCCGGAAACAGGAGAAAACGCTGGCGCTGAGGGCCCTGCTACTGGCGGGGCCGATGCCCGTTGCCCGAGCAGGTGGCTGGGGGTTGGGTGGGGCCGGCCTACAGGGCTGGGGGGACCTCGCCCAGATGGAACCCCCCTGGGGAGATGAGAGAGCTGAGTTGGGGGCCCAGCTCTGGACCCTCCAAGGCACCTGGCTGTGGTGAGTGGCAGGTAAAGAGGAGCAGGGAGACCTGGGGGGAGGCGGGCGAGGTGGTCAGTGGGGCTGGACTGGCCCCGGCCCCCGAGAGACAGGCCGTCTGGACAACAGATATATATTAACATGTTAGTCTGCACTTTTTGGTTAAACTTTAGGCACCGCTTGGGAGGAAGACACCTTGAAACATTGAAGACCCCAGCGCCTGGGCGGGGTGTCTGGCCACATGCAGAGCGGGAGGCGGGGTGCAGGAAGGGGTCAGGCTGCCGCTGACTCGGGGCCCCCCGGGGAGGGCGCGGGCCCCGAGACGTAGCGGCGGCCATAGCCCGAGGAGGAGTAGGACGAGGAAGAGAAGGTCATGGAGAAGCCCGAGGTGGTGGCGTCGAAGCTGCCGCGACGGGACCCAGCCCGGGAGCCGGTGCGCGAGCTGGAGCGTGAGCCGGCCGCGGAGCCAGAGCCACTGACGCTGTAGGGGCTGTAGTAGCCCTTGCTGGACTGGGCGGCAGCCTCCAGCAGCCGCAGGCCCGTGCCCTCCTCCACCATGCTGCGGTCCAGCGCATCCTTGTAGGAGATCTTGAGCTTGGTCTTGGGGCAGGTGAGGTACTTGGAGTAGGCGCTAACGTCGCGCAGCTTCTGGGCGGTGCGGGCATCCACGGTGCCACGCTGCAGGGCCTCGTCCAGGGCCACGCGGCCTGGCGTGTCGGGCTCGATCAGGCCGCCCGTCAGGTACTGCACCTCCAGGAAGCGCTGCCCCGCCTCGTAGTAGAGCCAGCCCTTCTTCAGGGCCTGGGCGGCCGACATCTTGGTCTTGGTGCGAGGGTCCTCGAAGCCGCAGAAGGCCTTCTGGGCCAGATTGATGCGGTCCACCATGATCTTGTCCACCAGGCCCTTGTTGACGGCGTCGGTGACGGGGAAGCGCTCGCCGGTGCTGGGGTCGATGATGCCCCCGGTGCAGGCCTGCGCCTCCAGCAAACGCTGCCCGGTGATGTTGTCCACCAGGTTGCGGTGCATGGCCTCCGTGATGGACACCTTCTCCAGCGTCTCCGTGTCCAGGATGCCAGCCACGGGGCCCGTCTCCTCGGTGGGGTCGGACCAGGAGGCCAGCTGGGTCCTGGAGACGGCGGGGCTGACAGGGTAGGAAGAGGAGGACCCCACGGAGGACGAGCGTGAGCGGAAGCCGCCGGCGTTGCCCGAGAGCATGTCGGCGAACTCGGTGATGGAGAGCGTGCCGGCGCGGTACTGGTCCAGCGCCGAGCGGTCAATGAGGCTCTTGGCGATGGCCTCGTCGATGTCGTACTGGCGGCCCGAGCGGCGGTCGATGATCATGGACTTGACCACGCCGTCCGAGGAGGAGATGGTGATCTCCTCCCACTCGCATTCCTGCTCGGACAGCTCCAGGTAGGTCTGGTGGTCGATAAGGCCCTTGCGGTAGGCCTCGTACACCGACATCTCCTTGCCCGTCTCCGGGTCCACGATGACCACACGCCGCTTGCGCACTGAGGACTTAGAGGACGTCTTCCGCTCCCGCTTCTTCTCCTTCAGCGGCAGGAGCCTCAGCCCCGTCTGGGGGTCAGTGACGCAGCGCTCCATCAGCTGCAGGTAGGTGAGGTTCTCCTCCGTGTTGGGGTCAAAGAAGCCCTTGGTGTCGTCCGAGGGGTCGGTCAGGATCTCATTCATCTCCTCGTCAAAGAGGCCGCGCTGGTAGGCCACGTCCACGGGCAGGCGGTGGCTCTCCTCGGGGTCGATGATGCCGCCCGTGGCGATCTGGGCCTCCAGCAGCCGGATGCCGTGGTCCTTCAGGATCAGACCCTTCTTCATGGCCTGGAAGAGGGAGATGAGCTTCCCGGAGTAGGGGTCCTTGTAGCCGGTAACGGCACGCTCGGCCGACAGCAGCTTGTCCTTAAACTCGGGACCCACAATGCCCATGCGCACAGCCTCCTCCACGGTTAGCTTGAGCCCCTTGATGGGGTCGATGACGTAGCCGGTGGCCGCCTGCGCCTCCAGGAGCTCGAAGGCCGTGCCAGGGCGGATGATGCCCTTCTTCATGGCCTGGTACACCGACAGCCGCTCCTTGGTGGCGTCGACGAGGACGCCGGCGATGCTGCTGGTGCCCTCGAGGAACCTCTGCAGGCTCTTGGAGACCTCCTCGACGGAGGTCAGGCCCTCCTGCAGCCGCAGCGCCGTGGCCTCGTCCATGACCTGTGAGCGCACCAGCTCCTCCACCGTGATCTGCTTGCGCAGGCCGCGGAAGGTCAGCTTGCGGGCGTCCGCGAGCGGCAGGAGGAGCAGGCCGCTGGCCTCGTCGCGGCGGCACCGCCGGAGCAGCTGCGTGTAGCTGAGGCGCTCGTCCGTGGAGGGGTCCACGTAGCTGCGCACCTCGCTGGGCTCCGACAGCTGGTCATGCGTGTCCTTGTCGAGGTAGCCACGCTGGTAGGCCACGTCCAGCGGGAGGTGGAAGCCTAGGCGCGGGTCGACGATGCCGCCCGTGGCCAGCTGAGCGTCCAGCAGCCGCAGGGCCTCCTCGGTGGGGATCAGGTCCTTCTTCATGGCCTGGAAGAGCGAGATGGTCTGCTCCGTGTAGGGGTCACGGTAGCCGGTCACGGCCCGCTCAGCCGACAGCAGCCGGTCGTGCAGCTCGGGGCCCACCAGGCCCTTCCGCACGGCCTCATCCACGGCCAGCCGCTCGCCCTTCACCGGGTCCAGCAGGAAGCCCGTGGCCGCTTGTGCCTCTAGCAGCTGGCGGGCCACCTCAGCACTCAGCTGCCCCTTCTTGAGGGCCTGGTAGATGGTCAGCGTCTGCCTGGAGCCGGGCCTGTAGAGGCCGGCCACACAGCCCGTGCCGTAGAGGTAGCGCCAGGCGGACTCGGCCTCCAGCACCTCTTGGAGGCTCCTGGTGCCCTCCCGGAGCAGGCTGTAGGACTCGCGGGAGATGACCCGAGCCTCGTACAGGTCCTCGGCGGTGAGGCGGCGGCCGACGTAATCGTAGGAAGCCACGTTCTGCTGGCGGACTATCTCGGTCTTCTCGATGATCTCGATGATAATGATGATCATACGCTCCTTGGTCACGCGGCCGGCCTGGAAGTCGGCCATCAGCTGGGCCCGCTGCTCCTGAGGGATCAGGTCCGACTGCATCACCTCCCACAGGGACATGGTGGAGCCACTGTGGCCACCGTTCCCAGGGATGTCGATCTGTGTCTCCTCGAAGGCCCTCCGGGTCTCCTCCTCGGTGTACACCCGCGTGGTCTCCACCACCTCTGCCTTCTCTGCCCCTCTCAGCGGCAGGAGCCGCAGGCCCGTCTCGGGGTCCTCCACGCAGCGCTCCAGCAGCTGCAGGTAGGTGAGGTTCTCGTGCGTGTTGGGGTCGAAGAAGCCCTTGGTGTCGTCGCTCGGGTCCTGCAGGACGCGGTTCATCTCCTCGTCGAAGTAGCCGCGCTGGTAGGCCACGTCCACGGGCAGGCGGTGGCTGTGCACGGGGTCGATGATGCCGCCCGTGGCGATCTGGGCCTCCAGCAGGCGGATGCCGTGCTCCCTGAGAACCAGGCCCTTTTTCATGGCCTGGAAGAGGGAGATGGTGCTGCCTGAGTAGGGGTCCTTGTAGCCCGTCACGGCCTTCTCAGCCGACAGCAGCTTCTCGTGCAGCTCAGGGCCCACGACACCGGCCTTCACGGCCTCATGCACATACAGACGCTGGTTCCGCACAGGGTCCACCAGAAAGCCAGTGGCTGCCTGGGCCTCAAGCAGGAGAGTGGCTGTGCTGGGCCTGAGCAGGCCGCGTCGCATGGCCTCGTAGATGGTCACCTTCTCCTTGGAGTCCTCCAGGTAGATGCCAGCAAGGCAGCCGCTGCCCTGGAGGAATGTCCGCACCGAGTCCAGCTCCGAAAGGTCCTTGACCGATGTCTTGCCGTCCTTGAGCTGCTCATACTGGATGCTGTCAAGGACCCCGGCGGCCAGGAGCTCACTGGCCGGCACAGGGGCTCGGAGGCCACTGAAAGAGAGCCTCTCCCGCCGCACGGTCTCTACTTCCTCCACGATGGTGATGACGATCTTGATGATCTTCTCCACGGTGACCTTGCCCGTGCGGAACTGCCGCAGCAGTTCCTGCCGCTGCTCGGCCGTGAAGTACTCGGAGCTGATGAGCTCCCACACCGTCACCGTCCTGCCCTGGAAGCTGCCCACGGGGACCTCGACGGTGGCCTTCTGGAAGGCCTCATGGGCCTGGAGCTCGGAGTAGAGCTCCTGCTGCCGGGCCCGGGCAGCCTCCTCCGAGAGCGGCAGCAGGCTCAGCCCCGTCAGCGGGTCGGGGCGGCACTGCTGCTGGAGGTGGCTGTAAGTGACTGGCTGCCACGTGCGGGGTTCACAGTAGGTCTTGGCGCTGTCCTCGGGTGCTGAAAGGGCGGCGCTGGTCTCCTTATCCAGGTAGCCCCGGGCACAGGCGACGTCCAGGGGCACACGGTGGCTCTTGCTGGGGTCCACGATGCCACCTGTGGACAGCTGGGCGTCCAGCAGACGCAGGCCCTGCTCCCTGGGGATGAGGCCCTTCTTCAGGGCCTGGAACAGGGACACGGTCTGCCCTGAGTACGGGTCCTTGTAGCCTGTCACAGCCTTCTCGGCCGACAGCAGCTTCTCGTGTAGCTCGGGCCCCACGAGGCCGGCGCGCACCGCCTCGTCCACAGTCAGCCGTGCGCTGGTGGTGGGGTCGATGATGTGCCCAGTGCCGGCCTGGGCCTCCAGCAGGGCCACAGCCGCCTCTGGCTGCAGCAGATCTTTCCTCAGGGCCTCGTAGACGCTCAGCTTCTGCCCTGCCTCCTCCAGCCACACACCCGCGATGACGCCGGAGCCCCGCAGGGCCCGCCGCACGGCTTCCACCTCGGCTACCTCCTGCACGGAGCGCTCGCCCCGCTGCAGCTGGCAGAAGAGCTCCCGGTCGATGACCCTGCCCTCGAGCAGCTCAGCAGCAGGGACCAGGGCACGCAGGCCCTCAAAGCAAAGCTGGCCCTTCTGCTCGCGCTCCTCGACCACAGTGATGACGATCTTGATGATCTTCTCCACGGTGACCTTGCCCGTGCGGAACTGCCGCAGCAGGTCCCGCCGCTGCTCGGCCGTGAAGTACTCGGAGTTGATGAGCTCCCAGATGGTCACCATCCTGCCCTGGAACTTGCCGAACGGCGCGGACACGGTGGCCTTCTCAAACACGTCCCGGGCCTCCGAGTCAGTGTACACCAGCTCACCACCCCTGGCAGCCTGATCTGTGAGCGGCAGCAGCCGCAGGCCCGTCTCGGGGTCCTCCACGCAGCGCTCCAGCAGCTGCAGGTAGGTGAGGTTCTCGTGCGTGTTGGGGTCGAAGAAGCCCTTGGTGTCGTCGCTCGGGTCCTGCAGGACGCGGTTCATCTCCTCGTCGAAGTAGCCGCGCTGGTAGGCCACGTCCACGGGCAGGCGGTGGCTGTGCACGGGGTCGATGATGCCGCCCGTGGCGATCTGGGCCTCCAGCAGGCGGATACCGTGCTCCCGGACGATGAGGTCCTTCTTCATGGCCTGGAAGAGGGAGATCTGCTCCCCGGTGTAGGGGTCCTTGTAGCCAGTGACGGCGCGCTCGGCCGACAGCAGCTTGTGATGCAGCTCAGGGCCCACGATGCCCTCCTTCACGGCCTCGTTGACGGCCAGCCGCCTGTTCCGCACGGGGTCCAGCAGGAAGCCTGAGGCCGCCTGGGCCTCAAGCAGGATGAGGGCTGTGCCCGGGCTCAGCAGTTGCCTCCTCAGGGCCGCGTAGATGGTCAGCTTCTCGTCAGCAGGCTTCAGCAGCAACCCGGCAATGCTGCTGCGGCCCTGCAGGTAGTGGCGCACGTCCTCCCGCTGGGCGAGCTCAGCCATGGTGGTGCGGCCCTGCGCCAGCTGCTGGAGCTCCTCTGCGCTCAGGACGCCCACCTCCTGCAGCCGCTGGGCTGGCACCTTCCGCCGCAGGCCGTCGAAGGCGTGCTCCGGCTCTGCCGCCGCGGCCGGGCCATCGGCCGCGTCCTGGCCATTGGGCAGGGCTCTGGCGGCCGAGGCCTGAGAGGGGGCGATTTCCTCCGAGCGTGCCAGCGCAGCCCGGCGCTCCTCCTCCAGGTGCTGCAGCCGCTCACGCAGCCTCTGGTTCTCCTCCGCCAGCAGCTTCTCCTGCTGCTGCTGCTGCTGCGCCAGGCGCTGCAGCTCCTCCTGCTGGCGCCGCACGCCCTCCTCGGCCTCGTGCTGCCGCCGCCGGGCCTCCTCCATGCTGGCCGCCAGCTGCTGCTTCTCCTGCTGCATCTGCTGCTGCTGCCGCTGCTGCTCCTCACGCAGCGCCTGCGCCTTGGCCACCTCGTCCTGGAAGAGCTGCTCCAGCTTGGCCTTCTCCTGCTCGATGCAGCGCTCGCGCTGCAGCAGGCTGTCCTTCTCGGAGCGGAAGCTCTGCTGCAGGGCCTGGGTCTCCTGCAGCAGCTGCTCCTGCCGCACCGTCTGCATCTGCGAAGGGGGAAGGGGGCGGTCAGGGGCAGGAGGGCCCCCGGGAGCACCTGGCTGAGAGCAGACCCCGCCCCAGCCCCCTGCCCGCGCGCGGGGAGATACCTCCTCAGACTTGAGCTGCAGCAACTGAGCCTCCTGCTTGAGCTTGTCCTTCTCGTGCTCCAGCTCCACGATGGCCTCCCGCAGGCGCTCGGCATCCCGGTCACTTTGCTGCCGCTGGGTCTCGAGCGTCTGCACCAGCGTCACCTTCTCCTGCGTGGCGAGCTCCGTGCGGTACAGCCTCTCGCCTATGTCCTCCGCCTGCTTCCGGAAGCGCCGGGCGTCCTCCTCCGCCCGAGCCTGAGCCCGGCTCATCTCGGCCACACGCAGCCTGAGCCGCTCCGCCTCGGCACTCATCTCCAGCTGCCGCTGCCGCTCCGTCTCCAGAGTCTTCTGGAAGCCCTGCGTCTCCTGTGCCAGCTGCTGTGCCATCTGTTCCTTGTCCTCCTGCAGCCGCCGGGCCTGCTCCTGGGCGAGCTCCTTCTGCTGCTGCAGCAGCTCTGCCTCCGCCTTGAGCCGCGTGGCCTCCTGCACCGCCTGCATCTTCTCCTTGAGCATCTTCTCTGCCAGGGCCCGCTGCTGAGCCAGGTCTTCCTCCGCCAGCTGCCGCAGCCGCGCCGCCTCCTGGGCCGCCACGCTCAGCCGCGCGGCCTCCTCCGCCACCTGCTTCATCTTCTCCGCCTCCTCCTGCAGGAGGCGCTGCGCGCTGTCCTTGTCGCGCAGAACGAGCGCGCGGTTCTCCGCCTCGATGCGGGCCTTGAGCTTGCCCAGCTCCTCCATCTGCACGCGCAAGGAGAACAGCTCTTCCTCCACCTGGCCGCGCTGCCGGGCCGCCTCCGTCACCTCCGCCTTCAGTCGCTGCAGCTCCTCATCCAGGATGCTCTTCTGGTGGTCGGTCTCCTCCAGCTGCAGCCGCAGAGCCGTCAGCTCCTGCTCCACCTGCGCCTTCTGCCGCAGCGCCTGCTCCGCGAACTGCTTGTGCTTCTCCATCTCAGCGTCGGCCGCCTGCTTCTGCCGCAGGGCCGCCTGCTCGGCCTGCGCCCGCCGCGCCGCCTCCTGCTCGGCCTCCTTGCGCAGCTTCTCCGCGGCAGCCTGCGCCTGCGCCTGCGCCTGCGCCTGCTCCTCCGCTGACTGCTTCAGCCGCTCCGCCTCCTCCACCTGCCGCCGGGACTGCGCCGCCTCGCGCTCCGCCCGCTCCCGCGCCGCCTCCGCCTCCTCTGCCGCCCGCCGGGCCGCCTCGGCCTCGCTGCGCAGACGCTCCAGCACGCTCTGCTCTTGCTGGAGCGTCTGCTGCAGCTCCTGCTCCTTCTGCTGCACCGCGAACGCGTGCGCCTTCTCCTCCGCCTGCAGCCGCTTCTGGGCGGCCTCCTGGGCCAGCTGCAGCTGCCGAGCCGACTCCTGCTCCGCTCGCTCGCGCAGGCGCCGTGCCTCCTCCACCTTGGCCTTGAGCCGCTCCACCTCCTCCAGCGCGGCCTTCCGTTGCCGCGCGGCCTCCTCCTCAGCCGCCAGGCTCTTCTGCACTCGCTCCTCGGCCTCGCGGCGCCGCCGCTCCTCCTCTGCCGCCAGCTGCCGCTGCCGGGCGGCCTCCTGCTCCGCCTGCTCCTTGCTGCGCAGCGTGTCCTCGGCGGTGCCACGGATCCGCCCCAGCTCCAGCTCCAGCTCCGCCTTGCCGGCGGCCGCCTTCTCGAAGCTGCCCTTGAGCGCCAGGATCTCCTCCTCCACCTGCCGCCGCTGTCTCAGCGTGTCCTCCACCAGCCCCTTCTGCCGCTCCAGCTCGCTCTCCGATGCCTTGCGCAGCTGCGCCAGCCGCGCCTCGATGTCGGCCTTGTGCTGGGCCGCCTGCTCCTCCAGAAGCCGCCGCTGGAAGGCCTCGTCTTCTGCCAGCCGCCGCAGGCGCTCGTTCTCCGCCTCCTTCTCCTTGAGCGCGATCTCCGCCTCCGTCTTCAGCCGCGTGGCCTCGCTGATGGCGGCCAGCTTCTCGGCCAGCACCCGCTCTGCCTCCGCCCGCTGCCGCACCGCGTCCTCCTCGGCCAGTTGCCGCTGCCGCTTGGCCTCCTCCGCCAGGGCACGCAGGCGGGCTGCCTCCTCCGCCAGCTCACGGAACCGGCCGGCCTCGGCTTCCAGCCGCTGCTTGGACTTCTCGCTGGTGGAGCGTGACTCCTCCTCGGCCCGCGCCTTGCTGGCCAGCAGCACCTCCATCTCAGCCCGTACCTTGGCCAGCTCGGCCTCCAGCTCCCGGCGCTTCTGCGTGGCCGCGGCCGCCTCCCGCTGCAGCCGCGCCAGCTCCTCCTCGAGCAGCTGCCGCTGCTGCTCCCCCTGCTCCGTCTCGGCCCGCAGCCGGATCAGCTCCTGCTCCGCGGCCAGGCGCTGCTGCGCGGTGCCCTCCGCCAGCTGCCGCTGCTTCTCCAGCTCCTGCTCAGCCAGCTCGCGCTGCCGCACGGCCTGCTCCTCCGCCTTGCCGCGCCGCCGCGCCTCCCGCTCCGCCTCCTCCTTCTGCTTCTCCGCCTCGGCCTGCGTCAGGCTCTTCTGCTGCGCCACCTCCTCCGCCTGCAGCCGCAGCCGCAGCGCCTCGTTGGCCTTCAGCTGCCAACGCTCCAGCTCCCGCTCGGCCTCCGCGCGGGCGCGCTCGGCCTCGGCCTGCTGCTGTGCCCGCCGCGTGGCCTCCTCCCGCAGCTGCACCACGGCCACGTGCTCTTCCTTGAGGGTGCGCTCCAGCTGCGCCGTCTTCTCGGCAAAGGAGGCGTGCTCGCTCTGCAGCTCTGCCTCGGCGCTGCGCTGCGCCGTCTCCAGGGCCACCTGCACTTGGCGTGCCCGCTCTGCCTCTGCCTGCCGCAGGCGCCGCTCTGCCTCCTCTGCCTGCAGCCGCAGCTCCTCCAGCGCCTGCAGGGCCCGCTGCTTCTCGCGAGCCGCCTCAGCCTCCGCCTGCACGCGCAGGGCCAGCTCGGCCTCCGCCTGCCGCTTGCGCTGCGTCTCGTCTTGCACCTGCCGCCGCAGGCGCTCCGCCTCCTCCTGGGCCTGCCGCTTCTGCGCCTCAGCCTCTTCCGCCCGCGCACGCAGTGCCTGCAGCTCACCCTCCGCCCCGCCGCGCTGGCGCTCGGTGGCCTCCAGCTGGAGGCGCACCACGCGGATTTCCTCTTCGATCCGCAGCCGGCTGCGCTCGGCCGCCTCCACCTGCCGGGCCTTGGCCTGGATCTCCGCCTCCGAGCTCTGCCGCAGGTGCTGCAGCTCCTCCTGGATGCTGCGCTTCTGCTCCTGCGCCTCCACCGCCACCTCCTCCCGGCGCGCCACCTCCTCCTGCATGCGCCGCTGGAGCCCCTGGGCCTCGCGCTCTGCCTGCGCCTTCGCCTGTGCGTGCGCCTCGGCCAGCTGCCGCTGCTTCTCCAGCGCGGCCTCCACCTCAGCCAGTCGCTCCCGCTCCTCTGCCCGCTGCTGCTCAGCCAGCCTCTGCGGCCGCAGCAGAGGGAGAAAACCGGAGAGAGAGGGGTGAGCACGGAGCAGGTGCTCCCAGCACGTGACACGGTGCCACCACAGCTCACCCTGACAGCGCGGTGCAGGGGTTGGGAGGGGACAGAGGTCCCGGCCCAGCCGAGGGAGGCTGCATGCACCCACCCAGGGCACTTGGGGCAGTGAGCGCAGCCTGGCCCCAGAGTGCTCACCAGCCCGGGGAAGGAGACCCAGGTGTTCTCCCCTCTTCCCGCAGACAGGCGACGGAGACACACAGACAGGAAGAGAGAGAGAGAGAGCAAAGCAGGAGGCTTGCAGGGCCTGGGAGCCGCGCCCACCACGCAGCCCTGCCTGAGCACCGCTGAATGCCCGGCGGCCTGGCTCTGGCCATGGGGCCCCTCTCCCTGACCCGGCAGGGTGGGGTGGCCAGCGTGGGACATCAGTGCAGATCTGAGCCAGCTCGGAAGGGGGACTCGATGGCCTGCGGTGCTGAGCAGAGAGGAAGCTGCAGGTAGGCCAGACGGAGGGGTCACCCAGGAGGCAGGAGGAACAAGACGGGGTAGGCACCCTTCCTCACCCAAGCACTTCGGGGCACCCCTCCCCAGCCCCCATGACCCAACAGCCCAAAGTTCTTCCAGAGCAAGTGGCCAAGTAAAGAGGCCAATGCAGAGTCCCGAGGAGGCACACACACAAGGGAGCCGGTGGGACGCCTGGTGGGGGGAAGTGCCAACACAGAAGAGAAAGAGAAGGTGCCAGCCACCACGGGGAGAGGAGCAGTGCAGCATCGGGCCAAGGTGGGCTGGGCCGCAGGTGAGGCGAGCCTGGGGACAGGCCGTGCTGCGGGGAGCTGCAGGGGGAGGGGGCGCCGGCAGCACCAGGCAGGAGGGAGTGGGGAGAGCTCAGGCAGGCTCCTAGGGGCCACATCTGGGGCAACGTGGGCAGCAGGATGGCCTCCCCACCCGGGCGGGTCATACCTCCTCCTCCTCCATACGCCGCAGAGTCTCACTGATGAACCTGATGTACTGCCTTGTGAGTGTGCTCAGTTCACTGTAGCGGGTACGCAGATCCACGTACTGGGGGGCGGGAGGGAGGAGGCACCTAGAGTCAGCCCTGCCCCTGCTGACTCAGGCTCAGCCCACCCACCAGCCCTGCCCCTCGTCAGCCTCACCTCCTGGATGATGCTCTCGGACCCCGACTGGACCTTGGGCTTCTTGGCTGGCGAGGCCACCGGCTCCAGCTGTGCCTTGTACGTTACCAGCTGAAGCTCATAGTCCTGCAGGGACACACTGGTTGGCCACCAGCTCTGCCCTCCCCACCCTGCCCCTGAACCTGCCCACAGGCTCTCCCCAGCACGGCCTGGTCTGGGGGGCCCCCCTGAGGTCCCAGGCCCACCACCTGCATGTCTCCCCTGGGACGTGAGGCCGCAAAGGCCTCACCTTGATGGCGTTGATGTACTGCTTCGCGAACCTCTGGCACTCCTCCACCTTCTCCCCGTGGCGCTCGATATCTTCCAGCAGCGCCTGGGAGAGCAGGGTGGTCAGCAGCCAGAGGGTGCAGCACCCCCCCTGCCCCGCTCCTGCCCGCCTGGCCGGGGCCCACCTTCTCCTGCCGCAGCTGCTCTCGCACGGCCTGGCTGTTGGCCAGTGGCACGGCCTGGATCTGCTCCTGCCGCTGCTTGGCGTCCCGCAGCCAGGCGCCCAGCGGGTCCGCGCTCTCACGGTAATAACGCAGCTGGCGGCCCAGCTGCTCGAGCTCGCGCTGCCGCACGTCGGTCTGGGCCAGCACGGCCTGCCAGCGCTCCAGCAGCAGGGTGACCCGCTCACGCCAGCGCTCCACCTCCACGTCCCGCTCGCCGTGTCGCTGTTGCAGCCGCTCGCCCACCTCCTGCGCCCCCCGCAGCTCGTCCCGCAGGGCATCGAACACGGGCTGCTGCGCCTCCGCCTGGGCCCGAAGCTTCTGTTGGGTCAGAGAAGAGGGTGCCATTGCAGCCCGAGGCCCCCGCCACTGGCCCCGGCGTCTCTGGGCCCTCACAGCAGGGCGCGGGCCTGTGGCAGTACCTTCAGCGCAGCCTTGGTGGCCTCAAGCTCTGGGAGGGTGGCGGGCACAGCCTGGGCCTCCTTGAGCTGCTCCTCGTGGGCCCTGAGCACCTCTTCGGCCTCCTGTGTGCTGCGGATCACCAGGCTGATGGTCTTGAGCCTGCGGGAGAGCAGGGCTCAGAGCGGGGCCGGCGTGGGCTGGAGGGAGCAGCCAGGCCACCACGGTGGAACCCCAGACCTGGTGGCCAGCTGACCCCTGTGGTCATGGGCTTCAGGGAGAGAGAGGTGTAGGCAGAAGGTGGCTGGGGACCTCGGACCCGGGGATACTCCAGCTCCAGCCTGAGGCCTGGAGGGAGGTTGTGCTGGCCAAGGGAGCCCCCGTCAGCCTTCCAGCCCCCGGACTGGGTGAGGGGGACGCCATGTGCCTGACAGGGACGCTCCTCACGAACAGCACGTGGGGCGCGTGCAGAAAGGCTGGGTAAGAGACAGAAACCAAGACCAGGGCCTTGGAGGGCGGATCACGTTGGGACTGAGAGTGGAGGAGTGGAGGGTTATCACGAAGCTTCCGAAAGCGATCTTTGAGCCACGTGAGTGTACACCCTGAAATGAACCGTGAGGGAAAAAGAGGTACCCGTGTCTGGGGGCGGGGGGCAAGGAGGAGGCAGGGGCCCTGGTGAGGACTCCGCGTTCCCCGGGAGGCACTGGGGTGGAAGGGCCTGTGGGAGAGGGGATTGGGACCCTCTCAGCACCCTGGCTCTCTGCTGTCTCATCCACTGCCCACCCTGCCTACTCTCCGCAGGACCGCATCCCCACCTTCTGCCAAGAAACCCCTCCCCCAAGGTTGCCAGTGCCCCCAGGTGCCCGGTCCTGACCTACCCCACGATGCGCCCCGGCTCCTCACCTCTGCCCAACAACTTCCACATCGGTGACCCTCCCCTACCACCCTCCCGCGGGTGGGGGGGCCCTAAGTCCTCCTCCAATAGCCCCCTCAACCCCTCTCACCCCACATCCAGTCATCAGGGAGCCCTACCTCCAAGGCACACCAGGACTGAACCCCTCCGGCCACCTCTGCAACCCCCACCCTGGTCCACACCGGCCATCCCCTGGCCACACCCCGCAGCGGACCCCACCTCGTTGGCACCGTTGCCCTGCCACACTCCCCAAGACGCCCCTTCGGTCACAGCCCCCCGGCCGCCGTCAGGTGCACTCACTTCTCCAGGTAAATGGCGGACAGGCTGCGGACCTGCTCCAACTTGCCCAGGGTCAGCTCCAGCTCTGAACGCAGAGTGGGGGCAGCGGGTGACGGCTCGGGCAGGGCCAGGACCTTCTCGGCCTCGGCAGAGAGCCGAGCAACCCCCTTGCCCAGCCCGTCCACCTCAGCCTGCGCTTTCTACGAGAGACGGAGCAGGAGGCGAGCTGAGCCCGCGAGCCCAGCGCACAGCCCACGTGGAAGGCCGGGGGTGGGGTGCAGTAGGGGGCGGGGGTGGGGGAGTGGACGGGGCCTGCCTGCTGCTCGGTGATGCGCTGGGCGCACTCCCGCGCGGGCTCCTTGTCCAGCGGCAGCCGCAGGCGGTGCACGGTGCGTGTCTCGCAGGCCTCCAGCTGCAGCCGGATGTCCTTGAGCTCTGAGATGCAGCGCTGACAGCGGGACTCCTCCTGCTCGCCTGAGGACACGTCCTGCTCACAGGCTGCCCCGGCCACGCCCTCCCGCCACCACACACACACACACCACTGCCCCCCTGCCGCCCCCCCCCCCACCCTCCGGGCGGCACCTGCCTACCCTGCTCCAGGCTCTGCAGCAGCTGCTGGTAGTGGCGGCTGCAGGAGCCGTACTCGCGCTCAGCCTGTAGCCGGTCCTCAGGCCCGAAGCCACCAGCGTCCTGGCTGTCCCGCAGGAAGGCCTGGTAGTGCAGCTCCAGGCTTCGCAGGGCTTGGCGCTGCTCCTCTGGTTTCAGTGTGCGGAACTGCAGACGGCACGAGGGCTGAGCACGGCCGCAGGAAGGCCCCTGCCGCCCGGCACCACCCAGAGTGCCCAGCGGGGCAGTCGTACCGTGGCCAGGGACCAGGAGCGGATGAGCTGCATGTCGCGGCCGAGGCTCTGCCACGCCAGCAGGCTCTTCATTTCCGTGTGCAGCTGGTGCCACAACGCCACCAAGGCCTGGTGCTGGGCCTCCAGCCTGGCAGGTCGGGGGCACAGTCAGAGGTGTCTGGGGACCTGCCCGACACCACCCTCTCCAGCTGCATACCCAGGACCACGCACCTGGCGATGGCCTCCTGGGCCTCCTGGTTGGGCGGGGGCACAAGGAAGCACACGGAGGGCATGGCGGCCTCGCTGCAGGAGCTGCCCAGCACCTTCCAGTAGAACGGCTGTGCAGGGCCTACCATCTGGCACTCGTCACCCTTGTGCACGGTCACCTGAAGCAGTCAGAGCATCGCAGCGCGGCTCCACCCACACCCACACCCACGCCCCACCCTGCCCGGCCCAGCCCTCACCTCCACCTGCTTGTAGTCGCACACGGCCAGCAGCGGCACGCGGCCCCGCATGGGGTGCGCTGGGCTGCGGGGCTTCAGCTGCACGACGGCCTTGGCCCGCTTGGCCAGGCCTGAGAGGTGCCCCCTGTACTCGTTTAGCTGCTCCTTCTCGTCCTGCCGAGGAGGGGCAGCTCAGAGACCAGCATCCGGTGTCGGACACCGAGCGCCCGGACGAGGGTCTGTGAGGACCCACATGCCCACCCCGGGAAATGCACGAGCACCCCTGGACCCCCGCAACGCCCTGAGATCAGGTGTCCTTCCAACTGCCCCCGGGATGCTGCGGGGCTGGGCACTCAGCCAGGACAGGCGCCCGGTCCCACCGACACTCCTTCCTTCCCAGTCAGGACCGAACGGCCTTCCCCGGCCCCCGTCACACGTGGCGTCCTTCAGTGGAGGGCCCCACAGCGTCCTCTCCCCTCTGCCCTCCCCTGTCCTGCTGTGGCCCCCCTCCTCCCACCCAGCCGCTCCGAGGGACGGGGGACCGTCCAAGGCTGCAGGTAAGAGTCCACGCGGGAGCTGCCTGCACCTCTCCCGCCCCCGCCCCGGCTGACGCTGCCGCTGAGGGGGCCTCCTGGACCCCAGGCTTCGCTGACCCCCGCTCTTGACCGCAGGAGCTCCAGGCGGCAGGGCCTACCGGCCCCCCCCCTCCTCCATCGCTCCCTGCCCCAGGGCACCTGGCAGCACACTCAGCTGCCTCTGTGACCTCCACAGCCCTCCCGACTGCGCCTGCCCCAGACTGTCAGGCCCGAGATGCTGACGGACCTGCCTGTGGTGACATGGCTGGCAACAGAGCAGCTGACTCAGGCCTCTGCTCCCTCCAGGGGCTCTGTGGGTGGGGGGGCTCGTACCAGCTCTGGCCAGCCACCTGCCCCCAGGCCAGGACCCTGCCGCTGAGCTCTCGGTTCACCCATACCCCCGCCCCACGGTGCTGACCTCCAGCCCCTGTCGTGCCTCCTGACCCCTGCTGGCACCTCTAGTCACCACTCTCCGCCTCCAGAGGAACCTCTCCAGAGCACCGATGCAGCCCAGACACCGGGCCAGCCTCTCCCTGTGCTCCCCTGGCCCTGGACCCTGCCACCACAATGCCTGCCGTTGCCTGCGCCCCTCCAGCCCCGCAGGCCAAGAGGCCGGGCCTCAGCGTCTGCCTCTAGCCGGGCTGCACGGCCCTGGGCCTGGCGGGGGCCCGGGCGGTCGGCTCACCTGGGCGTCCTGCAGCAGGTCCTCGAGCCGCGTGGCGGTGATAGAACGGTCACAGGTGTACTTCCGGCGCAGCGTCTCCTGCAGCTTCCGCAGCTGCTCCTCAGCCTCCCGCACGTCTGAGAAGAACTGGGGCGGCAGAAATGGGTCACGCTAGGCCAACAGCCCAGAGCCCCCGGCCACAGCTGCCCCAGTACGGGCCGGAGGGGCTGGGCCCAACAACCGGGGAGAATTCTGACGCAAGGTCAGCGGGACAGCGCGTGGGGTTGGTTATCCACGTCTGCATGGACACGGGGAGGGGCCCCAGATCTGCAGCGGTGGTCGAGGGGCTCCTCGAGGTCACTGCAGCAGAGGCGGGGGCTGGGGAGCCCAGTTCTCACCTGGAAGTAGGCGGTGTTCTCCTTTAGGTGCGCCTCGATACAACAGCACAGCTGCAGCATCCAGCTCCACTGGGTCTGCAGGGCCGCCTGGAAGGACTGCAGCACAGCACGTGGCCCCGTCGGGCCCTGCCCCACCACAGGGGCCCGGGGGGATCCCCCCAGCCCTGCCCCACCACACCAGGGGGGCCCGGGGGGGTCCCCGCATCCCCACCCCACCTCCGCTGTGGGCCGGGCAGGGTGGTCTTCCCGAAGCAGGCGGTCGCCGGTGCTCTGGATCTCTTTGATTTTCTTTTCCTTTAGCTCTAGCTCATGCATCAGGGCCTGACACGGAGGCAAGGGGTCTCAGGGGCGGTGCCAGGGCCACGTCGGGGTCCACCCGTCTCCCGCCAAGCACCACCCGGGGCCTGGAGCTGGACCCGAACTGGGGAGGGCAATCGTGGGCGGGGAGGGCCCGGAGGCCGGCCACCTGCCTCACCGAGTAGCCCTCCTTCTTGGCGGCCATGTTGGTGTTGCGGTCGCTCCAGTCGAAGCCCACCTCCTCCTCCTCCCTGTCACTCAGCCACATCAGCTCCTTGGTGGCGGCGGCCACAAAGCCATGCAGGCTCTCCAGGGACCGGAGGCGGGCCTTGGAGGAGCTCTGTGAGCAGGCAGGCGGGGAGTGTGTCAGCCCCGCGCCCCCCTCCCCCACCCCCACCCCGGCTCCCAGCCGGCCGCCACTCACGAGCAGCTTGGCGTACTGCAGGTCCAGCCGACCCAGGCAGTCTCGGTAGGCGCCCCGGGTGGCCGGGGAGAGCTGGCCCTGTGGGAGATGAGGAGGGGTGAGGCCTGCGGTGGCCGGGACCTGGCCTGCGCCCAATGCCCGCCCCTGCCCACCTCGTCAGTGTGCCCGCCGCCCGCACCCCCCCACTCACCTCGTCGGTGCGCGCCCGCTCGATCTTGGTCCGGAACTCCTCGACCGACTGGTGCAGGCCTCGGTGGCTGCCCAGCTGCGCCTCCACGCTGGGCAGGTCCACGCCCCACTCGGCGCTGTCCAGCCGGCGCTGGTTCTCCTCCACCCAGGCCAGCAGGTCCTGCAGGTAGCGCAGGGTGGAGTCCTCGAGCTCGGGGCGCCTCGGCGCGCTCCGCAGACGCAGGTTGTACTCGGTGCGGATGGCCACCAGACGCTCGTGCAGGCGGTACACCCTGTGGGCGGGGCAGGGGTCAGGAGGGGTCAGCGGAACTGGGGTGCCCTCCCCAGGCCCTGGGGGTGGGGGGGGCCTGGCCCACCTGCGGTACATCTGCTCGCCCTGCGGGTGCCGCCCATCCTTGAGAGTCTGCACGTCGTTGAAGAGCATCCGGATCATGCCGTCTGCCTTGTCCAGGTCCCGCTCCACCTCGCCCGCCCGCTGTGGTGCCTTGCCTGAGGCCAGCAGCCGGACATCCTGCAAGGTGGTGGCCCTGACTCAGAGCCTGGCCACCCCGCCTCCCGCCTGCCTGCATGGGGCTCCCCCGCTGCCTCCGGGTCCACCCCCATCCTTTCCCTTTCCTCCCCATCCACCACGGTACGTCCTTCTGATGTTTCTGGCCAAACCCCCCAGACCCCACCTCTCTGGGGGACCCAGGACCGGGTCCAAAGGCCTCCGCTAGGGCCCAGGAGCCAGACGGTTCGTGGTCTTGCCCTCCAGCTCCCACCCCTGGAAAGTTGTCCCCAAGAGACCCCTGTCCAGGCCCACACAGTCCTGCCCCTCTGGGCCCCGCGGGTCTGGGTCCCTTCAGACTGCAGCAGCTCAGGGCGGGCCTGGTGCCCAGAAGCCAGCTCTGCCCAAAGCTCGCAGTCAGAGTCGGCTCCACACCCAGAGGGAGGAGCGCTCAGGGCCCGCCTCCCTCCCACAAGCCTTCCCGCCCAGGCCCACCCTCGTCCCCGCCCCTCACCGACTGCAGCAGGGCGTCGGCCTGGTTCAACTGCTCTTCACACAACCCGGCCTCCATCTGCAGTTTGCTCACGACACGCTGAAGACGCTCTAGTCTGCGGCCCAGAGCAGCCACGGGACCCGCGGTGAGTGGTGTCAGCCCACCAGGCTCCCCACCGCAGGGCGCAGCTCCCCTCCTGCTCCTGGCCTGCCCGCCAGCCTGTGGCCCACAGCTGAGCTGGCCCCAGAGTGTGGGTTTCCCAGCCTCGGGGGAGGGGGGATTTCCTCCCCAGGCAGTGACTCACCCTCGGGGTGGCTTCCCTGCCACCGCAGGGCCCCACCCGCCCACCAGCTGCCTCGTCCACCCCAGCGCCCGCCCACCTCTCAAACTCGCTGCGGAGCTGCTTCTCCCGCTCCAGAATGGCCACGTGCAGCTTGCCCCACTCCTTCTCCACGTCCAGCGGGTGGTAGCCAGGGGGCACCTTGAGCTGTCCAGCTTGCACCGCCCCCTGTGGGCAGGGGCCTAGCTCAGGCCGGGGCCAGCAGAGGCTTGGGGGTCACCCGGGCCCCCGGCCCACCCGACCTGGAACAGCCCTGGTCCCAGCTCCGTGGTAAGGCTGGGCCAAGCCTGCTGGAGGGGACCCCACAGGCCCCGGGCTCCCGGGCAGCTCTGCTCCCCTCCCTCCAGGACCCCCCTCACCTCCAAGGACTGGTAGATGCCCTTGGACCGGTTCTTGTCCGCCTCCTTGGCTGGAAGCTCCGTCTCCTTAAACTTCAAGAACTGGCACCACAGGATCTGGGGACGAGAGGTGTCAGTAGCCAAACCTGGGGCCCCACAGCGGGCACAGGACCCTGGCTAGGCAGGGAAACCCACCTCAATCTCTTCAAAGCTGGAGGGGAAGCGGCGCTCCTCGAAGCCAGCCGTTTGTGCCCGGATCCACTGCAGCAGCAGCAGCACCAGCTCCCGGTACTCCTGCCAGCGCAGCTGCAGCTCCTGGGGAGGGGGGCGACGGGCCGTCAGGGGCCCGCCTACCCCCCGCCCGCCCGGGGCCTGCCGGCCGGCACTCACATTAGCCTTCACCCCGTCCTGCACGTCGGGCACCCGGGGCATGGCGTCGTACAAGGATGAGACATAGGTGATGATGGACTTCTCGTCGGGCTGAGGGACGTCCACATCTGCAGGGGAGGAGGGTCAGAGGCGCCCCAGCGAGAGGCAGGGGAGGAGAGAGTGAGGCAGGGGCCGCGGCACGTACCCTCAGGGTCCAGGAGCCTTGTCACCCCCAGGTCCCGCTCCGCCACGGAGAAGGCCTGGTCCAGGTTCTCCAGGTTGGTCTGACGATACACCTTGTTCATGTCGATGAGCGTAGGCCTGTGGGCAAAGGGGCGGGTGGGGCAGGCAGGCGGGAACACAGGAGCAGCCAGGCCCACCGGGCAGGTCAGCGCACAGACACGCCCCCCACAGGCCCCCCAGAGACACAGAACCCCCAGCACACCCTCGTCCTGAAAAACACCCCCACCCCACTAGCGTCCAGTCCCGCCCACCCAGGCAGCCCACCTGCAGGTGCTGCGCACATTGGGCCCTGCCCCCAGGAGCTCAAGGGGCCTACGGTGGGCACAGGCACAGGGTGGGGTGCCGGTCAGCCTGGGCCCTCCGCAGGGCCGACCCCACACAGGCCCCTTCTGGGGTGTCCACGTGGGGCCAGCGCTCACGGCTGTGAAAACCAGCAGCCTGCTGTCCTCTGGCCTCGAGGAAGCCGGCACGGCCTCAGGAAGGGCCCAGGAGGAGGCGGGAAGGGTGTGCATAGGGCTGGGCCTACTCGCCTGCACCCTCCCAGGGAGGCGGGCTGGCGCCGGTGCGCCCGTCCCCGTGGGCGGCAGGTGCCTCTTGCCATAGTCTTCACCCCCACTCATTTGAAGTTGCCCAGCTGAGGGGCTGCAGGGACGCCCCAGACCCACAGTGCCCTCCCTGCCCCGGGCCGCGTACTTGTGCCGGTGGATAATGGCGTTGAAGAGGCGGCCATCTCGCCAGCTGGTGGTGAAGTTGTCACAGCGCAGGCCCTGGCAGCCCTCTACCATGCGCTGGGACCACAGCAGCAGCTTCTCCTTGGCTGTCATGTCCTCCGACTGCCCGCTCACCTGGATGTCTGAGATCTGCCCCACACAGCGGGCGGGAGACGGGAGCTCAGCCACGGCCAGCGACCTGCCCGGTGCCCAGTCAAGGTGCACGGGAGCTGCCAGGCCAGCAGGGACCCGCCACACCTCAGTGTCACAAGCCGAGGCCACTCTAGGCGGCAGCTGCCACAGAATGTCAGGCCCCCAGCCCCTGCCATTGCCACATGGTGGGTGCCCTGGGCTCCCTCCTCCTGGGGCACACCCTGCACCCCGCAAGGCAGGCATGGATCAGTTGGTGGATGGTGGGTGCATGGAGCTCACCCAAAAGTCCCAGGCCTAGAAAAGGCTGTCACGAGGGGCAGGGGGCGGGGCAGGGGGCGGGGCAGGGGGCGGGGCAGGGCCTCCCTGGCTGCAGGCCAGGGTTAGGTCCCGGGGACTGAGCCTGCGGGGCCACAGCAACGGGCCAGGCCCTGCACTCGGTCCAATGCTTCAGGCCTGGGTCTGCCAGCCTGTCTGCTCCCCCGCCTGCCTGGCCCTAGTTATCTGTCTGTCTGTCGGCCTGCCCGCCTGCGTGACTCAGCTGCTGTGCCAGCCAGGCTCTGCCTGCCCAGCTCTCAGATTTGCAGCTTCCTGTGCGGCCGGGCAGGCAGTGGGTGAGTCAGCCCGTGCAGCGGGTGCTTCTCTAGAACCTTCCCTGGGGCAGGAGGCCACACCAAGAGTAGAGAATGCATTCCTCTGCAGGGAGGCTCTGCGGGGCCTGCCCAGTCAGGGCCAGAGGGCACGGGATAGGCAGGCCTTGGAGAGAGGCCTGGGCCTTCAGGCCACGGAGCTAGCACAGGGCGGCGGCACGGGCTGGCAGGAAGGCTCCAAGTGCCAGGATGCCGAGGGCCCCAGCTCCCAGGCCGCACAACTAGCCGGGTGCCAGGCCAGCCCCGGAGACTCCGGGGGCGGCAGAGGGTCAGTGGGCGGCCACGCTACCTGGAAGTGCAGGATGATGGTCCAGATCAGGCCGAGGGTCAGCTTGGGGTTGCCATCGGCAATATCATCGTTCCTGATGTTCACCAGCTTCACCTACGAGCAAGCTGCCCTCAGTCATGCCCCCGAGACGGCCGGAAAAGGGGGCCCGGGCCTGCGGCCAGGTGGGCAGCATTACCTGGCGGTGCCGGAGATAGTCCAGGGCGATCTGAACGTTCTGCAGCTTGTGGAAGCGCATCCTGCCCTTCTCCCGCGGCTGGGAGGGGAAGCAGGGCTGGTCAGCGGCCCCAGACCCCGGTCACAGCCCGTCCTGTGGCTGCGGCGTCTGCCCACCCTCAGAACCCCCAAGGCATCTACAGTGAGGGTCTTCCCCAGTGGGGCAGCAGCCCTTCCCTGACCCGGGTCCACCCGCCCCAGCTGGGAAGGGGGGGCCGCTGGCCCAGGGGCCAGGCCCAGCAGGGACCAGGCTGCGGGAAGGAAGGAGGGGGAGGGGAGGAGACAATAGCCAGGAAGCCACGGGTGGAGGGCAGTGGCTTTGGGGGAGGGGTCCTCCTGCCCGGTGGTGGCAGCCCCGGCGGGTCTCAGGCCCGGCCCCAGGCAGTGCGGCAGGCAGGATGGCAGGCAGCTGGATGCAGGGCCATTTGCCAGCCCAAGTGCCATCGGCCCCGGGTGAGCTGGGCTCCTGGTCTCAGGGAGCCCACGTGCCGCCGTGGCCAGCGGGCACAACCACTCACCAGGCGCGAGCTCCTGATTACGTCCCGCTCTCTTGGCTGCCCGGCCAGAGCAGGGCAAAGGGTAAAGGGCAGAGGTCAAAGTTCAGAGTCCAAGCAGCAGAGAAACCAAAGCAGAGCAGAGCGTGAGGTTACAGTGTCAAGGCTCCGGCACGGAGGACAGCAGGGCTGTGCGCCGCGGCACAGGGGTGGGGCCGCTCCCGGGCCCGGCCCGACACTCCGGACCAGGAGGCGCAGTGGGGGGCGAGGCCAGGCTGGACACGGAGAGGGCACGGGGAAAGACCCCAGGAGGGAACGCAGGCGGGGCCTCGGAGGGGGCAGGCGGGAGGGCGCACGTACCAGGCTGTCCCCTGAGAGCACCTCCAGGAGGGAGATGAGGTTGTGGCCATCACGGAGGTCTTCATACAGGTCACTGATGTGCCTCTGTGCCTGCAGGGACAGAGGGCTGGGCTGGCCACAGGTCCCCAGAACCACCAACAGGCCCAGAGGGCATGAGGCAGAGGCCCACAGAAGACACCCACCCCCGATGAGGCACCTACCTCTGCCCTCCAGTGCTACACAGAGAGACCAGGAGAGGCGAAGAGGAGGAGGAGGAGGAGGAGGAAGAGGAGGAGGAGACGGGAGGCAGGAGCGAGCGAGGGGAGGAAGCAGAGAGAAAAGGACAGGTTTCAGAAGTGGGAGGTGAGTTCCCAGGGCGGAGAGGGTTGGCCCCGAGCGGCTGGGTGGCAGGAGGGGCGCGGGCCCTTGTTCGGGCTGGAGGGCCAGGGGCGCGCTCCTTCACCCCCACCTGCAGTCTCCTCAGCCCCTGCGACCACGCGCACGCAAACGTAGGCACTCCTGCACACACACCCACGTGTGCGCAAGCCACCAACCTTGATGAGGTGCTTGTTGACCCACTTGGTGAAGGTTTTCTTCTGCACACGGTCCCGCTCATCTGGGAGAAACAAGGCCAGGTTACCTGGGGCCTGGGAGAAGCCCTGCGAGCCCCCAGGAGGTGACCACCATGCAGATACAGTGGCTGGTGCCTGAAGAGGGCCTCAGCCTCACAAGGCGACCCAGCCTCCCCGCCCCTGCCCAACGACGCCCTCCTCAGCCCTGGACAGGAAGGGAGGGGCCAGGCACACGGTGCCCACTGCTGGATCTCCCTACTGTCTCCCCCTGAAGCTGGGAGGGTCTGGAGCCACAGCACACAGGTCCCGGCCTGCCCCTCCCCCCCACAGGCTGCCTCCCAGGGCCCCGGGCTGGGCAGGGATGCAGCGAGGGGGAAGCTCTGTCCTCCCCACGGGGCAGTGGGCCTTTCCCAGGACACAGAGAGCTGTCCCCCCACACACTGCCCGACACCCGAGGCCCACAGGCCACTGCCGGCCTCTCTGTGCTAGGCGCGGGTGGCTGCCCCGCTCCCCCCACCCCCACCCCCCCCCCCCCGACCCCGGCAGCTCTGCACCCGGGCCAGAACAGAGCACGCTCCCCGTGGCGCCAGCCACCTGTCTCAGAGTCTGTCCCCCAAATTCAGGCCCTCAGAGTCTGGGCCCCACCCCACCCAGTGCCACGTTTCCCACGGCAGGAACTGGGCCCTTCCTGCCCCACGCCTGCCCTGCCGAGCGAGGAGTGCCCGCTACCTTTCTTGCCCTCTGAAGCCCTGAGCACAGCCAGGTAGAGGTTGTCCTCCGAGCTGGTTCTCTTGTGACCCAGGCCCTTGGGCTCGGGCACTCGGAGCCGGTTCTGAGACATGATGCCGCGCCCACCCCTTCGGGCGCTCTGTCCCTCAGTCCCCAGGTGCTGTGCGCAGGCGGCGGCACACAGCGGCGAAGGCGAAGGTGCTTGCTCAGTGGCTCAGCTCAGCTCAGCTCAGCTCGGAGCCCAGTTGGTGGGGCCGCTCCCTGCCCGCAGTACTCCCCAGCTGCTGTCCCCGCCCCCGGAGCCCCACCCCGCCCTGCACACCCCCCAGAGAGGGAGTGTCCCTGCGGGAAGGAGGAAGGCGGCCCCTCCCCCATGGCCACACCCACAGCCCGACAGAAACAGGAAACCCTGGGGTTTCCTCACCCACCCTGCCCGCTGCAGCCCCTGGCGGGACCCGGGGGTACAAGGGGACCTGGCACCTCGCCGGGATCATAGGGAACCACACGCCTTCCTCATGGCCACTCTAAAGGAGGGCCCCCCACAGGGAGGGTACCTGAGTGTGGCTGGGCCCAGCGAGCCCACGGGTCACACCTCTTGGGCAAGCACCGGCTCAGGGCTGCCGAGCCCAGGGCTACCCCCATGCCTGCCCACACTACCTGCTGGAGGGGCTCTAAGGAGGGACCCCCAAGCTGAGTGACACCTGGCTTGGGGGAGCCAAGTGCCCGTGCCTTCCTTGCAGCCCCCCTAAATCATCCCTTCTCATAGACCTACATGCCCTCTGTGGGGTGGGAGCCAGGCTCCACTGTGCCCCTGGCTCCAGGGCCACTATGGTCCAGTGCCAGGTGGGCCCTTCCTGAGCTGCCCACCAGGCACGTCCTGGAGCAGTGCCCCATCTGAAGGCAGAGTACACAGCAGGGCGGGAGGGGGCACATAGCCGAGCGCTGACTCACCGGGCAGGACTGCCCAGCCCTGAGCCACAGGAACTCTGCCCCACGGTCGGGGGCGGGTGGGCCTGGGGCCAGAGGGGAGCACGAGGCAGGGGGCGGCAGCCAGTGAGTCAGGGATGGGGAGGGGACCCCCCCCCCGCACGGTGACTCACAGGAAAGGAAGCCGCACCTGGGGGCAGTGGGGGCAGGACGGGTGGGGGGCAGTTGGCAGTTGGGCGGGGTGCACAGATAGCAGCTATTTGGGCTGTAAAGGAGGGAGGACAAAGGGCACGGGGGTGCCACCTGAGCCTGCTTCCTCTGGTCTCGCACACAGCTGCCCCTGGAAGCGAGGGGACTGCCCAGGCTGCCCGACCACCTCAGGAAAGAATGCACCGCCCCGACCACAGAATTTTCCAGTCAGATGTGATGCGATCCAGCTGTCAGCGCTGCCCCCCCATGCCCACAGCACCTCCAGCCTCGGCTCCAGGGAAAGCTCACCCCACCCCGTCCCCGCTTGCCCTTCTGTAACCACGGGAGGGCGCCCAAACCCCATGGGGTAGGGGGTGCCCAAGCCAGGTGGAGCTGCTTACACCCCACCCCCGGCCCTAGGGGCACAGCCAGACTTCCGGGGCTCTGCCGAATGTCACATCCCTCCCCACCTTGGAGAGGCCCCTCAGGCCCCAAGCCCAGACTCTGAATCTGCTCTACACGCCCCGCAGCCTTCTGTGCAGGGCCTGGAGAGGCCGCGCGGACATCAGCTCTTCACCCTCCAGAGGCGCTCCACAATCCCAAATCTGACCCCACGCTGGCCAGCGCTCCCAGGACAGGGTCACCGAGAACGTCTCACACCCACTGCCCCTCCCCAGGTTTGGATCCTGCAGAAACGCCTTCTTCAGAGAGCCGCTTGTCCTAGCCCAACTTCAAAAAGCCTGTACTGAGCACCTGCTGTATGCAGGCTCGGGGCTAGTCCAGCAGTAACAGGGAGGTGGGGTCTCTGCCTGCAGGGGTAGGGGTGTCATTCTGGGAAGGGGCACACACACGAGGCCCCTGGGAATGAGTCAGGAGCTGGAGCAGGGAATCCAGGACAAGCAGGACCCACAGGACTTGGTGAGCCCCCAGCCCAGGCCCCAGCCCCAGCTCCAGCTCCTTCTCCAGATTTCTCTCTGCCACCAAGGGGCCTCCAAGGATGCTGTCTCACCGTCTGGGATGGGGTTCCACCTCCTCCTCCCAAGCCTGGCTCCAGCGCCCGGCCCCCCTGGACGCCCTCCTGCCTCTGAGCTCCCCCCAGGGTCTCAGAGCTTGTCCTCTCCCCCCTCCACAGCCCCTCCCTCCAGCCCTGCCTGCTAGCCCCTCGCCCCTAGCTGTAGATGCTTCCTCCCCTGTCCATCCTATTCGGGCCCTCAAACCCAGAGACAACCCCTCCCAGGCCGGCCCTGCCCCTCCTGACTCCCCACAGGCCAGGCTGCAGCACATCTCAGCCGGCCCTCCCCAGGACATTCCCCAGCACTGGTGCGCCTGCACATCTGCCTGACCCCTGTCCTGTCCACCAGCCCAGCGTCCCCTAGAGCTGCCCATGGCCTCTGAAGAGTATCGATGCCCCCTTCTACAGATATGGAAACTAAGGCTGGAAGCCCCCACGACTAGCGAAGCCGTTCCTGGGACAGGAAGCTTGCAGACGGAGAAGGGTACCTCGGCCTAGGAGAGGCGGGAGACAGAGGGCCCCGCCCCCAGCTCCTCACCAGCCCCGCCCCCAGCTCCTCCCTCTCCCCTCATGCGCCCCACTGCCAACTGCCTGGTGCCCAGAAGCCGAGGCCCAGGCCCAAGCCGCCCCGCCCACCTCCCCCTCCCCCTTCTCCAGAGGGAACAAAGGGGCAGAGAGGACCTCACTCCGCCTTCCTCCCCAGGTGTTTCCGGAACTGAGCCTGCGGGTGGGGCTGCACTTGGGCTGGGCAGCACCCAGCGGAGATGACAAAGAGACAGAGGCAGGTGCCCCCCCTGCACCACCACCCTCCAGCCGCACGCACCCACCTACGCAGCACAGCTGCCCGTAGAGGTAGCCCCTGCGGGCCTGCTCGCAGCCCCCATCCAGCCAGCACGGCCGTTCCAGCACAACCTCCTTCTGCGCGGCAAGAGCGACTCCCGCCCCCCGTGTGCCGGGCGCAGCCATGAGCTTGGGCGCCCTGGGGACAGCAAACAGGACAGAGCAGCGTCTGCTTCCCAGCCCACCCGTGAGGCCGGGGCCGCCAGCTCTTCTCTCCACACCCTCCCCCGCCGCGGGGCGGGCCAGACGCTGAGAATCTGCCCCTTGCGGGCGCCCCACCCAATGTGAGCCTGGAAGCCGCGCCCCTACGTGGAGGGAGAGGACCCGGCTAGGCCTGGGGGACTGGGGGCAGGGGGAGGCTGCCCTCAAGGACAAAGAGGCCTGGGAACTCCCTAAGATAACTGTTCCCCTGCAGGATTCGAGGGAGAGGCTGGGGGCAGTGCGAGGAGCAGGGAGCTGAGAACAGCTGAGAACACAGCAGGAGCACCGCAGCCTCGAGGGGCACCGAGGGCAGCAGGGACGGGGAGCGGCCAGGACAGCGGCCGGAGGGGAGCCCCTTCCCCACGTGGGGACGGCGCACAGAAGCAGGCTGAGGGGGGGGGGGCCAAACCACAGCAAGGAAGTCCTGGCCCGAGCGTTTGTTTGTTTTATTGACCGTCCCTGCAGCTGAGTCACCAGCTGCTCCCCAGCCCCCAAAGCCACGCCTAGAAGCCCCATCCGGACTCAGACCTAGGGCCCAGCGGGCCCGGCACCCCTGCCAGGGGCCAGCCCTGGCCACCCCCACTGAGGGCAAGCCTCCACACTCCAGGCTATGCCCAGTGCAGACCGGCAGGTCCCCGCTGGGGCAGTCCCTCTGGCCAGAACCCCAGTCCCCATGCCCCCGCCCCCCAGCTCATTCACTTGAGTGGAGGCCCCACCCTCCTGGGCTGCACGCAGCTGCTGCCAAGGGCTACAGCCCAGAGCCGGTGACCTGGAGCAGGGGGAGGGCAGAGCACAGCCAGGCTGCCGGTCCCAGGCGTTCCTAGGCCCTGGCCAAGGGCGCTCAGGCACCTGCCTCACCTCCGTGCAGGGGCAGGGAGGCTCTGCCCAGGCCCAACCCCACCTCAGTCCTGGGCGGGAGCTCTCCCAAGACCTGCCCCAGGACACCCGACCTGCACCTGCCAGCTGCAGTTTCTGTGCTGACAGTCACCTGTGCTCACCCTGTCCCTGACTGCTAGGGAGGGGCCTCCCTTCCGGACTGGACGCTCCTGCACTGCCCCTGCCGCCCACTCCCCACCTGTCCAGAGCCCCCCTCGCCCAGTAGGGGGCTCCAGGCTAATGAAGCCACAGAGCCCCGGCCCTGCCCAGAGAAGCAGGGTAGGAGGCGGAGGCGACACCGCTTCTGACCACGTGCCGGTGCTGCTTCCCCCGGGACGGAAGGGGAGGGCGTAGGGAAACGCAGGGGCGGGAGGGAGGCGGCCCCTTGCCTGCCCCGCCCTCAGCCCCCTGACGGGGTGGCGGCTGGTGACTGCAGCCCGGGCAGTAGCCACCAGCGGCCTTACCTTGCTCGTCCTGCACCCGCCGGCGCCCCCTGTGCCAGTGCCACACAGCGGCCAGGGTGACAACGTGGCCCACAACCACCAGGGAAGGGAACAGGCTGCCCGAGGGCTCCATGGCTCTGGAGAGCAGAGCAGGCGGAATCGCCCTTCGGAAGGACTGCTCGAGGCCGGGCAGCCCCCTCCCTTCCCCGAGCGGAGAGGACGGCGGGGGGGTGCCCCGGGACCAGGGACCGCCCCCTGCAGGACCGCCCTACCGCCGTCCGCCTGGCGCCCAGAGACCAGCCCCGGCGCTGCTGCTGCTCCTGCTGCTGCTGCACCAACTGTGCTGCCGCCAGCCCCCCTCCCTCCCCTCCCGCCAGCCCCCCTCCCTCCCCTCCCGCCAGCCCCCCTCCCTCCCCCTCCCGCCAGCCCCCCTCCCTCCCCCTCCCGCCAGCCCCCCTCCCTCCCCCTCCCGCCAGCCCCCCTCCCTCCCCCTCCCGCCAGCCCCCCTCCCCCTCCCTCCCCTCCCGGCCGCTCCGCGCTCCCCACCCTCCCACGGCGGCGCCGGCTCAGCTGTCCCAGCGCAGCTATCACGTAGTCACGCTCAAGGTTAGCGGGAGCCTTAACCCCTGCCCACCCTCGGCCACACCCGCCAGGAGGAGGGGCCTGCGGGGAAGCCAGGCCGAGCGGCGGCCCCCCCCCCCAGCCTGGGCCCTGCGCGGCCTCAGCGCAGTCCTGCCCCCACCCCCACCGGGCGGGCGACCGTGGTGCCCGAGCACCCCACTCTGCCTCCGAGGGTACCCGCTGGTGGCAGCTGCCAGCGCCCCAGCCCTTGCTGGCCTCCCAGGCTGGCAGCTGACCCAACCACCCTCAAAGACAAGCGGCCAGAGCCCCGACGCCCCTACCCCCCCACAGGGCAACAGACAGGGCGTGGGGGAGGGGCCCAGGTGCCGGCCTGGAGAGCAGACCGTGCACAGAGGTAAGGACAGAGCCTCCCACCCGCGGCCCCAGCCGGGCTTTCAAAGGCTGCCCCACCTACCCGGCACAATCTTCATTGGGGACAGCGGCGGGAGCCCACGGGTCCGACAGGGAGTGGGTGCGGGGTGTGGGGAGGGTCACAGGCCCCTCGGAGGCAGCAGTGAGCCCGGCAGTGGCGGTGGTGCCGCTGACAGCAGCAGTGCCTGTGTCCGTGGGGGAGGGGAGGGGTGGGCAGGGGGCCCGGGGGGATATAAATATCCAAGGAGGGCCAGCGAGGCCCGTCATGTGTCCAGACTTAGAACATGACGTGCAGAGCGAGGGCACCTGGGCCCAGAGCCTCGCTGGAGCCCAGGCTGACTGCGCGGCGCCACCCGACGCTCCCCCCAGGCTCCCACGGGCGATTCTAATAATAAGAAGCCTCCTGGAACAGGCCGAGCACTGGCACGTGGGCCTTGGGGGCTCTCGTCCCCCTTGAATGGGGCACAGCCCCGCCCTGCCGGCCTCGCGGGGTAGGGACAGCAGTGGGAGAGCACTGGGAAAGGCCACACAGGCAAGGGCTCCCCCCACCCCCCTGCACAAGTCACAGGACGCAACACCTGGCCCAGAGGGACGGGACGGCCTCCCCAAGGTGACATCTCAGGCCAAATCAGGCTGGGCCACGTGAGCGCCCGCCCCCCAGCTCGGGCCGTGCCTCCCCACCCCAGGACAGTCCCAGTGTCTACGCTGACCCCACCCAGACCCCAGCAGCGGCGGGTCTGCAGAACGCTTGGGGCTGAGGTACCGGCCCACATCACATCCTGGACTGACCCAGGCCTCAGCGTGCTCAGGAAACAGGACGTGGGGGTCACGGTCCTTCCCCTCTCCTCCCAGCAGCCTGGACCCCTCAGGCCCGAGCAGACAGAGCACTGGGGTTTGTACCCCATTTTGTAGCGCTTCCCCTGGGTCCAGCACCATTCTATTCCAATCCTCAGAGAAAGCTACGGAGTAAGCCCGGTGTATTACTGCATCGTACAGATGAGGAAACCGAGGCACAGAAAGGGTGAGGGGCTCACCCTCGGTCACACAAGGCTGTGATGTCAGCCCCGGCGGTCTGCCTGGAGTGCGTGGTGAGCCTGCAGCAAAGCACAGCAAACCACACTTGGCCTCTGGCCGCCGGGGTAGGGGCCCCCTGGTCCACGTGGGGAGGCCAGGGGCAACGAGAAGAGGGCCGGAGGGGTGAAGGGGTGGAGGGCCAGGCCACCCAAGCCTCCTGCCCATCAACCCCGTGCTTCCGAAACTCACTTCTGAAGGAAACTGGCCTGCAGCGGCCAGCTCTGGAGGCTGGGACTGGGACCGAGCTTCTCAGAGGAGTCAACGGCCCGGGGAGAACCAGCTCCCAGAGGCAAGGGTGTCCCTCCCTCGAGGGTGGCGGGCAGCACCCCCCACCCCCCCAGGGACCTGGGGCAGGACCTGCAGCTCCCAGAGCCTCCATCCCACACCACACACCCCCGGGCACCTCTGAGAGGGAGCCGTGCTCATCCCCAAGTCCCGAGTCCCAAGTCCCCGAGTCCCAAGTCCCGAGTCCTGCCCCTCCAGGGCCCAAGCCCCAGGCTGGAGGAGAGAGGCCTGCAGCCGCCGCCCAGCCCTGCCCTACCTTGGCCCAGCTGAATCAGCTCGTCCATGCTGTACCTGTCCATGGCTGCCACCACGGGCCAGGCCGCTCCAAGAGCCGGCAGACAGGAAAGGAAGGGAAGGCAGGAAGGAGGGAAAGGATGGGAGGCGGAGGGCAGGCTCGCTGGAGCCCTGGCCTCCCCACCCAGCCCTGGGAGCCGTGGCTCCTCCTCACGGCCACCCCTTAGTCAGCAAGCCCAGGAGAGCCGAAGCCCAGCGGATCAACAGGTCAGACCAGCCTGCCTGCAATCCCTGAGCCCTCAGGCGGGGCCGGAGGGGCCACCGGTCTCCCTCCTGTGCCTGCCCGGCCCACCCCGCAGCCTCCCCCTTGCTGCACAGGCCCCACCAGCCTGCACCTCCCCGGCCCCTCCTGGACCCTCCCCGCCATGTCCCCCATGACCAGCTCAGGCGCAGCCACGGCAGCCTCCAGCCCTGACAAAGGTGACATCTCTTCCCCGAGTCCCAGCCTCTGCGCTCCTCCCCGGGCGCTGGCCTGCCCAGCCACCGCAGGGCCCAGTAAAAGACAAATCTAATCCTGCTGTACCCTGCTTAGAAAACCTGCCAGAGTTCTGCAGATTTCTCCGAAGACAGCCCAGACACAAAGCTGGAGACTCACGGAGGGCTGGCTGGGGCACCACGCGCCGTGAAAAGGAGCATGGCAGCTCTGGGTGCTGACTCTGTGTCCCCTGCGTGGGGGACAAGCCGCGTGGGAAAGCCAGGTGCACAGCGGGGTCAGAAGAAGCAAGACCCCGAAGGCCACCTGCGTCTGCCGTGTAAGATGCTGTTGGAGCACAGGTGCTGAGGGCGTTCAGATGGTACCTGTTCTCTACAGAAGTTTCAGTTCACTCTGAATTTTAAGCCACGCCAAGCATTACCACTTGAAACATAAACGAAATTCATATATAAAAATCCATTCCACGAGTTTTCTATCACACAAAGTAACCCCAAATTCCTCGCCCTCCCGCCACCTGGTCTCCCTCTGTCCCTCCTTCCGCCAGGCGGCTCTTGGCCAAGCGTGGTCCTCATCAGCCAGGGCTCAGCTCAGGGCAACTCCACACAGGGGCCCTCCCTGCTAGCTCTTCATCCGGCCCATCCCCAGCCGCTGGGGGCTCCCAGCCCGGGACTCGGCCTGGGTCTGGCTGGTAAGTGGCTGAACAAGCGAGTGGACACCTTCCCACTCGGATGAGCAGACCAGCAGGGCGCGGGTGGGCGGGTGGCCTCAGGGTGGGGACCGTGGCGCGGCAGGCACAGCTGACTGCCCTGCAGCGTCCGTCACTCCCCAGCCGGGGCTGGACGTGCACAGGCAGCCCACCTGACCAAGGCCACTCTGGTGAGCAGGGCGGCTGGCCCCAGGGGCTGTTGACCTGGTCCTTCTGCAAGCTGACTGGAGGGCGAGGCTGTGAGGAAGGAAGGTGGCCGTGTGGCTCATCACTTGATAATTTTTAAAACTCTGGGAAGTCGATGGTTCTGAATGTCATCAGAACCTTCCTAGCCGGAGTGTGGAGCATCAGAACCCCTGCAGACCAGGAGGTAGCCCCGTGCCACACCCAGCACCCAAGGCGCCCTAGGCGTCCTCCTGTACCCAGAGTGGCACTCAGATCCCATGCTAGGCCTGAGGGACCAAGGGGAAGGGGAGCCCACACCCGCCGGCCCTGACTCAGCCTGGAGCTGGAGCTCATTTCCTGTTGGAAACTCTGAGCTGCCACCGGCGACTGCGGCCCGGAAGGGAAGACTGAGTCACCTCCGTCAGGGCTGGGGGGTCCCCCCACCCCCCCACCCCCACTCTGCCCACTGCAGCCACACCCAGCCCCCCCTCCTGGCCCACGGCCAACTGCCCGCCCAGCCACCCTGCCCAGCCCAGCCAGGCCACAGACAGGGAAGGAAGGAGCGAAGGGGAGGGAGGGGCTTGCGCTCACCACACCCCCCACCCAAGAAGGGGGAGAAGGCTTGTCCACCAGCCACTGAGCAGGGTAGGGGCAGCAGCGAGGCGAAGGTTGGGAGAGAAGGCCCAGGCTGAGAGCCGGCCACCGGGTGCTTGGTCACAGCTGACCAAGTACCCAGCGAAGCACTACTGTCTCTTTGTGGGTGTCACTGTCACCCCATTGACAGGAGCTGGAGAGGCCGTGTGGTGAGCCCGAGGCTGCCCCTCTGCCCACAGCCTCACTGATCCTCCCAGATGGGCTCCCACCCCTAGGCCCGAGTTAGCGGGTCCAACCCAGACCAGGCCAGGGCCCGCGCTTCCGCTCAGCACCTGGGCCTGCGCCTGGGTCCCCAGACCACAGTCATTTACCTGGCAAACTCCTACCCACCCTGCTAGCCTCACCCGAGGCCCCCTGTCCACTCCTCAGAAACCAAGTTCCTCCTCAGGTAGTGAGACACAGAGACGGAAGCAGGTGCGGGCTGCCCCACCTCAACGCCAAGGCCAATGAGCTCCAGAAGCGCATGTGTGAGCCTCGAGCTGCACGGGACCCTCTGCCCACCTGGGTCCTGCAGCACAGGTGCTTAGGGACAGAGGGATGCCACAGAGCAGGGACACAGCAAGGGCTTGCTGGCCACCTCTGGGACAAGAGGACCTGTTCCATCCTCTGAGACCTGGCTCCCGCTGGGAAGGATCTGCCTAGACCCCAGGCTGGGCCCTGCACCCGCCATGCCTTGGCCTCAGGCCCAGCGGCAGATGTTCCTACCTAGGGTCTGCTCTTCTCGCCCCAACCCAGGGCTGCCCGCTAGGCCATCACCAACCCCAAGCCGACCAAGCAGCCAGTCACAATATCACATCTGTGCCACACAACCACGGGGGCAGCTGTCACCCCCACTGGACAAACTCAAGGCTCAGAAAGGTCAGGTAGTCACCCACACTGTTGGAGAGAAGCTACACCGCTGTCCCATCCCAGCACCTCCTCTGCATGCCCCCACCTCCTGCAGAGAGGGCCTCAGGGCAGACAAGTCGCCAGGGTGGGGGGGGCGAGCAGGGCCCAGGACAAGGGCAAGCTGGGGAGAGGGCTGAGGGTGCCAGCCAGGGCTGTGTTAACAGCTGGTCCTGCCAGTCCAAGAACCACAAGCCCCACCCCTAGCTCCGGGGTGTGCCTGGGGATGGGCTGGCAGTAACCTACCGGCTCCTCCTTGGCCTACCCACCCCAAGGTCCTCAAGCCAGGAGGAGGAGCCCTGTGGGTCCACTGACCAGAGCGCGCAGGCGGAAACGGCGCCACCTGCTGGCGGGAGCAAAGCTTTTGCACACTCGCTGCCCACCCCAGCCCACCAGGCCCAGGCCCCCGCCCCAGCACCTCCTCCCATCCCCCACCCTGGGGCCAGGACACAGCTACCTGCGGCTGGGGCAGGCTCCGGGCCAGGCCTCGCCAGGGTCCCTGGGGTGGTGGCGGGCACCACAGGGGGCTCAGGTGCCCCCTCCTCAGGCTCCTTCCGGCGGTAGACCCACCGCTCCTCACGGGTAAGGTCCTCGGCTGGCAGCGGCCCCCGCTTGGGCGGGCAGCCCAGGGGACCCTGCACGGCCTGCACGTGGGGGGTGCGGCGGGCAGGCATCACCATGGCGACAGGGCGGCGCACCCGCTGCAAAGAGGCGGGCACGATCTCCGGCGGCAGGTGCAGGTACTGGCGCAGGTGGGCAATGCCCTCGTTGGTGAGGTACCAGTAAAAGTGGCGCCAGGCGAAGGTCTCCCGCACCAGGCCCCGCGCCCGAAGGGAGGCCATGGCGCGCGTGACCTGAAGGTTGGTGACACCGGGCACGTGGGGATGCAGGCTGCGGGGCCGCCGGTCCTTCTTGGCCACCATCACACCCTCGCGGAAGAGCACCTCGTAAATGGTACGCAGCTGGTCCAGCGGCATGAGCATGCCGGCCACCATGGCTGCCGGAGCCGGTGAGTCGAGGGCGCTGGCGAGTCGAGGGCGGCGGGCGGGGCACAGGGAGGAGGTCCAGGGGACGCCCTCGGCACAAGGTGCAACCGGGGCCGAGGGGCAGGCAGGCCGTGGCGCTGAGCCCGAGGGCGCGGGCTCCGGGCTTGTGGCTCGCGGCGCCTGGCTCTCTGGCTCCGTGCGATTCCTGCCGACACTGCGGCCTGCCCACCGCTTGCGCGAGCCTCCCGCCTGCCCGCCCTTCAGGACGCCCAGGCCGGCCCCCTCTGACTCAGCGGCAAGGGCGGCCCCTCCCACCCTCAGCTAACAGGGCCCCTCGCAGAGTGGGGGGCACCTCGCAGCAGCGGCCATCCCCAAGGCAGGCCCCCTCCCCTCCCAGGCCCGCGGCTCCACGTCAGAAATTACATCAGTTTCTAAACACTTCCTTCAGGGTTCCTAAGATTAGCGGGAGGGTGGACGGGAGTGGCTGTGGACCCAGAATCTTAAAAGGCTGGCAGAAGGGAAGCCGGAGCCGAGAGGGCAGGAGGGTCCTCAGGCCGGGGACCCAACTCAGGGTTGTGGTCTCAGAGCCTCAGGGATTCACAAGGGCCTGAAGAGGAGGGCTGGGCCGTCTGGGCAGGGGGTCCTCTAGGTCTAAGGGAGGAGAGCTGAGGTCTTGTGGGGACTCAAGGGCTGAGGGGAGAGCTGGGGTCTTGGGGGGGCAGAGGTCTGAGGGGAATGGCAGGGGCAGCTGCTGCAGCACATGGACAGGCTGTAGGCACCACTGGCTGCTGTCCATCAAGCGGGCAAAGGGACAGAGCGTTCACCTCCAAGTGTCAGACCCAGAGCGGCCACCCTCTTTAACCCTTGCCATGCCAGGCCAGATCAAGGGTGGGCCAGGAACAGGGAGTCGGCTCAGAGTCCAAGCACTGTCCGCAGGGCACAGGGTAGGGGCTCTGAGTGGCCTCCATCCACCACCGCCCCAGGCCAGCTGTTGGAGGCCAGAAGCTCTCAGCTGCCACAGGGACCCAAAGCCACCCGCGGCCCAGCGCCCCTGCCGCCAGGAGACACCCCACCCTTGGCAGCCTGAGTGCCTCCTTTGAGCCAGCTGGACAGATGAGGGGAGAGTAGCACCAGGCTAGAAGAGGGTCGGGGGCCCCAGTGAAAGGGGGACCAGCAGCAGGGGGGGGGAAGGGGCTGTGTGCTCCATGCCAACACCCTGCAGCCTGGCCCGGCCACGCCCAGCAGTCACCCCTAAGCCCTCACAGCTGAGGCTCCAACCACGGACATCGCGCGCCTCACAGCTGAGGCTCCAACCACGGACATCGCGCGCCTCCCCATTCCACCCAATACCCTGCTCTCCCACTTGGTGCTGCACCACTCACACCAGGACCTGCGCTTTCTCCCCTCCCCCAAGCGGACACACCTATTCCCAGCACTGCTAACTCGGGAACTGTTTATAAATAGGGCGGAAGGGGGGGGATCCCGAGGTGGGAGGCTCCCGCGGGCAGGAGGCCAACAGGCGGCGCGTGGGGGCGGGTTTATGAGGCCGTTGCCATGGCAGTGTAGAGCCGGCTCCACACACACACACACACACACACACACACACACACACACACACACACACACACACTCTCTCTCTCTCTCTCTCCCCCTCCCTCTCTCCCTCTCCCTCTCCCTCTCTCTCTCTCTCTCTCTCTGTCTCTCTCTCTCTCTCTCTCTGTCTCTCTCTGTCTCTCGCTCTCTCTCTCGCTCTCTCGGCAGAAGAAAGTGCAGGCACAGCCAACTGTTCCCACAGCCCGGCCCGCCAGCTCTGCGGCGCCGCTCTCCCTCCGCAGGCGGGAAGGGGGCCAGCCCCGCAGGACACCGGCCGGGGAGGGCGGGACGCCGGCTCGGGGAGGACGCCCAGCAGGCGCTGGAGTAGGCAACGGCCACGCCCCCTCAGCCTAGCGGCGCCTGCGGACCCTGCCGGGCACCACGGCTGTGGCCTCGGGAACCAACACCAGCTGTGGTTTCAGGCCAGCACTCAGGCCAGTGGCCCGGCCCGGCCCTGTGCCCACGGAAGACCCACTCCTGGCCTGACCCTCAGCCCTCCCCCGGACCTCCTGCGCTCCCCCTGCCCCACGCCGATCTCCCGTGCACTCCCCTGCCCACCCCACAGCCCCACTCTGACCTCCTCTCCCTCCTAACCACCCCATATGTCCACCGCACATTTCTCTGGTTTGATTCCCCGACCTAACCCCCCAACCCCCAAGCCTCCTACCAAACCGACCCCACAGCATGCCCCCTCCCAAAATGATTCCAAGCCACACACAAAGCCCCCAGACCTAAGGTCTCTCCTCCTTCCACACAAGACTTGCACGGGTCTTTGGCCAAGCCCCTCAGCCCCGTCACAACCCACGCCATCCCCACAGGAGAGGGCAGCAGTTTGGGACGCTGAAGAAAGGGGGGGGGGGCGGGCGGGGCACGAAGGGGAATCCCCCTCCCTCCCACCAGCCCCGCCCCCGGGGGTTGAGGGGAGGAGCAGGCAGGAGCCTAGAACGAGACGTCCCGCTCTGGCCCGCGGTGCCAGCCTCGGCACGCCTCCCTCTACCCCATCCCCCCACCCCCGCGACCCCCAGGTCCCAGGGCTGAGAGAACACCCCTTTCTGCCCTGCCCCCACGCTGCGGGAACTGCAGCCGCAGTTGCTGATTCAGCACAGGAAGGACCGGGGCGGACAGACAGGGCGGCCCCCTCCACCCCACTCCAGGCCCCTCCGGATCTCCAGGGCAACCAGTCGGGGTCCTTGGGCAGCCCCCAGAACCCCCTCCATTCCGGAACAAAGAACTGCAGTGTGGACTTGCCCGGGGCCAGCCCGCCTGACGCCTCCCCCTCCAGTGATCGATCCCCAAGGCCCTGCCCTGTCCCCTTCGACGCTGGGGGGCAGGCCGACAAGCGGGGCGGGGATTCGGCCGAGTTCGGGAGGAGAGAAAAGTGCGGATCCGAGAGGTGGCGGAGGCCGGCTCCCACCTCCGCCCCGCCCCCGCCGCCGCAGTAGCCCGCCCCGCCCCCCGACACTCGCTGCAGGGTTGCAGGGCTGCGGGGCTGCGGGGCTGCGGGGCTGCGGCTGGAGTCACCCCCGCCAGCTCCGGGCGGACCTCGCACCAGGTGGAGTCCCGGCAGGACACGGACATGGGGTCTCCTGCGGCTCCGGCTCCCCACCCACAAAGCTGCTCCCAAGGCGGCAGACCCCGACCGCTGCCCTGTGGGGGCTGCACCCAGCCAGAGGTCACTGCCTGATCCACACTCCCCACCCCCCGGCTCGGTCCCCAAGCCCGGCCCGCACCTTTGAGGGAGCTGATCTCATGCTGGATGGCTCTCGAGGGGTCCATGTCTCCGCCAGGGCTGAGGGCGGCGCGCGGGCCGCCACGCAGAGTCCAGCCCCGCACTGCACTGCCCAGGCCAGAGCCGCAGCCTGGGGGAGGAGCCGGGAGGCGCGGGGCGGGGCTTGCCAGCCGGGGCGGAGCCTCAACTAATCAATGCGCAGTGCAAGGCCGGCCCGAGCTTGCTCCCGTCTACACCGCCCCCACCCTTCCAGACCCCTGCTCCGGGTCAGGTGACCCCGGTAACTCCAGCCGGACTGCCAGGCCATCAGGCTGGATCCAGGCGTGCTTGGACGGCCCACCCCACCCCCCAGTCCCCGGGCCTCTGCCGCTGACCACCCTCAGAGTGCCCTCCTAGCCGCTCCTGTACGTGGCTTTCCTGGCCTCGAAGTCATGGCCACTCACTCCCTGCAGGAGACACCCACCGGTCTGGACCTCCTGGCGACCTCCCCAGCCAGCACCCTGGGTGAGGAGGGAAGGTAGATCCCACCGGGGCAGAGGCTGGAGGCTCCTTCATCACCACCATTCACTTCCCCCCCCCTTCCATGCCCTCCGCCTTCTCCCCTCAGCTGGGGGCCCTCCTCCACCCACATGTGCCTCTGGGTCACCTCACCCGGTCCTGTGACACTCTGACTCCCAAGGTGACACATTCAGCCTCTGCCTCTCCAACTCAGCAAATACCCACAAGGCTTGTCTTGGGAAGTTCCTGTCTTCCCGGCTCTGCGGATGTAGCACCATCTACCACCCAGCAGCTCAGGCCAACACCCTAGGGTCCTCACCCCCACGGGTCAGCCCCACAGGTCCTGGTGGCTCCGCCTTCCAGGCTGTCCACCTGCCACCAACTGTCCGGCCCAGCAGTCTCCTCACACCACCACCCCTACTGCTGACAGGATCAGCCTCCTGGACATTGTCACTGCCTGCCCCCTGGGGAGAATGACAGCGCTGGCACTGCCGGGGTGGGGTCAGCTCTGCCCCCCTCACGGTGCCGCAGGAAGCCGTAAACAAACGCGCAAGCCTTGCCCACACCTTGGGCATGCGCACGCGCGGCTTCAACGTAAACCCCAGGATTGGGCCCTCCCGCCCCACCCTGGTCCTCTGTGCTGGGCTGTGGGGGACAGACACAGCCTTCGTCTCCTGCCAGGCCCGCATCCAGATTCTTCCTCCATCCTCACCCCAAGGCCCCTCCTGGCCCCGTGGGGCCCACACCTTGCCCAGCCAGGCCGCTGCCTTTAGGCGACCACTCTTCCTGCAGGCAGGCCCACCGTGTGTCGGGTCAGGACTGGGGCGAGCGCGTGATGATGGCAGAGCTGGGAAGCCGGCGGTGCCCACAGGTACTGGCTGATGAGCAAAGAAGCGGGTGCGGCCCTATACTGGCTCAAGGCCTGATGTTCTAGGATCCCTCACAACCCCATCCCTGCCCCTCTCAGGACTCAGCCAGTGCGGGGCACAGGCAGGTCTCAGGAAAAAACAGCGGCAGACCTGGGGTAAACAGGAATATGAGAAATTAATAGAGGATTTTGTGATTCCTTACACCTGAATTCCTATTACTTTTTTATTAGCCACGTCCAGATGAACCTAAATCCAAATTGTAACTGAAGAGTACTTCCTAACTAAATCTCAAATGAAACTGATAGATACTTAAACAGAACTAAAAACTATAGGAAAAGTCACCCACACACAAAATTAGTGCTGGTTCTAGTTTTAAAACTGCATATAATTGAGAGTTCCCTGGCAGTCCAGTGATTAGGACTCAGCGCTTTCGCGGGCCAGGGTTCAATCCCTGGTTGGGGAACCAAGATCCCACAAGCCACCCGGCACGGCCAAAAAAACAAACAAAACTGTGTATAATTGAATTTTATAAGATTATAATTTTAAGCTACTGAAAAGATGAGGGGAGAAAGCAAGTAATGGGGTAACACAAGGATCAGGTGCAATTAGGTGGCTTTTCCTAACTTTTCAGAACCATGGGGACAGAGAAGGAATGTCCCAGGCCCTTAACTGCCCCCTCAAGTCACGCTGCCCACCCGAGAGTGGCCACTGCAGTCACCAGCAGCCACTTGCAAACAAGGGCTCGCAGAGAAGGGGTGGCAGCCAGAAGGCCCAGTGAAGAGGCCTTCGGCCTGCCCCTGCCCAGTCTGCCCCAAACGGCAGCCACATGGTGTGGCCTGGGAAGTGGGCTGTGGCCACGGCCCCTGGATAGAGTCCACGGGACACACTGAGCCCATTCCTTGGTTTCTTCCCAGAGGAAGGGGCAGCTAAAGTGGGGCCGTGGAAAGACAGGCTGCAGCTAGCCAGCAAAGGAGGCGGACGCACATACGAAGGCCCCAGGTCAAGAGAAGAGGAGTCTGGCCAACCCCAGAGAACGTGTGCGTGGAGGGCGCCTGGACACAGAGCTGTAGGCGGGGTTCCCCTGGGCCAGGGAGGCCCCTCGGACTGCGGCGGACAAGGGCCTGGGGGCAAGAGATGGGGGCAGCGTGGCTCTGGTGGGTGAGATGCAACGGCCCTGGCCCTCCCGACAGTCCTCAGCTTTCACGGCCTCACTGCCCAGGAGATCTAGTCCCAGGGTCCTCAAGAAAGCAGGCTGTCTGACCCGGCACGGCTTCCCCACGCCCAGCTGGGGCCCTGGCAGGTCGCCTGCACCAGGGACTCGCATCATGCAAGGCCAAACGCTCTTAAAGCTTTACTGCAAATTCCAGGAGGCAGCTTACACCCCTGTGGTCCCTGCAACCCAAGCTGAGCCCCTACGCCACAGCCAGGCCCCCTCCTTCCCAGCCCCTCTGTCTGGGACAAAGCACCCCGCCTCACAAGCCTCCTGAGACGCTGGCAGGTGTGGCCCCAGGCCACACCACCTGCCGTCCAGACCACCCCACTGCTCCCAAGGCCCTGTCTGCCCTCCAGTCCATGTTCCTCACCAGGGCTCCCCAGCTTCACGCCTGTGCCCAGCCCCGGGCAGCCTGCCCTAGCGGGGCTCACTAGTGACTGGTGGGCAGGTGATCCTGTGCAGGGGTGACATGTGACAGCTGTCGGCCCTGCCGGCAGACACCTTCCACACAGGGTCCCCCATCATCACCCAGTGAGACCCCGCTACGGACTGTGCCTGTTTCCTGCAGTGGGAACAGGGGGCCATCTCACCTGCACCACCGGGCCTCACCCCACAGCCGTCGCCTGGCATTGGCCTTGACCTCTGGGGAAGCTACCAGGCTGGGCAGGAGGAGAACGCTCCTCCACGTGGGCAGCCACTGGGTGATGAAGGCGGGAGCTCAGCTAGACCAGCCACCCCGTGCGGCTCCACCCCACAGAGCCGGGTCCACAGTACTGTGGTGGGTGCCGCCAGGGCCCCAGGGGTCCTGGTGATGGCCCAGGAGGCATAGAGGGTCCCCGTTTGGGCCCCACCCAGCTCTCTCTCCCTGTAGCCCAGTTCAAAAATTGCACCGTTACCAGGTGTCCGCCAGAGACCTCGGGCAGGGATCCTGGGTCCCACCCCCATGTTCCATCCATCAGGAGGTCCCATCATTCTGCCCCCCCAGATATCTCTCAAACCTGTCCTCTTCCCACTGTCTCCACCGCCACCCTCCTCCCCTTGGAGACAGCCCTGGCCTCCTCACTGCCTTCCACCTCCAGGCACTCAGCGGCCACAGCCCCGCTGCCACACCTGCTCCATCTCAGGGCTACAGAGAGGCTCCCGATCCTGTCCTGCCCTGTGTCGTCCTGCTGCACAGACCCCTCTGTGGTTTCCTCCAGCAGGGACAGTGGGGACAGTGCTCTCACACAGGGACGCCTGTCTCAGCACCCCTGCACCCCAGGCCTGGTCAGAGGCGTTCATGCAGGGAAACCAAGCAGTGGATGCTTGCAGTTCAAGGATGAGGTACTTCCCAGGAACGCTATTAATAGAGGTTTACTTCATTAATAGATTAAAGGAGAAAACCTGTATATTGATCTCAAAACTGCTGATAACTCATTTGATAAAAACTCGCCAATATTTCTGATTTTTACAAAGTGACCCAGTAAACTGGGAAAGGAGGTCCAGGCACCCTCAGTATCTGAGGGGGATTGATTCCAGGACCCCAGCCAACACCAAAATCCTCGGATGCTCAAGTCCCTTATAAAAACTGGAATAGTATTTGCATATAACCTAATACAGTGCAAATGCTATGTAAATAGTTGTAAACACAATGTAGGGACTTCACTGGTGATGCAGTGAATCCACCTGCCAACGCAGGGGACATGGGTTCAAGCCCTGGTCCAGGAAGATCCCACATGCCACGGAGCAACTAAGCCCATGCGCCACAACTACTGAAGCCCGTGCACCTAGAGCCCGTGCTCCGCAAAAGAGAAGCCACAGCAATGAGAAACCTGCGCACCACAACGAAGAATAGCACCCGCTCGCCGCAACTAGAGAAAGCCCGCGCAGCAACAAAGACACAACGCAGCCAAAAATAAATAAATAAATTTATTTAAAAAAAAAAAAAACAATGTAAATGTAAATAGCTGTCTTTGAGCACCCACAGCAAATTCAAGTTTTGCTTTTTCGAACTTTCTGGAATCCCCCCCCCAATAGTACTTCTTTTTTAAAAAATTATTTATTTATTTATTTATTTACTTGGCTGCACCAGGTCTTAGTCGCAGCATGCGGGATCTAGTTCCCTGACCAGGGATCGAACCCTGGCCCCCTACATTGGGAGCACGGAATCTTAACCACTGGACCACCAGGGAAGTCCCACCTCAGTAGTACTTTTGATCTATTACTTAAATCCCCAGTTGCAGAACCGTGGATGGGGAGGGCTGGCTGTATATCGTTAACATGAGAACAGACGTCCCTCCAAATCTGACCGTGACACCGCCCCAGGGGCCTCCCCCATCGGAAGTACTGGGAGCAGGAGCAGCGGGGCTGAAAGGCTCAGCATGGTGGCCGGGACACCCCCAAAGCCACGCCTGTCGCCTGTCGGCGGCCAGGGCAAGCCTCCAGCCTCAGCCGCGGGCAAGGCTGGCCCAGGGCGTGTGAGGGGGAAGAACCCAGGCTCCGGATGCAGAGCACTGACAAGCGTTGAGTCTGCACCTCCTCAGCACCTGAACCAGTGCCACTGACCACCCACCAGAAGCAACAACGGCGCTCACTAGAGTGGCCGACTTTCAACACCCTGCTAAAGACCCAAGAGATTTCTTACAGGTCAATAATAACGAGTTGGAAAAAGAGGGTGGGAAAAACCTTCATTCACAGTGCAGGATATAAACTACTCTGGAACAAGATAAATAAAAATCAGTCAGAACTTAAGTTCGGAAAGCCCCACAAGCACAAAGCAAGAACCAGACCCATGGGGAGACTCACATTCCCAATGCAGAGGTCCGACCTCGCAGGACCACCTTGCCCTGAGCTAGAACTGCGCTTCTGACCCACCCCCGCACCCCACCGCCGGCCCCGCCGGCCCCGCCAGCCCTGCCAGCCCTGCGCCGACTCTTTCTTTTTTTTAAAATTAATTAATTAATTAATTTATTTATTTTTGGCTGCGTTGGGTCTTTGTTGCTGCGCACGGGCTTTCTCTAGTTGCGGCGAGCGGGGGCTGCTCTTGGTTGCGGTGCGCCGGCTTCTCATTGCGATGGCTTCTCTTGTTGCGGAGCACGGGCTCTAGGCGCACGGGTTCAGTAGTTGTGGCACGCGGGCTTAGTTGCTCTGTGGCATGTGGGATCTTTGCGGACCAGAGCTCGAACCCGTGTTCCCTGCATTGGCAGGCGGATTCTTAACCACTGCGCCACCAGGGAAGCCCCGCCGCCCCGACTCTTAATAATTGCCTCCTTCAGACACTCACATGATTTTATATCAGATCGGCGAGGTTCTGTTGTCTGTTTGAAACCCTGTCACTGGGTGCTGGGCAGGTGTAGGCAGCGAGCCCTTTCGGGCGCTGCTGTAATACCTAGCAAACACCTTAGGAACTTCTTAAAAATATTCCCCAGACGCAAAAATGGGCCATACAGGGAAAATTCTCCCCCCAGATTGTCCCCTCTCCACCCCACACACAGTGTGGAAATCACTGTCAGGACTGGCTTCCTCTTTATCCCTCCGAAATTTCTTTATGTGGAAAGTCACGTAAATACAAACATGATCCTTGGTTTTCCCCCTTTTAACACCAAAAGTGACACCTCGGGACTTCCCTGGTGGCACAGTGGTTAAGAATCCGCCTGCCATTGCAGGGGACACGGGTTTGAGCCTTGATCCGGGAAGATCCCACATGCTGCGGAGCAACTATGCCCGTGTGCCAGAACTACTGAAGCCTGCATACCTAGAGCCCGTGCTCCGCAACAAGAGAAGCCACTGCAATGAGAAGCTCTTGCACAGCAACAAAGAGTAGCCCCAACTAGAGAAAGCCTGATCACAGCAACAAAGACCCAACGCAGCCAAAAATAAATAAATGAATAAATAAATAAATTAATTAATTAAAAAAATAAAAAAAAAAGTGACACCTCGCCTGCACCATCTGACCCCACACCTGGGAGGTCTCCCGCTGCACCCCTGCATCCGCCCTCCCTCAGGGCGCTGGCTGCCATCCTTGGCTCTAACACACACACACTGCGTTCTTAGGCCTGATAGACATTTTCATTGGCCTGGTTTCCACCGGTTCACTAATGCAATCCAGAAATTCTGGGTTTCTGGATTTTTACCAATCTGATAGGTGAAAACATGGCACCCTGGTGTAGCTAGAACTTAAATTTTGCATACCACTTGACCCAGAAATTCTATTTCTAACAATAGCCATAGACACACAATGATCCAGCCACAAAGCTCTTCTATGTAGCAGTTTACAACACCAAAAAAACCCACAAAACGAAACAAAACTAAACCTAATGTTCCATGGGAAGAGATTAAATTGGATATGATTACCATATAAAAGAATATTATATTATAAATTGATGTCATAGAAAGATGTATTTGTTGTAACATTAAGTAAAAAGAAGTTACACGTGCCTAAAATACTTCATAATATTAGATTATAAAGTTATAAATAAATTAAATTATACTATAAAATACTGTGCACATTTTTTTAAAACAAGCATAGGGACTTCCCTGGTGGTGCAGTGGTTAAGACTCCATGCTCCCAATGCAGGGGGCCCAGGTTCAATCCCTGGTCAGGGAACTAGATCCCACATGCATGCCGCAACTAAGAGTTCACATGCCGCAACTAAGAGTTCACACGCCACAACTAAGGAGCTGGCAAGCCGCAACTATGGAGCCGGCGAGCCACAACTAAGGAGCCCTCCTGCGGCAACTAAGCAGCCCTCGAGCTACAACCAAAGAGCTGGCAAGCTGCAACTAAGGAGCCGGTGAGCCACAACTAAGGAGCCCGCCTGCCACAACTAAGGAGCCCGCCTGCCACAACTAAGACCCAGCACATCCTAAATAAATATTTTTTTAAAAAATAAAAAAAAATAAAACAACAAGCATAAAACAAAAAGATGTGGAGGTTTTACAAAACACCAATCAACCACCGCAGGGCAGCTTGAGGGGAAAGCACTGAACGGTGGCCCCTGGAAGATATGTTCACATCTAAATCCCTGGGACCCGTGACTGTGACCTTATTGGGAAATAGGGTCTTTGCAGATGTGATTAAGTTAAGGATGTCACGATGAGATCACCCTGGATTATCTGGGTGGGACCTAAATCTAATGACAAGTGTCCTTATAAGAGACAGAAGAGAGATAAACAGAGGAGAAGCCATGTGAAGATGGGGCAGAGACTGGAATGGTGCAGCCACAAACCAAGGAACACCAACAGCCACCAAAAGCTGGAAGGGGCAGGAAGGGTCTTCTCTAGAGCCTTCACAGAAACTACGGCCATGCCAACACCTTGATTTTGGCCTTCTGGCCTCCAGAAGTATGAGAGAATAAACTTCTGTTGTTTTAGACCACCTGTTTGTGGTCATTTGTTACGGCAGACACAGAAAACTAATGAAGATATTTTTACCAGGAGTGACAAATATTTAAAAGCATGGCACTGGTTTTGGAATTGGGTAATGGACAGAGGCTGGAGAATTTTGAGGAGCATGATAGAAAAACCCTAGATTGCCTTGAACAGGCTGTTGGAAGAAATATGGATGTTAAAGATGCTGCTGGTGATGACTTAGAAGGAAATGAGGCACATATTGCCAGAAGCTGGAGGAAAGGTGATCCTGATTAAACAGTGCAAAAAATGTGGCTGAACTGTGTTCCACTGTTGGGTGGAAAGCAGAACTTATAAGTGATGAACTTGGATCTTTAGCTGAGGAGATTTCAAAGCAAAGTGTGGAGGGTGTGACCTGGTTTTAACCTGTTCCTTACGGTAAAGTGCAGGAGGAAAGACGTAAACTGTGGAAGGAACTGTTAAGCAAAAAAAGAACCAGCACTGGTGATTGGGAAACTCACGGCCTGTTCAGATTGCAGAAGATGCTAATGTGGGGAGACTCACTGTTAGGAGAGAGTGCTCTGGAGAGAAAGACAAGGATGCAACTGGACAATCTTCCTCTGAAGAGATTTGATCTCTGACTCACAGATGCATTCAAACCTCGCAGCACAAGCTGGGGATAGAGAGGGTCATCCAGGAAAGCTCTGTGGAGAAGCCTCTAACCTGATGGCATGGATCCCTGTGTCATACATGGGAGACCCACAAGGTGTATGAGAATGTTGTATCAGCAGAAACACTGCCAGCTTGGATGCAAGAGGATAGAGACAGGATGAAAGGAAGGAAAGCTGTTGGAATTCTGGGATACTGCAGGCAGGAAATGGGGTGACAGAGCTACTCAGCTTCAAACATATGCTGCCCGGCAAGAAAAAGGAAAAATGACTCCAAGGGCAGAGCCTTGGGCCCAGAGGGTGGAGCCATGGGCACAGAGACAGAGGCCGGCAGAGCTGAAGGTGTACAGAACAAAGCATCAAGCCCCAGAGGAGTATTCTCAGGCCTTCAAACCTATTGAACTTGCCCTGCTGGATTTCAAACTTGCTTGGGACTCCTTTATTCTTTTCTCTTTGTTACCCCTTTATTCTTTTCCCTTTCTCCCTTTGAGAAAGGGGATGTCTGCTCTATGCCTGTCCCACCATTGTATTTTGGAAGTATACAACATGCATTCTAGTTTCACTGGTCCACAAATGGAGAGCAATTTTGCCCCAGGGTGGACCATACCCAGAACCTTACCCATACCTGGTTTAGAGAATTTAGATGAGACTGGGCTTTTGAGCTGATGAGATTTTGGACTGAGGGTTGCTGCTGTAAGACTTTTGGGGATGCTGGGCTGGGGCAAATGCACGTTGCATGTGACAGACATGAATTTTAGGAGGCCAGAGGGCAGATTGCAGTGGGCTGAATGGTAGCTCTGAAAATACATGTCTACCTCCAAATCCCTAGAACCCGGGAAAGTTACCTCTTTTGGAAACAGGGTCTTTGTAGTTGTAACTTAGTGAAGAATCTTGAGCTGAGAATCATCCTGGACTGTGAGGAAGGCCCTAAAATGCAGTCAGAAGCGTCCTCACCAGAGACAGAAGAGAAGACGCAGGGGAGAGGCGTGTTGAAGATGGAGGCCTATTCTGCAGTGATGCAGCCGCAAACCAAGGAACCTGACAGCCACGGGAAGCCGGGAGGGGCAGGGCGGAATCTGCCCTGAAGCCTCGGCCCTGCTGACACCTTGATTTTAGACTTCTGGCTCCTAAACTGTGAGAGAATACATTTCTGCTGTTTTAAGCCACCCAGAGTGTGGCAAGTGGGGGCTATTTGTATTCTGAAAACATCCATGAGATCCTGTGGTAATAACAACAGTGAAGCTCAGTCGTGCCCCTTGAGGCTTAACCCTGTGCCGGTTCTATAAGCTTCCCACGTAGCCATTCATTTAATAAGAAAGGAGAAGAAAGGTACATTTCAAAAGTTCAAAATACACACTCACTTGAAAGACAAAAAAAGACCTGAATAAAGACCATAAAAGCCATCCACCCAGCCAGAGACACCTGATGCAGACACCTCTTTCTGGCTTGCTGCCAACGGCCTCACACCTGCATCCTCCAGTCTTGTACCCCCAGCTCCCCAACCATGCCTGCCATGGAGGGCCTCCCAAACCCCACTGTCCCGGGCACCCATGCAGCCCCCAGCCCACCTGACCCACCAGCCTGCCTGAGATCTCCCAGACTCCAGGGCGGCCACACCGGACGTCCTTCTAGGGCCTTCCTTTCCTGCAGCACTGGCCCCGGACCTGCCCCTACCTCAGGAACCAGCGTGGGTAGCAGATGTCCCCCCATCCTCTTCCTGACCCCAGGGCAGCAGGAAAGGAAAGGTCCCTGCCAAGAGCTGACCACCCAGCTGGGAAGACCCTTCCGCAGCTAAACCATGACCCGAGCTCCCCCATAGGAGGATGGGAGGAAGGGAGAGGGGAGGAAGCCCTGCAGGCCGTGCCCTGAGTCCTCCAAGTGGGCACCCGCCTCCCATCACCTGAGAAGGGGTTCCTGACTCCCCCTCCACCCAGCCACCATCACCTGGGGCCACCACCAGATGACCCAGCCCATGGCCCCTCTTAGGTCCCCGACCTCACCACCCACAGCCCCTGCAGGCAGCCACAGCACCAGCTCTCCCAGCCCTGCATCTCCCTGTCCAGTGTGGGCCTGCTTCTGGCCACTGCCCTTGGCCCCATGCCGGGCGGGGGCACCTGGCTCCCCACCTGCATCATCGCTCTCCAGCCTCATCGCATCTGTTCCCAAGGTGCCCAGATCCTGCCGCCAACCCCCGCCCCGCTGCCGGCTCCCCTCAGGTCTCACTGGGGAAACTGAGGCCAGGAGGCACCATCGCCCACACCTTCCCAGCCCCACACCTTCCCATTGCCACCTTCCCTCCCCCACGCCTCCCCCTCCCCCACGCCTTTCCTCCCCCACGCCTTCCCCTCCCCCACGCCTTTCCTCCCCCACGCCTCCCCATCCCCCACGCCTTCCCTCCCCCACACCTTTCCCTCCCCACGCCTCCCCCTCCCCCACGCCTCCCCTCCCCCACGCCTCCCCCTCCCCCACACCTTCCCATCCCCCACACCTTCTCAGCCCCACACCTGTAGAAGCCTCTATCCCTTCTGAACCACAGGGCCCTGAGTGGCAAGGGGCTGTCACGCCCACACCCAGCATGTGCGGTTGGGCAAATGAGAGGGGTCACACAGCACTCGGGCCACCCAGGCCCCCGCCAGCCAGTGTTCTGCCCAGGCTGCATTCTGCTGACAGCTCGGCCTCCGTGTCACTGCCCCGTCCTGGATGGCGGCCTCCCTCTCACACACTGCTGGACCCCTCACCGTTTCCACCTCCCTTCTCAATTCCTACACACCCCTTGGCACCCCCAATCTGACCACGCCCCCAAACAGGTCTCCCTAAGGTCCCGATATCCCTTATGACCACGCCAGGCGCTCTAAGGGCAGCCGGCTCCTGGTTCATCGCTCCTTCCCTTTCACTGGGCTGCCCAGACCACCCCCTGGGGAAGGCTCCCCCTCTGCCCCAGGCTCTTCCCCTCCACCGAGAGGGCCCCAAGCACAGTGCCCAGCCTGGTCCCCCCAGCAACTCGAGTTTTCACATGTTGCCCAGCTCAACGATCATCTGTTTATTTGCCCCCAAGCTAAGCTCCTGTTCTTCCACCGCCCCTGCTGCAGAGGCGCCACTCCACACCCCCACCCCCACCCCCCACACCCCCGCTGCTCCCCACCCCCACCTCCACTCCCACCCTATGGCAGCCCAGTCTGGGGTCTGGGTTTCTGCAGGGGTTCAGCTCGGGGTCCACTTTCCCTCCCATTCACCTGCTCATTTTCAAACCACATAACGAGGTGCAACAGGACACAAACCCTGCCCTCGGGAAGCTGAGTTAGGTGGGAGAGAAGATATTTAAAATCCTCTTTGTTGGGCTTCTCTGGTGGTGCAGTGGTTAAGAATCTGCCTGCCAATGCAGGGAACACGGGTTCGAGCCCTGGTCTGGGAAGATCCCACATGCCGCGCAGCAACTAAGCCCGTGCGCCACAACTACTGAGCCTGCGCTCTACAGCCCGTGCGCCACAACTACTGAGCCCATGTGCCGCAACTACTGAAGCCTGCGCGCCTAGAGCCTGCGCTCTGCAACAAGAGAAGCCACCGCAGTGAGAAGCCTGCACACCACAATGAAGAGTAGTCCCCACTCACCGCAACTAGAGAAAGCCCGCATGCAGCAATGAAGACCCAATGCAGCTATAAATAAATAAATAAATTTATAAAAAAAAAGTAACAAACTGAAAGAAAAATTAGAAACACTGATAACACACAAGGAAGTTAATAGTCATAATAAATAAAGAACTCTTATAAGTCAAAACAAAACACATTACAGAGAAATGAACAATGCTTTTCAATACAAAGAGTGAAAAACTATGAAATGATGATCACTTAGTCAAAGAATGCAAATTAAAACAAATTAGAATTTTCTCATCAATCAATTGGCAAGGGATTGGAACTAGTCTGCCTTGTATCTGCTGGCTCTACGCCAGAGGACAATTTAGAAATACAATCATTTTTAATGATAAGCCCACATGTTCATGTAAAGGAACCAGATAAATAAGCGGAGGTACTTCCATGCAATGGAACACTTAGTACCCATTAAAAAGCATGAGGGTGCCAAGACCATTCAATGGGGAAAGAATAATCTTTTCAACAAATGGTGAAGGAACAACTGGGTATCCTCGTGCAAAAGAATAAAGTTGGGGTAATTATGTGGCAGTCCAGTGGTTAGGACTAAGCACTCTCACTGCTGGGGGTCCCGGGTCCGATCCCTGGTTGGGGAACTAAGATCCAGCAAGCCTCAAGGCACAGTTAAAAAAAAAAAAAAGAATAAAGTTGGACCCCTACCTCACACCATACTCAAAAATTAATTCAAAATAGATCAAAGACCTAAATGTAAGAGCTAAAACTATAAAACTCTTGGAAGAGAACATCGCCATAAATCTTCATGACTGGAATAGGCAATAGTGCTTAGATATGACACCAAAAGCACAAGCAACCAAGAAAAAAATAGGTAAATTGGACTCACCATTAAAATCTTTTGTGTTCCAAAGGACACCATCAAAAAAATAAAAAGAAAACCCATAGAATCAGAAAATATTTTTGCAAATCATCTATCTAATAAGGGACTTATATCTAGAATACATGAAGAACACTTACAACTCAATAATAAAAAGCTAAAAACCCAATTTAAAAATGGACAAAGCCTCTGGATAGACATTTCTGGAAAGAAGATATAGAAATAACCAATATGCAAAAGAAAAGGTGCTCAACATCATTAGTCATCAGGAAATGCAAATCAAAATCAAGAGAGACCACTTCACACCCACTAGGACTAAATGTCTATAATCAAAAAGGCAGATAATAAGTGCTGGTGAGGATGTGAAGAGATTGGAAGCTTCATACACCGCTCATGGGATCACAGAATGGTGTAGCTGCTGTGGAAAGCAATCTGAGAGTTCTTCAAACAGTTAAATATAGAATTATCACATGTTCCAGCAATTCCACTCCTTGGTATATACCCAAGAGAGATGAAAACATACATCCACACAAAAACTGGCACACAAGTGTGCACAGCAGCACACTCATAATAGCCAAAAGGTGGAAACAACACAAATAGCCATCAACCTATCCAGAGATAAACAAAATGTAGTTTATCCATACCATGGAATGTTATTCCATAAAAAGGAATGAAGAACCAGTACACACTGTGACATGGATAAAACATTATGCTACGTGAAAGAAGCCAGACACAAAATTGTATGATTCCATTTATATGAAATATCCAATATAGGCAAATCCATAGAGACCTAAAGTAGATCAGTGTTTGCCAGGGTCTGGGGAATGTAAATGCTCTGAAGTGGATTGTGCTGACCATTTCACAAGTCTATTAATACACTAAAACCCACTGAATTCTTTCCCTCCCTCCCTCTCTTTCCCTCTCTCCCTCTCTCTCTCTCATATACACACACACACAATGGTCACCCCAGCCAGCGAGACTAGGGGCCCAAGGTGTGACTTTCACCTTTTTTCTTCATATACTTCCACAGTGCTTGTTTGTTTGTTTTTAACACATTTTGCTTTCTTTTTTTTTTTTTAAATATTTACTTCTTTATTTGCCTGCACTGGGTCTTAGTTGAGGCATGCGGGGTCTCTAGTTGGGGCATGCGAACTCTTAGCTGCAGCATGTGGGATCTAGTTCCCTGACCAGGGATTGAACCTGGGCCCCCTGCACTGGGAGTGCAGAGTCCTAGCCACTGGACCATCAGGGAAGTCCCAGCACATTTTGCTTTTGACCATAAACACAGACCAAAAGCCCTCTTCAAAGAGCCCCAAATAACTGCCAGCCTCCGATCCTACCAGTTGAGCTCTGGCCACCAAAGATGACACCCAACGCTCTCATCCACTCACCCACGCAAGCACCCTGCAAGTGCTGGCTGAGGGCCTGGGGCTGGTGCCAGGGACACAGATAACCAAGCTCAGAGTCCAGGACGGGAGACGGTGGGACACGTGAGGAGGATGTCAGGTGCAATGGCACCAGGCAGGCCCAGGGCCTGACAGGGAGGTGGGGGAACCCTTCCAGCTGAGCCATAAAGAAAGCTCGTGCCCTGCAGATGCGCTGACACTCCCCAACCCCGCCCGCCTCTCCAGCCCCACCTTCTCTAGACCAATGCAGGCCTTCCAGGTGGGTGCCTCCTGCAGGCTCCCTACCCCAACCCTGCCTGGAGCACCTGCCCCCCCAAACCCCCACCCCCGCCAACATTCCTCCCCTCTGCCCTCCCCTCTCCACACCCACTGCCCCTCCCTCAAGCCCTCCCCTCCCCACCCCCATCCACACTGACTCTGCTCCCAGCCCTGATGACACAACCTTGAAGTCTCTACACAAGCTGCCCAGACCCTCCGGGCCGGCGCTCCCCACGCCCTGCCCTGTACTTCATGCCCTGTCCGCCTGGACAGGCCTTTGGCCCCGCGCGCAAAGAGCTGCCTCGGAAGCTTGGGGGGCTCCTTCCCCACGCACCCTTCCCCCGCACCCGAATTCTCGCCCCCGCCCCCAGCCCTGCCCGTGCACCGGGATGACAGGCCCCTCCAGGCTCCCCCGGGCGGCCCCGCCTCCATAACTGTCGCAGGCCAGGCTCTGGAGACCCCCGCCAGCCCACAGGGAGCTCTCCAGCCACAGGCCCAGGTGGCCTCAGTCCCGCAGGAATTTGTCCTGTAGCGAAGGTAGGGAGGACAGGGAGGGGCAAGGGGTTCAGGCAGACAGGAAGTGGAGATTGTTCTGGAAGGAGCAGGGCCCGGTGGGGAGGACTGGGGATTTCCGGAGGGAGAGCTGGGGAGTGACACCTCCACTGCTGTGGGGTGGGGGGACGTAAAGGTGAGGGGCGAAGAAGCTGGATTTTGGAGGCAGACGGGCAAGTGCATCTCACGAGCGAGAGCAGGGTGAAGGTGGGGCTGGGGGCGAGTGCCGGTGCGGGGAAGAAGTCAGGAGGCAGAAGCTAGAGCCCTTCGTGGGCCCAGCGGCGGGCCAGGAGTGGGTGTGCAGAGCCGGACAGGGGTCCCCGAGGGCAGAGCCTGCTAGTGCCTGCTGCGCCCCCCCAGCCCCCAGCAGGCACCCGACGGCGGCGGGATCGGGGGCTTCGCCCTGCTCCCTCACCAGGGGCGGCCTCCTCTCCGGGGCAGCACGGGCCAGGGCCTCAGGCCTCCAGTAGGCCCAAGGGGCTCACAGGATCAGGCCGCGGCCCATAGCCTGACCGCTTCTGCTCCTCTGGGCCACCCCTGGGCCTTGGCACTGGCCCCAGCCCAGCCACAGGCACAGCCCCGCCCCCCCATTCCCTTGCCTCAAGCCAGGAGGGGAGGTGACTCGGGGTGCCCCAGAAGCCTCCCCTCCCCTCGGCCCCGCTCGGCAGTCCCCGGCACCTACGCTCCCACTTCGCCACTCTCAGCCGCCCTCGGGCCAGTGCCACACGCTAGGGGGGCTTCACCGTGGCGGTGGCCGGTCCACTTTGGGCACGTGCCCCAGCACCTGCAGGCAGGAACCAGGCGAGCCCGAGAGGGGTCACAGGCCACGGCAGCCCTGTGTGCCCTCACAGCAGCCCTGGAAGCCCACAGGGTCCTGTGAGGACTCACTCCTGAGAGGTGGGCCGGCCTCCCAGGAGCAGAGAGACATGGCTCCTCAGGCCGGGATGCTTCAGCTTGATGCCCTGACAGCCCCTGGAACCACACACGGCCCTGCGACGTTATCTGACCGAGGAAGATGCTGGAACAAAGCACTAGTTATTCTGTGTAGGTGTCCCCACTTTCACTACAGTGGCCAGTTCATAAACAGTTCTGTGCTGGGGTTTGCCAGGAGAGCTGTGGCCCAGTGGGCAGCTGCTTCCTTGCCCTGGACCTGTCCAGATGGACCCTCCCAGGCCAGGCCAGCCCTCCAGAGACATACCCTCCCTCCCTGCAGGTGTGGCGGTCAGGCTCAGGAGCCCACTGTCACGAGTGTCTCTACCGGGCCCCAGCGAATTGGTCACAGAGGCAATGGATCGGCGACCACAGTGCTGACAAGGAAAAGCTGACAAGGAGAAGCACACAGCACATCCACCCGCCCGGGACCCAGGAAAGCTGTGAGTGGAGGACTGCCTGGCGGAGGCGAGCCCTGGGCCCCGTGAAACCTCCCCTGCTTGCCTGGGCGAGGTCAGTGGATGGACAGCGGCTGCCCAGGCTCCAGGCAAGGTCCCAGCAGGACCTCTCTCCCTGACCTGCCCTTGGGGGCAGAGCCAGCCTAACCAGCCATGTGGAGCTGGGACCTGCTTCTGGGTCAGCTCTGCCCAGGGCCCCACCTCGACCCTCTCTAAGCCTCTGTGGGCCAGGAGCCAGGGCTGTGTCCACGCCTGCTCAGAGCCCAGCGCCCCAGGCAGCTGGGCTGTGGGCAGCTGACAGCAGTAAGGCCTGGGCAGGTCCAGAGGCCCCAGGGGGTGTGGAGCAGGGCCAGGGGGGTCTGCCAAAGCCACAGAGTGGCTCCTCTAAAGAGGAGGAGGGGGCTGCCCTGACTTCCCCAGCCCACAGCTGCTCCCCAGGGGACGGTAAAGGGGCGTAACAGGAGTCCCTGCCAAGGCGGGTGGCGGCCTAGGTGCTCACCCACTGGGGGAGGTGAGGAAAGGCAGAAACTATGCGACCCACTGCCAGGCAATGGCACCCGCACCCCTGGGGGAAGCACCTAGCTGAGAGGCAGGGGACAGCTCTGCCTTGACCCACGTGTCTGCTGTGCACAGACTCCGGACACAGGACATTGGCCAGGGCGGGGCGGCCCAGCCCACCCACCCGCGCCACCCACCCGCGCCACACGATGCCCTATTAAGGACATGACTATGGGGCTCCGCCGAGCGCGCTGCCTCTTCCTCGGGCGCCGGCGGCCGCGCGGGTCGAGCGAGGCTGGCGGCGGCGGGCGGGGCTGGGCTGGGCTCCGATCGGGACGACTACCGCGGACGAGGTGTCAGAGGCCGGACTGTCCGGCCGGAGGACCTGTCAGGGCCGGCCAGACGGCAGGCAGCCCGCAGGGAGGCGGGGGCGCCGTACCTTTGTACTTCTCCCGCACCTCCTCGTAGGCCTGGATGAAGTCCTGCTCGTCGGGCGGCGGACCGGGCGGCAGCAGGGCGGCCATGCCGGCGGCAGGCGCGGGACACGGCGGGGCGCTGCGGCGCAGAGCGGGCCTCCTGCCCCCGGCGGCCACTCGGTCCCTGCGGCCGCGCGCGCCTCTTAAAGGGGCCGCCCCCGCCCCGCCCCGCACCCAGGATGCCCCACGGGCGGGCGGGGCCCGGGGGAGAGGCGGCAGCGCGCCCGGGCGCCTCCCGGCGTCGGCTCGGCAGCCGCAGCGGAGCGGGCTGGCAGGCTCCGAGTCTGCGTCCCGCGCCCGTCCCGGCGGGCGCACACCCGCTCCCCGTCCCAGTCGCCAGCCCGCCGACAGCCCGAGTTCTCCGCGCCCGGCCCTGCAGGGGCCCCCTCCCTCCCCAGCCGCGAGCTCTCCGCCACCCTGCCAGACCCAGCGACCTCACCTGGCCGCCCCCCCCCCCCCCCACTTCTGCTCCAACCGCCGCTACCTAGGATCCTTCTATTGCCACCTGGGAGGTAGAGTGGGTATCTTCAATATGAAACCCTTACACACAAAAACTTAACTACGAATAAAAGGACTGAAATTTACAGAAGAAAAAATGATTGGTTAAAAAAAGACAAATTCTTTGCCACCCATCAGATTGGCAATCCCCCATCTCCCAGTGTTGAGAAATGCCCTCTCCAGAATGCCCCCGGCAATGTTCCTCTAACTGGAAATGCCGCAAACCCTGTGGCCAGAAGCCCCACTTCCAGCGCTCAGGGCCAAGAGGGTCACCAGGCGCGCACACTAAGAGCGCCCCCAGGGGCTGATAGTGAAGAGGGTCCAGGGCTGCGGGAGGACATTCAGGGTTCACTTTCATGTGAGTGAAAAAGAGCCTCGTCCTTTAACATCCGATGTGACATGTGAAAAGAACTGGCGGTCCCGTGCCATGTCCACACTGGCCCCCGGGGGTGGGGCAGACGGTGAAGTTTCCCTTCACGCTGTCCTGCTCCCCTGCGTCCCCACAAGCTCTTGCTTGTGCTTCCACCCACAAAGTTCCTCGCTGCCCACGCCACCATCCTCGCCCAGCACTGGGCTTCCAGGCCTCTTCCCACACACCTCGGTCCACCCTCCCGGTCTCCTGCAGGGCCAGCCCGTCCCCCAGACCCTCATCATCATTCTGTCCTAGCCGACAGGACAGGGTCAGTAGTCCACAGACTGATCCAGAGACCCTCAGCTGGCTCCTCCCTTCCCAGCACGCCCTGCCCAATAGCCTCAAGCCCTAGGTCACCTACTTCCCAAAGGGAGGAGCCATCGTCCAGCTGCCAGCCCAACACTGTCAGGGGCCTCGCACTGGGCCTTCCCCATCCTCCCGCAAGAATGGCAGCTACTAGAGGGCACGGCCAGACTCTGGCTCAGGGAGGGGCTGGGGCTCTCGCCAAACAGGTGGCCCCTCCTTTCCTGCTCCTATATGCTTCTACCCACCCCACCCCCATGGTGGCAGCCAAGACCAGGGGCCTCGAAGGCGGCTTTGCCCCAGGATCCCAAGAAAGTGTCATCATCACATCTGGGCACTGGACCCTTGTCCTGAGACCAGTGATGGTGCCACCCCAGCAAGCTCAACCTCAGGCCTCATGCAGCTGACTGGGTGGAGCCAGCAGGTGGCGCTGTGCTGTATGCAATCAGCTGGGACAGGAGAGGCCCCCTCTGACCCGCAGATCACCCTCAGGTCTCTCATCCCAGTCCTATACCTGTACAGAGCACACAGCACGTGCTCAGTCAACAAGCAAATGTTTATGAATTTGACAGACGAAGCTCTTCAGCGTCGTTACCTGCAATGCGGATGACTGCCCGCTCGGCAGGGTCCAAGACACTCCCATTCCCCCCAGGGCCACCTCCGCTTAGCCGGCTCCGCTGTGTTTTCTCCAGGTTCCAGGGCAGTGTGTCCCCAGGGCTGGGCGATCCGCTGCCTCCGTTGGAGCCATCCTCAACCACTGCCCGAACCTCGTGGTCCTCGCCCGACATGGCCTCCTGGAGAGGGAGGGGGATGTCACACCACCGTGTATGGGGGGGATACTGCATACTGACCCACCACATTCTTAACCTAAACACGGACCCCACCCCATCCACTCTGTCATCTGGACACGGACACCCACACCACTCCTATGTCCCGCTTCATCTACATACTGAACCCCGACCCTCTCAACCCAGACACGGACAACCCTTTGCAGCCATCCACAGCTGGCCTCACCCCCTCCAGCTCATTCCTCCAATACCCACACGGTGACCCCCCACCCACACCAAGACATTGACCTCACTCCCTCCAGTCTATCACTGGGACACTGATACCCCCCACCCCCCAACATTCACTGCCACTCCCTTCTCTTAGTCACCCAAACACTGACCCCTCCACGCTGTCACCCAGGGGTTCACCCAATCAGAGGACACTGATCCCCCCCTCCACCCCGTCACTCGGACACTGGCCTCCGATCCCTCCATCCCAAACCTGGACTCCATCTCCTCTACTCCTCGAGTCAGCAAGCAAGCCAGGCCATGAGGAACCACTAGCTGCTGCCCCTCCCCTCAGGGGTCTTCAGGGAAGGACCCAGACCCCGCACCTCGCACACTGGCTCTACCTCCAAGCTGTCTGAGCCAATAGCGCTCCCCGTCGCCTTACCCCACCCCAGCCCCAGCGCAGTCCCACCTCGGTCTCCGCAGTGAAGGCCTATAAATAGCCGGAACCGCATCAGCGTGGGCCGCGGGAGCTCTGCTGCGGCAAGGCTGGGTGGCAGCCTGGGCTGCCCCTCTAGCGGCCCACCCTGCGCGGCACGCACACCGCACCGCGGAGCTGCCGAAGGGCACCCACACCCGCGCGTGCACGCCCCTCAGCTCCCGGGCCCCACAAGCGCTGGCGTGCAGGAGGTGAATGGGGCTCTGTCCCGGCGGGGCCGGGCTGGCGCAGGGGCACAATGTGGGCTCTGTGCCTCCGCCCCTAGGCTAAGGGCTGGGGAGGAGACGGCGGGCACCGAGCTGGGGGCCACCCTGCCCCGCCCCCTACAGCCCGTCCGCAGGGCGCCTCCGCTCCAGCCCCCCGCCCGGCGCCCCGCCGCCAGCCGCACCACCCCAGCCTCCTTTCCTGCCCACACCCCGGGCACCGCCCGTCCAGTTCCGCAGTCTCCGCGCGCGGAGGTGGCGTCCTCCCGAGGGAGGATGGGCCGCGACGCAGCCTCTGGTTCCGCGATGCCTGCGGAGGGAGAGCCCCTACCCCACCCCGCGGCTCCCACCCGCCGCGCGCCTCTCTGTCCCGGCCCCGGTCTTACGTGCCCGGTGGCTCAGCTCCGCTGGGCTCGGCCAGTGCGGCCGGACGGCTGGTGCCGGGAGAGCTGCGCAGGCTGCGCGGGCGGGGCGAGTCCGGAGCTCCGCCCCGGCCGCGAACCGAGCGCCGCCCGTGCGGCCCCTGCGCTCGAGTGCGCGCGGGGCAGGAGCGCGAGCGCGGCTTCTCCCGGGTACCGTCCCCCGCGCGCACCCCCACCGCCCGGCACGGCCCCGTCCCCGCGCGCAGAGGGCGGGCCGGTCGGCAAGGAGACGTCGTCAGGGGAGCGGAGCGTGCGTGACACTAAGGCGACGCGGGGTCGCTCGGGTGCGGGCCCGGTCTGGCCTCGGCCGGCTGCCCAGGGCTGCCCCAAAGCACCAGCGGACTCTGCGCCCCGGCCCCCGCCCCTAGCCACCCCCCAAACAGGTCGGACCCGAAGCTCCAGCAGGTCCCCCCGCCTGGTTTCACGTACACATTTATTTAAACAACACAGTCGCGCTCCGGCGAGGGCCGGCCCCCCTCCTCCTGGGCTCTGCTGACCCCTGGTGGTTGGGCCAGCCCGAGGGTGGGGGGAGCGGGGAACCCTGCCCAAGCCCTCCTCGTCCGGCCGGCCGCCCGTATGGGGCACCACTGCAGGAGGCAGGGGCGCCCCCGGGGGCAGCTCGGGCGGGGAAGGGTGCGGTGGGGCTGTGCGGAGCGGGGAGCCTGGGGAGCAGGAGGCCAGCGGCTGGGCCGAGGGGGCGGGGCCTCTAGGGTTAGGTGGCTGGGGAGTTGCTCAAGAGCCCAGGGGGGTCTCCAGGGGGAGACCGAGACATGCGCTTGCAAGTGATGAGGTGGGTGGGCAGCGCCTGGGTGTCGTGAAAGATGACGAAGATGCTGGGCCGGGGGAGGCAGTCCACCGCGCTGTCGTAGCGCAGGAGCGCGTGGCCGGGGGGCCGCGGGGGGGGTGCCCGCAGCCCGCGGCGGCCCTGCCCGTAGTCGCCGGTCAGCACCCGCGCCACGAACACCGCCTTGTGGCCCTCGGCGTCGGGGGGCGAGTAGCGGTCCAGCACCGACAGGGAGGCGCGCTTGGCGAAGTACACGCCCTGTCCGTAGAGCGTGCCTGCGGCGGGGGGAGGGAGGCACGGGGGTCAGGGTGGTTACGGTGGGCAGAGACCGCGCCCCTTCAGGGTCCCAGGCCTCACCGTTGCGGCCGCAGAAGCTGCGGTTGAAGCCATGCGCGCAGATGTCTGGGACGGTGGCCACCGACGTGCCGTGGTACAGGACCTGCTCGGCCGGCCGCCGGTCACAGCACTGCTCCAGGCGCTCCCGGTGCAGTTCGTACTGCTGCTGCAGCAGCGGGTGCAACACACGCTCCACCTGCGGGCGGCCTTGGTCAGAGCCAGGCTACTGTATCCCCTGGGCCACAGGGCAGGGCTGAGCCCGGAAATCAAGAGCCCTCTCCTGGAGGAGTTCAGGGCCTGGGGAGACCTCACAGCTCCTGTCATGCTCTGCCCAGTAGCAGACATTAGGCGGACGTTCGCCACCTCCACCGAGCCCCAAGTGGCATTGGAGGGCTTCCAGGGGGGTCTGCAGGTAGGCAACCCATCCACTCACCAGAACCCTGCACCCACAGCCAGGCCTCTGCAGAGAAAAGCTGAGCCCCCCGCCTGCATTGCCCGCAGGACTTCACTCCCAACGCCAGGAGATGCCCCGGACCTCTCAGTGATGGGAGACCAAGGTGACCAACCCAGTAGTCAACCGAAGAGGAGCCAGCTCAGGGACCCAAAAAGTTTCTAAAGAAATTCTAACTAGTCACTTCAGAGGGATGCAAATGAATATTATATCCAGGAAACAAGACTACCTACTGTGAAAAAGAAACAGTCTGAAAATTAGAGAGTTCTTACATTGAGAATGGAATTGCTGAACTGCATCCAGTGGGTGTGGATAATAATAAGATGATGAAGATGGAGTTCAGGAAGGGACTCAGAGTGCAGAGCTAAAGAAAAGAGTTGGGAACTGTGAGAGGACAGATGAGGGAGGGGGGAGGAGCTCTAAGATCTGAGTCGTAGGAACTCCACAAGAAGACACCCAACAGGTGATGGGAGCAAGTGAGGACTTAATGGAAGACAGTTTGAGCTGAAGGCAGCATCTTCAGATGGAAAGGATCTTGCCATAAAATGCCAAAGACAATGTGGAAAGGCACCTAACTGCTGGGAAAACTTCAACCTTCAAAGTGAAAGAAAAGTCTACAAGCGTCCAGACGCACGCATGCACACACACACACGCACACCCCAAAGTCGACATACAGACATGGAAAAAAACCTCACGTTTTCATACTGGGGTCCTCACCAGCGATACTGGATGCTAAGAGACCATAGAAGGATTTTTTTTCTTCTTGCCTTTCCAAGAACAAAAAATTTTAAGGAGGAAAGAAAAAGAGTTAAGTCTTTCAAAGATCTGAAGGAAAACATATTTTGATCTTGAACCCTATATCCAGCCAACCTATTAATGGTGAGGACAAAATAAGGACAGATTAAGGTATGCAAGAACCAGCTGTGCTTAAGTTAACAGAAATGTCTTAATAAACACATAGCATCTTTTGTTTGAAAAAAATACCAATATCAAATTATAGTTGCAAATTACTTCTAATTGCAAAAGGCAAAATCCATTTAAAAGTTCAAAATGTTGACTACTCACTCAAGGAGATACTTTTACTACACAGAAAAGGAATCTATGCAAGAAGGTGACAGGGTCACCAAGAGTAAGCCAGCAGCCAAGCACCACAGAGAAAAAGGAAGAAAGTAAACAAAATCAAGAGCCATTAGTTGGGCTTCCCTGGTGGCACAGTGGTTAAGAATCCGCCTACCAGTGCAGGGGACACGGGTTCAAGCCCTGGTCCGGGAAGATCCCACATGCCGCGGAGCAACTAAGCCCGTGCGCCACAGCTACTGAGCCTGCGCTCTAGAGCCCGCCAGCCACAACTACTGAAGCCCACATGCCACAACTACTGAAGCCTGCAGGCCTAGAGCCTGTGCTCCGCAACAAGAGAAGCCACCTCAATGAAAAGCCCGTGCACTGCAACGAAGAGTAGCCCCAGCTCGCTGCAACTAGAGAAAGCCCGCACACAGCAACGAAGGCCCGACGCAGCCTAAAAAATAAATAAATAAAATAAGTCTATTAAAAAAAAAAAAAGAGCCATTAGTCCTTGAATCCTAGAATATTCTCTTTCATGCAACATGGTTTAAATAACTAGGTTTTTCATTTCCCCCTTTCCTCTCTGGTCCAGTGGTAAATATTTTTTCATTGTCATTATATGTCGATCAACCTACGGCCCGAGCATGGAGGTCCATGCTTGGAATAGAAGCATGCCATGCAGAATAGAAGATGACGTTTGTTTGTCAACCTTGCCAACTTCAAAATAATGTCACTGGCCAAACTGTGAGACGGAAGAGGGAGGAGGAGGTGAAAGGGGGGAAGGGAAGCCCATTCTCCTGATCTTCCGTGCAGGGAGGCAAGAAACAGTCTCTAAAATCGTTAAGTGGAAAAAAGACTCAAGTGTACCACGTAAAGTCACAAAGGTCCTGCTAGAAGAATCAAGCGCACGTGACTAACAGAGCCTCGGGAGGAGCACGGGGCATGAGTGCAGGGCGTCCTCCTCTCGCCAAGTGCAGAAGTGACAGCTGCTAAGTCCACCCAGAGTTACAGGGGTCATCCCCAGGAAAGCGGTGGTGGCGGTGCTGGTGGCGGACTGCGCCTGGTCTGGGAAAGGCCTGAGGTTCTGCGTATCTGACCAGATCCGGGTTGCTACTGCTGCTCACCGCCCCCTGCCCCCAGGCCCACCCACCCACAAGTCGGCGCGTCAACAGTCAAGAGGGCCACCTGGCTTCACCCGCGCCGTGAGCCCAGCTCTCACCTCCCAGTCACTCTCCGCCCCTGCCTGGCACACGGCCCCTCCTCAGTCCTTCCTTCTGGCCCTGCAGGCGCTCTGGCCCTCGCTGCCTCCAGCGCCCCGCCTCCAAGCCCCTCCTTCTCAGCCTCTGCTTCCCACCTGCCTGGGTGGCCAGGGCTCCTGGGGCTCCCAGAGCTTCATTCGGGTCCCCCACCCATGGTGCCCAGCCCTTTCCGCAACCCAACCGTGCTCAGAGTTGCCACATTCAACAAGTGAAAATGTACGAAGAGGCTGCCTCGCTGCAGCCAGCCCTCTTCCTGCTGGAGCAGACCCCTTGGGAGGCAGACGGGCCCCAGAACAGCACCCGGAACAACTGCTGGAATGAGTCATCCTCACAGTAGCCACGAGATGGCATCACCACCCCATGCTCTAGAGGAGGAAACTGTGGAGGCATCGGGCTGGAACCGGCGAAGTGGGGACCTGTGCTGGGACCCCCTAAGCTCTACGGCCTTCTGCCTCCCGGGCCGCACACTCGTGAACACCCTTCGGGCAGGGAACGGGGCTGCAGAGCCCTGCTGCTCCCCTGCCCCCGACAGCTTTCAGCCTGCTGGGCAGCTTCTGGCCAGCCGATCCTGACGTAGGCAAGAGTGATAGCCCACAGGCTCTGCAAGGCAAAAATGGTGCCAGGAGCCCAGGAGGCCAGGGGCTGGCAAGGCAGGGCGTGGACTCACCCGGACAACACGGATCCTGCCGTGGGCAGCGTCCAGTGTGTCGTAGAAGGCCTGCACTACCGTCTGGAACTCACTGCTGCTCTCGGCCACACACTCCAGCCTGCCCAAGGGCTCCCTCGGCCTCTGCTGTGGCACTGACACACAGAGAGAAAGGGGGTGCGGGCCATGCCTGGGGCACCGGTCCACCCTGCCCTCCCCCGCGCGGGCTGCAGACTCACGAGTGGGGCCCGAAGCCGCCAAGGGAAAGGCCAAGCTCTGATCCCGGGGGCCAGCCTGCAGCGCTGCTAAGTGGCGGGCCGCACGGGTGGGCTGGGTCCCAAAGCCACGGAGGACGGTGCGGTCACCACGAAGGGCAACACTCACGCCGTGGCGCCGCTCCAGGCGGGCGCACAGCTCCGCGGGCAGCACGCAGCCCTGGGGCCCCACCGTCTCCTCCCGGAGGTGCACCTCCAAGGCCGCCTCTAGGGCCCGGTCCAGCTCATCCATATCCTGCTCAAAGGCCGCATGCACCTCCAGCTGGGCCCAGCTACCAGGCCCCCCACACCGGAGCTCCTGTTCTTCCTGCAGCGGGGGCAGCTCCAGCAGGGAGAGGGCCAGGGCCCGCTGCAGCGCCACAGCCTCCTCCCGCTCGGCCGCCTGGCCCTGTGGCTCCAGTGACCGGTAGAGAGCCAGCTGCAGCTCGGCCTCCTCCTCCAGCCGCCCGGGCGCCCCGGTGCTGGGGGCCACGGGCCCCTCCCCAGCCCTGGGAGTCTTCTCCTCCTCCGGCTGCCCCTCAGGCTCCTCCTCCCCCAGCTCCAGGGGCAGCCAGTCTTCCCCGTCCAGGCCCTCCAGGGCGGCCAGCAGCTCTCGGACCTCCTCTGGGGACAGGGAGAGGCACCGGGTCAGGGGTCAAGTCCAGCCAGAATGGGGCTGAGGAGAGGACTAGTCAGGGGACGCGTGGAAGGTGGAGGGGGGTTAGAGGGTATATGGTCACAGGGCAGAGCAGCGGAGGGTGAGGTCAAGAAAGGGCCGCAGGATGTGCCAGGGTCCCCAGGGAGCCCTACCTAGGCTCATATTCTCCTGGTCACCGTCCATATTGTCTGGAGGCCACAGGGTGTGGGAGTGGCCAGGGAGGGCCTGTAGGGCCTCAGTGGGGTCCACCTGTTGGGAAAGAATGCCAGTACCCCATGGACACATACCCCTCCCAGGCCTCTGAGCAAGGGTGGAGGAGGTACGGAGGACTGAGGTGTGAAAGAGGGGAGGGGAGGGGAGGGGAGGGCTCCATGTCTACCTCTCCCAGGTCTGTATCCAGGGCAGCCCTGGCCAGACGCTCTGTCCCAAAGACGCACTGGAACTGAGCCTCCAGCCCCCGCAGAAGGTGCTGCCCCTCTGGGCTCAGCAGGAACCTGGCGCTGCCTGGGTGCTTCAGGCTCAGCACGTGACAGCTAACGCTGCCCAGCAGACTTTGCAGAAACTCCTCGGCTGCCTGGCATGGGGCGAGGGCTCCGCAGAGCTGCAGGACCATGGGGCAGGGTGAGGAGGAGCAGTTGGCAGGTTTAGGGCACAGGAAAGGCAGCCAGAGCCCCCAGTAGTAGAGGTGAGGAATCCTCAGGGGTCGCGTACCCGAAATCCAGTCATATCTGATCCCTCGAGCGGGAAGAGGGCGACGTCTCCCAGGCCAGCAAGAAGGTCCTCATGATAGAGTTGAATGAAGCGCATTGCTCCCAGCTCCGTCGGCAGCACTGTCTCCACCAGGCCCTCCTGCCCCGGGGACCCCACAGGGCCCAGGCTCATCGACGCCACCTGCTCCAGAGACTCCACAGCGATCTCCCCTGGGCCTGGAGACCCCGTAGGCCCTGGGCTCACCAGCCCCTCCTGTTCTGAAGACCCCACGGGCCCTGAGCTGACTGGCCTGGCCTGTCCCAGCGAGGACCTGTCCCAGAGAGGACCTGTCCTCAGAGAGGCTCCTGTTTGCCCCGGTGCCTCCTCAGAGCCCAATGTCACATTCCCTGCACAATTCTGTGCCCTTGCTGGCCCTCCAGCCTCCAGGAGAGCATGCTTGGGGGCCCCAGGCCCCAACTCGGCCAAGCGGTTCCCTCCACTGGTGTGCTCGCTGAGCTCCTCGGGCTCCAGGACATCGTAGTGCGGGACAAGGCTCAGCTCTGAACCCTGCAGCTGGTGGGCCCGCTGCAGCACCCGTTCGGCCACTTGGAGGAAGGGAAAGGACAGAAGTCGTCAGGGCTCCAAGGCATAGGGAGGGTGGGCTGCCCTGTCCAGCCCCACTCACCCTGCCACTGCTGGAAGGAAGCGATGGTGCCCAGGTGCCCTGGCAGGCTGCGCACGCCCTCCAGGGGCCCCCCGCCACTGCGGCGCTCATTCTCCAGGTACAGCTCCAGCAGCAGCAGGTCTGCAGGGGGGCTGCCCCCCACGACACGCACCGCCCGGGCCTGGGGCACCCAGGCCAGGGAGACCTCGGCCCCCTCCAGGCTCAGGGCCTGGGCGTGCTCCTCCAGGACTCGGGCTTCTGTGGGGAGGGTGCAAGTCAGCTCAGGGCATCTCCCCTGAAAGGCACGCCCGCCCCAATCCCGCCTCTCACCTGCCTCTGAAAGGGGCTTGGGCAGCTGCACCAGGGCCCGGTCTGGTCGGGGACTGGCCAGGGCACGGCACGGCTGCACCGGCTGCCCTGCGGCACAAAGCAGGGCTTGGACGTACTGCTCCAGGCGCCGGGGTCCCGTGCCAGCAGACAGCCCCTGGAGCAGCAGGCGCGCAGGGGCGCGTGGTGGGGCTGGCCGCAGGCTCAGCCGAGCGCCGTGCAGAATGTGCTCCTCCTGGGCCAAGACCCTCGCTGCATCTGCAGGCAGGGGGAGGGGTGTCAGGGCCGGCGGCCGATGGGGGCCCAGGCTGCCCCTTTGCGTGGGTCCCCTCACCTGCAGCCTCCTGGAAGGTGAGGATGCCCCCGCGGCCAAGTCTCTGCCAACTCGACACCGGGCCACCCCCAGAGCTTCGAGGGTTCTCGAAGTAGAGTGTGAGCAGCTCGTCTGGGACGTCGGGGGGCAGGCCTCTGAGTTCCACTGCTGCCCTCAGCTCCGCCTCTTCCTCGTCCATCATCACAGCCTGGGCCGGAGGAGCAGGTGGGGTAGCAGCCCACAGCCCCGCCTCACCCCTCGCAGGCCCCTGGGCAGCGTTCCCTGGCACCCCCCTCACTGTGGGGCTGGCCTACATCCCGCACTCACGCTCCCCCGGCTGCCTGGGCCGCCGCAGCCCAGGCCTTCCGCCGGACTCCTTCCCTTTCGCCCTGAAGCCGAAGGGCTGGGACAAGAAAACAAAAGTGAAACCGTTGGAGGGAGGGAGGGGCCCGCAGTGCTGGGGCCGAGTGGCTGCCTCTCAGGTGCTTCCCTTCTCAGGCCCCTCCTGCAGAACTTTCCAGCCCCACCCCCAGCTCCTCAGCCCAGCCCACCCGCCCCATCTGTCTGACCTCAGCCCAGCGGCTGGCAGGGTGGGGGGAGTGTCCGCTCGCGGTCCTCCACTCCCACCGGCCCTTCCCTGTGAACCTCAGTACGGCCCTCCCTAGTATATCCACACGGGGGACTCGAATCATCGCCCTCCACTCAAGACCTCAAGCCTCCGTGTTACCCTCCCCCACTGCACGAGCACCTTGGGGCCCTGGCTGGCCCGGCTAAGGCTGGCTTTCAACTCTCCCCAGCAACCTGGGCAACGGCACCGCACTCACCCTTAAACAACATACAGGTGACCGACCTCCCACTCCGCAAGGGTGGGTCGGCAGCTCCCACTCCTGACCTATGAGAGCTTCCATCCCAGCACAGCCTTCCTTCCCGCCCCCACCGCACCACCCACCCCCCACCGCCTCCCCAGCCTACGCTGTCCTCAGAGGTGGCGGCGGCACCAAGGCTGACCGCAGAAGGGGCTGATGCTGTGCTCACGGGCCTTGCTGCAGCGCATCCCCGTGACAGAGGGGACAGAGGGGACGCGGAGCCTCATGCTCGGCTGCACCTTTACAATCCACAATCCCTCCCGCCGCCGAGTACCCCCCTTGCCTGTGCTCCATTGGCTTCCAGCCTCTCAGAGAGTTGTGCCCCCCACTGCTCTCCATCTCGCACCTCCCACTTATCCCTCAGCCACTAAAACCCAGCCTCTGCCCCTGCTACTTCTCCAAGGAATTGAGGACCTGTCCAGTCTGTGCCCCGAGCTGTACACCCAGCACACTGGCTGCCCGCACCCTGATCTGAGCCTCCATCATCTCTTGCCTGGGTCACTACTCTGACCTCTTAACTGATCTCTCTCTGCCACTCCTGCCCACTCACACTGTCCATCCTCAACAGAGAGCAGGGTGAGCCTTATAAGTGGCACCGACAGCTGCTACAGCTGGGTCCACAGTAAAGCCAAAGTCCTTTGGAGGACCTGCCAGGCTGGACTGACCGGGCCCCAGTCCCTTCTGCCGCATCCCTCCTGCATCCCCCGTCCGCTGTCATCCAGTGCAGCAGACCCTCCCACCCCAATGCCCTTGCACTGGCCCTTCCCTCTTCCCAGACCAGCCTCTCCTACAGAGCCACCTGGCCACCCCTCCCCCTGATTCACCTTACCAGGTTCTTGGTGGCAGATTCAAGTTGAACCTAAAATTCTTCAAGGAACTGTGACTTGCACGGGCCCCTCCTAGGGCCCTGGCCTCAACTTCACATTTGTCATCTTAAATTATTTTTCTTCAAAAAGACCCCTCAAATTGTATGAGCATCTAGTTCTACAAAACCTGAAGTCACCCCTGCCTGCTCTATATTTTCTCCTCTCACAGAACTCATCATCTTCTAACATACTGTATAATTTACTTATTACACCAATCCCTGCTACCACAGGCGGCAGTGTGCTGGAGCAACTCACATCATGACTACATTGTTCAATTTTCAGGAATCTTTGTGAATCAGTTGTTAAACTGGTGGTCGCTTGAAATCAGCCAGGATGGGGTATTTATGTGAAGGACAAGTGCAAAGGTGCAGATCAGGGCTTCCCCTCCCTGGGGCCTGCTGTTCAACGACGAACCAGCACACACCAGCTGCACAGGACAGAGCCTCTTCCCAATCACTGCTGGGCCTGGGAGAGGCCACTATCCGAAAGGCCGGAAAGTACAGTAAGATCCCCAGGCCCCAGGTGGAGAGGCACTCCTGCAGAGGGCTCCAGGAGACCACGTTGCAGGGATGTCCCTGGCGGTGGCAGGCAGCACTTCCTCAGGACCGCTGAAGCCGAGGGAATTTAACTTGGCCTCCAGTCCTGGGGCATCTCTAAGCCTCAGCCCCTTAGCAGCGAAACAGGGCTAAGAATGCCACCCTTACAGCTTTGTGGTTCTGTGATAAAGACAAGTAAGGATAACTGGTCTAGTAGGGACCTGGACTGGTTTCATAGAGAGGATAGAGCATTTAAACAATTAGGCCTCTTGATTTGGAATAGACTTGGATGAAAGGGGAAGCGGAGTTTTAAGGCCAAGGAGGGATGGAGAGTGCTTGTCAGACTTAGCAAATCCCAGATTTAAGAATAAATTTCTCAAAATTCCCTGACCCAAATTGGAGAGGCTAGGTCTCAGCCTCCAGAGGTCTACAGCCCTCACGGCCCAAGGCCACCCCTCAGCGGACAGTACGGGACTCGGGTCTCGGGCCTGGGGCTCGGAAAGAAGCCAGCAGGGCGACCCAGTCGGGCAGGGTCCATCCGGGAGAAGCCCCCGCGTTCCCCGCGGAGCCCAGCCCACGGCCCCGCCCCCGCGCCGCCGGCCCCGCCCCGTCACAAGGCCCCGCTGCGTCTCCCGAGCCGCAGGCGCAGGCCCAGCCCAGCCGGCCGCGGAGCGGGTGCGGGTGCGGGCGCGGGCACAGCGGCCGCGCAGCGGACACCCGGCGCCCAGGCCTGAGGCGACTCGCGCGACTGGTGAGTCCCCGGCCCAAGCCCAGCAGCGTGTCTACTCGCTCAGCCGGCCGGCCGCTGCCGCCCCCGCGCGGGCCCTGCGCAGCAGACAGGCGTTGCGGTGGGTCAGTCGGTCGGTCCGGCCGGGCGCGCGGCCCGCGGGGGCCGGGGGGTGGTGGCGGCGGGGCCGGGGAGCCGGAGGGCCCAGGGCGGGCGGGGGCGGCGCACTGCGGCGACAGGCGGACGGGCGGTCCGAGCGCTCCCCGAACGGGCAGGAGGGCCCACCCCGCCCTCGGTGCGGGTTCCGTGGCCGCCACCACCGCCCGCCTCGCCCCCACGTCCGCTTTGTTCCCCCGCACGCCCTCTGGTCGCTTCCATCCCCCCCCCCCCCGCAACCCGCTGTTCCTGGCGTACCCCGCTGGCAGGCACCCCGGCAGCCGATCCAGGCCTGCTGCCCCCACCCCGGGAGCGAGGGACGCTCGGGCCCTGCTCTTGGAGGGGGGTCAGGGTTCTGGCTGGTCACAGATGGCGTGGGGATTTCCTGGGATAGAAATAGCCGCCGGCTCTGGCCCCTTAAAGCTGCTTAAGGGGCGGGATGTGAAGGGGAGGGTCCGGGCACACCCCCGCACCTCCCCGACCGCGCCCCCAGCACCGGCCCGCGCTGAGCTGTGACCCGGAGAGGCCAGCCGCGGTGAGACGGCCCCTCCAGTTGCTTGCAGGAAACGGCAGAAGCCCAAAATCCCTAGGCTGCCAAAGTCATCCCCTCGTCCATCCCCTCCTCCATCTTTGGGGTCGGCCTGTATTGGCCCCTCCTGAAGCTGCACGCCCAGCCACCCGATACCCACCCGCCTCTCCTGGCCCCCCAGCTCGGGTTCCAGACAGCCCTGGGGCAAAGGTCACGAAACCCCCTCCTTCCGTCCCGTTTCCTGGTAGCAGGTGGAAAGGCCCCTGGCTGGTTCCTGTCACCTCAGGGCTAACTGTTCTCTCTCTGTCCTCTAGGGGGAGACCACAGAACCTGAGGCCATGTCCCATGAAAAGAGTTTCTTGGTGTCCGGGGACAGCTATCCTCCCCCCAACCCTGGATACCCTGGGGGGCCACAGCCCTCCTTGCCTCCCTACCCAGGGGCCCCTTACCCACAGCCCCCATTTCAGCCTTCCCCCTATGGCCAGCCAGGGTATCCCCAGGGCCCCAGCTCCTACCCCCAGGGGGGCTACCCTCAGGGTCCCTACCCCCCAGGAGGCTACCCCCAGGGCCCCTATCCCCCAGGAGGCTACCCTCAGGGCCCCTACCCCCAAGGGGGCTACCCTCAGGGGCCGTATCCACAGAGCCCCTTTCCCCCCAACCCCTATGGACAACCACAGGCCTTCCCGGCACAGGATTCTGGCTGTGAGTAGTGGGGCAGGGGCAGGGGAGGGCAGGGGGAGGGCAGGGGCTCCTGGCACCAGTAAGGGGCGCTGACCCAGCCCGTCCTGCTCCTCAGCACCTCAGCATGGGAACTATCACGAGGAGGGTCCCCCATCTTACTACGACAACCAGGACTTCCCTGCCACCAACTGGGATGACAAGAGCATCCGGCAGGCCTTCATCCGGAAGGTGGGCCACAGGGGCTGGGGAGGGCGTGGGCAGCTGTGCTGGCCGGAGCTCTGAGCCGCCTCCCTCCCCAGGTGTTCCTGGTGCTGACGCTGCAGCTGTCCGTGACTCTGTCCACCGTGGCCGTGTTCACCTTCGTCGGGGAGGTGAAGGGCTTTGTCCGGGAGAACGTCTGGACCTACTACGTCTCCTACGCCGTCTTCTTCATCTCCCTCATTGTCCTCAGCTGCTGTGGGGACTTCCGGCGAAAGCACCCCTGGAACCTCGTTGCACTGGTAACCCCCAGACCCTGAGCCCCTGGCCCCCAGGGCCAGGCCTTCACACCCCATGACTCATGCTTTGGAGCGACAGAGGGGGACGGGGGTGGGGGTGGGAGTGCGGCAGCGGCTCCACGTGCTCAAGGCTCCATCTCCCCTCAGTCGATCCTGACCGTCAGCCTGTCCTACATGGTGGGCATGATCGCCAGCTTCTACAATACTGAGGCGGTCATCATGGCCGTAGGCATCACCACGACCGTCTGCTTCACGGTGGTCATCTTCTCCATGCAGGTAAGGGGCCCCCCAGGGCAGGGCCGCCGGCCCTGGGGGCCCAGAGGCCTTGCGAGGCTGCGGCACGCAGGGCCTCCTGTCCGCCCCTGTGCCCTCAGACCCGCTACGACTTCACCTCGTGCATGGGCGTGCTCCTGGTGAGCATGGTGGTGCTCGTCGTCTTCGCCGTCCTCTGCATCTTTGTCCGGAACCGCATCCTGGAGATCGTGTACGCTTCGCTCGGCGCTCTGCTCTTCACCTGCGTGAGTGGCGGGGGCGGGCGGCGGGGGCGGGAGGCTGGGCGGGGGGGATGTCTCTCCACGTGACCGTGCTGCCACTGCAGTTCCTGGCAGTGGACACCCAGCTGCTGCTGGGGAACAAGCAGCTGTCCCTGAGCCCGGAGGAGTACGTGTTTGCCGCGCTGAACCTGTACACGGACATCATCAACATCTTCCTGTACATCCTGACCCTCATCGGCCGTGCCAAGGAGTAGCCCGAGCACCTGGCACACGCGGGGCCCCACTCAGGTGGCATGGCTGGCCTGGACCCTGCCCCCAGCGTGGCAGTTCCCCTGTACCTCCCCTCTCTCATCCCTGTGCGCAGCCTGGGACAGAGGGAGCCCCTCTCCAACCCTCCTGTGTGTACACTGCAGACACTTCTGTTTGGACCCGCTGTGGCCAGCATGGCCCCTTCTAGCCCTCCCGCCCTGCCAAAGGGTAGTGGGGCCGGGTTTCCGTGCCACCTCCTGCCCACTCAGTGTTGCATGAGCCCTGTCTGCCAGCCCACCCCAGGTCTGGGGGCAACACCAGGTCCCAGGGGAGAGGGATGGAGCCAAGAGGTGAGGGTGCACGTCTCCCCTCCTGTCCCAGCTCCCCCGCCTGGCATAAAGTATCCCTTTCCCCTCCCCAGCCCCACACTGGAGTGCTGCCCTCAGGGGACCTGCGGGGTGTGAGGGTCTCGTCCCTGTGCTGGGCCCTGAGGGCAGAGAGGACGGGTATGTTTCAGGGGAGGAGGACGCCTTCCTCTCATTCTGCTGTCTTTAAAATTACAATAAATGGGACCTGCCGCGCTCTGTGTTCCCTTCGTCACTCTCTCGTCACTGCCACTTCCTCCACAAGGTGGGGAGGGGTCTGGGCACTGCCAGAGTGAGGCAGTGAGCAGGACCGGCGTCGACGGTGGGGCTTGGCTCGGGGTGGAGGTGGTGGAGGTTAACGACAGCAGCTAATCTTCCTCTCGCCGCGCTTCCACCTCCGTTGCTGCAATCTTCCCAGCCACGTCAGGAGCTGTATGCCGGGATTCGCAGCTGACGGACGGGGACCCCAAGGCTCCCGGTGGTTACGCGTGGTGCCTGGGTCACACGACGTCTGCTACTCGTGCCTGGGAACTGCACGGCATGATGGGGGGGCGGGGGCTGCGACACCCTCATCATCTCGCCTCGGGCCTGATGGGCAGCGGCACAGGTCACTGACCGCCCCCAGGCAGGCCTGTCCTGCTCCTCTGGCTCTGAAGGGCCCCCAGGGAGCCCATCAGCGGGCACCTGACGCGCGGCCCAGGCCTGGCTCAGACGAAGGCCCTCCGCACCCCTCCCCCCTCCCCCTGAGAAACCTGCACACCGGAGCCCCCAGGGGAGAGCTGGCTGGAGACTCTGAGGGCCCCTGGCCTGCCCCTGGCACCTTCCGCAGCTCTCCAGGCCCCACCCTCCCGTGGCCCTCAGCCTCAGCTGGTCCTGCGCGTCCTCCCCTGTGGCTCTTGCTGTGCCAACTCCAGAGCCCGCCCCAACCACCCCTGGCCCTGGGATGTGCACTCAGAGGTCAGCCAGCTGTCCTTATCCTCATCCTCCCACACAGGGGTCCCTCCGCTGCCCGGGGCTCAGTCGCTCTGAGCACCTCCCTGCCCTGAGCTCTCCTGAGCTCCTAGCCCCCCAGTGGACACTCCTGACTGTGGCCTTCCCCCACAGGGCCCGCTATCCAGGGCTCTCCCACCTCCTCCCCGCCAGCCCATCAACCCACTCCTTTAACTGGCGCCGGCACCCCAGCATCTCTGAAGGGACCCCACACTGCGAGCCAGTGCCCGCGGGCACCTCGGCTGTGGCCTGCCCCGTACCTGCTGCTCCTGCGTGAGCTCCGTCGGCGTCCACCCGACCCCCGGGCCGGAAACGGGTCTGTCCTCTCTGCCCTCGCTCATCCTGCCCCACCCTCCTCGTGCTCACCTGTCAGCTCACCTCCACCAAGCCTCTGCCCAGCTGCCAGGTGTGCTTCCGACACACTGATCACACCACCCGCCTGATGGTTGCCAGCGGGATGAAGTCCACCTTCCCTGATGGCTGCTCGAGTCGGCCTTCCGCTGTCCCCGAGCTCCTCAACCCAAGGCCTGACCTTGCTCGGCCTGAGACACAAGCAGGCCCCACTTCCCCAGGCCCGACGCACACTGCCTTCCCAGCCACCTGGGCCCTTCCTGGAGACCACCTCGCGCTACACGGCTACCCTCAGTCACTCTGCTTTGTTCGCCTGCCGAGCGCCGAGCGCCGGGCAGGCGACGCGGCTCCCCTTCCCCACCTCTCCTCGAGCAGGCGCGGCTCCTCATCCAAGGTGCCCCGCCTGCAGGCGCTCCAAGCGCACGGGAACCTTCTCCGTGGTAGCTCACAGACCCGCGAGGATTTCACGCGGCAGAAAACACGGAGCAGTCATGTGGTTGAAGAAAACACCAGCAGAGGCAAGAGGAGCAGCTCAGGACAAATGCCAAGCGAAATGTGCAAGGACAGTGTTTTCTCAGGGAATTCAAGGGGGACAAACTCTTGGCTGAGCTAATCCTTGGGGGAGGCTCCCTGGGGACGACCAGGGGCTGGAGGTGTGGGCCAGGGCGGGGCCGGGAAGCTGGGGGACGCACGCAGAGCAGAGGCCGCCGTGGGAGGGAAGGCCAGGGCTGCACACGGGTGAGGGCTTGGACCTGTCCTGCCGGTGAAGGGGACTCTGGCAGGAGCCACAGCTGGCTGTGGCTTCAGGAAGATGCGTCCGGCAAGAGAATGTCCAGGAGAAGGGGTGGGTGCCAACAGAAGGAAGCAGGGAGGAAGCAGATGAGATGTGCAGATAGGAGCAGATCAGGTGGGGCTCGGGGCTGGGGCAGCTGGCAGTGCCACAGAGGGCTCAGGATGGGCCCGGTCGAGGCGGGCAGGGCATCTCTGCCAGTGCACTTTGGCCTGCTGTCTGCTGTGTCCCCCTGGGAAGGAGAAAAGGGGCAGCTTGTGATCTGACCGGGTGGATGAGTGTGTAGAAGGAGCCACAGCAGTTGTGAGGTCAGCAGGGGAGATTGTTCAGATGAGGAAAGAAACAGCCCCCAACATCCAGGAGCTGCCCTGGTCCTATCAGCGAGGCCCTGGTGTCGTAGGGGCCAGCCTGGCACACTCAGATACAGGCCCTGGTGGTCTCCTGTTTAGAATATGCAGTTTCACATGCAGATCTGCATCAGGCAAGGCCCCTCTGTGCCGGATTGGGTCAAGAGGAGAGGACTCTTCTGTAATCATGTCTGAACACAGACCAGAGGCAGGCATTGTCCAAGCCATAAAGAAGACCTACTGCGTGCATCCTGTCCTGCCTAATCTGAGCAGCCGCTGGCTCTTCAGAATGGACAGCTTTAGCCGGGCCCTAGTCCGTCCCCCTTCCAAAGAAGAGGTGTTGAGATACCCAGTCACAGGATGACTCCCCTTCCGGACAGCATGGAATCCCAAGCAAAGCACTGCTTCTTTAAGCCCACCCCAATTCACCCAAACAAGCCAAGTCCCACAGGAAGTCCTTCCAATCCCCCTTCCTGTGGTCCCCCCCCCTTGCCGCAGTGAGCAGTAAGCCTGACCTGTTCAGCCACAGGTTGTCCAGTGGGCTTCCTCTGGAGCCTTGACACAGCTCGCTATACTAAGGCCACTATATGAGGTGGACTAATTTATTCTTCAATCAAAAATGTTTATTTACATGAGTAATCATTAAGTCCATTCTTGTTTTCAAGATTAAACGACACATGACTTCCCTGGTAGAACAGTGGTTAAAAATCCGCCTGCCAATGCAGGGGATACGGCTTCAAGCCCCGGGCCAGGAAGACCCCACATGACGTGAAGCAACTAAGCCCATGCGCCACAGCTTCTAAGCCTGCGCTCTAGAGCCCGTGAGCCACAACTGCTGAGCCCACGTGCTGCAAGTACTGAAGCCCACGCGCCTAGAGCCCGTGCTCCACAAAAAAGAAAAGCCACCGCAATGAGAAGCCCGCGCACCACAACAAAGAGTAGCCCCCGCTCACCACAACTAGAGAAAGCCCGCACGCAGCAATGAAGACCCAACGCAGCCAAAACTAAATAAAATAAAATAAATAAATGTATAAAGAAAAAAAAGTTTAAACGACACAAGGTCTCCGTCACATTCCCTGCCCTGCAAAAAAGCAACACCATCACTGGTGCCTGCTGAAAACCATGGTGAGAGGCCAGCCCAGGACCCCAGCTCACTCAGCACACCCACAGATGCCTTGTGCCACCTGCCCTGCTCACCAGGGCTACCGTCGGCATCTCAGAGCTGGACGTGCCTTCAGGACGGGGACTGTGACCTGTGCCTTTTAACACCCAGGCCAGCATCCAGTCCAGAGTGGGTGTGCCATTGGTGTCGACCGTGGAATGAGCGGATGAACTCTACGTGGCACGAGCCGCACAGGCACCAACTGCCCCAAGAGCGGGGCAGAGAACGCGGCAGACTTCTGGACTCTGGCTCAGCATCAGCATCAGCAGGAGGCACTTCAGGAGTGCAGGCAGCAAAACTGAAAGCCCGGGACATGCATGGAGGCCCACTTGGGGGAGCCAGGTGGAGGAAAGAGGATGTGGGAGAGTTGAGGGGTCGAGGTCAGGTGTGACAGCTGTGGATGTAAAGCTCGAGTCTGAACTCTTTCTCAGGCAGTGACAAGCCACTGGAGTTTTCCAGGGAAGAGCCCAGAAGTGGTTTGAATAAAGGCAGGAAAATCGGCGAGGACCACAGTGATGGGGCGGCAGGGAGGGCCGGGCCTGGGGAGCAGAGGGCGCTTGGGAGGGGAGGCATGGGTGCAGGCCTGGTCCCGGAGCTGTAGCTCCCAAGGTGGCCCTTCCCCATCGGGGCCTAGACGCTGCACCCCGGGCAGCAGCATGGCTTGGCCCGTCTGCCGCCAAACGTTCTGTGTTCCTGAGCGTCTTCTTCGTCTCAGGCTTGTCAGGCACTGGAGACCTTTCAGAACGCCCCAGATGCAAACAACACCCACCACAAACACACACACACATGCACACCCACAACTCCTCAACTCCCACCTTCACTGCTAAAAAAGGCCTCTTCTCCCTGTGGGCCCTCATCCCCCGGGACCCAGTTCACAAGGTCACCCACATGTCCACCCCCGCAAACCTTCGGGCTCTTGTGCAACAACTTCCTCCTTTGAAACCTGCGCCCTCTCCTCTCCTTCATCCCACTCCGGTCTGCTTTTCGCTGGTATCCAGCAGCTTCCTGGATATGGGAGGGCTCTAGCACCAGGTTCAGAATCCTCCTCTTCACCGCAACTGCTATGACGACCCTGGGGCATTTTGGGTGGTATCTTCCAAGTGCCTCTCTCACCTATGCCCTTCTCTCGAGTCAAGGCCATGACCACCTCTGAGCAGACCCAAACCATCCTCAGCACCACAGACAAAGAGATGATGGCATGTCCCTGCTTAAATACCTTCAGAGGACTTCCCATCAGGATGGCGGACTGACTGACCCGGGATCCTGACTCCTACTCTTAACACATAAAACTGCCAGATAAAATACTTTTAAACTTTTAAATAACTGAGCCAGAAAGCAAAAATAAATGTGAAGGGAGACCCTGCGGCTGTGAGGGAAGAGTTACAGCTATGGGATTTAGAGAGGTTGTGCTGAGGAAACAAGAATTAGCATTTAGGACCTACCAGGGGAAGGAGCCTTGGCGAAACCGCAGGCTCTCAACTATCAGGGAGCCTTAAGAACAGCCTTACCAAAGCCATAACCCGGACTTGCCTCAGCTCTGCCCCAAGGGTTGAACGTAATTGGCCCCACTTTATCTGCGGACTCTATCTTCCTGTAAGAAGATAACATCACCCAGAACCTCTACAGTCTTTTAATACACAAACTGTCAGTTAGAAATTGCTAGGCATTTCAAAAGACAGAACTATATGACTGAAAACCAAGAGGAAAAATGAGATGACAGAAACAGACCTAAAAGTGACTCAAAGATGGGAGATAGCAAAAAAGGACTTTAAAATAAATATGATTGATATGTTAAGCAAAATGCAGGGGGAAATGGAGAAACATGGAAGATAATATGGAGATTTCCCAGAGAATTGAATTCTATACAAAGAATCAAACTGAGCATCTTGAATGGAAAAATACAATTAACTGAAACTAAAAATTCAATAGATGGGTTTAAGAGCCAATTAGACAAGTCAGAAGAAAGAATTAGTGAACTGAAAGGTCAATAGAAAATATCCAAACTTACAAAGGGAAAAAAAGAATGGATAGAGGAAATAGTAGAATAGGTGGGAGATAAGTAAAAAATACACATATGTAGAGTCCCAGAGGAGAAGAGAGAAAGAATGGAGAAGTAATGTCTGAAGAGATAACGCCTGAAAATTTCCCCAAGCAATAGGACATCAACCCACAATCTACCAAAACTGACACAAAAAGAAGGTTATGCTTACCTCTAAAATTTTCCAATTTTTTAAGAGCCCACTGTCATGAATTGAATTGTGTCCCCTAAAAATTCAAATGTTGAAGTCCCAATCCCCAGTACCTCATTATGTGACCTTACTTGGAAATGAGGTCATTGCAGGTATAATTAATTTTTTTTTTTTTTAAAAACCTTTCATTTCTTTTTTTTTTAAATTAATTAATTAATTTATTTATTTATTTTTCGCTGTGTTGGGTCTTCGTTTCTGTGCGAGGGCTTTCTCTAGTTGCGGAGAGCGGGGGCCACTCTTCATCGCGGTGCGCGGGCCTCTCACTATCGCGGCCTCTCTTGTTGCAGAGCACAGGCTCCAGACGCGCAGGCTCAGTAGTTGTGGCTCACGGGCCCAGTTGCTCCGCGGCATGTGGGATCTTCCCAGACCAGGGCTCGAACCCGTGCCCCCTGCATTGGCAGGCAGATTCTCAACCACTGCGCCACCAGGGAAGCCCCCAGGTATAATTAATTAAGATATGGTCATACTTCCTCATACTAGGACACAAAGCAAGCCTCAACAAATTTAAGAGGATAGAAATTATTTCAAGCATCTTTTCTGACCCCAACAGCGTGAAACTAGAAATCAACCATAGAAAGAGAAACAAGAAATAAACGATTACATGGAGACTAAACAACATGCTACTAAAAAACCAATGGGTCAATGATGAAATCAAAGAAGAAATTAAAAAGTACCTTGAGACAAATGACAATGAAAACACAACCATACAAAATCTATGGGATGCAGCAAAAGCAGTCCTTAGAGGGAAGCTCATTGCAATATAGCCTTCCTCAAAAAACAGGAAAAATCTCAAATAAACAACCTAACCTACCACCTAAAAGAATTAGAAAAACAAAAACAAATAAAAGTCAGCAGAAGGAAGGAAATAATAACAATCAGAGAGGAAATAAATAAAATAGAGATTTAAGAAACAACAGAAAAAAATCAATAACATCAAGAACTGGTTCTTTGAAAGGGTAAACAAAATTTACAAACCTCTGGCCAGGCTCACCAAGAAGAAAAGAGAGAGGACCCAAATAAACACAATAAGAAATGAAGGAGGAGAAATAACAACCAATACTGCAGAAATACAAAAAAAACATAAGCGAATACTATGAGCAATTATATGCCAACAAATTGGACAACCTAGAAGAAATGAACAAGTTTCTAGAAGCATACATCCCATGAAAACTGAATCAAGAAGAAATAGATCATTTGAACAGACCAATCACTAGAAGTGAAATAGAATCTGTAATTTAAAAAAACCAAGAAACAAAAAACTCCCTGCGAATAAAAGTCCAGGACCACATGGTTCACTGGGGAATTCTACCAAACATACAAAGAAGAACTTATACCTATCTTTCTCAAACTATTCCAAAAGATTGAAGAGGAAGGAACATTCCCAAAGTCATTCTATGAAGCCACCATCACCCTGATACTAAAACCAAAGACATTACCAAAATTATAGGCCAATATCTTTGATGAATATAGATGCAAAAATTCTCAACAAAATATTAGCAAACTGAATCCAACAACACATAAAGAAGATCATACACCACGATCAAGATGGATTCATCCCAGGGTCACAAGGATGGTTCAACATACGCAAATCAATCAATGTGATACACCACATCAACAAAAGAAAAGACAAAAACCACATGATCATCTCAATAGATGCAGAAAAAGCTTCTGATAGAATTCAACATCGATTAATGGTAGAAACTCTTACCAAAGTGGGTATACAGTAAGTCTCCTACATACGAACGAGTTCCATTCCGAGAGCGCCTTCTTAAGTCCAATTTGTTTGTAAGTCCAACAAAGTTAGCCTAGGTACCCAACTAACACAATTGGCTATATAGTACTGTACTGTAATAGGTTTATAATACTTTTCACACAAATAATACATTAAAAAACAAACAAAAAATAAAGAAAACATTTTTAATCTTACAGTACAGTACCTTGAAAAGTACGGTAGTACAGTACAACAGCTGGCATACAGGGGCTGGCATCAAGTGAACAGGCCAGAAGAGTTACTGACGGGAGGAGGGAGAGGAGGTGGGAGATGGTAGAGCCGAAGGATCGTCAGCAATAGGAGATGGAAGGCAAGCTGCAATTTCACTCACACCTGACATTGATGGCACAGGCTCTGGTTCCTTGCTGGATTCAATTCTATCTACCCTCTTGAAAAAATGATCCAGTGATCCAGCTCTTTTTTTCTCATCATAGATGACACGGTAGCACTGGACTGCATTCTTAACGGCTGCTACAACCTCCGTGTACCATTCTACGTTCGGGTCCTGTGCCTCAAAAACTAACAGTGTCTCCTCAAATAAAGAAAATGCCCTTGCCATTTCCTGCATCGTGAATCTCTTTGGTTCTTCAGTTACTTCTTCTTCCTCTTGTCACTCCACCCTCTCAATTATTTTCACTTTTGTTTCCATCGTTATCGCTTGGCACTTCATAGCAGTACCAGCTACACACCGTCGTTTTTACGGTTGCTTCCAGACATCCTGGGCTTGAAATAAAGCTACTGTACTACTATAATCTATACAGTACTGTACAGTAAAGTGCACAAAAGCACAACCATTTGTAGAGGATGCACACGCGTGACAAAGTATGCCAAACATGTGAACTAACTTACGTGACTGGACATGTGAATGCACGTTCGCATCTTTGAAAGTTCACAACTTGAAGGTTTGTATGTAGGAGACTTACTGTACAGGGAACATATCTCAACATAATAAAAGCTATTTATGACAAACCCACAGCCAACATAATACTCAATGGCGAAAAGCTGAAAGCCTTCCTGCCAAAATCTGGAACAAGAGAAGGATGCCCACTCTCACCACTTCTATTCAACATAGTATTAGAAGTCATAGCAACAGCAATCAGACAAGAAAAAGGAATAAAAGGTATCCAAATTGGAAGGGAAGAGGTAAAATTGTCATTATATGCAGATGACATGACACTATATATAGAAAACCCTAAAGACTCCACGCAAAAACTACTAGAACTGATAAACAAATTCAGCAAGGTAGCAGGATACAAGATTAACATACAGAAATCTATTGTATTCCTTATACTAACAATGAAATATCAGAAAGAGAAAGTAAAAAAGCAATCACTTTAAAAATCCCATAAAAAAAAAAAAACAACTTAGGAATAAACCTGACCAAGGAGGCGAAAGCCTTATAATGCTGAGAACTATAAATCACTGATAAAGGAAACTGAAGATGATTCAAAGAAATGGGAAGATATCCCATGTTCTTGGACTGGAAGAATTAATATTGTTAAAATGGCCATACTACTCAAAGCAATCTACAGATTTAATGTGATCCCTATCAAATTACCCATGACATTTTTCACAGAACTAGAAAAAACAATCCTAAAATTTATATGGAACCATAAAAGACCCAGAATTGCCAAAGCAATCCTGAGGAAAAAGAACAAAGCAGGAGGCATAAGCCTCCCAGACTTCAGACCATACTACAAAGCAACAGTGATCAAAACAGAGCGGTATTGGGACAAAAACAGATGTATGGATCAATGGAACAGAATAGACAGCCCAGAAAGAAACACACACACCTACAGTCAATTAATCTTAGAGAAAGGAGGCAAGAATATACAATGGGAAAAAGACAGTCTCTTCAGCAAGTGGTGCTGGGAAAGCTGGACAGCTGTATGTAAATCAATGAAGTTAGAACAGTCCCTCACACCATACACAAAAATAAACTCAAAATGGCTTAAAGACTTAAATATAAGACATGACGCCATAAAACTCCTAGAAGAGAACATAGGCAAAACGTTCTCTGACATAAATCATAGTAATGTTTTCTTAGGTCAGTCTCCCAAGGCCAAATAAATAAAAGCAAAAATAAACAAATGGGACCTAATCAAACTTATAAGCTTCTGCACAGCATAGGAAACCATAAACAAAACAAAAAGACAACCTACGGCACGGGAGAAAACATTTGCAAATGATGCGACCGACAAGGGCTTAACTTCCAAAATATACAAACAACTCATACAACTCAAACAATCCGGTCAAAAAATGGGCAGAAGATCTAAATAGACATTTATCCAAAGAGGACATATAGGGGGCTTCCCTGGTGGTGCAGTGATTAAGAATCCACCTGCCAGTGCAGGGGACATGGGTTTGAGCCCTGGTCCAGGAAGATCCCACATGCCGAGGAGCAGCTAAGCCTGTGCGCCACAACTACTGAGCCTGTGCTCTAGAGCCCTCGAGCCACAACTACTGAGCTGGCGTGCCACAACTACTGAAGCCCATGCGCCTAAAGCCCGTGCTCCGCAACAAGAGAAGCCACCACAGTGAGAAGCCCGCACACCCCAGAGAAGAGTGGCCCCCGCTCGCCACAACTAGAGACAGCCTACACACAGCAACAAAGACCCAACGCAGCCAAAAACAAATAAATAAAAAATAAATAAATTTCTAAAAAAAAAACCACTTAAGAAAAAAGAAGACATATAGATGGCCAGTAGGCACAGGAAAAGATGCTCAACATTGCTAATTATTAGAGAAATGCAAATCAAAACTACAGTGGGGTATCATCTCACACCAGTCAGAATGGCCATCATTAAAAAGTCTACAAATAATAAATGCTGGGAAGGGTGTGGAGAATAGGGAACCTTCCTACACTGTTGATGGGACTGTAAATTGGTGCAGTGACTATGGAAAACAGTACGGGAAGTTCCTTAAAAAACTAAAAACAGAGTTATCATACGATCCAGCAATCCCACTCTTGGGCATATATCCAGAGAAAACTCTAATTCGAAAAGATACATGCACCCCAACATTCATAGCAGCACTATTCACAATAGCCAAGACATGGAAGCAACCTGTGTCCACTGACAGATGAATGGATAAAGAAGATGTGATACACTTACACAGTGGAATATCACTCAGCCATAAAAAAGAATGAAATAATGTCATTTGTAGCAACATGGGTGGACCTAGAGATTATCATTCTAAGTGAAGTCAGACAGAGAACGACAAATACCATATGATATCACTTATATGTGGAATCTAAAATATGACACAAATGAACTTATCTACAAAACAGAAACAGACTCACAGACATAGAGGACAGACTTGTGGTTGCCAAGTGGTGGTGGGGGGAGGGATAGGCTGGGAGTTTGGGGTTGGTAGATGCAAACTATTACATTTAGAATGGATAAATAGGGCTTCCCTGGTGTCACAGTGGTTAAGAATCCGCCTGCCAATGCGGGGCACATGGATTCGAGCCCTGGCCCAGGAAGATCTCACATGCCGCGGAGGAACTAAGCCCGTGCACCACAACTACTGAGCCTGTGCTCTAGAGGCCGCAAGCCACAACTACTACTGAGCTCATGTGCCACAACTACTGAAGTCTGCGCGCCTAGAAGCTGCAACAAGAGAAGCCACTGCAATGAGAAGCCTGCGCACCGCAATGAAGAGTAGCCCCCGCTCGCTGCAACTAGAGAAAGCCCGTGCGCAGCAATGAAGACCCAGCACAGCCCAAAATAAAAATAAATAAATAAATAAATTTTTTTAAATGCTTAGGGATTATGGCAGAGGCTCCCTAAGACCACTCCCAGGTTTGACAATTCAGGGGATTCAGCATATACTCCTGCTTACAGCTACGATTTATTACAGAGAAAGGATATAAAGCAAGATCAGCACAGAAAATAGACTCAGGGGGCAAAATGTGAAGGCAACCCGGCACAAGCTTTCAAGAGTCTTTTCCCTGTGGAGTCACACAGGACGAACTTAATTCCTTGAGCAATGAGTTGGGGCCACACACGTGCAATGTTGTCTGTCACGGAAGATTATTAGAGACTCAGCACCCAAGGTTCTCATAGGGGGCTGATCATACAGGCACCCTCTGCCTAGCAGGTACCAAAATTCCAGACTCTCAGAAGGAACTCAGAAGCTCAGCATAAGCCACGTTGTTTGAACCAACAGTTTAGGCACAGTGAGCCATTCTTATCAGTTTATCAGTTCTGAGAATTATGGGAACTCTCCCGAAATCAAATGTCCAGATGACAACCAAGGCCAAGCAGACTTTTCTTTTTTTTTTGAAGAAATATGGACTTTAATGAAGATTCTTTCCCTTTGGTATAAGTGAGACCTGTGAAAACATCCAAACAAAAAGAAAAGAAAAAAAAGGAGGTGAGGATTTCGATAGTCCACGCTCCCTTATCCACAACGCCTAAGGACAGAGCAGGGCCGGCACCCCTGTAGCTGCGGCAGGACCCGCCTGGAGAAGGGATTCAGTAACGGCAGGTTTTAAGTGTCCCGCCCGCCCACCCGCCCCGTGTGGAACTAACACTCATTCAGCCAAACTTCTGCCTCCCAGCCTTGCGTGGGAGGTCCAAGTTTCTCTAGTCCTAGCTCACACTCGAACTCTCTCGGCCTCTGGTCTCTCAGAAAAGATAACGCTACCGGCAAAGGCCGGGGTGAGGAAAATGCCGATAGTTGTAAAAGGGCTTTGAAAAGTCAAAAAGGTGATGTATAAATCGATTACTATCATTTTGTGCTCAGGAATAAGCTATGGAAGACAAATTAGGAAAGTAAATCTACAGCCCTAAAATATATGCAGATAAAATTAAAAATAAATGCAGTTCCAAATCTACTGATGGTATCTGGGAATTGTCTACTGCTTTAGAGTCTCAATGCCCCGGTTCCCACCTCTACAAAATCCACCTAGGATGACACTTCAGTCATCCCCTCACCACCGCAGCAGGGGGAGGCAGGGCAGAGGCTACAGGGGGAAGGGCTATACTTTGGCTCTAGAGTATAGCATGCATGCAACATGGGAGGGGTGGGCTCACCAAATGTATATATAGACCCCCTGGGGTGAGGGGCCCCACCCAGGAGGCACTGAGCACGGGAGGGGTCCATCTCCCCGCTGGCTGGGAGGGGGCTCTGAGGCAATCTCTAAGGGTTGCATACCCAGGGGAGAGGGGGCAGCTGCCACTCCTGCCTCTGTTCCAAGCAGACCTTTCTAAGGACAGCAGTCTCAGGCCTGCTGTGTTAACTCTTTTCTTCACAGTGATAAACTTAACAAATATGTACAATGCCTGTCTACTGAAAACTACAAAACACTTCTGAGAGAAATTTTAAAAGACCTAAATAAATAGAGGGATGTACCAAATTCGTGCCTCAGACTCAATAGTGATGGCAATTCTTTACAAATTGATCTAGAAGTTCAACACAATCCCAGTCAAAATCCTAGCAGGCTTTATCGTAGACATTGACAAACACCTTAAATTTATATGGAGAGAAGCCGGTTGGAGCCTGCGACGTCGTGCAGTTGTCTATTCTTCAATCACTATGTCAAGTGACACAGATGTTTCTCTTTCTTCATATGATGAAGATCAGGGATCTAAACTTATCCGAAAAGCTAGAGAGGCACCATTTGTCCCCATTGGAACGGCAGGTTTTGCAGCAATCGTTGCATATGGATTATATAAATGGAAGAGCAGGGGCGATACTAAAATGTCTGTTCACCTGATCCACATGCGCGTGGCGGCCCAAGGCTTTGCTGTGGGAGCAATGACTCTTGGTATGGGCTATTCCATGTAGCAAGAATTCTGGGCAAAACCTAAACCTTAGAAGAGGAGATGCTGTCTTGGTCTTGGTGGTGCTTGCTTTAGTTGGACATCTCATATTGAGGTTATGTGTTTATGTTGAAAATAAATTCTGTGGGTCGGACAGTAACGTGGTGATTTGAATATTGGCTTCCTTTCTTGCAGGCTTGATTTGCCTAGTGACTAGTTCACTAGCTAGGTCATTCAGGGGAGTCAGATTAGCACAAAAACATGTCACTCTTAAATGCACTTGATAGTGGTACAATGTCCACCTTCTTAAACTCTTCTGATAAAATTAGCTGTAAAGAGGACAACATGCCAAACCTGAAAATGCTCCCAGTTGCTGCAGAATATCATATGCTTTTGATGTAATGTAGGAATCCTATTTACCCCAGTTAATTTAACTCTTTCTGACTGCCTTGTGGACTGAGTACTGTTTTTAAGGTCTGCTTGGCTCTTGAAGAACCCTTTCAGAATAGTGCACGGAATACAACATTATAAACCTCCCGGCAACTATGTGTGTGTTTTTAAACCAAACCTAAAGAGCTGGTAACAGCTGCTTTGAAGTAGTATCTGTTTCAGAATCATAGTTGTAAACATGAGAATAACTTAACTGTAGATCCCCATTTAGCTCTTTTGTAATTGCAGAATTATAGTTTGCTGCTGTTATATCAGAATAATTTTTAAATGGCATTTTGAAATAGACCTGTGTATTTTAAGTGCTAATGCAAAGGTAAATGAAAAATCCTTTTAAAAAAATGTATATGGAAATGCAAAAGAATTAGAAAAGCCAAAAGAATTTTGAAAAAGAAGAAAAAAGTTGGAAGACCTGATTTCAAAATTTACTCTAAGGCTGTAATAATCAAGACAGTGTGATACTGTCCTAAGGAGGGACATATAGATCAGTGGAACAGAATAGAGAATCCAGAAATAGACCTACACATATTTCTTTTAAAAATGGTAATGGGCGGCTTCCCTGGTGGCCCAGTGGTTGAGAATCTGCCTGCCAATGCAGGGGACATGGGTTTGAGCCCTGGTCTGGGAAGATCCCACATGCCCCGGAGCAACTGGACCCGTGAGCCACAACTACTGAGCCTGCACGTCTGGAGCCTGTGCTCCGCAACAAGAGAGGCCGCGACAGTGAGAGGCCCACACACCGTGATGAAGAGTGGCCCCCACTCGCCGCAACTAGAGAAAGCCCTCGCACAGAAACGAAGACCCAACACAGCCAAAAATAATAAATAAATAAATAATTTTTTAATAAAATGGTAATGGAAAAATTAGATATCAATATTAAAGAAAAACAACCTCAACCCTTACCTCATGTCATACACAAAAATTAACTTGAAATGGATCATAGACCTAAACGTAAAAACTAAAATTACAAAAACTTCTAGATGAAAATGTAGGTGAATATCTTCATGGCCCTAGAGCAGGCAGATTTCTTAGATAGGACACAAAAAGCACAGACCATTTAACAAATTTTTTTCGATAAACTTAAAACCTTTTGCTCTTCAAAAGGAAATGCCCTGGTGGCGCAGCGGTTAAGACTCCACCCTCCCAATGCAGGGGGCCCAGGTTCGATCGCTGGTCTGGGAACTAGATCCCACATGCATGCCGCAACTAAGGAGCCCGTCTGCCACAACTAAGGAGCCCTCGAACCCCAAATAAGGAGCCCGCTTGCTGCAACTAAGACCCAACGCAACCAAATAAATAAGTAAATAAATAAATAAAAAGGAAATGAAAAGACAAGCCACAACTTGGAGAAAATATTTGCAATACATATATTTGGCAAAGGATTTGTATCCAGACATACAAGTGCTTTTACAACTTCATAATTAGAAGACACGCAGCCTAAGTTTTTAAAATGGGCAAAAGATTTCAGGAACCTCATAAAAGAAGATATACAAATGGCCAGTAAGCACATGAATTATTTTCAAAATCATTAGCCATCAAGGACATGCAAATTAAAACCACAATGAGATACCACTCTACATTCACTAGAATAGCTAAAATTTAAAGATTTACATTAACATACTGGCAAGGATGTAGAGCAACTGGAACTCTCATTTACTGCTGGTGAAAAAGTAAAATGGTATAACCACTTTGGAAAACAATCTGGCAGTTTATAATACATATTTACTATATGGCCTAGCAGTTCTACTCCTAGATTTTTAACAAAGATTTATACGCAAGTGTTCATAGCAGCTTTATTCATAATAACCAAAAATGGGAATGACTGAAATGTCCATCGACGGGTGAAGGAATAAACTAATTGTGATAGTCATGTAACAGAATACTACTTAGCCATAAAAAAGGAACAAACTAGTAATACACACAACTACAAGGGCAGATCTCAAAAACACCATGCCGAACAAACGAAAGCAAACACAAAAGAATATATACTGTATGATTACTACTCCAGAGAAGACTAATCTATTAGGACCAGGGATGGGAGGTGGGAATTGCTAGGAAGAGGCACAGGGAAACTTCGGGGTAATAGAAAAATTCTATACCTTGCTGCAGTGGTGCTCACATGGTATACAGGTTCATCAAAACTCATCAGATTGTTTGCTTAAAATGGGTACATTTTATTGCATGAGAATTACACCTTGATAAAGTTGAATTTTTTAATGAATGTAGGCAAAAGTATAACAAAACCCCTTCCTCTTCTGCTTGAGAATTTGCCCTTTGGTTAATTCTCTAGCTATGTTTCCCTGGTAACCAGGTAAAGGTAGAGTGTCAACGAGTGAACTAGGCAACACGGCGTATGGTAACAATCACCCCTATTGGAAGATGCATGTGGGCAGGGAGGAACTAGAAATGAACTGTGAATGCATGAGAGAAGCCATAACTCTGAGCTTCCTGGAGGACAGTGATTCTTGAAGCAGAGCATGTCTCTTGTGGAGACCCTGGAAGCTACACCTATGCAACTGTCGCAAGATGTATGGCTCCTGTGAGGCACAAGGTTTGGAAGCCCTGCCCAGCGTGAATCTCATCCCCTTGCGTGTGGGCTGTCACCTGTGGGTCCAAAGATGTAGCCTTGATGGCTATATAAATCGCTCCATGATTCCTTCAGAAAAAGAAGATGTAGCTCCCCTGCTGGCCAGCTGTATTTCCTGCACGTCTCAGCAGATGGTTGCCAAGGGTGGCCCTTGGTCATCTTACAGATGGGGCTGGGTGTTTAGTAGACTAAGAAGATCCCCCGATGGACACTGCAGTGTGTATCTCACGTAAGAGTAAGACAAATGGCCATGAAACGTATGACGGATGACCTGTTAACCTCATAAATTATCAAGGGGGGATTCCCCAGTGGTGCAGTGGTTGGGAGTCCGCCTGCCAATGCAGGGGACACGGGTTCGAGCCCTGGTCCGGGAAGATCCCACAGACCGCGGAACAACTGGGCCCGTGCGCCACAACTACCGAAGCCCGCGCGCCTAGAGCCCGTGCTCCACAACAAGAGAAGCCACCGCAATGAGAAGCTGGCGCCCTGCAACGAAGAGTAGCCCCCGCTCGCGGCAACTAGAGAAAGCCCGCGCGCAGCAACGAAGACCCAACGCAGCCAAAAATAAATTAAATGAATTTATAAATTATCAAGGGGATGCAAGTCTAGTCCTAAAGCAGTGGCTGGCACTGGCTGAATGAAATCAAGACTACAATGAGATACCAGCTAATATCCATCCAATGGGAAAAAAATCAAGAATTCTGACAATATCAAGTGTTGGAGAAGATATATAGCAACAGGATCACTTGACGCTTTGCTGGTGAGCAAGTCAATTAGCAAATCAATTTGACATTATCTTGTGAAGTTGGAAACTTACATTTCTACAACCCAGAATTCTACTCCTAGGTATGCCCAACATAAATTTTTGCACTTGTATGCCTGGGGACGTGTATAAGAATGTTCACAGTGTCTTTGTTCGTATTAGCGAAAACCTGTAAGCAACCCAGACGTCCACAGACAAGATTATGGATGTATAAACTGTGGTACGTGCACAGAAGGGAAGAGTGTCCAACAGTCGAAATGAAAGAATGGCAGCTACATGGAACAATATTGTAACAATTTTGTTCTCTGACCACAAGGTAACAAAATTTTAAATTAACAACAAGATTAAAAATGTACGTTTGGAAACTAAAATACTCTTTGTTGGCTGCCCATTGAAGACGCAGTGTTTCTCATAGAGACACTCCTGCGTTTGGGCAGAAAAAATGTGGTGCTGGACTGCCCAGTGCAGCGCAGGAGAGCTTAGCATTTTTGGTACTGACACCCCACCGTCCGTGTGACACGAGAAAGCCCACACGCACTTCCAAATGGACAGCCCCCTTGGGTGACAACCACTGCCCGCCCCTCCACCCACCACCCAGCACCCAGGATAAAGTCCAGGCTCTCTGATGGGGCCTCAGGGCCCTGATGATTGCCTGGCTTCCCCCCTCTCTTGTCCCTGCTCTGTACACTTCAGCTGCCCCAAACTCCCTCGACTCCGGGTCTTTGTACCTTCCCCTCCCTGTCCCCACTGGACATTCCTCTAACCTGGCTGGCTCCTTCCAGGGGTTAGATCTTCAGAAGTCATTCCCCTGGGACGCGCCCCTGACCCCCAGCCAGGGCTAGATGCCCTTTGCCTCGGCTTCCCCAGCAAAGCCGTCGCCCACTGTGTGGTCGCTGTCTTGTTTGTCGATCTGTGTGCCCCACTTACTGTAATTCTCTGTAATGCTTGTGGTGCCACCATGGCCACCTGGATACCCAGCACGGTGCATGGCACACAACTGGTGCTCAATGAATCTAGTCCCTGTTGAATTGCCTTGTGTGTCAAAGAGCACACAGCACTGCCCAAGTCCAATGTGGAGGTAATGTGGGAATGGGAGGGCTCCCTCGAGGCGCAGGTGACGCAGGAAGAAAAAGGATTAGCCCTCCCATGGGTGATTCCCTCGAGGGGCCTCGGGGAGCGTCCGGGCCACCCAGAAGTGCACTCCATCCCCCGCACTGTGTCGGTGGGCGAGACACCTCCCCGCTGACTGTGCCCTGCTCTCACTTCCCTCTGAATTTGCCATTTCTGCCATCGTCTCCAAGCGTCTGTCTGTCATCCGGCGCAGGCCCTTCAACGTGCTTCTTGGAAGGTCCCACTCACCGAGTCTCTGCTAACCCTTCTTTTCCTTCATTCTCCCCACTTCCGTGCTGCCGGCAGCAGTCACCCAGCCCTCCCCAGCCCTCCGCTGCTTCTCAGCCGCTGAGTGCCGGAGCCTGCGGCACTGCATGCTCACTTCCCCAACAGCGGGCTCACCTCCTGACGGCAGGCTCCCAAACCAAGGCCCACTGAGGCTCCCCGCAGCCCAGGTGCTCTGGGAATGGACCAGACCAGCCTCCCACTTAGGGACCTCACCGTTTGGGGCACTGACCGTCCCACCACTGCGTCCCGGCCACACACCTCTCACCCTGCTCCTCCTGTCCGGCCGGGTGCAAACTGGCAAGCCCTCAAGCCCTTCACCCCTCCCACCCCACCCTGCTTCCCTCCCGCCTCCTAGGCCTGTCTGCCCTCCCTCCCCCAGGTGCACAGGGCCTGCTCCACGCCACTTGTCCCACCACTTCGCGCCCTGGCTCAGCCCCCTCTGACGGGCCTTTCCCAGCCCATCCTGAGGCAGTCCGAGGTTGGAGGACAGTCACAGGGCAAGGTGGCCTGGTGTCCTCCCAGGGACACTTCATGGACCTCGGCGTGACCAAGCAGCCCTGCTACCAGCCTGTCCTCCACTCTCCCCAGTCCCGGCTCTCCGCCTCACCCTGCTCTCAGCACAGGGTCAAACAGCGGCTGACGCCTAGAGAGCGGTGGGTATGAGCTTACACACCTCCTGTCACATGGCTCCCCAGTCACCTGCTCTGCCTACATCCCGTGTGCAGGCCCCACGCGCGCCACCGGCCCCCTCCCCTGGTTCACGCTGTCCTGCCCCCCAGTCTTCTGGCTCTTCTCCCACGTGGCCCGCCGGTTCCTGCCTCAGGACCTTTGCTCTGCCCCTCATCCCAGCTCTCAGCCACGATGCCCCCTCAGAGGCCCTGTAGTCCTCCCTGGCCACCCGTCCCCCATCCCACCACCTGCTCTGATGCCTCTGTGGCCCTTGCCCGATGCGTCTCTGCTGGAGCAGCACACCCGGTCTCGTCCACACCACGTGCCCAGAGCTTGGCATGCATCTGCACGCAGACAGACGTGCCCGAGTCCTCGGGTGCCGAATGGACACATGAACATTCGGGAGGCTTCACCGATGAGGAGCCCGTGGCTCTCGGAGGTTCAGTAACGACCAGAGTCCAGCGGCAGCTCAGGTGTGTCCGAGCAGCACCAGGAAAGCCACAAGGCTTTCGAGGAAAATGAGGCTAGAGGCACAGTACTCAAAACGGCACCAGTGAAACATTTAAGAAGTCTCAACAACCTAATAAAAGCGATAGCACAGTGTTACATATGTTACATGGTTAAGAAACACCAAAAATACTACAGTAAATACGGCATTTACCTTGAAGAAGACCTGAAGCCAGCTTATAGGAGTGGCGGGGGAAGGGCCGTGGCTTGTGGGTCACTGTGAAGCGAGTCGTCTGAAAGCGGATGGGAGGTTGGGACACGGATGTGGCGAGGCGCGGCTCAGCACAGGGAGGTGCAGTGAGCTGCGGCGCTGGCAGGTGTCCGAGGTGTGTGCGCGTTGCACGGTCCTATGTTGTTGTGGTCCATTCATCTGGGTGCGGTTTTTGCTTTCTGTTTTCACCCATTTCTCATAAACAAAACTGCACGTAAACAAACGGAATTTGCCTTATGTTCAAATTGTTCCTAAATATATCAACCATGTTGAAACAAATTCACATTTTCAAAACAAGCATTTTAGCAAACTGTATTTTTTTAGGATTCCCTCCTATAACCAGAGTTTTCAGTAACACGACAAATTAAGAGACTGCACCAGAGAAGGGTACTCATCTACGTCATAAATTGTAGCACGAAATTCCTCAAGCTGGGGCTCAAGGACCCAGACTGGCCGAAGAGGGGTTCTGGGGTCAGAGTCTCCCACCTGCGGGACGTCAGCCTAAACACTGTGGTGCAAGACACTAGAAAGAGAGGATCGTCACGGGGAGTCTAAGCGTTGGTCAGCCCAAGCAGGTGTCCATCATCACCAGCAAGCAAATGAGCTTAGCTCTAGAGAGTCCTCGGGTCACAAACCCAGGGCACAAACGGCAGGTTCTAAGGAGACTGGGTTGGGGAACGTCTTTACTTCTGATCTGCTGAAGAAGGGAGGAGACAAGAGACACTTTGCTAGGACCAGGCAGAAAAGGCTGGCCAAATATGCCACAGGAAGAAGTGGGGGCAACTCTGCCCCCCTGATCCAACCGGAGCCCAGAGCCCCACCCAGGGCTCACTTGCAGGCATGGGGACCGGGGCGGCCTCAGGGCCAAGGGCAGGAAGGCCTGAGTGGCTGCTGATGGGGGTGGCCAGTGCCCCCAGGTTGGGCTCTAATCCTGTGCCAATCCCAATATCTGACATGCAGCTTGGTGACCTTATCAGGCCAACCTAGCGTGTGCCTCTCGGCCTTGAGTTGCTCCCCTTCTAGCAGCTCTCCCTCTGCCAGCCCTGAGCGTGGGCAGATGGGACCCCAAGTGTCGGAAGTCTGTCACTACAACCAGGTGCTGAGTGCCACGTGCAGGCCCCTACCGGACCTCAGCTCTCACCCTCAGGGTCATCTGACCTTCAAGACAAACCCACTCCCCAGATGACACAGCCCAGCCTGCCGTGACCTCACAGTCCCTCTCCCACCGCTCTCCAGATTCAGGCCTAAAACCAGGCCCCTCTGTCCCCTGCCACTTCCCTCTGTGTGCACAGAGATTCCTGATGAAAATCCCTCGTGAAGGTTCTATTCGGATTGGGCTTCGCTGAGAGCTGGGAAGGCAGGTCTGCCCTCGGCCGCAGCGCCGGCAAGGGTCTGACACAGAGGCACCGGGAGCCGGAGCCGGGGGGCAGGCAGGCTGGTGTGGCAGGTGGGATGGCAGAGCGCCCGGCTCACGGGAGACGTGTGAGGACCAGGGAAGCGTGCAGTGGAGGGGCCGGCATCGTCAGGCGTGAAGTCGGCGTGCGCTTTGAGGAGCTGCAGGTGCGGAGGGGAGGGGGCCGGCAGGGACGTCTGGACCCTACCTGGAGCCGAGGAGCAGGGGCAGTGGCAGGGCCAGGCGGGGCCCATGCACTTGCCCTGCGGGGTTCACCCAGAGCCCGTGAAGTGCTGGGAGTGGACTCGAGGACCCAACAGAGACGAGAGTCCTGCAGCCCTGGGGTCACAGGTCATGCAATCACGTGAACGGGTGGTTAAAGCTCCTCCCTTCACTCCAAAGCCTCCGAGCCTTAACGTCCCACCGGGGGTAAAATCCAAACCCCTGTGTGACCTCCACACGCCGCCCTCTGCCTCTCTGACTCGGTTGCCACCTCTCTCTCCGCGGCTCATTCCCCTCCATCTCATAGGCCTCCTGGATGGTCTTCAAAAGTGCGGCAGGCCTGCTCGTGTGCCCAGGGCCTTTGCACTGGCTGGCCCTCTATCTAGAAGGCTTGCCCCTCAACATCCTCATTTCTTGTTCTGCCCCAGCCTCGAGTGCCCTCCCAAGTGTCGCCTTGTCAGGGACGCCCTCCGACCACTCTGTACTGAAGGCCTTCGCCTCCACTTGCTCGCCCTTTCCCCGCGTTACGCCTCCCCACGGCCTGCATCACCACCACCCTCGTCATCCTTCTCTCTGTCGACTGCCCATGGTCCCGCCGGGACATCAGCTCCGAGGCAGCAGGCCTTTGCTGTGTTCCCTGCACCAGGGAGAGATGGCGTCGGTGGCTGCCGTGGAGCAAACGACCAAACGTACGGTCCTTACAGAAGCCACGAGAGCGCATCGCAAGCCCACATGGAAGAGGGGGAGACTGAGGCATCAGAGGGCCACGTGTCCTCTGGCCTAACCCTAGCCCTCGCTGGCAGGGCGGTCCTTGGCTCGGGCCCATCAGATCTCAGGCCCCCCCCCACCTCCACGCCCCTCTGTGCCCCCGACCCAGACTTTGAGAACACCCTCCAGTCAAGGAATGGGGCTGGGGAGCCTGGGGTTCCCGCCAACAGCTTCCAGCCTGCCCTGCCCTGGGCAGCTCCTGGCCATAGAAATGGAGCCAGAGAGGGCAGAGGTTCCTTGTTTGTTCCCTGCTGTCCCCCGCAACGGGGCCTGGCAGGCTTTCAAGATCTCTGGGCTGATGAGAAAACGCATTTAGCTCTCCCTCTGTGCCAGACGTTGCCTCGCTATTTTACACACATTACCTCATCTAAGCCTCACAACAACAGTAGAAGAGGGGAGCGTTATTACCCCACTTGACAGACAAAGGAACAGAGGCACAGAGGATGCAGGCTGCCCCGGGCCCACACAGCAAAGCTGGAGACCAGACGCGTGACCCCTCTGAAGCTGCTGAAGGGGAACCCTGAGGGGGTCTCCCAAGCTGGGGCGTGAAGTGGGAGCAGGAATCAACTGAGGGTCAGGGTAGGGGGCACACGGGTCTGACGTGGGGCCTGTGGAGCCTGGGGCCCTGAACCCCAACCACACATGCCCAGCAGCCCTGGCTCCTAGCCCCCTCCCCTCTCTCGGGCTGACCAGCCCTCCTCCTCCTTGCTGCCCTCCAGATAACACTTCTCAAAAAGCCGAGAGGGCCCTGCTACCAACACGGAGACGTGGCCAAGGCTCCGGAGCCTGGCAGAGCCCTCCTGGCCTCTGCCCTGGCCTCTAGTCCCCGAGCCCTTCACGAGGGGTGATGGACGAGCCCCGGGGTTGGTGACCAAGGTCTCACTCCTAGAACATTCCGCCTCTAGCCGAGACCTGGACAGTCTTTCCTCTGAGGCTGCTCTTCCCGACTCTGGCTGGCAGGGCCCCAGGTAGGTGAGCAGGTGCCCCTGCTGCCCCCAGGGCCGGCTGCCTTCCCACGGCCCTCCAGACTCAGGGAGGGCACAGCTGGCCCCTCAGAAACCCAGAGGCACGTCCTCCTCAGACACTCAGAAGGCCAACTAGCACCTGGCCTGTTTCTACCGCTAGCCAACGCGTCTTCTCCAGCTTCATGGTGGGAATTCTTTCAGAAAAGAGAAGAAAAGGTTGAATAAAGATGCGCTGACTGATACATTTCTTGAGCACCTACTGTGTGCCAGGGCCTGTACTGGGCTCTGGGATGCAGAGTGTGCTGTGGTCCTTGTCCTCTCCGGGACGCCACCCTGAGTCCTCCCTCTGAGTGGAGCCTGGATCCAGCAGTGGGTCAGAATGACCCCTTGGCAGCTGTGCAGAGAGGCTGCAGCAGAAAGGGTGAGGCTGGACGCAGGAAGAGCAGGCCAGAGACCAGGCAGCCCGCCCCGAGCCCCAACCTTGACAGCCGGGAAGACGCAGGAAGCATGGGCCAGTCATGGGGACCTGGAAAGCCCAGGCACTTGGCATGGCTGTGTCTCGGTGCCCCCCCCCGTAGGAGGAGGTGACTGTACATCCGCCTGGGGTGGCGGGTGCTGGGACTGTCACAGCAGCGCCTGGAGGGTGCCGGCCGACTCCGTGGGAGCGCAGACTGGGCAAAGCCCCCCAGGAGCTCCTTGCCAGCACCAGGATGTGACTGCGAGCCCGCAGACCCTGAGGTTAAACAGGACTGAAATGATCACAGGGCCGGTGTTGCGAGAATGTGCGTTAGCCACATGCAGACTGGCCCCTCCTCAGGAGGGGACGGGAAGTAAAACGGGGTGTGGACAGAGGGCTCCAGGTTGAAGGTCCCTGTTCTTCAGCAACTTAGTGCCTTGAGAAGATGGCTTTAAAACGAAGTTTGCTAAACCTACAAAGAATCCTAAGCCAAGACAGGAGCAAAGATCCCTGAAGGCCTTGCCAAGTTGGCACGCCGAGCTGAATCTAATGAGGCAAATCTGAATGGGGACAAACTGTGCAAAAGCCAGTGACCCGAGACCAGACGGGGGGGTCTGACTCAGCATAAGCAAGTGGGAAAACACTGAAGGTCTGTCTGCAGTGAATCCCTGATGAGCCCGCGGGGAATGCAAAGCCAGAGTAGAGGCGTGGAGGTTCCCGTCACTCCTGCAGCCCTGGCCTCCCTGTAGCAGGACCTGAGAACCATTCCACAGTGACACTGGCCAGGAGCTCAGACAGAAGAGCAGGACAGAAGACATCGAGGGGTGGCCCCATGCGTGCACACCCCAAACTCTTGCCCCCAAACACATGATCCAAATTAACGCGGGTCAATTTTTGGATGAATCCCTTGCTCGCCAGATTTTTGCTACTCTCAATCCCAAGCTCAAACCTAACAGATTTGGATACCAAAGGACACTGTCTATGTGATATAACAGCAAAAAAAAAAAAAAAAAAGATGAGAAAATTAAAGAGAGCGAATGAAGCCTGAAGAGGGTGAGTACAAGGAAAGGGCAGGAGGCTGCAGCTCAGCGCCTGGGGGAGCCGGGTCTTCTGAGGAGAGGCTGGTGGCAGCAGAGGTACAGTGATCTGCAGCCAGGCAGTGGGGACAGCATCTGGCCCGGCCCCGGGCTTCCAGAGCTGGAAGGGGCTGGGGAGCCCGCAGCTGCACCCCGCCCTCCGCACCACCTCCTCCTGGGAGCTGTGGTGCCCCCATCTCCTCGTGACCTTCCCACTCACTTCTCACACTCAGGAACCCGGCATTGGCCAAATGGCTCCAGCCAAACAGCCCTCCCTAAGTCCCCAGCGACTTCCAAGTCCCTAAGGCCGATGCACACTTTGCCCTCCTGTCATCTGGCCTCTCGGCGCCATTCTATTCCCTCAGCCTGTGGCTGTGCCAGCCCAGCCCCCTCGGGCTCCTCATCGTGTCCCTGTGGCATTTCCGTCCTGTGTTCTCTGCAGGCTTGTCCTGCTCTTCAAGGCCCAGGAGGCCTAAAGCCTATTGTCTTTCGTGACTTACTGGTTCCTGGGGGACCTCACCCACCGCTGTGGCTTCATCTGCCGTCTAGAAGCTGATGACCCCAAGTGGTATCTTGCCAGTCCACGCAGCGGGCTCTCCCCTGGGACCCGAGCGGTAGCCACTGCCTCCTTGAACTCTCTCCTCAGAGGCTTCATGGCACCCGCTCTCAGCAGCGCATCCAAACCTGACTCAGGGTCTTTGCTCTAAACTTGGTCTTGCTTCCTGCTGGGCTGGGGTCACCAGCAGCTGTGAGGCTGTCCCTGCTGACGCCCGTGCCCAAGCCCAGGCCACCGGGTGCCCGCTGAACTTCTCTCCACCTCCTCGGCACCACTGCGTCCAAGGCACCCGCGCCGCTTGCTTGCGTGACTGTGGCGGCCTCCTTACGGCGCTTCATTCAGCGGCTCTTTCTCTCCAATCCATTCGCGCCCTTCTTAAAGCCCTTCAAGGGCTTCCCAAGGCCTTTAGGATGAAGATTAGTATGAGCCCTGCGGCCGCCAGGCCCCATCACAACCTGGGCCCTCTGTCCTCCGCACCCCGCGCCCCGCCCCCGGGTCCATCACACGGGCCATCACCTGGGGCCTCTGCACGGGCTGTTCTTCCGGCTGGCAGCTCTTCTCCCACCAGAGACTCCTCCTTCGTGTCACCTCAGTCATCACTTCCTCAGGGAAGGCTGCCCTGAGCTGACTGGGTCTACCCTGCCCGCCGCACCCTCTCCCGGCACCACGCACAGCATTCATCACGGTGGTAGTTCGACTTTTATGTGTGATTGTTCGATTCACGGCTGCTCCCCACTGTACTTGATATGGCCGATACGGCAGGGACAATGCCTGATTACGACTAGGATTGAACCCCCAGTTCCCAGCACAGAACCCCCAATTCCTAGCACAACGCCTGCCATATGGTTGGTGCTCAATATATATATTTTTGGAGGAAAGCAGCACTGGTACAATGGGAAATACAGATGGTGTATCAGTCAGCGTTCTTGTATATTAAGAGATTTATTTTAAGGAATTGGCTCACACAATTGTGGGAAATAGCACGTCCGAAGTCTGTGGAGCAGACCAGGAGACTGGAAACTCAGGCAGAATTTCTAGGACAGCGTTGAGGCACAATTCCTTCTTCCCTGGAAAACGTCAGTTTTCTATTCTTAAGGCTTTCAAATGATTGTATGAAGACCACCCACATGACTGAGAATAATCTGCTTTACTTAAAGTCAACCTTCAGAGCAATGGCTACGCTAGTGTTTGACCAAATGCCTGGGCAGCACCATAGCCCAGCCAAGCTGACACAGAAAATGTAACCATCACAGATGGCAAGGAGGGCATCAACCCAAGGAGAGGCCAACAGCGAGGTAAGACTGGACAGTGGAAGAGGACTGAGAGGGCCGCGACAAGCTTGTTTTCACATGCTGGAGGAAAACCCAGCAGAGATGTTCTATGAAGAGCAGAGGGTGTGGAGAGGGGATCTCCTCCACTGAAGAAATCTCAGCCCTGGTCCCCAGGGCCAGAGTGACTCAGCCAGGATTACAGTCTGGGGCGTCAGAGGAAGGTGAGGGCAGGCCCCCCATTGTGAGGTCCAGGTAGAATGCTCGACTCAGACTGGCCCCAGCCCTGGCTGATCTTCGACTCCATCCTCACCCCCACCCTCCTGCCAGGAGGGTGCCCTCTGACTTATACCAGGACGTCACCACCCTCTCCTGTTAAAGAGCAGATGCCCGCAGAGCCAGTGGAGGTCACAAGGACATGGCCTCACTCAACTCCCAAGGTCAGGCCCGCGAATTTCTCTGTGTAGACGGCTCTAAAAAGGGGGCGTGCGATAAGGACTCAGAGATATGAGTTCTCGGAACCTGATGAGGAACGCAGTCTTGGGTTCTTGAAGGACTACAGTCAGGAAAATTCAAGAAGCCAGAGAATAGTGGGCACAGAGGGGGCACCGCTGGGGAATTTGGAGTAGGGGAACCTGAGTCATCAGCAATGGAAACTCCAAGCTATAGGGAGCCGATTGCTTAGACAAGGGAGCCCCTGGGCCAGCAGCCAGAGAAAGGCTCTGAGCACCTGGGGTCAGAAGAAGGCATAGCCCAGTGTCCCGCTGTCCAAGATGTTAGTCCCCAGGAGAAGGTTGACAGCTAAATCCAGGTGTGCCCAAGATCCCAAGGAAAGGGCACCCTCTCCAGGAAGGCAGGTGATGACCCTTCAATCAGCAGATGTTCACTGGTTACCTACCTACACGGCACCCGGCCCTTTGCTGGATGCTGGCGAGTCGCACAGTCCTTGCCCGGGATGTGAAGTGAGTGAAACAGCGCTAGAGAGCTAACTGCACAGAGCCAGGTAAGTGCTGTGATGGAGGACACGCCTGCGGGGAAGCCTAGAGGGCGGCGGTTGGGAAGCTCCACAGAGGAAAGCCGGCTGGACAGAGAAGGGGTGGGAATGTTCCAGGCTGAAGCAGGGCCTGCGCTCAGGCCTGGAGGCACGGAGAGCTGAGCCTGGTAGAGCAGAGAGAGGCCTGGAGGAGGTGCAGCCTCTGACCTCACAATACCCAGGCCCACGGGCCAGCCTTGCAACTTGCAAACTCTGGTGCCCTCTTCCAGCCCGGGCGAGGCCCCGGGCCCTGGGCAGCCTCCAGGTGCAGCGCCCTGCTGAGGGCCGCACCCTTCCCGCTGCCCTGGGGCATGTCTCTACTCACCAATTATGAGGGGCTTCGGCATCAGATCGAGAGGCTGGTGCGGGAAAACGAGGAACTGAAGAAGCTGGTGTGGCTCATTCGGGAGAATCACGAGCTCAAGTCGGCGATCAAGATGCAGGCGGGTGGCCTGGGCATCAGCGGGTTCAGCAGCAGGCTGGGCGAGGCAGCGACCGGCCCTCCTCAACACCAGGGTAACTGCAAGAGGCCTGAGTTCAAGAAAAGCGGGGAGGGAAGGGTGAGACTGCACCCGAGAGGAGAGACTCTGTGCTGGGGTCTCGGGAAATCGTGGAGAGAAGGGCGGAGATAGCGACAAACACCGGGTGAGGGGAGGGCGAGGACATAGGACAACCAGGATAAAAGGACAAAACTAGGCACCAGCCCCATTCACCTGATGGCAGGAGTCCCTGCCCACCCACGCACGCCTCCCCTCAGGTGAACTTCCAAGCAGCTCCACAGACTGAGAATTTCCCAGCCCTGGAATCCAAAGGTGCTGCCCCACTGGACCCAATACGGCACCCATCCTCAGCTTCCCCCCCATCCCCCCCTCAGCACCCTCAGCCCCCTGCCCCGTCCCTCTCCACTCAGAGGTGGCCAGAAGGCAATTGACCGCCGGAGTCTAGAAACCAAGGAGAGAAACCAGGACTGAAGCTTGAGGTTTGAAATCATTAGTGTGTGACAGCCCTGGGGCTGGAGAGGAGGTATGGGGCAGGGTGAGACAGAAGAGTGGGCAATAGAAGTTAGAGGCGTTCACACAGAAGCTGGCCAGGACCAGCGCTCCCCAAGCCACCACATTCTGGCACAGAACTCCAGGGAGTACAAGAGTCCTAAAATCAAACCTGACCTTCCAGGTTGTTACAAAGGCTTATTTGTCAGGTAAGCAGATAGAACATAATTTAACAGTTCGTTAGCTTGACTGATAACTTTTAACTGACATATCATATGTAAGCCTCCACTTGTGCTCTTGGCCAGGGTGAACCTGGGAGAAGGAAATTCAGTCTTGGAGGAAGAGAACAAGTTGTACTTTGGACAAACTGACTCTAAGACGTTCTCACGACATCCACCTGGAGCATCCAGGAGGCAGTGGAGGTATGAGCCTGAGGCTCAAAGGAGGGGTCAGGGCTAGAGAGAAAAGATCGAAGAGTCATTGATAACTGAAGCCGCAGGAAGGGTGAGACGATCTGGAAAGAGACAGGAACAGTGAGAAGAGACTGGGGACAAGTCCTGAGTCAAGACAGGTAGAGAAGCTGGCAAAGGGGCACTCAGAGAGACAAGGGACACCTCAAAAGTGTAATGTCACAGAAGCCGAGGCAGCTTCGAAGGGGACAGAGTGTCAGCAAAATAAAGGCTGCCTGAGAGGTCGAGCAAGCAAAGTGCTAATGACCTGGCGTTAGTAACCTTAGCTAGAGCAGCTTCAACCCGACTGTAAGTAGGAAAGGCCCGCGGAGTGAGGTGAAGAGTGAGTGAGAAAATGGAGAGAATAGATGGCTGACACTTCGTTCATGAGGTAGGGCTTGGAGGGGGGCACTAGCTGGAGAGGAGCTTGGCATCCAGAGCTGCTTTTCCTGATGGCAGAGACCTGAGTTTATTTCTATGGAAAGGGAAGATACGAAAGAGAAAAGGAATACTTTATAGAGCAGAGGCTGCCTTGACTGAAGGAAGAACATCTCCTCCACTGTCTGGGAAAGGAAGGAGGAAGGGTGAGTGAGAATGCCAGGTGGGAAGCTAAAAAAACTCCAGAACCATGGCTTCAGTTTTCTCTGGAAAAACGTCATGCTCTGAGAGTCAGGGTGGAGAGAAAAAGATGGGGAAAGTCTGAAATAGAGTGAAGATGGCAGGAGGAACTGAGAGGGGAACCGGGGAGGTGTGTAACGGGCCCAAATGAAGCCGGCATGTGTGGACCATGAAGGCAGCAGCCACCAACCGTCTCCAGCAGCATTTGGCTGGCGGGGGTGGGGACCGACATGGGGAAGGCAGGCAGGGGGAGCTAAGGGCCAGTCAGCAAGAGCCTGGGCACATCGAAGAAGGAAGTGGACGCCAGCCGGGCTGTCACATGAGAAGAAAATACACAGGCCAGCGTACCAGAGATCTGGAGAGGCTGGCAGTGACGGCAGACGGCACACCTCTGTGGTCAGAGCGGGTGACCTGCGCGGCAGGAAATCAGCAAACATTGGCTGTTGGCTGGATTCATTTCACAGGGGAGAAAGGCCATGAGGTTCAGGCGCTGGCCCTGTGAACACGGCAGGTGGCAGGTGGCAGGTGGAGCCAGGATGGCTTAGGGCTGTAGGGCCTCCTGTTCCTGAGGGCTCAGGGACTCACTCGGCCCGTGCCAGGAAGTCTCGCAGACGGAAGATGCGTGGGGAGTCGGGGCAGTTGGGGCAGAGAGGAAAGGAGGGCTGCGCTGAGGGCTCAAGCCACTAAAACAGGGACCGCCCCCCACGCTGGCTCCTCCCTGCAGAGGCGGCCAGGCTGGGAAAGGCTGTCAGGGCAGGTGGGCAGCAGGGCTTCTGTTGCCCTTTCTGCTGGGCACCCTCCCCCGCTGCCCCCTCCTTCCTCACCGAAGCCCACCCCCCTCCCAGGCCGCCAGCCCTGCTGCCCGCTCTGTCTCCTCTTGGGGGCTGCAGGCCGGTGGAAGCTTCCTTAGGCGGGGAGCAGCCTTCTTCCTCTTTTCCGAAGGGCTTTTGCCAGCCCTGCGCCTCACCGCCTCCCTCCCCCTCCCCCCAATCCCAGAGCCTTCATTACCCCAGGCTCTGTTACCCCATCAGGGCCTCCTTCCTCCCCTCAGGAACTGTCCCCGCCTCAGGACCCATCCTCCCCCAAGTCCCCACCCCCACCCCGGACCCTACACCCCACCCCAGGGATTGACCCTAAGCCCCCTGGATCCATCCCTCGTGGGACCGCAGCCCTCCCTCAGGACTTGCCTTCCTCTTAGGACCCTGCTCCCCCCTCAGAACGCACCCCCCCCGGGGACCCCATCCCCCCTCAAGACCCACCTTCCTTTTGGGACCCCTGTCCACCCTCAGAACCCACCCCCTCACAACCTTCCCCCCTCAGGACCCCATCCTGCCCTGCCTTTCTTTTAAGACCCTTGTCCCCCGTCGGAACCCGCCCCCATTACCCCCTCAGGACCCACCTTCCTTTTGGGACCTCTGTCCCCCCTCAGAACCCGCCCCCACCTCAGGGCCAGTCCCCTCCTCAGGACCTGTCACCATCCCCCCCTCTCTTTCTCACCTCCCGCCGCCCCAGACCTCTTGGAACCCTGGGCTCTAGCGGCCTTTGCTCACCCGTCTCGCCTCCTCGAGCCCGGCCTTAAGCAACACCTTCCCGCCCAGACCCTCAGGCCCCGCCCCTCAGGGCAGCCCCGTTACGCTAGCTCCGCCCCTTGAGCGGCACCGCAACTCCGGCCCCGCCCCTACGCTCGGGCTCCGCTCCGTCAGGGCCCTTCCTGGCGCCCCGCCTCCTCCGACCAGCAGGTTCGACCCCCGCCACATTGACTGTCCCTCGCCTTCGTCCCCGCGTGGACCGGGGGGTCTCGGTGGCCGGGCCGCCCTTGCCCGGGTGTGGGCCCGGCCTGTCCCTCGCGGGGCCGACGTCCTCGCGGAGGGAGGGTTCCGAGGCCGGAGGGGCCACGGGCGGTGGGCAGGCCCGGGAGGGACCGCTGGGGAGGCTCTGCAGCCCGGAGCCCGAGGGCCGGCCAGGGAGAAGGCGCGAGGGCGCGGCCGAGTGCAGGACAGTGTGGCGGCCACGTCCTGACCGACGCGACGAGGGGCGGGAGACCAGAGTGGGGCCCCTCCAGAGTCCCGCCCTCGGCCTCGGCGGGAAGGATGGAGCTGCCCCTGTGAGGAGCAGGCGAGAGGAAATCACAAGTTCACTTAAACGGTTAAAACATTGTAAACTGCATTTGTAGATCTAAGACATTTGCTTTTCTTTTTAGCTTCAATAGTCTGATGTAACAAACAAACCTTCCTGGACCCAAATAATTCTTATGCATAAAGTAAACATATAGGGCTTCCCTGGTGGCGCGGTGGTTAAGAATCCCCCTGCCAATGCAGGGGACACGGGTTCGAGCCCTGGTCCGGAAAGATCGCACATGCCGCGGAGCAACTAAGCCGGTGCGCCACAACTACTGAGCCTGCGCTCTAGAGCCTGTGAGCCACAACTACTGAAGCCCGCGCGCCTAGAGTCCATGCTCCACAAGAGAAGCCACCACACGGAAGAGTGGCCCCCACTCACTGCAACTAGCGGAAGCCCACGCGCAGCAACGAAGACCCAACGCGGCCAAAAAAATAATTAATTAATTGTTTTAAAAAGCTAAAAAAACCCCATATAGATGCAGTGAATCTAAGTTCTCTTTTAAGTTTCTAATACTGTATGTAGTAAAGTACGTAGGAACATTTCAACTCATAAATCTAAATCAGCAAAATATAAATTATAAGGTTAAAACAATCACTTGCACATTTTGCATTACAATACAAAGCTATAGGACTGAAATCTCTTAAACCGAGGCTCGACCTGGGGCTCCTGTTGGCTCAGAACACTCCTGTTCATGAGAATTCCCTGGAGGTCCAGTGGCTGGGCTGTGGCTCGCGGGCTCTAGAGCGCAGGCTCAGTAGTTGTGGCGAACGTGCTTAGTTGCTCCGTGGCACGTGGGATCTTCCCGGACCAGGGCTCGAACCTGTGTCCCCTGCATTGGCAGGCGGATTCTTAACCACTGCGCCACCAAGGAAGTCCCTGGTCCATTTTTTAATTGGACTATTTGTCTTTTTTTTATTATTGAGTTGTAAGAGTTCTTTATATATTCTGGATATAAGTCCCTCATCAAATATATGATTTGCAAATATTTTCTCCCATTCTGTCTTTTCATTTTCTTGATAGTGTCCTTTGAAACACAGAAACTTTTAATTTTGATGAAATCCAACTTATTGTTTCTTTTGTTGCTCATGGTTTTGATGTCATATCTAAGAATCCACTGCTAAATCCAAGGTCATGGAGATTTATCCCTATGTTTTCTTCTAAGAATTTTATAGTTTTAGCTCTTACATTTTGGCCTTTGATCTGTTTAGTTAACTTTTGTATAAGGTGTGAGGTAAGGATTCAACTTCATTCTTTTGCATGTGGATACCCAGTAGTCTCAGCACAATTTTTTAAAAAGGTTACTCTTTCCCCATTGAGTTTTCTTGGCACCCTTGTCGAAAATCAGTTGACCGTAAATACATGAGTTTGTTTCTGGACTCCCTATTCTACTCCATCGGTCTGTCTGTCTCTCCTTATCCCAGTGCCAAACAGTCTTGATTACTGTCGCTTTGTAGTAAGTATTGAAATCTGAAAGTTAGTTCTCCAACTTTCTTCTTTTTCTTTTCTTGCTTTTTTTTAAATTGAAGTATAGTTGATTTTCAGTGTTGTGTTAATTTCTGGTGTACACTTTGGTGAGAGTTTTCTTTCTTCTTTTTCAATATTGCTTTGGCAATTCTGGGTCCCTTGCAATTCTCTACGAATTTTAGGATTGGCTTGCCAGTTTCTACAAAGATGCCAGCTTGGATTCTGATAGGGAGTTCACTGAATCTGTAGATCACTAGGGGAGTATTGCCATCTTCACCATATTAAGTCTTCCAATCCATAAACACAGGATGTTTTTCCATTTATTTAGATCTTCTTTCATTTCTTTCAACAATGCTTATCGTTTTCAGAGCATAAGTTTTGCATATCTTTTGTTAAATTTATTCCTAAGTATTTTACTCTTTTTGATGCTATTAATTTCATTTTTAGATTGTTCATTGCAAGTGTATGGAAATACAATTGATTTTTGTAGACCCCGCCGATGAATCTTGCACTCTTTGTATTCTAAGGACCACGCAGCTCCTTCAGATAGTTACCTGTTACCTGATTGAGTTTTGGATCTCACATGGCTGTCTCAGTGGTCACAGTTTATAAGGTCGTTCTATGGATAATCCTATACTGACCTTTTTTAATCATCAAATTTTATCTGTGCTCATATACACATCATGTTCTTCATATTTATTGAACACTTTCTGTGGCCCAAGTACTGTTCTAGGCACTGGGAAACAGCAGCAAACAGACGAAGCCCTGCCCTCACAGAGCTTCCATTCTAATCGAGGGAAATAGGACAAACCAATAAGTCAATGGAGAGTATCTTGGAGAGAGATAAGTGCTAAGGAGGAAATAGTCCAGGAGAAGGGGAAGGAACAGGTGGGGTGAAGGAAACTGGTGATTTGGGATGGAAGAGCTCATTGAAGAGGTCACAACTGAAAGGACGGGTGGAAGTATGCGACCAGCTGTGCACACGGGAAGAATGTTCCAGGCAGAAGGAACAGCAACGCAAAGACAGAGGCAAGAGCGTGCCGGAGCATTTGAGGAACAGCAAGGAGGTCCGAGGGGCTGAAGCAGAAGGTGCCAGGGGGAGAACAAAGACAGAGAGATGACGAGCCAGGCCACGGGGGACACGGAACAGCCTAGCGCTCAGAATGAGACGGTGAGCTAGCTGGTGGGCATTTTAACCAGAGGGGGACATTTTAACTGGAACAGTCTGGCTGATGTTTGAGGGGAAAGGCCAGAAACAGGCGGCAAACCAGGGGGCTCCTGCAATAATCCAGGCAGGGTAATGTTGGTATGCACCGGAGTTGGGGGGAGCACACGTGCTGAATTCTGGATATACGTACTTGAAGGTGTTGCAGACGGATGGGATGCTCGGGGCTCCTGAAAGAGAAGTGTTGAGGCTGCACCATTTGAGGCCTGAGCCACTGAAAGAGCAAAGACGTCGGCTGCCGGCACGCCAGGGCGGCAGAGTCCCCAGCAGAGCCCCGGGAAGAAGGGGGTCAGGCCGCTGGGATGTGAGTCGGAGCGCAGCTGGAGAGGGAGCAGGCTGCGCCGGTCCCGAGCGTCTGAGCTGCATCAGCTCCTGAGAAGAAGCAGACTCTAGGTGGGCCTTGGGGCTGCCCCCAGGGCCAGAGGATGTGGGCCCAGAAGCACCTGGAGGAAGCCGGGTGACCGGGAACCTGGATGCTAAACCAAGACGGGATTTCAACAGGGAGGAACGTCCCGCCGCGTGGACACCACCCGCCACCTGCGAGAAGAGCCCCGTGGAGCGCGCGCTGGGTTCTGCAACGCGGGGTCACCGGCCCCTCGACCGCTGTTTGGGTGGAGGGACGGAGGAGGAGAAAATGGCCTGAGATGGTGAGCTGGTACAACGCCCAGGGACGTCTTCGAGGGACACTGAGGACACCAGTGGAGGTGGGGACATCAGTGGGATGGAAACCAGATCCCCTGGGTCTCAGAGACCATGAGGACCTGGCCGTGCAGGGACCGTCTTCTCTCCCAAGTCCTGAAGACGCTGCCCGAGTGGTCCTTTCCCATGTCATCCGGACCCTAGGCTCCGCCAAGAGGAGACAGGCTGAGAAGGACAAACAGCCCGGGCGGCTCTCCGTGCCCCGTCACCCCTCTGTGCCACGCCGGCTGCTCCTTGCCTCATGCTGTTCCTCTCCGTGGGACACTTCCCTTTGGGCCACAGGCTTCACTGTCTCTTCAATCCTAAAGCAAAAAATCCAAAAAAGCCAAAGTAAGAAATCATACAAGACTGGTTGATTTGATTCTGAAATTTTAAGTTATTTGTTTGGGAAAAAATAACGAAACTTAAAACAAAAATAAATGGCAGGACATCCTGGCACACACTGTGCAGGGCAGCGTCAGTGTAACAAGTCCCGGACTTCTCAGGGAATGTCAGATGTTTCTGAGGGGCCTTAAAGTGGATAGATTTAGCAGTGTGCATTAAGAACCTCTAAAATGTCTGTTTTCGGGGGGAAAGATAATAAAGATTTATATAGTAGAATTTTTGTCACTGGGAAAACCGGAAACAATTGATTCGCCCAACAGCTGAAATAGGCTCAATAAACAATGGCACGTGCACAAGACGGACACCACCGCAGCCACAATAAGCGCTGTTTTCCAAGAACGGTAATGCTGCAGGTAGCCATGGTGCAGGCCCAGTACGAAGAGGCGGGGCACATAAGGACACGGGCAACATACACAGTCACCACACGTGTGTGCGTGGCCTGGGAGCTAGGAATGGATTTTACCTTTTTAAACAGCTGAGAGAAAATCAAAAGGAGAGTGCTATTTCACGACATGCACTAAGTCCATGAAATTCAAATATCAGCATCCATAAGTAAAGTTTTGTCGCCAAGCATCCACGTGTATTTGTTTCCGTGCTGTCTGCGGCTGTTTTGGAGCCGTGACAGCAGAGCGGAGCAGCTGCAGTAGAGGCCGGATGGCCAGGAAAGCTGGAGCTCTTTTCACCAGCTCTTTACAGAGGGGTTCGCCAGCCCCTGAGCGACATAAACACGTGGAGAAAGTCTTCAAGCCTTCGCGGAGCTTTGCTATGTGACGGACGGTGGGATAACAGGACCACCAGTGGTTTTCATCTTTTCTGACTTTTCTGTATTTCCATTCTTTCCCTATAATAAGCGTGAACTGCTTTTATTTTTTTTTAATGTGGACGTTTTCAATCAAACTGCACACTCACAGAAACCTTTCCTGCACCCTCCCTAGGGGCCTTCTCCCCCAAACAGCGGTCACTCGGTCATCCGAGGGCAGTCTCCTCAGGAACCCAAGGGCACACGGGCTCCCAGGCCCCACGCAGGGGAGAAGCAACACCCCCTCCTGCGCCTGCATCCCCGGCGACAGGCAGGCGGGGGCGCTGTACCGGGGCCGGGCACACCCTGGGCTCCACGGGAGGCTCCCAGCAGCTTTGAGCTCTGGCCTCCCTGAGGGTCCGCCACGTGGTGAGGCTCAGCTGTCCCCAAGAGGACGGCAGTCAGGAGGCCCGGGCCCACTCCCCCACCACCTGGGAACAGAGGGGTCCACTTGGCGACCTACATGTTGCAGACCCTCCTCTCCTCAGCGAGGGGTCAGCGGCTCAAGGCAGTGGGCTTGTCTGAGGGACAGGCAGCGTGGAAGGTCCTGGTGGCTGGGGGGCCGGCGTTTACAGAGGCGATCCTGGGAGGGACCGGGCTCCCTCGGAGGACAGGGATGAGGGGCCAGACCCTCACGTGGGGTCCACTGAGCAGCCCCACAGACGCCCGCCTAGAGGTGAGGCTCAGAGAGAGTCGGTCAGCTCATCAGAGGCGCATGGGCATCTCGGTCCAGGCCGTGCCACGGTGCGGAGAGAGCCTGGGGTCTCAGTGCTTTCTCTGTGTCCCCCAGGTGTCTTCCTGCCCCCGTCCCCGGCAGCAGCAAACGAACCCGTCCTGGAAGAAGTGGGGATTGTGGCTCTGGCGCCCCTGGCCGACGTGCTAAACAGCCCGCAGCCCAGCCCCGCGGCAGGCCCTGTCGTGAGCGCCCTGATGGGCCCTCTCAACACGCTGCTGCCCGGCCCGGGGCCCACCTCACAGAGCGGCCCACTCACCAGCCTCCTGACTGGCCCCCCGAGCAGCCACCTGGCCAGCCCCGTGGCAGTGCCCCTGGCGGGCACACCGGCCAGCTCCCTGGGCCTGCCCTCGACTGGCCCCCTGAATCCAAGCAGCCACCTGGCCAGCCCCGTGGCAGTGCCCCTGGCGGGCACACCGGCCAGCTCCCTGGGCCTGCCCTCGACTGGCCCCCTGAATCCAAGCAGCCACCTGGCCAGCCCCGTGGCAGTGCCCCTGGCGGGCACACCGGCCAGCTCCCTGGGCCTGCCCTCGACTGGCTCCCTGGCTCCAAGCAGCCCCCTTATGGCCCCTATAACAGGCTCGGTGGTCCTCTCCCTGAGCAGCCCCCTGCTCCCCTCCACGGCTGCTCCCCTAGGTGTCTCTCAGAACCTTCCGGCCAATCCCATGAGCAATCTGGTGCTGTCGGAGGCCCCAAGGGTGTGGCTGGCAGAGCCGCTCCAAGGATGCCCCTCTGGATCCCAACCCTCAGCGGGTGGGGGACCTGCTGCCACCGCTGAAGGTAACCGGTGCAGGGGGGAGGGGCAGCGGGGGGCCCAGGGGGAGGGGGCTCCTGCCAGGCTAGTAGGCCCTGGCCCTGCCTCCCTCTAATCCTCCTCCTCTCCTTTCTGCCCCTCCCCCACGTCGCTAGTCCCACCCTCCGCTGAGCACCCCCAGCCCGCCCAGGAGCCGGAGCCCCTCAGCATGACGTCTGTGGGTGCGCCCATCCAGACCTCCACGCCCGTCGGTCCCACGGGCGCACCCGGCCCCGCGACAGCCTTCTCCTATGGCACCCCAGACGCCCGGACACAGCCTGGTGGTCCCCAGGGACAAGCGGTCTCTGCCTCTGTCCCTGCCTCGGCCACCTCCCACAGCATCACCGTCCTCGCCTCTGCCCCCACTCCCACCCCCCAAGCTGCCACCAGCTACAGGCCCTCAAGCACCCCGCACCCCTCCGCCCACACGCACCGCTCCCCGACCCGGCCCTCGCCCACCCTCCACTGCCCTGCACACAACCCCCACTCCCCGCCTCGAGTCTCGTCGTCCCCGGCTTCAGTCAACGACACCCGGGCTCCACGCGTGGCAGAGCCGTTTCGGAAAGGCATCCTGGAGTTGGAGCGGAAGCTAGCCCCCCGGAAGAGCGGCAAGCTCCCTGACAGCTCCCGAGGTCAGCACGAGTCTGGGGTCTCCTCGGCTGCCCTTGGAGACCTCCCAGGCACCCCCTGGGCTGCTGACCACGGTCACTGACCACTCCCTCCACCCCTTGTTGTCCCCAGAGTCGAAGCAGCTGGCCTGGGAGAGGCTGGTGGGGGAGATCGCCTTCCAGCTGGACCGCAGGATCCTGTCCAGCATCTTCCCCGAGCGTGTCCGGCTCTACGGCTTCACGGTCTCCAACATTCCGGAGAAGATCATCCAGGTGTGTTGTGCCTATCTGCCACTCACCGCCTGAGGGCCTGCCCCGCCACCTGCAGGGATGGGGACGGCCTTCTGGGCGCCCCTGCACTCCCGCTAGGCAGAGCGCATCAGAATCTGCGGGCACCCTGGGACGGAGGAAGCACCGCGCTCAGTCCAAGTGGCCAGCAGGTGTCCACGGCACCTGGCAGCAGGAGTCTGTGGTCCCAGCCACACGGGCGGCCTTCCCAGGGGGCAGAGCAGCAGAGGGGCCCCAGCACTGCCAGGCCTGTGAGCTCCCACTTTGCCACTGCAATGGCCTCGGGTCTGCCAGGCCCCGCTCCCACGGGCCCTCCCCAGACTGGCAGAGCTGACGCCTTATGCTTCTCCCTCGCCCTGTCCAAGTCCTCAAGAGTCACTGGGGGGCGCAGGGGAGGCAGGTCTCAGAGCCTCTGAGCAGCTGGCCGCCAGGTGGCCGGGGTCTTCAGGCCGGGCTCGTTCCGTGTTCCCAGCATGCCGTCCACTGAGCCCGCTCCCACTGAGGGACACTGAGGGCGGTGTTTCCCAAACACGCTTGAGCGCGTCTCCTCGCCACCACGTGTAGGAGGCACGGAGGAGTGGGATCCGTCGGGGGCTTGGGCTGCGCGGGGGCAGGATGAGCTGGGGCGCGCCCTTCCCCACCGACACGCCCACTCGGGTCGAGCGGGGGAGTGGGGGGGCAGGGGGCGGGCGTCTGCGCCCTGGCCCTTCAGCCGTTTACTCTTCCCTCACGAAGTAGCCCTCGGTGCTCCCGGCCCCTTCCTCTCTGGCCATCCTTATCCGTGGATAGACTGTGGCTCTGGGTCTGTGAGTGGGCAGGAGTCACGTCCAGTTACAGTGGGCTCATCTGTGTCCCGGTTTGAGCTTGCCTTCTCCTTTTGTTAAGGTGTCCTTTGGTTAGGTTTTTAATTTTAATGAGACCGAAATTATCCACCTTTTTTATCCACCTTTTCCTTTTCTCTTCTTCTTCTTCTTTTTTTTGGCCGCGCCACGCGGCATGCAGAATCTTAGTTTCCCGACTAGGGATGGAACCCGCGTCCCCTGCAGTGGAAGCGCGGAGTCTTAACCACTGGACCGCCAGGGAAGTCCCACGTTTTCCTTTTTTGTTTGTACTCTTCGAGTCCCATTTAAGGCTGGAGCTGCCAGCCCCGCCTCGGTCCCCTCTCCCAGTCCCACGAGTGTGGGCTCCAGGTCTGCAGGTCTGGCCCTGCCCAGGTGACAGTGTCCTAATCCTGGGAGGCCCAGGGAGCCTGGGCGTCTCTCCTTCCAGGTCGTCATCGCTCCTCTTGGCCCTTCGCTCTTCAATATGAATTTTACGATCAGTCTGTCAAGTTCCAAGAAAAACCTAGTTCAAATTTTTAGTTTTTCACTGGTTTATAGGTTGAACTGGGGAAGTTTCCCATCTTTCATGTTGGCTATCCCTGTGTTGCTCGTGTCAGCGGGGCCAACTTTGGCCATGTTGGGTTTTACGACCCTTGACTCTTATCCTGGACCACCGCCACCACTGCTGTGCCATGAGTGCAGCCTGGCAGCGGCTATTTAAAAATTGGCAGATGACGCGGGAGAAGCACAATATTTATGTCTCTGAAATGCTGCATCCGATATCTAGTTGGCAAAGACTACACTTAATCATAAGTGAAAGTCTAGTTGCCCACATAGAAGTTAGACATCAAACTGTGGCGAGAGGTTTCTGGTTGTTTGAAACTGCTGTTTATTCGGAGGATAAGACACACCTTCCGGGAGGGCGTGGGCTGTGCAAGCCCTCCCCTTCCACGCTGCTCTTCCCCTTGCCTGCGAGTTACTGCTTAGGCCGGAGAATTTAAGCCATGGCACTAAATGGCGACTCTTTAGAGAAGAGGCAGGAAAAGGAAGCAGAATGTACGTAAGGCAAATTTTTTGGTATTTAAGGAGGTCGAGGAGCTTGGTGCCCCTGAGCCTGTGCTTCAGCCTTCACCTTGGCGGCCTCTGGGGAGCTGGCGGTTCTCACCACAACACTCATCTGGTCATTCTGCCCATCGGCCACCGTCACCAATTCCACAGCCTCTGGCCCCACTCACCTTCCATCCAGCAATGACCAGAGCTGCCAGGATCATACACTTGCTGCCCTTGTTCCCAGGAAGCTGCGCCACTGCAGCCCACCCGCACAGAAGTTGTCTTCAGGATACCCCCCGGCTGGCCTTCTGTAGGGCCCACTGCAGGTTGACTGAGGTCTGGTCCCACCTGAGGATCCTAAAGATGCTTCCTGGTCTCGAGCCATCCTGCCTACTTGGCTGGATCATCTGTTGATTCCTATCTGCATTTAATTCCACTTTGCCCAGCCTTTTACTTCCCTTCATCAAGGCATCTTGTTTATTTCTCTGCACATTGAACTCCAGTGTTGGTGGTTGCTAGAACCCCTAAATTCTACCTAGATTCACCAAACCAGGTGAAACCTGGTGTCGTCCAACCGGGGTCCTTTGCTTCCCGAATGGTGTACAGCTTTAACGCTGAAAACTGTAATGGAACCCGATATTCAATAAGGACTCGCTGACTTTTTGCATAGAACGTGGCTATCTACTTTTTTGTAAGTTCGCAGACAGTTATGCCACCTTTTAAGCCCAACTGAAAGTTACCCCAGTGCTCATGCCTGTCAGCTCTTCTACGCAAACACAAAGATCTGCTCCATGGGAGATGCTCTGGCTCCCTTCCTTTCTGCACCCTTGTCCTAGGAGACCCTGAGTCCAGCTGCATCAGTGTGAGGGTGACTGAGGGTGGTACCTCAGTCCTGCCCATGGTCCCCCCCGGATGCTCTCTGGAGTCCAACTCATTGGCCTGCCCAGAACATTTTTGATTTCTGTGTAATGATTTGTTATTTAGCTACCTTGCCAAACCCCCTCGCTAGTTCTGATAGCCTGCATATCATTTTGGCTTTCCTCTGTAGACAATCATATCATATAGCACTTTAAAAAATTTTTTTTTTATTTTGGCCGCGCTGGGTCTTAGTTGCGGCACGCGGGATCTTTTAGTTGCGGCATGTGGACTTCTTAGTTGCGGCATGTGGACTTCTTAGTTGCGGCATTCGAACTCAGTTGCGGCATGCATGTGGGATCTAGTTCCCCGGCCAGGGATCGAACCCGGGCCCCCTGCATTGGGAGCTCAGAGTCTTACCCACTGGACCATCAGGGAAGTCCCATATAGCACTTTTTTTTTTTTTAATTAATTAATTAATTAATTAATTTATTTATTTATTTATTTTTTAACATCTTTATTGAAGTATAATTGCCTTACAATGGTGTGTTAGCTTCTGCTTTATAACAAAGTGAATCAGTTATACATATACAATATGTTCCCATTTCTCTTCCCTCTTGCTTCTCCCTCCCTCCCACCCTCCCCATCCCACCCCTCTAGGTGGTCACAAAGCACCAAGCTGATCTCCCTGTGCTATGCGGCTGCTTCCCACTAGTTATCTATTTTACATTTGGTAGTGTATATATGTCCATGACACTCTCTTACCCTGTCACATCTCACCCCACCCCCTCCCCATATCCTCAAGTCCATTCTCTAGTAGGTCTGTGTCTTTATTCCCGTCTTGCCACTAGGTTCTTCATGGCCTTTTTTTTTTTTTTTCCCCTTAGATTCCGTATATATGTGTTAGCGTACTGTATTTGTTTTTCTCTTTCTGACTTACTTCACTCTGTATGACAGACTCTAACTCCATCCACCTCATTACAAATACCTCCATTTCATTTCTTTTTATGGCTAAGTAATATTCCATTGTATACCATATAGCACTTTTTAAAAGCAGGTCGTAAGGCAACCTCATCTTGTTTCTGACTTGATTACAAACACACACTTCTAGTCTTCCGGTTAAGTATGATGTGTGTTCCAGGCTTTTTGCCAGATCTTCTTTCAACAAATCAGTCAGAGTCCTTGGTTGCACATAACAGAATCCACACAAGCTGATATAAGCAGAAAGGGGTTTATTATAAATGTTTAGGTGTTCAGACAGGCTCCAGGAAGGACACCAAATTGGGCTTGCCTGCTATACAGCCAGTAAGAATGCCAGCACAGCAAGGGAGTCTCCTAGTGAACACGCCATTGTCATGCTGCCCCAGGAACAGCATGCAGACACCTAGTCGGATGCCTGCAGTTTGCTACAGCTGCCCCGAAGAACCAGCGCCACAGCCAGTGCACTCTCCAGAGAGCCCAGTCCCCTGCATGCACTGTCTCCTCCAGGAGACAAGGTCCACCCACCTGCACTTGCTGGGCAGAAACCCAGGTCAGAGGGGTACCTAAGCCACAGGGGAGTCTGGAATAGGTGATGTTTAGCGTCCAGCCTCTTAGAGTTCAGGAAGGTGCTGGAACGCACTAGGACAGAAGCCAGGTGAGCCACATTCAGCATCTGCCACATCAGGTGAAGAAGTTCCCTCTTCCTCCTTTGTTCAGAGTTGGTTTTTTTCTTACTCATGAACAAATACTGATTTTTTTAGAATGCTGTTTCTCTCTCTCACTGAGATGATCACACAGTTTTCTTCCCCCTCCCTTTTCTGGTAACATATTGATACACACGAGATGCTCCGCTCATAAACCACGCCGCATCCCTGTGTTTATAAATGCGCTGGGCTGCTCTGTTTGCTGTTTATGACTTCTGCAGCTTCGCTACTTTTTTAGAGATCGTGCCAAGGTTCTGTGACAGAAACACATGGCTTCAGTAAGCCAGAGGTTTATCTCTCCACAGGGGTGTCGGGCCCTGCTGACCGACCCCTCGCACACGTCAGGGTCCCCAGGGTCCCCGCGTCCCGGGACTCGGCCTGGGGGGTGGTGCTCGAAGTCCGAGGCTTAGTGACGTCAGGTCCCCCTGCAGGATGGTGGGACACGTGGTGGTCTCAGCTGGGCATTTCATTACCTAAAAGAAGGGGGAGGCGGTGCCCTGTTCAGCGGAGGGTGTGGGCTCTGCTCGTCCTGTTGGTCCTTCAGGCTGTGTTTCCTCACCTCTGCTCTTTATTATTTCTTTCCTTCTCCTTCCTTTAGCTTTGCTTTATTTTTCTTTCTTGGGTTGAGCTCTTAAATCATTTTATTTTACATCTCTTTTGTTTCTACATTTAGGACAAGGAAGTTCCTTCTAGTCAGGGAGATATTCAAAATATTCAGCAACCGGTACCAGGGGAGCACCAGCCAGCGTGGATCCTGTTCCAGGGTCCAGGCAGAGCGGGAGGCTTCTGCTGTTTAAGGCTGGTTGGGAAAAGCGACAGCCTCCTGGCAGCCCCGGCTATGTCCGCCAAGGCTCCAGCCTGACTCTGGTGGCACTCTGGCTGCAGCCCTGCAGGCTAGAGGGGTGGGTGTGGGGCTGTTCAGGTCTGAATATCTCACGAACTGCATTGCATTTCCTCTCTAACCCCTGAGTCAGTCAGGACCACCATCTGAGGGGCGTTTGGCTGCATGTGAGTGTTGGCTTCTAACACACCTGCCCTGTGTTTGGAGAATGAGGGCCGTGCCACACTGATTCTCTGACATTTGCCGCCATTTCCCCTTTCACTGAGCACGTGGTCGATGCTGCGTGTGGTCCAGGATGGAAAGACTGCGTGACGAGCACGTGTGCTGGGTCTCACAGGTGTGAGTCTCTGTGCCTCCCCCCGCCCCCGCCCCCCGCCGTATCCCCTCCAACACCAGGTCCTGCGGCTTCGCGCTGTAAAGATTCTTCCCATCCACTCTGATTTTCTCCACGTCCACATCCACATCTACGTTCTCTTCTCCTCCACTCCTACCCCGTGGTCCAAACTGCTGTCACCTTAACTGGTCCACAGCTAGCCTTGTTGCTCCACCTATTCAGGCCTGGCTAGTGTCAAGCATTCAGAATATGCCAAGCAGGCGCCAGACACAGGCTCTGCCCTCGGGGAGCTCACTCTCCCCCTCAGAGGCCTTCGGTCAACAAGAAAAGCCGTCAGGATCTCTGCCTCTCCTTCTTCTCCCTACCCAGACCTGGGCTCACCGGGGCCAACTTCACCGCCCTGGGCGCCCCTCCTTCCCTACTCCTACGCCTGTAGACGTGACCCCCATGCAGCAGAGCTGACCGGCCCGGGTGCTGTGCTCGACGCCCCCGGAGACGTTTCCTTTGTCCTCACAGCAGCGCTGTCGGGCGGTGCTGTGCTTCCTGCAGTCCCAGCAGGGAACACGAGGCTCACACTCAGGGTGGTGGCGGCCGTTGAACCCGACTCTCCCCGGGGGCCCTGCTCTGCACCCGGCGTCCTGGCACCTTCCATGCCATGCATGCTGCTCCTCAGCCTGGAAGTTTCTTCCCTCCATTGTCCTTGTCCTTCAGGCCTCGGTCCAGCGACCTCTCCCTCCAGGACCCCCTCCCCAGTGGCAGCGCTCACAGTACCATCCCTCTCCTGGGCCGCGTCCTCACTGTAAACTCTGAGGGCCTTTTGCTCACACGTGAACCGGGAGGGCTCGGAGGAGATGTGCAGAGTGAGGATGGATGGACGGAACCCTTCACCCTCTCTTGCCGGCTTCTGTCCATTCCCTGCCAGCGGTCAGCATGATCGCTTAAAACCACAAAGCCCACCAGGCGTCTCTGGCCCTTTCGGACAGGGCACTCCGCTCGCCCACCCACCCCAGCCCCGTGCTCTGCTCAGGCATGCAGCTTCTCAGGGGAAGCCTGAGGGGACTGGGGCCGGGGACCCACACCCGCTGCTCCTGTGCTGTGGGGGTGCTTGTCCTGCTCTTCCCCCCTCCCTCCCCCTTGTCGCCCTCCACTCTCACGGGGTCACTTCCTGGGGGCAGCCCTGGCCTTGTCTCTCAGCGTAAATGTGCCCCCGTCGGACCCCTGCTCATGTCTTAAGCTCCATGTGCCCAGCCTGGCACACAGCAGGAGCCCAGCCACGGCCGGGGGTGAGCAGGTGATGGCTGTCGATGCCCCCGCGGGGGCCAAGGCTTAACGCTCTCCACCGGTTTGCTCCCTGGGTCGCCCTGGTGTGAGCAGCCGTGGGTCCGCTTGCTCACCCACAGATGCTGGCTGAGCTCCTGCAGTCTGTCCCACCGGGGCCTGGAAACAGGCAAATGGAAGAAGACTCAGGTGCCCAGGTCAGGAAGACAGGCCTGTCCTAGTGTCACCAGACAGCAAAGGTGCTGAGCCTAGGGCTCGGGGTGCCCCTGCCAGAGGTCAGGGCTCACTTCGGCTGAGCCCAGGCATCAGCCTGGTGCTCTGCTCACACGACCATCCAGGGAGCAGACAGGGCGGCCTTCCTGGAGAAGGCGATGTCTGAGCAGGCTGTCCCGGCATCCCTAGCAGGTTGGGAGCCAGCCTGGTGGACGTCTAGGGAACTGCGGGAAGAGGGTGAGCAGGGCCAGATCCGGGCCTTGCGGGTGCGCCCTGGCCCTGGGAGTTGGAGCAGTGGAAACTGCAGGGGGGCTCTAGCGGGGAAAGACCCTGTCCCACTACGTACACTTCAGACCTTCGTTTTGCAGGCCTGGGGGCAGCGGTACCAGTGACAGATACCTAATTTGCAGGACCCAGTGCACACAAAAACACAGGGCTCCTTGTTCAAAATTATGAAGAACTTCAAGATGGCTACAGCAGAGACTAAGCTGAGGGCCCCAGAAGGCAGTGGAGGGAGGGACTGGGAAGAGGGATTGACGCGGCAGGATGCAGCGGGGAGGTCACAGGTGATGAAGACGTAGGCAAAGACAACCCGGTTGCTGGCAGACCCCGGGTCCAGGCGCTGGGAGCCGGCACCCGGTGGCAGCAGACCCCCAGCGCTGGGACTCAGGGCCCTGGCTCTGGGCCTGGGGTCGTCGGTGCAGCATGAGGGGTGGGAAGGGACTCCCGCAGGGGGGTGTGCAGGCCACGGGATGCTGAGGAGGCAGCCTGGGGTGCTGGGACGGGGGGCCCGGAGGAAAGACTGAGAGGAAGCAGGGCAGGACCCAGGAGGCGGCGGTGTCTTCTGGGTCGGGCAACCCTGGGGGCTTTGGGAGGCCCCCTCGTCTTTCGTCACCCCCAGCCATGCTCTCTGTCCCCAGTTCCCTGTGGCCCCCACTCAGTCCGAATCCCTGGTGGTGGATGGAGCAGGTGATGGGGCGTCTGGAACCTCTCTGCTCAGGCTCAGCCCACAGGGCTCCCCTCACCCTAGAGCCCACAGGCGTCTCTCTCAGGGCCTCCAGGACACCTCCCTTGAGGACACTCCCTCTGATGGCGATCCTCCCACAGCCATGCCCCTGGGCCTCCGTCGCCCCTCACCGGCCTGCCTGCTTCTGTGCTGCGGTGGGGCGGGAGGGTCCCTGACGGCTGCTGTCCCCTCAGGCCTCCCTGAAGCCCAGCGACCACAAGCTGGACGAGGAGCTGTGCCAGACCCTCACACAGCGCTACACGAGCATCATGAACCGGCTGCAGAGCCTGGGCTACAACGGGCGGGTGCACCCGGCACTGACCGAGCAGCTGGTGAACGCCTACGGCATCCTGCGGGAGCGGCCCGAGCTGGCTGCGTCCGAGGGCGGCTCCTACACCGTGGATTTCCTGCAGCGTGTGCTGGTGGAGACGGTGCACCCCAGCATGCTCACTGACGCACTGCTGCTGCTCTCCTGCCTCAGCCAGCTGGCGCACGACGACGGCAAGCCCATGTTCATCTGGTGACGCTGGCTCGCCGTGGCCCGCACCTGGGCGCACAGCCATTAAAGCTCACCTCGGACACTGGCCTCTGGGCCTGCGCTGGTACTCCTGGGTGGTGCTGCCTCCTCTGGGGGGCTCGCCAGCGCCCCCTCCGCAGCTCCCCTTCAGTCCTGCCTGCCCTGTGGGTTCATGCCCCTTCCGGGGCCCCTGGAGAGAGCCCCAAGACCAAAGCTCGGCAGCTGTCTTACCAAGGGGGATGTTCCAAAGGCCCCAAAGCTGGCCTGGCAGTGGGAGCACAGGAGCCCCTGAGACCTGGAGGGGGAAGAGCAGGAAGCAGGAAGGAGCCGAGCTGGCGGGGAAGGGTCGTGGGTGTGCCAGCAGGCCTGGTGATGAGCATGGAACTGAGGCCTGGGCACAGAGCAGGAGGCAGAGGCGGGGTCAAGAGAAGGATGTGGGCCTGGGAGCTCCTCCCTCTGCACGAGGCAGCGACAGGGAGGGCGCGGACAAGTGTGTCTGGAACCTCACTGAGGGCAGGAGGACATTAAAGGGAGGGGAGCCAGGAGGAACCTGGGCACCGGGCAGCCCAGGGAGACGGGGTCCCTGCCAAAGGCACCCGCAGGAAGGGACCGGACTGGGAGAGCCAGAGCTGGCGAGGGCAGATCCCACCTACTGCAGGGGCAGAGCTGAGGAGCACAGGCCGGATGGAAAACCGAACAGAGCAGGGGAGAGCTGGAGTGGGGGTGGGGTGGGATGGGATACCTGGAGGTGACCTGTGGACTCGGAGGGGGAAGCGCTCGTGGAGAGTGCGGGATGCAGAGGGGTGTAGGCCAGGATGCTTGTCCCTTCAGGACGTGCATGAGGAGAGGAGAGCAGTGTGGGGCAGAGCAGAGGGCCTGCCTGAAGAAGGGGAGGAGGTGGTGGGGATGCGGACCCCAGCCAAGGAGGCTCTGGAAGCACCGCTGCCTGCCAGCCTGAGGACCGCAAGTGAACAGAGGAGCCCCTGGGTCTGGGTTCAAACAGGGGAATCATGTCAGCAACCAGCAAGGGGTGCAGAGGAGAGGGGGTGTAGGGCGTGCTGGGGTGCTCTGGCCCCAGAGCTCCCTGCCTTCTTGCTCCCCTCACTCCCAGGCCTGCTACTTCAGGAGATGAAGCCAGACCCCTGGGAAAGGCAGGGAAGGCCTCTGCGTATAGATATGTTAGAGAGCTATACATACAGACCTTCTAGCTCTGTCTGCTGAGAAGGCTTAGCAATACGACAAACCCGTAGCAACGAGCACACCCAGCACCAGATCTTGATTTGTAAAGGGGATCAGGGATTTCTGGAAAACTGGGGGCTGGCGGGGGAGAGCAGAAGCCCCTTCTCCTCCATGTCTGTAGGTGTGAAGGGCAGCCCTGGCCCAAACTTCAGAACAATTTAAGAGACAACCTTAAGAGCTCTAGGAACTGGTTCACAGCTCGAATTAGGAAGGTGGAGGGCAGGGCAGCGCCTGAGCAAGCGCGAGGCAGCTCGGTCCTGGGATGCAACAGAGCGGGTGCAAGAGGGATCCGCGGATGGGGAGCTGGCTTCCACCTGTTTCGCGTGCCCCCGTGGCCCGGCCTGCTGCGCAGAGCCGAACCAACGGCCCTTCCCCCAGATTGGAAGCTTCTTGGGGAAGGGTCACAGAGCCGCCTCCACTGTGGGCTCTGCCGGGCGCTGAGCCGGTGGCTGGTTAGGCCTCTCCGAGTCCGCCCCTTCCTCGGACTGGGGGAAGCAGGTCGGGGTTGGGTAGATCCCGCAGTCTGGGCAGCGGGAGCGCCGGGGCCATTTCACTCTGACTTGCGGGAGGAGGGAGAGGCGGATGCAGCGCGCAGCGCGCTCCACTCCCTGTCGTTGCGCCGGCCCGCAATAAAAAGTGTCGCCCTCCACTTGGTGTGGGCTGCACCCAGAAGTTGCTCCCATCGGGCGGGTCTGGGGGTTCTCCCAGCGGCTTTCAGAGGAGGGCGGGGCGAGAAGGATCTGGGGCGGGACCAGGGTCTCTTTCGCTTCCCCTTTTGTTCTCCAACCGCCGCCGAGATTCCGCGCGGGTGAGGAGAGGGCGGCTTCCCGGGTGGCTCCGCCTGTGCCCATACCCCCACGCTCGCGGGGTCTCAGCGCCTTGCCGGCTCCGCGCACAAGTTGTGCCACGTGGCCCTGACCCCTGTGACTCCCCTGCAGCTCCCGGGCACGCACGAACGAGTCGACTCGCACGCTGGAAGCCAGTGAGTCGTCGGAGAGACTTGCTACCAAGAGCCCCGCGCGCCACGCCATCCCCGCCCGACTGGCCCCCGACGCCCTGCGCCCTACGGCCCTCGCCCTTCCCGCACCCTGTGCTGCACGCTCTCCCCGGCCTGGCCCGCGCGCTACTTTTCCCGGCCTACTGGGCCCTGGACCAGCTGCTGGGCTGCTGGGCGCCGGCCGCACGCCCAAGCGACCAGATCTGGCTGAGCGCCGCAGCGGGCGCCGGAGCGGCTCTGCTGCTGCTGCTTCTTGTCGGCCCGCCTCTGGCGCTGCCGGACCTGCTGCTCTGGCTGCTGCTGCAAGCCTGGCGCCGTCGCTTTTGCTACCAGCCCCCTCCGCAGTGCGGGGCGCCCCCCACGCCCTGGCGCCCCCCAACTGAGCCCGCGCGCAGCTTCAGCTTCTTCAGCGCCAACCTGTGCCTGATCCCCGACGGGCTGGCGCGCTTCAGCAACTTGCCGCACAGCCAGCGGCGGGCCGAGACCGTGGGCGCCGTGCTGCTCGCCGGCCTGCGGCATTCGCCCTATGGGGCTACCGGCTGCAGTTCGACAGTGCAGGGGATGCCGTGCGGGGTGCTGATAGGCGCCATGCCAGCGAGTCTGGACTTCACGTGCCTGCAGGAGCTGTTCGATCTTCGCGCAGAGCGACGCCTGTTGAGCCGCCTGGCACCCAATCTGGGCCCGGTGTCGTACGACGTGGGCACATTCGGCCTGCAGCCCAGGCTACACCTGAAGCTGCTGGGCAGCGGGCTGCTGCTGGCCTCGCGCTACCCGCTGCTACGCGCAGCCTTGCAGTCCTTCCTCACGCACGTCGCGAGGATGCGCTGGCCTCCAAGGGACTACTTTCTGCACAGGTGCCCGCCCACCGGCCGCGGCGCTCCGGCTCCCGGGAGGGGGCGGGGCATGGGGTCGAACGCGCGAAGATCCCCAAGCGCAGCTGGGCATCCCGGACGGGCGCCGCATCGTGGGCTTCCTGCACTGCATGCATTTGCATGCGCCGAGCAGTGAGCCCGACTGGCTGCTCGTAGGCTCGTGGGCGGGCCGCCCCCTCTCACTCTCTCTGCGCAGAGTCCCAACCCTTGTCTGCGCCTCCCCTCCCCCCACCGTTTATTCACTGCCCCAGGCGCCGCCAGTCCCTTCGAGTGCCGGTGGGCTCACAGATCGGGACCGGGCGGGCCGGGGGAAGGTGCGGGCGCAGCTGGGTGTCCAGGAGGCAGAATGGCACCTCGGACTGAGCCTTCCTTCCCTCCCCGTCCCTCCCCTCCAACCCACCCCGCCCCGTAGAGGACGGGCTCCTGCGCCGCAAACAGCTGACGCTGTTGCTGGACTGGGCCGAGCGGTCCGAGGTTGAGAGCCGCCAAAGTAACGAGGCCGTGGCCTTCAGTGTGCGCCTGGGTGACCTAAACTTCGACACCTGCTCGCTTAGCTGAGAGGAGGCTGGGGCGGGGGGGGGGCGGGCGGCCCCGCCCACCGAGCGCCGGCCTCTCCGCAGACCACGCGCAGGAGCCGGCGCACCAGCTGTTCAGCCGCTTCCGGGACCCCTGCCGGCTGGGGACGCGCCGGGGCGCGGGGGCGGGCGGACCTAGGGCGGGCTCGCGGGCCGAGGCTCCCACTGATACCGCCCTTGCCCGCCCTCCTCAGGAACGCGGCTGAGCATCTCCAATCGCCGCCACTCCGTGGCCTACTCCGCGGAGATGCTGAGGGGAGTGGCCACCTGGGGGCCAGGCAACGCCCAGAAGGAGGGCTGCCCTGACCTTGCTGACGCCGCCACCCTCCTCAGGGCCTTGGAGCAGGGGGAAGGGCGCCGCCGGCGCCTGGACTACGTCACCTACCGGGGAGGACCCGGGGGCATTCTGAGCCCAGGAAGTGCCAGAGCTCAGGGTGCTGGGCCTGCTGGCGCTGGGGCGACTCCTCAGCCTGACTCCTGCCCCCAAGAGGTGGAACAGGTGACTTTCAGCACCGCCCTGGCGGGGCTTACGGACCACCTGGCTGTGGGACTTCCAAGCCCTCCTAAGGCAGGTACGGAGGAGACAGGTGCCAGCACGGGTGGAAAGACAGACAGGGACGCAGAACGTGAGCCTGGCCAGCCGCCACTGGAACAGGACGTCTTCAGGGATCTTTATTGTACGGGGCCCTCCCTCACACAGTCTCCTGGGCCCTGCGGTACTCATAGACGCTGCCCCGCTCAGGGAAGGCTTTGGGCTGCAGCAGCAACGCCGGCAGTGGGGCGGGGTCCTCTGGGTCCCCATAGCCCCCGCCGCCTGGTGTGTGGAGACAGAACACATCCTGTGGGGCAGAAGGGAGGTTCAGCCTGGGAGTGGGCTCTGCCTGTCCGCTGCCGCAATCCCACCCCCGGTGGGGCAGTGCATCCACAGCAGCCAGCTGGGACCCCAGAGAGCCGGTCTGCGGCCCCCATCCTTCAGGAGCCAAATTAAACTCCGTCTCTAGTTACTTCTGCAACTCCATTCACTCTGTGGGATGAGGGCAGCTGGGGGTGGGGGCGGGGATGGGACAGGCCAGGCCGCAATCCTTACCCCGGGGCACACGGGCACCGAGGTCTTCCCACCCAGATTCACTGTCCGGCCGTCCTTCCGGATCAGTAGGTTTAGGCCACGGGTTCCGGGCTCACCCCCTGCAAGAAGAGGCAAGGTGGGGGTGGCCCAGGAGGCAAGGAAGTGAGAGACATGGGGGGCTGGTGGGGGAACAGGGGGGTAGATGGGACAGGAGGTGGGTGGGGAACTGATGGCCGTGATGGGGGAGACTGGGCTGGGGGGAGAGGGGAAGGCAGCCGCTTACCCATAAGGCCGTAAGGCTGGAAGGCGCGGCGCTCGGTCAGCACCGACAGTAGCGCCTCCTCACGAAAAAGCAGCTCGCGGATAACACCATCGCCGCCCCGGAAGCGGCCGCGCCCCCCAGACCCCAGTCTCAGCTCGAAGCGGCGCAGGATAACTGGGTACCTGCGCGGGGCCAGGGGCTCAGCCCAGCCCACCCCGCCCCCGCTCCACCCCAGGCCCCGCTCCTCAGCCCCACCCCTTCCTGCACCGCTCACCTGCTCTCCAGGATCTCGGGGTCGGTGATGCGCGTGTTGGTCATGTGGCTGTGCACGCCGCTGCGCCCATGCCAGCCGGGGCCCGCGCCCGCGCCGCCCGCCACCGTCTCGTAGTAGCCCATGTGGGCGTTGCCCAAGGTCACGTTGTTCATGCAGCCCTGGCAGGGGCAAGTGGCCGCTGCGCTGGCTGGGGGTGCGTCCCCTCTCTGCCGGTCGCAGCCCGCAGCCCTCCCCCCACCCCCCGCCCCCAGCAGCCCCAGAGCTGTGCCCACCGGCCCACCACACCTGGGAAGCTGCGCAGGCCCCGAAGGCCCCCAGGATGACGTCCACCACCCGCTGCGACGTAAGCACGTTGCCGCCCACCACCGCCGCCTCTGGGGACGGGTCCAGGATGGAGCCCTTAGGGATCACAACACGCACCGGTGCCAGGCAGCCCTGTGGGGAGAGGGGCCAGCGCTCAAGAACAGTTGGGAGGTACACCACCCGCTTCCCCCAGGCCCACCTGGGGGATCAGTCCCTAGGATCAGTCCGACCTTGGGCTGACCTAGCCCCAGGCTCCCTCAGGGTGACATGGGGCTTGGGGTTGACCTGCTGTCCGTGTGCACAGCACACCCTTGTGCACCTGGTTGAGTGGAATGTCGCAGCCGACCAGACAGCGAAGGCAGTAGATGAGCGCAGACAGCGTGATGGCCCGAGGCGCGTTGAGGTTGCCGAACACCTCGGGCCCCGTGCCGCTGAAATCAAACACCGCGCTACCCTGCCCACCAGAGAGGAGGGGAGAAGTCAGCAGCCAGGTGGCCACGGCCCTGATGCCTGGGGAGATCCTTCCTCCCAAGACTGACCTGACTCAGGTTGATCTGCACTCGGAGTCGGATGGGAGAACCGTCGTCCATGTGGTCCTCTGCAGACACCTCCAGGGGCAGGCCTCGGGCCTGCCGGGAGGTTCCAAAGGCCCGAAGCATGTCTCGCACAGCTAGCTCAGCGTTTGCCTGGTGGGAAGTACGTTCAGTAACGGCCACGCCACCTTCCAGGTGGGCCAGGTGCCCCCCACCTCCGTCCACCTGCCTGGGGCAGGCACAGAGCTGCCCGCTTGCTCCTTCCCCCAGGCCCACCTGAATATGGCCCATGTAGGCCTGCACCACATCCAGACCATACTGCCCAATGAGCTCGCCCACCAGCTGGATGCCCTTCTGGTTGGCTGCCACCTGGGCACGCAGATCTGACAGGTTGTCATGCAGGTTCCGTGTTCCGCTGCAGCCTGGAATCTTGCCTGGTGCCCGCAGGGCTTCAGTTACCGCTGAATGAATGGGATCGCCACTGAGCCACTCTCAAAGTCCCAGGGCCACCTGGTGCCCTGCTCCACACCTGCTGTACTTCTGCTGGGGCACTGCAGGGACCACATGTTGGCCCATCACTGGCTCCCCACTACCCTGCTGGCTCTCCCAGGTCCCTGAAAACCCCCAGCTTCCCCCCATCAGCTACTGAACCTTCTTCCCACACCCCAATCCCCCAGGGCACCCTAGGACGGGACAAGCAGCTTTGACCATGACCATGATCTCATGTGGGCTGGAGGTACCTGGGGCAGGGGGCAGGGCAGGGGGCAGGTTCCCTCAGCAAACTCTCCTCCCTCCTTCATTCCTCCTGCCCTACCTCCCCACCACCTGGCCCACACTCTCCAGCCTTTTCTGGGCCCCCCTCCACTCCCAGCAGGAAAAACCACTTCCCTTAACCCTCCCACACTCACACTGCCCTCAGCCCTGGGGCCCCGAACTCACCGCCACAGCCAGTCGTTTTGAAAGAGCGCCAGCATGGCTGCCTGTGCGCCCCGCCACCGCCCCCAAAAGATCTGGACAAGGCCTCCACCTCGGGCAAGCAGTACAGGTTCTGGACCCATGGACCACTCCCTGCTTCGGGAAAGCTCCCCTCCTGAGTCTGGATCAGGGTCCTCTCAGGCTCCCTGGCCACTGGGTCCTCTGCCACATGCCTGCACAGGTCCCTCAGTGATCCCTGCCCTCTGCCCCCACCCCATACTGACCAAGGGAGCAGCCAGGCCTCAGTCACTCTCTTCGTGTTCTCAGCACCCACAGCAGCCCATGGCTCTGCTCCCCCACCTTCCACCCCGCCCACATCACCTATTCTCACTCTGGGATGCCCCCAAGGCTCTCAGACCCCTGCAGCCTCACACCAGCTGACCCTGACCCCCAGGTCCCACTGCAGCTTCTGCCCCACCTTCCTGGCAACTGCAGTGCCAGAACCTTCATCCTACAGCTGCCCAACTCCCACCAGTTACCAACCTCACCTCCAAAACACCCTCGCCGTTGCTTCCCGGTGTGAGGCTCAGCATCATCCGGGGCGAGTGTAGCTGCCCCCACCCCACTCCCCCTGCCTGGCCTGCAGGACCCTCCATGCCCGGGACCCTCCATGCGCCCTGCACGTAGGCAGGGGACTTGCCTGGTGCACAGACAGCTCAGGCCCAGCTGAAGCCCTTCACAGCCGCCCGGCCACCCCACTGCCCAGTGACTGACCCAGGCCCAGGAAAGCTCTCCGAGAGCATGCAGCCCCTGGCCGCTGGTGCTGCCGTGTCTCTGCAGCCCCCAGACCCAGTGCAAACCCAGTGCAAATCATAAACGCCATGAGCAGCCACCCACCTTAAAATAGGCTCCTCCCCCTCCTGCACCCAATCCCTTGGGTATCCTGGCCAGCTGCCCACCCCCAAACCTTCCAGGCCTTCTTGGGCCCAGGCAGAGCTCAGCTCAGCTGGTCTGATCACCTCTGAGAGGCGATCTGCAACCACCCTGGGGGGTCACCGCCCAGCTCCCTCAGCCTGGAGGCCGGCCTAGGCCAGGGTGGAGGGGGTCAGTGGGGGCTGCATCCCCGTGTCCGGCCCAGCCTGGCTGCAGGAAGCGGCCAGGTGTTTCAGCCCCACCCCAGACCCGTTCCCACTCACCCTCCTCCTGGAAGACACCCGCCTGGACAAGTCTGAAGGACAGAAAGACGGCGCCCTCCTGCTGCAGGGTGGTGGAGTGGGGGGGCATGGAGCCCGGTGTGATGCCCCCAATGTCCGCGTGGTGCCCGCGGCTGGCCACGTAGAACACAGGCCGCGTCTGACCCGGCCAAAACACCTAGGGGTGAGGGCAACGGTCAGGGGCACCGGCAGCCCTACAACCAAAGGTACCTGGGCAGCGACCCTCACCGGTGTGATGACGGTCAGGTCTGGCAGGTGGCTGCCCCCCGCGCTGGGGTGGTTGCTCAGCAGCACGTCGCCGGGATGGAGGTCAGCCCCCAAGTGCTGGATCTGAAGCCAGGAGACAGGTGCAGAGTCAGGAGGGGGCCGGCGCGAGGGGTGGGGGGCAGGGAGAGGGGCCCGCCGAACCTGGAACTGCACCGTCTCCTGCATGGCGCCCAGGTGCACGGGGATGTGAGGGGCGTTGGAGACCAGCCCTCCGTCGGGCCCAAAGAGGGCACAGGAGAAGTCCAGGCGCTCCTTGATGTTGGTGGAGATGGCCGTGCGCTGCAGGATGCGGCCCATCTGCTCTGGGGACACAGAGTGACCAGATGCCCGCTGGCCCCACCCCATCCACAGAGCATTCCCGGGGTATGGAGAGACAGGGCCCACCGCCTTCAAGGCCTCCGAGTCCCGGACCCAGGACCCGAAGCGGGTGATGGTCCACCTAGACACAGTGAGGCCATGGCCAAGCCACATCTTGCTCATGTGAAGGACACCCCCTTCCTCCCCAGCCCTGCCCGGCGCCCCCATCAACCCTACGCCCTGCTTCGTACATTAAGAAACTGATGCGCGAGGCACAGGCTTCGGAGCCTGGGTTCACTGTGCAGAGCCCAGATCACACGGTGCTGGGAGGAGAAAAGCGCCCACCCTGCCCAAGGCCTGCAGTGCAGCGGGCTGTGCCATCCCAGGGCCAGGGCCACACTGCCTGCACCACCGCAGGAGGGCTTCCGCTTCTGCCCCTTCCCCCGGGTCACGCTTTCTCTCTGCACACCCCTGCCGGGCACGCCGCAGGGAGCAGGGCAGGGGAGCAGGATGGTGGAAGCCACTCACCAGCGATGCTCATGAAGCGGTGGGAGAAGATGGACAGGTGGATGGGGTCGAGCTGGGCACCCACCGTGCTGGGGACCTCAGCCCCCACGGAGATGCGGATGTCCCCAGTCTCAGTCACCTCTGCCTGGCAGCCTGGCTCCACCAGGATGGTACTGGGGGCAGGGAGCAGAGGGGCTGCAGGAGCCAGGCCACACACCCCTCCCAACCAGGGACCCCCTGTGCCCAGGCCCAGAAACAGCCCAACCATGAAGGGACCCCAGAGTCCTTCAGACTCCTGCAGTCTGGGCCAGAGAACCCCCCGCCAGGGCCCCACAGGTCACCCCAGCCCCGGCAGCCGTGGCCCTGGCCCTCACCCCACCTGTTGCTGTCAATGATGAGGCAGGGCCCCTGCAGCTTGTGCCCATCGCCCAGCTCGCCCAACAGGTACACGGGGGTCTCCTGGTAGCCCCCCTCGAAGTAGCAACGGGTCATCTGAGGAGGGTGTCAGGTGAGCGAAGTTCCTAGGGCCGGGGCCCTCCCTGCGTCTCCCCCTCCACACCTGTCCCCGTGTCCCAGTGGGTGTGGGCGGACGGGCACAGGCAGGGCCACCAACCTTGTCTACCCGGGGAGGCCCACTCTGGGCTTTCGGGACGAACTCGAGGCGAAGGCCACTGTGGCCAGTGCCCCTCACCCGCACGTCGTCCACCACCACTGGCCGCTCAGGGATGGTGAAGCCAAACTCCCTCATGTACCTGCACACCCGGAGGTCCCGGAGAGCCATCAGGGCGGGCAGCCAGGCCGGCGGGCCCCGGCCAGGGCGCCCAAGACGCGGAGCTCACATACCTCTCGACAAAGCCTGCCCCAAAGTCGCCCGCTCTGGGTGAGCAGGCAGTGGCTGGGTGCTGGTGGGCGGACACCATCAGGGCGCAGTCCGTGCCCTGGTAGCGCAGGTGCAGGAAGCTCTCAGTGCTGATCTGGGCCCTGCAACGGTGACAGGCAGGGCACTCGCACAGGGTACCCTTGAGGACACCTAGTCCAGCCCTCCCTGACTGCCGCCGAAGAGGCCCCAAGTGAAGCGGCTAGGATGTGGCAGGCCCTCGTGGCAGGCCCTCCACCTGGCCCGGCAGCCCCCGGAGCCCCACCTGGGGAAGCCCTGGGCCCGCAGGGCATCCACACACTGCTCCTCCAGGCGGCTCAGCCTCTGGTCCAGCTGCACAAAGGTCTCGGGAGCATAGGGCAGGGAGCAGGGCTCCTGCGCCTCGTGTACCACGTCTGCCAGGGCCAGCCCCAGTGCTGACAGCAGCCCACTATGCCTAGGGGGACAGGGACCGCGCAGCGAAAGGGTGGGGTGCCTCCCAAAGTGGCCCCCCAGCCCCAGGACACACGCACCACACCCAGACACACCTATGAATGTGCACGGTGTCCATGCCCAGGGCCCGGGCGATGGCGCAAGCGTGCTGCCCACCAGCTCCCCCAAAGCAAGCCAGCACGTGGGCCGAGGGGTCGTGGCCTCGTGCCTGGAGAGCCAGAGGGGGATCAGTGGCCTACCCTGCCCCGCCCGGCCCTCTCCCATCCTGCCCCCCACCCCTGGGCGAGGGCGAAGGCGGCTGTACCTGCGTGAGCGCACGGATGGGCCGGCACATGGCCTCGTTGGCCACACGCACAAACCCCATGGCCACCTCCTCCAGGCTCAGTGGGGAGGCCGGACAAGGCCCGTTGGTCAGGAAGCTGTTGACCTCAGTGGCCACAGCCTCCAGGGCCTTTCGGGACGCCTCCAGGGACAGTGGCTGGTCCTCTCCCGGCCCAAAAATGCGGGGGAAGGAGGCAGGCAGCAGGCGACCCAGGACCAGATTAGCATCCGTCACGGTCACAGGGCCTCCTGGGAGGTGTGCACGGTGTGGGGCTGGAGGTGAGTGCCGGGAGCGGGCAGTGGGGGTGGGGCTGGAGGGGTCGGCTGGGCCTGGGCCGTGTGGGAAGGGGATTGGCAGAGCACGTGCCAGCTCTTACCTTTGCGGTAGCACGCGGGGCCAGGGTGGGCTCCTGCAGACTCTGGCCCCACCACGAAGAGGCCTGACCTTTGGAGAGGGGAACTGGAGGTGGAGGCGGGTTGGGAGGCAGGGCTGGGGGTCCCGCCCAGGTGCGGGATGGGGCTGACCTGAAGAAGAGGCGGGAGCCCCCACCAGCTGCCACGGTGTTGATGTCCAGCTGGGGGGCCTGGAGGGTGACACCAGCTGTGCTGGCCTCGAAGACGTGCTCAAATTCGCCAGCATAGCGGCTCACGTCGGTAGACGTGCCTGGTGGGAGGCGGGGTGGTAAGGAGTCATCCCACAGACCTGGATGCCTGACATTGCCCAGCCTGGCATCTGAGGCTCCCCCGGACCCCACCCTCGGGCCCTCATACCTCCCATGTCAAAGCCGATGACAGGATGGCCACCCTCCACCCGGTAGGTGGTGGCTGAGTAACCAACCACGCCGCCAGCAGGGCCCGAGAGCACAGCGCGGGAGCCACTGAAGGAGTCCACGGGCGCCAGGCCACCATCGGAGCGCATGAACAGCACCTGCACGTCCTGTGGGCGGGCAGGGGGGCAGTGAGGGGCGGGGCGGCGCAGGGCGGGGATGGCCAGGGGCGGGCAGGCGTGGGGGCCTCACCTTGAGCTGACCCTGGAAGCCACGGCGGAAGCCCTGCACGTAGCGCTGGATGGTGGGTGTGAGGTAGGCATCAGCGCAGGCAGTGTGCCCCCGAGGCACGATGCGCACCATGGGCATGGCCTCCGAGGACAGCGACACGTGTGTGAAGCCCAGCTCCCGGGCCAGGGCGCCCACCTGCTGCTCGTGCTGGGCCCACCTACGATGACGTCCGAGTGCCGCTGAGCTACCCGCCCGCCCGCTGGCCCACCCGCCGCCCGTGCCCCCAGCCAGCCCACACTCACGTGTATGAGTGCATGAGCACCACGGCCAGGCTGCGGATGCCTCGGGACAGGAGCCCCTCCAGCTTCCCTCGCAGGCCCCCCAGGTCCACAGGCTGCTGCACCTCCAGCAGGTCCCCTGTGCGGCCTGCAGGGAAGCCCGCCGCTGCCCCGTCAAAGGCCCATCTGGGCCTGCTGCCCTGCGCCCCAACACTCGGGCATCCGTACCTTTCACAGGCGTCCCAGCACCCGGCTCCCCTCGATACAGCACCACACGCTCGTCCACTTCCAGCACCTCCTCATACAGCATCTCGGGCATGGGCACGGCCTGAGGGCAGGCAGAGGCTCAGAGGAGGCCCAGGCCTGAGGGTCCCTGCTGGGGCCCTGCATGGGTGGGGCAATGCAAGCGAGGGAATGTGTCCCAACAGGCCAGTCCACATGCCCAGGAGACACCGTGAGACAGGGTGACACAGTCAGAGCGGGTGGCCCCAGGAAGGCCCACCCAGGGGGTGGCTCTCTGCCCCCAGGCCTCTGAGTGCAGCCAACTGCCCCACCCCCACAAAAGCAGCTCCTTCCCAGAACCCAGCAGTGGGGGTGAGGGTCAGGGTCCAAGACAGGGCGGAGCGGCAGACAGGCACAGGACAACACGTGACCAGTCAGGGCTAGGGGGACGCAGCGTCCCACTACGAGTGCCCGGAGCCTCCTCTCTATCAGCTGGTGGCCTTGGGCTGGCACTGACCCTTCCAAGGACCGCTCTCCCGAGGGGCCACGGCACTCCAGGGAAAACGTGCGCTGCAGAGCTGGCCTCCTGCTGGCGTGGATGAACTCACCAGGTCAAAGAGGTCTTCACGGGCCTGGGTGCCCACATGCAGCAGGTCTCGGAAGCCGCGAGTCACCAGCAGTGCCACCCGCTCCCCGCGCCGTTCCAGCAGTGCGTTGGTAGCTACCGTGGTGCCCATGCGGATGCTGGCGATGCGACTGGTGTCCAGCGGCCGGTCCCGCGGCAACAGCATGCCCCCCTCCTGGGAACCACGTGGTCAGCCATCAGGCCTCTGGCCCCAAGGTTCCTCCCCACCCCACCACTCTGCCCTGGCCACCTGCTCCAGGATGCGGCGGATGCCCTCGGTGGGTGCGTCCACATAGTTGGCGGGGTCTTCTGAGAGCAGCTTTAAGACCCTCACGTGCCCCCCTGGGCACTGGGCAAAGACATCTGTGAAGGTGCCTCCACGGTCGATGGCAAAATGGAAGCGCCCCTCCGGTCTGCCCATGGTGATGGGGCTGGAGTCCAGCAGCGACTCTTCAGCCGGCAGTCCTGGGAGCACTGGACAGAGGCAGTGGGTCAGCAGGGAGGCCTGGGGGTCATCCACAGGCGGGCAGCCCTGGGCAGAGCTGGGATGGGGAGAAGACAGGGATTCCATGCCCATGAGGGGCCCTGGGTGGAGCCAGAGCTGGGCAAGTCCGGCAGGGCCTAATGACCCCCACTCCCCAGTTTCAGTGCGCAGGCTTGCAAGGGACCCCAGGGCCTGGAGCAGGCCTTTCAAAGGAGGAGGCGTGGCGGGAGCCCTCGGGCTGGGGTTTCTGGGCCCTTAAGCACGAAGAGGCACGTGGGTTGGGGGCAGGTGAGGAAAGGCCCACTTCCCAACGGCTCGACCTTGGAGCAGAGGCCGAGAGGGACACGGGGACGGGGCGGAGCCTGTGCAGACGACGGGGCGGGGCCGGGGCCGGGAGGCGAAGGGGAGCGGGCGGTGGGGACGAGTGGGGGCCGTGGGTGCGGACAGGGGAGCGGGGAGGATCCTGGCGCGGGACCCACCTGGCCTGTCGGCTCCGGTCGCTCGCCGTCCGTTCGGCCGCACTAGCTCCGGGCCCTGCCCGCGCCCGCCCCCAGCCCGGAAGCGGCGCCCGCCCCGGAGCTAGTGCGACTGGTCCCGGCGCGCCGGGCTCTCCGGTTGCGTCAGGCTCGGGTGGCCCGGAGCCGCCCCCTCCCTCGGCCGCGAGCTGCCCGGAGGACTGCGGGGCGGGGCCGGAGCTGGGCCGCGGGCGGCAGGCGTCTCCATCCCGATCCCCGGCGGGGCGGCGCTGTGCCGGCGCAGCCCCACCCCGCGGCCTGGCCCCCGGGCACCTGGTCTCTGCGGCCGCCCGGCCCTGCGCCGGTCCGGAGCTCGCTGAGCGCGGGCGCCCCGGGTACCCTCCTCCAGGTGCCCCGGGGCAGGCGGAGCCGGCTGCCCAGACGACCTCGGACCGCGCCCCCCAGCGTGCGGCGGTTGTGACGGCCCGGGGTGGCGGGGTGGGTGACACGGGAGGGCAGAACTGAGTGGCCCGGCCGGGGGCGGGGGGCAGGGGGCGCCCTGGAGAAACCCCTCACTCCCCGTGGGCGCGCCAGGCGCCGTGGGCTGGGGGCCCTCCACACCGCCCTCCCAGGCCGACAGCGCGACGCTCGGGCTGATATCGCCGGACGCTGTGGTCAGTCTCGGGACCACGGGGCGGGTGGCTGCTCTTCCCCGGCCTGTTTCCCCCGCGAGCTGAAAGCTGCCCGGGTGCCTGCCCAGGCCTCAGGTGGGCTGGAGCTGTGAGGGGCTCCCGCAAAGGAACGGTGGGGGACAGGGGGCTTCCCAAGCAGAGGAACAGCAGGTGAAGGGGCCACCTCACCTCACGGGCCAAGCAGACGGATGGCCAGGCAGGCAGGGACACTGTGCATGCCCTGGCCCCATCCCACCCCAGGCTCTCCCGCTTCCTTGAGCCTTGCTGGCCCTTGAAGCCCGCTTGGTCCCAGGAGGAGAGAGGGAGGTGGGCTGCTGTGAGAGCACAGGGTCTGGGCCGCAACCCAGGCTGCAGCAGGGCTCCCCACGGACTGGTGGCCTCTGGCCGCCTCACATCCTCTGTATGATGGGGGATTAAAGGGCAGCCTCACGGCTCCCTCACTTCAGTCCAGCGCTGCTCTGAGGTCACTCTCTCAGAGATGTCACCTTCTCCCTGCTGCACCCCTAAAAGAGCCCCCCGACTCCATTCCTCGCCCCTTCCTCCACAGCACCTGTCAGCACCTGACAGGACACGGCCCCACGGGAGCAGGAGTTTCTCCCACTTTTCGCTGTCCTGCACGGCTCAACGAGTGCAGCCTGTGGGTCCCTGAGGAGACCCCCACGGCCCTGGCCCACGCACCTCTTTCAGCATCCTTGAACTTGATGGTTCTGCGCCGGGGCAAGCGGGGGCTGGCGGTCACCTCGGCCAGGAGCCCGGAGCTGCAGAAGCTCAGGCTGCTGCCCCGGTTCCTGAGCACCAGCTTCAGCTCCTGGTTCTCCTGGATGAGCTGCACCAGCCGCCGCAGCTCTTGGTTCTCCTGTGCCAGCCGCTGGATCTCCTGCCGCAGGCCCTCGTAGCTGCTGAGGAGGGACATGCTCGGCAGCGGTGGGCGGCAGCTGTCGGCAGCCGGCGGGCTGGCGAGGGGCAGCGGACCCTGCCATTGTGAGGTCAGCGCTGCCCCTCCCCCCACGCCTCAGCCGCATTCCAGGGCTTCAGAGCCAGGGCCCAGCGGTTCCCAGTACCTGGAGCAGGGCGAACTTGACCTCTGACCTCTGGCCCCCTGAGGGTTGAATGACTAGAGGAGCCCAGACCTGCCCCAGGCCTGGAGTCCCCCTAGGAAGCCCCTCCTGGAGGACAGAAGCTTCTGCATCCCAGCCTAGGATGGCGGTGTTGCAGGTAGCGGGGTGCGAGATTCAGGCATCCTTCCCCACCCGTCTGGCCACCCACTGGCCACCAGCTGCCCGTGCCAGGTTGTGGGGCTGGCTGACTGGGCACAGTCCCAGAGGCGGTCGTGGCCAGCACAGCATCTGAAGGGGTCAGGAGGGTGGATGTTTGAGCTGCCCTGAGGGAGGCGGCATGTCTGGCCCAACAGCAAGAGGGAGCTGGACTGCAGAGACTAAGGTGGGTCAGCGCTTGGGGGCGTGGGGTAAGCCAATGAGCACCTTAGGGCAAGGCTGGAGGCAAAGGTGGTCCTGCTGTTGGGGTGGCAGGGAGTGTCATTGTCACGTGGAGGACGAGGTGCCACATTCAGGGCCACAAGCTCAGGGAATGGTGGCGGGGAGGGCAGGGAGCAGGGAGGCCCCAGGAGACACTGAGGACAGCAGGTTCCTGGGGACAGAGGAGCCACCTCAAGGACAACAGTTGGGTTTACACTTAAGATCATATAAAGGACTTCTTTCCTTCACCCAATGTGCCTTCTAATGGGACGGCTCTGTGCAGTTGCCATTATTTTGTGTCATTTCTTCCATTATGATTATTGTTTATTTCACATCATCGTTTCCTTTTTGCGGGTCTGCTGTTTCCAGTTGTTAACCAGTAGTTTTCCTGGGATTTGCATGTCCTTTCCCCACTGCTCCAGGGTGGCACGCTGGCAGGAAGTTCTTACCGGTGCTGAGCGTCCGGGGACAGTCCTGAGAGCGGTGTTCCGGGAGACTGGGGAGCAGCCACACTTAATCTCGATGGAAGTGATGTCAATTTTAATAGTTTCTGTAAGTGGGAAATAATCCTCATTCTAAGGATTATGAAGTAGAGTGTTTACGACAGAACTAGAGATCTTACCCCCAAACAACGACAGGCTCAGGGCAGTCAACTTCCAACTCAGACACTCTCTGGAGGCCAGAGGGTGGACCGTGGTAGGCAGCATTCTAAGAAGGCCCCCAGGTTTTCCTGCCCTGGCACAAGGCAGGTGAAGGGGCCACCTCACCTCACGGGCCAGGCAGACAGATGGCCAGACAGGCAGGGACACACACGCCCTGCATACTTCCAGGACTGTGAGTGCAATGGCTTTTACACCCATGATCGTGTCATGTCACGTGACACAGGTGAGGTATAAAGGGATATTATCCTGGGCGAACCTGGCTTAATCAGGAGATCCCATATAAGGACAGTTTTCTTCCTGGAGGAAGGATGCAAAGCTCCAGAGAGATTCACGCAAGGGAGATTCTCCACTGCTGGGGTGCCATGAGGCAGGACATGTGGGAAGCCCCTAGGACCTGATATATCATAGCCAAAGTATTGAAAGACAAAAAGAAAACTTCAAAAGTCACAAAATAAAAATAACTCATCACATACAAGTGAATACCATAAAATTCACACCTAACTTCTCATCAGAAACAATGAAGGCCAGGAGACAATGGGATGACAAACTCAAATCATTAAAAAACTCAAGCAAGAATCCAATATTTTGGAAAATGATCTTTTGTAAATTAAGGTGAAATAAAGACAGTCCAAAATAAACAAAGAGAGAATCTGTTGTTAGCAGACCTACCTTACAAGAAATACTAAAGAAAGTTCTTCAAGCTGAAAGGAAGTCACATGAAATAGTCATTCAAGTCCAATTGCCCAAATGCAGCCATGCTGCACCCAGACTTGTGACCTACAGAGCTGTGAGTTTACAAGCGGATGTAGTTTTAAGCCACTGCATTTGGGGCAACCTATTACATAGCAGTGGAAACTAGCACAGCCTCCTGTGTTGAAGGAAACACAGGAGCCGATTATACAAGTAGCTGGGTTGCAAAGGAAATGGCATGTGCGCTGTCCCGGGGCAGAATCAGCCTTGAGACCTGGGATGGGAACTTTGAGCGGATACACTTGAATCTTAGGCTGCCAAACTCCCACGAGCCCCTTCCCAGCAGAAGCAGCCCCTCCTTCCTCGCTGGAGGAGCGGGGAGTGGCCTCCCCTGGGCAGTAGGGGGCCGCCGACCACTGCTGCCACTGCAAGTGCACGTGCTGTCTCCCCTCAACAGGTGCATCCAGTTCTCAGTCCTTGGACTCTGAACTGACCTTCTGCCTTATTTTGACCGGAAGAGCATGGTGGAAGTGACAGTGTTCCCGTGCGGAGCCGTGACCTTGAGAGGCCTGGCAGGGGCAGGAGTTCCGGGAGTGACCCTGTCACTCTGGAGATTGTCACTCTGGACTTGCAGCAGTCATTCGTGGAGGTCTACTACTTCTTGGTAAGAAGAGCGGGACCTGCCCCTCCCCGCCCTGCTCTGCATCATGACAGCTCGTCTCCGAGGGGCTGTGGCCAAGAGCACGGGGCACCCCGTGCTCAGCTCCAGCCGAGGGCAGAGGAAGCTGGGAAAGACGAGGCCTCCCCCACAACACCCGCGGGTCGGGGCATCTCTGGGAGGGGCAGGCTCCCACCCGCCCCAGCTCCCCCAGGCCCCGCCGAGCGGTGAGGAGGCGAGGCGGAAGGACTCGTGGCCGAGCAGCTTCCTCGGATGCTGAGTGTGGGGTTGGGGAGGACGGCGGAGACCCTAGTGGTGAGGAATTACTAAGGAGCCCAAACGGGACTTCCCTGGCCGTCCAGTGGTTAAGACTCCCTGCTTCCAATGCAGAGGGCGTGGGTTCAATCCTTGGTCAGGGAGCTTAGATCCCATATGCTGCACTGAGCAGCCAAAAAAAAAAAAAAAGCTCAAACACGTTACCACAAACCCGAAGGCTTAAAACAACAGACATTTATTCTCTTCCAGTTCTAAGGGCCAGAAGTCCAAACTGAGTCATTTGGGCTAAAATCAAGATGTCAGCCAGGACAGTTCCTTCTGGAGGGTCCGGGGGGAATCCGTTCCTTGCTGCGGCCAGCAGTCAGCGCTCCGTGGCTTGTGGCTGCATCACTCCAATCTGCCTCCAAGGTCACCTCTCCTCCACCTCTGCTTCTGCAGCCAAATACCCCTCTGCTTCTACCTTAAAAGGATACTCATGATTACATGTAGGGCCCACCTGGATACTCTAGGACACTCTCTCCTTCTCAAGACCCTTAGCTTAATCATACCTGCAAAGTTCCTTTTGGCATAGAAGGTGACATTCACAGCCTTTGGGAATTAGGACCTGGCTATTCTTCAGCCTGTTACACTGGCTGGACGTGGGGCAGACTTGAAAGTGTTCCTCAGCCGCTGATTCATCAGCAAAGGGCAGCACGTCACTGGCTTGGGAGCTGAAGCACAACCTTTGCCCAGTCGGTGGCTGAACCCTAAGCTATGCTGACTCAGATGCAACTTCTGGGCAGCCAGGCTTAAATATAAGAAGGGGGGGGGGGGACTTCCCTTGTGGCACAGTGGTTAAGAATCCGCCTGCCAATGCAGGGGACACGGGTTCGAGCCCTGGTCCGGGAAGATCCCACATGCCGCGGAGCAACTAAGCCTGTGTGCCACAGCTGCTGAGCCTGTGCTCTGGAGCCCGTGAGCCACAACTACTGAAGCCCACGTGCCTAGAACCCGTGCTCCGCAACAAGAGAAGCCACCGCAAGGAGAAGCCCACGCAGCGCAACAAAGAGTAGCCCCACCTTGCCACAACTAGAGAAAGCCCGTGCGCAGCAACGAAGACCCAGCGCAGCCAAAAATAAATAAATAAATAAATAAATATTTTTAAAAAAAGAAGGGAGGGGGGAGGGGGCCTGAGTAGTGACGTCATAAGCTGCACACTGTGGAGAAACAGACTTCACAGAACTGCTGCAGACAAGCCACTGGACTAATTAACAGCAACAGCAACAAGCCCAAGGAGGGGCCAGCTAAACATAACCCAGAGTTACTACAACAGATCATTTAAAACGTCCCGTTTTCAGCAAAACACCCTGAGACGTGCAGAGAAACAGGACAGGGTGATGGTTGCACAGGAGAGGGATGCAGCAGTCACTGCCCTTGAAGGGCCAGGTTTTGGATTCGTAGACAGAGACATCAAAGCTTCGCTCACACAAAGGCCCATGAAAGGGGTGACTGCAGTGGCAGGTGGTGGCAGGCCCCTCTGCCACTGCAAATACCCCGCCTGCAGCAGCAGAGACCCACAACCTCACTCGCACCCCTTCCACCTGGAGGGGCAGTTATTTGTTCTGCCCCAAACCAGCCCCTATTCTGGACACGGCTTTGCCCTCCCTGACAGCTTCTCTCCCAGCACCTTCATCCCAGGCTTGCCAAACGCCTTACCTCCCGCTGGATGCTGCTGCACACCAAGGACCCATCTGAGAGCCAATGGCCATGGCAATGAGCTCATGACCCCGGGACTCACTGGTCTTCCCAGGTTCCCCATCGGCCTAACAGAATGGAGACAGTCTGTTGAAGGCCCTGCCATGCTTCCAACTGGCTGTTGACCCCTCTTGGGATGGGATGCTTGCTGCTGAGATGCATCTGTGCTGCCTAAGGGGTCTGGGGTCTGGGGACAGATTCACTGCGAAGTCATGAGGCTCAGCTCGGGACTCTTCCAGACCAGGGCCCCAGCAAAGTGTTCACAGGGTCGCACATTTTGTAAAATTTGCAAAAGTACATAATTTAATCACAGTCGGTGAATGCTGTCTCTTCCCACTGCAACCCGCTTTGGTTCATTTCCTCCCCTGCCGCACGGAACGGGGTGGGGGGGCGTCGTGGGCTCCACTCAGGGAGGCTGAGTCGGGAGAGCTTTAGTGTGGTTCTGGGGGAACATTCACTTCCTGGTGTAGTTCAGTTATTGCTGTCATTCTGGTGTAGAAGTGGCTGCCAGGAACACACCCGCCCTCTGTGCTCTGTGTCACTACACATCAAGCTAATGGAATTGGCTAAGGAGTGTCATCAGTTCGAAAACCATCTAAGTTAGTCACAGACAAGGGCCCCCAAAGGCCCTGAAATCTTAGGGCTCATATGTAAAAGAAATTTGATAGAGGTTTTCTCAAATTTAATAATTCTAAAGATTATTTACACAATATTAGCTAAAGGTGCTGTTACCTGAAAACAACTTTTCTCCTAAGCTGTAAGTTATAAAAATAAACTTTGATGGGACTTCCTTGATGGTCCAGTGGGTAAGACTCTGCACTCCCAGTGCAGGGGGCCCAGGTTCGATCCCTGGTCGGGGAACTAGATCCCGCATGCATGCTGCAACTAAGAAGTCAGCATGCTGCAACTAAGAAGCCCGCATGCTGCAACTGAAAAGATCCCATGTGCCACAACGAAGACCCGGCGCAGCCAAAATAAATAAATAAAAATAAATATATTAAATAAAGTAAACTTTGATTAAGCATGTTTGTTAGAGGGGAGACTAAATTATCCTCTATATAGAAGGTGACATCATGAAAGTGTCATCATCTTAAGAGGTGACAGATTTTGCGTCTGAAAAGCACAGGGGAAACATGTTAGAGAAATACGTCAGGAAGTTAACTGATGACGTTATGTTTGTTTCCTGTGTTTTGTGATGTTTGTGATATCAGTCGACTTTAAAAATTTGTGTTGCATGTTGGGATTTCTTTCCTCTATTCACTTAATTTTGTATATATGATTTTGTCCTCTGTTTCTTTTTTTTTAAAAATACTTATTTATTTATTAATAAAATTAGTTGCGGCACACGGGATCTTCATTGTCGCATGTGGGATCTTTAGCTGTGGCATGCGGGATCTAGTTCCCTCACCAGGGATTGAACCTGGGCCCCCTGCATTGGGAGCACAGAGTCTTAACCACTGGCCCACCAGGGAAATCCATGTCCTCTGTTTCTTAAAGAGGGCCCTGAGACTGCTCTCCTTCAGACGATGTTTGCAAAGTTGTGGCGTCTGGGAACCTAGGTTTCAGAAGGGTTCCTACCATTCCCCAACAAGAGTGGCTCACTGAACCTAAACTCTTTGTACAAACAAATATGGTTTATGCTAAACTCCTGCTTTCCTCCCAGGACTCTGGGTACATACCAGGCAGGGGTGCCTACATGACTGTGACCAGCCCCCTATGAAAGCCATAGGCCCTGAGTCTCCAGTGAGCTTCCCTGGTGGCCAGCATTTCACACACATTGTTGCAACTTGTTCCTGGGGGGATGGAGTGTGTCCTGAGCGGTTTCTCAGGGAGAGGACTCTGGAAGCTGGGGCCTGGTTTCCTCTTACTTTGCCCCACCAGTCTTTTCCCTTTGCTGATTTTGATTAACATCCTTTCCCTTGGATCTTGGTCATGAGTACAACTGTATGTGCCGAATTCTATGAGTCCTAGTAAATCACTGAATCCAGGGCTGGTCTTGGGGATCCTCAACACAGCTCCCAAATGTGTATAAGCTTTAGGCCCCCAAACGTGAATCCACCCATGTGTGTACCCTGTGGCTAGAACACAAGGGCCAGAGAACCAAGGGGTTCTCATTCCTGAACAGCCCATCCCCTAAACCAGAGATGCTGCCAGGTTGGAGATCTTAGTTCCTGGGGTGGGGGGGACACTTCCACAAGGGGACACAGTAAGGTTTGCACTGATCTGGAAGGAAAAGCCACCCCCCAGTCACTCTGGGCTCCTTAGGCCCAGAACCAACATTATCCTAATTATCCTGAGCTGCTAGGGCCAACCATGCAATGAGGGCGGGGCACCCGGGGGGCTTCCACCTGCGTCAATGGACTACAGCAATCTTGACCTAGTAAGAACTGGGAGAGTAAGAGCCCACACTGCTGAGGGAAGAAGGCCTGCTCAGTCCAGCTGAAGAGTCGAGGGTGAGGGGATGGAGGATGGCTAGTGGCAGAGAATGATGGCCATCATTCACGGCCTTCGACCAGGCACAGTGGCAGGGCCTCATGCCCCAGTATTCTAGGAGACCACCGCCTTGGAGGGGACGCTCTGCCTAGGACTTAGGCCCAAGCCCACCACAGTACGTCCATTCCACCTGCTCTTCTCATGGCTTGACGCTGAACTGCTCCTATGGCGGGGGTGGGCATGTCCCCTCCCCTTGAGCCTGGCAGACCTTTGTGACTGCCTTGACCCAGAATTTGGCGAGAGTGCCACTACGTGACTTCTGAGGCTAGGTCTTAGAACACCATGCAGGACTTCCCTGGTGGCACAGTGGTTAAGAATCCACCTGCCGGGCTTCCCTGGTGGCACAGTGGTTGGGAGTCCGCCTGCCGATGCAGGGGACACGGGTTCGTGCCCCGGTCTGGGAGGATCCCACATGCCGCGGAGCGGCTAGGCCCGTGAGCCACAACTACTGAGCCTGCGCGTCTGGAGCCTGTGCTCCGCAACAGGAGAGGCCACGACAGTGAGAGGCCCGCGCACCGCGATGAAGAGTGGCCCCCGCTCGCCGCAACTGGAGAAAGCCCTTGCACAGAAACTAAGACCCAACACATCCAAAAAAATAAAAAATAAAAAATAAAAAAAAATTAAAAAAAAGAATCCACCTGCCAATGCGATGCGCGGGACACAGATTCAATCCCTGGTCCAGGAAGATCCCACATGCCGCGGAGCAACAGCTACTGAGCCTGTGCTCTAGAGCCAATGTGCCACAACGACTGAGCCCACGCGCCTAGAGCCCATGTTCCTTAGCAAGAGAAGCCACCGCAGTGAGAAGCCCGCACACCACAAAAAAGAGTAGCCACAACTAGAGAACACCAGCACGCAGCAACAAAGACCCAACGCAGCCAAATAAATAAATAAATAAATAGACAAAGGCTATAAAACAGACACAGAGTTTATTAGAAGCACAGCACATGTGGGAGAGCGCACAGAGAAGCAGTTTATTTACGAGAGAAGCAAAGCAAAGTTACACATCCAGGGAAGAAGATGTGTGGGTGTCCTCCCTAATGAGGAGCGCACCAAAGAGGCAGTTAAATCATTTCTATAGGGGCGGTTTTTCCGGGTCTTTCTTTTCCTCTGGCCAACCATCTTGCTTCATTTCCCACAACTGATTGGACCAGGGCCCTCCCCGACATATGCATGCATCTTTTAGCCAAGATGGATTCCAGCATGAGGGTCTCTGGGAGATTGACAGCACCTATTATGGGATAGTGCCCCCTCCCTTTCTGACCCCTGAAGAGCCTTTCTGTGCATGGGCAGTTGGGGAGGTCTCCTGGACCTCAAGAATGATAGATGTGGTCATCTTGTCTCTTTACTCCAGCAGAGCTCAACTCCTCTCTGCTCCTGCCATTAACTTTTTCCTTGAAAATGTCAGGGGAAGACAAACTCCAATTTACTCAGCTTGACAGATTCCAGCTGCTCAGCCCAGGGGCCCATCTACCTCCTACCTCAATAATACATTTATTTTTTGTTATTTGAAGGCACTAAGGCCTTGCATCAAGAGACAGACAGACACACAACCCCATACAATTCCCTTCTGGAAAGGGTGAGGATCTCTTCACTCTCAAATGGAAAAAGGAGGCCCATTTTATTGCATGTGGGAGCTGGATGTAATGGGGGAGCATGAGAGGACCTGAAAGACACTACGTGCAGGCGGTGCTGGGACACAGGCCTGTGCCCTTTCCTAGGCCCCTGTGAATGTCACCTCCTCTTGGTGAGTGTTGTAACCCTGCTGGTTCATCCTTCCACGTTCAAATCTGAAGAATGCAATCTGGCTTCCTAAGCACTGCAGAGGGGCTGAATAATGCAGCTGGTGGGAGTGGGGGGCAGTGGCGAGGGGGATGAACTCCCTGATGGTAACCTTGACCACCGAGAAACAGAGGTACCTGGAAACAGGAGGCAGCTAGGGAGAAAAGCATCTCATTTCTCCCTTCTGTAGACCCCTCAACAGTTCCAGGGGACTTGACTGACACAAGATGTTGGACTACATCAGGCAAAGAAATGCAAGAGTGATTACAGCATGTCAATAACACTCTGCAGGTTGGCAAGGATTATGTAAAAACTGTAACACTTTTTCTTGGTGGGAAAGGAGGGAAAATGTAACCCACACTTACAGCCTTCACCCAGTTAGTCCCTACCCTGGGGTTCCATCTCCCAAGCCCCTGGACACACACCCACTGCCCACAGTGGGGCAGTAGATGGGTAAATTCTGGTACATCCACCCCATGAGTATCAAGCAAAAAATTAGAGTTCCACAGGATTATCTGGACAGATTTCACTACATATTTTTTAGTGAGAAACAGAAAAGTGTGTATGAAATACCATTTAAAAAAATAACCAGAGTTCCAACAGCCCCTATATATCTGTACAACTGCACATTTGTTGTGACTTGTATGTAATTATGTGAGTGTGGAGAAAAACATAAAACCAGTATTTAAGCTACGGCAGATGCTGGGGGGCGTGGGGTCGTACGGAGTGAAGAACGAAAGCAACATGGAAAAGGAAATTAAAACTGCTCTAAAAAATACAACCATGTGTATGTACAGTATAAACTATGTGGGTTGTTTTTTTTTTTAATGGACAATTGTTAAAACTAAACGGTAAAAAACAAGAGAACAGAGAATGTGTCTCAGCTTGGGAAAACGAATGCATTTACGAGCGCGGAAGAACAGAAGCCGTCAGACAAAACGATGCTATCATTCTAGCAGTCGCGGCTCTCACCCGCGAACCTCGAGGAAGATGCCTGGCGTCAAAGAGAAGCAGAGGCGCACCGGCTGCGCGGAGTCCGAGCGGGGCTCGGCCGCAGATGGAGAGGGAGAGGCGGAGGCGCGGTAGGGCCGGCGGGTCGCTGGCGCAGTGGGAGGCCCGGGACCCTGGGTCCGGGAGAAGGCGCGCGCCGGCGGCGACCAGGGCGACGCAGGGCGGGTAGGCCCCGAAGGTCGTGGGAACCGCCCCCACGACAAACCCGGGGGGAAACGACATGGGGATTCCACGCCCAGCGGGTCTCCACCCCTGGCAGCCTCGAGACAGTCATCCCAAACGGCCGCAGCCCCACCTCCCCGCGGACCGGAAGTGCGGAAAGTGGCGCCGCCGGGAACCCTGGGAGAACCGTAGTTCTCCGGCACCGGAAATGGGAGGCGGCGCTCCGGAAACCGTAGGACCCCGGAGGTCGGAAGTGGGGCATCCGGACCGCCGGGAACTGTAGTTCTCCAGAGAGCGGAAACGGGGCTAGCGGCCGGGCGGCATGGCGGGGCTGGAGCTTCTGTCGGACCAGGGCTACCGGGTGGACGGGCGGCGCGCCGGGGAGCTGCGTAAGATCCAGGCGCGGATGGGTGTATTCGCGCAGGCCGACGGCTCGGCCTACATCGAGCAGGGCAACACCAAGGCGCTAGCGGTGGTCTACGGGCCTCACGAGGCGAGTGGGCGCGCGCGAGCCGGGCTTCCTCCGGGGCGGGCAGAGAAATCCGGCGGCGGCAACTGCGGGGTGCGCGGGGCCGCCAGGCTGAGCAGAGGCTCGGGAGGTGAGGCCGGCGCGCGCCTCCGTGTGGGGCCGCGGCCAGAGTCCTAACAGTGTGATGCACGATGGTCCCAGCCTTTCTCATCGGCCACTGTCCCCGGCACCCTCCACTCCTCTTTGCTATTCCTAAACCCGCCAGGTGCGCTCCCACTCCCTCCCTCACCACTCAGCTCTACTCCGACGTCACCCTCCGGTGACACTTTCCCAGATCACCTTACTCACCTGTCAGATTCCCTCCCCTACATCCACACACTTCCCTGCTTTTCTGCACCCGCCTCCTCAGACATCAGTTTAACTTATTTCTCACCGTTTGTCTCCCCACTGGAACAAACTCCGTGAGGACAGGAACTGTAAATAAAGCCGCCTGGGTATATTGCCACCCCAGCGCTGGAGGCGTAAGGCCGGAGGGGAGGAAGAGTAAGCATTACACGCCTGCAGATCAGAAAGGCTGATGGTGGGGAGGATGGGGAGTATTTCCAAATGAGATTGAGGGATTTGTAGAACAGGGAAAAGATTTAGGATTTTGGTCTCATACGTGGTGGGAAGCCTTTAAAGGTAAGTAGTATATGTATTGCCTAGAGAAGGCAGAATCAGACTTGATATTTGTAAACAGACTCTGATACAAACAGAGAGTGGGTTGGGAGGAGATGAGTCAAGGATGGAAACAGGGAGGCCTGTTAGGAGAGAGATGAGATCCAGAGGTGATGGTAGCTTGGGTGGCCCTCCCCCAGGCTATGTTTTGGAGGTAAAGCAGTTGCTTGTTGAGATGCTGCAGATAGAGGGAGGGGAGGGAGGGAGGCCAAGGCTCAGGGCAAGAGCCAGAGGAAGGGGTGGGTAGTGTGAGCTGGGAGGAGTGGGCCTGGCTCACGTGTCCTCCCCCAACCCTCCCCCAGATCCGGGGCTCCCGGGCACGAGCCCTGCCTGACAGGGCCCTGGTGAACTGTCAGTACAGTTCTGCGACCTTCAGCACAGGCGAGCGCAAGCGGCGGCCACATGGGGACCGTAAATCCTGCGAGATGGGCCTGCAGCTGCGTCAAACCTTCGAGGCAGCCGTCCTTACGCAGCTGCATCCACGCTCCCAGATTGATATCTATGTGCAGGTGAGCAGACAGCAGCCCTCAACCCAGGGAGGGGAGAGAGGAGGAGGGTGTGTGGGGGGTGGGGGTGGGGATGGGGTCAGCAGCCTAATGGACTGATGCCACCTGGGGGGGGGGGTCCCTGCAGGTGCTGCAGGCAGATGGTGGGACCTACGCGGCTTGTGTGAATGCAGCCACGCTGGCAGTGTTGGATGCAGGGATTCCCATGCGGGACTTTGTGTGTGCCTGCTCAGCTGGCTTTGTGGATGGAACAGCCCTGGCAGACCTCAGCCACGTGGAGGAAGCAGCTGGTGGCCCCCAGCTGGCCCTGGCCCTGCTACCGTCCTCAGGCCAGATTGCACTGCTTGAGATGGATGCCAGGCTGCATGAGGACCACCTGGAGCAGGTGCTAGAGGCTGCTGCCCACGCTGCCCGAGACGTACATACCCTACTGGACCGTGTGGTCCGGCAGCACGTCCAAGAGGCCTCTGTCTTGCTGGGGGACTGAGCACATGGCCACCCAGGGCCAGAATAAAACCCACGCACACTCCACTGTACTTTGATCTCTCCCCGCAGCACTTGCATGCCCTCAGAGCCTGGCCTGGTGCTGGCTCCAGGGGTGACTAAGGATGCTCCCCCACACATGAACTGCGTACCCCTTGCAGCCTCAGGAGTCAAAGCCTGAAGAAGGAGGGCATGTCCCTGGTGAGGAGAGCAGCTTGGGCCAGGAAGGGATCAAGGCAGCTGAGCAGTGAGACATGGCCTGGTGTAATGAGCCAAGCCCTGAGACCGTGGAGTCTGTCATTCTCACCCCGGCACATCCAGGGCCCTGAGCACAAGTGCTGAGGGAGAACTCAGCTGGCTGTGGTATCCCCCGTGGTGATGTAGGGGCCCATATCCCACATCCTCTGGATTGTGGCTTAGACTGAATGCTCTCTTTCCCTCGAGGAATCCCCTGGGCCTGTCCTGCTACTTACCTTGGACTCCAAAAGTACAACAGACACATGATCTAGCCTGGAGTCTTCTCAGCTCTGATCCCTTCTCAGTCAGACACAGACACTGTCTGCTGCCCCACCACTGCCCCTCCCTCTTCAGACTCCCCTTTTCCCACCTCCTGCCCTCAGACCTGCCCGAGCCCCTGCAGCCTACCCAGGGGCTGCTTCTCCTCCAATATCCCAGGCACCTCCTGGCCTGGACAGGGGTGCGCCCCACTTTCTACTTAACACACCCCAGCTCCTTTGACACCCCTTTGGCCAGTAGTATCACGCACCTTCCTCCCTGTGGTCATCTGACCCCAATGACCTCGGTTCTGGGCACACGCTGTGATTCCACTCGGCTGTTTTTGGTGACCGACACCCATAGGAAAGGGTCCGCCAATGCCTTGGTCTCTCAGTCCACGGAAGCCCCCTCACTTCCCACCACGGCATTCAGACCTGTCACTGCCAGTGGCAGCACCTTCGGAAATCTTCCGGCGTCTATGCTCTGGTCGCCGCTTCCGGATTTCCTCCCACCTGCCCTACTCATCATCCTACTCTGATTCCCCTTCGAGCCGAGCTTTCTCGAGCGGCCCGTCGTCTTCATTGCCCTCCGGCGTTGCACAATGCCGTCGGCCTGCCTGGAGGACGCCCTCCGCAGGCGGGGAAACCCAGACCCGGGTCCCGCTCCCTCCACAGCGGCTCTGCTCTGGGCATGCGCGGCGGCGGTGCGGGGTGACTAGGGGGACGGCGCAGGCGTAGCGGCGTGAGGGCTGTCGGGACCGGAAGTGGGGGCCGGCGTGCAGCCCCGGGTCTGACAGGAGAGGCGTTCCCGGCCGGCGGCCGTACCTGACAGTGGGAGCGCAGTCCCGGAGCCGCCCGGCCCTGGGATGGGCCTCCTGTCGGACCCGGTGCGCCGGCGCGCGCTTGCCCGCCTCGTGCTGCGCCTCAACGCGCCGCTCTGGTGAGGGCGGGGCCCGGGGGGCGGGGAAGGGGGCCCCCCCCTCCGGCAGCGCGTGCCGGTCTCCTCCGGCATCACTCGGGGCCTCAGGCCTGGGGCTCAGCTCTCCCGTCCGGCGTCCCGGGTACCGGGACTCTGGGTCCAGGTCCCAGAATCCGCCCGCAGACATGGCTCCTCCACCCACAGTGCAGAGGTAGAGGCTGCGGGCCGGGGTGCCACGGCCCGCTAACGCTCTGGTGGTCCCTCCGTCCCTCTCCCCGCAGCGTGCTGAGCTACGTGGCGGGCATCACCTGGTTTCTGGCGCTGGCTTTCCCGCCGCTGACCCAGCGCACTTACATGTCGGAGAACGCCATGGGCTCCACCATGGTGGAGGAGCAGTTTGTGGGCGGAGACCGTGCCCGAAGCTTTGCCCGGGACTTCGCTGCCCACCGCAGGAAGTCGGGGTGAGCGACAGAGCCGTGGGTATGGGGGAAGCAATGCCAGTCAAGGCCAGAGAGCTCTGCTCAGAAGCTCTTTTTGTGTTTCCAGGGCTCTGCCAGTAGCTTGGCTGGAGCGGACGATGCGGTCAGTGGGGCTGGAGGTCTACACACAGAGTTTCTCCCGGAAACTGCCCTTTCCAGATGAGACTCACGAGCGCTATGTACTGGGGGGGTTGGGGGGTGGGGGGGTTAGGAGGGTGGGAGGGGGGTGTGCCTGCGACCAAAAAGCACTTTAAGGGGGTGGCCTTGGGGCCAGGAAGCTCATTGGGGGCGGGGGGATGTCTTGGGGCCAGAGAAGTCACTGGTGGGCGTTCTAGGGCTGAAAGGGAGGGGTTTCAGCCATCTAGAGTGGGGCCGTGCTGAGGCTTCCCCAATACCGCATGCAGATGGTGTCGGGCATCAACGTGTACGGCATCCTTCGGGCACCGCGCGCTGCCAGCACTGAGTCCCTGGTGCTCACCGTGCCCTGTGGCCCTGAGTCTACCAACAGCCAGGCTGTGGGGCTGATGCTGGCACTTGCTGCCCACTTCCGGGGTGAGGCTCAGGGGCTACTGCTGGCAAGGGAGGGTTTGGCCACCGCCTCAGGCTTTGCTGACCCTGCTTTTGGTCTTTAGGACAGATTTACTGGGCCAAAGACATCATCTTTTTGGTGACAGAACACGACCTTCTGGGCTCTGAGGCTTGGCTTGAAGCCTACCACGACGTCAATGTCACTGGTGGGTGTTCTTGCCCTGCCCTGGCCCCGACAGGGCCACTGTCCTCACCAGCCCCTTAGTGGCAGCTCATTCACCTGCTTCTACAGGTGTGCAGTCATCCCCTCTGCAGGGCCGGGCTGGGGCCATCCAGGCAGCCGTGGCCCTGGAGCTGAGCAGTGATGTGGTCACTAGCCTCGACGTGGCTGTGGAGGGACTCAACGGACAGCTGCCCAACCTGGACCTGCTCAACCTCTTCCAGACCTTCTGCCAGAAAGGGGGGCTCCTGTGCACGCTGCAGGGCAAGGTAGGGCCACCTGCCTGGGGAGCACGGGGCCTGTGTGCAGGGCTTGTCTGACCTTGTCTCAAACTCTCTAAGCTGCAGCCCCAGGACTGGCCGTCAGTGGACGGGCCGCTGCAGGGTGTGCAAACGCTGCTGCTCATGGTTCTGCAGCAGGCCTCTGGCCACCCCCACGGCGCCCATGGCCTCTTCCTGCGCTACCGCGTGGAAGCCCTAACACTCCGTGGCATCAATAGCTTCCGCCAGTATAAGTATGACCTGGTGGCAGTAGGCAAGTAAGTGTCTTCTGGTCTCCCCTTTGCATACTCGGGGCGGGGTTGTGGGTGCCTGGGGGTGTCTGGCCAGCCGTGACCCCAGCCCACGCCCGGCAGGGCTCTGGAGGGCATGTTCCGCAAACTCAACCACCTCCTGGAGCGCCTGCACCAGTCCTTCTTCTTCTACCTGCTCCCTGCGCTCTCCCGCTTCGTCTCCATCGGCCTCTACATGCCTGCCGCCGGCTTTTTGCTCCTGGTCCTCGGTCTCAAGATATCCTCTGCTGCCCGCTGTCTGTTTGTGGCCAGCCTCAGGTCCCCCCGACTCTAGGCTGGGGAGAGCTCTCCAACCTCGGGGCGGGGGAGTGGGAGTGAGCCCTGGGTCCCCCACTGGGCAGAGCCCATCACACCTCTCGTCAGGGTCCTTGACTCAGCCACGCTCTGGAACTGTGGATGCAGCTGCATGAGGCTGGAGTGGGTCCTGAGCAGGCTGGGAGGACCTCTGGGTCCAGTCCTCCCCTCCCTGCAACACAGGTGACGGGCCCCCACTCCTGCTGTTGGGGCCCCGGGTGGTGGTTACTGCTGCCGCTCAGTCTCAGCTGGTGGAGGGATGGTGAGGATCCCTGGGACGCCCCTGGCCCAGGATCTGTCTCCAAGTGCCCGTGTGCCCTGCAGCGCGTGGGGCTGGCCTCGCTTGTGGCACCCTTGCTGATCTCCCAGGCTGTGGGCCTGGCCCTCTACGTCCTCCCAGTGCTGGGTCAACACGTGGCTGCCCAGCATTTCCCCGTGGCTGAGGCGGAGGCGGTGGTGCTGACGCTGCTGGCCGTCTATGCAGCCGGCCTGGCCCTTCCACACAGCACCCACTGGTGAGGAGCTGGGCTGGATGGCACGGGCAGGGTGCACCCTGGACACGCAGGCGGCTGCCCCTGAGCCCCTTGCCTTGCAGGGTGGCGAGCACACAGGCCCCGGACAGGAGCTGGATGGCGCTGAAGCTGGTGGCCCTGATCTACCTGGCACTACAGCTGGCCTGCATCACCCTCACCAACTTCTCCCTGGGCTTTCTGCTGGCTGCCACCATGGTGCCCGGCGCTGCACTCACCAAGCCCTCCGGGCCCCGGTATGTGCTGGTCAGTCCCCACCACAGAGCCCGCCGTGACGTGCCCACCCTGTCCAGGGCCTCTGCCCCTCGCCACAGACTCCCCCTCACGCGTCAGTCCTCCTCCTCCCCCACCTCAGAGGCCCCCTTGACCTTGCTTCTCCACCCAGGCCGCTGTGTGCTGCCCTGCTGGTGCTGACAAGCCCAGCAGCCACACTCCTGGGCGGCCTGTTCCTGTGGCAGCAGCTGCAGGAGGCACCGCTTTCCCCGGCCGAGGGCTGGCGGCTCTTCCTGGCCGCGCTGGCTCAGGGCGTGCTGGAACACCACACCTACGGTGCCCTGCTCTTCCCGCTGCTGGCGCTGGGCCTCTACCCCTGCTGGCTGCTCTTCTGGAATGTGCTCTTCTGGAAGTGATGAAGGCAGGTGGGAATCCCCCACGCGTCCCACGTTCTTTCTTTCCTGGGAAATAAACAGTTCTGTTTAGCTGCTCTTCGGGCTCCTGGTCACATTGTCTGCTGTGTACGTGGGGCCCCGGGGCCTGTAGCAAGAGGCTCTGCCTGCAGGATTAGACACCCTGCTCAGCCCCTTCTGGTCCACTTCCTGATGGCAGGAGGGAGGGCCGCAGCTGCATCAGCCTTGGGAAGAGGCCCTTGGATGGATGCTCGGGGTGTGGAAGTGGCACAGGCAGACCTGGCCGCAGCCCCAGGTGCGCTCGCCCAGCCTCGGAGGTCTCTGCGCATCGTGGTCCAGTGCTGTGCGAGAGGAGACACAACAGGCAGGGCTGGGGGCCTGACAGGAGCTGAGACACCCAGAGACCACACAGCACGGTCTTCAGCGCTGGAGCTGAGAGGGCGAAGGAGCTGGAGCTGGCTCCCTCCAGAGGAGGAGAATGGCGCCCCAGCCAAGGCCAGAACCTTGTGTGGGCTTGGGATGGAGCAGGAGGAGCCCCCGGCCCGGCTTCCTGGGGGCCAAACCAGCCCAGGCCGGGCGCCCACCCAGCACCACCCAGAGCAGACAGGCCACGGAACAGAGACCACCTGAGCCCCAGGGGTTGGGGGGGGGGCACTGATGGGCTGGTACACAGAGAGGTCACTGGTTGTACCAAGACCCCTGAAAGGGACTGGGGTGTCCAGTGTCCATTTGGGAGGGGAGAAAAGCAAAGTGTAGCCCTCTGGTGGCGCCACGGCCACATGTGGCTAAGAGACCTCACGGGAGGGCCAAGGTGGCCCTGCCAGCGCCCCACAGGGCAGCGAGGCCGGTACCACCTCCTGCAGGCCTCAGAGCTGGAAGGGAGGCAGAGATGCAGTGCCTGGAGCATCAGCTCAGGACCAGCCTCCCTCCCTTCGGGACCGCGTCCCGGGACAGGGTGGCCGGAAAGTCTCAGGCAGGAAGCTTCGCCCCCGGCCCCCGCCCAGGCCCGCCTCTGTGGTGGGGCTCATCTTCCTGGGGGGCTCCCCTCAACAGCTGGGGCTCCCTGACTCCACAGTGGGGGGCAGCACCTAGAGGGGTTCACTTTGGGGCCTCTCACTGAAGAGCACGTGTGCTCTGTGTCCAGAGTGTTAGGGATGGGGTGGGGCAAGGGTGCTGGAGGCCCACCGTGACTAGCAGCCTGTCTTTGGTCTGCTTGTCTTCTAGGCATTTTGAGGCCAGAGGAGGACTTGCAGCCCACACCCTGCACCCCCAGAAGTGCCTCCAGACTGGCCTCTCTCGGAAGCCTCCCCTGATAAGGCAGGCACCGCCTGTGGCTTCCCGTCTTCCAAGGCGCATAGAGATCTCTGCTCTGCTGTGGTCTCCTGTCGTCTCTGTCTTTGTGGACTGGCGTCTAATACAAAATCCCTTCCACACATTTTACCTGCACTTTGGCGCCAGTCAGTCATTTTTAACTGGACTTAGACAGCCACTTAAAACGCAAATCATGAAAATACCTTACATCGTGAAACATACAAGTGGGGACGAAAGCTATCCGATCATCAGTTGTTTTGAGCTTACCCACACACAAGAGGTGGAGGGGAGCCTTGGGAGTTTTGAAGCTGATACGTTGGGGAAGGGGAATTTCTGCTCTGATTTTCATTGATGTCGCTTGTGCAATACATTTTAAAACGAAAGGAAACGTCAGGCTGTAAAGGTACAGATGAGACGTACAGGGGGTGAGTATAAGGCCCCGCAGGCTTTACTCTGAGGGTGCTTGCTGCTGGCCCCCATGTCCCTTCTCCTTAGTCATGGCACCCTACTTTTGACATGAGCACAGGCACACTGCCAGACTCTGTGCAGCTTGGTGTGGTCGTGTGATGGCTGTGGCCCACAGGACCTGAGCAGAAGCTTCGAGGGTGAATTCCATGCAGAGACTTCAAACAGAGGATGGCCATCTGAGCCACTTCTCTCTCCTGCCCGGGGCCACGTGGAACCAGAAGCACGTCTGGGACGTGAGCTCCAGCCCAGGCTTGGGGTGGAGATGAGGAGGGGCTCCCTGACCCTCCAAAGCCCTTGCTAAACTGGGGTTAGCTGTCACCCAGGGTTGCTAAACTGGGCTTCATTTGCAAGAAAGAAACAAACTTCTACTGTGCTTAAGTCGTTGTTATTGGAGTTTTCTGACACCTCAGTCTAGTTCATGCAAGAGGGACTATTGCTGAGCCCAGCTCACATGGGGCTCTTCAGGCGGTGAGCAGCCGGGTGCATCTAGAAGTGTGTGTGTCTATTGTGTTGGTAGTAAGTGCTCATTCCTTGGTTGCTTGCCTCCCATGCCCCAGAAGAGCAGCTCTATGGCACAGGCTTTGTCTTTCTTCCTGCCTCTTTTCCAGCACAGAGCCAGGGACGTGGTGGAATATTCATACGTATTTCTTGAATGAAAGAAGGAAAGAATCAGAGGGAGCCCTTCTGGAGGTCCAGAAGGAAGTCCAGGGGGCAGACCTTTTGGCTTCCACAGGGGTTCCTGTCTTATGGTATGGGGTGAGGGCCCGGGAGTTTAGAGTGCAAGACTGGGGAGGTCCTGAGCCAGGCAGGACCCACCTCAGGACACCCAGCAGCTTCCTCACGACCAGACCCTCTGCAGACGTCCTCCTGCAATTGGCTGGCTGTCCCAGGTTTCCTCTGTGCTTCTCTCAGACCCTTTGCCAAGTCACCCCATGCCACCTCGGGCTTCAAGGTGGGGCTCCAGGGCTGCCCTGGGGGCCTTTCTCTGTGAGCCGCCCCTGCAGGCTCCAGCTGCCCTCATGCCTGCACTCAGATCCTGTCTCTCCTCTAGACCTCTGCCCTGAGGCCACGTCCTGTCACCTCCGCCTCCTGGATGTGCCATGGTCACCTTTAAGTCATCTCTTCCCAACCTGAACACCTCCCACCCCGCGTGCATCTCCTCCCCTGGTGCCCTCACCCAACCCTGGCCCTGCGGTCCACCTTGCCTCTCTTCAGGGGATGCCTATCGCCTCCAGGATAAAATCAAGCCTCCTTACCTTGGTGTCCAAGGCCTGCCTGGCCAACTCCTGACTTGTTCTTCAGAACATTTTTATTGCCCCCCAGAAGGAACACTGTACCCCACTTCCCCCTCCCCTTCCAGCCCCTGGCACCGTTAACCTACTTTCTGCCGCTATAGATATGCCGAATCTGGACTTTCAAATGAATGGATTCATGCAGTACAGTAGTACCCCTTACCTTCAGGGCTTGTGTTCCAAGACTCCCAGGGGATGCCTGAAACCCTGGATAGTACTGAATCCTATCTGTTCGTTTCTTCCACCCACAAACTTAATGCTTTTTCCATTTTAACCAAATTCTTATCATGCACTGCGGCCATAACTTTTGCAGTTTTTGAGGTGCACCAGCAAAACTAGCACGAATTTCTTTTTCCTTCACAGTTTCACGGATAGAAGATTGGTTCCTAGCATAGATCTTAGCAACCTCAGCATACAATTTTTTTCCTTTCCTTATTAAGTTGAGGACTTTCACCTTTTCGCTTAAAGGAAGCACTTCATTTCACTTAAAGTCTTCTCTTTGGTGTACCTGAATCACAAGCATCCCTACTCTTGCACTCTGAAGCCATTCTTAAGTAAAATAAGGGTCACTAAATGTAAAACAGCTAGCTAGTGGGAAGCAGCCGCATTGCACAGGGAGATCAGCTCCGTGCTGTGTGACCACCTAGAGGGGTGGGATAGGGAGTGTGGGAGGGTGACGCAAGGGGGAAGGGATATGGGGATATATGTGTGCGTATAGCTGATTCACTTTGTTATACAGCAGAAACTGACACAACATTGTAAAGCAATTATACTCCAATAAAGATGTGAAAAAACAAATAAATAAAATAAAAGGGTCACTTAGACACTGTGATGCCTCCGCAGTTGATCTGATGACCCAGATGGCTACTAAGTGACTAATGGGCAGGATATACTGGATAAAGGGATCATTTGTGTCCCAGGCAAGACAGAGGGGCGGGTGCAAGATTTCATCACTCTACTCAGTATGGGAAGTATTAACATGTGAGCAATATTAAGACTTCCAACCTGTGAACACAGGATGTCCTTACATTTATTTAGGTCTTCTTTAATTTCTTTCAGTAATGTTTTATAATTTTCAGTGTACAAAGGTTGTTAAATTTATTCTTAAGTATTTAATTTTTTCTTTTAATTTATTTTTGGCTGCATTGGGTCTTCGTTGCTGCACGCAGGCTTTCTCTAGTTGTAGTGAGCAGGGGCTACTCTTTGTTGTGGTGCGTGGGCTGCTCATTGCGGTGGCTTCTCTTGTTGTGGAGCACGGGCTCTAGGCGCACGGGGTTCAGTAGTTGCAGCACGCGGAACTGCAGATACAGAGGGCTGACTGTAGAGTTATAGGTGGATTTTCAACTTTGCAGAGGGTCGGGCGCCCCTAACCCCTGCGTTGTTCAAGGGTCAGCTGTGAAACAGTAGTTGTGGTACGCGGGCTCAGTAGTTGTGGCTTGCGGGCTTAGTTGCTCCGCAGCGTGTGGGATCTTCCCAGACCAGGGATCGAACCCATGTCCCCTGCATTGGCAGGCGGATTCTTAACCACTGCGCCACCAGGGAAGTCCCCTAAGTATTTAATTTTTTGATGCTATTGTAAATATAATTAGTTTCTTAATTTCATTTTCAGTTTGTTTATTGCTGGTGTATAGAAACACAACTGATTTCTGTATACTGATCTTCAATCAAACTTGATGAACTCATCCATTACCTCTAATATCAATAGTTTGTGTGTTCCTTAGGATTTCACAGTTGACCCTTGAACAATGCAGGGGTTAGGGGCGCCGACCCTCTGCAAAGTTGAAAATCCACCTATAACACTACAGTCAGCCCTCCGTATCTGCAGTTCCGAATCCTCAGATTCAACCAACTGCAGATGGTGTAGTACTGTAGTGTGTATTTAGCAAAAAAATCTGAGTATAAGTGGACCTGCGCAGTTCAAACCCATGTTGTTCATGGGTCAATTGTATGTAATTCATGTTATCTGCAAATATAATTTCATTTCTTCCTTTCAAATTTAGATGCTTTTTATTTCATATTCCTGCCTAATTGCCCTGGATAGACCCTCCTATATAATGCTGAATAGAAGTGGCAAGAACCAACATCCTTCTCTTCCTTCTAATCTTACTAGGAAAGCTTTCAGTCTTGCACCATTGAGTATATTAGCCATGAGGTTTTCATAGATGTCCTTTATCAGGTTGAGGAAGTTGCCCTGTATTCCTGCTTTTTTGAGGTTTTTATCACGAAAATGTGTTGGATTTTTTTTCAAAAGCTTTTTCTGTGTCTATTGTAATGATAAAATGTGGTCCTTTTCCCTTTATTACTATTAAGTGTTATATTGAGTGTTTTTTTATACATTGATTGATGTTTGCATTGATTTATCTTTACATTACTGAGATAAATCCCACCGGGAAAAAGATGTACTGCATTTTTCAAGCATTGGGTTGAGCTTGCTAATATTTTGTTGAGGATTTTTGTATCTATATTCATATAGGATATTGGCCTGTAGCTTTCTTTCTTATGATATTTTGTCTAGTTTTAGTGTCAGGGTAATACTGATCTCAAATAATGAGTTGGGAAGTATTCCCTCATCTTCTATTTTTTGGAAGAGTTTGTGAAGTATTGGAGTTAAGTCTTCCTTAATTTTGGTAGAATTCGCCAGTGAAGCCATCTCATCCTGGGCTTTTCTTTCTGGGAATTTTTTGTTGTTGTTGTTGTTGTTATTTAATTACTAGTTCAGTTTCTTTACTTGTTATCGGTCTACTTAGATTTTCTACTTCTTCTTGAGTCAGTTTTGGCAGTTTGTGTCTTTCTAGGAATCTGGCCATTTCATATAGGTCATCTAATTTGGGGGCATAAATTATTTATGGTGTTCCCTTATAATCATTTTTATTTCAGTAAGGTTGGTAGTAATGTCACTTGTTTCATTTCTAATTTTAGCAATTTGAGTCTTCTCTTTTTATCGTAGTGAGTCAAGCTACAGGTGTGTCATTTTTGTTGATCTTTTTAAAGAATCAACTTTTAGTTTATTTTCTCTGTTGTTTTTCTAGTCTCTATTTCAATTGTTTCTGCTCTAATCTTTATTATTTCCTTCCTTCTGCTTACTTTGGGTTTAGATTGTCTACTTTTTGTAGTTTTTAAAGTTAGAATGTTAGGTTATTTATTTAAGATCTTATTATTTTTTTAAAGCTCTAAATTTCCCTCTTAGCAGCTCTCTTGAAGGTGCTAAGTTTTAGTATGTTGTGTTTTTGTTTTTATTCATCTCAGAGTATTTTCTAATTTTCCCTGTGATTTCTTTTTTTTTTAATTTAATTTTTACTTTTGGCTGTGTTGGGTCTTCATTGCTGCACACGGGCTTTTCTCTAGTTGTTGTGAGCAGGGGCTACTCTTCATTGCAGTGCGCGGCTTCTCATTGCCTTGGCTTTTCTTGTTGCAGAGCACAGGCTCTAGGCGCATGGGCTTCAGTAGTTGTGACCCACGGGCTCTAGAGCACAGGCTCAGTAGTTGTGGCTCACGGGCTTAGTTGCTCTGCAGCATGTGGAATCTTCCTGGGCCAGGGATCGAACCCATGTCCTCTGCATTGGCAGGCAGATTCTAAACCACTGAGCCACCAGGGAAGTCCCTCCCTGTTATTTCTTCTTTGACTAATTGTTTATTTAGGAGTATGTCATTTAATTTTCACATACTTATGAATTTCCCTACTCTCCTTCTGTTATTGATTTCTAATTTCATTCTGTTGTAGTCAGAAAACATACTTTGTATGCTTTTACTACTCTTAAATTTATTGAGACTTGTTTTATTGCCTAACATATGATCTATCCTGAAGAATATTCCATGTGCACTTGGGAAGAATATGTACTCTTCTGTTGTTGGAGTGTTTCATTGCTGCCCATTATGTCTAGTTGGCTTATTGTGTTGTTCAGGTCTTCTCTTTCCCTGCTGATATTCTGTCTAGGTGTTCTATCCATTACTGAAAGTGGGGTACTGAAGTCTCCAACTCTTATGTTAAATTTTCTATTTCTCCTTTCAATTCTGTCCAGTTTTGCTTCATGTATTTTGGGGCTCTGTTAGGCAAATATATCTTTATAGCTGTCATTTCTTCTTGATGAATTGATCCTTTTTTCATTATAAAATGTCCTTCTTTAACTCTAATACAAACATTTGTCGTAAAGTTTATATTGTCTGATATTAGTATAGCCCCTCCAGCTCTGTTTTGGTTACTGTTGGTGTGGTGTCCTTTTTTCCAAATTTTACTTTCTATTTGTGTCTTTGAATATAAAGTGTGTTTCTTATAGGCATTATATAGTTGGATCATGACTTTAAAAAGAAAAATCCACTGTGCCAATCTCTGCCCTTTAACTGGAAACTTTAATCCATTTACATTTAATGTAATTAATGATACAGTACAATTTATATCTGCTCTCTTGATATTTGCTCTCTATGTTTCTTATATCTTTTCCCCCCCAATTTCTTCATTATTGTCTTTGTGTGTGTGTGTGTTATTTTCCAGTGTACAACTTTAATTCCTTTGTTATTTCTTTGACTATATTTTTTGAGTTATTTTCTTAGTGGTTACCCTTGGGATTACAACTGACATCTTAATTTGTTAACAATCTGATTTAGATTAACATTACATTAATTTTAACTGTATTAAAAGATGTTGCTCCTGTATAGCTGTTTCCCCCTTATTTATTGCCATATATTCCACCTCATATATTCTGTGTCTATACCCATAGATTTTTTTTTTTTTTGGCCCCACCACACAGCTTATGAGATCTTAGCTGTGGCACATGGGTTTAGTTGCCCCGTGGCAAGTGAGATCTTCCTGGACCAGGGCTTGCACCCATGTCCCCTGGATTGGCAGGCAGATTCTTAACCACTGCGCCACCAAGGAAGTCCCTGCCCCCTTGTTTTGAGAGATGATTTTGCCAGATATAGAATTCGTGGTTGGCAAGTTTATTCTTTCAGTACTTGGAATATGTCATACCACTGCCTTCTGGCCTCCATGGCTTCTGGTATGAAATCTTCTGTTAATTTTATTGAGGACCACTTATATGTGATGAGTCACTTCTCTCTTGCTGCTTTCACGATTCCTTTTCTTTGCTTTTCAACAATTTATAATGTGTACAGGTGTGGACCTCTTTTACTTCATCCTGCTTGGAGCTTTTTAACTTCCTGGATGTGTAGATCCATGTTTTTCATCAAATTTGGAAAGTTTTCAGTCACAATTTCTTCAAATATTCTTTTTGCCCCTCTTTCTCCTCTGCTCCTGAGAATTATGTATAGGTTGGTATGCTTAATGGTGTCCCACAGGTCTCTGAGGTTCTGTTAATTTTTCTCTCTCTCTGTTTTTTTTTTTTTCTGTTTTGCAGACCAGACAATCTCAACTGACCTAACTACAAGTTTGCTAATTCCTTCTTCTACCTGCTCAAATCCGCAGTAGAACCCCATAAGTAAAAATTTTCAATTCCATTATTGTACATTTCAACTCCATAATTTCCATTTGGAGCCTGTTTATAATTTTTTTTTACTGACAGTCTCTATTTGATGAGATATTATTCTCATACTTTCCTCTAGTTCTTTAGACATAATGGTTTCCTTTAGCTCTTTGAACATATTTTAAAATTTAATTTAGTTTTTTATTAAAATGTTTTATTACTTTTACATTTTTATTGGAGTATAGTTGATTTACAATATTGTGTTAGTTTCTGCTGCACAGCAAAGTGAATCAGTTATACATATACACATATCCACTCTTTTTTAGATTCTTTTCCCATATAGGTCATTACAGAGTATTGAGTAGAGTTCCCTGTGCTATACAGTAGGTCCTCAGTCCTCATTAATTATCTATTTTATACATAGTAGTACGTATATGTCAATTTCAATCTTCTAATTTATCCCCCCCAAACATATTTAAATAGTTAAGATTCCCCAGGGATAGTTTCTATTGATTGGTTCTTTTTTTCCCTATTTATAGGCCAGACCTTCTTGTTTCTTTGGATGTCTCATAATTTTTTGTTGAAAAATAGACATTTTAAATGATATAATGTGGCATTTCTGGAAATCAGATTCCAGGTTTTGTTGCTGTTGCTGCTATGGTAGTTGTATTTGTGTATTGGCTTTTCTGAACTAATTCTGTCAAGTCTATTATTTGTCATGGGTAGCCACTGAAGTCTCTACCTGGTTAGCTTAGTGGTCAGATAAATGATTGGACAGAAATTTCCTTACGTGTCTGGAACCAATAAATCTCTGTCATTCCCAAGTGGCTCTGTGTGTATGTGGGACATGCTTTCGGAATTCAGCCAGGCAGTTTACAACTCTGCTTTAGGCTTCACCTGTGCACAGAGACTCAAGGTCAGCCAGAAGTGAGCACTTAGGGCTTTTTCAGGTCTTTCATGAGTATATGCACAGCCCTACTTATGTTTTTGACCATCTGTATTCCGGAAATTTGTAGGGCTTTTCAACGCCCCTGTGGACAGTGTAATCCCCAGTTCTTCCTTTTAAGCTTTTTGGTTAGTCTGTTATTTGCCCCAGCTGTTCTCCATTGCTTCAGGGAGATTACAGCTTTGAAACTACAACACTTGCCCGTAATTGCCTTCAACAGCCTCGGGGAATAGGCTACTAGCACTGGGCAAGTTGAGTGGGCTCGGCAAGAGGGGCCTTCCAGGGGGTCATCTGACTGGTTAAATAATATCAATGCTTTGCAGTGAGGGTGTTCTGCCACCGCGCCAGGTCTGGAAATGTTGCTGGACGAAAGCGTGCGATGGCTTCGAAAAGCGGTGGATCCCGGGTTGGGGGCGTCCGGGCGTGGGGGGCGCAGCACCGCTGAGCCCCGGAGACCAGCGGCGGGATCAGGGAAACCAGGGTTGTTGGGAGTTGTCACGGCAACAGAGAGACGCAACGAGGACCCGCCCAACCGCTGGTTTCCACGACGACCGGAGAAGCGCGGCGAGGCGGTGCGCGGCCCTGACGGACAGAGCCCCGCCTCGCCCCCGCCCCCGCCCCGCCCCGCCCCCCTCCCTCACTCCCCGGTTCTCGCGAGATTTAAGCCCTTTTGGCGGCGCAGAGGCCCACGGTAGCGGTGGCCGCGCTGAAGAGGGCTAATATGGCGGCAGCGGCGGTGGCTTCGCTTCGCGGGTTGGTGCTGGGCCCGCGGGGCGCGGGACTGCCGGGCGCGCGGGCCCGGGGTCTGCTGAGCGGTGCGCGGCCCGGGCAGCTCCCACTGCGGACACCCCAGGTGAGAGCTGGTCCTAACCTTGGCCGCCGCGCGGCCCCGGAGCCCAGTGAAGGTCACTGCTGGGAGGCTCCGGGCGCGGGCCAGGCAGCGCGAGAGCAGCCTCCGCACCCGGGCCCCCGCCCCGGCCGGACCCCCGCTGCCTGCCGACCTTGGGAGCAGGGCTGGGCTCCCACCCCTCCGAGCAGCACAGGCACCTGGTGCCGAGCATGGGGGGCGGCGGGGCGGGCTCGCTGCCGGCTCGGGACTGGGCGCTTCCCCGGGGGGCGCGCCCAGGCCCGCTCCCGCTGCGGCCTTCCAGACTGGGCCCGCGTCCTAAAGTGACCTCAGCCTGATCTCGGTCAGCTGCTTGTGACCTTGGCCTGCCCCAGCACCCTTGCTCACTTCGGCCCGATTCCTGGCCCAGGATCTAAGAACACGCCTCACAAACTCCCCCCTTCAGGGCCGAATTCCGGTCAAGGGGTCCGCAGCGGGGAGGGCAGTGGCGCGGGAGGTGGCCGGTGCTGGGTGCCTGAGTTGGGAGAGGTAGGCGCTGAGAGTCAGATCCCCAGGTAGGGCTGGGTGGTGTTCTGGCAGGCGCTGAGCGGGACTCTTGCAGGCAGTGTCCCTGTCGTCGAAGTCTGGCCCGTCCCGGGGCCGGAAAGTGATTCTGTCAGCGCTGGGCATGCTGGCGGCAGGGGGTGCAGGGCTGGCTGTGGCTCTGCATTCTGCGGTGAGTGCCAGTGACCTGGAGTTGCACCCCCCCAGCTATCCGTGGTCCCACCGCGGCCTCCTCTCCTCCCTGGACCACACCAGGTGTGTGGCCGGCTGGGGGAGTTTCTGGGTGGGCCGGGTGGGGTGGAATCCTCGGCGCCCTTAACCCTTTCTATGTCTCCAGCATCCGGAGGGGTTTCCAGGTGTACAAGCAGGTGTGCTCCTCCTGCCACAGCATGGACTACGTGGCTTACCGCCACCTGGTGGGCGTGTGCTACACAGAGGATGAAGCTAAGGCGCTGGCTGAGGAGGTGGGGACGTGGGGACGCGGAGGACCCCACAGATGGGGGCTCCTGCTGTGCTGGACAGCAGGGTTGTGATGGGGCTCTTGGTGGCAGGTGGAGGTTCAGGACGGCCCCAACGAGAACGGGGAGATGTTCATGCGGCCGGGTAAGCTGTCTGACTACTTCCCCAAACCATACCCCAACCCCGAGGCTGCGCGAGCGGCCAACAACGGAGCACTGCCCCCTGACCTCAGCTACGTCGTGCGAGCTAGGTACTGGCCTGCGGTGGGGGGGTGGGTGCTGGGGGAGGAAGGGCTGCCTCATGCCAGGGGCTGAGGAGACCCCGATCTGGTCCTAGGCACGGTGGTGAGGACTACGTCTTCTCCCTACTCACGGGCTACTGTGAGCCACCCACTGGGGTGCCGCTGCGAGAAGGCCTCTACTTCAACCCCTATTTTCCTGGCCAGGCCATTGGCATGGCGCCTCCTATCTACAACGAAGTCTTGGAGTTTGACGACGGTGAGAGCCCCCCACGCTGGGGGTGGGCAAGCTGGGTCCTACTTTCCCCACTGCTAGGGATGCGCTCCTTGTGTTCTTGGCCCAAGAGTGCCTGCACCTTCCTTGGCTGGGACACTGTTTCTGAGGAGGCTCATGGGCAGCCTTGAGGCCATCTGTGTGCTGGGTGGTGGTAGGGGTGGGTCCCATCCCTTTTGAAGCTGTGGGCAGGAACCCGTCTCTGCCCCATGGTGGAGGATGGTCTTTGGGCTACCCCACGTTGGGCAGGGACACCCACGGGCAGCTCGTACCACTTGTCCTTGGCCCAGGCACCCCAGCTACCATGTCCCAGGTAGCCAAGGACGTGTGTACCTTCCTGCGCTGGACATCTGAACCAGAACACGACCATCGCAAACGCATGGGGCTCAAGGTGAAAGGGCTGGGCGGAGGGGCACAGTGGGCCTGGGGGAGGGGCTGGGAGCTGGGCAGGGGTCCTTTCCCCCTCCCTCCTCTGAGCCTGCCTCCTCCCCAGATGTTGATGATGATGGGCTTGCTTTTGCCCCTGGTTTATGCCATGAAGCGGCATAAGTGGTCAGTCCTGAAGAGCCGGAAGCTGGCATATCGGCCACCCAAGTGACCCTGCCCAGTGTCTGCTTGCTGTCCTGCCTGAATGGGTCCTCAAGCCAAGGAGCCACCCTGGGCCTGTTCAGGTCCCAGCTGGCCCTCCTGGCCAAGCCCCTCTTCCTCTGGGACAAGAGGGGAAGGGGCAGGAGACGGGGTTCCAGCTCCAGATCGTTCAGCGCCCATCATGGAAATAAATTAAGTTTCTCAACATACCCATTTGAGCTATTGTGTGATGGGAATACAGGTTTGCAGAGGACTCTGGGACTAAGACCCTTGCCCTCAGAGCTCCCAGGGGTGTCCAGTGCAGTGTGGCCAACATTGCCCTGCATGTTGGGAGTCCAGTCAGCACTGAATGTGGGGCAGGAAGCGGAGACCTAGCTATTAGAGAAAGTGGCAACGCTGACTGGAGTGGAGAACCTGGTTACAGGTGGAAAGGGCTTCGCTTGGCTGGACACAGCCCAGGGGCCCAGGGCCCTGCTGCAGTAACCCACCCGTGTCCATGTATTGAACCACTTGACCTTCATCCTGAAGGCGGCAGAGAGCCCTGTGTAGCATTTCAACCAGGGAGAGGCTGGCCTAAAGTAGGAGCTGCAGGAGCTGTTCCTGGGGCTCAGGGGCAGGCAGGCCTGGGCGGTGGCCGGGAGAGGAGGGGCAGCGCTCAACCTCTCCAAGGAAGCAGAGAGGCAGGCGGAGGCCACCCGGAAGGTGCTTCTGGTCTCTTGGCTGGGCAGCTGGAGGCGCTGTTGACTCAAGGGTCACGGTCTTTGTGAGGGGACGGCACCTCCTCGCAGTCTACAGGGCGGCTGGGAGTGGGTTCAGGCCACACGGCCAGACAGTGGCCGGGCTCACACAGCCGTGGACCTGTCAGTGGCAGGAGGCCCATGGCGGTGTTTTCTTAGTAGTAGCCCTGGGGCCTGGCTCACACAGCCGTGGACCTGTCAGTGGCAGGAGGCCCATGGCGGTGTTTTCTTAGTAGCAGCCCTGGGCCCTGGCTCAGGGCTCTTACCTTCTGAGCTGTTTTTGTTCCCAAGCAGAGAATGTAAGAGGCAGCCTGGAGGGAGTAGCCCAGAGGAGTGGGGACCAGCGTGGGGAGGGCAAGAGCAGAGAGGAGAAAGGCAGAGGGAGGGTGTGTACCTGAAAGGCTCTGGTTGGAAAACGAGGACCAGTCAGCTGAGGGCTGGGTGGGGCTCAGAGGGCCCAGCCCAGTGGTCAGCAGGCAGGGGGTGTCCTAAGCACCCTTGGGGCCTGGGAGATTTCAGGGGACTTGCGTCCCAAGTGTGCTCTTCAGTAGCCAACTGGGCCCAGCTGGGGAGCCGCCACCCCTGCCTCTCTGCCAAGTTTCATCTGAGTGGGGCTGTGCCCTGCTCTCCATTCTGCCAGCAGCCCAGTCTGCACAAGGGCACAGTGAAGGGGCACCCAGCTGGCTCACAAGTGTATTTAATGACTCCAGCTCACAGCCCCTCCCCAGCAACCCCGGCTTTGTCTCCAGCAAGCGGTCAGTCAGCAGAGGTTCCCTGAGAGGTTCAGGAGGGGGTCCAGGGACCTTGGGCCTGGAAGGGAAGGGCCATCCTCTCTTCTTGTGACCTGGGGGTAGGGGGAGAAGATGGGTCGTTCTGCTTGTTTTGCCCCCCTGCCCCCATCCCCTCCCCTGCCTCTGCCTCTGCCCCTGGTACCTTTGGTAGCTGCTGGGTGGAGGCTGTGGGAAGGGGTTCCCAAGCACAGGGCCTCTGGGTGCTGCACATCTCACAGCCAGGTCGGCTTGGGGCATTGATGAAGGTGCAGGAAGGGCAGGGCCAGCCGGGCTGGGGAGGTCAGGACACAGTTACTGCTTACCCATTCCTTCGATGCCCACAGCCTCCTAGGCCCTCCCTGCCCAGTCCCTTGCCCACCTGAAGGGGGTTGGGCAGGCTGGAGCCGGCTGGCTGAGGGGCTTGGGGCAGCCCCAGTGACTGAGGAAACAGGCGGCCTAGTTCCCCATCCATCTTCTGGGGGCGCTGAGGCTTGCGTCCTGCCATAGAGGGGATGAGACTCAGGACCATGTCAGGCTGCACCCCACCTTCCTCATCCCATTGCAATCAAGGACTGACCTGGGGCCTCTCGAGGGGCTGAGAGCAGGTAGAGGAAAGCAGGGTCCCCATCCCGCCGGACCCCATAGAAAGCAAGGCTGTATTCGGGGACACACAGGCACCTCCCGATGACCCAGCGCTGCACAGCCGGCGGGAAGCCAAACTCCGCGAATACCTGGGGCCAGAGTGTCGGGATGTCACCCAGGTCCCCCCAGCAGGGTCCCCAGACCCCGTGCTCACCTGCTCCTGGAGGGCCCCGATGGTGGAGTGGGGGTGGGCTGGCAGCGAGACGTGGGCGGAGGATGCAGCGTCTTCAACTGTAACCTGCAGCCTGGCCAGAATGTAGGTCAGCGGTAAGGACCGGGGACCGGAGAGGGCTGGGAGGTCAGGGAGAGACAGAAGTCCCAGGCCTTACCTGATGGGGCCAGGAGGGAAGCAGGCTTCCTGGAGCTGGATGCTGAGGGCCATGTGATGCTGGGCCAGGATGGCTGCTGCTTGGGCTGCCCGCTTCTCATCCCCACTCTCTATGGCCCGGGTCAGGTGCCCTGCTAGGTCCTCTGCAGGGGAGAGAGGGCCGTCACAGCCCCCCACGGGCTGCCCCCCCCAGCCCGTCCAGCCCCCTGCCTTTACCTTTCTCCATCAAGTCTCCAGGGCTCCAAGGAAGATCCACCTTGGGCTGGGGGGCCTTGGTTGCAGGCACTTCAAGGAGACTGGGCGGGGAAACAGGGCACGTTTCTGAGCCTAGGGCTGGGGTCTGGCTGTCACTGCCTAGGAGGGAAGATGTGGGGTGGGCTGGTGGTCTCCTGAGATCTAGCCCCCAGCTGAGTACTCACCCAGGCCTCTGCTCTCTGACCTCAGGTTTCTGGTACCTTCGTCTCCTCCCTCCTCACCTCAGCCCCTGCCTGGGCCCCGCCTTGGCCACACTTCAAGCCAGGCCTTTTCCCCAGCCTTGGCCCTTGCAAACCCCAGAGGTCCCGGCTGACTCCACTCAGAGCTGCACTTGGCTCTTCCTTGGGCTCTGGAGTCCTTTTGGTCCCTTCTGCTGCCCAGTCCCACCCGTGCCCCTCCTCCACAGAGGCCAGGCCACTTCTCTTGGCCTGTACAGGCCCTCTCAGCCGGCCAGGAGGCTCCCTGGCCTCGCAGCAGCACCAAAGGAGGTCCTCAGGAGGAGCCCACCCCATCCTGCTCACCAGGAACCCTGCAGTCAAGATAGCCTCCTTTTGTTGTCCTCGGGGACCTCCATCCTCTCTCTTGGCTCTACCATCATCACAGAACACCTTGGGCTGCTCCCATGCCAAACAAACCCTCTCCAGCCGATGCCTGCCCTGGGCATGCTGCCGTCTCTGCTTCTTACCACCCACTTGAGGCCCTGCCCATGCGGTGCTGATGCAGCTCCTGTGGTGGCCTCAGTATCCTGAGCTGTCCTCCCACTGAGATAGGCAGGGCTCCCGAGCACCCAGCACCAGGCCTGGCCCGGCCTCAGCTGAGCCCAAAAGATCTCATGCACACTCTTGCCTTGGGGCTTTTGTACCTGCTGCTCCCAGGCCACATCGTTCACCCCATGATCTTTAAATTTCACTCAAGGGTCACCTTAATGAGGATTTCTCTGCCACCCTATTTTAAATGGCAAACCCCTCCCTTCCAGCGCTCCCATCCTTTCCACCATCTCACAGAATTTATTTTACTTATTTTATACGTCTGTCTCTTCTCTGGAAATGCCAGCTCCAAGAGAGCAGAGATTTAAAGTTTTATTCATGCTAAATCTCTAAGATCTTAGAAGAGTGCTTACTACAGGTGCTGAACACACATTTGGTGAACCAACGGACAAACAAATGAACGAAAGAAAAAGGCCTTTCTTTCTCTGCAGATGCTGTTGTCTGGACCTCTCTTCCATCTCAGTGTGTGGTTTTCTTCTCACCCCTCTGACAGCTGTTCTGATGCATCTGTGGACTCTCCCTGATGCACTGTGCGTGTCTGCCTTCCGGACCCTCTTCTCTTCCCACTTCTCTCTCCTGGTGACCTTGGTTGACCTTTTCTTTTCTTTTCTTTTCTTTTTGATGTACTTTTTAAAAAAAATTTAATTTAGTTTTTATTTATTTATAAATTTATTTATGGCTGTGTTGGGTCTTCGTTTCTGTGCGAGGGCTTTCTCTAATTGCGGCAAGCGGGGGCCACTCTTCATCGCGGTGCGCGGGCCTCTTACTATCGTGGCCTCTCTTGTTGCGGAGCACAAGCTCCAGACGCGCAGGCTCAGTAATTGTGGCTCACGGGCTTAGTTGCTCCGCGGCATGTGGGATCTTCCCAGACCAGGGCTCGAACCCGTGTCCCCTGCATTGGCAGGCAGATTCTCAACCACTGCGCCACCAGGGAAGCCCTGGTTGACCTTTTCTACGCCCAACCTTTACCTCTTTAGAGCCCCAGCTCCAGTCCAGATCCACCTCCCTCCCTTCCCTCCCACATGTTTAAGAACTTGACCACCTCTGTGCCCTCCCAAAAAGGCCCTCTATCTGGGAGCTCCCCAGTGTCTGTTCCTTGCAGCTTTCTGTCTCAACCACTCACTCTTCCATTTAAACCTCAAGGAAATCAGCCAATTCCATCTCTTAAGCATCTCTGGAAACATCCTTCTTCTCTCCGGCCCTATCTGCACCACCCACACGAATGCAGGTCTCAACCAGTCTTCAGCAGCTCGAATCTGAGCCTGTCACTCTCTCACTGAATACCTTCCCATAGCTTTCCATAGAGTCCGTCTTCTCACCCAGGTCCTGAGGGCCTGCGTGCTCTGCCCCTCCACACTTGTCTGGCACTCCAGGCTCCAGCTCTTCGGTCTCTGTTCCTTTTCTCTACTTCCTCCCTCCTGGGAGTCCTCCCAGAACCCCAGCAGTGGGTAAGGTGGGCTCAGCTTTCCCCACTACTCCCCCCATCCAGACCTGGGGGGTGGGGCTACCCCTGTTCTCTCGCAGAACACTGCCCCAGTCCCAGTGAACCTTCACTCCAGGGCACTGACCATTCTGTCCTTCCACGGTGGCACCTCGGACCAGGGCTGCCCACCGCTGAGCTTCCTGAGGGTTGGCGAAGTGCAGGCTGAGAGCCCCAGGCCCTCCCGGTGGAGGCTGCAGCTCATGCTGGCTGGGGCCTCGGACGGTGTAGGAGACGGACTCCAGGGGCCACTCCAAACTGACCTGAGGAGGGGGAGAGTCCGGGCTCAGTGCCTCCCCCCAGCACATGCTGCATGATGATCAAAGGAACACGAGGTAACATTTGTAGACCACTTACACTATCCTAAACCCTTTACACGTATTACCTTATGAAACCCTCACACTAGTCCTACGAAGGGAGGTACCAGCATTATCCCCATTTTACACACGAGAAAACAGAAGCAAAGAAAAGGTAACTGCTCAAGAGCACGCAGCTGGCGAATGGAAGGGCATGGCCTCGGGTTCAGCGGCCAGGCCGCGCGCCCCCGCTGCCCCCACTCACCGCCCCGGGCCCCGCGCCAAGCAGCTCCAGCCGGAAGCGCCCTGGTCGCTCGGGGTCCGCGCTCAGCTGCAGCCTCCGCAGCTGCGCCTCTGCGTCCGGCCCCGCGCCCAGCGGCCTCACCGCGGCGTGCACGGCCAGGAGCACCGCGGCCGAGCCGGAGTCCGAGGCCGCAGCCGCGCCGCCCGCCGGCGGCGCCATCTCCGGTCCGGTCCCGGCCCGGCCCCACGAGCCCGCTTCCGTGGCCTCGGGCCGCTGAGCGCCTCCACCGGCCGGAAACTGGAGCCGCGAGCCTGGGGTTCCGGACGCCGCCCGAGCGTTGGAGCCGTCTGACCCTCCCGCTTCGCCCACGATGGACATGGCCAGAGGGTCTTCGGACTCCGGCGGGCGAGGCTGGGCTTGGAGGCCTGTACTCTGGGCAAAGCGTCAGGGACTGAAGCACCGGCCACGACTGGAAGGCCCTAGAGGCTCGGGTGGGGGCTGCAGCCCAGCGGCCCTTGTCGACCTCCGCATCCGGCGGGAGCCGGACGCGCCCCCAGGCTCCTTCTGGGCCGCCCCCGCCTCTCGCCGCCCACCGAACACTCTGTTACCCCCTCCAGCCCACACCTCGATAGTCCGCTACTCCCTCCGGGGAACCCGGACAGCACCCGGGGCGGAGCCGGCGAGGGGCCGCGACCAATGAGCGCCAGGGAGGAAGGCGGGTTCGCACGGCCGAAAAGATGACGGACAGGCGCCACAGCCAGTAGGAGTGGAAGACAGGACTGAGCGGCGGGTACTGTCCCCAATTGCTCTGCGAGCTCCCGGTCCCGGCGGCTGGAGCGGGCCATTCAGACGCGTGGGGCCGGGCCTGGCGGACGCTTGTTGTTGTCCGGCCCGGGGAGGTAGAGGTCGTTCGCTCGCTTGCTCGGGCCTTCTGTGGCGGTCGGCGGGCAGGTCGGTCGCGATAGTCGGGCGCCGTGCACGGGCGAGGCTATGTCGCGGTGGCAGCCCGGATGGGCCGGCGGGGCCGGGAGTAACGGGACGTCGCTGCGGAGCTTCTTTCCCCGGATACAGTGCGGCCCGAGCGGAGGCCGCGGCGCCGCACTCCGGTCCTGAGGCGTCCGCGCTGCCCGGGGCCTGCACCGCCTTCTCACCCGCACCGACGCCAATCGACCTGACCCTGCCTGGTCCGGCCCGGCCCGATTGAGCGCAGAGTAAGCAGGTAGGTAGGTGTACGCCCTGTGCCCGGCGCCGACTCGGGCCCTCCAGAACTACAACCCCCAGCAGGCTTCGCGCTGGAGCGCACGCGCGCCTCCCAAGGCGCACGGCTTCCTGGGACTTGTAGTTCGCGCGGCTTGGCTGGGGTTCCCCTTAGACCCGGCGGACGCTGCAGCGCCCTAGCTGCCCGGCTGACAGGCCCTTCGGGGGTCGCGGGGCCTCCCTCCGCTCCCTGTCGTACTTTCGGAGAAAAACGGAGGAGCTCACTAGAAAGCAGCCCGTAGAACAGGAAAGAGCGCCGCCTCCAGGTGACGGCAGGGCCGAGCCCCGGGTTCCCTGGTTCCTAACTGGGTGCGGGTTCTTAGCCGGGCTGAGGATCCCGGCCGGAGGGGCACTGCAGGAGTCACGTCCCTGCGCGGGCTCACGGGGCCCCCCTTGGTGGGTAGGGCTCTTGTGTCGGGATGGGGGGTGTTGAGGGAGAGACTAACCCAGCAGCCCCGGGGTTAGCAGGATCCCCGGTGGGTCCCCCAGCCTGGCCCAAGAACTCCTGTGAGGTGCAAGAGGTGTGGCTGATCTGGGGCCTGGATATGCCGCTCTCATCACCTCTCCCGCCAGTGCTCAAGGCCTGGGAGCAGGCTGCAGGAGGGACCCAGGTTGTTTACAGCGGCGCCACTTACTGGGAGGAGGGCTGAAGGTGGAGCCCCAAGGGCCAGACACCCATGGACTGACCTCCATCCTCAGGCAGCACTAGCCCTTCGGAGCACAGGACCTCCTCCCCGAGGACATGAAGCTGTTGGAGAACTCCAGCTTCGAGGCCATCAACTCGCAGCTGACCGTGGAGACAGGAGATGCCCACATCATTGGCAGGTGAGGCCGGGGCTCTGGGGCTGGCGTCTCAGAGGTCACTCTGCCCTGTCTCTGGGTTGAGCCTGGGGCGGGTGGCATCTTCATGGTCCTGCCTGCATCTCTAGGATTGAGAGCTACTCGTGTAAGATGGCGGGCGACGACAAGCACATGTTCAAGCAGTTCTGCCAGGAGGGCCAGCCACATGTCCTGGAGGCACTGTCCCCACCCCAGACCTCGGGCCTCAGCCCCAGCAGGTGAGCCGGGCAGGGCCTGCCCACTGTGGACTGGCAAGTGGGGCAGCGCCAGGCTGACGCTTCTCTCTGTGCAGACTGAGTAAGAGCCAAGGCGGCGAGGATGAGGGCCCTCTCAGCGACAAGTGCAGCCGCAAGACCCTCTTCTACCTGATTGCCACGCTCAACGAGTCCTTCCGGCCGGACTATGACTTCAGCACAGCCCGGAGCCACGAGTTCAGCCGGGAGCCCAGCCTCAGCTGGGTGAGGGTCGGGTCGGGGAAGGGACCTGCAGGCCCACAACCATCCCCAGTGTCCTCCCTAACTTACTGGGGCTCGGCCCAGTTCACGCCTGCTGTCCTGGGTCCTAGTCAGCCCCGACTGTGACCATCCTAGGTGGTGAACGCAGTCAACTGCAGTCTGTTCTCGGCTGTCCGCGAGGACTTCAAGGCCCTGAAGCCGCAGCTGTGGAACGCGGTGGATGAGGAGATCTGCTTGGCTGAGTGCGACATCTACAGGTGAGCTGGCATCCCTGCAGGTGGGTCCTGGGTCTGTGTGGCACTTGGGACCTCACACCACATCTCGCCCCGCACTCCCCAGCTATAACCCAGACTTGGACTCAGACCCCTTTGGGGAAGATGGCAGCCTCTGGTCCTTCAACTACTTCTTCTACAACAAGCGGCTGAAACGGATTGTGTTTTTCAGCTGCCGCTCTATCAGGTTGGCTGGCACCTGTCCACCTCCCTTCCTTTACCTCCCTGTTTGGCCCACACACCGTTTCCCCAGCTTGGCCCACCCCATTCCTAACTTTGTTCTCCCCGGACACCCTCCCTGGGGTTAGCAGCAGGCTGGGGGTAGGCGGTTTTAAGACTGGTCCCCCCCACCCCCAGTGGATCCACCTACACTCCCTCGGAGGCAGGCAATGAGCTGGACATGGAGCTCGGGGAAGAGGAGGAGGAGGAGGAGGAAGAGAGTGGAGGTGGAGGCCGCGAGGGCGGCCCCGAGGAGACCAGCACCATGGAAGAGGACAGGTGTGTGACGGTTGCAGCAGCCTCCCTCCCTGGAGCCTGGGGTGTGCAGGGCAGGGTGGGGCCCCCTCTCCCTGGTCTCCTGAGTGTGGGCTCCTCAGAACTCACCATGTGCCACCCTTTGCCCAGGGTCCCGGTGATCTGTATGTGAAGAGGCGGAACAGAGGCCCTAGCTTCACCCAGCTTCAAACAGTGCCTGGACCTGCCCACCTGAGGGGCCCCAGGGCCTCCACAGCTGCTGGCCAGATCCTGGCGCTGCCACAGCACCAGCGCCACTCCAGGCCACACCTGCCTAGCCCTTTGGCTGTAGCCTGTGGATGTCCCCTCAGCCCCACAGGCTCCCGCTGCCCACGCTGTGGCTGGACTGGACAGCAACGGCACAGGGCCTGGTGGGAAGAGCCACTGCCCCGCCCAAACGAACTGACACGGGCAGGGACAGCTGGACCACAGAGTTTATTTTTGTATTTTGTGCAGGGTCAGGCCTGGACCTGCACACTCCAGCCCAAAGGGCCGGAGACCCAGCAGGCGGTCCCCAGGGGTCATCCGCCCACCTGTACTCCCCACCTTGCCCATCGGGCAGCGTGCACTGAGTGTCACTTTGCTGCAGCTGGTTTGCTTCCAATAAAAGTTTCTGTGACTCAGTGTGGACGGAGGCTCACGAGGTGTGGGGGCGGGGCCTGCGTCGGGCGGGGCCTGTTGCGTCCGGTATCCTAGCAACGGTCCTAGCGGGCTTTTGAGCCGCCTGGACCCCGCAGCTCCTGAAATGGAGCCAGAAGTGTTGGATGCAAGCAACCCCTTTACCGTAGAAGGCGACCACCTGATTCCAGACCTGGACCTGTATGATGCCGACATCTACGACGTCCCGGACCCGGGACTGCTCAACGAAGAGGATGGTGAGGTGGCCCGGCCTCGACTCCCAGACGGCCCGCTTGGCCGCAGGCCTCACTCAAGCGCTGGTTCTGTCCTCTGGGAATGCAGCACTCCCCGGGCAGTCCCCTAACCTGGCAGGGCCCTCAGGAGGGGCCTTGGCTGCCCATGACCTCCAGGGTTAGGAGCCCAAGGCCACACTGACAGGGCTTCCGCTGCCGGTTCGCAGAGTCATCGTTTAAGGAGCGGGCCCCACGGCTTTTTACCGGCAACTCTCGGTGGCAGAACGTGACCCCGAGCGCCCGTGCCCGCCAGCTGTGGCTGCTCCTGCGTACAGGCCTCCAGACTTTTGTGGAAAAGGTGCGGCTTGCCCATGGCATCTGTCTCAAGGCCTCTTTCCGGCCTGGCTCTTCCCCTAGGGGTCCCCTGCAGGACCCCAGCCCGGATCCTCTTGGCTCCCCTAGGTGGGTGCTGCCTACAACCCCTTCCCCCGCCCCAACCGCTGGTCCCGGTCCGCAGGAAAAGAGAGCGGAGCTGCGCGCGGCGCGCTTGACGCACGGGCTAGAGCCGCTGCGCCGCCTGGAGGTGGCAGCCGGGCTGTGTTCGGTGGCACAGGACCCCGTGGGCAGACGCTTCGTGGTGCTGGACGGTGCGGGCCGCCTGCACGTGCGCAGAGAGGATGGCTGGGCGCAAGAGAAGCTGCTGGCTCCGGTCGCGCTTACAGGGCTGGTGGCAGTGCTGGGCGAGCTGGGCACTGTGGGCCGCTTTGTGGGCTGGGGCCCAGCGGGGCTGGCCATCCTAAGGTCCGACCTCAGCCTGCTGTGGCAGAGTAAGCCAGTGGAGCGCAGGGTGCCGGGCCGCGAGCCAGTCTGCTGCCTGCCGGTGCCCGACCCCGGGCTGCTGCTGGTGGCGGAGGCGGGCGGAAGCCTGGCGCTCTGGAAGTTCCGTGCAGGGGGTCGCTGCCTGGTTCCCCATGGGTCCCCTCTGCGGCTGCCGCCAAGCCTCTCGGGTGCACTTGCGCGCCTGGCTCTGGGGCCTCGGCATCCCCCTCACGTGCCACGCTGCTACGCAGCCTACGGCTCGGCCGTGCTCACCTTTGATCTGCACACCTGGGCTCTCACAGATGTGCGTCGGGATCTGCACAAAACGTGAGGAGGGGCCCAGGGGCTGGTGGGAGAGGGGGGAATCATGAGGTAAGTCCGCGACAGAAATCCGGTCGTGGCAGGGGTGCCGGCGCGTGCACACACACACACACACACACTGCAGTCCTGAGTCCACGGGCCTCCCTCTCACCCCTCAGCACCATCTCCGACCTGGCGTACTGTAGAGAGGTGGGGGCCACGGTGACAGCTTCCCGGGACAGCACGGTGAAGGTGTGGGAGGCTGACTGGCAGATCCGGATGGTGTTCGTGGGACACACAGGTGCGCCGTGCCACGGTGGCTATTGAGGCCTGGTCTCCCCTCACCCTGGGCACAGCCCTGCCTTCGAGAGCTCCGGGCACAGGATCTCCACGGGCTCCTGGCCAAGCTTCTCCGCCCTGGTCATGACCCTGACCGACGGCTCCCCTTCCCTCAGTCCCTGGTGCGCAGGAGTGACCCGCGCCCCTCCCGCAGGCCCGGTGACTGCGGTGGCCGTGCTCCCGAACACTGCCCTTGTGCTGTCGGCCTCGCAAGACGGGACGCTGCGCACGTGGGACCTGCAGGCAGCGGCGCAGGTGGGTGAGGTGGCGCTGAGCCGCTGGGGCCCGAGCATGCCGTCGGAGACCGTGAGCCATCTGCTGGCTCCCGCCGGCCCCGGCTGGCCCTTGCTCTCCTTGCGCGCCCGCAGCGTGGAGCTGTGGCGCATGCGGGAGCTCTACTCGCCATTGGCCCAGCTGTCGGCGCCGGTGCTCCACCTGCAGGTGGCGCCGGCGCTGCCCTCGCCCACAGCCCCGCAAGCGCAGCTGCCCACGCGCCTCGTGTGCGCCTGCGCCGACGGCTCGGTCTACCTGGTGTCGGTCTCCAGCGGACGCACCGTGAGCGTGCTTCTGCTGGAGCCCGAGGACTGCGCGGCCGCCGTGGCCTACTGCCTGCCCCGCGAGGTGCTGTGGCTGCTGACGCGCGCCGGGCACCTGCTCTGCGCCAACGCAGCATGCTGCCCCATGCGCGTGCTGCGCCGCCTGTGCCCGCCGCCGCCCCCGGCGCCCCGGCCCTGCTGCCTGCACCTCTACAGCCACCTCACGGACCCCGGTAGTGCGTTCGCCACCTGGGAGATAGTGCGCCAGTACAAGGGCGAGCTGTGCCGCAGCGACGTGGCCTGGGCCTGGAAGGACAAGAACCGGTGGGTGCCGGAGCCAGCCAGGGCTGGGCAGGGCGGCCGAGCCCACACCAACAGGCTGTGGTCACCCATAGGTACCTGCTCGTGGTGGGGCACACTGATGGCACCCTGTCCGTACTCGAGTTGCGCTCCTCGAAGACGGTCTTCCGTACGGAGGCGCACGGCCCAGGCCCCGTCACCGCCATTGCGTCCACCTGGAACAGCATCGTGTCCTCGGGTGGGTACCTCTCCTCCCTCCACGGCCGGCCTGGGAACCCCTTCCCTCCCCAAAGGCCCCACCGTGGCTCCCGCCCCCACAGGGGCAGACTTGACCGTGAAGATGTGGCGCGTCTTCCCGTATGCCGAGGAGAGCCTGAGCCTCCTGCGCACCTTCTCCTGCTGCCACCCGGCGGTGGTGGTCTGCGCCCTCGGGAGTCGCATCACCGTGGGCTTCGAGGACCGGAACAGCGCCACCTATGGCTTGGTGCAGTTTGGCCTGGGCAACAGCCCACGCTTTGATCACCGGCCCCAGGATGACCCCACGGACCACATCACCGGTGAGCGCGCAGGGCAGAGGTGAAGTCCGGGCCGCCAGATGGCTCTGGCCCCTGACCCTGAGTCCTCGCCCCCCAGGCCTGTGCTGCTGTCCCACGCTCAAGCTGTACGCCTGCTCCAGCCTGGACGGCACTATCCGCATCTGGACCGCGGAGAACCGCCTGCTGCGGTGGGCTGGGGGTAGGGGAGGGGTGGGGGCTTGCCTCTGCTGCTGCCTCCGTGTTCTGTTCCGAGGAGCAGGGCCGGACTGTCGGTCTGAACAACTCTCCAGGCTCCTGCAGCTGAACGGTGCCCCTCAGGCCCTGAGCTTCTGTAGTAACAGTGGGGACCTGGTGCTGGCCCTGGGCTCCTGCCTCTGCCTGGTGGCCCACAGGCTCTACCTGCCCACGTCTTACCTGATTAAGGTGTGCACTGAGCACAGGTAGGCGGGGTGGGGCTGTGGTGGGCAGACAAGCCACCGAGGCCAGGGCTCCAGGCTCCCTTCCCCTGCTCAGAAGCTGTGCCAGGATGCCCCTGATGTGGTGGATGCCCCTGCACTGCCGCTGACCAGCCAGGAGTCGCTGACCTCAGCCCAGCTGCAGAGGCTCGCCAACCTGCGTGGGGTGGCCAGCCTCAGGTCTGCCGACAGGCCCAGCCGAGCCGTCCTGGAGGCCCTGGCCGAGTGCTCCCAGCCTGAGACCCCAGCACTCCCAGGCCCCTTGGCCACCCACCGCAAGCCCGTCCCAGTCCCGGCCTTCCCACTCCTGGCTGTTCGTGGTTCCCCACCAGGGGCCTGGCCACCACCCCTGGGTCCCTGTCTCAGCCTCTGCCCTGTCCCACTGGTAATGCCACCCAGCGTCCCACCCGTGTCCCTCCCTGTCTGCAGCGCAGCCTCGTCCTTCATCCATCGCCAGACGGCCACACCTCAGCAGCCAGTGGTGGAGAAGGTGGGGTGGCTCCTAACCCCCTCTCCACTGCAGTGCCCCAGCCCTGCCCCCCGACCCTGGCTCAGGCCCTTCCCCTTCAGTCCCTGGGGCAGGCCTGGGATCCCTGTGCTTGTCTAGGGGCACGCAGCAAGGCTCAAGGAAGAATGCACTGACCCCTGACCCTCACCCCAGGACTTGGAAGCCTTCATTGCCCGGGACCAAGACCTTCAGCAGCTGAAACTGGGGCTGGTGGGCCCTGCCGCCCGGCCCCCACCCTCCTGGCAGCAGTGCCAGGAGGCCTTTGATAACTACCTCCGTCTGATTTACGGCCCTGGTCTGCTGGTGAGTGTGGGGCCTCCCCAGTCCCTCCCTTCACCCGGGACCGCTGACACTGCCCGTCTGCCCTGCCCTCCCTGCCAGGGCAAGTATTCCGGAGGAGAGTCCCAGCAGGGGAGCACCGTGACCCTGACGGTGGAGAGACAGACCTGGGACGTGTGCGCCCTGCCCACAGATGTCCCCGATTTCAGGGGCATTGAAGCTTCGCCACCACAGGACCTTGGGACCCTGGGCCAGTGCTTTGCCCGCCCTCCCCGAGTCCCCTTGCCTCCCCCCACCACCCACCGGAGGTTGCCCAGCAGAGCATCCCAAGTGAGGCTTACCACCACTCCCACCCCTCTGCCTTCACCTCATGGTTCCTGCCCCACCCCCTGACTCCTCCTTCCACCCCAGCTGCTGGCCCGCTCCTCCCCGAGCCACGAACTGGGCCTTAGTTTGCACCTGCAGCTGCAGTTGGAGCGGCTCCATGGGGAGAAGCCTGTGGCCCCGGATCCACTGTCCTCCCACCTGCAGCGCAGGGTGAGGGGCCCAGGCGGGTGGAGGCTGCCGCCCGAAGGCATTACTGCAGGGACACTGGAGTCCAAACTTGGCTCTGAGCCCTGTCCCATCCCCAGATCCCCCTGCTGCTGAAGAGGCGGCCCCAGGAGCATTCCTCCAACCTCAGGGGCTTCTTCCCTGCCGCTGTTCAGCCCTATAAGGTGAGAGCCCCTCGCTGTCCTGAGGCCCTTCCCTCCCCGGGGGGGCCCTTCTTATGCACCCCACCTTCCCTTTGCTGTAAGCCTTTGTGCCCAACTCTGGCCCAAGGGCCAGGCCCACCTGCGCCCCTCACCCCTGGGCCCAGTTTTGCTGCGGCTGCTCTCTGTGTGCCCTGACCCCTCGCTCCCTGGGAACTGGCTGCCAGAGGGCCAGGGACTTCAGAGCAGGAGCCAGGCAAAGCCAGAGCCTCTGCCAGCGCTCGCTCCCGCAGCCGCTCCCTGGCGCAAGGGTTGGGAGGCTGGGGCCTCTGTGGACTTTGGGAGACCAGAGTCCCCTCCCTTGAGGGGAGCAGAGTCAGTGGGAGCCAGCCTTCCCACTCTCTCCCCCTCCAGATGCCCAGACAGGCCCAGCCCCTTCTCCCCACACATCTGGCACTCTTACCTTCCCAGGTGGGTAACGGAGCCTTCCAGCTGCTACTCCATCTACCCAAGCCACCAATAGCCCCCCTCGAGCTCCTATTGTCCCCTTTTTTTTTTTTTTTGGCCGCGCTGCACGGCTTGTGGAATCTTAGTTCCCCGACCGGGGATTGAACCCCGGCCCAGCAGCGAAAGCACGGAGTCCTAACCAGTGGACCGCCAGGGAAGTCCCTCCTACTGCCCCCTTCTTATCAGCGTCTCTGCTTCAGGACCGGGGGCTGAGTCCTGTGGAGACCATGTGGGTGTCAGGGCTCCCCAAAGGCCAGCTGTTACCCAGATTTCCCTCCTCAGTTACCACAGCTGATGCCACACTCACTGCCTGCCCTTCGGCCTGATTTCTAGAGATTCTCTCTTCCTGTCTGTGTGTCGTGGGCAGGGCGTGTGAGCCCAACTCAGCTCTTGGACATCGGGCGGGCAGAGCTGGGCTGGTGGCCGGGGTGCCCTGCCAGCGTGGTCTCTGGGGCAGGTGGAGTCCAGGCCCTCAACCTGCCCCGCTGTGCTCCACCTGCAGTACTGGCAGCGGCCCATCCGCTTCCCGGGCTGCGTGCCCAACTCCGTGGTGCTGCAGCAGATGTGGCAGCCTGTGGAGGTCAGCGGCCTCGGAGCCCTAGGCCCGCTCAGGCGCCGCTGCGAGAGCAAGGCAAGGGGCGGGGCGGGGCGGGGCGGGGTCTGCGGGGGGCGGGGCCGGCTCCAAGCCGCGCCCGTGGCCACGGCCTCGCTCTCCACTTCGCAGCCAGGCGGGAGCGAGGACGACCTGTGGCTGCCGCGGCAGCGCGCCAAGCGGCGGGAGAAGCTGATCCAGTCGTTGGGAGAGGAGGGGGAGGAGGATCTGGACGGGGCCTCGGATTCGCTGGGCCCCCACAGGCAGCTCTCTGACCAGCTGCTGGAGTCCGAGGAGCAGGAGGCGCAGGTGGGCGTCCGGGGCTGGGCTGGGCAGCGGCGCAGGAGCTGCCTGGGGAGGGCAGGGTCTGCAGCTGCTGCCGCTGCCCCTAGAGCCCCGAGTGTCTCATCCCGAAGCCCATGGGCTCCCGCGAGGACACCGCCAGGGCCGAGACCGGTCTTCACTGCCCCCAGTTCCACTATGGGCACTCGCTCTGGGAAGAGCGCTGCGGGCATCTGCCTAGGTTCCTGCATTTTTTCGTCGGCCAGAACTGGTTCAAAAAGCTCTTCCCCATCTTCACTCTGCAGGTTCGGGGGAGTTTTGGAAGTACAGGCTCAGGTATGGGAGGGGGAGGCTGGAGCGCCCGGGTGCGGCGCAGGGGGCCAGGCCTCAGCACCAGATCCCTGCAGGCATACCCCGAGGTGGGCACGGTGGAGGGCCTGGCCTTGCTGTTCATGGACCTGCTGGACGAGGCCTCTTGGGCAGACCGCGTGCACATCCTGCACGCGCTGCTGAGGCTGCTGCCCGACGTCAGCAGAGACCTCTGTAGCCGGCTGCAGGGCATCCTCGTGCGCTTGCTCAACCTGGACCGGCCCCCCAGCCTCCAGGTGAGCCCCTAGTCCCGCGAGCGGCCCCGCCCCGCCCCAGGCCTCGGGCCGCAGTGTCGCTCCCCCTGCGCTCAGGACGGGATGCAGAAGCGGTTTGTGATGCTGGCGCTGCAGCTGCTCCTGGCCTGCTCCCTGGAGTCCCGCGAGGTGGTGCTGGAGCTCCTGTGCTACTTCCTTTACTCGCCAGCCTCCTGCCGGTGAGTCCTGCTCCCTTCCCCTCCCCCCTCCCCGCTGCTGCCGGGGAGGCCACCCAGAAGCCTCCCACACCTGTCCCAGGCCGGAGCTCAGGAAGCTGCTGGATGGACTCGGCCTTCAGGACCCGCAGGGCTTCCTGTTCAAGGAGGTGATGACCTGGGTCCAGGGCCCGGACCTCGACTCCAAGGCCGCACTGCGCAAGCGCTGCTGCCAGAAGCTGGAGGAAATGATCTGGCAGCTGAAGGTCTGGGCGGGCGGGCGGGGGCGGGAGTGGGGGCGGGGGCGGGCCACCTGCCCGCAGAGCCTCTCGCCTTCTCCCCAGGCTTTTCCCAAGTGCAGAGCGGAGAGCCAGGTGAGGCCAGCAGTCTCCTTGCCCCGCTCTGGCTCTGCGCCTCTTCCATCCTCCCCCATCCCTCACCCCTTCCCCATCTCCTGGGATCTTCCTGCGCCTCCCCAGGAGGGAGTCTGGGGTGGGGTCTCAGGCTTGGAGCCAAGGGCAGCACCTCTCCGGCCTCCACTGGCCAACTCCCCAGCAGATGGAAACTGTGCCGCCGCCGGTAGCCAAGTTGTCAGAGATGCTGCCCGAGGTCTCAGAGACCTCAGCACTTCACCCTCCTTCGAAGGAGGCCCTGTCGCAGATTTCCATGGTCTCTGGGGCAACTGTTCATATCTCTGTGATGCCCTCAAGCATCTCCCGGACGCCCTCACCGGTGGTCTCACCCGGAGAGCCGGACTCGGCCGCCCTGGAGTCACAGGCCCAGCAGACACTCGCACAGATGCGCTTTGGGCGGACCCGACGTGCACTGTCTGAAACACTGACGCACTTCTGCCCCTTGCCTGAGGCCCACTTGCGATCTTCCGCGCCAGCCGCACTGCCTGATGAGCTGCTGCCTCTGGAGCAGACGAACTGGTCACAGTCAAAAATGCTGGACCTGGGGCCCATCGACGCACTCAACTTCTTCTGCGAGAAGCAGCGGGCTCGGCAGCAGGGCCCCCTGCAGGAGGAGCCCAAGACCCTGCCCCCTTGCCCGCCCCCACGGAGGCCCAGCATGGTGGTGCCACAGCCCCGGGAACCCCGGTGAGCACGCCACGGGTCCCTGGAAGAGGCTGGGGCAGAGCCTGTGTGGAACAGCTGAGGCGCGGGCTCAGCCAAACCTGCCTCCTTACCCTCCAGGCACTACTCCATCCTCCGGCTTCAGGAGGCCAAGGTCCAGAGGTCTCCAATGAAACTGAGGGGTGAGTAGGGGCAGGGATAGAAATCGGACCCTGACGTCCACCCCACCCCAGTTCCCGCGGAGCATTCACCCCACCCCAAGGTCTCACTGTACTGCTGGCCCCCAGGCCGAATGCTGTCCCGGCTCTGGGCGGGCCGCACCCTGGATGGTGCCATCCGGATGCTGAAGCTGCCACTGCCCCGGGTGGAACTGCAGCCTTTCCCCCCAGACTGGCCCAGGCCTGCCCATCCGCTGCCCCCGCAGCTCCTGCAGCCTGCCCTGCAACGCTATTTTCTGCCAGATGACACGGACCCTGACAGCTACAGCTGACCTGGCTGGTGACCCTGGCCTGACCCTGCCTCCCCCTCTTCCCTCCAGCATGGAGTCAGGACATGGCTCTCCAGTCGGCTGTTCACCCCAGCCAAGGCCCAGGGCTGGAATAAAGTCCAGAGGCCACGGCCAGCACACTGGATGCCACCTTCACCTTTGGGGGCCACTGATGTGGGCAGGGGGGTCTGGCTGGTGTGTCACGAACCTGCTGGTGGCCAGCTGCATGTGTGAGGCAGGAGCTGGGGGACCGGTGGGGTCTGGGATGGGACAGGGTCTGGGCTCGGGTCAGCACGTGGTGGGGCAGTGTTCTCGGTGGGGGAGGGCCTGTCTGCCCAGAGAGGGAACCCGCCGCATGGGCGTGGCCCTGCTCAGGCACTCAGCCACGGTGCTCAGTTAATTACTGGGGTCAGGAGGGGAGGGGGAGACTAACGGGTGGGCCGGGGAGAGGGGAGGGTCTGGGTGGTCGCAGGTGTGTGTGGGGGAACTTGCAGTCATTTGATGCAGGTGAAACCAGGAGTCCGTCGGAGCTTTGCTACCTTTAGGCTGGAAAGGAGAAAAATTAATGAAGAGGCCCCGTGTGCTTTATCCAAGAAGCAGTAAAGGGGCAGTGTTCTCTGGACCTTTCAACCTAAAAGTCACCGGGAGATTGACCTTGTCTGTGAAGCACAGGGTCTCGGGGCCTCAGCCTTCTTCTGAACTGCCATGACCTCAAAGGGCACTGACCCAAGCACACGTGGAGCCCACGTGCGCACTGGCTATTAGGATGGCTTTTGTGACGGGCCTGTTCTAGCTTTCTATATCCTGCTGCTGGGTTGCCTGAGCAGCGATTTCTTTCCTGTATTTTCAGCCTCTGACTTTAGACATTTCTGCTCAATGGCTTTGTGGTTAAAATTGGTCTCCCACACCTTTCCCACAGCCCCTAACCTGTGCAGGGGCTCTTGTTACAGGGCTGCTGAGTGGTCAGCTCTTTCCTAGGCCAAGGAGGGCCAGAAGTGCCAGGTCCAGATAACTGAAAGGCTTGACATTTTTATAAAAGGAACTGCACCTGCTAAAACAAGGACCGTGAGGCCCGTAGTAGTCTGCACCTACTGGTGTTTCTATGTTTCGAATTACAGAAGCAATAAATGCTTTAAAAAATACAGACGTGGGAATTCCCTGGCAGTCCAGTGGTTAGGACTCCACGCTTTTACTGCCGAGGGTTCAGGTTCGATCCCTGGTTGGGGAACTAAGATTCCGCGAGCCATGCGGTGCGGCCAAAAAAAAACACTAACATACAAACATGAGAAAGTAGGGCAAAAGTTAAAACAGGTCAAAATCCCCACTAATCATAAAGGAAAACACTAATATATTTATTAATACATATTAATATATAACTATTTTAAAATTAGGAAATATATTAATCAAAATATACCATTAAGAGAGTAAAAAGTCAGGCCACAGAGTGGGAGAACATATTTGAAATACATGTAACTAAAAATGGCTTATCTCCAAAATATATAAAGAAGTTCTACAAATTAATAACAATAAAAAAAATCACACAACCCAATTAAGTGTACAAAAAGCTAGAATGGGATTTCCACTATAGATGTTGAAATACCAAATATATATATAGCAAACATAAATATATATATTTTTCCACTTCCTGACTGTGTGACATTAAGCAAGTTATCTAAGTTCTCTAAGCCTCAGTTTCCAATCTATGAAATGTGGATAATAATGCTATGATACCTCACAGGACTGCTGTGAGGATTAACTGAATTGTTATATCTAAAGCACTTAGGAACAGTGCTGAGCACAGCATAGGTAGATAGAAAACAAAGCCGGAACCCTTCCTCACATCATTTATGAGAGTCATTTTCAGATGAGTTGAAGATTGGAATGTAGAAAATAAAACTATAAATATATCAGAAGGTAATTTAGAAAAATAATTAACTTAGAAAACTCAGAAAAGACATATATGTGCTGATTTAAAAAAAAAATTTATGGCAAAAGACACCATAAAATTAAAGACAAAACTCAAAGCAGATCATACATGTAAATGTAAAATTATAAAAATTTAGGAAGAAAACATAAATCCTTTGGACCTAGCAATTGACGAAGAAGAGTCTTAGACATAATGCCCAAGGCACCATATGTAAAAGAAAACAAATCAATAAATTGGACTTTATCGAATTTTAAGGAAAGGCCTTGTTAATAAGATGAAAAGACAATCTACAGGCTGGGAGAAAAATATCTGCAGATGACATATCCACAAAGGACACATACCCAGAATATATAGGCAACTCTCAAAATTAACTGTAAAAACAAACAACCTCATTAGAAAACAGGCAAAAGAAACAAAACAGACATTTCACCCAAGAGGAGATGAAGACGGCAAATGAGCACATGAGAAGATGCTCATCACCATCCATTAGGGTAGTGTAAATTAAGAATGGCTCAAATTTAAAAAGTGACGCCACCAAATGCTGGAGAAGATGTGGAGCAACTGGATCTGTGTACGATGCTGGCGGGAATGTAAATGGTCCAGACACTGGAAAGCAATTTGGCAATTTCTTGAAAACCAGGACTCAGCAATCATACTGCTGGGCATTTATCCCAGAGAAATGAGGACTTATGTCCACACAAAACCATACTATGCACCAATGTTTATAGCAGCTTTATTTGTAACAGCCCCAAACTGGCAATGACACAAAGGTCCTTCAACAGGTGAATGGCTAATCAAACTGTGGCACAGACACACCATGGAATACTTCTCAGCAATAAAAATAAATTATTAACACAACAACCTGGATGAATCTCCAGATAATTATGCTGAGTGAAAAAAGCCAATCTCAAAACATTCCATTTAAATAACATTCTTGAGGTGACAAAATTATAGAGGTGAAGAACAGATTAGTGGTTGCCTGGGGTTAAGGATGGGCAGGAGAAGGCAGAGCAGGAGGGAGATCTTTGTGGTGATGAAACTATTCTCTATTTTGACTGTGATATTGGTTACACGAATCTACACAGGGGATAAAGAGGCATGGAACGACTTCCCTGGTGGTCCAGTGGTAAAGAATCCGCCTTACAATGCGGGGAACGTGGGTTTGACCCCTGGTCAGGGAACTAAGATCCCACATGCCGCAGGGCAGCTAAGCCCGTGCACCACAACTACTGAGCTCGCGCGCCTCAACTAGAGCCCGCGTGCTGCAAACTACAGAGCCCGTGCACCCTGGAGCCTGCGTGCCACAACTAGAGAAGAGAAAACCCACATGCCACAACTAGAGAGAAGCCAGCACACCACAATGAACAGCCCGTGTGCCACGATAAAAGGGCCCGCATGCCGCAACTAAGACCCAATGCAGCCAAAAATAAATAAAATAATTAAATAATAAATCTTAAAAAAAAAAAAAAAGAGGCACGGATCTACACACACAATTTCATTTTGACACTGTATTATAGCCTCATAAGAGTAACCACTGAAGAACCTGTAACAGGCAGCTTTGTAGAGACAGAAAATAGCCATGAGGTCACTGGGGGGGGGGGGGGGTTGGGAGGTTAGAGTTTCTGCTGCAGGGGGTGAAAATGTTTTGGAAATACACAGTGGGGATGGTGGCAGAATGTTGTGGGTGTGATTAATGCCACTAATTATACACTTAAAAATAATTAAATGGGGGAATTCCCTGTTGGTCCAGTGGTTAGGACTTGGCGATCTCACTGCCGAGGGCAAGGCTTCAATCCCTGGTTGGGGAACTAAGATCCCACAAGCTGCGCAGCGCAGCCAAAAAAATGGTCAATTTTGTTACATGTATTTTACAACCATTTACAACAGTTAATGTAACACACCAGAAACCACTGAATTTAAATGGATGATCTGTACTGTATGTGGATTAGATCTCAATATGTTACCAAACAGAACTTGGGTCTGCTCGCCTGACGCACAGCGAAGCCAATCTGCTGACACCGGGCTGTAGTGAAGGAGGGTACAGCGTTTATTGCAGGCGCCAATCAAGAAGAACTGGCAGCTCATATTCAAAAGACCTGAACTCCCCAGTGGCTTTCAGGGAATGGCTTTTAAAGACAGTGTGAGGGAGAGGGTCATGGGTTTCGTGATCAACTCGTGCACAGTTCTCTGGTTGGTTGACGGTGAGGTAACAGGGTACTAGGTATTTCGGAAATCTCAATTATCAGTTTTCTGGGGTCTAAGTGCTGGTGGTCAGCATGCAGTTAACTTTTTCCACCTGCTGGGGGCTTTAGTATCTGCAAAACCACTCAAGGATATCGTTCAGGATATTATCTATAGCCTTCAAGTAGAACTAAAGGTCCTTGACTTTGTTTTATGGATAAACTATTATTACTTTGTCTAGACTGCTCTCCCGTTTTTGCTACGTTTTCCCACTTCTCTTATTCAATTTGCTCTTTGGAACTCAGGGACGGCCTAGGAGGCTAAAGCTCTTCTACAAACAAGAGGTGGGGGACGTGGCGGTGGGAGGGGGTGTCTGTCCCCAGGAAGGCCCTGCAGGGTCCTGTTTGGTTTCAAATAAAGCTATTTTTAAAAACACACAGAAGGGACTTCCCTGGTGGCGCCGTGGTTAAGAATCCACCTGCCAATGCAGGGGACACGGCTTTGAGCCCTGGTCCCGGAAGATCCCACATGCCGTGTTGCAGCTAAGCCTGTGCACCACAACTACTGAGCCTGCGCTCTAGAGCCCACAAGCCACAACTACTGAGCCCACGTGCCACAACTACTGAAGCCCGCGTGCCTAGAGCCCATGCTCTGCAACAAGAGAAGCCACCACAATGAGAAACCCATGCACCACAACAAAGAGTAGCCCCCGCTCGCCACAACTAGAGAAAGCCCGCGCGCAGCAACGAAGACCCAATGCAGCCAAAAATAAATAAAAATAAAATTAAAAAAAGAAAAACCACAGAAGGGCTTCCCTGGTGGCACAGTGGTTAAGAATCTTTCTGCCAATACAAGGAACACAGGTTCCAGCCCTGGTCTGGGAAGATCCCACATGCCGCGGAGCCACTAAGCCCATGCGCCACAACTACTGAGCCTGAGCTCTAGAGCCCGCAAGCCACAACTACTGAGCCCACGTGCCACAACTACTGAAGCCTGTGTGCCTAGAGCCCGTGTTCCGCAACAAGAGAAGCCACCGCAATGAGAAGGCTGCACACCGCAACAAAGAGTAGCCCCTGCTCACCACAACTAGAGAAAGCCCACGCACAGCAACGAAGACCCAACACAGCCAAAAATAAATAAATAAATAAATTTTAAAAATAAATAAATAAATAAAAACACATGGGAGCCTCCTTAAAGGGGCTTCCACTGACCAAATTGAGGATCAAAATAATGACAGTAAAGTATTATATTTCTTTGAATAAACTAGGAATCCATGAGACTTCATTGACATAAATAGGTAAAGAGAAAGCTTTTTTCCCTACAATAAATGATAAAATTAGAAAATAGCCATTTGGTAACCATCACGGTAATAACTAATTCAGAGAAAAAAACAATACATGCAAAAACTAGGGAGTGAAAGGTGGATGAGGAATGGAGTGCTAACATAGCCTCAAAGTATCCCCCCATAAAATACTTATTAAATACAAAAAGAAAAAGAGTAACCTGACAGGGAAGAAGCTTGGGCCACTCGACCTTAATTAAGTGATCAAAATAAGCCTCTCCCGCGCTGAGACAAACTGACATTGTGCCACCTGATCAGACAGGATGAAAAGAACCCAGGATTTCCTCCAGAGCATTCATGCCAAAAATGCACAACCTGAATCTAATCAGGAGACAACCAGACAAATGCAAATCGAGGAACATGCTACACAATAGCTGGCTGGTGGTCTGTGTCAAGGGCATGAAGAGCTGTTCCCACCTGAAGGACACAAGAGGTGAGACAAAGGTCATTACTGGGGTGACCTGGGAATTTGACTGAGGTCTCTGGGTCAAGGCTATATGGGGGTTCTTTGTACAGTTCTTGTACTTTTAACTTTGAAATCACTTCCAAACACTTTGGATCTTTTAACTCACCGTGGGCATATTTAAGGCTCCCTAGCTGGTGATTACTGTAAACACTTCCTTGATTCAGTCAAATCACTGGCCTGCTCATCAGTCCTCTGCTCACGCCAGTGGGCCCTGAAGGTGCACGTTTTTGTCTCAGTCAAAAGTACCCACCAGAGGGCATCATTTCCCTAGGTTATCCACAATATTCTAATTCCATACCTTGAGGAATTTTCAGCTCTTACGGCCTGGCCGGGATCTGTGTGTCCCGAGCATGTGGTTGCCTTGGAGAGGTGGCACGTGCTTGGACTAATCCATCCTCTTCCTCAATTTCCATGGGACTTTCAGGAAAGTTTAGATTGGGATTGAGGCTCTGGGTCTCAGGCGGGGCAAATCCCGGCTCTTGGACCTTATGACCTCCTGACTTCAGGGGCATATTTTTCCCTGTAAGTGGCTCTTCTGGGCATCACTGCCCCTAGAGGCTTCGTCCTAGCCCTTAGTGTGAAACAAAAATAGTATCAATCTATTAAGGGGCTTATAACCTATGTAAAAGTAAAGTACATAACAAATAACCCATGAGTCAGGTAATAAGTGGGGGGAAACCCCTATATTAGAAAAGAAGAAAGGTCTCAAATCAATGACCTCAGCTTCTACCTTAAGAAACTAGAAAAAGAACAGCAAATTAAACTCAAAGTAAGCAGAAGAAAGGAAACAGTAAGGTCAAAGTAGAAATCAATAAACTTGAAAAAGAAAACAATAAAGAAATGAATCCAAAAGGTGGTTCTTTAAGAAGACCAATAAGGGCTTCCGTGGTGGCGCAGTGGTTAAGAATCCGCCTGCCAACGCAGGGGACACGGGTTCAAGCCCTGGTCCGGGAAGATCCCACATGCCGCGGAGCAACTAAGCCTGTGCGCCACAACTACTGAGCCTGTGTTCTAGAGCCCACGAGCCACAACTACTGAAGCCCACGCACCTAGAGCCCGTGCTCTGCAACAAGAGAAGCCACCGCAGTGAGAAGCCCGCGCACTGCAATGAAGAGTAGCCCCCGCTCGCCACAACTAGAGAAAGCCTGTGCGCAGCAACAAAGACCCAACTCAGCCAAAAATAAATAAATAAATTTATTTTTTTAAAAAAAAGATCAATAAAACTGACAAACCTCTGGCAAGACAAAAGGAGAACGCAAATTACCAATATCAGAGACGAGAGAGCTGACACCCCGACAGATTCTACATTTAGTAAAAGGATAATAAGGGAATATTATGAACAACTTTATAACAATTAACTCAACAATTTAGAAGAAATGGACTAATTCCTTAAAAGACACAAACTACCAAAAGTAGCCCAAGAAGAAAATGACAACCTGAATAGCCATGTTTCTATTACAGGAACTAAATTTGTAATTGAAAAACCTTCCCAGAAAGAAAATTTCAGGCCCAGATGTTCTTTTTTTAATTAACTAATTAATTAATTAATTTAGGCTGTGCAGGGTCTTAGAAGTAGTACTAGTTTTACAAACTCTTCCAGAAAATTCATAAGGAAAGAATACTTTCCCCAATCCTCTGAAGCCAATACTACCCAACTCCAGACAAAGACATCATGAGGAAAGAAAACTACAGACCAATATTCCTCATAGACTGAGATGCAAAAATTCTAAACAAAACTTTCACAAACCGGGACTCCCCTGGTGGCGCAGAAGTTAAGAATCCGTCTGCCAGTGCAGGGGACACGGGTTCGAGCCCTGGTCCGGGAAGATCCCACATGCTGCAGAGCAACTAAGCCCGTGCGCCACAACTACTGAGCCTGCGCTCTAGAGCCCGCGAGCCGCAACTACTGAGCCCGCGCGCCTAGAGCCCGTGCTCCGCAAAGAGAAGCCATCACAATGAGAAGCCCGCGCGCCTAGAGCCCGTGCTCCGCAAAGAGAAGCCATCACAATGAGAAGCCCGCGCACCGGGATGAAGAGTAGCCCCCGCTCGCCGCAACTAGAGAGAGCCCGCGCGCAGCAACAAAGACCCAACACAGCCAAAAATTAAAAAAAAAAAAAAAAAATTCGCAAACTGAATACAACCATATATAAAAACGAAAATATATCACAATCAAACGGAGATTATGCCAGGAATACACTAGAAAGTCAATCACTGTAATTGATCCTGCTTTTCCTCCCGCGAAGACGGATGTCTGCCAATCACGAAGGAAGAGGGAATGTAATCGGTCCGCTATCAGCGGCTGGCAGGACCCCCAAGGGACGGTGCCATGCCGGGGCCCAAAGCTTGTCCCTGCACGACCCCCACCACCGCGCAGAGCCCGAGGTCCCCAGCTTCCGGGCGGCACCCAATCCCACAATCCCCCGGGCCTTGGCGTGGCCCCGCCTCCGCGCGCCGGTCCCGCCCCTTGCGCAGAGTCGGTAGCCTCGGATTGGTCGCCGTGGCTTCCGGTACCCTGGTGGGCGGGGCCGCTGCCCACCTGTAGGCGCACCGCATAGCTGGGCTTGCGTAGCGGAGCACGCCGAGCGGCATGCGGGAGGACGAAGGGGACGTGGGCGGGTCAGCCGGTGGCCTCGTCTCCGTAGGGTCGCCGATGCTGGAAGCCGGCCCGAAGGCGGAGGCGGCGAAGCTGCTGCCCTTCCTGGCGCTCGGGGCGCGGGCTGACCTGCAGGCGGCGGCGGCGCAGCATGTGCTGGCGCTGACCGGCTCGGGGCCCGGCCGCACAATGCTGGCCGGCCAGGCGGCACTGCTGCGGGCTCTGGTCGAGCTGGCGGTGGCCCCTGCTCCCGCCCCGGCCCGAGACGCCGCTCGCGCGCTAGTCAATCTGTCCGCCGACCCCGGCCTGCACGAGCCGCTGCTGGCGGCCGAGCCTGGACTACCTGCCCGCCTGCTGGGCTGCGCGTTGGACCCACAGTGGCCCTGGGCCGAGGAGGCGGCCGCCGTGCTGGCTAACCTCAGCCGCGAGCCGGTGCCATGTACTGCGCTGATGGCGGCGCTGGCGGCCGCTGAGCCCGGGGAGTCGGGCCTGGAGCGGCTGGTGCGCGCGCTGTGCACTCCCGGCTACAACGCCCGCGCGCCCCTGCACTACTTGGGGCCAATGCTCTCCAACCTCAGCCAGCGTCCTGCGACGCGCGCTTTCCTGCTGGACCCCGACAGGTGAAGCCCAGCGCGCTCGCGGGGAGGGGGTGGAAGTGAGCAGGGACGGCACTGAGTGGTCTTTCCCTCCAGGTGCGTGGTCCAGCGGCTGCTGCCCCTTACCCAATACCCGGACTCCTCGGTGCGGAGGGGCGGGGTGGTGGGGACACTGCGAAACTGCTGCTTCGAGCACCGTGAGTGGTGGTGGAGAAGTTGTCGTGTCGGGGAATGGGAGGAATAGACTGGACCCTGGGACCCCTCTGGACTGGCCTCCATTCCTGTTTCTCCCCAGGACACCATGAGTGGTTGCTTGGGCCTGAGGTGGACATTCTCCCCTTCTTGCTACTGCCCCTGGCTGGGCCTGAGGACTTCTCCGAGGAGGAGATGGAGCGTGAGTGGCTTGGGTCGAGCCTCAGGGTTGGTCTGGCAGGAGGGGAGGCCAGTGGGGGGAGAGGCAGAAGGAGGTGTCCAGATCAGGGCCCCTTCTGAAACCTTCTAGCAGGGAGTTGCTGAGCACAGATGGGCCTTACAATGGCAGGGTCTTGCCTAGCAGTCCAGGGACCAGCATAGGGACCCAGTGAATTCACCCCTAGGGCTGCCCGTTGACCTGCAATACCTGCCACAAGACAAGCAGCGAGATCCTGATGCCGACATCCGCAAGATGCTCATTGAGGCCATCATGCTGGTGAGCAGGAGTACTGCTACATTAACGTCACCCCCCCCCCCACACACACACACACTTATATATTAGCACACAGATGTCTGGATAATCTCTGCCCTCTCCCAGCTGACGGCCACGGCACCTGGTCGGAAGCAGGTGAGGGACCAGGGAGCCTACTTGATCCTGCGCGAGCTGCACAACTGGGAGCCAGAGCCCGATGTGCGCGTGACTTGTGAGAAACTCATCCAGGTGGGTGCAGGGTTGGGGGAGTGGTGGATGTCCACAGCGTGCCAGCCAGCTGCTCACCTGCTTCCCCTGCCTCTGCCCTGCTGGCAGGTTCTTATTGGGGATGAGCCAGAGCATGGCATGGAAAACCTGCTGGAGGTGAAAGTACCTGAGGATGTTGAGCGACAGCTGCAGCAGCAGGACCGCCAGGAGCAGGAACAGTGCGAGCGGGTGCAGCAGGCGCTGGAGCTGGCCCCAGAGACACAGGCAGAGGTAGCCGCACCCACCTGAGGTGCCTGCCACCAGCTCCGGGCCCACCTTTGCTCGCCATCTGTCCAGGCCTCCCCGACCAGGTCTGCCTGCAGCCGCCGGCAGGCCTCTGGGTCCCCTTGCTCTGAGGGTGTGCCCTGCTGAGAAGCAGAATTGTTCTTAAGCGCCAGGTCTTTGCGGAGGGTTGAGGGCACCTCCCTGTGCCCTGTTGGCTCCAGCAAGAATGCTGGTTGCTCAGAGGAGGACTGTTCAGCCAGAGCTGGCCCAACCCTATGACTTGCTCAGGTATCTCCAAGGGGATGGCCAGCAGGGCTGGACAGAAAAACACTGCAAGCCCGAGGGGCTAGCTGGAGCTTCCCAGTCCCAAGGATGCTACAGGGGTCTGGGCATAGGGGGGCACCCAGGTGCTTGCAGTGCCCCTTGGTACCAGTCCCACCCCAGGCCCCTCCATCCTGGGGCCCTGCCTGAGACCCAGCCTCAAAGGGCTCACCTGTTGAGATTTTCACCAGCCACACCCTGTCCTCGGAGCACTTGCTGGGTGTCGCCTCCCCTTCATGCTCCCCACCTGTCCACCTGTGCCCAAACCTACCCTCGGTTCTTTGCATGCTTCTCAAGTCCCGTTTCCCAGTCCTGGAATGACCTGATGCCCTCGCTCTCCCCGACTAGCTAGGCCCTCTCCTTGGTCGGCTTGCCTGAGCCTCAGCTCCCCAGAACCTCTCGCCTACCAAGCTGAGAGCCTCCCTGATGTGCCTGCAGCCTTGCCCTTGGCTCAAGTCTTTCCCCTGACCACCCTCCAAAGCTGGAGGCAGCTCCACTGGCGCGCCCATCAAGGCTGGCTTCTTCACGGGTGCCGGGTGTCTCTCCCTCCTCTGCGGTCCCCTCTCTATTCCCCCGCTCCCCCCAAACAAATTAAAGCTCTGGCCTGGAGGTATGTGGACTGTTTTCCAGATGCCCCAAGGCCCGCGGCCCTCTTCCTGCATTGAGAAGTCCACACCGTTGGCTCCACAGAATAAACGCTCTATTTGACCTTGCCCCCACCCTCCCGCCCGCCCTCAGTTAACCAAGTAGTGCCCAGGCACGCTCCGGATGGCAGACACGGAGCATAGCGACAGCGGACGCCTGGAGGGGCCCACCGCGCGACTGGCCGTCTCCGTGCTCCAGAGTCCCAGCGCGGCAGAATCGCACCTCGTCTCGGGGGAGACTCCCTGGGCTCGGGCGCCGGACCACAGGCGCTCTCAAGGGGGGGGGGGGGTGCCCTGTTGCTGGGGTCGCCGCAGGTGCAGGTGCGGCCTTGGGGGATCTGAGTCCGCGCTGGGCTGCACGTTGTCTGGGGACGTTGGGAGCTGGGACTCCTCAGGCTTCTCTGCAACCGACTGCAGTGGGAGGGTCACGTGGGGCGCTGAGGAGCCGCCCACCTGCCCACACTGGTGGGCATGCAGCACCTGGAGTGAGGCCGCCGAGCACTGTGCGGGAAGAGCGCATGCGCGGCGGGCAGCATCCAGTGGCGCGCGGCCACCTGCTGCAGGCGCAGGCGCGCTCGCGGGCGCAGCTGGAGCAGGCCTCGGATCAGGTCCTGGCACTCCGCGGGTGAGGGCTCAAGGATGCGGCCTACAGATGCCACTGCCCCCCCCCGCCCCTCTCGCACCCCAGCCCGCGGCCATCACGGCCAACAATGCCGGCAGCTCGGAGGGGTCGTCCCATTCTGTCTTCCCAAACGGCCGGAGGGTGTCCGTGTTTCACACGTGGGGAGACAGGCAGAGAGAGGTGAGGCGGCCTGCCCTGGGCTAGTGCAGGGTTCAAGCTTAGCGGGGCCGCCAACCCATGTCCCCCTCTCCGGACCCAGCTCTCTCTTGCCGCCCACCTGGGTGCGGGCTGGGACGGGGGAGGGACGCAGGGTGGAGGCGCTCACCTGGGGACAGGCCTGGCCGTAAGGTGGGGCCCCGGCGCATCAGGTGCAGCATGCGGTGGGGCTGATGCTCCTTGAAGGGCAGCTTCCTGGTCACCGTGGCGTAGAGGATGACACCTCTGGGGGCATGGGCTTCTCAGGGCGTGCCCCCTCCCCACCCCGCCCCTCCCTAGGGGTCCTGGAGCCCGTGAGGTGGCGCTCACAGGCTCCACGGGGCAGCCTGCCCCCCGCTGTACTTCTTGCTCGTGAGGACCTCCAGGGCTGTGTAGGCCACAGAGCCGCAGAAGGTGCTCAGCAGCGAGTTCTATAGCCCCGACCGATTGGCAGAGCCGAAGTCTGCAGGGCGCATACAGGGAGGGCGGGGTGGCGGGTGAGGGGCAGGGTGTAAGAGAGTGGGCTCCTGCGGGATGGCTGTGTGGTGGACATGGGGCGTGTGGGGTGACTGCAAGTGTGGCTCTGGGCGAGGGTGGGGTGTAGGCCTCCTAGGGGGATTGAAGGACAAGGCAGACTGGGGTCAGAAGTCTGGAGCAAGCCAGTGTAGACGCTGGGTGCCTGGCTGGGGCAAGAGTGGGGTATGTGTGACCCGCAGAAGTTGACGACCTCGGTCAGAGTTGGCGCAGGCTGGGGGCAGGGTTAGGGGCTGGGCCGCAGGCTCGCCGCTCAGCTTTAGGAAGCCTCGGTCATCTAGCAGGATGTTCTCACACTTTAGGTCCCTGCGTGGGGAAGCGGAGGTGAGGCTGGGCCTGAGCTCAGGCGGGTCTCTCCATGCGGTGGGCGGGTGGGCTGGGCGGCGCCCTCAACTGCCATGCCTGAGTTGTGGCAGTGCGCCACGGCACTGACCAGCTGCCAGAACAGCCTGCGGGCCTCCTCCTGCTCCAGCCCCGGGCAGCGGCAGTGGTCGGACACGGCATTGATGTGCTCCAGCAGGTCACCACGGGCCGCCAGCTCCAGCACCAAGTAGGCGCGCCAGCTGTTCTGGTAGGTCTCGTAGAGCTGCACCTACTGGATCCCGCCTGCCTGCCATCAGCCCGAGGAGGGGCCGTCAGGCACACTGGATTGGGGTCTCAGGATGGGGCTGGGCTCGAGCGTAAGGGTCCCAGGAGGGGAAGGGGGCAGGCCTGGGCGGGGCAGGAGGGGGCCAGGATGTCTTGGGGTCTCTGCCCACCACGTTCAGGTGCTTGTAGGTAGCATTGAGTGACGAGATCTCACGGGGCAGGAACTTGCAGGAGAACTCCACAGAGGCCTCAGCGGTGGAGACCATCTTGATAGCCACCTGCGGGGATGGCGGGTGGCCACCGTGCGAAGCCCACAGCCCCTCGGGGGCGGGATGTGGCAGAACAGGCCCTGTGGCCTTTGTGCACGTTGCTGAACTTGGCCGAGGCAAAGCGCGGTGAGCAGCGTCCTCGGGGGGCAGCTCTGGTCTTCCTGCCCACTCCTGTCCCAGGCACTTACGTGTTCAAGGGGTCCAGGAACTGGGAGCGATCAGCCTGCCCGAGCCTTGGCCTTCAGGGAGGATGCAGGACCAGGAGGGAGCCAGAGCACCTGGGAAGTGCCTGAGTGGGGTCAGGACAGGGGCCTCAGGGCTGGGCTGGAGGGTGAACCACGGATCCCCCACCCCATGGGGAGGAGGCGGCCTGCCTCACCGTGGTGTGGCGCTTGCCCCGCAAGTCAGAGGCCAGCTTGGAGTTGTGCTGTATGCGCTCCTGCGTGGCATAGGCCAGGTAGACTTTGGAGAAGGCCCCAGAGCCGATCTTCTTGGAGGAAGGCAGGTAGCCGTTGTCCCTGCATTCGCAGACCTGCTCCGTGAAGGCTCTCTGGTCCATGAAGGTCTGGTCTGGCCTTCTGGAGGTCAGGGCACTGCGGAAGGGGTTGGGGCCATCCAGCTCACCGCAGGGCCTTGGGGATGGGGGACAGGAGGCACGGCTGAGGCCTGACATGTGTTAGCGGGATAGGGGTGATGGGGCTGCAGGAGGCCAGCTGGGACCTGCGCCCCCTCAAGGCTGCAGCCAAGTTTCTGAAGTCTTGCTGAGACTGGGGCAGAGACAGGGGAGGGACCAGGGCTGAGAGCCCGGGGTGGGAGGCTTACACAGCTGCACAACCATGGACTGGCATGGGGGAAGGCAGGCTCTGGGATAGCAGGGGCAGATTCTAGAATGGAAGGTTCTAGAGCTGTACCTGCATTGTGCCCTCGAAGGGGGTGTCCTATCCCCCAGGACTTGCTTGCCCTAAGAACATCTTGCTGGAACCAGCCCTGCCCTGCGTGAGGCCCATTCTCTGGGGTGAGAACCAGAGGCCTTTTTTTGGCGGTGCTGTGAGGCTTGCAAGATCTTATTTCCCTGACCAGGGATTGAACCCAGGCCTTTGGCAGTGAAAGTGCCAAGTCACATCCACTGGCCTGGGGACTTCTCTGGTGGCACAGCGGTTAAGAATCCGCCTGCCAATGCAGGAGACCCCGGTTCAATCCCTGGTCCAGGAAGATCCCACATGCCATGTAGCAGCTAAGCCCGTGCGCCATAACTACCGAGCCTGTGTTCTAGAGCCCATGAGCCACAACTACTGAAGCCCACGCGCCTAGAGTCTGTTCCACAATTAGAGAAGCTACCGCAACGAGAAGCCGACGCACTGCAACGAAGAGTAGTCCCTGCTCGCCGCACCTAGAGAAAGCTCACGCACAACAGTGAAGACCCAACGCAGCCAAAAAACAAAAACAAACAAACAAACAAAACACTGGCCAGCCAGAGAATTCCCAAAGCCACCCAACCTTCCTCTGCTGAGGCCTGGAAGCTTCTGCTCAGGCCAAGACCTGCTGCAGAGGCCTTTCCCCCAGAGCTCTCTACACACTTGATGACACGTTCCCAAGCAAGCAAGTGACCCTCGCCCCCGCCTGGGTCCACCTCAAACCCCCAGCTCCAGGAGAGATGAGCCAACACGCTCCCTCCCTTCTCCTGGCCCCTGGCGTCTTCTGTGAGTGCTTTTACCGTGGGGAGTAGCAGCCAGTGTTTCCTGAGTGCCTGCTGTGAGCCAGGTGCTGTCCTAAGCTGCAACTACCAGCTCCCAGAGTCCTGCTCCTGTGCACAGACCACGCCCAACGTGCCTGTCCTGCGGTAGGCAGTTCACAGCCAGGATTTCAAATCTGAGCGCCACCAAGCGATGCCCCCTTTCCAGACGACACAGCTGAGGCCCAAGCCGTCGTCTCTCTTCTGTGAGCTGGACGGCACAGTGGCTGGGGGGCTGCCGTCCTGGCAGTGTCTGTGGACTGGACTTGTCCCCGCTGGGATCCAGTCCATGGGGTGCTCCCGCTGCAGGAAGAGCCTTAGAATGCTTGGAATTGAACTGCTGCGACACATTTTGTCGTCCCTGTCGGACTGTGAGCTGCTTGAGAACAAGGCTGGTGGTTGACATTCCCTGGCTCACCCACAAGCCTTGCCTAGCAAACTGCCTGGAGCATAGAAAATATGGACAAACTAAGTGGTTTGCTACTGACCTGGGGGTTCGGAAAAGAGAAGCTGCCCCAGGTCTTTCAAGGGGAGGGTAACGTTGTATTTGTCTTTCTCTTTCTGACTGAACTTCGTGGAGCACGAGAATCTCTAGGTCCATCCATGTCCCTGCAAATGGCGTTACTTCACTCTTTTTTATGGTTGAGTAGTATTCCACTGTATATATGTGCCACATCTTCTTTATCCATTCGTCTGTCAAGGGACACTTAGGATGCTTCCACGTCTTGGCTGTTGTAAGTAGTGCTGCTGTTAACACTGGGGTGCGTGTACCTTTTCAGCTTATAGTTTACTCCAGGTATATGCCCAAGAGTGGGATTGCTGGCTCGTATGGCAACTCTATTTTGGGTTTTTTGAGGAACCCCCGTACTGTTTGCCGTAGTGGCTGCACCACTTCACGTTCACACCAACGGTGTAGGAGGGTTCCCTTTTCTCCACACCCTCTCCAGCATTTGTTATTTGTAGACTTTTTAATGATGGCCGTTCTGACTGCTGTCAGGTGGTACCTTACTATAGTTTTGATTTGCATTTCTCTAATAATTAGCAATGTTGAGTATCTTTTCATGTGCCTATTGGCCATCTGTATGTCTTCTTTGGAGAAACGTCTTCTGTGCATTTTTTTAAAAATAAATTTATTTATTTTATTTATTTCACTTTTGACTGAGTTGGGTCTTCATTGCTGCACGCAGGCTTTCTCTAGTTGTGGTGAGCCGCGGCTACTCTTCGTTGCAGTGCATGGGCTTCTCATTGCAGTGGCTTCTCTTATTGCAGAGCATGGGCTCTAGGCATGCTGGCTTCAGGAGTTGTGGCACGTGGGCTCAGTAGTTGTGGCTTGCGGACTCTAGAGCGCAGGCTCAGTAGTTGCGGCGCACGGGCTTAGTTGCTCCGCAGCATGTGGGATCTTCCCGGACCAGGGCTCGAACCCATGTCCCCTGCATTGGCAGGCGGATTCTTAACCACTGTGCCACCAGGGATGTCCCTTCTGTGCATTTTTCGATTGTTTTTTTTTTTTTGTTTAATTGAGCTCTATGAGCTGTTTGTATGTTTTGGAAATAAAGCCCTTGTTGGTCGCATCATTTGCAAATATTTTCTCCCATTCCATAGGTTGTCTTTTTGTTTTGTTTATGGTTTCCTTTGCTGTGCTAAAGCTTTTAAGTTTGATTAGGTCCCATTTATTTATTTTTGCTTTTACTTTTATTGCCTTGGAAGACTGACCTAAGAAAACATTGGTACGATTTATGTCAGAGAATGTTTTGCCTATGTTCTCTTCTAGGAGTTTTATTTATTTTTAAATTTTATTTTATTTTTTAATAAATTTATTTATTTATTTATTTAAATTTATTTATTTATTTTTGGCTGCGCTGGGTCTTTGTTGCTGGGCCTGGGCTTTTCTCTAGTTGTGGGGAGCGAGGGCTACTCTTGGTTGTGGTGCGCAGGCTTCTCACTGTGGTGGCTTCTCTTTGTTGCGGAGCACGGGCTCTAGGCGCCTGGCTTCAGTAGTTGCAGCTCGCGGGCTCAGTAGTTGTGACTTGCAGGCTCTGGAGCGCAGGCTCAGTAGTTGTGGTGCACGGGCTTAGTTGCTCCGCGGCATGTGGGATCTTCCCGGATCAGGGCTCAAACCCGGAACCCGTGTCTCCTGCATTGGCAGGTGGGTTCTTAACCACTGGGCCACCGGGGAAGTCCCTAGGAGCTTCCTTGATGCCTGCTCATCTTGATTCCCACGGTCTGTTGGCATACTGGACTGTGCGCCTCCAGTTTGCGTGTGTGTACCTGTTTGCGGAGGGCTCCTCGGCCCTGGGGTCTCTGCGGTGTTGGTTGGGTTTTCAGTGTGTGTTCATGTGTGAGAGATATACGGCATGACAGTGCCGGTGTGTGTCCAGGTCAGGCCCACCTGGCGTGTGTACCTGGACAGGTATGTGCTTGTGAGAGGACCGGCTTTGGGCGCACTGACGCGCCGAGCCGGCGTCGCCGATGCCTCTCCCGGTATGTGGGGCGGTGTCTGTGTGCCGGGATCATCGCGGTGTAAATGTCGTACGAGGACACAGCAGAGTGGGAAGGGAGCTGGCTCCCGCGCCTGCGCAGTGGCCGGCGGCACGCCCTGAGGCCGACAGGGCGGCCCTACTGGCGCCCAACAGTCAGGTGTGGCGGTCACGGGGCGGCCGGGGGCGGGGCCGAGCGGGAGGCGGAGTTTGCGCACTCTGACTCTCTGGGGTTCGGGGGGCCGGGTGGAGAGGGCGAGAGGGACGCACCTCCGACCAGTGAGCGCAGAGGTCGCTTGGGGGCGGGGCCGGGCTGCCGCGCGCCAGGCCACGGTTGGCGGGGGGCTCGCCGCGTGGCCCCGCCCACTCTGGTCAGCGGCAGGCGGGAGGGCGGCGCCCGGGCTGCGGCTGCCGCGGCTCCTCAGGTAAACGGGGTCGGGGCCGGGGATCGGGGCTGGCGGCGGTCACTCGGCGAGGCGCCCCTCGGGGAAGCCTGGGCTGCGCACTCTCGGGCCGCCCCCTGGGCCAGGCCGCCGCGGGAAACCGAGTCAGGGGGAGCCTCTCCAAGGTCACCGGGCGAGCGCGGAAAGGGTCCCGGGCGTCGCGGGGCCGAGACCACCCCCTTACCCGGGCTCAGGTGCGCCCAGCCCCGCGCGGAGCCGGATTTGCCGCGTCACAACCCGGAAGAGCGCCCTGGGAGCCGAGCCGCTCACATTCTTCCTCGCAACGGCATGGGGAGCCCGGCCCCCGTGCCCGTCCCCTCCCAGGGTGGGACTCGGGGTACCTGGTCTCTGTGCCCGTCTCCTCCCTGGGGGGCGCTCGGTCCCCAGTCCTAGCGCCTGTCGCTCCGGAGGCGTGTGGTCCACGTCCTTGCTTCCCCGGGGGGGAAAACGGGGTCCTCTCTGTGGGAAGCTAAGCCTAAACCCGAAGAGTCCCAACGCGCAGGGGCCGTTGTATTCGTTCCATTTTCTCTTTGACTGTCGAGCAGGGAGGTACTTTGTCCACAGTCCTGAGGATTACTGGCCATGTAAGGTAGGCGTGAAGCTGGAGGGCTGCAGGAAGTCCCGCTGGCAATCCGGGTGAGAGCTAGGTGGTGCTAGGCCAGGGCTGGCTCCCAGTCCCTGGGCTCTTAGGCCCAGTTTGGGGTTCTGGTTTTCCTGGAGCGCCAGCACAGCTAGGGCCTGAGGTTCCCCTTTGCCGGCCCAGCTGGGGTGGGGGCGGGGCTGACTGGTAAGCTCAAGGGTAGTGAGGCACAAAGGGGTGTGGGGGGCAGAGGGGGCGGGTGTGGGGATGTAAGCGGGGGCGGCTGCCTCGTGGGGGGGCAGGTGGGGTTGGGGTGGAGGCTGGCTTGAGGAGACCACTCTGGAAAGGGATGGTGGTAGAGGTGGGGAAGAAGGTGGTCAGTGAGTCACCGAAGGGTGTGGGGAGGGAGATGGAGGAACAGGAGGGGGTGATGCTGACCTCTGACCCACGTAGCTGAGTGCATGATGACACAGGAAAAGAGGCAGGTGAGGTGGGGGTCAGGGAGAAGTCGGGGTGACGTGACGATGGTGTTAGAGCTGTTGAGTGTGCGTGGCGATGGTGGTCCAGATGGAGATGGCCAGCAGGCGCTGGGCCCCAGGAGACCCAAGTGGGAATCATCAGTGTGGGACACTTGAGTGGTGGCATGATTGTGACGTGGTTGCCCCTATGGTCCTGGCAGCCAAAGGGCCTGGGGATGCTGTTGTCAGCAGGGTCAAGTGAGCACGCGTCGCGCGTCTCTCTTTGGTGTCAGAATAGCATCACCTGGAGCTGAGCTGTCTTGGTTACCTTGAAACCGACGTCCACGCTGCGGTGGATTGTTTGGACCTGCGTCTTGCTGTTTCTCACTCCTCCAAGGCTGTTTGCTGCCTGCTGAGGGCCCTCAGTGGATCAGAGGTGGAACCCGTGGGTGCTTGCCTGCTCCCTCGCCTTCACAGCTGTCGCCTGTGCCTGGAAGCAGGTGTCTGTGCTTAGTTCAGACCCAGGGTCCCCCCCAGGCCCAGGTGAACAGCCGGGTCGCTGCTAGTCTGTGATCAGCAGCCCCAGACCTCGTGAGCCCCTTCATGGAGCCGAGTTACTTGATCTTCTTGAGGTAGGGCCTCCAGGAAAGCTCCTGCTCAGTGCTCAAGGAATGTTGGCTACTGGGCGTCATGAGAAATGGGCTTTCTCCACTGAGCTGGAGGGCCGCCCAGTTTCGGGGGTGACACTGCCGGGCATGGCTTGTGCTGCGAAACAGTGTTCTCAAGGGACTGTTTCCTGGGTCATCTGCCCGGGTTCTTGTCGGTGACTGTGGAAGTTGAGTTCCTTCTCTAGCTCCTGTGCTAAGAGGGGAAGACCCTGGGCCTTGTGCGTGGGTGGGGGTGGGGGTGTTCCCGTGACCCCCCAGGGCCTCCTGATTTCCCAGTCTCCCCTCGCACACCTATCCTCCAGACCAGCTCCTGGCTGCCTCTGGGCTGGGCTGTGTGTGGCCTCCTTGGCCTCCCACACCCACTTCTGAACCCCCTCCGGCTCAGCACCTCTGTTAGCGTGTGCCAGTTCATGTGGCAGCCATAATACAAGTGGGCATCTTTCAGGCCAGGGGCTCTGTGGGTGGGGGCAGCACCTGGTGGGCATTACTAAATGCCATTGAACGAATGCTGAGTACAGGTGAGCGAGGAGGAGGGGTGGGAGGGGGAGGAGGGAGCTGCTTCTGCACTCACCCACAGCGTGTCCAGCATGGGAAGGAGGGCCCTCTTGGCCCTGCTCCGTGCCCTGTGCTGGGAGCATCTGGGCAGGTGTGGAGGGCAGTGCGGGAGCCAGTCCTGGCGGAGTCCCGCCCCATTGCTGACCAGCTGCTGGCAGCACGTCCCTCGCAGACCTGCTTGGCCGCAGATGAAAGGAGATCCTGTGGGACGCAGGGAGCCTCCCAGACCCTTCCCTGTCTCTGCACCCCCTTCCCCTGCAGCGTGTTCACCTTGATTTGCCATCAGCTCTGTGCTCACGGATCTGTCTGCTGCACAGACCTCCTGGCCTGGGGCAGGGGCAGCAGGTGGAAACTTACAAAACCGGTCAAGCCCGGCTCATCCACCAGCCAGGTAGTTTATACTTACTTGGCTACCACCTTTTTCCAGTGCTTGTTTTTTAAAAAGTCTAACCAGATCCCTGATTGACATATGTGTGTTTTCTAACACTCTGTACTCACGGGAGGGCTTCTGTAGACGGATGTCGAGAGGTGGATGATCCCGTCATGCAGTGCGACCATTTGGGCTTGTGGGGGACACTCCACGGGCTCTGCTGGTTGTACGCACCTGTGTGGTGGCCACAGCACTGACAACGTCTGGTGCTGGCGGAGCGCAGCTGTGTGCAGGCCTCACTCCCAGACGCTCACTCGTGACGCGGGGAGAGCCCAGTGCTGGACTGGCCGTCTGCCCGCCGCCCGCCTTCTTGTTTGTCTTGTTGATGCGGATGAGCTCCTTTGCATGTTAATATTAGACAGATTAGCCTCTTGTCATACCTGTTATGAATGGTTTGACTTGTTTTGTCTTGTATTTACTTTATGCTCCACTGAGGATGGGGTGAGTTGTGAGCGTGTAGGGTTGTGGGCATAGGTGTATGGATATGGATATGGTCTTCAATTTATGTATGTTTTTGACTTTCAGAAATTAAAAAATTTTATATAGTCAACTGAACAACATTCATCAAGGTGTGTGGGTTTTTGTGTCTGGCTTAGAAAGTCCTTTCCTACTCCAAGACTATAAAATGTGTACTTGTATTTTCTACTTAGGACTTAACATGTCATTTTTACATGTAACACTTGTATCCATCTAGCATTTATTTTGGGGTAAGGAAAGATGTAGGGAAGACTAATTTTTTTCCCTAAGTGCCCAACTAGCTGTTCCAACACTATTGGCTAATCTGTCTTCATTATTTAAAATTCTCCCTTTCTTTTTCTTCCTTATTGGTGTTTATTTCTGGACTTTCTATACAGTTCTGTTGATTTGTGCACCTCTTCTTAGAACAATAGCATAGTTTTAATTACGGTAGCCTTTTAATACGTTTTAACATAACATAGGACAAATCCTTTTCACATACTTTTCAAAATTTAGTTGGCTACTCTTGTATGTTGATTCTTCCATATGAACTTTGGAACCATTTTATCAAGCACCCTCCAGTAGCCTGAATCACATATTTGTAGATGAAGGAAAATTGACAGTTTTATAATATTGAGTCTTATGGGAGGATTTTGGGTCTTTTCCTTCAATGAACAGCTTTTGTTTGTTTTTTGAAATTGCGTGCATACTAAGGATATAAACCACAACTCTTCTCCCCGCTCACAGTGTGCTGGAGCAGACTGGCACACCCAACTGTCACTGTTTGGAACTGATGCCACAGTCCCCGTAGGAGCCAGGGCTGCAGGAACACTGGGTCACCCGCTGGAGGGGTGCGCTAAGGGACTGGCCCTTGAGGAATGAGTGGGTTTCCCGGGGTGGAGGGGGCAGGGTGGGGCAGGGTGCTTGTAGGGACCAGCAGAAGCAGAGGCGCGAGAGCCGAAGCCCTGGCCCACGGCGTTCAGGTGCTGGACACCTGCAGCGTGAGGGGCGAGAGAGAAGCAGAGAGGGGCTTGGGTCTAGGTTGCGACAGCCCTCGTTGAAGGTGTTGGTTTGATTCTGTGGGCAACAGTGAAGATCAGTGAGAAGCGGTGTGACGTGATGTGACCTGCGTTTGACAAAGGCCAGCACTCAGCGTGGAGGAAGTGGCCAAAGGCAGGGTTAGGTGAGGCGGCCACCAGGGATCAGCTCTCAGAGAAGGAGCAGGGCACCTGCTGCCTGATGTGCAGGGTGGGGGTGGAGTGAGGAGGTTGGGTGGGGGGGGGGGGGCCGCTGACGTTGATCATGGCATGTCTGTCACTGAGTGGCGGCCTTAGAGGTGTTCGCCCGTTCAGTTGCCACTCCCTTAGCAGCATATTCAAAGAGCAGTGCTTGGACAATTTCAGTTTATCAAGTTTTTCTTTTATAGATTTTGCTTTTGGTGTCAGTCATGGAGATTTTCTTCTGTTTCTTTCCAGAAGTTTTATAGTTTTAAGTTTCACATTTAGGTCTGTGAGTCATTTGGAGTTTTTGTGTGTGGTGTGAGGTATAGATTGGAGTTTACTTATTGTATGTGGGTGTCCAGTTGTTCAGTACTGTTTGTTGAAAGACTATCTCTTCTCCACTCAGTTGCCTTTGTACCTTTGTCCCTTTGTTGAAAACTGGACATATAAGTCCTGAAGTCAGGTAGTGTAAGTTCTCCAATTTTGTTTTGGTTTGGTTTTTTTCAGAGTTGTCTTGGCTATTCTAGGTCCTTTGCATTTCCGTATGAATTTAGAATCAGTCTGTCAATTTCTACAAAAAACATTCTGGGATTTTGATTGGGAATGCCTTCAATCCGTAGATCCATTTGCAAAAAATTGATATCCTTGTACTGTATTTCTCTCCATTTATTTAAGTTTTCTTTAATATCTCTCAGCAGGTCCATCTTTTGTCAAATTTATCCCTAAATGTTTCATATAATTTTTGCTCAGTGGCAAATGGTGTGGCTTTTTCAATTTTTGTTTATTGTTAGTATATGGAAATACAGTTGCTTTTTTTTTGTTAATTTTTTAAAAATTTATTTATTTTTGGCTGTGTTGGGTCCTCGTTGCTGCGCGTGGGCTTTCTCTAGTTGAGACGAGCAGGGGCTACTCTTCATTACGGTGCGCAGGCTCCTCACTGCGGTGGCTTTTCTTGTTGCGGAGCACGGGCTCTAGGTGCATGGGCTTCAGTAGTTGTGGCACGTGGGCTCGGTAGTTGTGGCACGTGGGCTCGGTAGTTGTGGCTCACGGGCTCAGTAGTTGTGGCTTGTGGACTCTAGAATGCAGGCTCAGTAGTTGAGGTGCACAGGCTTAGTTACTCTGTGACATGTGGGATCTTCCCGGACCAAGGATCGAAGCCGTGTCCCCTGCATTGGCAGGGGGATTCTTAACCACTGCGCCACCAAGGAAGCCCCATACGGTTGCTTTCTTAATGTTAATTTTATATCCTGTGATCTTGCTAGCTGACTTATTGATCTGGTTCCACTTGTAGATTCTGTAGGATTTTCTGCATAGACGGCCACATCATCTGTGAATAAAAACAGTTTTACTTCTTTTTCAATTTGGATGCCTTATATTATTTTTTTCCTTGCCTTGTTGCATAGGCTAAAGCCTCCAGTATGATAGTGAATAGAATGGGTGAGAGCAGACATCCTTGCCTTGTCCCCCATCTTACGGGGATCGCATTTAGTCTTTTACCATTAAGGATGTTCTTATAGGTTTCCCTTAGGTGCTCTTTGTCAGGTTGTGGAAATTCCCTTCTACTCCTGTTTGTTGATAATTTTTATTATAAGTGGATGTTGGATTGTGGCAGATGCTTTTTCTGCATTTATTGAGATGATTATATGGTTTTTATTTTTTGGTCTGTTAATGTGACTTACACTGGCTGCACTTAAAAATACTCAACCAACCTTGCATTCATAGGATAAACCCAATTTAGTCATGATGTATTATCCTTTTTACATGTTGGATATGATTTGATAAAATATTGTCAAGAAATTTTGTGTCTATGAGGGATATTGGTCTATAGTTTTCATTATTTGTAGTATCTGTGTCTGGTTTTGTTATCAGAGTTATGCTGGCCTCAGAGAATCAGTTGGTAAGTGTTTTTATTTACTTATTTAGTTAGTTAGTTTTGGCTGCATTGAGTCTTCGTTGCTGGGCGTGGGCTTTTCTCTAGTTGCGGAGAGCGGGGGCTACTCTTTGTCGCGGTGCACGGGCTTCTCATTGCAGTGGCTTCTCTTGTTGCAGAGCACGAGCCCTAGGTGCGTGGGCTCAGTAGTTGTGGCTCGTGGGCTCTAGAGCGCAGGCTCAGTAGTTGTGGCGCACGGGCTTAGTTGCTCCGTGGCATGTGGAATCTTCCCGGACCAGGGCTCGAACCCGTGTGCCCTGCATTGGCAGGTGGATTCTTAACCACTGCGCCACCAGGGAAGTCCTGGTAAGAGCTTTTTATTTTCAGTTTTCCTGGAAGAATTTGTGTATAGTTGGTATTGTTTCTTCCTTAAATGTTTGACAGAATTCCCCAGGGGAGTCATCTAGGCCTAGAGTTTTCTCTGTGGGAAGGCTTTTAACTACAAGTTCAATTTCTTTATTAGATATAGGGCTATTTAGGTTATCTGTTTTTTCTTGAGTGAGCTTTGATAGTCTGTCTTTCAAGGAACTTGTCTATTTCTCTTATTTTTTAAATTTTTATAATTTTTTATTGAGGTATAATTGACTTGTCTATTTCTTTTAAGTTGTCCAATTTACTGGCAAAAAGTTATTCAGAATATATTCTTACTATCCTCTTAATATCTATAGAATCTGTAGTGATGTCACTGTTCTCATTCTTAAGATTGGTAATTTGTGTTTTCTCTCTTTTTCCTGATCAGTCAGGCTGGAGGTTATCAAATTTATTGATCTTCTCAAATAACTAGCCTTTGGTACTTTGATTTTTTTTCTATTCTCTGTTTTTATTTCTTTGATTTATATACTGATACTTACTATTTCCTTTTGCTTCTTTTGAGTGTCTAGTTTCTTAAGGTGGAATTTTTTTTTTAATAAATTTATTTATTTATTTATTTGGCTGTGTTGTGTCTTCGTTGCTGCACGTGGGTTTTCTCTAGTTGCGGCGAGCAGGGGCTACTCTTCGTTGCTGCACACAGGCTTCTCATTGCAGTGGCTTCTCTTGTTGTGGAGCACAGGGTCTAGGCACAGGGGCTTCAGTAGTTGCAGCACACGGGCTTAGTAGTTGTGACTCGCTGGCTCTAGAGCGCAGGCTCAGTAGTTGTGGCGCACAGGCTTAGTTGCTCCATGGCATGTGGGATCTTCCCGGACCAGGGCTCGAACTCGTGTCCCCTGCATTGGCAGGCAGATTCTCAACCACTTCGCCACCAGGGGAGGTGGAATTTGATGTTGTTGACCTTAAAACTAAAACAGCCAGTTATTTCACCAGCAAAATATGTTTATTTGGGAATAACAGAGAATTGCAACCATGCTATAGCAAAAACTATAGGCTAGTCCAGCAAACAAAGGAGAGGAAGTTACTTTACAGAGAAAAAGGAGGAAGTTGGGAGGGGCTGCTCTGAAGGAAAGTCCCCAGGAGGGAAGGGAGAGTTCAGGATGGTGATGGCTTTCCACTGCCTGAGCAGAGAGGGTTCCCATCTGCTGGGCTTGTTGCTGGGCAAGGAGAGATCTTCCTTCCTCTTGCCGGGGTCCTAAAGTAGAGACATCTTCCTGCTGGGAATGCAAGTCATGACTCTTCCTGTTGGGTCTGTGATTCACCTGGAGTGGTAGTGCACAGGAGCTCCCACTCTGGCCTCCGCACTCCCTGCTAAATGAGGTTTCTTTTATTCAAAATCACAAAGTCATTCTTCTTTTCTAATACAGACATTTAGTGCTACACATTTCCCACAAATTTTGATGTCTTCATTTTCATTCACTTCAGAATGCTTTCTAATTTCATTTTTGATTTCTTTTTTGACTCATGCATTATTTTGAAGCATATTAAGTAGTTTCTAAATACTTGGGGATTTCTCAGATAGCTTTCTCTTATTGATTTCAAATTTAACTCCATGTGGTCAGAGAACGTACTTCGTTATGACTCGAATTCTTTTAGGTTTATTGAGACTTGTTTTATTGCTCAGAATATGGTCAGTCTTGGTAAATGTTTCATGTGATTTTGGAAAAAATACATATTCTACTGTTAATGAATAGAGTGTTCTATAAATACTACTTAAGTTGGTTGACGGTATTGTTCAGGTCTTCTGTATCTTTAGCGATTTTCTGTACACTTGTTCTAACAATTACAGATAGAGGGGTGCTGAATTTCTACTATATTTTGGATTTGTCTATTTCTCCTTGCATTTTTATTAGGTTTGATTTTGTGTATTTTGAAGCTCTGTTATTAGGTGCATAAATGTTGAGAATTGTTATGTCTCTGTAATCCACTTTGTCTAATGTTAATATAGTCACTCCAGCGTTTTTATGACTAGTTGTCAGCCTTGTTTTTCTTTTCCCATTCTTTTACTTTAGCCTCTTTGTGTTAACATATTCAGTGTTTCCTGTGGTTTCTTGAATATATGAAATGTAATTATAATCTAAATGTCCTTAACTACTAATTCTTTCCTCTGCATCATTTCTGGGTCAGTGTCTATTGATTGATTCATCCTCATTATGGGTTGAGTTTTCTTGCCTGTTTGCATGCCTGGTAATTTTTTTTTTTTAATAAATTTATTTATTTATTTACTTTTGGCTGTGTTGGGTCTGCATTGCTCTGCGCAGGCTTTCTCTAGTTGCAGCGAGTGGGGGCTACTCTTCGTTGCGGTGCATGGGCTTCTCATTGCGGTGGCTTCTCTTGTTGCGGAGCACAGGCTCTAGGCGTACAGGCTTCGGTAGTTGTGGCATGCAGGCTCAGTAGTTGTGGCGCACCGGCTTAGCTGCTCTGTGGCATGTGGGATCTTCCCGGACCAGGGATCGAACCCGTGTCCCCTGCATTGGCAGGCAGATTCTTAACCACTGCACCACCAGGGAAGTCCCTGCCTGGTAATTTTTGATTGGATGACAGACATTGTAATTTTACTTTGTTAGTGCTAGATGTTTTTGTGTTCCTATTATTATTCTCAAGCTTTGTGCTGGGTTGTGGCTAAGTTATTTGGGAACAGTTTGATCCTTTCAGGTCTTGCTTTTAGCTTTGTTAGGTGAAACCAGAATGGCATTTAGCGTCGGGCTAATTTTACTTTTTTCTTTTCTTTGTCTTTTTTTGGCTGCATGGCACAGCTTGCGGGATCTCACTTCCCCGACCAGGGATTGAACCCGGGCCATGTCAGTGAAAGCCTGGAATCCTAACCACTAGGCCATCAAGGAACTCCCTAATTTTACTTCTTTACTGAGCTGAAATCTTTTTTAGTGCCCTTCCCAGAACCCTGTGAGTTGTGATGTTTCCCCCGATTGCTGGGAGCAGGCCCATTCCTGCCTCATTGTGAGCTCCGGGGATTATTTGCTGCTAATCCTTTTGGGTGGCTCTTTTCCAGGCCTTGCGTAATTTCTTCTTCTTTTTTTTTTTTTTTTTTCCCAATAAATTTATTTATTTATTTTTGGCTGCATTGGGTCTTCGTTGCTGCGCGCAGCTTTCTCTAGTTGAGGCGAGCGGGGGCTACTCTTCGTTGCAGTGCACGGGCTTCTCATTGTGGTGGCTTCTCTTGTTGCAGAGCTCGGGCTCTAGGCACGTGGGCTTCAGTAGTTGTGGCACGTGGGCTCAGTAGTTGTGGCTCGTGGGCTCTAGAGCACAGGCTCAGTAGTTGTGGTGCACGGGCTTAGTTGCTCCACGGCATGTGGGATCTTCCCAGACCAGGGCTCGAACCCGTGTGCCCTGCATTGGCAGGCGGATTCTTAACCACTGCGCCACCAGGGAAGCCCCCGTAATTTCTTCTTAAACATGGTGCTTGTATTGGTTTTCTATCGCTGTTGTAACAAATTACTACAAACTTAGTGGCTTAAACAACACATATTCATTATCTTAAAGTTCTTAAGGTCAGAAGGCTGACATGGATCTCATGGGGCTAAAATTGGGTTGCTAGGGCTGTGCTCCTTTCTGGGGACTCTGGGGAGGATCTGTTTCCTGCTGTTTCAGATTGTTGGCAGAATTTGGTTCTTTATGGCTGTAGGACCAAAGTCCGTGTCTTCTTGCTGACTGTAAGCTGAGGGTTGTTCCCAGCTTCTATAGGTGCCCACATTCGTTGGCTCAGAGCCTCCTTCCTCCATCTTCAAAGCCAGCCATGGTGGGTTTTCTTCCCATGCTTTGATTTTCTCCCCCTTTTTCCATCTCATCTCTCTGACACAGCTGGGAAAGGTTCTCTGCTTTTAAGAACTTAGGCTGGTCTCACCCACATAATCCAGGGTAATTTCTCCACCTCAAGGTCTGTACCCTTAATCCCATCTGCTAAGTCCCTTTGCCGGATAAGGTAACATATTCACATTCTGGGGATGAGGGCATGGGCATCTTTGGGGACATTATTCTGTTGCCCCTGTGCTGGCCAGTAAGTCAACTGAGTGACCAGGAGACCCTCTGCAGGTCGCTGGACTTCTCTCTAGTACTAGACCTGCAAACTCCAGCAAGACTCAGGCCTCTCAAGATGCTCCCCGTCCTAACTCTGGGCCTTCCTGAGTGTCCTCAGCTGGATGTGCCCTATAGGTGATGAGCTGGAGTGACTCAGGGTTCCCGGCCCTTCGTTTCCTGTTGCCCAACAGCCTGAGAACTATGGCTTCACGTGTTTTGTTCAGTTTCTTAGTTGTTTTGGTTGAGATGGCAAACTGGTCCATCCCTCCCAGGTGGGCTGGGGTCTGACGTCTCTTATGCTTGTTTGCGTTTGCTGCTGCTTGAGTCGAGTGAGCACATCTGTCTGCACTTGTGTGAAGGATGTTCCAGCTGGAGCTGGTTAGCCCCTTTTCTCTGAGGCGTGGACATAGACAGCTGTAGCTTTTCACAGGGCAAAGCCTCTGCCCCAGGAACTGGCTGCTTGCCTTGTAAACTCAGACCGGCTCTGGGAACTCAGGATGTGGGTTCCATGTGCGGGGGTGCCTGCCTCTGAGAAGTGTCCTGTGGGCTTTCTGAAGCCCGTGGCCAGTGCACCTCATACCTGCCTGCCAGCTGTGGCGCTTTCCGCCTTTCAGCTTTTCGGGGTGTGGGGTTTCTCTGCCACCTTCTTGCTCTGCTGCCAATGGAATATGTGTTTTTACTTCTTGTTTTCCTTGTTATTTTCAGATGCTTTCCAGGAAGAAAGGGGAAACACCTTGCTGATGCCACCGGCTTCAAACCAGTCCTCTCCATCTGCTTTCTGTCTGCCTGGGATTCCTGGAAGCTTCTGGTCTGCTAATTTTTTATCTTTTCTTGTTTTCTAGTGCTCTTGTGGGTTTGTTCTTTTAAAACATGCATCTTTTCTGTCATTTCACTGAGGTTTTGGTGGGATGGGTGAACGCTTAGGACCAGTGTGCCTTCTTGATCTAGAATTCTCACTTATTTTTTTAAAATTAATTAATTAATTAATTAATTTTTGGTTGCGTTGGGTCTTCGTTGCTGTGCACGGGATTTCTCTAGTTGCAGAGAGCAGGGGCTACTCTTCATTGTGGTGCATGGGCTTCTCATTGCAGTGGCTTCTCTCCTTGCGGAGCACGGGCTCTAGGTGCGCAGGCTCAGTAGTTGCAGCATGCAGGCTCAGTAGTTGTGGCTCATGGGCTCTAGAGCGCAGGCTCAGTAGTTGTGGCACACGGGCTTAGTTGCTCTGCGGCATGTGGGATCCTCCCAGACCAGGGATCGAACCTGTGTCCCCTGCATTGGCAGGCAGATTCTTAACCACTGCGCCACCAGAGAAGCCCTAGAATTCTCACTCATTTTTAATTCCACCCCCTAACCCCGTCCCCGCATTAGGTGACTTCTCACTGCCCCCTCCCCGTGTGGCCATAGCCAAATGAGCATATCCTCCCTCCTCGGGAGCAGGTCAAGGCATCTCTCTTTTGCTACCTCCACCTTCACCCTTTTCTGGATGGGTGGTGACTGGGGAATGAAGGGTGGTGACCAGCAAGTCGAGGACACTAGTGTGAGAAAGCACCGTACAGGTCCTCGGAGAGTGTGCCATAGGGCAGAGCATGTGACCACGTGGTGAAGTGGGGAGCCGCTCGCGTATTTCATGGGCTTTATCCTTTGGGTCCACCTGTTGCAAGCGGCGCTTTGAGGCGTGTGCTGTTTGGATCCCGTGTGCTGTTTGGATGGTTGGTTTCAGGCGCCAGGGAGCCCACCAGATCCCTGTGCTGCCCGCCCAGTCTCTCGGCCAGCAGGAGGCTCATTTAACACCGTCCTAGGATCTCAGGCGTGGCGAGTCCCGGCCCCGCAGCCACCAAGGCAGTTGCTCTCGGCTCTCGGGGAGGGTGTGCCTGCTCCGCACAGACAGCCAGCGACACCAGGCCTGACGCGCACGGGGTGAAGGGAGATGCTGTAGCTGGAGGTGGTCACACGCTTGCCCGGGCCACCGTGGGCCAATCAGGACGAGCCCTGGCGGGCCGGCCATGCGTCGGCGGGGCTGACAGCTGCTGGGGTGGAGGAGAGCCGGTGACCATTGAGGGGACGGTGCCTCCTGTCCTCCGCACGCCTTTCAGCCAAACTGTGGCAGAGACAGTTCCCCCAGGACGAAATTGTTTAAATCTTGTGTTTTACACAAGCACAGTAACTGCTCGTAAACTGAGGAGGCTTGTGACTTAAATGCCGCACGTCTGGTTGCTCCAGGTTTGAAGAGAGCTGTCCCTGTGCACACCGGGCGAGAGGAAGCCACGGCCGCAGCAATGAGCGAGGCATACGTGAAGAGTGAGTGTGTGGGGCTCCTGGCAGGCCTCCGTGTCATGCCTGCCGGTTTCTGAGTTTGGGACACAGAGGAGCCCGTGGCATTGAGTAAACGTGCTTGGAAGGAATGACGCTTGCACGAACACACTTTCTCTAAGTTTTCATTAAAAAAAAAAAAAAGAAAACAAAGCTCTTGTCTCTGCAGATGCTGACGCAGAGGTCCAGATTTGGCCACAGGCTCAGTCTGGTGTGGGGGACGGCGTTTGCCTGGCACAGAGGGCTTCGTGCTCCGTGTGGGAGGGTCCCTGTGCCTTCGTCCCTTCCTACAAAAGCCCCAGGGCCAGCATCCACTCTGGCTGGCTACTCTGCCTGCCGCCAGGGCCGGCTGTTTGCTGAGGGCATGGCCCAGGGCGGGGCAGAGGCTGGGAATGGTGTTCCTGCCCCACAGGTTCCATCCCCGGGGTGAGGGTCTGCGAACCGCTGGCAGGCACACGGAGCTCTCGGGGCACTGAGGATGGGGGTCCTGTCCGTGGGGCGGTGGCCTGGATCTGAGTGTGGGGAGTTGCCAGGGTGAGGAGTCAGCGAGAGCAGCTGGTGGGACTGGGGTGCCGCCCGGCAAGCACAGGGCACAGTGTGGGCCAGAGGGCCGCCTGGGGCAGCTTCCGAAGGGGCCCTGAGCCTGCACCGCCTGCCTTTTATAGGAGCTCGGATCCAGCGGGGCCGGAGGCGTGGAGCAGACACGGCCTGGGCTGGAAGGTCGGGGTACAAGTGGCCGGAGTGACCTCAGAGCAGGCGGCCAGTGGGTCCCAGAGATCCCGGCCAGCGCAGTGGAGGCTGCAGAGCGGCCAGGCCGGTGCGGCGGTCTCCTCCAGCTCCGGGGCCGAGTCCTCAGAGGCTGAGCGCAGCGACGGTGGGGTCGGGGCCGGGCCTGACCACGCCACTGGGCTTTGTCGCGGCAGGGCTGTTCGCCATTCTGCTGGACGCTGTCACCGACAAGGACCCTCAGGTGCAGGAGCAGGTGTGTGGCGCCCTGTGTGCCCTCGGAGAGTCGCAGCCTGTGGAGGCTCTCCGCGCCTGCGAGGAGCACCTGCGGCTGCACGAGAAGGTATTGCTGCTCCTGCGGGGCGGGGCCTGCGGGATGGGTAGGGGGCTGCGGGATGGGGCCTGAGGGAAGGGGCCTGTGGGGCGGGGCCTGCGGGATGGGGCGGGGTCTGCGGGGGCCGGGCTGCGGGATGGGGCCTGCGGGGCGGGGCCTGCGGGATGGGGCGGGGTCTGCGGGGGCCGGACTGCGGGATGGGGCGGGGTCTGCGGGAGCCGGGCTTCGGGTTGGGGCCTGAGGGAAGGGGCCTGTGGGGCGGGGTCTGTGCCAGGGATCTGCCGGCTGGCCGGCTGGGTCCGGAGTGCAGAGCCGTGCTGCTGTGGGTAGAAAATCATACCTGCAAGTCCGACCCTCTTTGCCTCGTGGCCTGTGGGTTGATCCTGTCGTGGAGGGACGGGGTGGTAAGCACTGCAGCGTCCAGCCGCTCACTCGCAGGCCCGGTGCCGCCGTCCCCTTTCGCTGACCCGCTGGAGCCTGGACAGCCGTCCTCGCCAACGAGAGAGGGCAGCTCGCGTCCACCGCGGTAACGGGAACACGTGGACAGGCCTTGGAGAGGGGCTGTGGCTGGGTGGGCGTGCCGACTGGACTCTGCAGAGATGGCTCAAGGCCCGCCGACTACAACAGAAGGGGCTCTGCCAGCTCCCCCTCTCCTGGGTCTCGGCTGCACGGTTCTGTGACGCTCTCGGCTCCCTGCGGTGGGAAGTTATTTCAGTTTTCCCCAGTGCGTGTTTTAGGCTCATTCCTGGGAGTTAGACTTTCGGTCTCAAAAGACCATTTTTCTTTTTGTTTTTGACATTTGATCAGTAAAAGAGGATCCCTGTACAATATGAGTTATTTCTCTCTCATCTGTCAACTGCCGTTTCCTGGGGGAAATAGCCGAGTCCTGCTGAGTGGCTGCTGGGTGGCTTGTGCTGTGGCTTGATGACCTCTCCTCTCGTGGGGAGGGTCCCCTGCCCCTGCCCCGCTGTCCTAGCTGTTCTGGGCCTTTTACGTGTTCGTGGACTGCTGTTGGGACTGGGGGCAGATAGGACGGGAAGGGCACCCTCATGCTTGGGCACGTGTGTGTCTACCCAGGCTCTTCGGCTCATGGAGCTTCACGGTGGTGCGTGCTGGGTGTCAGGACCCTTCTCTTCGTGGCTGAAAGGCTCCATCATCGTGACCTGCTGAATTCAGCGTCTGATTGTTAGACAAAGGTTAGGGCTGCCCTGGCTATTTGAGGAAATGGCCAAAGAGTACTAAAGGTGGCTAAAAAGCCTTTGTTATTTTTAACAATTCATAGCAAAATTTAAGTGTGCTTCATACTTGTCATTTTCTAGCTCACTTACGATTTTACCCCTTTTCTAGCCTTTTTAGTTTCTTCAACCAACTTTAAGCACCAACTTCCTTCACAGTGGCCCTTTATAGTAAGCGTGTCTGAAGTTGGAAGCTCTGCCCCTCGCAGTGGAGCCCTTCCTAGTGCCTCTCCACCCCCAGCCACCACCATTGCCTCGTCCACACCGTGCTGCTAGCAGCTTTGTGCCACTCACTCGTGTTTCTTCACAATCAGACTTTATTGGGCTGCATCTTAGCATGTACATTTCGAATCCCCTTGATTCTCTCTCCAAAAAGATGTGGGATAGCAGAAGAAAGGTGTACAGCACTATCGAGTCATCGTAGGTCAGTGCAGCATTTTGAGATGCGTGCGATACTTTGTAGATATCAGCTTCTAGAGGCTTCAGTGTGCCGGGGGCACTGGGGCATGTTTGCCGCTCCACCAGCTGGTCCTGGTCTGTGTTCCTGGACGGTGGTGGGCCGCACAGTTTTAGACAGATCCAGTCTCCTTCCTGTTGACCAAGTCTCAGCATAGGAAAGGTGAACCCAGGGACAAGCAGGCTCCTTCACAAGGGCTGTCAGGCCAGTGGGCAGGGAAGTGATTTGGGGAAGAGAGGCAAGAATAGTTGTCTTAGTCCCCTTTGGCTCCTATGACAAAATGCCACAGACTAGGTGGCTTTTAGACAGCAGACTTGTGTCTCCCACAGTTCTGGAGGCTGGAGGTCTTAAGATCAAGGTGCTGGCAGATTCAGTGCCTGGTGAGCGCTTGCTTCTTGGTTTATAGACGGATGTTTCCTCCCTTTGTCCTCACCTGGCAGAAGGGATGAGGGAGCTCTCTGGGGTCTCTCTTTTTTTTTTTTTTTTTTTTAATTTATTTATGGCTGTGTTGGGTCTTCGTTTCTGTGCGAGGGCTTTCTCTAGTTGTGGCAAGCGGGGGCCACTCTTCATCGCGGTGCGCGGGCCTCTCACTATCGCGGCCTCTCTTGTTGCGGGGCACAGGCTCCAGACGCGCAGGCTCAGTAATTGCGGCTCACGGGCCCAGTTGCTCTGCGGCATGTGGGATCTTCCCAGACCAGGGCACGAACCCGTGTCCCCTGCATTGGCAGGCAGATTCTCAACCACTGCGCCACCAGGGAAGCCCTGGGGTCTCTTTTATAGGGGCACAAATTCCATTCATGAGGGCTCCACCCTCGTGGCCTAATCACATCCCAAAGGCCCTGCCTCCTAACGTCGTCCTGCCCGCAGATAGCCTGGTCATCCAGTTCATCCATTTAGTGGACTCAGTCAGTTCTGGGGGTGGGGGAAGGGCAGCAGGGGTGATGGGCTCATTGGCCACCCACCAACACGTCAGAATGGTTGAGCCGGAAATCTCACACACACCTGCCAAGGGCAGGTATCATCAGCAAGCTGCCCCCCCCCAACCCCGTTCCGTTCCCAGTGTGCTACCTGACAGGGGGCTGTGGCTACATCGTTCTGCATGAGGGCCTGGGCGAAAACCCCGCCCTCAGAGGGAGTGCTCCACATCTTCTTTTGCTGTGGTTACTGTTCTGCTCGTTGAACTCTCAAGAGCAACATAAAGTGGAAATAAAATCTTGAAAAATAAGCAGCTGTTGCAACTTTGTAGAAATAGAAAAACCCATCCTAAAATTCATAGGGAATCTCAAGGGATCCTGAATAGCCAAAACATTCCTAAAAAAGAAGAACAAAGCTGGAGGACTCACAATTCCTGATTTCAGAATTTACTAGAAAGCTACAATAACCAAGCCAGTGTGGCACTGGCATAGAGACAGACACATAGACCAATGGAGTAGAATAGAGCCTAGCAATAAACTCTCACATATATGGTCAAATGATTTTCAACAGGGGTGCCAAGACAATTGAATGCGGAAAGGATAGTCTTTTCAACAAATGATGCTGGGAAAACTGGATATCCATTTGCAAAAGAATGAAGTTGGACCCCTACCTCACATCATACACAAAAATTAACTCAAGGGGTCAGAGACCTAAACGTAAAACCTAAAACTGTAAAACTCTTAGAAGAAAACATAGGACAGAAGCTCCTGGACATTGGACTTAGCAGTGATTTCTTGGATATGACACCAAAGGAACAAGCAACCAGAAGAAAAAATAGACGAATTGGACTTCATGAAAATTTTAATAATTTGTACATCAAAAGACACTATCCACAGAGTAAAAAGGCAACCCACAGCATGGGAGAAAATGTTTGCAAATCGTATATCCAATAAGGAATTAATATCCAGGATATATAGAGAACTCTGAAAACTGAACAATAAAATACCAAACTACTCAATTCAAAAATGGGCAAAGGACTTGAATAGACATTTCTCCAAAAAAGATATACAAATGGCCAATAAGAACATGAAAAGATGGTCAGCATCACTAATCATTAGGGAAATGCAAGTCAAAACTACAGTGAAATACCACCTCACATCCATCACAATGGATACTATCAAAAAAAGAAAACAAGTGTTGGTGAAAATGTGCAGAAACTGGAAACCTTGTGCAGTGGTGGTGGGAGTGTTAAATGGTGCAGTGGCTATGGAAAACATTATGGAGGTTCCTCAAAAAATAAAAATAGAATTATCATATGACCCAGCAGTTCCACTTCTGGGTATATACCCAAAAGATTGAAAGCAGAGTCTCAAAGAGATATTTGCACACCTTTGTTCATAGCAGCATTAATCACATTAGTCAAAAGGTGGAGGCAACCCAAGTGCCCATCAGTGGATGATGGATAAGCCAGATGTGGTCCATCCACACAACGGAATATTCAGCCTTAAAAAGGAAGTGAATTCTGGAAATTCCTTGGCGGTCCTGTGGTTAGGACTCAGCCCTGTCACTGCCAAGCGCCCAGGTTCAGTCCCTGGTCGGGGAACTAAGATCCCACAGGCCGTGGTGCTGCCAAAAAAAAAAAAAAAAGGGAATTCTGACACATGCTACAACATGGATGAACCTCTTTTTTTTTTTGTTTAATATTTTGATCTAAGGATACATAGGGCTTTCAAAAAATAAATTTATTTTATTTTATTTATTGTTTTTGGCTGCGTTGGGTCTTTGTTGCTGTGTGCAGGCTTTCTCTAGTTGTGGCGAGCGGGGGCTACTCTTTGTTGTGGTGTGCGGGCTTCTCATTGCGGTGGCTTCTCTTGTTGCGGAGCATGGGCTCTAGGCACGCGGGCTTCAGTAGTTGTGGCTCGTGGGCTGTAGAGCGCAGGCTCAGTAGTTATGGCGCACGGGCTTAGGTGCTCCGCGGCATGTGGGATCTTCCCAGACCAGGGCTTGAACCCGTGTCCCCTGCATTGGCAGGCAGATTCCCAACCACTGCGCCACCAGGGAAGCCCCTGGATGAACCTCCTTGAGGACATTTTGCTCAGTGAAATAAGCCAGTCACAAAAGGACAAATACTGTATACTTCTACTTATATGAAGTGTCTAGAACAGTCAAATTCAGATACAGAAAGTAGAAAGGTGGGTGGCAGGGGCTGGGGGGATGGGAATGGAGAGTTAGGGTTTAATGGGGACAGGGTTTCAGTTTTATAAGATGGAAAGAGCTATGGGGAGGGATGGTGCTGACGGCCACACCACCAGCTGAATGTATTTAATACCACTGCACTGCATGCTTGAGCATGGTTAAGATGGTAAACTTTGTTATGTGTATTTTAACACAATTTAAAAAAGCGAAAAACAGAACAAAACAAACCAGTAGGGCTTCCCTGGTGGCACAGTGGTTGAGAATCCGCCTGCCGATGCAGGGGACACAGGTTCGAGCCCTGGTCCGGGAAGATCCCACATGCCGTGGAGCAACTAAGCCCGTGCACCACAATTACTGAGCCTGCGCTCTAGAGCCCGCGAGCCACAACTACTGAAGCCCGCGCGCCTAGAGCCCGTGCTCTGCAACAAGAGAAGCCACCGCAATGAGAAGCCCGCGCACCGCAACAAAGAGGAGCCCCCGCTCGCCGCAACTAGAGAAAGCCCGCGCACAGCAACGAAGACCCAACGCAGCCAAAGATAAATAAATAAATAAAATTTAAAAACCCAGCAGCTGTGAATGACCCCATCAGTAGGACACTGGTACTTTCCCCAGATATAAGCTGTATGTTTCTACTTGAAATAGAGGGGTTCCTGCCCTCCCCTCTTGCCTGCAGGGCTGAGTGACCGGGTAGTGTGGGCCACCCCCGTGAGGGCTGCCAGCGGCCTCTGCAGGAGGGAGCGTGGTGGGGACGTCGTTGGCGGGGGGCTCTCGCCCGAGGGTCACGAGCGCCTTTTCTCAGGCCTGAGCAGCTCTGCAGAGTGCAGCCAGCCTGAGTCGCACCCTTTCTTGCCCTCTTTCCTCCCGTCACGTGGCCTGGGTGCTCCAGCTGCACTGAGGTTGTGCCCCCTGGTCTGCACCCCCTGTCTGGATGCTCCATTCGCGGGGGGAGGGGGGAGGGTCCTCAGGGAGCAGCGGGTCTTGGTCTTTCCTGGCTCCCTGAGTATTTCCTGCCCTCACCGCCGGTCTCCGTGACGCCCGGGACTCCGGCAGGATGAAGCCCTTCCCTTGGCTGGGCTCTGCTCACGTCGCGGGGTTTTCTGTCATCACCGTGACATGCCCTCCACCTGTCACAGCCTCCGCTGTGGTCTGCGTGTCCTCACTGAAGGCGAGGACGACGCGTGCTGGACGGGGGCGCTGCAGGGAGGTGGCTGAGGAGGGGGCTGCGCCAGGACATACGGAGAGCTCCCCAGGAGGCAGGCCACCCAGAGCGATGCTGTCAGGAGACCGGGGCTTTCTCAAGCTCAGGGAGGAGCCGTGAGAGACAAGCAAGTCCTGGTCCTCCCTCCATGGTTCTCTCCTCAGCTGGCGCATCCGTACCGGACGATGATCCTGAGGGTCATGGAGACGGTCGTGAGCAGTCACGTCGGCGAGCTGGACGAGGACGTGGCCAGGGCCAGCATCCTCCTGGCCTCCAGCGAGATGACCAGAGTGAAGGTCTGTGGGGCTGACCAGGCCCCGGCTTGGGAGGGAAGCTGCTTTCCGAGGCCTTTCCTCCCAAGTGCCTTTAGGGTGTGGGTTTGTGCCCGGCTGCCTCGGGCTTGGCCCCTGGGTCCTGTGCACTGACTGCCCTCCTGGGGTGGGCAGGGTCATCCCACAATCTCCGACGGAAACTGAAGCAGAGAGCAAACTTCCCAAACCCTCAGGGCAAACGTAGGGGCAGTGGTGCCCGGTGTGTGGGGGCGCTGGGCTCAGCAGGGAGCCCTGCTCACAGCAGCACCGCGTCCCGAAGACGGGCAGCCTGTCCCCTGGCGTGACGGAGAGCGGAGTGTCTCGTTTCGCTTCCTGGGCGGTTTCTGCCTCCTCCGGTCTGGGTGCCAGTTCAGATCTTCTGTGGGGGTAGGAGTTGGTCTGTGACTGGCAGCAGGCTGCCAGCAACGTCCTGGTGGCCGTGGGAAAGCGTTTCATCAGCAGCGTGATGGAGGAGATGCTGAGCAAGTTCCAGCCCGGGGTCCTGCCGCACCATTTTGTCGTGCAGACGCTCGCCAACCTCTCAGTTTCCAATGGTAGGTGGCGGCCCGGCCCCCTTCGGCCCGTGCTCTCAGCGGTCGTGAGGACCTCTGAAAGCCCGCCGGCCTCGGTTCCTTGTGTCCCAGCAGCTCCACCGTGAGCCCCAGGCTGTGCAGAAGGAGCTCAAGGCATGTGGCCGGGGTGCCCTATGCCTCCCCTGGGGCACAGGGCCCGAGGGAAGGACAGGCTGGGTGGGGATGGCAGTGGGGCCCCCGTGACGTACCCCTCTTGCAGTGTTCGGCATGGTGCCCTTCCTGACGTCCATCCTGAACACCATGCTGCCCATGCTGAGTGCAGCCAAGCCCGACTCGATGAGAGTGGCGTTCTGCTGTGGTAAGGGAGGGCCTCTGCGGCGGGGGGGGCTCTGCGGGCGGGCGGGTCTCTGCGGGCGGGGGGGCCTCTGCGGGCGGGCGGGGCTCTGCGGGCGGGGGGGTGTTCTGCTGTGGTAAGGGGGTCTCTGCTGTGGTAAGGGGGGGCCTCTGCGGGCGGGCGGGGCTCTGCGGGTGGGCGGGGCTCTGCGGGCGGGGGGGTGTTCTGCTGTGGTAAGGGGGGGCTCTGCTGTGGTAAGGGGGGCCTCTGCTGTGGTAAGGGGGGGCCTCTGCTGTGGTAAGGGGGGCCTCTGCGGGCGGGGGGTGTTCTGCTGTGGTAAGGGGGGGCCTCTGCGGCGGGGGGGCTCTGCGGGCGGGCGGGCCTCTGCGGGCGGGTGGTGTTCTGCTGTGGTAAGGTGGGGCCTCTGCGGGCGGGTGGGCTCTGCGGGCGGGGGGGGGCTCTGCGGGCAGGTGGGCCTCTGCGGGGCAGGGGCTGGGCGCAGCCTGTCTACTCCTGGACCTTTTGTCTCCAGTGCCCCTTTGTGGGGCTGCGGGTCCTCCAGGCTGCAGGAGGAGGGCGGGACATTTAGAGGAAGGGTGACTGCAGGCGTGGGCTGGGTGGGCACTGCTGCAGGTAGAGACCTGGCCTCTGCCATCTGACTGCTTTTCTCTGCTGCTGGGGACCCCCCTGCCCAGGACTTTACACTGCAGTCCCTGAGCCCTGGACGCTTGATGCGGGGCGGGAAGAGACTTACCCAAAGCTGCAGCTGCTTCCCATTTCTCTCCCTGCTCCGTGCTGGGAGAGTGACCATTCCATGGGCATCTTGGGATGGGGTATTCACTCTCCCACCTTCTGTGTGCAGCCCTCTGCGTGCCTGGGCAGGGGAACGGTGCCTCGCGGCGTGACTCTTGATGGGAGGGGAGGGCACTCATGTGGGAGGGAAGCAGAGGGTCCTGAAACACGGGGGCTGAGGGGGCCTGGGCCTCTTCTAGCAGCCACCACGTTGCCCTTGTCCTTCAGCTTCCTGGTGACCCTAGTGTCCCCACCAGTCTCAGGAAGACTGCTGGCTGGTACTGAGGGGAGGGAGAGGGAGCGCCTGGGCCATCTGAGGCCCCCACGAGGACAGGACCCTTTTTAATCCGCAGCCCAGCCTGTTAGCAGGTGCTGGGCTTCCACCCCAGGCTGCCAGCTAAGGAGCATGTGGTGAGGGCGTGGCCACACTGGGCAGGGCTCAGGGTTGGGGTTGGGGGCTGGTAGCTAGAGCATTGGTGTTTGGGGAGGGTTCCTAGGGAAGCTGCGTATCTTGCACACACCTGGGGACTTTCCTAGCCGGGGCCTAGAGCTTTGGGTCCCAGCCCTCGCTGTTCACAGTGGCTTTGGGTTCAGGGTTCCCCTGCTTTCAGGGGGCCCTAGGAGGGGCTCCAGCCCCTGCCAGCCCTCCTCACAGCCCCTGCGTTCCCCATTCTCTCCGTTCCCTGCCGCGGTCTCTTTGGTGCCTTCCTCTTGCAGGCTCCTCCCACCTGTGTGTGATTGGCAGGCTGCTTGGGCTGAAGGGCAGAAACCCTCCTTGACCTAGTTTTGGCTGAAAAGGGAATTTGTGACAGGATCCCTGAGCAGCTGGGCCGGGAATCACCGCTGAGCTGGGAACGCAGGAGCAGGACACAGAAGGGACCGAGGCAGAGCTGAGGGGCTTGGGGCTGTACCTCGGGTGCGCTGCAAACGGGGAGAAGACCAGCCTAGGACAGCCTGCGTCCAGGCCGGTGGGGGAACAAGAAGAGCCCGTGTCGGAGCCGAGGGCTTAGTTACTGGCCCCGGACAGCTCCTCTGGGAAGTACTGGCCTCACTCCGGGAAGCGCGGGGCCCTGCACAGAGAGCTGACTCGCAGTTCTCAAGAGCTCTGGTCCCTGCCCTTCCCAGGCCAAAGGCCCCTGCAGTTCTCACCTTGTTGGTATGTCGCGTATGAAGCAAGTGCATGGGCCAAGAGACCTGCCCGCAGGCCGCCCTCCTGCTGAGGTGTGCACTCCTCACCACAGATAGAACGTTCAGGGTCTGCAGTTGGAGGGAAGAGTGGCCCTGCCTACTGGAGTGGCCTCAGTCGGGCCAGGAGGGTCCACATGAGCCCATTAGTGGCCTGGGTGGGCCACGAGAGGGCTGGGGCCTCCTGTCCTTCCAGACAGCCTCTGGTTCTGGGCAGATGTCTGTGTCCACTGCAGGAAGGCGGCACAAGTGGGCAGCGGCGCTGGGCCAAGAACAGGAGCACGTGCACACTTGAAGGTGCTTGTCCAGTTTGCAGGAGGCTGTGGCCAGGCAGGGGAAGAGTGGGGAGGGAGACCCAGAGACCGTGTTGACATGTCCCAGATAGCAGGGTGCACGGCTGGCCTGGCCACACTGTCCAGCACCAATAGGCGGCCAAAAATCACTGCCCACAAGGAAAGTCTCTGATAGGAAAGGTGGCAGCAGAATAAACAGAAACCGAGACTTGGGGAAAGCAGACAGTTCAGGGAGGAAAGGAAATCTGGGGTTAATATTCTCAGGGAGTTAAGAGAAGATGCATTCAGGAAACGAGCATGTTGCTATGAAGAAGCTACGTTCGGAGAATAAAACTAAGCTTTTGGGAATTAAAAACATGATGAAAATGGAAGGCAGAAATGGAAGAGAAAGTTGAGGAAATCCTCCAGAAAATAGAGCAAAAATGCAAATATATGGAAAATAAGAGAGAAAGAAAAGAATTAGCAGGCTAGGCCATGAAGCCAGCATTCGAATAAGACACCCTGGAAAGAACGAACAGAGAGAGTGGAGTGGGGGAGTCGTGCAGTAATCCCCGAACCTGCCCTGGAGCAGGAGCTGTTCCTGATGGAGAGGCCCTCCAAGCACCACACCAGGAAGACTTTGCGGGGGGATGGGGCAGGGATGGTCCAAGGGGAAGCTGAGGAAATAGGTGTCCTTGCCTTCTCCCGTTCAAGGGAGAGCGTCAGAAAGCTCCAGTGGAAGGCACCCTCTGAGAATCAGAACCCTGCCCAGATGCTACTTGAGCAGGAGGGTAAAGACTCTTTTGGAGAAGCAAGGATCAGGAAGGGTGCGGTCCCCCATGGCGGGGCCAAGGGAGCCCCAGGGTGTGCGGCAAGAGATGTGGAGGTTGCCTTAGTGACTCGTGCCTGGAGAGCCAAGGAGACTCAAACCGCAGGTGGTCGGTTACTCTGGGAAACAAAGCTGCTCATGGAGGGAGTGGGTGGGCTCTGGCAGCGCGGGTCTGGAGGGATGGATGGAAAGGACTGGCCCTGGCCTTGGGGGGAGTAGGTGAGGAACATCGTGGACGCGTTATTTATCGAGAGATAGATCCAAACCCCATGTTTGCTTCTGGAGAAAGGGAAATTGGGCTGGCAGAGGGTGTATGAGAATTGCTCTTTTACCTTATGCCTGTGTGTATACCTGATGAAAAACTCAAACCTAGTAACAGATTCAAGGGTGGGTTTCTGCTTCTGGCCATATAGTAGCCTGTTATCCTGAAAGACCTTCCCATGCAAAATACCTAGGATCCCTGATCAGTTTGACCAACAGCCTGACTGAACAGCTCAAGGAGGCAAAAGAGGAGGGGGGACAAAGGGGGCGTGGAGGAGCGGGGGGTTGAGAGAGGAGCGGAGGGTTCTCGGGGCACCGGAAGCCTTGGTTTTAGCAGCCATGTGGCGGGTAGGGGACCAGAGCCCACCTCACCAGACCCTCCAGGGGCCCATCCTCAGTGGAAGGGCTGCCCGTGACACAGAAACCTTCCCCCAGGAGGTAGTTTTCTTTCAGAGTTTCTTTATGTTCTCTCTTGAGCACGTGTGAACATGGCTGCCCTCCTGTAGATGGAGGGTTAGGGTTAGTCTTTCTGCTGGGCTGCAAAGCCCAAGGTAAGAAATTAGCCTTACAAGTGGGCCAGGTTTGAGGTTGTGAGCTGGGGCAAGTAAAGACCCCCGGGGCAGCTGCTGCAGCCCCTGCCTGGGCGCCGGGCTCTGCCCTCGGGATCCCCGGCCGGGAGCCGCCGCCTCTCTGGGCCATTCCGTCCTCATCTCCCCCTCCACTGCCCAGGCCCCGTGGCCAGGTCCTGGCCTCCGACTCTCCTTTGTGGCCCCATCGTCTCCCTTGACCCAGGGTCCAGGCCCTGCTGACCACTCGCAGGTCTGCACCAAAGCGAGTCCCCAGGCTTACCTGCCTGGTGGCCACAGCACAGTCCCTTCCACGGACACAGCCCCCCAGGCCAGCGCTCCCCACTCTCGGCACCCGGCCACCGTGCCCCCAGGTCTTCTTCCTACACATGTCCTGGGGGGCCCACGCCTGCCCGGCACAGCGGCCCTTGAAAGCGCGTGGCATGCGTCTCTGTGAGGGGAGAGGTGGGCACAGCAAACTGGAGTGGGCCAGGCGTGGTGGCCTGGGGGCATTTTGGGGAGGTTGGTGCCTGTACTGGTTTCCTTGGACCACCTTAACGAAGGTCCACAAATTGGGGGGTTAAAACAACAGAAATGTGTTCTCTAAGGCTCAGGAGGCCAGGATTCCGAGAGCAGGGTGTTGGCAGGGCCATGCGCCCTCTGCAGCTCTGGAGAGAAACCTTCCAGGCCCCCTGGCGTCTGGAGGTGCCCGTGCATCCTGGCGCGTTGGCTCGAGGCTGCAGCAGTGCAGCTGTGCCTCTGTTGTCCCCGCGTGTCTGTCTCTCTTCTTGTGAGGACACGGTCCTGTTGTAGTGGCACCCCCCACACCGTGACCTCATCTTGACTCACTGCATCTGCAAAGACCCTATTTCCAAAAAAGGTCACGTTCTGAGCTTCTGCGAAGCACACGAGTTGGGGGACCCTTCACGCCCGCACAGCGCTTTGGTCCCGAGCTTGGCCGGGTGCTCGGAGGGTGTCTCGCGGGCGGTGTGGCATGTTAGAAGGGGCAGGTGTCGCGCAGAGCCTGTGCGGCCATGGGCCGGCCCGCCGCTTACCGCTTGGGTCGCCACAGCTCTGCAGCGCTTCAGCGAGAGCACCCTGGAGTACCTGGCTGACCTGGACCAGGCCCCCGACCCCACGGTCAGGAAGGACGCCTTCGCCACTGACATCTTCAGCGCCTACGACATCCTCTTCCACCACTGGCTGCAGAGCCGGGAAGCCAAGGTATGCGCGGCCTGTAGGGACCTGTGCCCTCGCCTAGCTGGCTTTCCTCTCCCACCCCCAGCCTGGAGGTACTGCTCCAGTCACCTGGGCCTCTTCTGCTGTCCTGCGGGTGCTCTGGGGCTGGGGGGGGTAGATCTGTCTACACGTGCCCCTCCCTCCCCCACCCCGCAGGTCCTCACAGAGTAGGGCTAGTTTTCTGCGGCCCCAGCGCTGGACCTCTCCCCCTGGGCCCACTCCCTCCGCCCCTTTAGGATCCCCGCTCGTGGTAACCCGGGTCTTCGAGTCCGGCTGTGGGGTCCTTGGTGGAGGGCTCTTTGCACACGTCTGCCCCGGGCTGATGGGCGTTGCCGGCCGTTCTGCACGTGAGCGCCTGTCCCTGTGTCCCCCCAGCTGCGGCTCGCTGTGGTGGAGGCCCTGGGGCCCATGAGCCACCTGCTGCCCAGCGAGAAGCTGGAGGAGCAGCTCCCCAAGCTCCTGCCTGGACTCCTCGGCCTCTACAAGAAGCACGCCGAGACCGTCCACGTGTCCAAGGTGCGTTCAGGAGTTTAGCTGCAGGGGGCGCGGGGTCGGGGTGGGAAGCCCCAGGGGCAGTCAGCCTCAGCGGGGGGCGTGGACGGGAGCCGGGGAGCCAGGCCCACCTGGCCTCGCCGCGCGCCCCCGTCCCGGCCCTCCCCTGCGAGCGCTAGGGCGGAGGGCTGGGAGACTCCCGCAGCCAGCAGGGGTGGGGCTGGGACAGGAGGAGGCCCTGACGGCCCCTCTCCTCCCTCCTCGAGCAGAGCCTGGGCCAGATCCTCGAGGCGGCCGCGAGCGTGGGCAGCCGCACGCTGGACGTTCAGCTTGACTCACTCCTGGCTGCCCTGCACGCTCAGGTGGGCTGGGGGCCCACGGAGGGGTGGGAGCACGCTGGGGAGGTGCCTGCTGAGGGTTAGGGAGCAGGAGGCGGGGCTGAAGTGCAGGCTTCCCTCGGGGCTAGGCCCCCTGTTGTCTGCCCAACGCTGGGGCTCGGGCCGCGTGACACAGGACAGCCCCGGCGTGCGGGGACCGGAGCAGGCAGCCAGCAGGCCAGGGGCAGCTCTGGGGCCATCTGCACTGGCCGTGCGTCCCGAGGACCCGGGCTCAGGTGGAGACCCCCTTCAGGGGCCCTGAAGGCTCTGATGGAGAAAGGGCTTCGAGGAGGCTCCTCAGCCGTGCACACCCTGCCCCCCCAGGTCAGATGAGGAGCGTGGAGGTCACGGGGAGCTCTGGTGGGGACGTTGCGTCCGTGGGACTTTCTGAGTGGGAGAGAAGAGGGGCGGAAAACTAGAGAGAGCGTGGGCAGGCGGCTCTTTGAGAAAGAGAAGCAGGGAGAGTGGACTTACTTCTTTGCTCCCCCACCCCCTGGGGCATCTCTGGGCCTGCTCCACTCCCACACCTGCTGGGATGCCAGCCTGGCCCCGCGGACCCGCTGGCCTGAGCCCTCACCTGCCACACACACGGACGGCTCCCAGCGAGGGCCAGGGGTCTGGCTATGGTAGAGAGATTAAATAGTAATTTTAGTGTGTGAGCAATGGTAATGAACCTGAAAAACTGTATGAAGTGGATAGATTCCTAGAAAAGTCTTAAAAATGTCAAAATTGGCAGAGAAGAAATAGAAAACTTGACTAAACCAAGAAAGAAATGGAAACAACATTCCAAGCCCTTCCTTTCTGAAAGCAAACCCAGGACCCACGTGGTTTGAAGGTTGCGTTCTTCCAAACTTTTGAGGGACAGCTAATTTCCACGCTACACAGGTGGGCTTGGAAATGAGAAAAGGATATCCAGAGCTGCCTGATAGATTCTTTGAGGCTGGTCTTGATTCCAAATCCAAATCAGGACCACACAGAAAAATCTAGGTCTACTACTGTGAGGCTAGATGTGAGGATCGTGTGCTCAGTGAAGGGAGTTGCCCTTGAACTGTGCTCCCAGCACTGCACCCTCAGCACCGTATCCTCAGCACTGCACCCTCAGCACTGCACCCTCAGCACTGCGCTCCCAGCACTTCGCCCTCAGCACTGTACCCTCAGCACTGCTCTCCCAGCACTGCACCCTCAGCACTGCACCCTCAGCACTGCTCTCCCAGCACTGCACCCTCAGCACTGCGCTCCCAGCACTTCACCCTCAGCACTGCTCTCCCAGCACTGCACCCTCAGCACTGTACCCTCAGCACTGCTCTCCCAGCACTGCACCCTCAGCACTGCACCCTCAGCACTGCTCTCCCAGCACTGCACCCTCAGCACTGCACCCTCAGCACTGCGCTCCCAGCACTTCACCCTCAGCACTGCTCTCCCAGCACTGCACCCTCAGCACTGCGCTCCCAGCACTTCACCCTCAGCACTGCTCTCCCAGCACTGCACCCTCAGCACTGCTCTCCCAGCACTGCACCCTCAGCACTGCACCCTCAGCGCTGCTCTCCCAGCACTGTACCCTCAGCACTGCACCCTCAGCGCTGCTCTCCCAGTACACGAGGGGTGTAGGGCCCAGCCAGGGGGGCTGCACAGCACTGAGGCCTGTCAGCTCACCTCATCATGGAACGAGATTCCTGAAAATATTCTCTGATACCAATCAATGCAGAAAAAGCTTTTGATAAAGTTCAACACCTATTTGTCGTTAAAGCTCTTAGCAACCAGGATCAGAAAGGAACTTCTCTAACTTGATGAAGTTTAAATACCCAAACCCTCCGCATACATCATAGTGAATGGGAGACAGGTACGTTTCCTCTAGTGTCAGGAGCAGGAAGGAGCCCCACTCTCAGTTTTAATGGGGAAAGGAACAGAAATGGGGGGAGCGAGGACAGACCTGTCGTTCCTCTTCTCCCGGCCACCCACCCTCCGTCCCGGTCCCCGCTTTGCCTTTCCCGAGTCCCCGAGCTCCTCTTAATACACTCAGCAACGGGTGGGTTGCCACTCGGGTCTCCCCAGCGAGAAGGCACAGGCGTGGGGGGGAGGGTTTGCTCTGTTCTGTTCCCTGCTGTCCCAGCACCGGTCCGTGTTAACTCGTGAGCACTCAGTAGATGTTTGTTTTATGGATGGTTGATTTATTCATCCAGAAATGCACTCATATATGAACTGAATCGGTTCACAAATACTAGAACTAAGTTCAGCAAGGTTGCCAGTTACAAGACCACCCTGTAAAAATCAGGAGCATTCTTCTCCATCAGTAGTGACCAACTAGAAAGTACAAAAAAATGACCATTTACAATAGCAACAGAAACTTATCGTAAGGTATCTGCGAATTCACCTAACGAAGAATGCCTAAGATCTCTATGGAGAAAAAGTTCACAACTCTGAAAAAAGTGAGGAAAAAAATGAGAGATGTAGCACAATATCATTTACTTAATATAAAAGTGATTGCATAAAACTGTAAAAACAAACAATGATTATCTATGGGATGGGGGTGGGGTTTAAACGGGAAATATAAATATATAAAAGCTGAAAAGGCAGAACAAATGTGATATTTCCTTTTCTTAGAGCTTTCCATTCATGTCTTTTGTTTTTCTATTGGTTTTTAGGGTTTTTTTTTCATATTGATCTGTAGCAGTTATTTATAGTCTCATATCATGTATGTATAAATGTTTGTTTCTACTTTGTCCGTTATCTGTGGCTCTGTTTATGGTATTTTTTGCCATGCAAAATTATTTAGTTTTTACACCATCATTTATCCATCTTTTATGTTACAGTTCAGCTTTTGCTATACTTGGAAAAGGCTTTCGAGTTCTGCAATTAATTTTTAGCTTCTCTCATTTTCCCCTATACTTTTACTGTTTAATCCGTCTGGAGTTTATTTTAGAGAAAGAGTGAGAATCTAGTTTTATCTTTTTTCCAGATGACTACCCATTTGCACTAGTTACCTATTGCCCTTTGACCGATCACTCCAAAACTTAGCATGTGAAAACAGCAGCGGTTTACTCTCTCCAAGTCACTGCGGAGTCCTGAGCAGCTCAGGCTCGCGCGTGGTCACGTCACGCATCTTCCGAAGGCTCCCCGGGCGGTGGGGGGTTCTGCTTCCAAGCCGGCTCCCTGCTCCTGGGCTGCTTGAGCGTCCTCAGAGCTGGCAGCTGAGTGAGCCCGGGAGCAGGCAGGAAGCCGCGGTGCCTTTTATGGCCAGGTTAGGTCTTTGCAGTGGAAGTGACAAGGAGCACCCTGGGGGCCTGGAGCAGAGCCCAGCCGCCTGGCATTCACCTGGTCCTGCACCGCTGGTCACTTCTCACCTTAGAGCCCTGTGCCCGGAGGCCCTGCGGGTGTCCTTTGTTGTGACCTTGAGGGGTTGAGTGGGTACTGGGGTGCCACCCAGAGCTCAGCCCCCGGTGAGTGTCACCCGCTGAGGTGCAGTGGAGCCCAGAGACACATCTGCCAACAGCCTCTGTTTTTGCTTTTACTAGTGCAGCTTCTTTTTCTTTTACAATTTTGAACGAATGGACTCCAGGTATTTTGGTTTCCAGTGCTTTCTGTATTCTAGAGGTCCGTGGTTTCCAGCCCAGGGTGTCATGCCCAGGAAAGCGGGAAACTGTCTCCTTTCTCATCAAGGAATGTGTCTTGGGAATTTGTTTCCTGGCTGGTGGTGGGAAGGGTGGGGTGTAGAAGGAGCCAGGACTCTTTTCCCTTGAGAGGGCCAACTATAAGCTGTGGGCTGAGGTCCCCAGGGCGCTTCCGGTCACAGGCAAGGGGCTCCTGCACCCAGGTGAGAGAGCGCCTGAGGGACCTGCACCTGCGCGGTGGCTGGGGTGGGGCCTGGGCCCAGCATCTTCAGGGGACCTGTCCCTCCCGCGGCCTTGCTGGGCCCCTGTGACTGTGCCCTCTGTTCCCGGAGCAGGTCTGCGTGCCCGTCGAGTCCTCGAGCCCTCTGGTGGTGAGCAACCAGAAGGAGGTGCTGCGCTGCTTCACGGTGCTGGGTATGAGGCCGCGGCCTGGCTGCTCTGGGGGGCGGGGGGCCCCTTGTCTAGTGTGCTGCCCGCCTGTGTCTCTGGGGAGCATACAGCCAAGGCCTGGCTGGGCCGCAGCCCCGAGCGTCCAGCCTCGCTGGCCGCCGGGCCTTGCTTGTCTTGGAGGTGCAGACAGCCAGCAGGGGGCGAAGGACAGCTCGTTACGAACAGTTTTTGACGAGCGCTTGCCCTACAGCCTGCTGTTCGCCTGACCGCCTGCTGGCCTTCCTGCTGCCCAAGCTGGACACCAGCAACGAGAGGACCCGTGTGGGCACCCTCCAGGTCGTGAGGCACGTCATCAACTCGGCCGGTAAGTGCCCTTGGTGGCGCAGAGATGGAAAAGGCAGACATTGTCCAGCTTTTAGGTGAAAAGGAACATCTTGCTTTGAATTCTTTAAATATTTTCCCCAACTTTCTATTTTGTAAAACTCCAAACTTTTTGCAAAGTTGCAGCAATAGTGCTCATCTGCCCCCCAGCAGTTGTCCGTCACTGACATTTGCCCTGGCCAGCTGGCTGCAGGCAGTGGGGCACAGCGCCCCTGATCTGGGCCCGGCAGCTGCCACGTGCCCGCTGCTCTGGTGGCTCAGGGTCCCGCTGACCTGTCACGCTGTCTGCCGCGGCTGCCGCTCAGTGTGGGGTCTGTGCACAGGCATATGTTGCTTAGTTGTGTCTTAGATGTGGACCTTTGAGAAGAGCTGAGGCCAGTTCTGTAGACAGTCCCTCGATTTCCATGTGTCTGATGATTTCCTCACAATTGGATGGAAGAATTCAGGTTTCTTGCTTTTAAGGCTAATTTAATCAGCAATAAGCTTGAACAGTTTTCACACTTAAGTCTGTTTTTTTCCGGTGAGTCTTGGTTGCTAAACAGTGGCCATGGCCGTGGGCCACATCAGGCCTGCAGCCTGCTTTTGTACAGCCCGTGAGCCGAGAGTGGTTTTCACATGGCAACGGGTTGTACAAGCAAACAAAGAAGAATATGTGACGGAGACCACTAGTGGCCCTGGAAGCCTAAGTGTTCTCTGTCTGACCCTCTGTGGAACAAGCGTGTGGACCAGGTGGCACCTGTGCACTTGGCAGCTCTCGGGTTTGGGGAGTGAGGGGGCAGCACTTGGTGGGCGGGGCCGGGTCCTGCCGTGAGCCCAGGAGCACGTGGCTGGTGGCCTGCTGGCTCCCTGGGGAAGGGTGGTGCTGGGACAGAGAGCAAAGCCTCTCACCTGCCACAGCGCCCTCGGGAGCCCAGGTGCCTGCGGGCCTCGTCTGGGCCTCGGCCGGGCCTTCGCTTCCTCTCTGATCTGCTGTTCGTGGTCATTAGTGGCGCTGAACGTTTTTTACGCAGTCAGCCTCGCTTGCCTTTCCTTTGTTAATTCTTCTCTCGCGATGATGTTCCAAAGTCACTTCGTATCCACTTGTCTTTCATTTTTTCCTTTAAGTTCTTTCTCTGGCCGTAAGTGTAAATACGTATATATGGTTAGGACTCGGCGCTCTCACTGCCCAGGCCCCGGGTTCAATCCCTGCTCAGGGAACTAAGATGCTGCAAGCCACGCGGCATGGCCAAAAGAAAGACGTGGTACATATAAAAAATGGAATGCTACTCGGCCATGAAAAGAATGAAATAATGCCATTGCAGCAACATGGATGGACCTAGAGATTATCATATTAAGTGAAGTAAGTCAGAAAGAAGAAGACATATGTAATATATCACTTTTATGGGGAATCTAAAATATGACACAAATGAACTTATTTACAAAATAGAAACATACAGACAGAAAATAAACTTGTTACCAAAGGGGAAAATTGGGGGGAAGAGATAAATTAGGAGTTTGGGATTAACAGATACATACTACTATATGTAAAATAGATAAACAACAAGGTCCTACTGTATAGCACAGGGAACTATACTCAGTATCTTGTCATAAACTATAATGGAAAACAATCTGAAAAAGAATAGATACATAGGGCTTCCCTGGTGGCACAGTGGTTAAGAACCCGCCTGCCGATGCAGGGGACACGGGTTCGAGCCCTGGTCCGGGAAGATCCCACGTGCTGCGGAGCAACTAAGCCCGTGCACCACAACTACTGAGCCTGCGCTCTAGAGCCCGCGAGCCACAACTACTGAAGCCCACACACCTAGAGCCCGTGCTCCACAACAAGAGAAGCCACTGCAATGAGAAGCCTGTGCACCGCAGGGAAGAGTAGCCCCTGATGACCACAGCTAGAGAAAGCCTGCGCGCAGCAACGAACGCAATGCAGTCAAAAAAAAAAAAAAAAAAGATACGTATATGTATAACTGAATCACTTTGCTGAACACCAGCAACACTGTAAGTAAACTCTACTTCAGGAAAAAAGTAAAATTTTAAAAAATTATATATATATACATATTTAAATCTCTCCCTTTTGGGGGGCTTGGCCCTTGGTGGTTTAATTTGCTTGTTTACAATTGTGGTAAAATACACATGACATAAAATTTTCCATGCTCATCGTTGTAGGTGTACACTCAGCAGCGTTAAGTACATTCACATCGCTGTGCAGCCGCCTCCAGGACCCTTTTCATCCTGCAAACCTGAAACTCTGTCCCCACTAAACAACACTCCCCACATTTCAGTCCCTTTTAAACCGCAGGTTTCCTGTGCTCTTTTCTTTCTCTTGTAATTTGTCCGTGGAAGAGCCTAGGCCATTGGACCTGTGGAGTTTCACACGGTCAGCTTGGCGGGCTGTGTTCTTGAGGTGCAGATTGAGGTTTTCTCGTCCGTCTGGATTTCTTGCAAATTGGCAAGAACTCAGACTCCAGTCGAGTCCCTTTGGCAAGGCTGTAGGGGGCACAGTGTGTACCGGGCGGCCTCGGCAGCACTGACGCTCGCCGCCTGGGGCACGGCTGGTGCTGCGCCGGTCGCTGGGTGCCTTGATGAAGAGATGCTCTTCACCTGCCACTCAGCCACGCAGAAGTGTGGCTCATGTAGGAACTGCAGGCTCAGCTGTTGGCTCCTTTGTTTGGTCAGTTTTCAAGATAATACACTGGTCCCCTATCATCTTCTAAAGGTGACCATTGCTCTTTAAAAATATCATAGGGACTCATGAATTCAAACACGTTCGAGAAATTTCAGTTCATTGCAGTTATTACCATTATTTTTTAAATTAATTTTTATTGGAGTATAGTTGATTTACAGTGTCATTTTAGATTCTGCTGTGCAGCAAAGTGAATCAGCCGCACGTATCCGTATATCCCCTATTTTTTAGATTATATTCCCATCTAGGTCACCACAGAGCACTGAGTAGAGTTCCCTGTGCTAGACAGTAGGTCCTTATTTGTTATCTATAGTTATTACCATTATTGGAGCTCAAATTGTGTCATCTCCGGGGAGTGGGGAGACTTCTTCAAGTTCTAAGTCCTTTGATGATGAACTAAGCTCATGGTGTATATTTCTTGCCCCAGCCTCCAGTTCCCCGTGAGAGGTGGGATCAGGACACACCCCTCCCCTGGGGCTGGCCTTGGAATGGCAGCGCCATCACTGTGCTCCCAGTCTCTGTTTTCATTAAAAAAAAATTTTTTTTGACCACGCCATGTGGCTTGCAGGATCTTAGTTCCCAACCAGGGATCAAACCCGGGCCCTCAGCAGTGAGAGCATGGAGTCCTAACTGCTGGTCCGCCAGGGAGGTCCCTCTTTGTTTTTATTTTTATTAATCTCATGACCACTTCTTGATAGTCACTTTTCACCCCCATTTAAATATCAGAATGCGACTTCCCCGGCGGTCCAGTGGTTAGGACTCCGCGCCCTCACTGCCGAGGGTCCAGGTTCGATCCCTGGTCGGGGAACCAAGATCCCACATGCGGCGTGGTGCGGGCCCCCCCCTCAAAAAAATTAAATAAGTATCAGGAAAGGAAGGGTTATACTGCTGGTTCTCAAAGTGGGGTCCTCAGACCGGCAGCGCCAGCTCACCGGGGAATGTGTGAAAAGTGAATGCCTGAGCCCACCCGGGCCTGCAGGTTGGAGTGGGGAGAGGGGACGGTGGCTGGTGGTGCTTAACGAGCCTGCTGTGATTCTGATGCCCCAGGAGACCCCCTGACCCTTGCACTTGAACTGGGATACCTGCTCAGCCCGCTCTTTCTCTGCTGCCCTAAACCACCAACCTCCTAGCTTTTTAATTGGGTGAAATAATGTTATTTGCTGAAAAAGGTCATTTCCCCCTCCCGCCCGCCGGAGAGAAATGGGTGGGCTTGTGCGTGTGCGGTCTCCTCCTCCTGCCACGTGGAGGGCCACACTGAGGCCAGAACCCCGGCAATGTGGTCTTGGGCCTTGTGGTGGGGGGCAGACTGAGCCATCTGTCTGTTTCCTGCAGCTGCTCAGATGGAAGTCAAGCAACCCTTTATTCTCTCCTCCATGAAGCTTCCTCTTCTGGATACCAATAGCAAGGTAAGTCAGCGGGCAGCCCTAGCTCCGCCGTGAGCAGCTGCGGGCAGTGTGGCCGCCACTGACCTGGCAGCCACCTCTCAGCCAGGCCAGACCTCAGTGGGCGCGTGCAGGCCTGGGCACCTGCCAAGCTGTGTGTCTGGGACCCCCAGCTTCCTCCTGATGCAGTTAACCAAGTATGAAGTTAGGAAGCGGTCCCCAAAACCACCCTGGGGTTCAGTCGTTCTCTAGAAGAACCCCCAAGCGCACAAGAGTCGTCATACCCACGTTATGGTTTATTACACCAAAAAGACGCAGACTAACCTCAGCCACAGAAGAGGCACGAGGGGCAGGCCCAGGAGGCTCCAAAGTCGGACCGCTGTTCTCCTCTCCCTGCGGAGCCGTGGGCAGCCTGGGCTCCCTGGCAGTGCTGTGCCGGCTGCCCCCCAGGGAAGCCCCCAGCCTTGTGTCTGGGGTCTCTGTTGGTCCTCTGTCACGGAGACCTCAGCGTCCAGCCCCTCCTGGCCCGAAGCCCCCACCCTCAACCATCACATGGTTAGGTGATTCAGCGTGGCCGAAGCCTCAGGGAAACGAGGACCCGGGGCTCAGAGGGGACATCCAAGGGCTTGGGGGCGACGCCCAGAGCCGAGGGCAGGGCTGATCCTCCCTCCTCGGGCTCAGCAGCAGCAGGGCCCCTCAGCTGTGTCCTGGGGCTGCTCCAGCCTTTGTGCTCATCCTGGCACCCTGTTCTTGGGACCTTCTGTGAGAGTTTTAGAAGCTACTGAAATGGACCCCAAACCACCTGCATCTGTTTCAGGGCCCCCGTGCCCTGGGTCACCCCCAAGGGGCCACACCGCGTGCCGTCAACAGTGTCCGTGGCCAGACGCACTCAGCCTGAGCGGCCCTCGTGCTCCCACATCGCTCACTCCCTCCAGACCTGTCAGCCCCACGGTCACTCAGGACACACGTGTAGTTGGGGGCACAGGGCAGCGATGTGCGACCTGAGATCCGGGGGCGGAGAGGCGTCACCGGGACACAGGGGAGGGTCCCCAAGGAGGGGCATCGGGCCGCTGTCTGGATGCAGTGTGGGAGCAGGAGGCCCTGGAGGAGGCGCCCGCCCCGGGAAGAGGGTGCTGTTTCCGGCTGCGACGGCCCAGCCATTCCTTGGAGCCGCCAGACAGGGTTATCAAAGGGGCTGGACAGCAGGCTCAGAACTCTCAGGAGTGTTTGGGTGACACGTGCAGACTCGGGGACCTTGCCCAGAAGGGCAAAACGGGGTCGGGAGATGCCCAAGGAGGCGCCGGCCCGCGTCGGGAGCCAGAGAGCAGCAGGGCTGGCGCCCGGGAGGGGAGGGGCTGGGGGAAAGAGGAGGAAGAGGCCTTCCCCTGGGGATGTGAGTGTGGCCACAGGCTGGCCTTCATAGCAGGGGTCTGGGGAGAAGGTGGGGGCAGGTACAGGCGCAGGCAGAGGGAAGGGTGAGATTCCATCGCCCAGCTGGGCCGTCGTGCTGTCCGGCGCTCCTCTGAGGCCCTTGCCGCTCTCCCTCGGTCCGGGCAGGTGAAGCGGGCCGTGGTGCAGGTGATCAGTGCCATGGCCCATCACGGCTACCTGGAGCAGCCTGGAGGCGAGGCCATGATCGAGTACATCGTGCAGCAGTGCGCGCTGCCCCCCGAGGCGGAGGTAAGGGCGCCACCTCACCCTCCTGCTCCTGGGCCCCTGATTCCCCACCTCCGTCGGGGGCGTTGTCACGTGTGCCAGTGATTTGTTGTCTTACCGCTGAGTAGCATTCCGTGGTATGGACGTGCCAGTCTGTTATCCACTCTCTAGAGGAAGGAGACTCTAGTTGTTTGCAGTGTGGCAGTTACGAAAAAAGCCACTGTGACCGTGTGGGTACAGGTTTCTGTGGGAGCATGCGTTTGTACACCTGGGTAAGCACGAATGGAAAGTGTGCATTTAATTTCATAAGAAATTTCCAAACGGTTTTCTGAAGCGGCTGTGCCATCTCATGGCCCCAGCAGCAGCGCGTGAGAGGCCCTGTGGGCACTTGCAGGCTCGGGTCCGGGCTGTTTGTTTCTCAAGCTGTCCTGACAGGCTGGCATCTCACCAACGACCAATGTTTGCCATCCCCATGTCTTCCTTAAGTGTCTGTTCACAGCTTTTGCCTATTTTTGAGTTGTTTACTTTCTTATTATTGAGTACGGAGTGTTCTTTATATATTTTGGATGCAAGTCCTTTATCAGATTTATGGTTTGTAAATATTTTCTGACAAGTCTGTTGCGTCATACTTATCTTTTTATTTTCTTAACAATGTCTTTCAAAAAGCAGATGTTTTAATATTTTAGAAGTCCACTTTATCAGGTTTTTATTTATAGCTCTTGCTTTTGGTGTTCTAGCTAGTAAATCCTCTCTTAACCAAAGGTCACAAGGATGTTTTCCTGTGTTTTCTTCTAGAAGTTTTAACTTCGAGGTTTTACATATAGATTTGTGATCCACTTTAAGTTAATTTTGTTTAATGTGAGGTGTGGTTGTTCAGGCTCATTATTTTGCACGTGGATGTGCAGTTGTCCTAGCACCATCTGCTGAAAAGACTCTTCTTTCCACGTGGATGAGTTGCCTTTGCATCTTTGTCAAAATCAAGTGACTTTGTGGACTCTGTTTTGCTCCACTGGTCTGCGTCTGTCCTTTTGTCGGGACCACACTGTCTTGCCTGAAGCTTTACAGTAAATTCTGGAGCAAAGTAGCATGAGTCCTCTAACTTCAGTCTTCTTTTCTAATTCTTTTAGCTATTGTAGTTCCTTCACTTATCCATATAAATTTTAGAATCATCTTGTTGATTTCTACAAAAATAAACCTATTAGAATTTTATTTATTTGTTTTTATTTTTGGCTGCGTTGGGTCTTCATTGCTGCACGCGGGCTTTCTCTAGTTGCGGCGAGTGGGGGCTACTCTTCGTTGCGGTGCACGGGCTTCTCATTGCAGTGGCTTCTCATTGCAGAGCACGGGCTCTAGGCGCGCGGGCTTCAGTAGTTGTGGCGCGCGGGCTTCAGTAGTTTTGGCGCACGGGCTTAGGAGTTGTGGCTCACAGGCTCTAAGGCGCAGGCTCAGTAGCTGTGGTGCACGGGCTTAGTTGCTTCACGGCATGTGGGATCTTCCCGGACCAGGGCTCGAACCCGTGTCCCCTGCATTGGCAGGCGGATTCTTAACCACTGTGCCACCAGGGAAGCCCACCTACTATAATTTTGACTGGGATTGTGTTGAATCTGTAGACTCTTTGGGAAGAATTGATATCTTTTGATGAATTGATGTTGTCTTCCCATCTATGAAAATGGTGCATTACATTTACTTAGGTCATCTTTGATTTCTTTCGTCAGTACTTCGTAATTTTAAGCATATAGATTCTGCACATATTTTGTTAGATCTGTAACTATGTTTTTAGTGCTATTGTAATAGTATAGTTTTGTTAATTTCAATTTCCAATTGTTCATTGCTGGTGTGTAGAAATACAGTTGATTTTTACATGTTGACCTTGTATCCTGTGGCCTTACTTTTTATAGATTCTTTGAGATCTTCTACATGGAATGTCATGTTTTCCAATAGACAGCTCAGTCTTCCTTTCCAATCTGAATGGCTTTTATTTCTTTTTCTGGCCTTATTGCCTTGGTTAGAATCTCCATTACAATGCTGAATACAAGTGATGAGCGCAGACATCCTTGCTTTGTTTCCATTCTAAGGGGAACACATTCAGTCTTTTAATATTAAAGATTCTGCTTTTAATTCTTTTGAATTTGAAATGGACATAAATGATTGCTTTTTAGGTATTGAATTCCTTGCAGTGCCAAGATAAATGACACTTGGTCATGATTTATAATGCTTTTAATATATTGCTGGATTTGATTTCCTGATACTTTGTTGAGAGATTTTGCACCTCTTCAAGAGGGTTATTGGCCTATACTTTCCTGTAATGTCTCTCTCTGGTGATCCTTCATTAGGTGAGTTTGGACATGTCCCCTCCTCTTCTAACTTATGGAAGAGTTTGTGAAGATTTGGTATTTTTTCCTTAAATCTTTGGTAGAATCCGTCAGTGGAACTACATAGGCCTGGAGGTTTCTTTGTTGAAAAGCTTTTAACCATGAATTGTTTCATAGACAAAGAACTATTTAGGTTATCTGTTTTCTTGAGTAAGCTTTGATGGTTTGTCTCTGGGTAAAGGGTCCTAAGGCCACCTGCATGCTTGGTGCTTCACTACAAGGACTTGTAGGACTCAGAGGTAACTGTACTCGCAGCTAAAATCCATGTGCACGTTTCCTGTGTGCTCCCGGGAGTGGCCACACAGAGCACACTCCCTCCTGCATCAGAGAGATGCAGCCCAGGGAAGCCCATCTGACAGCCTGAGTCAAGCTTGTTACTGGAGGTAGGCATCTTCTGCCACAGCCAGCAAAATGCCAGACTCCCAGGGGAGCCCGTGTTCAGTGCTCAGGCAGCCAAAACAGTCTTACTTCTCACTTAGGGAAGTTTCAAAAGACGAGTTCCCAGATGTAAAATGTTTCAGGTGCTGTGGAAGAGAGTATGGCGGGTCTTCAAACAATTAAAAACAGAGTTACCATATGATCTGGCAATTCCACTTCTGGGTATTTACCCAAAAGAAATGAAAACGGGATCTTGAAGAGATACTTGCACACCCATGTTTGTAGCAGCGTCATTCACGATAGCCAAGAGGTAGAAGCAGCCCAAGTGTCCATCAAAGGATGACTGGGTAAACACAGTCTGCTCTACCTATATAGTAGAATGTCACTCAACCTTAAAAAGGAGGGAGATTTGGACACATGTTACAACATGTGTAAACTTTGATAACTTGCTGATCAAAGTTTTCCCTACCAGTTTTTAGCATCAGTTGTTCATTTTCTAACTCCATTAATTTTCTATACTTATTTTTTTGGCCTTTTGTTGTGACAAAGAGCTTTTTGCTATTTTTATGTTCATATATAACATCTCAGTGTGGATTCATGGGTTACTCTTTCATGCATTTCTGTCATTGGTTTTGGTGGTCAAATTGTTCTGAGTTTGGCCTGTGGGAGCCCCTGTGGAGGGGGTTCCTGTGTCCTTGAGGCGAGGCACGTCTCCATCATTTTTTGAGTGAGCCTTTCCTTGTTTTCTGGCACAAGAAGATGTTCCAGGCTCACCTGACCTGTCCTTACCTCTAGCTCTGTGGACACTTTTCAGATGAGCTCTTTTTATCTTTTATTTCTGAGGGGAATTTGTCTCCTTTATCTCTTTAATTTTTTCTTGCTCTCCATTTTTATCTCTCTCATTCCAGCGCTTCTGTTATCTGAATGTTAGCACTTCTTTAATATCTTTCTTCTTCGTTTCCTTGGAGTCTTCAATCTGTTCTTCCAAGTCAGTAATTTCTTTCTTAACAGCAACCATTTCACTATTAATTTCTTGAATCAAATTCTGTATTTAACTGTTATACTCTTTCACATGTTTTTCTTGTTCTTGGTTCACATTAATATTTTCCCACCTATAGTATGTTTTTCAGGTTAAGTTTATGTTCTTGGTCTATGCGTCCCAATAGTTCTGCTTTTGTTGGGCTTTGTATGTGTCCTCAGTGTTTACTATTGTATAGTTTGCAGTTTCTGTGTGGATTCTTTATTAACCCAAAGTTTCTTTTAGGATGTTTAAAGTTTTCTAGGTGATTTGCTTTTCGTGGCTACTGTGGGTTTGTAATTTTACTGCGCTCTCTACATTGAATCTGGCCAGGTTTATTTTTGCTTCTAAGAGTTTGTTGAGATCTTCTTTTTAGCCTAATAGGTGGTCAGACTTTAAAAGTTGTTTGTGTGTATTTGGTATTAAGACTTATCTGTATTTTTAGAGCATGCTTTAAACGTTGCTGTTTAGGCCCTATTAAATACCTCTCTTTTTTCTACTCCATCTTTGATTTCTCCGGGAGAGGTGTTAAATGTCTCCTACAGTCATTGCAGTTTTCCCAATTTCTCTTGGTCTTCAGTGTTTGCTTTTTGGTATTTCAAAGCATGAGTTGAAGACTCAGGGTGTTTGGAGAGCAGAGTCCTTTTCCGCGTGGAAGGTTCCCAGGGAGCCGGGCCCTGAAGCACTGTCTCCTCAGGTCTGAGAGAAGCCACTGGCCCATCGGGCTCCAGAGCTTGTCTCTGTTCTTTGTAGAAAATGCCGTTTTCTCGCCGATTATCAGGTCCACAAAGGGCCTCCGGTTTCTGGGGACATCGGCATTGCCCATCAGGATGGAGTCACGGTTCCCTCTGTTCTGGTGGCTGAACCAAGCCTGCTGAGCCGGCTTCCTTGGGCGATTTTAGTGCAGAGTGAGCTTCCTGCCCGTGACGGGTGACATGGGCGTCCCCTCAGTGAGGGCTGGGCAGGGTCTGTCCTGCTTCGCTCAGGCCGTCTCCTCAGGGCCGGAGCCCACAACGGTGTAACCTGGAGAGCAGAGAGCACACACTCCGCCCTCCCCTCCGGCAGCCTCGGAAGCTGGGCGCCGACAGCGAGGCCCCGGCGGCAGACAGCGTGCGGGCCATCAGTGTCAGCACCCTCTACCTGGTCAGCACCACCGTGGACAGGATGGGCGACGTGAGTGCCGCCCACCCCCTGGGACCCACCGCGCCCCTCCTGAGCCCTCGGCCCGGGGGTCCGCTGCCCGCACACCCGGGAGTGGGTGCAGGGAGGCTGCATGTGCCTGCAGACCCCCGTGCTGCTGCCCCCAGGTCCTCTGGCCATACCTGCTCGAGTTCCTCGTCCCCGTGCGCTTCACCGGGGCGCTGACCCCGCTCTGCAGGAGCCTCGTGCACCTGGCCCAGAAGAGGCAGGAGGCGGGGGCCCACGCCCTCCTCATTCAGTACAACGGCAACGGTGCGCCCCCAGCCCTGGCCCGGACCCCCAGCCCACCTTGACCCCAGGGCGCGGGCGGCCCTGAGTGTTGCACGTCTGTCTCTCCCGCAGCGACCCTTCCATCTCCCTACGCCATGACCACCAGGCTCCTGGTAAGCAGTGCACTGGGGGGCTTGCTTTCCCAGAAGCACCAACTCCCCAGGCAGGTGGCCGCTGGGCAGCTGCGCATGCCGGGGATGTCGGGGAGGAGTGGGCCCTCTCCTTTGTCCCCGTCCTCACCCTGTCACTGCTGTGAGAAGGACACTGTCTCGCAGTGGGGACTGTCAGGTGCTCCAGGCGGGGTTTTGGGGAGCTGCGTCTCTGGGGGCTTCTTGCCCCACCTGGGTGGCCGTGCTCGGCCTCGTGTGGGGCGTTGGGGCGCTGTGGCCCTGGGCGCCGGTGGAGAACCCGCTTCTGGCTCCTCCAGGCCGTGTCTTCCAGCCCCTACCTGGGGGACGGTCGCGGGGCGGCCTCGCTGCGCCTCCTGAGCGCCCTTCACCGGGACATCCATCCAATGCTGGGTCAGCGGTGGGCGACCGCCATCCCCCTGCTGCTGGAGCACCTGGACGGTGAGGCCCAGAGGTGGGCGGCGCCGGTCCTCCTCTGATGCCGTGTTTTCAGCCAGTCGGCCCCAAGTCCGGCCAGTGGGGACCAGGGTTTTGAAAGTTGGAAGAAATGGCCTCTGCTGTGGTTCAGGAAAGGGCCTGGACAGTAGGGCTGACAAGATGCTCCCTGCTGGTTGTCACCTGGGGGCACACTGGACATGGGTGCAGCCCTTCCTTCCGCTGTGCTAGAGTTGACGGGGCCAGGCGGGGGGCGGTGCGGGGGGCGGTGCTCTGAGCACTGCACTCCTGCCTGTGGGCGTGGGTCTGTCTGCTGGGCTGAGCGGATGACTGGTCGTTTCAGGATATACGGAGGAAACCCTGTCACGGAAGGAATGGGAGGAGAAGCTGCTGACGGTGAGAGAAGGGAGAGGAGGCGAGAGCGTAGCCTGTCTTGGACCCAGGGGCCTTTTCTGGCCCGGGTGGGGAGAGCTTGGGGCAGCAGATGCTAGGGGAACTGCACCTCCCCAGGGTTGCGATGTTTGCCTTGACCTAGCGGTGTGGCTGGGGGAGGGGCAGAGGGATAGGTGGGTGTCTCTGGGGGTCAGCACTGCCTACTGACCTCACAGATTGTCACCCTGCTGTGACAGAGTCACATTACAGGGGCTTTGAGCTGCTCTGGCCACTGGAGCCTTCTCTCCTCTCCCCTGCTTGGCTCAGAGCTGTCTGTGCCCCCTTGTGGTGCGTGCCTGACCACCCAGAATTTGTTTTGTCTGGGCTCGAAAGTGATCTACAGCTATTCAGAGCCATGGCACAGGACCCTGAGGTCCCTGCCTGTGACACCCCCAGGCATTGGGTCCCTCCCCAGCCAGCCCAGTGAAAGGCCGAGCTCCGGCCCCTCATTGGTAGAGCTCCTGCCCGCAGTTCCTTCGGGACACTCTGGCTGTTGTGTCTGACAACACATGGATTTGCCAGCTGAGCCTGGAGATGTGCAAGCAGCTACCCAACTACAACGGGACGCCCCTGGAGAAGGTGCAGGGCGAGGGGGGAACGCCCCGGGAGGAGGTGCAGGGTGAGGGGGGAACGCCCCAGGAGGAGGTGCAGGGGGAGGGGGGAACGCCCCAGGAGGAGGTGCAGGGCGAGGGGGACCCCCTGCTAGGAGGAGGTGCAGGGCGAGGGGGGGACGCCCCAGGAGGAGGTGCAGGGCGAGGGGGACCCCCTGCTAGGAAGAGGTGTGGGAGGACAACCTGCCGGGGTGTTGTGGGCATGGTCCTCAGTTCCTGTTCCTTGGTTCCGTGTCACTTGCTCCCTGAGCCTGTCTCTGGTGGCCCCTGTGGTCCTGGCAGAGGCTGGGCGAGAAGGCCTGCGAGCCCCCTCGTAGTGGCTGACGGCGGGGCGGTGCAGCAGCTCCGCACCCCCTCCTGCTCCTCACACGCCGCCCAGGACTCCTCTGGTCCTTGCGGTGGTCAGTGTCGTGGGCTCCCGCGTCCGCTGGCAGCGCGGGCACCACCAGGGGCAGCGCTTTGGTAGTGCTGGGCGTCCCTCTACTCGGGAGCCAGGCACAACCCTGTTCTCTGACTTCGTTGCAGAACTTCCTGTATAAATGCATAGGAACTACCCTGGGTGCTGCTTCAAGTAAGGAGGTGGTGAGAAAACATCTGCAGGAGCTGCTGGAAACCGCCAGATACCAGGAGGAGAGCGAGCGTGAGGTGGCCGCCCCTTCCCCACGGGAGGCCCGGATGCCCGCAGGCTTGCTGGCAGTGGTCACTCTCTGTCCTCTCAGGCGTGCAGCCAGCGTGTGTACCTGTGTGTATGTGTGTGTGGTGTGCACAGACGCACTGGATGGTGTGCGCATGCATGTGTACTCCTCTCCGTCCCCGACCTTGCCCAGGTGTGAGTGCACCTGTGTACCTCCCCAGGGCCTTGCCTGTTGCTTTGGGATCTGTGCCAGCTCCCACCTGGATGACACCCTGGCCCAGCTGGAGGACTTTGTAAAGTCAGATGTGTTCAGAAAATCTGCCGGCATTTTCAACATTTTTAAGGTACAAAGGTCAGGCTGACAGCTGAAGGGGAGGTCTGGGGTGGGCCTGGCCTGTGATTTTGTCTTAGCCGTGGTACCCTGCATTTTGAGGTTCTGTGGGGTGGAGGGTTGGTCCTGGCGCCTCCTGGGCTTTGGTGCCTCGCACGTTGGGGGTGGGTCAGGGAGCTGGCATCCGGTCGTGGGCGGGGCTGGCGGATGAGAGCTCCCTCCCAGCTGGTGACTGGGGCAGTGAGAGGGGCTCTGGGCAGCAGGGATGGGGGCGGCCACCTTCCTCTCCCACCGCCTATCTGTGCGTCCTCTGCCCCCTGGTGGCCAGTGGAGGCTGTGTGCTCGCTGAAGCCCCACTGGGGGCTGGACCCCCGCTGTAGGCCTCCACCCCAGCCCTGCCCCTAGGTTTTCAGTCTCCCTGTGCCTGGGTCAGCCGGTGACAGAATCTCAGGGCTGTGTAGTGTGAACAGGCCCTGAGGACGGAGGGGGGCTCCTGGGCAGCCACCAAGCGAAGGCAGGGACCCCACCTCTGGCCCTTCCATTGCTGTCAGCCCCCCAGCTCTTCCTCCTGCTTGCCCCTCCCACCTTGGTCCCCTACTGCGTCCTTTCCCCTCTGCCCCTTGGTCCCCAGCAGGCCCGAGCCTGCCCAGTCCTATCCCGTCCTGCTGTTCCCGACCTTGGGACTCTCTTCCTCCCGACCAGCTGTGCCCTTCTTCCCACGCACGTGGGGTCGGAGTGCTCGGCTGCTGGCGGGGGTGGGGGGGGTGATTGTGTCACAGAGCCCTGCTGAAGCCTCCGGCCTCTCAGGATCGGAGTGAGAACGAGGTGGAGAAAGTGAAGAGCACGCTGATCCTGTGCTACGGGCACGTGGCAGAGCGGGCCCCCCGCGAGCTGCTGCTGGCCAGGGTGGAGTCGGACATCTTCCGGAACATGTCCCAGTGCTTCAGCACCAAGGTGGGTGCCCGGCCGTGTCGCGGGGAGGGAGAGAGGGAGGGGTGCCGCCACTGGGGCCTCACGCGCTAACTCATGTCACCTCTGTCGTTCAGGTTCTGGGGATAAAGGTAGAGACCAAGGTACAGTGTGCAGGAGTGGAGCGGGAGCTCTGCTTTCCTCTCGCCTTCGGGCGGGGCCGTGAGCTTCCGGGGCGGCAGCCAGGGGTGCTCACTGGGGCTTCCTGGTCCCAGTCCAAGGGCAGAGCATTCGGGACACCCCTCCGGGGCCTGTCCCCACCGCCTCGGAGCAGAACGGGGGCCCAGGAGCTCCTTCTCTGGCCCAGGCCCCGGACGGCGGGTGGGAAAGAGGGGGAGGTGAGGGCTCGCAGGCTGGGCGCGGGGCCTCGGCCGCAGCCCCTCTCCTGGCTCTGCTCCCTGACGCTCACGGCTGCCCTCTTGGCCAGCGCCGGGGAGGGGTGAGTTCTGCAGCCAGTGACAGTGGCCTCTGGCCTCACTAACGTGTTTCCCTCTGGACTCTGCGGCACTAACCTGGCAGCCCCCTCTGGAGCGGCTGGGTCTCCCCTGAAGGAGCAGCCCCTCCGCCCCGGCTCCCCTGCAGCCAGCCGGGCGGCGGGGCTGTGCTGAGAGGGGTCGCTCTGACTGAGTGGGGGGCAGCCCCCCGCTGCCGGGGCTCTTCTTGGGCAGCAGGTTCCCCTCCACCTTGGGAGCACCTCCAGCCACCCCACTGGTGGATGGAGCGGGCGTCTGCCTACGGCGTCTGCCCGGGGCCGTGACCCGGGGCCCCCCAGGCCCAGGCCGGGCAGAGAGCCGAGGGCCCCGGGTTCCCTCACAGACCCCCCGTGGCCCACGTGGAGGGCTGGCCAAGAGCCCCAGAGTGGAGGGGGGCGTTTCTGGCTTTGGCGGGAAGAGCGGGCCGGTGGTCTGGTCTCGCTGCTGTGGGCAGCCCCCATCCTGGCTCAGCCCCACGGGCCTAGAGGGAGCGGCTGCCGCCTCGGGCCTTGGTGCCTTCCCGCAGCCCCGCGTCCCCGCAGGACCCGGCCCTGAGGCTGTGCCTCGCGCGGAGCGTGTGCATGGCCAGCCAGGCCATCTGCAGCAGCTCCCGCGGCAGCTCGTTCCAGCTGTTGAGGAAGCCGGAGCTGGTGGCTCAGATGATGGTGAGCGCCGGCGGGGCCTGGGCAGGGGCCTGCGTGCCCGAGCGGGCTGAGGGGCGGCGGCTGAGCGGGCGGCTGGCTGGGAGGCAAGCCGGTGCTGTGGCCAAGGGCCATCCGGCGGCTGCTCCCCCAGGAGTTCATCAAGGCCGAGCCCCCGGACTCCCTGAGGACGCCCATTCGGAAGAAGGCCATGCTCGCCTGCACTTACCTGGTGTATCCTTTCCTCCGGCGGCTGGGGGGCCCGGCCGGGGGGCCCCTCTGCGTGAGCGCTGGGCCCTTAACTCGAGGCTCAGCTCCCTGGAGCCGGCGCTGGAGGGGCAGGCGCAGGCGGACCTGATCCACAGCTGCCTGCATGGCGTTATGGCCGTGCTGCCTGAGCCCGAGGGGGTGGACGGCCACCAGGAGGTAAGAGCGTGGCCCCGGCTGCGGGTGCCCGTGCGCGGGTGGCAGGGTCACGGCGGGACCGGCCGCTTCTCTCGTTCCAGCCCCTGTACCTGGACACCGTGCAGGCCCTCAAGGACTTACTGACAAGCCTCCTTCAGCGAAACATGACCCCCCAGGGCCTGCAGGTCATGGTGGAGGTGTGCGGTGGGTGTGCGCTTCCCCGGGGCAGGGGCGCCGTGGGGACAGTGTGCTGCACTATGCAAGGAGGGGGGGCGGTCTGTGAGCGGCGGGGGGACCCCCTCCTGCCTGGGCAGGTATGCAGATGGGTGCGGTCCCTGACCCAGATGGGGGCCCCGAGCTGGTTCTCCCCTCCCCTCCATCACATGGTGCCGGGATGGAGAGACCCTGAGGTGCCCCAGACATGCACTCCTGACCTTCTGGGGCCATCGCAATGGCAGACTGGCCTGCGGTGGCCTGCGGCATGGCTTCCTGCCCTTGCAGCACCGCAGTGGGCTGGGGCAGGACCGACCCACTCCTAGGAACACCCTGTCCCTCTGTATGCCTGGCTTGCTCTGGGTGGCCGTGGCCGTGAGCCAGGCCAGCAGGACGGAGTGACGGGGCAGGGTGCACTGCACAGGGGGCTTGCTCTGACCTGGCACACTGGCCCCCACACCCAGAAGGGTGGCTATAGGCAGGGCACCTATATGAAGCCCCCCTCTTCCCCAGCACCTGAGCCCATGGATCAAGTCCCCGAGGGGCCACGAGCGGGTGCGGGCGCTTGGCCTGAGCGCCTGCCTGCTGCAGTACTTCCTGAAGCACCTGCACATCAGCGTGAGTACCCAGGTGGCGACCCGCATGGCCACTCCCTCGCCCTGTCCCCATTCCTGGTCCCTCGGCTTGGGCACCACTGCCTGGGGCCCTTGCGTCTCTGAGTGCCAGCACGCTCTCTGCCCTTCGCCCAGCTGCTGCCTGGGCTCATCCCACATCCCAGTGAGTGCCACCGTCCTCTTTCTGGGCCGTGGACGGAGGACCATGAGGGCCAGGAATTGTCCTCAGGGCTGGCCTTTGTGTTGATCTGATGGGCACCCTCGTCCTTGGGAGCGGGAGCATGGGCCGGGACTAAAGCATGATGTGCTCCCCAGAGGAGGGAAAGGGTGACGGGGACCTGGGTGTGAAAGGAGAAAAGGAGGGCGTTCGCGGCAGAAGCAGCAGTTTGGGCAAAGGCAGGGGGACCTGAACCCACGAAATGCTGCGGAAAAGGCAAGTATTATTCGGTGGTTGGAGTGGGTGGGAGGGAGCTTGGTTCAAGAACCGTGCGGTTATTATGCGTTTTACTATTTGCTAAGAGTAAGCAGCTCCTTTTCACGTTTTCAGAATTTCACAGTTCTTTCAAGGCCATTAATCAGGTGGTTTTAGGGTAGATTGGACACAGTCCTCAAATGCTCCCAGCACGGCTTTATGGGGGCATGCACCCCACATTTTCGTGTGTTGAGCAGTAACATCTTTTAATAATGGGCCTTTCCATCCAGGTCCCTCTGGGTCCCTCAGAAGCTGGTTCTGGGTCACAGGTTCTGTTGCTGTTGTCAGCATGACTTTTTCTCCCACTGTATTTAATAATTTGCTTATTGCTGGTAGGCAGGAAAACTATGGATTATTGGGTATTTAGGAACTGGGTAGTTTATAAGATTCCGTTGTTACTTCTAATGAATTTTTGATTAATTCTCTGTGCTCTTCAGATACAGTCATCATAGTTTACAAATGCCGCGAGTTTGGCCTTTCTCCCCCGATATTGATGCATGTTAGTTTGTGCTGCCGTTAGCAGGAAGGTGAAAGCTGGCGGCAGCCCCAAGCCTTTATGGTCTCACTCTTAAGCGCGATGTTTGATTTGGTTGGCAGTATTTATTTTTCGTCGTGTTCCAGAAGCATCTGTCTGTTTGCTCGCTTAGACGGCTTTTCCCACCCAGGTTCTCCCGTGGCCTGTTTTTCATGTAACCCTGGTCCAACCAGAGTTCACGTTTGTTTGTGATGAGACAGAGCTCTGCCCTCACTAAGAGGAACAGCAGCTGGCGGTCCTCTGTCCGACGCTCCCGCCTTCCGGAAGTCCCCTCTGGTGACTCTCAGCAGCCTGGGAGCCCTACACGTCCTTGAGGAGCCTGTGCAGGACAGGGGCGGGGCGGGGTGCTTCCCTGCGGAGGCCTCTCGTGTGGGGGCCTGACAGCCCGCTGGTGGAGCCACGAAGGCCGAGGGCTGTGTGATGGCGGGGGCGGTAGTTGACGTCCCCGTGTCCAGGGCGTAGGAAGCAAGGCCCTTTGCTAAGAGCAGGGTCGGGAAGGCTTAGTATTTGAGGAGAGCAGAAAAGGCTCTGAAAGATGGGACCAGGACCCAGTTAGGAGGAGAGGGGTCTCATGCAGCAGCCCCCTTACCTGATAGGGGGTTTGCCTTCTGGGGCGGGGACTTCCCATGTGTCTGCTGAGGCAGCAGAGCCTGACCGTCCCTCTGCCTGCACACACCTACTCGCCCAGCCCTCCTCCCCTCTTGGGGACCCGCACTTGGAGGGTGAGGGTCGCCATGCAGGAGGAGGAGCTTGACAAGGGGCCATGCTGGCCAAAGGGATGGACAGGGGCTGCCCTTCTGGTCACACCCCTGCCCATATCTGGGTGCAGGTGGCACCTGCCCACCGCAGCATCTCCTGAGCTCCAGCCCCCATCTCTGGCCATCTGCCCCCCGTGCCCCTACAGCACCCGCACATCTGCCTCTCCAGGCCCTGGTGCCCTTCCACAACCTGGGCCTCCTGCTCGGCCTCTTCTCCCCACGGTGCGCGGACCTACGGCCTGCCACCCGCCAGGAGGCTGTGAGCTGTGTCTACTCCCTGCTCTACCTCCAGCTGGGCTACGAGGGTGAGCCCCTGGCTGGGCAGAGGTGCAGGGGGTGTGGTGAGGGAGCAGAGTCGGGGCCTCCGGAGGCCGGGGAGGCCTCCCCCCAGCCCTGCGCTCCCTCCCGCCTCTGCAGGCTTCTCCCGCGATTACCGGGACGATGCGGTTGAGCAGCTCCTCGCCCTCAGAGACGGCCTGGGGCACCCTGAGCCCTCCATCCTCTTCCACACCTGCCACAGCGTAGCCCAGGTACCTGACAGGGCCTCTGCGAGGGGAGGAGGGGCCGCACCGTCAGGGCCCAGAGGGCCTCTGCAGCACCTCCTCTCGCGCACGGGCTCCACAGGGGCCGGGCCGGGCCGGGCACAGGACGGGTCTCACTCAGAGAGTTCGGTGTCAGCACCGCCTCCCGCCCCCTCCTGTGCTTGCTGGGTTCCCCCCTCCCTCCAGAGGCCCAGCGGGGAGGGTGTGGGCGGGAGCTCAGCTCCTGGCTCCAGAGGGTTGAGAAAGCTGCCCCTAGCCCACCCCGTGAGCCCCCAAGCCAGGGCGGTGCTGTTGTTCCATTTGGTGGCTGGAAATGGCCCTCAGGGGTCAGGAGGCTTTCTCTCCTGCCGAAGAAGGAAGGGAAGGGGGTCAACAGGGCCCTTTGTTGGGGGTGGGGGGTAGCGGGCTCAGACACTGGGAAGCAGAGACCCCGCCCTGGGCGAGTCCAGGCAGAGCAGAACTTTATGTTTGGGATCAGACTTCTTGGATATTCAAGCACTTTTATTTCTTCTTTGTACAAAGTTTATCTGCTTTAACTTCTGGTTGCTCTTTCATGTGGAGGGAAGGACAGGGGCTGCAGGGGGAGCTGAGGGTCCATAGAGTCTTGGTGGCCAGGCCATCCAGGGTAGAACATGCCACCATCTGCCCTTGACTCTCTGTATTCTAGAGAGTTCTAGAGAGGCTGCACCACCAGGGCCACTCCCAGCCCACCCCACTGGGCAGGAGGAGCCTCAGGGAGGGCACACTGACCTGGGCCCTGCAGCTGCCCAGGAACCCCTCTTCCAGGGGCCTGGGCCTGGAGGCCCTGGAGGCTGCCTCCTGGACCCGGCCAGGCTTCAGTCTGGGGATGGGGGCTCCTGTGCATGGGCCACCCCACCCTTGCACCGGCAGGAGCTCCCGAAGTCTTACAGGGCTTGCAAGAGGGTGGGAAAGGCTGGAGGAGGGATTTGAGAGGCGGAAATGTTGTCAGCCCTTCCCCGGAAACTCGAGCCCCTGGGATGTTACGCCTGGAAGGTGTGCTGACTCTGTGCTCTCAGTCTTCCTGACGCAACTGTCCTCCTAGATTATTGGCAAGCGCCTCCCGCCAGATCAACTCATCAGCCTCTTGCTAACCCTGTTTGAGGGCCTGGGAGACCCCGACAAGAACTGCTCCCGAGCCGCTACAGTGATAATCAACTGCCTGCTGAAGGAGCGGGCCAACGTGCTCCTGGAGAAGGTGGGGCCGGGCGAGGCTGGGGCGGGGATTGGCAGGGGTCGGGCATGGGCGTGGCCAGGGCCGGGGCGGGGCTCGTCAGGGGCCGGGTGTGGGCGTGGTCTTGCCTGGGACAGGCCAAGAGTGTGGGTGGGCGGGGCTGGGTAACTTGGGGCGCCCCACCCCACTCCCTCACCCCCAACCCCTGCTCTGTTGAGGTCTGGCCCTCAGTGCCCCGCTCCTTTTCCCTGTGGGCCTGATTTGGACAAATCTTTCTCTTCTCTTTGAAGACAGAATTAAGTGAAAGTAACTGCTGAGAACTTAAGGGTAGAAAAGGCAATTGAGGGAAATGCCAGTGCCAGGGGCTATCACTTGGCACCGAGCCAGCACTGGCTGAGCTCCCTGCTCACATTGCTGGTGAAGACGCAGGTCCAGAGGGTCCCCAGGTGCCTGCACAGAGGGTTCCGCGGCGGGTCTGGCCCAGAGCAGAGGTGCCCGGGACACTCGGGTGCTGCCTTGCCCATCGCCTCTGAGTCCTCCTGGCCATGAGCTCACGTGGCTGTCCACGTAGTTCCCAGACATGCATCGGCAGCCATCGTGACAGACGTGCCCAGGTCCTCGTAGGTGTAGGTCTGAGGCAGGCTCCAAGGGTCAGGGGATTTCTTAGAATGCGTGTCCGTGGATCCTGGAGAGCCGATGGCCTGGCAGGTAGGGTCCCATGTGCCTAGAGGGAGAGTTAAGCTCCCCATTAAAGTGAAGCATAGCAGTAGAAAAGGAGGTTTGTCCTAAGCGCACGGCCTTGGGGGCTCGCGCAGGCAGGAGCAGACGGCCTTCCGACTCCAGAGTCCCTTATACCCCGCAGACGCCCTGCAGCACAGAGCGCGCCTCGGCACGCACCTTACGTAGAGCGGCCGCGTGTCTGCCCCGCATGGCGGCAGCCTGTGAGCCGGCGCGTCTCCCGGCCTGGCCCGAGCACTGCTCCTTCCCGTTGTGCCGTTGTGAGGGCCACGTCACTCACCCACCCACCTCCGTGAGCGCTTGGGCAGCTCCCAGTCTGAGCAGCGAGAGTGCTGCCAGAGTGTGGGTCCTTCGGACCTGAGGGTACATTTTGGTTGGAGACACACCCAGGAGAGCGACTGGGGCCTGCAGGAGAGGCCCCCGTGCAGCTGTCCCAGGGCTGTCAGATGGCGCTCCAGGCCAGTTCAGCTCCCACCAGCACCGCCTGCAGCTCCCGCATGCCACGCCCCTGCCAACGCCGTTTCTGTCCTTTCCAGTGGGTGTGTAACGGCTTCGTGGTCAAGTTTTGTTTGCGTTTCTCTGGTGGCTTATGAAGTGGAACTCTTTTGCACATTTCCTGGCTATTCAGACGTCCTCTTCTGTGAGGACCCCAGTCTTACCCATTTTTCTTCTGGGTTGTCTGTGCTTTTCTTAATGATTTGCAGAAGTACTTTGTATATTCTGGATACAGGTCCTGTATTGGATGGATATATCACAAATATCATCCCAGGGAGGGTGGGAGGAGCAGGAGTTGCCGGCGGAGGGGCCGCATGCCAAGGCAGCAGTGTGTGGTGTGGTGCCTGGAGGGGAACATGTGCCATCGTGGCCACTCCTCCTGGGAGTGGAAGGGGGCTGGGGAAGGAGGAGGGAGGCACAGGGCACAGCAGTGAGTCCTAGTCGGGGTTTGATGGGCCAAGGTTTGGATCTTATTTTGCATTCAGTGGGGCTTCCAGGTCAGATTGGAGTGGTAGAAAGGTGCCCTGGTGGCTCTGTGTGGGGGGAGGGGACAGACCAGGCCGCAGGCAGTGGCCACTGGTGGTTCTGGTGTGTGTATACACACGGCACGTTTTGTTTGCTTGTTCATCTGTGGATGGACACTTGGGCTGCTTTCACCTCTTGGCTACTGTGAATAATGCTGCTATGAACATGGGTGTAATACATATCTCTTCAAGATCCTGTTTTCTTTTGGGTAAATACCCAGAAGTGGATTTGCAGTATCATATGGTAGTTCTATTTTGAATTTTTTGAGGAACTGCCATACTGTTTTCCTTAGTGGCTGCACCAGTTTACATTTCCACCAACAGCACACAGGGGTTCCAATTTCTCCACATCCTCACCAGTACTTGTTAATACCTGTTTTCTTTTTTTTAATGTTTTATATGTGTGTGTGTGTATATATATATATATATATATATATATATATATATTTTACATAATGAAAGTTCTTCAGGAATGGACATTTTCCCCTAAGCCTCAGAAGTACAATATGGCATATTATTTTAATTAGCTAAAAGAGGAAATTAACAGACCTCTATAATTATTAATATTGGTAATATTCTTTCATTTAATATTTTTGTATATCAAGTGTCTCCATGTTAACTTGTATTCTGTTTCTCTAATCATGGTTTCCTTTAAATACCTGTTTTTTTAATAGTAGCCACCCTGATGGGTGTGAGGTGGTATGTCATGTTGGTTTTGACTTGCACTTCCCACGTAATTAGTGTCGTTGAGCATCTTTTGATATGCTTGTTGGCCATTTGTATGTCTTCTTTGGAGAAGTTTGCGTCCTTTGCCCATTTTTAAATCAGGTTATTTGATTTTGTTGTTGTTGTTGAATTGTAGGAGTTCTTTATATATTCTGGATATTAACCCATTATCGGATATATGATTTGCAGATATTTTTCCCATTCCATAGGTTGTCTTTTCACACTCTTGACTGTGTCCTTTGATGCATAAAAGTTTTAAAGTTTGATATAGTTCCACATGCCTGTGTTTGCTTTTGTTGCCTGTGCTTTGGGTGTCACATCCAAGAAATCATTGCCAAGCCTAATGTCCTGAAGATTTCCCCGTTTTCTTCCAGGAGTTCCTTAATAGTTTCGGGTCCCACCCGTCCTTGATAAATCCAGGTGCCTCTCCCTGGGCCCAGCACACCGAGCCTGCTGCTGGCCTCTCAGGGAGCTGCTGGGCTGTCTCCTCCTGGCTCAGGCTCCCAGACACACTCAGCACACCCACCCCAGGTGCTGTGTTCCTGACTCACACCTTCAGCCTGTCTGCAACGTGCCACCTCTGTCTCATGTGACATGGCCACTGGCATCAGTACCCATGGGGGCCGTGGCGGGCCACCGTTTTCTTTCCTACCCTGAGAGCCTGGCAGGGGGACCCCCTAGAGACACCTGGACACTGTTGGACTTTGAGTTTGTCTGACACTAAATCAGAAAACGTGGTCCTAGAAGGTGACCCGTGACCGGGCCGAGCCCCTCTGCCAGCAAAGCCAGGCTGGTCAGGTGGAGGGCGGGACGGGCATGCCGGGAAAGACCAGAGCCCTCTCAATAAACAGCGGGCATGGGAAGTGAAGCCGCTGCTGCAGAGACGCCCGGCAGGCGGTAAACACAGAGGCGCCGCCCAACCCGGCGGTTCCACTCCTAGGCGTGTACCCGGGAGAGGCGGGCCCATGCCCATGGGAACCTGTACGGACACGCGCCTGGCAGCCCAACCATGGCAACAACGCAGACGCCCGTCAGTTAGTAGCTGGATCTGTCCGTTCAGTGAAGCACTACTCAGCAGCAGGAAGGAGTGACGGGCTGATTCCTGCCGCAGCATGGAGGAGCCTGGAAAACACTTGGCAAAGTGAAAAAAACTGGTCACAAAAGGCCCCGTAGAGTGTGATTCCATTTCTCTGAAATGTTCAGAAGAGGCAAATCCAGACACAGAAAGTGGATTCGTGGTTGCCAGGGGTGGGGCGGGGGAACTGGGGAGTGACTGCTCGTGGAAATGAGGTTTCTTTTCAGGTGATGGAAATATTCTAAAATTGATGGCTGCACAACGCTGTGAATATACGAAAAACCACTGACTTGTACACTTAAAGTGGGCGAAGTATGTGGTGCGCAATTATAGCTCCGTGAGGCTGTTGTGAGGAAACAGTCTAGACCAGGTGTGAGGGAAGGTTAAAGGGCCCCCGCGGGGCTTGCCACCCAGAGGCGCGGGAGCAGGGCTGGTGAAGGTAAGTCTGGAGCAGCCCTGCAGGCCTAGGGTGCGGCCCCGGCTCACCAGTCCTGGGAAGCCTAGAACCCGGTGCCGATGCAGCCCCAGAGCCCGCCACACCGGAGCGCCTGGGCGCTGCCATCACGGTTCGCCAGAAGCAGATTCAAGCTGCTCACAGGCGCCAACGGGTACAGCTGCTGAAAAGAAAAGAATATGCAACAGCAAAGACGACATTAGAGAAGAAGATAGATAAGCCCAGTGAAACAATTAGGAATAAAGCTCTGCCAAGACAAGCCACAGAAAGAGAACCAACATCCAAGAAAGCAAAGTGAGAAAGGGGAAAACATATACATAAGAGATTCGACATACGATGAAGCCTATCTACGGGCCACTATGGTCCAATGCACCTGAGAACCTGGGGTGACGGGGACAGGCTTCCGCAGGAAGGCCGCTCTCACCCGCGTCTGTGCAGGAGGCACACAAGTGCCTGAGTCCGCCAGGCCTGCACACCTTCAGGGGACCAGGCCCCTTGTGGCCAAGAAAGCCCAGGAGACTGGAGAGGAGCCGTGCCCCTCGCCCCGTTTCAGTGGCAGCCGTGGCCTGGAAGGTCCCAGCGCGTCTGTCTGCGAACGTCGCTGCGCCCACGGCTAACGGGCGGCACTGGCCCAGCGGCTGTGAAGGCTGCTCCAGCAAAGCACCACCTTCCCGCCCAGGTCCCCAGGCAGGAACACGGGGAGGCTATTTAGCGTGGCGGCCTGTCTTGTCAGGGAGACGCAGCTGGGCCGGCCGAGGGTCTGGGCAGGCGGGCGGCGGGGGCAAAGCAAAGAGGTTCAGGTCCTTAGAAGGAGGTGCGGATGCCTGTGAGTTGGGCTATCAACCTTCTGGACTCGAGGTCATAAAAAGAAAACAGCCTCATTATGCTTACAAGTCCTTTGAGAAATGGCGGTGGCAGTGCCTCTCCCTGAGGCCCAGGCAGCACTGGACATGCAGCGCCGCCTCCCCTGCCGAGCGCCACGCCCCGTGCCCCCGCACCGGTCCCTCCCGCTGCTCCTGCGGCCCAGGCCCCCGGGCGGGTTCCTCACCAGCCCTGCCCAGGAGCCCAGGGTTGGCAGAGCCCACGGACTGCCAGCTGCCCGTCCCGGGGACCGTGTCCCTGGGGCCGTGTCCAGTGCTCTGTCATCAGCTTTCACCTTGCACCAGGGTGCTTCCCAGCTGCGCAGCCCACACCGTGGTGGGCGGCACCCCCGTGGCGCGGGGCCCACGATGGCGACCGTGCCCTGGTTGCCCGTCTGCGGCTTCTGCAGCAGCTGCAGCCCATGAAGCCTGCCTGAGGCTGCCGGCCCTCTCCCAGCCCAGCCGTGGCCTCAGTCTGGGCACAGGGCTCCACGCCCCTGTCCCTGTTCCAGCACACTGCACGGAGGTGGTGTGGGAGCAGCGCAGCCCGCGTGCGTCCTGCCTCCAGGGACAGGCTGGGTCCCCCTGTCAGCCTCAGCGCGCACCCCGGTGGCCTTCCCCTCCCGCCCTGCCCTGCACACGCCTGTGTGTGACTCAGCGCCTCCTTCCAGCAGGCCCCTCTTGGGTCCCTGTCGCTTCCCGTGTGGAATGTGGGATTGCCTCCCTCGGCCCCGAGGGCTCTGGGCTCCTGCTCTCCATCGGGCGCCGGCAGCAGGGAGCTCTGATCTCACAGGACTTCCCTCCTCTCCCCTCGGCCAGCCAGCCTCCCCGGGGCCCCTGCGCCCTGGCCACGGGGGACTGGCCCCTGGTGTGGGTGTGTCCCCGCTGCAGGCCTCACCGCGGCTGCTTGCCCGCCCGCAGGTGCCCGAGATCGTGAGCGTGCTGCGCTCCAAGCTGCAGGAGACCCGCGGGGAGCACGTCCTGCAGGCCGCACAGCACAGCGTGTACGTCCTGGCGGCCCGGCACCACGCCGCCGTGGTGTCCAGCCTTCTGGGCAGCCCCCTGCCCTTTGACAGGTACGTGGTGCCCACTAGCCTGCGGGGGTGGAGGGGGCTCCAGCCACCTGAGCTCCACGTTCCAGGGTCACTCCCACCCTGGTGTGGTGTTCACGGGCCCCAGCCCCTCTGCATGGGAGCCTGGAGACCCCGGCCCCAGACTGGGTGGAGAGAGGCTCACTCTCATGGGCTGTGCTGGCCAGTCCTCAGGGCTGGTTCTCTGGAGGGCGTCCACCATCATCTGTGAGCAGACCCCTGGGGCCAGGCCCCCTCCTGGGTGGGGGAGATCCGTGGGGGGAAGGGGGGATTCGTGGTTGCCCGGGGCAGGGCAACGTATGGGAGCTCTGATCCGTCCCACACTTGCACCCCAGCCCCCGAGCTGCCATCAGTGACCCTCAAGTTGCCAACCTCGGGCTCTCAGGGCGGGACTTCTCCGCGCCAGGGCCTGTGCCTGGCCCTGTCTGTGTACCGCAGCCCCTGGGGTCCCCTCCCCTCGGTGGCCGTTGCTGTGGCCCCAGCGCTTCCAGAGCTCAGGGCCCGCTGCTCCTGCCTTTGCTGTCCACGGCCCGGGTGGAGGCCGGCACCCGTGGCCTCCTGGAGGCCCCCGTGCGGGGAGGCACCACAGCCCTTCCCCGTGGCCACGGCCCGAGTGGCCGGACGCGCCTGCACCTGCCGTCAAGACGCGGGCTCGCGCGGCCTGCTCTGCTCTCACGTAGATGCCGGCGCCGCTCGGGGCCCCCGCTTCCAACGTGTGCGGCTTCTCCCCAAGTCATGTCTGTCAGCGTTTGCCGCCGTCGCCTCTCCTGGCCCGTCACTGTCAGCCTTCCTTTGCCCTCGCAGTTTAGGTGTGTTCCTTTTCCAGGGTAAATAGACGCTCTTGGTTGCTGACGTAGTTGGGGTTAAACCCACTGTCTTATTTTTTGTCTTCTCTGGGTCTTTTTTCTTTATCTTCTTCATTGTCCTTTTTAGATTGACAGGGTCTTTTTCACAATTTCATCTTCCAATCAATTAGTTTGGAAGTTGCACACTCTGTGTTCTCCAACGGTGGCCCTGAGAACGACCGCGTGGGCACAGCGTCCCTGGGCAGTGCAGGCCTCTGCAGGGGCGGCCCCCCGCCCTGCCCGTCATTGTCACGGCTGCTCTGTGAAGGCAGTGTGTCTGCCCACGCACCCGCCCCTCGGCTCTGCGTCCCTGCCTTTCACGGGTGCAGCTCACGCAGAGGAGCACGCACACTGCTGCAGGCCCTGGGGGGCCTCAGCCGCGCGCAGAGGGAGACGGGGCAGGCATCCAGCCCCCGCTAGGCTCCGTGCCCGCTCGGTCGAAACTCCCTGAAAGGTCGCCGCCGTCTGACGGCTGTTGCCAGAGGTGTGCTTTGCCTGATCTTGAACGTGGTGGCAGTGGCGCCCTCGGGACTTTCTCCTGCTGCTTTTGCTGTCCTCGGGGTGCCGGGCGCTGCTGCCCCTCCTCTCCTGCTGTGCCAGCGCTTTGCATGTTCATAGGAGAGGGGTCGTCAGGGCAGGGTGGGCACAGTGCGGCCAGGGCCGAATCTGCCCACCACCCGCTGCCTCTGAGCCAACGATGGGCTTCACACTTACAAACGGTTGGGGAAAAGTCAAAAGAATTATATTTCATGTCCGGAAAGTCATATGCAACTGGAACGTCCGTGTCCGTGGCGGCGTTCCGGGAACGAGCACACCTTCGTTTCCTCGTCCGTGCCCGTGGCTGCCGTCGCCGCGTCACAGCAGAGCTGCCTGGTGTGCACAGACCGGGTGGCGAAGGGCCCTGGCGCCCTCCCACTGGAGTGCACCCTCCAGAGCCCCGTGCAGCTCCTGGGGGCGACAAGCCCCACTTCTGTGCGTCTGAACACGCATTTATTCAGCTGTCCTTCTCGGAGGTTGTTTGCCAGAGTCTGGGACTCGAGCTGGGCGCATGCTTTCTTGGAGTCTGAGTAAGAGGACGTGTCCTTTTCTGGCTCCTGTGAGTCCAGGTGGTGCCGAGGTCGCGAGGGACACGCACCAGGCGCCCCTTGTCTATGGCACTCTGCACCTTTGGGGGGTGGGGGGCGTGGGTGTCCATTCCTCGTCCCGCCAGGCGGCTGCCGGGCTTCCTGAGCCTGTGAGCTGGTGTCTGTCATCAGCTCTGACCGGTTTTCAGCCCTCCTCTTCAGACACTCTCTCGAATGTCTGCCAGACCTTTTTGTCCCACCCCCTACATGTCTGGTTCTGAATTTCCGCCGTGATTGTTCTCTGCTGGGTTCTGGGTAACTCCCTCCGTTTATCTTCCAGTTCATTGTTTCTCTCTCCTGCTGTATCCAGGCTGGTGCCAAATATGTCACTGAGTGCAGGGTTAGGTGTCTCAATTCTTTTTTTTTTTTTTTTGTCTTTTTGGCCACACCACCGTAGCATGTGGGATCTAGTCCCCCGACCAGGGATCGACCCCGGGCCCCCTGCGTTGGGAGCGCGGAGTCTTGGCCACTGGGCTGCCGGGGACGTCCCGGTGTCTCATTTCTAAAGGGCTGTTGGTCGGCTTCCAAATGTGCTCCATTTTTAGAATTTCCGGGTCCGGTTAGCTATCTGGAGGCTGTCACTTCTCTCTGTAAACGTGTGACGCACGGCCGCCTCCCCGTGTCTGAGCACCCGGGGTCTGCAGGCTGCTCGGGCCTCCTGCAGCCTCCGCCTGACCTCACTCACATGCCTGCCTGCCTTGGCCACGTGCTGCTCATTGCGGGAAAAGTGACTTGTAGGTGCCCCCGAGGCCTGGGGTGGCGCTGCCCCCTCCAAGGAAGCCCAGTGTCTGCTTCTGGCAGCGCCCAGGGGACGCCTCCTCTCCCTGCCCCCGTACCAGTGAGATCTTCTGCCCTTTATTGCCAGCTCTGCTCACCCCCGGGCCGCCTGATTACAGGCCACTGGGTCAGAGGAAGGGGTGAGTTCGGGTCTGAGGTCAGGGTGCCACTCGTGGCCTGGCTGGAGCTGAGGCTGGTGGGCACGACAGGGGCCGGCAGTGGCCTCGGGGTGACCATCCTCCTGCCCCGCTCCAGCCACACCTGCACCCTGTGGAGGGCGCTGGCCGTGGAGCCCGGCCTCGCCACACAGGTCCTGGGGCTGCTCCTGGAGAAGATGAGCAGGGACGTGCCGTTCAAAGAGAGCCGGGCCTTCCTGCTGAGCAGCGCGCCCGACCGCGTGGCCACCCTGCCTCCCCTTGCGGTGAGTGGGCTCTGGGGCGGCACGCCTGGCCCGTCCTCCCTTCCCCCTGCTGGTCCAGGAGGCTGGTAAGGGGCCGCGTGGCCGCTGCGGGAGGGCCCCTCGGGGGGCCTGGGTGGCACCCCGCAGGCACCTGGCGGCTGACTGGGGCACCGGAGCAGGCGAGCTTGGAGCCCAGGCTTGTAAAGGCCCCGCAGGTGTTGGTCCCCAAGGGAGCGCACTCTGTTTCATCCTGCGGAAAAAAAATAAACCCAGCTTGGCAACGTTTCCACAGTAAAGCAGCTGTGAGAGTTTCCTCCTCCTCCCGCTAAAGCACCGAGAGCAGATGCTGGGAGCCTGTCCCCCGGCGGCCACACTGCCCTGGGCCTGCCTCCTGCCCCCGAGGACCAAGCTGGGCAGGGCTGAGCTCCTCGTTCCGCCCACCCGGCCGCCCCTCAGGCGCCGCCTCCTCCTCCCAGGGCCCAAGACCTCTGGGGACATGGGGTACCTGCTAAGGAAGTGGGGCTTCAGGCTAGTTTGGGTGCTGGGGTGCAGGGTCCAGCCTTCGCTGTGGCCAGCCTCGTTAGACCTGGCCCGGGGCGGGGAGGGCTGAGGCTGAGGTGGCACCGTCCCCAGGCCACCTGTGCGCTGTACGAGGTCGCGTCTGCCCCGTCGTCTGGGCCGGCGGTGCTGGAGCTCTACCCCCAGCTGTTTGCGGCGCTGCTGCTGCGGGTCAGCTGCACCGTGGGTGTCCAGCTGCCCAGGAACCTGCAGGCCAAGGAGAGGAAGAGCGCCAGCTCAGGCCTGGCCTCGCGGAGCCTCGAGCCCTGCAGGTAAGCGGGCCCCACCTGCGCCCCTGGCACCCTCGTCTGTGGGCAGCTGTCCCTGCTGGGAGTGCAGCTTCCCTGGGCGGCAGGAGGGATAGGGACAGTCGGGGCAGGGCTTCCTGGGGACATCAGACGGGTCGTGAACTGCGCCTTCTTTGGGAGGGCGGAGCGTGAGGAATGCTTGGGTATGGCAGGGTCTGCGTGAGCCCACTCTGTGTTTGCAACCTCAGTCTTCAGCTCCAAGTTCCGGCTCTTCCTACACTTGACTGGGGCCCCCCACCTTCGGACAGGAACTGCAGCAGCCTCCCTGCCTCCCCTGAGCGGCCTCTCACCTGGGTTGGCCCCGGCCCCCAGCCCTGTTGGGGAGGGCCCAGCTGCCACACGGGTGATGCCGGGTTGGCTCAGAGCCAGGCCCCTGGTGCCACTGGCCTATGCGGGCACCTTCCCCTTGCCTCTCGTTGGGGTTTGGGGCCCTGGGTCCTGGGGCAGGAGCCTGGGGACGGCGGGGTGGAGCTGTTTCCGCTCCTGGGGACATTCCTGGTCCCCCTGGTGGCTCTTCAGGGCTCCAGACAGCTGTCTGGGGCCACAGGATGAGCAGAGGAAGCTGACGCCCCAGGGCCACCGGAGCCTGAGTGGCTGTTGGCCTGGCCGCCTCCCCGCCCTTCCCCGGTGTCTGTCTGGGGACACCCGAGGGACAGTCAGCTCGCCCCGCCCCACTGCGGGGCCGCCCCACCGCAGAACTGACGCGTCCACTCCAGCGAAGGCCGTGTGTCAGGCCTGGCCTGACTGCGCAGACCCGGTGGAAATGTGAACGGCCCAGCGGACGTGGCCCAAGCAACCCCGGGCCTAGCACACCGGCCCCAGCGCCGTGGTCTGAGCTGTGGGGCCTACAGCACCATGGCCCAACCAGGGGTTCTGGGGGGGCCACCCATGAGCCGGGATGTGTGCAGTGCCGGGCACAGGCCTCGGCTCTGACGGAGGCCACTAGCCAGCAAGTCAGACCCTGGCAAACGCCACACCCCCAGAAAGCCTGGGCAGTAGGGCGAACAGGCAGGGGAGGCACCTCATCTGAATTGTCGACCTGCTCCTCGGCCAGACCTGCCCCTCACCACTGCCCGTTCGCTGTAGCCAGGTGGCACCTCTTCTGGGCCTTGAGGCCTGGAGCAGGGTGTGGAGCCAGGGGCAGAGCTGCTGGGCCCTAGCTGTGGCCCAGCCCTGCCCACATCGTGCGGGACTCCTTGGCGGGCACCGTGGGCATCTGCCCGGTGACCGCGTGGCTGGAATGGTTTTCTGTGCCTGCAGTCGGTGTGGGCGCCCCACATCCAGGGGCCCCCCAGTGTCTGGGCCTCCACTGGGATTGCAGAGCTCCTGTGACAGTGGGAGCCACCTTCTAGTGTCTTCCCTGGGGCCGGGACCCAGCTGGGTATAGTCTGTGGACACACAGCCAGGGAGCCTGTCCAGCTGTCGTGGACACCAGACCCCGCCCCCCCACACCAGGGACATCCCCGCAGCCCTCATTCCACCCCAGGATGACCATGAGGTTGGAGCTGGGCCGAGGTGGGGGCCGTGGGTTGTATGCATACTGCTGGGCTCGGGGGAGTCTACCAGCATCTGCTTCCTGGGCTGCCAGGACCCCTGGACCAGGACCAGTCATGGGGCCTCCAAAAGCACGTCAGATTCCCCTACGCTCACCCCGCCCCTCCCCAGATGTGAGGCCTGTACTGTGCAGCTGGCAAGACCTGGCCCTCATGCTCCAAGCGCCTAGGCCCCCGGCTGCCCCTGCACCCTAGCAGCTGAGCCATCGAGGTCACAGGAAGACCCCGTGCAGCTGACGCCTGACGGCCCCGTGGAGGGTCCAGCGCACTGCCCTGGGGGTGGGCACGTGCCCTTGGGCCAGGAGCCCCAGGGACGGCTCCTACATTGACGCGCACTCACGTCTGAGGGCCCACGCGGGGCCTGACACGTGAGGCGGTCGATGTCAGGAGAGAGGGGATCAGCACAGGGGTTGGGGGCTGCGGCCCTGAGGCCCTCCCTGTGCGGCCCTGGGGACCCTGATGTGCTGTCTCTCCAGGCCGCAGGCTGTGGTGTGAGTCTCTGCCAGGTCCATGCTGGGCCAGCACTGCTGTCCCCAGTCCTGTCTGTGGGGTCCTGCCCCTGCTGCCTGCTCACTGGCAGCCCCGCACCCTCTGCCTGAGCTGCGGAAGGGTTCATCAAATGAGGAGGCCGGACGCGCAATTCCAGCTGGTTTGTGCCTCCTTGGGCCCCTCCTACAGGAGAGAGGGCCAGCTGGGCGTGGCAGACAGAGCTGCCTGGCCCAGGCAGGAGTCAGACCCTGATTTGCCTTTTGAGTTCATTTTTATGAAGGGTTTTCTCCATTTTCTTTTTCACGTTTTTTTTTTTTTTAATTAAATGAAGGTCTTTAAGGCAGGTGTAAAGAGCAGCTGATTGTTATCCTAAAATTAATCTGAGGGCCTTGCCAGCTCCAGAGGGCCTTGGGGACACTACCTGCAGAGCCCCCAACTGCCCCTCTTGGGGGTTGGGGAGACAGGAGCAGTCTGCCTGAGACCAGAGGGTCCACAGTGGTGCCCAGATGAGGGGGAGGGGAGAGCCCAGAGCCTGCGCCCCATAGGATGTTGCTGGTAGGGAGCAGGCTGGGTAGCCCCGGGACGTGTCTGCCAACAGCACAGAGGGAGGGGTGTGGGTGTGTTGTGTGTGTGTATGCACGCACGCGTGCGTGTCTGCGCGTGTGGGGTGCGGAGCTGGGAGCCCTGCCAGCCACAGCCGCACCCGTGTCTCCGCAGCTCCGCAGTGGATGCGCTGCAGGCCGTGCTGCTCCGAGGCGGCAACGACGATGTGGTGCAACACATGGAGCTGGAGGGGGGCTGGCAGCTGCTCAGGACCTCGGCCGGGCACGAGGAGGGGGTCACCCGGCTGGCCAGGTGAGCAGGCCGGGCCTGCGCACCCCAGCTCTGGTGCTGGCTGGGCTGTAACAGGCCAGGTCCCGTTCAGGTACCATCCGGGGGCCCCCAGTGGCACCTGGGAGGGGCCCAGCATGAGGAGCAGGTGCGTGGGGGCAGCGGGGAGGCCGTGAAGGCAGCTGTGGTCTCCAGGTGCGACGGGCTGGGAGGGGCGCATCTGGAGGGAGAGGACATGCAGGGCCCGGCAGCCGGGTGGGGGGCTCACGGGCTGGAGGGCACAGACAGTGCAGGTTGGGAGGCAGAAATGCCCCCAGGCCCACATGGGAGTGGGACGTGCTCGGGGGAGGCCTGAGGCCCCAGCCCTGCCCAGTGTAGCCTCCTTCCCAGCGCCATGGCCAAGTTCGCGGGTCCCCGGCTGCCCCTGATGATGAAGGCGCTCTTCGCCACACAGAGCAGTGTGTACGAGATCCAGAGGGTCAGCTCCACAGCCTTCCTGGCCGAGGTAGGAGCCACGTGCTCTGGATCACGCATAGGGGCCTGGCGGGGCAGCGGGGAGCCCTCCCCCACAGGCAGGCTCAGGCCTCCCCCTGGGAAACCTGCCCCAGGCCATGGCAGCGGGGGCCAGGGTGGGGCTGGGTCAGGAGTTCCGGGGAGGCCAGGAGCCCAGGCTTGGCATACAGGCCTCAGCTGGCCTTTGCCACGCCCACTCCTCAGAGTGACCTGCGACTGGGAGGGCTGCCCAGTGCAGTGGAGGGGAGGGGGCGGGGCGAGCCTGGGGTTAGTGGGGCAAGGGTAGTCAGAGCACCTCTGCCCCCAGCTGCTTAGCAGCAACATGGTGAACGACCTGATGCTCCTGGAGTCCCTGCTGGACAACCTGCTGGCGCGGCGGCAGGACACGTGCGCCCGTGTGCGAAGGCTGGTGCTCCGGGGCCTGGCCAACATTGCCTCAGGCTCCCCGGATAAGGTGAGGGGCTGGTCAAGCCCTCTGGGGCCCTGTCCCCGGGAGAGAGACAGCAGAGCTGCAGCCAGTGAGGAGACCCAGGCGGACGCGGTGCAGGCGGTGGGCATGGCATGGAGATGGCACCGGGAGGGTGGGGGGCTGGGCCATTCCACGGCATGACCTGGGCACACAGGTGTGTGTGGCATCCCCAGGTACGGGCCCATGGCCCCCAACTCCTGATGGCCATGATCGGTGGGCTGGACGACGGTGATGACCCCCACAGCCTGGTGGCCCTGGAGGCCATGGTGGGCCTCGCGAGGCTGCTGGACCTGGTGGAGGCCTGGGACCTGCGCGCGGTGCTGCTGCACGTTGCCATCCGCATCCGGCCCTTCTTCGACAGTGTAGGCCCCGCCAGCCCCGCCCCTGGCCATGCCAGCCTGGCTCCTGCCCCTTCCTCTCCAAGCCCCGCGAGCCGTGTCACCACCGCACCCTCGGGGCCTGGCCCCTGGGTCGACGGATGGGCAGTTCTGGGGAGGGCCCCATGGGGTGACACCTGCCGCCCACCACCCCGCCCCAGGAAAAGATGGAGTTCCGTTCTGCGTCCATCCGCCTCTTCGGGCACCTCAACAAAGCCTGCCAGGGGGACTGCGAGGATGTCTTCCTGGAGCAGGTTGTTGGCGGGCTGGCACCCCTGCTGCTGCACCTGCAGGACCCCCAGGCCCCAGTGGCTGCTGTGAGTAGCCAGGGGGGATGGGCAGGCCGGGCCAGACTCACTCACTCCGGGACTCAGAGCTCAGCCTGTGCCCTGCAGGCCTGCAGGTTCGCCTTGCGCATGTGCGGCCCCAACCTGGAGTGTGAGGAGCTGGCAGCCATCTTCCAGAAGCACCTGCAGGAGGGCCGGGGCCTGCACTTCGGAGAGTTCCTCAACACCACCTGCAAGCACCTGGTGAGGGGGGCGGGGGGGGGGGGGCGGCAGGGCAGGGGCGGGCCGGCAGGGCCGGGGCGGGCCCTGAGACTGAGGGCCTCTTGCAGATGCACCACTTCCCCGACCTGCTGGGCCGCCTGCTGAGCACCAGCCTGTTCTACTTCAAGAGCAGCTGGGAGGACATCCGCGCTGCGGCCCCCATGCTCACAGGTGAGGCTGCCCTGGGCCCCCCTCCCGCTCCCGCTGCCCGCCACGCGGACCCTGACCCCGGCCCCGCCCCCGCAGGGTTCCTGGTGCTGCACGTGGAGGCTGAGCGCCGGCCGCAGGTGGACCTGGAGCAGCTCCTGGCGGGTAAGCCCCAGTCCTGGGGGCCCCGCCCCCCACGGCACGCTGGGCCGCGCTGACCCTGTGGGCACCGGGGGGACTAAGTGATTTTCCTGGATTTCAAGGATTTTTTCCCTGTCACTGGTGACCTCATCGTCTCTAGTAATTCACGGAAACTTCTTAACTGTTCCAAAAGAGCTTAAAAAACACTAAAAAAGGAAAAACTATCTTTCCGTTGGCTCCTGAGCCCTCCCGGCAGAGGCCTGTCTTAGGAGGGCGGTGGGCGGGCGGCCCCCACGCACAGGGTGGGGTGTGAGCCTCGGGGTCCTGGCCCCCAGGCTCAGCGCGCCAAGAAAGGGGGGTTCAGCCTTAGCCGCAGCTGCTAGCGGGGTGTGGGCGGGACCACGGGCTCAGACTTTTAGTTCTCAGAGGGCCGCAGAGGAGCCCCCAGCAGCGGCTCCCTGTCCCCCAGCGCTCCAGCTCCTGCTCAAGGACCCGGCCCCCGCGGTGCGTGTGAAAGCTGCTGAGACTCTGGGCCGCCTGGTGAAGTTCGCCTGAGGCTCCCGTGGCACCGCTGCCCCTACACGCAATACCGGCCTCACCGGCCCGAACCGAACCTCCGAGATGGGGCCCTAAGGAGCCCCCTGCCCGAGGGGAGCCCCCGGGCCCACACAGCAAGGGAAGGCTGGGGCCACGAGGGTGGGCAAGTCGCTGTCCCCCCCCCTTCCCAATAAAGCCATTTGCTGCTCAGCAGGTGCCGCCATGACGTGGCCTCTCCTTCTGGGCAGGTCAGCAGGCCCCCTCCCCCGTTAGGCATCCTGACTCAGAGAAGGTCACGCCAGCAGGAGAAACGCCTCTATTGAGTGTCCTGAGCACACACACAGCCCAGCCCCACCTGCCCCGCCCGGGAAGCAGGGCCACCTAGGTGAAGAGGCAGAGGGTGCCGTCAGCTCCGGCGGAGAAGACCCACGGCTGGGTGGGGTGGAAGGCCACGTCCAGCACCCCCAGGTCCTTGGTCAGGGTGTGCCCCTTGAGCACCTTCACAGGCACCAGCAGCGGGTTCTGCAGCAGGTCGCTGTGGGGAAGGGAGAGGCTCAGGACGTGGGCAGCACGGGCCCCACGGGGGGCGGGCGGGCGGGCACCGGCACTCACTTGTACACCATCCCGTGGCAGACGATGACACTGCCGTCGTCGGAGCCAGATGCAAAGAGCGGGTACCGGGGGTGGAAGGCCACGGCCCGGAGGGCCTTCTTGTGGTGCCTGATGGGGGGGACCAGGTTGAGGGGGGTGGGGGGGCAGCGAGTAGGCAGCAGCCAGCCACCCGCCAGCACCTCACCTCAGCACTCTGTACGGCTTGGTGGAGAGGTCCAGGTCAAACCACACCAGCTTGCTGTCGTAGCTGCCACAGATGACGTTGTCGCCTGGGGGAAGAGGCGGTGGTAGGGACCCGGTGGCCCCCTCACCTGCCCCCCCCCCCCAACCAGGGCGGCCCCTCACCTGCCGGGTGCACTGCCAGGCTGGACACCCACTTGCAGTTGGGCGTCAGCTTCTTGGTGAGCTCCTGGCGCAGCAGGTGGTAGAGGCGGACGCTGCGCTGGGAAGCCACGAGCAGAAAGGGCCGCACGGGGTGGAAGGCCACGCACTGCACCTGACCGCGGCCGCGGCGGAAAGGGCTCTGGCTGCGGCGCCGGCTCAACTGGTGGATTAGCACCTGGGTGTGGCCCGGGGTGGCCAGCACCACGGCCATGTAGTCGCCACGACCGTGCCAGGTCACCTGCGTCACTGGCTGCAGGAAGGCGAGGTGGGCTGAGCCGCCCCACCCCGCCCCGCCGCCCCGCCGCCCCGCCGCCCCGCCCTCCCCCATAGCCCCCACACCTTGCCGTGGCAGATGCGCAGCCGCAGGCCGCCCCGGCGCTCCTCCTCTGAGGCTTCCAGCCAGTGGGCAGGCTGCGCAGCGGGCTCCGCGGGCGGGGTGAAGGCACTCAGCAGCTGGTCCGTGCTGCCCACCACCAGCCGGTCCCCCAGGGCCGGGTTCAGCAGCAGCACTGCGTCCTCCCTGCGGCCAGAGCCCGGTGAAGGCCCCCAGGCAGAGGACCGCCCCCACCGGCCCGGGCACCCCGGGCCTCATACTCACACTGCCACGGCCACCAGGCAGACGGTAGGGCAGGGGTTCCAGGCGACACTCTTCACCACGCCCCCCGCGGGCACAGTCCTCACGCAGCGGGCGGAAGCCACCTCCCAGAGCCGCACCGAGCCATCGTCTGAGCCTGGGCACAGCGGATGGGCTCTCAGCACCCGGCCCCCCGCCCAGCCCCCATGGCAGGGCTGCCCCACCCGAGGCCCACCTGATGCCAGCCACTGGCCACCCGGGGAGACACTGAGGCAGCGGACGAGGTCGCTGTGGCCCCTGTAGACCTGCAGAGAAGGGGCGGTGAGGGACGGAGCCCCGGAGCTGTGCGCTCCCGGCCGCCCCGCCCTGTCTGCTCACCAGGGCCTGGCACGTGGGGAAAGGCTGCAGGTCGCGTGGCCGGGGCAGTCTGGGGATGAGGTCCTCAGGGTCCACGTTCACCTGGGAGAGGAGCACGCGGGGTCAGCTGCGTCCACCCCCCACTCCCCGCCCCCGCCCGGGAGCCCCCCCCCCCCCAGCCCCCGCACACCCTCATCTTGCGCTGCCGTGGGCACAGGTAGAGGTCAAGGCAGCGCTCGAAGCGCTCCTGGATGAAGCGGCCGTACGCGGGCACAGCCCGCAGGCTCGGGAACCGGCGCGGCAGGAAGTTGTGCTTCCTCTCGTCGGGCTCCCGCTGCTCCCAGGCCATGCGCTGTGAAGGCAGGAGTGAGCTCGGAGCGCGGGGCGGGCGGGGGCAGGCAGACCCCAGCCTGCACCAGGCTCACCTCCTCCTCGCTGGGCAGGTACTCGGGAGGTGGGTTGTAGGACTCCGCGTGGCCCGGCAGGGCCAGCTTGGGTGCAGGCACGTGCATTTTGTGGCGGCCCAGCACTGCGTTGGGGTCCTCTTGGGCCCACAGGTCATAGAAGCTGGGGGTGGACTCCCGAGGACGGCGAGGCTGGATCCAGCCCATCTTAATGGCGTGCACCATGCGGGAGACCTGCAGAGGCAGCAGGGTCAGGGTGGGGGTGGGGGTGGGGGTGGGGGCGGGGGCGGGGGCGGGTGGCCGGGGGTGGACCGGAGGATGGGGCCGCACCCACCTTCTCCTTCTCCACCAGGGACGGGATAAAGCTGCGCTTGTCAGCAGGCCGGTTGGTCACCGGGTGGATCATGAGGTCCCCACTGAAGAAGTCCACAGCCGGCTGGGGGGACGAGCAGAGGGGTGTGGGCCCGGGCCCTGCAGGTGCCCCCAGACCCTGGGGCCAGCGGCTGCCCCTTACCTCGTACGGGTTGAAGCTCACATCCCCAAACTGGCCCCTCTGCAGTCGCCGCACCAGGGCCACCTGTTCATCTGTCAGCTGCACGCTGTGCCCCGTCATCCGGTCCTGCACCGTACGCCTAGGGGCTGCCCGTCAGAGCCGAGGCCCCGCCCCACCCCACCCCACCCCAGCCCACCGGCCCTGTCCCACCCCACAGTCCCCGCCCCACGCCCGCACCAGTAGTCAGGGTTGTCCATCTTGTCCAGAAACTGGTCCAGCTCGTCAGGGGTGCGCAGGGGCTTATAGATGCGCCTGCCGTCCAGGTCGTAGCCCACGTGGGGGAAGTCATCGTACCACTCCAAGGGCACATTGCCCACCGTGTTCCGGATGTCCTGGGGCAGGAGGCCAGCGTATCGGCACTGGACACCCACTGTGCCCACCCGTCCCTCCAAGCCCCCCAAAAGATACAGACGAGGGGGAAAGGTGAGAGCAAAGGGACTGGCTTCAAGGCTAGCCAGGGGCAGCACCCGGGCACCCTGACTCGTGCCTTCTCCCTGGGGTGTGACGTGGCAGGGCGGCCAGCACTGTCCCCCACCACCCCCCTGACCCTCAGAGGCGCCGGAGCTGTACCTTCACATTTTCCACTGAAGTGGTGCCAACCCCAGAGCCTCCCCCCTGGATTCCTTGGCCAGGGCTCTGGGCAGCCACAGGCAAGGGTGACCTCATCGCCCGTGGGCTCCCTCCCCTGGCGGGGGGCCTTAGGCAAAACCGGGTAGCCACGGGCAGGGACTCAGGGAAGACCCCACCAACCCACTACAAAGGGAGGCCGAACCCACCGCATTGTGACCTGCAAGCGTTCAGGGACTCCCCAGCCCCCCAGCCCTGTCCCCCACCCCACCCTCAGCGGGCAGAGCAGCCACATTCCTGGACACACATTCCTGGTCGAGGCCCCTGCCAGCCGCCACCCTCCCTCCACCCAGCACGGAGACTGCTGCCCAGGCGGCCGCTTCCTGCAACAGTAGCCACAGGAGGAGTGGCCCCGATGAGACAGCACGGCCGGGAGCCTGGGAACCCCTCCCCCTTACAGCAGGACAGGACCCTCTGGGAGCTGCCCCTCTGCACCTGCCCCCAACCCCCAACCTGCCGACTTTAGTTCTCCCAGCTTGCCCATCCTCCAGGTGTGCCCTCGTGTCCCTGCCGTTGCTAGGAATGCCCTTCCTTCTCCTGTGACCCCCAAGTCTACACAGCCATCCCTGAATTGGACAGACTGGAGTTGGGGGTCGGTAGCCCAGAGAAAAGGCCCACGGGAGCACTCAGTAGGGGAACGGGGTGCTGGTGGGGGGTTCTCCAGAGCAGGAGCGCAGGCAGGAGCCGGTAAAGAGGGCACACACAGCCTGGGCCAGACCTGGAGATTGATGCCAGGAGGGGGCAGGTGCAGGAGAGACAGGCTGTGTCATCAGGCGACCCCAGGCACAAAGCTGAGGGGGGGCGGCCGAGGGAGCTGGGGCTGAACTCCAGCCCCTCAAAGCTGTTCTCTGCCCCCTCCTCCGGGCACAGAAGGCCCAAGTGTACATGGGAGGGAGAGACAGACAGGGTGTGGCCAGGCGCTGGGGCCAGGGCAGCTGGGTTAACTTGGTCATGCCAAGCGAGAAGGCCCGGGTCATGGGTCCTGCTTGACCCTCCTGCCCCCCGCAAAGAGGGAGGAGAGGAGGCGGCACAGCCCTGGTACCACCCAGAAGGGGGCTCCCACTTCCCCCGCATCCCCCAAAGACAGCAAGATGCTCCAGGCCCCTTCACCGTGGCGCGAGAAGGCAGAGGGACGGAGGGCCCCTGCTCCAAGCGGCCTCCAGGGGCTGGGAGGCGGGGAGGAGGGCGGGTCGGCGCGGGGGAGGGGCCGCCTCGGCTATAAAGGCCCGGCCCGCGGCCCTGCTCCAGCCCGGGACGCACACGTGCGCGCGGCGCCGCAGCCGCCACCGCGGGAGCCCTGAGACCCCGCGCCCCCCTGGCCTGGGCGGCGGCGGCGGCGGCGGCGGCATGCACGGCGCGCGGCGGAGCTGACGGCGGCCGCCGGCCCCATGTCTTTCGCGATGCTGCGCTCGGCACCGCCCGGCCGCTACCTGTACCCCGAGGTGAGCCCGCTGTCGGAGGACGAGGACCGCGGCAGCGAGAGTTCGGGCTCCGACGAGAAGCCCTGCCGCGTGCACGCGGCGCGCTGCGGCCTCCAGGGCGCCCGGAGACGGGCCGGGGGCCGGCGGGCGGGGGGCGGCGGCCCGGGGCCTGGGGGGCGGCCGGGCCGCGAGCCCCGACAGCGGCACACGGCGAACGCGCGCGAGCGGGACCGGACGAACAGCGTGAACACGGCCTTCACGGCGCTGCGCACGCTCATCCCCACCGAGCCGGCCGACCGCAAGCTCTCCAAGATCGAGACCCTGCGCCTGGCCTCCAGCTACATCTCGCACCTGGGCAACGTGTTGCTGGTGGGTGAGGCCTGCGGCGACGGGCAACCCTGCCACTCGGGGCCCGCCTTCTTCCACGCGGCGCGCTCGGGCAGCCCTCCGCCGCCGCCGCCGCCGCCGCCCCCGCCCCCCGCCCGCGACGGCGAGAACGCGCAGCCCAAACAGATCTGCACCTTCTGCCTCAGCAACCAGAGAAAGTTGGTGAGTGTTGGCCGCGGGTCGTCCCCAGAAAGGGAGGCGAGGAGGATGGGGCGCCCCCCACCTCCAAACCACCCGTGCAACCCACACCTGCCTGGCAGAGAGGGCGGGGCCAGAGGCAGGCAGAGCTCCCCAGCAGCACCTGTTAACCCACGCGCAGCCCCGAGCCCAGGGAGGGAGGAGCACGAGGAGGAGGGCGCAGCTGGAGCAGGCGGGGCTGGGCCTTCCCTGGACATTCTCCCCACGAGTCCCCTGGACACAGGCTCCCACGCGGACCAGAGCAGGCCACCCAGGGCCAGATGGGGGAAGAGACCAAGGCAGGGCTGGCACCAACTTGGAAGCTAGGGGACCAAACCAGGGTTGGACCAAGCAACTCTGGCCACCCACCCTGCCCCCAGGGGAAGGAGACTCAGGGGCAGTGGGGCAGTAAGGAGACCCCTCTGGGATCCACTTGCTCTGCCACTGGCCTAAGGCTTACCGGGCACCTACCTGCCCTCCCCTGGCCCCTGCCCCTGGGGCTGCTCACTCAGACACCAGTGCAGCTGTGGGACCTGCTGGCAGGAGACTTGGGGGCTGGCGGAGAGGCCCCACGCTGGCTGGCTGTGATTTACAGCTCCTGCTGTGCTTGGTGGCACCGGAAAAGCAGGGTGAGCAGGGAGAAAATACGGCGCGGCTTTCCCCAATCCCCATTTCCTCTCCAGACGGCACGCGCGAGCTCCTGGGGCCTGAACATCTGGGAAATTTAATTTTACAATTTCGGCTGTGCAGCAGCGTACTCTCCTCCCCAAGCCGCTTGGGGAAGCTGGGCTGAGCGTGGAAGGGGGGGTGCTTTCAGCACCCACCACCCGAGACAGCACCCAGTGGGGAAGCCCAGAGGTGCAGGCTGGCACTGGTCTCTGCGCGGGCCCTGACACTGCCCTCCCCTCTGCAGAGCAAGGACCGAGACAGAAAGACGGCGATTCGGAGTTAGAGGCGGATGCTGCTGGGCCATCCACGGAGAGCCCCCATGGACCTGACTCGGGCACAGGCCTCCCAGAGGGCACCCCCCAGGCCAGCCCTGCCCCAGCTGTGAGCGGGGCCGATGGACAGACAGGCGGTGGGACTCGGAGCTGGCCCAGCACTTGCCCAGCCCCACTGGAACTTTCCGTGCTGGCTCCCAACCTGGTTTTCTTCTGGTCACTATGTGCTGGCATCTTGTGTCTTTGATATGATAATATAAAGTCTGGAAACTTTGTATAATTAAAAACAAAACAATTATCTTCTAAACACGGACGCACTGTCCTCTCCAGCAGTTCAGAATCCACCCTGAGCCGGAGCCCGAGCCCACCCTCCCACCCCTCAGCGCTCCGTGGGCCAAGGTACCCAGTTCTCGGGGAAGGCCCCCCACTTTCCAGGGCTCAGGGCCGGCGCACCCAGCACCCACGACCAGGGAACTATGGCGTGGGGTCCGAAGGAGACCTGTGAGGGGAGAGGAGAGCGAGGGACAGAGCAGGACACAGGCAGCCCGGGCCTGGGAGCAGTCTCGCCCCACCCCCGCTCCGAGAGCCTGCCAGGTGTCCCGGTGCCCTGAAGGGTCCTCTGTGCTTGCGGCATGCAACTTGCTCGTCGGTCTTCAGGGCCTCGGCACCTCAGCCTCTGCCCACGGAGCCCCACGAAGTGGGCATGTAGGGGAGGGTAAGCGAGGGGCACTGTCTGGCAGAGCGAGTCCCCAGGCCTGAGGGCAAGGACCAGGTGGCAGCTGCCTGTGTGTACCCCTGGGGCCCACCCCTGCCCCCAGCCCTGCCCACCCAACTCCCCCAAAGGCCCCACCTGCCCATGAGGAGGGCAATTCAGGCCTCTCCCCGAGCTGTGCACAGCTGGCGGGCCATTAAAATCTTGCAGGTGACAATTATAGACTAGTGGCGTGAGCTCCACGGGCACAGCAGAGAAGAGAGACGGGGGCGGCTCTGTGCAGGCCACCCCAGCAGCCCCAGGCTGGCCAGCAGCCTGACTTCTGGCCAGTGGGCGGGGAATGGCCAAGAGTGCCAGGTGCCGGCCCCGGGCCCTGCTAGCCCTCAGCGCAGGCTCAGGGACCCCGGGAGAGGGCAGGTGCCGAGGCCCACGTGGGCACCCCAACAGGGCAGGGCTAAAGCTGCCCCCTCCTCTGAACAGACGGGCTCCAGGGAACCGAGAAACCGGAAGCGATGGTGTAATTTTGGAGGAAATTCTCAAAGCCAGAGCCATTAAGGACTAGAAGGGGACTGTGTCCAATCTGATAGAAATATAACAGGATAAAAAGTCACAACGGCAGGTTCCACTCAGAGAGAAACCCAACCCCAAATTTCCTCTCCTTAATCCTGCAAGAGCCTACAGCTGGCCGGCCGAAGGTGGGGAGAGGGCACGCTCGGTCACCCCCGCCCGCCTGCCTGGAGAGCCAGGACCCAGGAGGAACGTGGGGGTCCACCTGGGGGATGAGAAAGGCACCCCTTCCGCCCCGGGGCACTGAGGACACTGCGAGAACGCAACCCGCGGAGGGGCACGCGAGCAAGCAGGGACGCCCCCCAGGGTCTCCGGCCTGCCTCCCCTGCTCCCCAGGGCACCAGTGCAGTTCTGTGGGGACGGTCTGTGGCCCACCTGCCGCTCACCCACCGGCCTCACCTCTCCATACCTGGGCTGGGTGGGAGTGCAGCCTCCCTCACAAATCCTCCCGAAGACGATGGGCGGCAGGGGGCAGGGGGCAGGGGGCCGCATGCCCTGCACAAAGGCCTGAGAGAAGAGTGCGGGGCGAGGGGGACAGGCAGGGCGAGGCTGGAGGGGCATGGGTGTCAGGGACCCTTGGAGCCGGTGCAGGAGAGGGGAAGGGGCTGAGGGAGCCTCGGAGATGCCAAGTCGGTAGGAGAGGACAGGCCGTTGGGACGGTCCCCAGGGGCCGCAGGTCCTGGCACAGGGCGCGCGGGCCAGGCCCTCGGCTGCTGGGCCTGTGACTCCGACAGCGGCTGCAGCTTGGCCAGCCTCGGGCCCGGGCAGTGGGCCCGGTCACTCCCTGAGCTGCACCGGTAGCAGCAGAGGCTGAGGGCCTGGCCTGCCAGCCAGCAGGAGAGGGAGGGGAGGGGGCGGGGAGGAGCACGCCGTCACCCTCCACCGCTCCAGAAATTCAAACCAGACTGGGGGTGGCGGGCCGGCCCGAGCCCTTGCGGCCCCACGGGAGTCCACTCGGCTACTCACGGCCGCCGCCGGGCCCCCGTCCACCACAAACCCCACTTCCTCCCCAGGACGCCAGCCTCGCCCTCCACCAAGCCTCCGTGTGCCAGTGCCCCACAGAGGCGGCCCGAAAGGAGGGCCCAGCCTGCACCCTGGGCCAGCAGCCGCCTCTGCGGGCCAAGCAGGGCTGGAAATGCTCTGATGGCCATCAGGGCCAGGCTGTCAGCTCCCTGTCCCCAGCCTGGGGAACGAGCTGCTGGCGGCACCACGTGATCCATCGCCAGGCCGCCTTCGCCCGCAGGCCAGCCGGCCCCCACCCTGCGCGGCACCTGCGGGCTGCCAGAAAGCACATGTGACCCCGTGGGGGCGGGAGCCCGCCGACCCCTCCAGGGCCCAGACAGCCCCCAGCCTGCGCTCTCCCAGGGGGCCGCCATGCCCCAAGGACGAGCCTTCGGGCGGCAGGGGTCCCCCACCCCCCAGGCTGCACCGGACACAGGCGGCCACCGGCTGATGTGTCGGCTGGGATTTTTCCGCTCTCGCAGACCCCCCCCCCCTCCCCTCCCCTCCCCCTCCCCAAAGTGGCTGCAGCTGTCAGGACCGCAGATTGGAACTGCAGGTATGGCGCTGGCCCGCTGCCCACCTCCCTCCCGTGTCTGTCTGAGAGAAAGGAAGCCGGCCCACCTCTGGAATCCTTCACTCTCTCCTCGTTCGCCTCTCCCACCTGTCCCCAGGGAGCGCGGGGTCAGCCGCCCTCGCTCGGGCTCTCTCTTCCCCTTGCCCCTCTCCGATTACAATGCCGGCAGTGTTCCCTCAGCTCCCCTGACACGGAGCCCCCCCCCCCGCCCCCCGCCTTCCTGAGCCTCCTCTCTCCTGCACTCCATGGCGGGAGGAGGACAGGCCACGTGCCCCAGGCCACCTGCTGCAGCTGAACCCACACAAGGTGCTGGCAGGATGAGTCCTGGTCGATGGGCCCAAGGGGAGAAAGCCAGGTCCCGCTCGGCCTCTTCCTGCCCCAAAGGCCAAAGCCAGCTGAGGGGATCCCGGCAGGGCTCGGGGTCAGAAGCAGGGCCCACCAGCCGTAGCCAGCCAGGCCAGGGTGGGGCGGGCGAGAAACTTGGAACCCCCTTCCCAAACCTTCTCCATCAGACTGTCCCTTCCAGTTGCCATCCTCACAAAAGCGCTGCTGGCCCGACCCACCCCTGAGCCATCGGACGTTGTGTGGGCACAGGGCCCCTCCAAGGCCACTCCTTGACCCCTGACCAGTGCCTCCACGGCTGCTGGGGTAGAGGGAAGCAAGTCCACTCCCTGGCCAAGGGGCCCATGGGGGAGGGGGAGAGGGCACCGAGGTTGCTTGCCCCTGCTCCTGGATCCTCAGATACCCAAGACCCCCCACCCACCTGCCCCTCCCCCTCCTGGGGTTGGCCAGGGTCCAGTGGGCACTCCCACGTGGGACACCCGAATCTCGGCTCCCTGCAGGCAAGGGCTCCCAGAAACTCCTCTGGGAATGCTGGAGGTAGGCACAGGCCTGGGACCCCCATTGCTAAGTGCCAAAGGCCCACTATGCTGCTTCATATCCCAGCCCCAGCCCCTCCAAGACCTCATTCGGGAGGACTCGCCCCGAGCCCCTGCCCATACACGGCCAGCCCCCCACCCCCTGACCCCTGTCCTCAGCAAGACAGCCCCGGCCTGGGCCGGGACACGTACTGGCCCTGCTCAGCAGCCAGCCCCTCAACCACCCTTTCCTACAGAATTTGCGCCCCACAAGCCTGCCCAGCCAGCCCCGGGTCTACCGCCACACCTCCAGCCCTAGGGCGACACCCACCCCACCCCCGCCCCGCCCCAGGCCCAGCACCCTCCCTCCCACCCGCCTGCCCGTCCACCTGGGTTCCTGCTGCCTGGGACACTGGCTCCAGTGGGCACAGGGCAGGCCAGGGCCTCTACCTCCCACGTGCCCCAGTGAAAGGCAGGGTGCTGCTGTGAAGGAGCCCCCCCGTCACCCGCTGCTGCCGCGGCACAGCTCCTGAGCCCCCAGGCCCTGCTACCCTCCAACACTCTCCGCCACCCACCCCGCCCTCCCCACGGGGAACCCTGTCTCCCAAGTGTGACAAGTGGACCCAGGGCGGGCGGCGCTGGCGGGAAGGCACCCCCCACACACCCAAACGCAGCGGGCCTGGCTGAGAGGTGGTGCCTGGCACAGGCAGCCAGGGGCGCCCTGAGGTCACAGTCGCCGCACCCACCGCCCCCCACGGCCACCTGCGAGGCCACGGGCCACGGTGTCATCGGGCCCCTCCCAGGCCAGGCGGCCAGGGCGACCCAAGGGGCTGTCGGAGCCTGGCCGCGGGGATGGGGGCCCGCCAGGGAGGCCGGCGGCCCGCGAGGCCGAGACGCACGCTCTGCACAACAGCTCGAAACCCGAGCCGCGGCTGCGCTGCCAGCAGCGAGCGAGCGCCGAGGGCCGAGGGCCGCGCCGGGGGCCGGGGCCGGGGGCGGGGCCCGGAGGAGGCGGCTGCCGCTCAGTAGCCGGGAGGCCATTAGCGGCGCCTGGCGGGAGAGCTGAGAGGACCGCAGCCCGGACGCAGATGCGCCCGCCGCCCGCCCACCCTTGCAGGGCCGGGACCCCGGGGCTCGCAGCCCCGCCCCCACCCCACCCCACCCCACCCGCCCAAGGCCTCAGCTTCTCCCAGCTTCTCCCAGGCCAGAGACAGGGTGGGGGAACCCCGCTGCTGCGAAGGCCGCCCACCCCCCGCCCCCGCCCCTCCTCCCGGGGCGGCAGCTGGATGAGATCACGTCTGTGGGGGAGGGGTGCAGTGGACTTGTGGGAGAGGGGCTCCCCCCACTCACGGTGGCCAGGACCCCCGCCACGCGTGGCCTGGCAGCACGTCCAGGGGCTGCAGCCCTGTTGCTGCCTGGGATGGGAGCTGGGGGGAAGGTACGGAGAAGGCCAAGGTACGGAAACAGGACCCAGGTCTCCCGAGAAGGAGAACCGTCGCCCACCAGTCAGTGCCTGGGGCGGGGGTCCCCCAAAGCCAGGCCCGGCAGAGGCCAGCGGTCAGAGGGCCTAAACCCCCCCCCCGGGACCTCAAGCCCAGGCCTGAGGAGTGGGCAGGACAGGGACTGGGGAGGGGGAGGCTGGGCACTGCCACACCGCAGGTTCTCCCCCGGGAGCACGCCTTGTCAGGACACCACTGCTGGAAGCTGGCCAAGGCCTGAGTGGAGTCCTGGCACCACCGGCCACCTCCAAGGACGCTGCGTGGAGGAGGCGCTGCCCGACACGATGCGACCAAGTGTTCGCGGACGGGGGCCCCTCCCAGGTGCCAACCACCCAGGGCACAGCCCCGGGGTGGGGGAGGCTCCTGTGCCCCTCGCGTGCTCTCGCCCCTTGGGCCCCCGACAGGACGGCTCGCCACCCCACCTCTCAAGCCTCTTCCCTGAAGCCCACCCTGTTTTGCACAGACAGCAGAGACGCGGCGACAAGTGTGTGTGTGGGGGGGGGGGGGGGCGGGGGCAGCACTTCTCAGGGAGGAGAGCATCTGTCAGGCCAGCCTGGTCCCTGAAAGCCGAGCTCTGCCGCCCCCTCGAGCCACAGCCGGCTGTGCTGGCAGAAGCACGGCTCCCTGTCACTCAGGCGACATATGGGATAGTCATCGCCGGAGGAAGCGGCCCCCACCCCGGCGGCTCCAGCACAGCCCGGGCTGGGAGGAGCGCCTCCCCGCGGGCGGGCCGAAGCCCCTCCCCCGGCCTCTGCACTCCATTTACAATCATCATCGATTTCTCAAAATACCGAATATAAAAAAGTAGCCGACAGGATGTGGCTGCCGACAGCCAGAGCCCCTGGGAGGGGGGGAGACAGGCCGGGAGCCGCGCTGCACCGGCCCCCCTTCACCGAGCACGCCCGCTGCTCCGGCCAGGAAACCAATTTATTTTGTTTTGTCTCTGTTCTCTGAACGCACAGAGACCGGATCGGGCGGGCAGCCAAGGCTCCTGCAGCCGCTGCCAAGAGAGCGGAGGATGGGGGTGGAAGCTGTGCAGGGGAGGGGGCGCGTGTCTCCCCAGCCGGGGACAGCCCCTGGCAGGCGGCAGGAAGAGCCACCGGGGGGCGGGGACCGCTGTCTCTGCAGGTCCCCCCAGCCCGAGGAGGCACTCACCCGGAGGGCTCACGCCAGGGCAGTGGGCATGGGGGCCGCAGCCCTGGCCAGTGGCCAGGACACATCAGGGAGGCGGCGGCGGGGCGAGCAGCGCGGCCACGTCTACCTGGGAGCTCCTCAGCCCCAGCGCCCCCCAGAACCCACGGGTAGCTCCGGGCAGCTGAGCCACGGCAGCCTCTGGCCAGACCGAGCACGCCTGGCCTGGCAGCAAGCTTTCCCCTTGAGAGCGTAAATGTGGGAAGGACGACCAGATTCACTGAGGGTCCCAGCGGCCCAGGCCTCCAGGATGCCAGGGAGGAAAGGGGCAGAGAACCGGGGCTGCCCGTCTCCTGCCCTCAGTGCCCAGCGCAGGTGCCAGCGGGGCCTGTCACTGCACCCTCACCCCCGGGGACCAGCCCAGGCCGGCTGGTGTCGGGGAAGCCTCCCCGGGCCTGTCGGTGCCTGCCAGCCCCGCCGCCCACCCCCCAGGGCCCAGGGGTGGCTGCGAGGTGCCCAGTGCCCTCCCCTCCCCGCGATGACACACACTCCTGCAGTCACGTGTCCCCGACCCTGAAATCGCTCTTCCAGACGGGGACTGGGGCCCCAGGCCAGGACGCCCACTCAGGCCTCGCTGTGGACTGACCCACCTCTGCCCAGGCAGTGCAGCCCACCCTGCGAGCGAGCAGGCCGCGGCCCCAGCCCTACCTCCTCGTCAGAGCTGTCCTCCACGTACTCGTCCTCGTCCGGCACGCTCGCCACCTCCGTCCTCGGGGAAGGGGTCCCGGCCTGGGAAGGGAAGGGGAGAGCAGTTATGTCAGGACACTGACGCCCTGTGCCTGGGGCAGATCGCGGGTCCAGGACGCCCGCCCCCTCCTGCCAACGCGGAGGCCTAGGTTCCCACACCCCAGTCTCTAAGCGGCTCCAACCTGGTCCCGGCGCCAGGACAAGACTGGGGACACCGCAGGTCTAAGTGGGCCTTTCAGGGAGGGGGGGTCCCACCCAGGGTCATCCTCTGTCAAGGGCTGGACCCATCATAACGTCCAAGCTCCGGGGGAGGACCCCAGGGAGGGGCTGACACCTGGAAAAGGAGCACTTAGCCACCCCCGCACTCCTTAATGAAAAAAACGGCTGCCGGGCTCCTGGCCCAAAGGCCCAGCCGAGCCCAGAGCCAGCCTGGGGTCAGGGGGCAAGGCGCTTCAGCAGCCGCAGGTGAGGGCTGGTCCCCCGAGGGGAAGGCCATGGTACTCGCTCTTGGCCACCGGCAGAGGGGCCACAGCCGACCCACTCCTAGGGCAAGACCCTTGCCCCGAGGAGGCCACATTCAGCGCAGCTGGCCAAGGCCCGGAAAGGCACCCACACTCTCAGAATGCCGGGAGGCCCCGGCCCCAGGCTGAGCCCGCCCACCGGGCCAGTGAGTGGTGCCACTGGGCATTCACACCCCAACCCGGAAACCAGATTCTCCCCTTGCGGGGCGGGGGGACCTGGTGTACCGGAACTGGGATTGATGGGGAGAACAGCCCGTCTCTCCCCCCGACTCCAGAGGCAGTAAAGTGTAGCAGGGGCCCCCCACCCCAAGCACAGGTGCCCCGCCCAAAGCCCCGCTCCCCCTGCCCGGGCAAGAGCCAAAGGCCCGCAAGGCAGCTCTCCCTCCCGCGCCTGTTTTTCCCTCGGTGTAAGGAGGGTGGGAGAGTAACTTTTTTTCCAGGCCAGGAAAAGGCGAGATTCGGTTTCCACGTCTCTCCCACCCCTTGCTCCCCGAGCTGTGCGCTGCGGGAGCCCTGCCCGCTGAAAGTGGGTCAGCACTGCCTGGGGGCGGGGACAAGCGGGGGGCGCAGAGGGCCAGCCTGGGGCCCAAACCTTTCCTGCCGTCCTCACCCATAGCAGCAACCAGCGGACACACCTGCCCCAGGCCCTGGGCTGGCAGGACCCCAGTCCAGGCCACTTGCAAGTCTCTCAACAGCCCCCTGATGCCAGCCCGTGGCTGACGGGCCACTGGTTGCAGCAGGGTCGGCAGTGCAGGCCATGGTGCTCCAAGGCTGCCAACCGCCAGCCAGTCTGATGACCCCCCACCAGGCACCGGACCCCGGGAGCCCCGCACCACCTGCACGACAGGCCACCATCCCGGGGCCCTGGCCAGCCCCAGTGATGCCTGGGGAGCCAGACACAGGCGGTACCTCAGCGAGGGGAGGGGACACCCAGCAGCGGGGCTGTGAGTTCCTGGGCAAAAGAGCTGGACGCCGGCAAGGAGGGCCCTCCCTCACGGCACCAGGGCTCTGAAGCCACATCCTCCCTCCAGAGGTGACGCTGCAAGGCAGACGGTGGCCACCAGGGGGCTGCCGTGATGTGGGGCGTGGCCCAGCTCCTGGGACCAGGAGGACCTAACAAACCCCGCCCCTTCAAAATTTAGAGGCACTGTAGCTGGGCAGTGGCCACCGGAAAAAAGGGAGAACTCGCACAGCGCCGCCCTCTCTCTCCTCTTTCTCACGCGGCCCAGCCCCGGCCCCCGACATCCTCAGGCACAGGCACCAGCTGGCGAGGGGCTGCCCAGAGCCACCAGCACCCACCCCAAGACGGGCTCAACACCACGTGCTGCGGGCTCCCAAACGTGCCCTTGTGGATGGCTGGGGGCCCACAGGCAGGACCAGAGGGAAGTGGGGTTCTGTAGGCAAATGTCCCAGACCAGGGGACCGAGGGAGGCAGGATGGGCCTCTCCTGGGAGGGGCTGCAGCCTCGCATCCTGACCGGCAGCCCCACAGCCAGGCTGCTGCTGCACGGCTTGCTCTTGGAGCCCCGAGTCCCGAGAGAGGGCACAGGCAGGCAGAGGTGAGATGCCCAGTGAGAGCCAGCCACTCAGGGCCCCGAGTCCCGAGAGAGGACACAGGCAGGCAGAGGTGAGCTGCCCAGTGAGAGCCAGCCACTCAGGTCACCCCACCCAGACGTGTGAGTGAACCCCAGAATACGGGGTGCGATCCGAGGGACCACCCTCCGAGGGCAGAACATACCAGAAACCTGGGGAGGGTACAGGAGAAGCTGATGTGCTTCACAGCTGAGGGGGGCTGTGGGATCTCCCAAACCCACTGATGATGTCACCCCAGATGCGACACCACCCACCTGCCCTGAACTCTGATTCCCCAGAAATAAGAGTGTCTGACGCTGGGCCACGGCCAGGGCTCTCTGGGACAGGCCCGGGCACGTCCTGCCTGAGGTGGCCTCCACTGAGTGGGCCCGCTCCCTCCCCAGGAGCCAACGCCCAGACCCCACAGTGCACAGGCCTGGGACTCACAGCCACCACCGGTCTCCTGGCGGCCCTGCCCACCACTCCCCAGAGCTGAGCTGAGACCCAGATGGGCTCCTCCTGCCCAAGGGTTTGCGGTAAGCTCCGTGCACAGACAGTACAGGCAGGACTCTTAAGTTATCTGGGAGATGCTGGTTGCACATTAGGCATCGCTCCTAGGTCTTTTGTTACATTCTTGAACGTGGCAAGCAGATTGAACTAGTGAAGATGGGAACTTCTGTACAAAAGAATAAGAAAACAAAATACGGGAAAACCCACACAAATGAGAAAGGACCAAACCAAACAGGACAAGCAGGAAAAAAACATATCTAAGCAAGCACAAAAAGGAAGAAATGGCTGTCAGCACCTAAATCCACTCAAGGTGAGAAATCAAGAGGAGGCCCAGCAACGCGAGACCTATGGGACCGGAAAAGCCCGCCCAAAAGCACCACCAAGTGCTACTGGGGGGACACAGGGAAGCAAGAGGCCCTGGGTGACTGGGGTGCCCGGCGGCAGGAGCCACCACCTGAGGGTGGAAACAGGAGGGGTATGGGCGGCCAGTGGGGGAGCGGGAGCGGGGCTCGGGGCTCCTCTCCAGCTTGCTCGCAGGGCTTCCTGGTGTGACACGGGACCACCCACGGGCTGCGGCAGGTGAAGGCGGGTCGGCAGACCCTCGAGAGGGCCCTGAACTAGCGGAACCCCCAGCGTGGTAGGAAAGCCCTGCAGTAGCTGCAGGATGAGAGGAACAGGCTGACTCGGGGGGCCCCGATGCACAGCATGACGGGGCTGTCACGGGGGGCCACTCCTGGGTGTCTCGTGTGGCCAGGCTCGGGGGGAGACAGGAGAACACGCAGGAAGCACTGACTGGCCTGTTTGTGAACAGGAGACGTGGAGAATCGCCGGCTCCACCAGGCGGAGCGGTGGATGGCTTTGGAGGAATGGGTGGAAGAAAAGGGGAGATCGGGGCATTTCCACCAGGAGTCAGGAGTACACCCACCTCTTCAATTCCCTCTCTTGGTCTGGACGAATTCCAACCCGTACTGAGGTCCCCGCTTTAGAAGAAAATACTCCAACACCCCTCAGCTAAAGCACGAAGAAGCCAGAGACGTGAGTGCCCAGGCCAAGCAGGTTCCGGGGAAGCTGGCAGGGCTCCAGGATGACCCACAGGAGATGCGGATGGGCCCCAAGAGCCTGCACACGCACGGGGAGCGGAGCCCAGCGGAGCCCAGCGGAGCACGGAAGGGAGGGCCCGAGGGCCTGGCTGCCAGTGGGGGACACCTGGGGAGGGTGCAGAGCCACAGGCAGCCTCACCCCCTCTGAGGACGCCCCCACCCAGGTGGCCTGGGCCGACTTCCTCAGACAGAGGGCTCAGAGGGCACCCCGGAGGGCCACGGGCCAGGGGCGAGGACGGCTCCCCGCCCTCTGGAGAGGGTGGGCGTGGAGTCCCTCCTGAGCTGCAGCTCGGCACCCGCTGAGCCGGCCGCCAGCAGACCCAGGACGGCGGCACAGGTACCTCCGCGGAGCAGCACGAGCCCAGCGGCTCGCGGGGCACAGGTGGTCAGCCTCGAGATGCCTGTACGCAGTACCTCCCCTAGAGAATTTCAACTAAAAATTCTTTTTATTAAAAAAAGTTATTTAACTTTTAAAAATCATTCCTAAAATTTTGTTTATAAAAGAGGGTAAAAATCCTATTCTAAAGGAAAAAACTTAAGCATGTGGATCCTTAATTTTAAAAGAGGAGGAAAAGATCCAGGAAGATAATTTAACCATGAACTGTGCTCACCAAGGAGAGTGAAGGCAGCGAATGGAAACGTCCTTTACTGAACAGTGTTGATCTAAGATTTAACTTTTTGTCAAGGAGGGAATATTTTGTAAATTTAAAAAGTTAAGGGACTTCCCTGGTGGTCCAGTGGTAAAGAATCCACCTTCCAATGAAGGGGATGCAGGTCCGATCCCCGGTCAGGGAACTAAGATCCCACGTGCTGCGGGGCAACTAAGCCCACGTGCTGCAAACTACAGAGCCCAGTGCTCTGGAGCCCACGCGCCACAACTAGAGAGAGAAAACCCGCACGGCACAACTAGAGAGAAGCCTGTGCGCCACAACGAAAGAGCCCGTGTGCCGCAACTAAGACCCGATGCAGCCAAAAATAAAATAACTAACTAAATAAATAAATAAATAATGAATCTTAAAAAAAAAAAAAGTTAAAAAGGAGAAAAATATCTGCCCATAAGCCCACAAACCACGGGCAAGGCAGTCTGTGGACCATCTTCTCTTTGTGCACCAGCGCTACAATTAAAGCTTGAATGGGTGAGGGTTTAAATCTGATTTAAAATCTTTTCTTCCTAGGAAACAGATCAAATAAGTGCGGCTTCTGGTTTCCATCACGGTCCTAACCTCCAGAACACCACGGCCATTGAAAGTATAAATAGTTACAAGAGCGTTTTTAGGATGGTCTGAACAACCAGTGTTGTGCTTTAGCTAAATTAAGCGTTTCTGTCATTTTCCTCACTTAAGAGCGGGGTTTGCCTTTCCCCATCGTCACAGCAACAGGCAGGACGGCAAAGCCTCACGCGGCGGCCAGCTGGCTCCTGCGCCCCCGAGACCAGGCCAGGTGGATGGAGCTCCACTCGCTCCCGTAAGTGCGGGGCCACCAGCTCCCCCCAGGCAGGCCCCTGCAAACAAATCCCACCTTGGGCTTTGCCCCTAGGAAACCCAGCCTACAGCTGAGTCTAGCAAAGTGGCCTGAGCCTCAAGAGAAGTGACATGAGACTCACTGGGGTGGGGGGGGACCCAGGCAGGTAGATTTTTGGGGTTCCTATGAACAGAGCACATGACTATGCTTGAAAACTGGTGCCCTAGAGCTCAGAGCACCTCAGCTCCAAGTAAGCGTCCTACCCAGCCCCCACCAGCAACACCCACCCCCCTCCCCCGCCCCGCTGCACCGGAGGAGGGACGAGGGCCTTGGGGTTCCCAAGGAACGGGAGAAAGTACTGCCCCCAGAGAGCCCGATGCCTAGCAGGCACTTTCCTGGCCATGGTCATCCAGGGGGAGAGCCCACCAGGAGGCTCCTTGCTTACCCACCTGCTGCCCGGGGGTCTTCTCCGTCCTGCTGTGCTGCTCAGTGCCGCTGGCCCCATCCTCCTCCTCAGCCGCAGTGTCGGCCTCACTACTGTCACTGCCGGAATCTTCCAGGCCTGAGAACACACTCTCCTCGCTGTCGGAGAGGCCAGGATCGCTGCCAGGCCCGAGGCTAGGAGCAGGCGCGCCGAGGAGAGAAGGCTAAAAGAAGCACGGCGTCGATGAGCCCACAGCCCACCCACCAGGCACCCTGCGCTGACCCACAGCTCTGTGTGGCCAGTCTCCAAGGCTACAGCCCTCAGGCCACAAGCCTCCACCTCCACCAAAACCACCCACCCGACCCAGGCCTCCCTCACCACCCACCTCCGCCAGCAGGCCGCGTGCCCTCGGAAGAGACATTCAACTCCTAGCATCTCACAAGGGAAGGACTTTTCAAGGAGCTCAGTTCCCATCACATCATCCACACCGGCCCCCTATCCTCCACACCCCACCCTGGCACTCACAGCCCCAGAGCTATGAGGGCACTAGGGCGGGGTCTGGGGCAGGCAGAGGACCACAACCTGAGGGGCTTTTCCCACCTGAAGCAGAAGACTCTGTATCCAACCAGATTGGGACCGACAGTTGATCAGTAAATTGTAAAGGTTGGTTGAAAAGACATAAAAACTACACAAGCTTTACTTAAAAGCAAGTGTTTCCATTCACCCCCTCAAGGGGTAGGACCAGAGCTTCCTCGAGCAGAGCTCTGCTGACCAGACACTACCCGGTCCCTAAGTCTACAGGACGCAGTGCACAGTGTGTGGACCTTTTAGAAGTGGAACAAGAACTTGCAGACTTCTAACAAGCATTTATTTGAATGGAGAATTCGCTGCTTTTCAATTGTTAACCAGTCTCTCACCTAATTGGACAGCCTGCACTCACCAATTTCTTGGCAGCACTCAACTCAGCTTCCACAGAAACGACTCTGACACCCACTAACTACTCCAACACTTAGTAAGCCACACAATTAAAACAGCAAATGAAAATGGCATAAATGATTTGGGCACAAGCACAAATGGCTGCTGATGGGTACAGAGCCAAGAGGACTTGTCGCAAATTGAGCGCGCAGCCTGACAACCCAGCAACGTGGAGTCCCGGCTCAGAGAGGCGCGACTGTACAAGCCTTCGGCGGCTTTCTACCACGGAGATTTGATGACACCCCACAACCCAGGTGGGGTCCAGCTGGAAAGCAGGAGTGGCCATAAGTCCAGTTGAAACGATGCGTCCAGTGCAGCAGGCACTGCCTTACTATTCTCGTACCCTCTTTTACAATGTATGCGACGTATTAGTAACGTATCAACAGGCAAGTAGTTACTGCACGCTCAAACCCCTTTAACGCAGGAAGCACAATTCAAAAGGCTAGGGAGGCTGCCGCACAGGATGCCAGCCCTCCTTCCTAGCTCTCTCCGGCCCAGACGTTCTTCCAACCGCAGAACAGCCCAGCCCCACACAGGCTACCCCTCGCGCAGGGGGTGCTCCCTGCCCAGGACGCCCCCACAAGGCCACCGCTAGCAGAGGACAGGCGACCCTCCTCCCCGCTTTCCCCGGCCTGGCTCCCCGGGGTCGGCGGCCGAGGAGCCGCCACGTGCGGCCCAGATGCACCTCCCCGTCCCGCTCGCGCAGCCCGCGGTCACCTCCTCCGGCTCCGGCTCCGGCTCCGGCGGCCGCTTCCCCTGCAGCGCCCTCGCCGCCGCCGCCTCGCGCCCCACGCCCCGCGTGCCCGCCATGCTCCAGGCCAGCCCCGACCCGCGCCGCCACTTCCGGCAGCGACACGACCGCGTGGGCCTGGGGGCGGGGCCCGCAGGGTCAGAGGGCGCGGGGCGGCCCCTGGGTGGGGCGGGGCCGGCGTGCGCGCGCCATGGGGACGCGGGCGGGCGGCGCCGGCGGGAGCGTGCCCGTCGCAAGATGGCGGCGGCCATGCTAGGGCTTGGGGCCGTGTGTGCGCAGCGAGCGGCGGCGGCGCGGCCCGCGCGGGAGGCGCGGCAGCGGCGCTAGCCCGGCCCTCAGCCCCTCCTCGCGATCGCCACCTCCGTTTCTCCCGCCTCGCCCGCTATGGATCTGCCCGTGGGCCCGGGCGCGGCGGGGCCCAGCAACGTCCCGGCCTTCCTGACCAAGCTGTGGACCCTCGTGAGCGACCCGGACACGGACGCGCTTATCTGCTGGAGCCCGGTGAGGGGCTGGGCGCGCCGGCCCGGGGCTTTTGGGGGCGGGCAGCAGGGCGTCGGGAAAGAGCGTCCGAGGCCGCCCCTCGTCGATCCTGCCGCGCGCTCCCCTGGGCTGGGCAGGAAGGGCCTCTCCTCCTCGGTCTCGGGCCGACTATGTGCGGGACAACTTGCGGAAGCGCGTCTGGCCTTAGGGCAGCGCCCAGTTTCGCTGGCGAGCGTTGTGCCCAGGTGGCCCCCGTAGCTTCTCAGATGAGTTACGAGGGTGGTGGGGTCAGCAGCCTTTGGGAAGAAATCAGGACTTGGCGCAGGAATTGGAGAGCGTTACTCTAGTGGAAAAGGAAAAGGAGCGAAAACAGAAAGCAAAACGTCATAAAGTTCCGGTGGGTCTCGAGCCCGTGTCCGGAGACCAGAGCTGGGTTTCCCAAGAGCGACTTTGTTTTTCGTTTCTCTCGGGACGTCTTCATTCGCGTCCCTGCCTCCAGTTGCCTGGCAGCAGGCTCGTTTCCGTGGTCTGACCTTGCAGACCGGACAATTCAGGCTTGCAGAGGTACAGCAGAGACTGTCTGGAGTTGCGGCTGAGAATCTGCCGTTCACGTCCGGACTGTGACGTCGTGTCCGGGGAAGGCCGGAGCCATAGCTCAGGCCCGGCAGATGGGTGGCCTAGGCTGCCCTGGGCTGCGGAGCCTCTGGGCGCCTCCAGACATGCTTGCTCTCTTGAGGGCCCAGACGCTGGCTTTCTCAGACTCTCCTAAGTACTTCTCTTTCACAGTCTTAAGCCCTTAGGAACGAAGAACAGTCAGGGCTGAAGCGAGCCCTGAACTGGAGGCTGGGTCCTCTCGTTCCTGGGTTGTCTGTTTGCTGAAGTTCTGCCTCAAGACGGGGAGAAGGGAGTAAAGAGACTAGAAATCCTGCAGCGTCCTTGTGGGGGACACTTTGTGTTGGTCCCAGTCACACATCCATGTGGCACTCTCCATTCCCACTGCTTGTTTCTGTAATGGTGGGCAGCATTCCCGAAGAGGGGGCCGTGCTTTCCTGCAGCCTGTCCTGTTACCACCATCCCTTCGTTGCAGGACTTGAACTTTGCTGAGCCAAGGAAATGACCCCATGCTTCTGTCATTATCCTTCCTTCTTCCTCTTTCCCCTTTCCCTTAACTCCCAGGCAGCACTCTTACCCGGTTTGGGGAGGGGCATCAGAGATCTTTTGGGATGTTCCGAGCTTAGTCCTACTGGGGTGATCGCCCCACCTCTTGACCTGCTCACTGCTTTTGCTTAAAGATCATGAGGCAGCGGGTGAAGCCCCACCAGCGAGCTCTCCAGGTCCCACTGCCTGTGCTCTGGGCAAGGCCTTGGAGCAGGAAAGCGGGAACCATCAAGCCTGAGACAGCCTCGCTCACAGTGGCTGCACCACCCGCCGGCCCTGCTGGCACTTTCTCCCCGGGGGGTGGAGGGGTGCTGGCTGGAGCCTGCGCATTTGAGCCCCCCTGGTCTGTCCACAGGCCGAGCAGGGCGTGCTTGGTGCAGGAGGCAGCAGGCGGGCTGGCACTGCCAGGCAGGACAGAAACGGAGCCCTTTGCTGGGTTGGGCAGGGGCTGCAGAGCTGCCCAGCCCTGAGAAAGGAGACAGCCCCCTGCCTCAGTGATGCCCACACAAGCCCCGGGCCTCTGTCAGAAAGTCCTCATGGAGACTTCTGCAGACTTGCAGCCCAAAGTCCAACTTCCAGAGACCTTGGAAGGTTCTGGCGTCTGTGCTCTCGGTGCCTTCCCCCTTGTGCTGGAAGTTTTCTCCCCATTCTGCCAAGAGGACCCTGCGTTTGACCCGGGGGACCAGGGAAAGGCGGTAGTGGGGTGGCTGACCCTCAAGGCTGAGTAATAGGGGGGGTGGGGGTGGCTTCTAGCCCCAGAAGCTCTGGCCGGGGGGCCAGTCCGGCAGTGTCGTGCGTCCTCTGCACAGCCCAGGGGACGGCCAGCAGGTCGCTGCCCGGAGAGTCGTGTTGGCTTCCCCCCCTTCCAGACCCCTTGCCAGTTACCGATGCGCTTGGGGTGGAGCCACTGCTGAAGAGGCCGGGGCTGCCCTGCAGGACCCGAGGCCCCACCGCCCTCGGGAGGGAAGCTGGCGAACGCAGTGGCTCTCCTGACTCCACTCCCACGGGACAGGGATGGGGGGAGGGAGTGCGTGGGTGAAGGAGGCTCTTCTTTTTAGGCTGCAGGCGCTTCGAGTCCCTAAGAGCGAGGGCCTCCTTCGCCTAGGATGGCCCGTGTGAGCACCGGCAGTCAGAGGGTCAGAGGGTCCCACTGGAGGGGCTGGCTGGAGAGCAGTGCCTGCAGTCAGGTCGCCAGCTCCCTGTGGGACCCTTTGAGGAGGGTCCTGGTCGCACCTGGCCACTCCGAGCTGGCCGAGGACCGTTTTCGGGGCTCCCGCGACAGGCAGGGCTGCTCCTCCTCCCGGCCCGGGAGCCAGGTGGGCCCAGCAGGCCCTCCGGCCCGCCCTCAGGGATGGGCAGTGGCCCCGAAAGGCCGGAGGCACACCCGGTGCAGGCTGTGAGGGGCGCTGGGGGCCTGGAGGCTCCTGGTGCCCCCTGCACCTGCCAAACAGGACATGGCCATCCCTATCCAGTCCCTGTGCACAGCGGGAGGCCCAGCCCCTCGGGTATCGGTTCCCCTCCTTCCACAGCCCCACGTGGAGGTGACAGCCGGCCTTTTAGAGACACAGGAACTGAGTCCCAGAGACATCAGGAAACAGACGAAGAGCTGGGGGACGGCTGAGCAGGACCCGAAGTCCACGGTCTCTCGCTCACCTCTGGAGCCAGAGGCGTCCAGCTCTGGCTCACGCCTGCCCTCGCCACACTCCACGTCTCCCGGGTAGAGGGCAGCACGAGGCCTCCACCTGTGGGGTCCGGGCTCCGGCTCCACCCCACCTGCTTACTTGCTTGCTTTTTTTTTTTTTTTTAAATAAATTTATTTATTTATTTATTTATTTATTTTTGGCTGCCTTGGGTCTTCGTTGCTGCGTGCGGGCTTTCTTTAGTTGTGGCGAGTGGGGGCTACTCTTTGTTGTGGTGCACGGGCTTCTCATTGTCGTGGCTTCTCTTGTTAGGGAGCATAGGCTCTAGGCACATGGGCTCAGTAGTTGTGGCTCGCGGGCTCTAGAGCGCAGGCTCAGTAGTTGTGGTGCACGGGCTTAGTTGCTCCGCGGCATGTGGGATCTTCCTGGACCAGGGCTCGAACTTGTGTCCCCTGCATTGGCAGGTGGATTCTTAACCACTGCGCCGCCAGGGAAGCCCTACCTGCTTTCTTAGCTTGACCTCAGCCACACTCGGACTGACCAGTACTTGGTCCTCATAGAATTGTAGTTTGTATTTTTACACGAGAGTCCCCCCTTTCCCCTTCCGTAGAGATGTATAGGTATATGTATAGATGGATGGATGGATGGACAAGTCGGGCAGAGATCTATAAACGGCAGGCTATGTGTGTGGCCTCCTGTCTATTTCCTCCCTCCGCGGTCCTGGGGTGGGCGAGGGGTGGTGAGGAGGGGCACAGGGGTCTCAGAAGGGGCTGGAGGGAGGGTAGATGGGCACAGCACACCTGAGCCTGAGCCTGCCTGGCTCCACTGGGCCATGTGTGCTCAGAATTCTTTATTAAAGGACCAGGAAGGGGTCAGCAGGGTCCACAGGACCCACCCTGGAATGAGCGGTCAGCTCCCATCAGATATCACAGGCGCCGGGCTAAAGACCCCAGAGCCTGCACCTAGGCTGCAGGGTTTCCTTGAGATCTGCAGGGCTAGCAGAGGCTGGCCTCGCAGGCCGTGGAAGGAGGGAGGCCGGCTCCCTGAATGCTTCCCGATCCTGGAGGCGCTGGCAGCTGCCCCACAGTCTCCTGCCACTGGGAGGCCCCGGCAGTTACTGAGTCAGCAGTCACCCGTGTGCAGATGTTCAGCTGGGCCTGGAGACCCGAGCATGGGGCCAGCGGCTGGACATGAGCGGGGATGCTTTGGTCCTGGGGCCTGTGCTGCGACCCTGAGCAGAAATAAGAAAATGACATGAAGACAGTGCAGATGGTCCTCTTCTCGGTTGCGGACAAGACGAGGGCCGGGGAGGGGACCGAAAGCGAGCTCCCCTCTGCACCCCGCCTTGTGCCTCCCGTGTCCTCCCGCCAGGCTGCGTTTCTCTGCTGCCACGTCCACGCGGCTCTAGTGGTCACACTGCACATGGGTGCCAGCCGCACGCCCACTGCTCCCGGAGCACATCACATGCACCAGTCTCTTGGGCTGGGGGACTAAAACGGGCCTTTTCTTCTGGGAATATACTTGAAAAGTACAGGTAGGCCTCTCATGGAATTACCATGGATGTTAATCCTGTTGAGTTGTGGGTGCTTTGAGAAACTATTCAAAGACAGAGATCCTCCCTCTGTAAAAATGTACTTACGTGCAAAACTTTGTATACGTTTCAGGTTGTTCACAGTTGTGTAGGAAATAGGGCCACAGTCTCTGAATTTACAGTAAGACTTGATATTTACTAAGAACTGCATCTCAGGGGCAAGGGCATTGCTTGCCAGCCAGCAGCTGGGCAACATCTTCTCCCCGGTCCTACCGTATTTCCCATCACTGGTTTCCGTTATATCCAAGGGTAAGCCAAAACTTCCTGCAAGAATTGCACGTGGTCAGCAGAGGAGGAGGAGACATCGGGTTCTGCGATGGACTCACCAGAAGGTCCTCTCAGACTTCTAACAGACCTTAAGGTCAGGCTGGCAGGACACATTCAACATGGACTCAACCCACCAACGGTGTTCAGGATTGTTAAACAGGAGGGACAGGTGAGCCCTCCAGGTGCCTAGGCTTTCTATCTGGAGGCAGCGTTCAGACTCCGAGAGCCTGGCCTTCGGGGAAGCTGAGACAGCCAGAATTTGCAAGGCCTGGTACCAGAGAGGAGGAGCCGCACGTGAGCCCCTGCGGATCTTGGTCGAGTGCTGCTTTGCCCGTCCGTGTGGGGAGCCTGGGAAGCCGCCCGAGAACTTCCAGGGAAGGAGCAGCCACTGAGGAGCCGTGTGGTGCGCGACCTCCAGGCTCACCTAGAGTTGGCCGAGTCATCGATTCCTCACAGCCAGAGCGGAGAGACCACTCTAACATACAGAGCCCTTCACGGACCTCAGAACAGCCACGGCTTGAACGCGGGGCTGGATTAGCCCCAGAGAAAAAGGCTACCCAAATGCGGTGTAAACGAGCTTAAAAACAAGCCTTAAAAGGATCTGGCTGATCCTTTCCTGCAGAACTGAGGGTGCAGTACTCTTGAAAGGAAGACAACTAAACTCAGACACAATGTAGTAAAATTCTTCGTGTCCAGGATCTAGTCAAAACTAATAGATGATTCACTTGGCATGAGAATGTGACCTGTAACAAGAGAAAAGTCATAGTAACAAATCCAGGTGTGATGGAAGTGGCAAGCAAGGACATTAAAAGAGTTATTAAAAAAAAAAAGAGTTATTAAAATGCTCTGTGTGCTCGAAGAAGTAGAGAGAAAACATTAAGACAGAGAAATGGAAGATATAAAAAGGAAGGAAATTGAACAAAATATCTCTGGAACAAGTGTCCCATGCAGAAGAATTCCAAATTATTTCTGTTGACTCCCTTCAAAGAGGTAACACATAATTCCCACCCTTCAGTGTTGGCTGCACACAGACTTCCTTCTGAGGAGTACAGGAGCGGGTGGGGGGAGAGACTGTACAGTGGAGATGCCTGACAGACAGGCCTCCGCCAGCAGTGATGAGTCACGTTGACGGGTGTGCCCTGACGTGCTGTGATGGGCAGGGCAAGCCACCTCTGTGGTCTTCCTCTCCAAAAACTTATGTAACCCCAACTCATCATGAGGGAAAAACATCCGACGAATCCAAGTTGAGCAACATTCTACACAATACCAGCCTAGTCCTCCTCAGAACTGTCAAGGGCATCAGAAACCAGGAAAGTCTGAGACTGTCAAGAATGACGTAAGAAGACGAGAATGTAATGTCTCGGATGATGTCCCGGAATAGAAAGACATTAGGTAAAAACTAAGGAAATCTGAACAAAATGGGGACTTTGGTTAAAAATAAACTATCAGTATATTGATTCGTTACTTGTGGCCTATGCACTAATGCAGGGTGTTAATAATAGGGAAACTGGGCGTGGGATATGTGGGAACTCTGTACTGTCTAGCTTTTCTGTAAATCTAACTTTCTAAAATTTAAAGCTTGTTTTTATAAGTCACTGGAGGGGATTAAACAGCAGATTAGAAACTGCAGAAGAAAAGATCACCGAACACTAGACTAGCAAAAGAAACTATGCAGTGATCACAGAGAGGAAAAAAAGACTGAAAAAAGTGAGCAGAGCCTTACGGGGATAATGTCACGTGGTCTGACACACAATTTAAGTTCCAGAGTAAAGGAGGGAGGAGAATTTTAGAAATACTGGTTGAAATTTTCCCCAGTTTTTTTTTTTCTTTGAAAGCTGTAAACCCACAGATCCAAGAATTTCAGTGATTCCCAAGGAGGATAAAGCACAAAAAAAAATGATAACCAATGCACATCACAATCAAATTGCTGAAAGCAAGTGGTGAAGAGAAAATCTTAAAAGCAGCCAGAAAAAGAAAGGAAATTGCACACGGAAGAATAGGATAAGAATGAGACTGACTTCTGATCAGAGACAGCATGAGGCCTGGGACTGGAAGGGGCCCTGTAGGTGGAAGTCTGGTCAACACTCAAGACCTAGTGTAACTCACCACATCAACAGAACGGGGAAGAAAAGCCACATGATCTTCTCAACAGAGGCAGAAGCATTTGACAAAATTCAATATCCATTTCATGATAAAAACTCAGCAAGGGACTTCCCTGAGTGGCGCAGTGGTTAAGAATTCACCTGCCAGTGCAGGGGACACGGGTTCGATCCCTGGTCTGGGAAGATCCCACATGCTGCGGAGCAACTAAGTCCGTGCGCCACAACTACTGAGCCTGCGTTCTAGAGCCCGCAAGCCACAACTACTGAAGCCCGTGCGCCTAGAGCCTGTGCTCCGCAACAAGAGAAGCCACCACAATGAGAAGCCCACGCAGCGCAACGAAGAGTAGCCCTCACTCGCCACAACTAGAGAAAGCCTGTGTGCAGCAACGAAGACCCAACACAGCCCAAAATAAATAAATAAATAAATAAATAAATAAAATTTTTTAAAAAGCTCAGCAAACTAGGAAGGGAAATTCGTCAATCTCATAAAAAGCTTCTACCAAAAAAACCCTACTGCTAACATTATACTTAATGGTGAAAAACTGAATACTTTCCCCCAAGACTGGAAAAGAAGGCAAGGATGTCTGCTCTTACTGCTTTTCCTTAATATCTATTGGATGCCCTGGTCAGGCAATATGGCAAATACATAAATAAAGGACATCAAGATTGAAATGCAAGAAATAAAACTCTCTATTCATAGAAAACATTATTGTTTACTTAGCAAATCCCAAAGAATCTACAGAAAAGTTATTAGAACTAATGAATGAGTTTAGTGAGGTCACAGGATTCAAGGCCAATATACAGAAATGGAATATATTTCTATGTACTAGTAACAAACTGTTGAAAATGGAAATATTTACAGTGCTACAAAAACCACAGAACACTTACTGGTTGTATTATCTATGGCTGTGTAACCAGTCACCTCCAAACTAACTGCCTAAAACAACAAACCTTTGTTACCTCCCAGTGTCTGAGAGCCGTGAGCTGGCTGCCTCAGGATCTCTTGTGAGGGTGCAGCCATCTCAAGACTCAGCTGGGGGGACTTTCTTGGTGGTCCAGTGCTTAAGACTTCGCCTTCCAATGCAGGGGGTGCGGGTTCGATCCCTGGTCAGGGAGCCAAGGTCCCACATGCCTCTCAGCCAAAAAACCAAAAGATGAAACAGAATTAATACTGTAACAAATTCAGTGAAGACCTTGAAAGTGGTCCACATCAAAAAAATCTTTAAAAAAAAAAAGACTCAGCTGGGTGCTGGCAGCCTCAGTTCCTCACCATGTGGACCTCTCCTTAGGGCTGCTTTCAGCATGTCACCTTGCCTCTCCCAGGGCAAGCGATCTGAGAGAGCAAGAGCCCAAGGTGGGCTTGTAATGTGTTCTCAAATACCATCATGTCTGTTGGATGCTGTTGGTCATAGAGAACATTCCTGGTAGATCATGGAAGGGGACAGCACAAGCTGTGAACTCCTGGAGGTGGAGAGATCCTCGGAGGCCATCTGTAGGCTAGTTATCATGGGGTAAATCTTGCAAAATGTGTGTGTGTGTGTGTGTGTATATATATATATATATATATATATATATATATATATATATATATATATATACATACATACATACACACACACATACACACACAAACACATATATGTACGTGTATAATTTATTCATTGAAAACTATAAAACATGGCTGAGAAAAAGACGTAAGTAGGTCCCACACAATCCCAGTGAAATCCAAGCAGAAATTTTTGTGTGCACTAACCTTCAGTTTATATGAAAAAGCAAAGGACAGAGAATAGTCAAACTTTTTTTTTTTTTTTTTTTTAAGGAGAACAAAGTTAGAAGACTCACACTATCCAATATCAAGACATACTGAAAAGCTATAATAATCAGTACTGAGTGATATTGGCATAACTATAAACATACAAATAAGTGGAACAGACTAGAGAGTCCAGAAGTAGGCCCACCCATTCAAGGTTATTTGATTTTTGACAAAGATGCCATTGTAATTCAATAGAGGAAGAACTGTCTTTTCAACAAATGGCGCTGGAATAATTGGACTTCCACAAGCACAAATGTGAGCCTGTCCTGTGCTTAATACTGTATACAAAAATTAAACATAGATTGAAATATAAGAGCTAAAACTATATAACTTCTAGAAGGAAAAAACCCGGACACAAATGTTCATAGCACTTATTTATAATAGCCAAAAACAGGACACAACCCAAATGTCCATTAACTGGTGAGTGGAAGACAAACTGTGGGACATCCCTACAATGGAATACTACTCAGCATTTAAAAGGAACAAACAGCTTACCCTTGCAACACTATGGCTGCATCTCAAAGGCATTATGCTAAGTGAAAGACTACATACAAACACAAAAGGCTACATACCCTGTGATTCCATTTATATGACATTCCAGAAAAGGCAAAATTATGGGGACAAAAGATCAGTGGTTGCCTGGGGATGAGGGAGGGGGTTGACTGCAAAGGGACGTAGGGGTGATTTGGGGGGTAGATGGAAATGTTCTCTATTCCTCGCTTGTGCGAGTAAACAGCTGTGTGTCAGAAATGGAGAGCTGTTCATTTAAAATGGTAAACTGTACATCGATTATAGCTTCCTTTTCAGAGATATGGAGGTACGTCCCAGACGGCCAGCCATGTGGAGACACCCAATCAGTCAGCAAGGGTAGAGCTCAGCAAGCAGTCTGGCGTGGGGTGAGACAGGATGTGCTTGAGGTCGTGTGGGTGAATGGTAGATGCCACGTGGGGAGACTGAGGCACAGTGGCAGCCTGCAGATGCCACCATCAAGACTCGCAAGAGTGCAGCCTCCAGAGGAGCCCTGTTTTCTTCCCTCATTTTCCATCTGACAGGATATCCATCTCCTGTGCCATAGGCATTCCCCAGCAGCCCACCAAACTCTTCCTGTCTGAAAATGTGTGAGATCCACATAAAGCAGTGCTAAAAGGGAAATAAGAATGGCTTCTGAGCTTCCACATTAAAGTAAAAAAGAGCAAACTAAGCCCAAAGCAAGCAGAAGGAAAGAAATAATAAAGACAACAAAAATCAATGAAATTGAAAACAGTAAAACATGATAAATGAATTCAAAAGCTGAATGTTTCAAAAGATTGAGATCGGTAACTTGTGGAATGACTGACAGAAGAAAAAAGGTAAATTATTAATATCAGGAATCACGGAGGATATATCACTACAGATGCCACAGGTGGCAAGAGGATAATAAGGAAGTACTACAAACAACTCTATTCATGTAAAGTTGATAAAATGGACCAATTCCTTGAAAAGCACAAACGGCCAAAACTCACCCAAGGTGAAACATAACTATTAGTGGTCCTGAGTCTATTAAAGAAATAGAATTCCTAGTCATAAACCTTCCTAAAAAGAGATTTTCAGGCCCAAATGATTAGACAAAAACAGTCCAAGAAAATTACAGACCAATATCCTTCATAATGTCTTCTATAAAATTTTAGCAAATCAAATTTGGCAGTACATAAAAAGAATAATGTCACAACAAATGGGATTTATCCCAGGAATGCAAGGATGGTTCAAGATTTTTAAATCAATATAATCCACCATGTTAACAATCTAAAGAAGAAGAACCACATGATCATATTATTTGATTCAGAAAAAGCATTTGACAAAATTTGATGTTCGTGATATTAAAAAAAAAAAAAAATCCTTCCAGAAACTAGGAAAACTAGGGCTAGCAGGGACCTTCCTCAGCTTGATACAAAAGGATCTTTAAAAAAAAACAACACACACACAAAAAAATCCTACACCTAATATCATACATAATGGTAAGACACTGAATGCTTTGCTCATAAGATCAGAACAAAGCACAAAGTCTGTTTTCACCAGTTCTAGCTAATAGTGTACTGGAAGTCCTACCCAGTACATTAAGACAAGAAAAAGAAATTAAAGGCTAACTGGGGTGAGGGTAATTGAAGCCCCAGTATTCTCAGCCTGCCATGCCTGGGGTAGAGCCTCCATTCTATAGGTGGGGGCAAAATGGAGAAGAGGACCCTCAACCTCTTGGCTGCAATCACCAGGAATTTAGCCTCTTCACCTTCAAGTTGGACAAGATGAGAAATGCTGGTGGCCTGCCCCTCAGTAAGATACAGAAAGCCTTGGTTGTAAACTGAGGGGAGACGAATCCCCACCTCTAGGCCATAGCCTCCCAGAGTGTCATATCAATCCAGGTGAACTGGTGTGAGGAGGACGGAATAAGTTATGGCTAAAATGTTACAGACTCACCGTTCATACTTAGTTTTAGGTTTTCTTGAATAAATGTCTCTTCATTTGTTATATGCCTTTAGGACAATTTCCAGAGACTTTAGATGACTTAAATAAGCTTCGTTTTTTTCTTCTTGGAGTGGTTCGCTGGATCTCCTTAGCTGCCTTCACAGACAGAGAAACCTTGCCTTTATCTTCAAAGGATAGTTTTGCTGGATATAGAATTCTTGGCTGACAGGTTTTTTTTCTTTCAGCACTTTTGGTATGTCGTCCCACTGGCTTCTGGCCTGCATGGTTTCTGATGACAAATTAGCTGTTATTAGGGATTCCTTGTACATGATGGGTCTATTCTCTCTTACTGCTTTCAAGATTCTTCCTTGGTCTTTTGCTTTCTTCAGTTTGATTATGGATATCTAGATGTGAATCTCTTTGAGTTTATCCTTGGAATTTGTTTAGCTTCTTGGATATTTTTCATCAAATTTGGGAAGTTTTCTGCCATTATTTCTTCAGATATTCTTTCTGTCCCTTTCTCTCCTCTCCTTTATGCGTATGTTGGTCTTTGGTGGTGTACCACATTGTCTCTGAGGCCTGTTCACTTTCTTCATTCTTTTCTCTTTCTGTCTCTCAGCCTAGGTAATCTCAGTTGAATATCTTCCTTCACGTTTGCTGATTCTTTCTTATTCCTGCTTGGATCTGCTCTTGAGCCCTCTAGTGAATTTTAAATCTGAGTTGTTACACTTTTCAACTCCAGGATTTTTTTTTGTGCATATTTATAACTTCTATTTTTATTGTTATTCTTTGTTCTAAGAAATATCATTCTTATGCTTTCCTTTATTTCTTTAGATGCCATTTTGTTTTGTTCTTCGAACATATTTCAAATACCTGATTTTAAAGTCTTTGTCTAGTAAGTCCAACATCTGAGCTTCCTTAGGGACAGTTTCTTTCGGTTGCTTTTTTCCCATGTATGGGTCATACCTTGTTTCTTTGCATGTTTTGTAATTTTTTGTTGAATGTTGGACTTTCCATTAATATAATTTGGCATGTGTTAAACTCAGTATCAGATTTTCTCCGCTCGCCAGGATTTGTCGCTGTTTTCTTGTCGTTGCTGTTTGTTTAGTGACTTTTCTGAACTAATTCTGGGCAGTTTGTGTTCTTTGTTGTGTGTGGTCACTGAGTTCTCTGCCCAGTTAGCTCATTGGTCAGGGAGTAAAGGGAGCAGGAATGTCCTTCAATGCCTGGAGACAATAACCCTCCCAGCCTCTGCAGGGGACTCTGTATGTGCTGGGCATGCCTTCACCTCCCAGCCAGGTAGTTGACACCTTGACTTTCTCCTCCACTTCCTGCTTATGCAGAGCCTCAGTCAGCCAGAGGTGAGAGGGCCTTCTCAGGTCTCTCTCAGGTGTGCACACAGCTCTACATGTGCATGTGACTTCTAGATCCCCTGGAATATTTTAGAGCTTTTCAAAGCTCCTCTTGATATCTCATTCCCCAGCTCTTCCTTTTAAGTTTTCTGGTTAGCTTGTTTTTCCCTGTCTGTTGTCCACTTCTTAGGCAGCCACAAGTTTTAAATTGCCTCTAGATGTTTTCAACAAACATCCCTAGGGAAAGGCTTTTTATACTAAGAGAGCTTCCAGTCAAATCAAACAAAAACAGCCTTGCAAGTGGAACCTTCCAGGGAGTTGCCATACAGGCCTTGAAGGAGCCCCAGCCCCATTCTCACCCTGTGGCTGCCGGAATGCTGGCTCCCCCACGATTTCAGCTGTTGGTTTTCACAGCTACGGGAAAGGAGGTGGGAACAGGGCGAGTTTGAATGCCACAGCTCACTGATCTTACTGAGATTCAACCATTTCTTGAATAAATTCTCCCCATGTTGCTGCAGTCCTTTGGGTGAGTTTCAGGGTTCTGAAGAAGTTGACTAAACATTTTTTGCTAGTTTTCTTATTGCTTCTTTGGAGGAAAAAAGCTTTAGAGGTCTCTCTTCCACCATTTCTCCTCACCTCACACTTACATCTGTTTATTGTCATGTCTATGTCTGTGTTGAGAAGCATTGCTGCGTCCTGGTCACTGCCATGGGGATCTTCCGGCTCTTCCCTGTCCCTCGTCCCAGGGGAGGACTGCGCCCGCCCCCAGGCCCTGCCAGCACAGAGGGCTGCCTTGTCGCCCTCCCAGTAGCTTTTGGACTGAGGTCAGGAAAGAAATGGAAGAGCAGCGTAGCAGTTTTTTCATCTCTGTTTTTTGTCTCTGTTGCCAAAAGAAAAACAAAGCTGCGTTTCTGAACGTGACTGTGTTGTTTTCCTCCAGAGAAACTGAAATCAGGTTCCTGTCTTCTTGGCTGCCTCCGTTTGGGGTCTTGGCTGTTCTTAGGGGAAATTTGCTGATTAAAGCTAGCACGAGGCCCCCTGAGGGAGGGGCCTGCAGTGCTCTGAGGTGCTTCCTGAACGGCCCTCTGCAGCCTGGGTGAGCGGGCCTCGGCAAGGGTGCTGGGTCCCAGGGCGACCTCCACCCTGGGTGGGGGCACAGCCCCTGCACGGAGGCGGCTGCATGACCCCTGCGTCTCCTGGCAGAGTGGGAACAGCTTCCACGTGCTGGACCAGGGCCAGTTCGCCAAGGAGGTGCTGCCCAAGTACTTCAAGCACAGCAACATGGCCAGCTTTGTGCGGCAGCTCAACATGTGTGAGTGCGCTGCCCCGGGGCCCCGCTCGCTGGCCTGGTGCAGCCCCCAGGCTCTGACCCCTGGGTAGCCCGGGGGCATGGCCCGGAGCCCGCGCACCTGCGGGGGGAGGGGGTGTCATGGGGGGTGTGGAGTCTCCCTGAGACCGAGACCACCCAGCCACCTCAGGCAGGGCTCCCAAGAGGGCAGTGCTGGGCATTTCCCCACTCCCCCAGCCTCCCTCATCCTCCAGCGGGGCGGTGGCCGTGCTGGAGTGAGGGGCTGGGTCCCCAGCCCTGAGGCAGCACTGCCCCCACCCCGTCGCACGCAGATGGCTTCCGGAAGGTGGTCCACATTGAGCAGGGCGGCCTGGTCAAGCCAGAGAGGGACGACACCGAGTTCCAGCACCCGTGCTTCTTGCGCGGCCAGGAGCAGCTCCTCGAGAACATCAAGAGGAAAGTGACCAGCGTGAGTAGCCATCCTCCCTCCCCCACGTCCTCGGACCTCCCTCCAGGCCGTCAGCAGGAGCGGCGCCCACTCCCTGCCCTGCTGGCCTGGCCTGGCTGCACCGAGCCCTCTTCCTGCTGGCAGCCCCTCCTCCATCAGCCACCACAGCGAAGGCCCCTCCAGACCGGCAGCCCCTTGGCCCTTTCTGCTGTATCCCACCCCCCCCCCCCAGGCCATCTCAGTGACTGCTCCCCTGGGGACCCAGGTGTCCACCCTGAGGAGCGAGGACATAAAGGTTCACCAGGACAGTGTCACCAAGCTGCTGACCGACGTGCAGCTGATGAAGGGGAAGCAGGAGAGCATGGACTCCAAGCTGCTGGCCATGAAGCAGTAGGTGCCGGGGCGCCGGGCAGGGGGGCTGCTGGGACCAGGAGGCCTCCTGGGGAGCGAGTGCAGGAGGGGGAGGGGGCGCCAGCGGAGGGCCTCTGCCCCCAGTCCTGCCCCGCAGGCTCCGAGACACATGCTTCAGGCCTTCCACTCTCCAGACAGGACTAGGTTCCGGCTTGCACAGCCTCCCACCCTGCCAGGTTGAACTCATTTCCAGAAGGTGGGGTGGGACCCGGTTCCCATGGCAGCAAGCAGAGCTGGGCCTGGAGCAGCGGCCACGCCCTCGAGCTCCTCACACAACCCCTGAGCGGGCGCCTGGCATCACTCAGCACGGGTGTCGCCTCTCAGGCCTGGGAAGCAGGAAGCACTTTTCGGTTCTTTCTGGAACCCCTGCCCCTGGGGCATGTGTGGCCACTGCAGAACCAGCTCTAGGCTCCCCCGAGCCTCACATGTTTCTGGCTCCCCAAGTTGCAAATTCAGCTGTTTGTCTGTCTCTCATGCTACCCGGATTGTGCTCCAAATGTTGGGGGAAAGGATGCTATATATTGGATTCCTTCAAACTCCATCACCCTCCTCGCCCAATGCCAATCATCATAATTGATCACAGAGAATGTGTAATAAGGCCTCTCTTCCTCAGCCAGGACCCCTGTGGAGGCTGGCTTAGGTCTCCTCCCATGTACTTGGGGCCCTGGGGACCTCAGGAACCCCAGCCCAGGGTGGCTGTCCATGTCTCGGTGTGGCCTCAAAGCCGCTCAGAGGCCGTCGTGCCCCCCAGACCATGGAGGTTGCTCCTGGGCCCCGACTACTCACATCAGGGCCCAGCAGAAGCCCCTGGCTGGGTGACACCTGGAGATGGGACCAGGCGAATGTGGCCTCCGGGACATGGACACCTCTCAGGGTGAAGCCAGGAGGGTCTCTCGCACGTCAACGGGACATGCCGGGGGCTGAGCAGGGCTGGCCCCCTGGAGCGGCAGACCGTGGGCTGCTCCGGTGGCCCTTTCTGCCCCTCGAGGCCACCTCTGATCCCCTAAAGGCACAGGACAACCCCCCATATGCCTCCCTGTGGCCTGAAAGCCGTACTGCCCCCTTCCCCTGGGCTCCCCTCCCATTCTCAGCCTCAGTCTAGGGAGAGACGGCCAAGGGTGGGGGCCGCCCTCAAGGCTCTGCCACCTCGACCGTGACCGAGAAGGCCCTGGGGGTCTCGGCCCAGATCCTGGGGCGCACCAGCCGGCCCTGCCCAGGTCTCCACCGCAGCCCCGCTGCCCCCGCACCTGGCACCCCCACGTGTCCTCCCCCCGCAGCGCAACAGCGTGAGGAGGGGCGGGGGCCCTGGCCTGGCCCCCAGACCGTCCCACAGCCTGTGCTCGGGTGGGGTGGGGATGGGCCGGCAGCTGGGCTTGTGGCGAGACGCAGTCCCCCACCGCCCCGCTCCTGCCCGGGTTGGGTGGAGTGTCCTGACGGCGCCTGGTCTGTCGCAGCGAGAACGAGGCCCTGTGGCGGGAGGTGGCCAGCCTGCGGCAGAAGCACGCCCAACAGCAGAAAGTCGTCAACAAGGTGCGACGCCAGCCGGCGGGGTGCGGGGTCCCTGTCCGCAGCCAGGCTGACCACCTCTCCCCCTGCAGCTCATCCAGTTCCTCATCTCGCTGGTGCAGTCGAACCGGATCCTGGGGGTGAAGAGAAAGATGTGAGGCGCTGGGCATGCCCACCTCCTGTTGGCTGCGTCCTGGGGGCCGCCGAGGCCGGGGACGCAGCTAACCTGCCCCTCCCCACAGCCCGCTGATGCTGAATGACGGCAGCTCTGCACATTCCATGCCCAAGTACGGCCGGCAGTACTCCCTGGAGCACATCCACGGCTCGGGGCCCTACTCGGTGAGCGGCCGGCGCCGCGGGGGGGCGGGGGGGCGATGCAGCGGCAGGCGCTGCATGTGGTCACCTCCCTCTGGTGGCAGGCTCCGTCCCCGGCCTATAGCGGCTCCAGCCTCTACCCCCCAGACGCTGTTGCCAGCTCCGGACCCATCATCTCCGACATCACCGAGCTGGCCCCCGGCAGCCCCTTGGCCTCCGCGGGCGGGAGCGTAGCTGAGAGGTGGGCCAGGCGCCTTCCCGGCAGGCGGGAGCGGGTGGGGCTGGCGGAGGCGCCTGCTGACACGTGCGCCCCCTGTGCAGGCCCCTGTCCAGCAGCCCCCTGGTTCGAGTCAAGGAGGAGCCCCCCAGCCCACCTCGGAGCCCCCAGGCAGAGGATGCCAGTCCCAGCCAGCCGTCCTCCATGGTGGAGACGCCCCTGTCCCCGACCGCCCTCATTGATTCCATCCTGCGGGAGAGCGAGCCTACGCCGGCCGCCTCGGCCCCGGCCCTCGCCGATGCCGGGGGCCGCCCCCCGTCGCCCCGGCCTGCCTCGGCCCCCGAGAAGTGCCTCAGCGTAGCCTGCCTGGACAAGTGAGTGCCGTCCGCTCACCCGCCGGCCGCTGGAAGCACGGCCGGGCCTCTGACGGGGGCCGTCTGCAGGGCTGGACACGGGCGGCCCTCAGGCCTGCGGCTTTGGGCTTGCTGGGCATGAGCTCTCAGACCTGGCCCTGAGCACAAAGCTCAGGGCTGGGGAGGGAGGGAGATGCCAACCAGGTGATCCCACAGCCCTTCCCCCGCAGGAGCCCAGGCGTGTGGCCAGGCCGCCCTCTCCTGCAGCAGGCTGCTGGGTCCCTGTGTCCGTCCTGTCGCCCCAGAGGTGGGCAGGCGAGGGTGGGGGCTGGGAGTCTGCCTGGCCCCCACCTGCAATCGGGGGGCTCTTGTCTTTCTATCTTGCAGTTTGGCTCGCGCTCCACAGATGTCTGGGGTCGCCCGCCTCTTTCCCTGCCCCTCCTCCTCTCTGCATGGCCGAGTCCCGCCAGGGTTAGCGCTCTCCCACCGGGGAGGGAGGAGGGCTCTGCGGAGCTCGGGCCCCTCCCCAGCCGCGGACCGGAGCCCAGCCCGGCTGGGAGCACTCAGCCCTGCCTGGTGAACGGGCACCCCGGGCCCTCTGCGGCAGGGACTGGCCCCCGGGCTCCGGGGCCCAAGCCGGCACCCCGAGTTGCTGACTGACAGAGGACGGCCCAGGTGCTGTGCTGACTGGCCTCCTCTAAGGAGAGGGCAGGGCGTTTTTGTTCGCAGCCGCCAGGCCCGGTCTCTTTCTTGGCAGGCACAGGGGAGAGGCTGGCCCACCCAACGCCAAGCACGGCTCCTCTCCTCCTCCTGCAGTCTTCCGGTGCAAAGGCCTAAGCTTATCGAGCCTGAAAATCTGGGCCCCCGCCCCATTCTGAGCACTGAACTCCTCCTTGGCCCTCCTGCCATCTTGGCCCAGCCTAAAATGCTGCCAGAGGCCTTACGGGGCCTCACGGTGACCGGTGACGGCGGGGCCTGAGCCACTCCCCCCGGTGGCCAAGGATCCTGGCTCGCACACTGCCCCACCGGGCCCGGGCTGGCAGCGCAGAGGGGCCCTACCTTGGAGGGCCTCCCGTGAGCCCGAGCAGGGTGGGTGGTGGCCGAGGGGAGCCCTTCTCTGGCAGGTGGGCGTGAGCGCTGGCAGGAAGGCGCCTGGGTGGGGACGCCGGAGTGCCGCTTCACCCGATTGCCTCCCTCTGGCCAGGACCGAGCTCAGCGACCACCTGGATGCCATGGACTCGAACCTGGACAGCTTGCAGACCATGCTGACGAGCCACGGCTTCAGCGTGGACACCAGCACCCTGCTGGACGTGAGTCCTGGCCCCGCCCTGCCCTGCCCCGCCCGCCCCGCCCACAGGCACGGCCTGACTGCCCTCCCTTCCCTGCAGTTGTTCAGCCCTTCGGTGACAGTGCCTGACATGAGCCTGCCCGACCTTGACAGCAGCCTGGCCAGCGTGCGTAGGGTGTGGGGGTGGCGGGGTGGCGGGGGAGAGGATCCGGGAGCCCTCACCACGCTCCCTCCGCCCCAGCAGATCCAGGAGCTCCTCTCTCCCCAGGAGCCCCCCAGGCCTCTTGAAGCAGAGAGCAGCAGCCCTGACTCAGGTGAGCTGAGCCTGCCCGCCCCCGCCCCTGCCCCGTGCCCTCACGCCAGCACCCTGACCTGCTCGGTCCCCGCCCCCAGGGAAGCAGCTGGTGCACTACACGGCCCAGCCCCTGCTCCTGCTGGACCCGGGCTCCGTGGACGTTGGGGGCAGCGACCTGCCGGTGCTCTTCGAGCTGGGAGAGGGCTCCTACTTCTCCGAGGGAGATGACTACGCAGACGACCCCACCATCTCCCTGCTGACGGGCTCTGAGCCCCCCAAAGCCAAGGACCCCACTGTCTCCTAGAGGCCCCAGGAGGAGGGCCGGCCTGCGCCCCCCCCCAGTGCAGGGCTGGTCTCAGTAGTACCGGGCCGGCTGGGCGGGCATGGCCCCAATCAGCAGCGAGGGCCCAGCCCCACGAGCAGTGGCCTCGGACTGACCGGTACACGGGTGCTCATAGAAGTGTATTTTGGATTTTTACACGAGAGTCCCCCCTTTCCCCTTCTGTAGAGATATACAGGCATATACACGGACGGACGGACAGACGAGACAGAGATCTATAAACGACGGGCTGTGCGTGTGGCCTCCCTGTCTGTTTCCTCCCGCGGGGGTCCTGGGGTGGGCGGGGGGGTGGTGAGGAGGGGCACAGGGGTCTCAGAAGGGGCTGGAGGGAGGTAGATGGGCACAGCACGCCTGAGCCTGAGCCTGCCTGGCTCCACTGGGCCATGTGCACGCAGAAGTCTTTATTAAAGGACCGGGGAGGGGTCAGAGGGCCCCTAGGAACGCCACTGCCAGGTCTGCACCAGGTGGGACACAGGTGGGTGCGCCGTTGTGTATCTGCCCAGCAGAGCCACCTCTACTGTGCTCATATCACGAGGGGCCGGGCTGGCTTTGGCAAAAGGGAGGCGTGGGGTCTGGCAGAGGAGGGAGGGAGCGGGAGCACAGCACTGCCCCTGGGTCAGGCGGCCGCGGGTGAGCACGTGCACGCGCGTTACGGGGGGCAGGCCAGGGCAGCCCACCCGCTGTCCTGCCCCACCCGGCTCACGCGCTGCTTGCCATTCTCCCGGCAGCCGCCCAGGAGGCAGGGGGCAGGGAGATGCGGCCTGTAACCCCTTGGACTCAAAGGGCACCCCCAGGAGGCCTCCCTCTCCCAAAAACACCACCGTGACCCAGAGGCGGCGAGGACTTGGGGCTGAGCAGCTTCTGGCTGGGGCAGGGGCAGCGTGGCTCTGAGACCAGCGCCCAGTCACCTCCTCACACACCCACCTTGTTGGGCTGTGGCTGTACGTCAGGGCACACCTGGCCCGGCACAGCCTCGGGGTTCCACCAGAGGTGGGAACAGGAGCCCGGGGGTGCCCCCACCTCCCTGGCAAGCTCTGAGCGGCAAGCTCTGGGAGCAAGGTATCCCGAGGGCCACACTCAGGATGTATCAAGTGGACCATCCAGCCCAGTCAGTGCCAGGAAAACAGGGCAGGGCTGGGAAGGGGCCAGGGAGGCCTCAAGCCAGCAGTATCAGGGGGGGGCACTGAGAGGGAGGCTCTGGATGAGGGTTGGGTCAGGCCACCTGCCTCATCCCAGAGGCCCAGGGCCCGCCCCAGGTGGGCACCCCAGCACATGGCTGCCCCTCCCCAGCGGCCTGTGGACTCGTCCTTTGTGTCCTCCGCAGCCTTGCCTTGGAGTCTGTTTGTTGGCCCCTCGAGTCAGTCCTGATTCTCGACCCTCTCGGCCTCGGGCCCCACCCCAAGCTGAAGTCCACTTCTGGGCAGCCCTCAGGCACACGGGGCCTGGGAGTTCTGAGGCCCCACCTTGCAGAACAAGAAGTCTTGGGAGGCAGGGAGGTTGCCTCCTACGCCACGGCCCGCCCCGCCCCCCCGCCCAGCCACAGCCGGGCAGCTGCTCCAGGCCCTGGGACGCCGAGGGGACCCAGATCCCCCTCCCACGGTCCAGCCCAAGGGAGGCCGCCCCCGCGGGACTGGGACGGCCACCACCTCCCAGCAGCCCCGTGCCCTGGAGGCTGAGGGAGCTCACTGTGGACAGCACTTTATTGACACATTCAGACCCCTGGGCAGGATCGGCACAGCTCCCGGAGTGCTGGCACCTCCCACGGGCCCAGTCTGCCATCCCTGAGGGGGCAGGAGGGTGCCCCATAGGGGCAGAGAGGCAGCATCGACCAGCCAGGCCTCTCCCCAGCACACAGGTCGGGGGCCGGCTCCAGCCGCGGGCAGTGAGGCAAGGCAGGCAGCCGCAGCAAGGAGGGCGGGCCTGGAGCGGCTCAGGCCCCGGCCGTCGGGGCCTCGTAGTTGAGCACGTAGTAGTCGTGGACATACATGAGCACCGCCACAGGCTGCCCGATGATGAGCGTCAGCCACACGGCCGCGTTCCCGTAGTTGCCACGGAAGAAGCGGCCCACTATCCAGGCCAGGGGGATCTGGGGACACGGGAGGGGCCCGGTTAGCAGGCCTCAGCGACCACGGGGCTGGCTCCCGGGCCCGGGGAGGATGCCAGGCCACGTGGGGTGCTCACCTGAGCCATCATGCCCGTGAAGGCCCAGAGGCGGAACATGCGCAGAGGGATGCTCACCAGGTACTGGGTGGGGGTGAGAGGAGCGTCAGCTGACCCCTTGGCAACCCCTGCCCGAGGTGGGACAGGACGCACCCACAGGGCACTGACCTCGTGGAAGAAGGCCGAAGCCAGGAACACCCCCATCCTGGCTGCCCACTTGCTGCTGCCTCTCCGGAGCATGGGCTTGTAGAAGTGTCTGCAGAAGGAAGCGGCCGTGGGGCGGGCGCCCAGGCCACGTGCCGGCCGCCCGTCCGCCCGCCCGCCGGCTGCAGCACCCACACCCACCTTAGGCACCACTTGTGTACGGGGATGTTCCAGTTCTGCCAAAAGTAGGTGACGGACTCAGAGTTCCTGGGGGTCGGGAGACGGCGGGTGACCGGGCTGTGCCACGGCCCTCCCCCCCCAGCCCCCGGCCCCACACCCAAGGCCACCCACCACCAGTCCCGATAGAACTCGCGGTCTCCGAAGTGCATGAGCTCGGCCACGGCGTTCAGGCAGGAGTGGAACAGCCAGTAGAAGAAGATGAGCCAGATGAGGTGGTTGGGGACCTGCGGGGAGGCGTGTGCCAGGTTCCAGACCACCACCACCACCATCCCCCCACGTGCCCCCACCCACCAGGCTGCTCACCGCCAGCTTCAGGAGGCGCTCGATGATGCGCGAGTAGTCCATGTCCTGCAGAGACAGGGTGCAGCTGGCTCCCTCGGTCCCGCCCTCAGACCCCACCCCGCCAGGGCCTGCCTGCTCACCTTGAAGGGCTTCATGGAGTTCTGGATGGTGGGGACCATCCACTGCAAAGAGGGCAGGGCGTCAGCTCCCTGGCCGCCCGAGCTACCCTCCTCCAGCAACTCCCCCCCCCCCCCCCGCCCCCGCCCAGCACAGCCCCCAGCCCAGCCCGCGTACCTGCTGAATCAGCCCCACCATGAGCTGCGTGAGGAACAGCTGGAGGAGGAAGCAGAGAACAGCGGGCTGAGCCCCCCAGTGCCCGGTGGCCCCCCAGCCCGCGAGGCCCCCAGCCTCCAGCCTCACCATCTCAAGGAGCCGCCGCAGCAGGAAACGCTTTCGGATGCGGGCGGAGCGGGGGAAGTTGAGCTCGTAACACAGGGTGGGGGCAAAGAGGAAGTAGTACAAATCTGCAACGGGAGGGTGGGGCTAGCAGGCCGAGGAGGCCCGGCCCCCAGCAGCCCCCCTCCCCCAGGCCCCGGCAGGGTTCTCACCACGGTAGGTCAGGTTGTCAGGGTAGCTCACGGTGCACTGGGCAGCTCCCCCGTTGGCCTTCTTACCCGCAGCAGCTACGAGCAAGTGGCAGGGCGGGGTGAGGCTGCGATGCTGCCCGGGTCCAGCCCCACAGCAGGTGGCAGCCCCGGGTGGCCCCAGCCCCAGGCAGCCCCTCACCAGCCTTGGCCTTGGCCCTAGCCCTGCGCTCTCGGCACCACAGGTTGACATCCCGGTAGGAGCACAGCTTGAGGAAGAGGATGGTGTACACCATCAGAGCCAGCACGGAGCCCACTGCAGGAGAGGCAAGCTCAGGCCATGCGCCTCCCACACTGCCCACAGGAGAGCCACGGCCACAGGGGCAGCCCCTGTGGCTCGCCTAGGTCTCTCCCACGGGCCCCAGAGACAGGTTGGGACGGGGGTGAGACGGGTGGCCCACCTGGAGTGATGGACGCAAGCAGGAAGGCCACAGCCGCCGGGAAGCAGAGAATGGTGGCCAAGTTGACCACGTGCAGCAGCAGCCCCGCCTGCTCCGTCAGGGCGCCCTGGGGTGGGTGGGGGAGCACACCGCTCAGCGGGGGGCCCCCACTCCCTGGCCAGAGGGTCTCCCTAGGGCATGGCCGCCAGGCCCCGAGGTGCAGCCCCTCCCGGGAAAGCCGAACACAGCCCCACACCCTGAAATGAAACACAGTGGGACGGGCTGCTGGCCCGCCCTAAGTTCGGCTGGTGAGGAGCAGACCTCCAGGCAGGGCAAGGGTGGGCATGAGGGCGCTGCTTACCACAGCCAGGCGCTTCTCCACCTGGAACGCAGCCACAGCAAAGACGTTGGCCACTGAGGACAGAAGCGCCACAGGGCAGGTTCAGGCCCGGGTCAGCCCTGTCCCCACCCGAGGCCTCCTGGGCACTCAGCTCACCAATAACCAGGCACAGAGCGGGCCAGCTGTAGGGATCCTTCAGAAACAGAGACACCACCTGGATGGGATCCACCAGGATGCCGTACCTGCGGATGGGCAGGTGGGGGATGGGGATGAGGGTCTGAGTGGGTGAGGGGCGGGGCCTGAGCTGGCAGTGGGTGGGGCAGGGCCAGGGCCCACTCACTTGATGAGGTTCTCTAAAAATAACCGTGCATTGCTCAAGATCTGCAAGAAAGAGAGAGGGACACAACCCTGTCATCTCTGGCCCCGGAGCAGCCACCCCAGCTCCTCCCGGCACCCGCAGGTCCGAGCAGCGGCCTCCGTCCTGCAGGCCCAGCCCTGTCTGACCTCACGCCAAGCTCCGAGACTCGCAACCCACCCCACGGGCACCAGTGCAGGGATGGGAAGCCCCTCGGCGCTGCCCCCGGCACGCCAGTGAGAAGGAGCCGACCCCGACACCAGGCACTTCCCAGATGCCTGTGTCTTCGGCAGCAGAAAGAGACGCGCGCCGTCCAGCAGCCCGCCTCCATCCCACTGAGCTGGTGAGGGCCCCGAGGCCACAGCAACAGTCCCAAAGTCCAAGCCTGCCAGACGGAGCTGCCACCCACGCCCAGGGCACCGCCCTGCCAGTCAGGCCAGTCCTCGCAGCGCCGGGCCGTGTGGCAGGCGCTGCACCGGGAGCGCCCACGCCCTGTGTGGGGTGGTGGGAAGAAGCAGGCCAGAGCGCTGAGGGGCCGGGGAAAGCTGGGCCTGGAGCGCCACGCTGTAACTCACGCCCCTGCCCGCCTCGGCCGTTCCTGCAGCACCAGCAGCCGAGGATGGAGCCCCCGTCACGACAAGCTCTTGCCTTTAGCCGGTGGCTGGGTGCCTGGCCTTCCTCTGCAGGCACAGGGACCTCCTGCCCCAGCCCACAAGGCACAGGCCCCAGGCAGGGTACGGAAGGTTCTGCAGAAAAGTGATGCTTCTCCAGGGGACACTGGTGGGGTCCCTTACCTGGCAAGTTTCACGAGGAGGTGACAAGCTCAGAGATGCAGGGGCCACCTGCCACACCCTCTCCCAGTCAAACGCCTGACCGGCCAGCTTACCAGGACACACGCGGTCCTACAATGTCACCCCACCTGCCGGTGGCCTGTCCTGAGAGCTCACAGCAGGCGAGAGCTGGAGCTGCAAATAGGCAGCACCCACCTGGAGGCCCAGGCTGCAGAGGGAACGCAGCTCGGGATGCGCGTCTCCTACGGGGGGGTGTGGCAGAGGTACCAGAAGCAGGGGGAAGGCTTTGGGGCGGCACCAAAGGGCCAGGCAGGCCCAGGGGCTGCAGGAGAGCAGACAGTGCCGCCCAGGAAGCTGAGGGCCCGCCCCGCACGACCCCCTCTTCACAAACCCAGCCTCGGCCAGCAATGGCCTCCAGAGACCAGGGACACGTCATCTCCTGGGTCTGGGCTGGCCTACGGCCCGCTCTCGCCTTGCCCAGCCAGCTTCTCACCCACCAGGCTGCATGGCACCCCACAGCTCCCCAGGGAGCCTCCTGGGGCCACAGACAGGGAAGGTGTGGGAGCCCCTTGTACACGGGCAGCTGCGGGAGCCACACCCAAGACAGGCAGACACGTTGGGTGGAGGGTCAAGGGCGTCGCGCCACATGGCCCTGAGTGGCGGGGGCAGGGCCCAGAGAGGCCCCTGCCCCCTGCCCCGCCCGAAGGCTGCGTCCTGGAGCTCTGGACTCCAGCTGCTTGTGGGCCAGAGCTGCTGGCCCAGCCCCGCCAAGTGCCGGGGGAGCGGGGCCCCTGAAGCAGCGGCCTCGACCAGGCCGCAGCGCGAGGCAGGCGCAGGGCTCCCCGCACTCACCCTCCTGAGACTGGGGGAGGGGGGCCAGCGGCCCGCAGAGCTGGGGCCCGGGGCTGCAGGGCTGAGCCAAGGAACCGTATTCTCACCCCTGCTCCCCCAAGTCCGGGCCTGCCTGGGGGCTCCACGCCCACGAGGGCCATTTGGAACAGAAGAGGAAACTCTTCACGGACCCCCAAGACCACTCACACGTGCTGCCAGGAGGCCCTGCACCCACAGCGCCCCTTCCACAGCCCCAAGGCCCACCAGCCCATCAGCCTGTCTACTCCTTCCTGCCCCCACGCCAAGCCAGAGAAGCCCCTCAGGAGACCCCAGTGCCCCTCGGGCACAGCCCACGGCACAAAGGCTCCCACGCTAGCCCTGCAGGCGTCTCCTGGGATTCAACAGGGACAAGGGTTGAGTGTGTGCCCTCTGGGAGCCCAGTATACGGCCGCTGCAGGGACCACCACCGCGACCCCTCTCTACTCAGCCCAGCCACAAAAGCTCTGGCCACCCGCCCCAGGGGGCAGAGCCCGTGCCCCACCTGGTCACAGCGACACCTGCTCCAAGACGCCACCCTACTTACCAGCATCACCACACACCAATTCAGGATGCCACGGTAGTTGTTGAAGCCACTGTCAGAGCTGAACAGAGAATCCTGCAGGCGGTGGCACCTGGAAAGCAGGAGCGGGCACCCGCAGAGCCCCAGGCAGTGAGAACCTCAGGCAAGGCCAAAAGCAGGCCCACGCCTCCCAGCCCTGGCAGACACCTGGGAACCTGGCCACGCCCAGCCCCTCACTCTGGGCAGCTCACACCCATCTGCCCACACATCCTACTCCCCATGTATCACCAGAGAGGGGCCAGGCCATGCCAAGCTCTCAGGAACACCCAGAGGCCTGACGCTCCACGCTGCAGGTGGGCGGGGGCACGCCACAGACAGGAGCTGGCTACGCGGGGCCGGAGTCCCCCAGGCTGGGAGCCCACCTCCCTCCGCAGATGCCTCTGGCTGCCGCCACACTCGCTGGCTAAGGAGTGGTGATGGGCCCACAGGAAGAGTCCACCCCAGGGGTCCGGGGGCCCATCCGGCAATGCTGGACAGATGATGGGGGGGGGAGCGAATCTGCCTTTGCCGTCGGCCCAGCCCACCACCCAGTGAGCCAAGGGCCCCACTCCAACCGCCTTCTCCCTCCATTTGGCCCACACAGGTCCCAGCGGGCACCGGCACCCAGGCGCTGGGCACCTGATGGCAGGGAGGTCTACAGTAGAAGCCAGCAGAGGCACTTTCGGTGCCCCCCGCCCATGAGCTCTCGCACCCAGTGCCAGGGTTGGGGGACACAGACGCAGAGCCTCACGTCCCTGCCTGATCCTCAGGGCGAGGCAGAGGTGGAGGGGCCACAGCACGGCGGGGCAAGGCTCAGCCCTGGTGCCCGTCCTTGGCTGCAGCCCCGCCTCACCCCAAGTGCCCTGCCACCAGGAGGCCTTCCACGGCGTTGAGCAAGGCCTCCGGTTTTGTAAGAGGAGAAGCCAGGGCCTCCCCTTCCCTCCCCTGGACACAGCTCCACCTCAAGAGGCAGCTGGGGCACAGGAGAAGAGAGGGCCTCCGGGGGTGGCCCTGCCTCTGTGGCAGGCCTGGCTATGGCCGGGGTCAGCACTCAGACGGCCGCACCCAGGAGATGAAGGGCCAGGGAGGACGAGACGCCAATCAGCATCTTCAGCCAGGGCAGTGCTGACAGTCTGACCTCTGCCTTCCCAGGCCGAGGTCTGCCCACACCTGGCCCACCCGCCTCTCCCAGTCACAGGCCTGGCCTCCTTGCACCTGCCCTCCAGCGCCATGCCAGACCGCGCGCAGTGGGGCTGTGCGCTCCACCCCAGGCCCTCTTCTTCCTGAGTTTCTGTACCTGCCTTTCGGAGAGGCAAGCAGAGCTCCAAGGCCCAGCTCCCCAGAGAGGACAGTCTCTGGGCCTCTCCACTGGATGGGCTTGCCCAGAACCCTCCCCCAAATTCAAGCCCATTCGCTTTTACTGGAATCGTCCCAAAGCCACCTCATGCCACAACCTGCCAACCGCCATCTGCATGTCCACGCCCGGCTCGACACGCCCAGGGGACTGTTTCACAACAGCGTGACCCCTGCCCGCTTTGGGCCACTGAGAAGACCACACTGACTTTATTTGCAGCAATCTCTAAGATGAAAATGGGGGTGGGGGAAGGGCAGCGTTTTCCAAACCTGACAACAAATAACATTATAAAAGCTCTTCCAGGTTCCTCCTGTCAGGTTCCTAGGCCTTCCCCAAGCCACCCACACCCGCCCCTCAGGTCCCTCCACCAGCCTCCTGACCATCCCCAACCCAGGCAGCTCCCTGCCCCGAGGTCGGAGGGCCCAACCCAGGGAAGGAAGCCCACCACCCACCAATCCCCCCAGAAGTCCAGCCTTGCCGATGCAGTCAGCTGCAGTGGACCAGAGGCCACCAGGCATGGTTGGCATGGACGCGGGGCCTGGCCGCCTTGCCCAGAGCTCTGTCACCCTCTCCCCTACTGCAGGCGCTGCCCACACCTCTGTGCCCTCCAGCGGCCCGCCCACCTGCTCCCAAGTCCCACCCAGCCAGCAGGGCCATTCTAACTCATCACAGGTACCACCTCTTTCACCACCTCACACCAGCACTGGAAGGCGGGCACACGGGGAAACTGAGGCTCACCGAGGTTCAAAGCTTGCCCAGAGGCACAGCCACAAGTGCGGACCACACATGCAGGACCACATGGTCCAGCTCCCGGGCCAGTTAGAACAAGGAGGGGGCAGGGTGCCAGCTCGCCTCCCAGCTGCCACCCCCTTGGCGCTTCCTCCAGTTGGGTGGGCAGTTGGGTGGGCTCCCCGTGTCCTCAGTCCCTGCTAGAGAGGGAGAAACAGAGGACACCCCAGAGACAAGCCCCTGGGAGAGCCCCACGACAAGAAGGCGCTGCCTGGGAAGGCCCAGGAACCAAGGGCTGGAGGGCGCACAGGGCAGTGCGGTGCCCCTGAAAGGAAGGAGCCAAGAGGCAGGGCACAAGGGGCGGCCCTCCCTCCTTCCGGCCCCACCCAGAGCCTGACTGGGCCTGCCAGGCCAAGGTGAGCAGGAAGTGTCGGGAGGGGAGGGAGGAAGAAGAGGGCGGAACAAGCAGGGAGGAGAGGTGGCAGGTGAGAGGAAGATGACGGGGAGGAGGGGCGGCAGAGGCCAGACGCCAAGAGGGCAGACACAGCAAGGCCTGGTTCTGCCCCAGGAGACCCCAAACCCTGCGGCGTCTGGCATGAGGAACAAGCACACGTAGCCTGCGTGTCCTGTGGATCAGAGGGGACTGCTGTGGCCCATCCCTGCCACCGGCTCCTCTTCCCAAGGGTCCAGACCTCGAGGGTGGCGAGTCAGCGCTGCTGCTCACTCAGCCCAGCGAGCGGGAGTGCAGGAGAGGCTGCTGGCCACCTGCCCTGTGGAGCAGGAAAGCGACTGCCCACCCAGGGTGACCGCTTGGCCCGAAGCTGGCACCCCCCCATCTCATACAAAATGACCCCGAATCCCACCCCCTCCAGAGGGAGATCGAGCCAGCCACGCCCCGGCCTCCCGGAGAGGACAACGTGGGGAGTTAGCAGAGGGGACTCTAGGACACTCCTATCCTTCGCATCCTCCCTCAGTCCCACCTCAGGCCCACAGGAAGCCAGCACCCCCCAGTAGAGCCGCCCTCCTCCCCCACGGTGCCATCATGAACTCTGCGCCAGACCTTTGCTCACAACGCTCAGTGCTGAGATTATCTTATCTCCCAGGTGAACTGCGCGCACCCCAAGGGCAAGGACAGTGCCTGCGCCGCAGCTGCCCCTGCCCATCCCCTCCCCACAGTGCCCAGTGAAGGAAGCCTCGGTTCTTCTTTAATGAGAGAGCAAATCCTTGCCAACCCACTGACAGGTTGCCCACTTCCTCCTTGATAATCTCTAGCTCTGGAGCTGCTTCCAAAGCCAGAGTCCCTGAGGGCCCCTTGGCCAGGATGAAGGCTACGGTGGGCGGAGGGGGCACAGCTGCAGGACTTAGCCAGTGCCCAGGTGGGCCAGGTCCTCCCCATCAGCCACAGCTTGCTCCCCACCCCCTTCCCGTCAGTCCTTCAGCTAAGCAGGGAGACCACCTGTGGGTGTGCCCACTTCAAACCCCTCTCCTGTACCCCAGCCAGGGGTGAGAGTCCCAATACAGGACCCGTCTCTGACCCTAGAGCAGGCATTTGTGCTGGTAATATAAGCAGGACCCCAGGCCAGTCAATCACTGGGTAAAGGATGAGAGACCTTTGTGAAGACCATTCTTGGGAGGGTCTGCAAGGGATGAGAAATCCTCTCGCACTGCCCCCTGCCCCTTTCCTCAGGCAGTCCCAAGCTCCTGCTGGCCCACTCCCCAGCCAGCCCACCCTCCTCTGGGAGCCTTATCTACCCACAAGGCACCCCTCATAGCCCTCAGGAGGGACCCCCTTCATCACACACCGCCAGACGCCATCCATCTCCTTCCAGGAAGAGAACAGTATGGGTGGCTGGAACCAGCCCACCTAGGGCTCCAGGCTCTGGGCTCACCCTGGGAAAGAGCCTCAGGACCCACCTAAAGATGTGCAGAGGGAGGGGCGTCTGGAAGCTGGGCCGCTGCCGGCTCCCCTCGGCGCCCCCAACTGTGTGACCTTGTCAGGCGACCCTCCACCCCTAACCTCCCCCTAAGTTTCCCCGCCGAGGCACAAGGGGCACACCTATCCACGCAAAGTCCGGAAGCCAGGCTCTCGGACTCGGAGCCCAAGCGCCAGGCTCTCGGGCTCGGAATCCGAGCTGCGGCGGACACGCCTGGGGGAACAGCGAGGGTCGCGCAGGCCCCCGGTCGGGGTCAAAGGTTAGGGGTCAGGCGCACCGCTACCTCAAATCCCACTGGCCGCTGCCCACGTCGACGTCTCCGTCCTTGTCCTTCTCCGGGGCAGGCGCGTCCCCCCCGGCGCCCACGTCCCGTACCTCCTCTTCCGCCGCCGCCGCGGGCCCGCTGCCGCCCTGGCTCGAGGGCCGCGACCCCGTCCTCCGGCGCCGGGAGCCGCTCGCGCCGCTGCGGTCGCCCATGGCCTCAGCCCGCACCCTGCCGCGGCGGAGTCGTGGCCCACCGGGCTCGCAGCGCCCGAGGCCCCGCCTCCGGACTCTCGGCCAGCGGCCGCCACCGCCCCCTGTCGGCCGCCGTAGCCCGCGCCGCCAATCAGCTCGCACCTGCCGGGTCCTCCCCGAGCCCGCGGCAGCGTCGCTCCCGGAGCTGCTAACTGGCCCGTGGCCGCGGCGCCCGTCCATTTGTAGTCCGCTGGCGCGCGGGGCACGCTGGGAGTTGTAGTCTCATGGCGCGAGCCGGAGCGCAGAGGCAGGCGGGCGCGCAGCCAGGGGTGGACGCTGCTCCCCAGAGGGCCTCGGCGGAAAACGCGCGGCTTCCTGGCAGCTGGAAGCCCCTCGTGACCGCTGCCTGACCCTTGTCCCGCTCTTTAAACACAGGGTTTCCTCATGCCTCAGCCCAGGCGCGGGGTGTGGGGTTGTAGGTTATTTATGAAATGCCTCGTGCGTTACTGTCAGACAGACACCTAGCGCGTTGATGCTCCGCGAGCCCTCTAGTTACTACCGTAGGCCCCCGCTTTTCCTCCGCTTAGGTTGTTCAGACAAGCACCAGGCCAAAGGATGGAGCGAGAGAAAGGCCCCAGGCCCCGCGTCCCGGGTACCTCCGCCTGGCCCACCTACTCCCAGGGCAGCACCTCTCCCCTGCAGGCCCAGGACGGGGCGGGGCAAGGGTGCTGCCCTCGCCCCCACAATGGGCACGCCCGGCCCGCCTCTCCACCCGGCCCCCTTCTGCCCTCGTCCGCAGACTTGCAGAGCTTCCCGCGTTTCGCACCCGGGCCAGGTTTGCCAGGGCGCGGGGATCCTGAAGTGCCAATTCGCGGGGGCCCAGAGGCTTCTGTGTCATTGCACAGTCTGCAGTCATCCAGTCGTTAAATGAAGCAACTGATACACCATAACACCTGCACGGTGAGAACCGTGGGCGGGCAAGTCCGGTCCCACTTGGCTTGACCTGCATTTTGCAAAGAGCATGAAGCGTGAGCATCCTGGATTTCCGGATGCGAGGGTTCACGGGGGGCTCAGGCCTGGTTTACCCAAGAAACACCCCTAGCCGCAGAACCCACTCCATTCACTCCCCTGAGGTAAGCAAGGCTGAGAAGATCACCTCTCTGAAAGCAAATAAACCCAGAGGCTCAGCCTGAGGTCAGCCCTCCTTCCCGCCGGGCTTGCTCTGGATCCATCACCTCCACGAACAGGCACCTGGGCCCCCTGGTGACACGTTCTTCTGCCACCGGACCATTTGCGGCTGATACCAGCCTGGCATCCCTTCCTGGCAGGCTGAGGCTATCTTGCAGGTGTTTTCGAGTAGCCTGCTAAAGGGGCCGCCCTCACTGGGCGCCAGAACCCCTCCCGCATGCCCACATGGCCCAGCCTCGGTGGGTCAGGACCAGCCCCGTCTCCTATCCAGTGTCCAAGAACGTTCGTCTGTTCCTAGGCAGACCTGAGCCAGGGGGAGCTAGGCCTTTCTGAGTACTGATCCCAAGGGAGGTCGGACGCAGGAGAGGGTCCTCTCGGGAGCCCTCAGCGTAGGGGTGAGCCCTGGGAGCTCTGCCCCTCCCTCCCCATGCCCTCTCCCAGGCAGCTAGTGGTAAGCTCCCCACCCACGCCCACGTGTCTCCGAGCGCCTTCTGGCCATGCCATCCTCCAATACAGAGCCAAGACTAGAGGGCCGGCCGGGACTGGCACGCTGATTGGTAGAGGAGAAGATCGACGGCTCAGGCTGCCAGTAGGCCCAGAGAGGCTGAGCACAGTAGCCAACGAGGAGTGAAGGGCCGTGTTAGAAGCGGCTGCCTGTGTCCGCGTCCAGGCTCCAAGTCGTCGGCAGACAAGAAGCAGTAGGAGTGAGGGGACCAGGGTGGACTGGGGGCCGCCAGAAAGGACCGATCTGACCGGGGGCTGTGGGGGAACCAAGGGTTCCACCACCGAAGTTGAGAGCAAGATCAAGGCCTCGAGCCAATGGGAAGGCATGGGCTGTGAAGGCACCAATAAGGAAGAGCCCCTGTACCAGCGGGGGGTAGGGCCTGTCTGAGGGAGGCGGAGGCCTGTGGTTGACAGTGGGCGGGACCTCTAGGAGGGAGGTGGGGCCTACGCCAGCCCCGCCCACAGCCCCAGCACCTCGGGATCCTGGGCGAGGTGCGGCCCAGAGCCACAGGGGAGAGGGAAAAGGTCAAGGTAGGTGGGGTTGTTTGGGGACAAATGTGTGCATGAGGAGTTGTCGAAGAAAGCTCAGTGGGGAGTCTCCCTGCTGGTGGAAGCAACACCTGGCCCGGGGTGAGGAACCTACAGGTCTGGCCGAATAAAGGGCTGGAAGGGTTTTGGGGTTTAGAAAGGGCCTCGGGCTGACACTAGGTTGGAGGCGCCGCGGGCAGGCCAAGGAAGCCTGTGAGGGAAGACACTGGACATGGTGATCAGCAGCCTGTGCCGCCTGTTCTCTGGAACGCAAAGTTCTGTCCATAGACACCTGTGGAGACAAGGGTGGGCTCGTCCCAGGCACCGGGGAGGCAGCCTCCCTCCATCCTTCCACCCCCACTGCCCCTTAGAGTCTTGGAGAAGCAGAAACAGTCAGTCCAGACCCCGAAGCTGAGGAGCACTGGGGAGGAGTGGACCTCTAAGAGCCTTCCTCCCTGCCATTGGTGCCCACCCAGGTGTGAATCTGAGTTTAGGATGGGTGGGGTATTGGGCAGGGCTTAAGTCAAAGGCAGCCCTTGGACAAGTTGTTTCTCTCCCTGAGGCTCGGAATCTTCATATGCAAATTAGGCAATGATTCCTACCTAACCTCTACCAACACTGGGGGCTTTCCTGAGGTTGTTAAGGCTGAAAGTGCTCCCCAGAAGGGGGCGCCCACCTCCAGGTGAGCCCCACCCTGAGCAGCAGGCCCACAGGCTATGGTCTGTTGCAGGTCGGTCTCCCCTGCTGTCCATACCAGTGGAGTCTGGGTGGGCCTGTCCCCTGCCAGGGTGCAGACAGCTGCTCTGGCCCTGGGCTGACCTGGTTTGACCACATGTCTCCAAAGATGTGGGACCTCTCAGCTCATGCCTACCTACCTGGGTGCCGAGGGCATTTGCTGGGGTAGGGGTCCATGTCCCTGGGCTCTCTGAGCCCAGCACAGCCCTGCCCCTCATCTCCTCAACATGACATCCTGTCTAGAGCCCGAGGGCTGTGGGTGGCTGTGGGAACTCCTATGACCCCTGGGCACCTCCTCCCCGGAGCCAGCCTGGCCCAGCTACCTATGGAGGGCTCCTCAGTGTGGGAACATACCCCCTGAGTCTGGGAGTCAGGATGCGGACAGCAGGCTGCAGGAAGGGGTCAGACCCCACACCCTCTGCTGTCCCCATTTTCTCCAATGGCATCGAGGAAGGCTCACTGGTGGCTGTCAGGCCTGTAGGGACACCAGGAGCCCCTACAGGAAGAGTGGGGGTACCCCAGGCCACAGGATTACAGGCCCTGCTGTACCTACTCTGGCCATTCTAGATCAGTCCTGGGCTAGAGCTGACTGTAGCCTCCCCCAGTTCCTGGCACAGAGCGGATTCACCTGCCACAGGAGAAATGCTAACTGCCCTGCCTTCAGGGGTGTGCTTTTGCCTTTGGTCTGACAAGCCGGCCCTCCAGGGTGGAAGACTGCCTTCTCGCAAAAGAAGACACGGGCGCACCCCAGCAAAAGGCAGCGGCGCGACTCCAAGGCTGCGTGGGTAGGATGCCACTCCCAACGCTGGGCCTGCGCCTGCCAGACCTCTGAGGTTCGGCAGGACCCGGAAGACGCCCCCTAGATGACCCCAGCGCCCCCTGCTGCGCGGGCCCAGCCCTGTATACATCAGCCCGACACTCCAAGTTCTATCAAGAGTGGCATTTATTCTCCTCGTGGAGGTGCGGTGCTCCGGGGAGCTGGTGCTATTGTGCTTAGGAAGGAGGTCTGTCCGTCCGTCCGTCTGTCCGGCCGGCCCGGCCCCAAATGGGGGCGGAAGAGGGGCGCGGCCCGAGTAAAAATCCCGGCCTGTTCCGGGTGGGAGTATGTACAAGGCGGCGGGGCGCAGGCGGGGGTGGGGGCGGGGCGGGCCGGCGGCCGCAGCCCCCACCCGAGGGCCCCCGCATCTCGGGCCCTACTCGTAGAATCAGTACAAAATAGGTGCTACCTAAACGTTCCTTCTACCTGAATTCGCTAAGTCGGTTATTGTGCTGCTTAGTTATGGGGGCGGGAAGGGGCCCATGGCTTTCCACGGCGGCGGGGTGTGGGGAGAAGCGGGAGACCCTGGCCGGCCCACAGCCCTCCGGCCTTCTCCTTAGGTAGGTAGATAGGCATGTGGGGTAGGGTGGGGTGCCTGTGTGTGCGTGTACATGCGGGTGTGCCCAGCGCAAGCGGGGCAGGCCCCGGCTTGGGAGCTGTGTGAACACCAAGCTGGGATGTAGGGGTCTTGGACGTGGGCCCTGCTGTGCTGGCCTCTCAGGTCCGGGTCCACCCCTGCGGGAGCAGCTGAGTAGCAGCCGGGCTTGGTACCCACGGGGATGGGGCTAGCCAGGTCAAATGCTCCATCGTGCACCTTTTCTTCTGGCCTGGAGCCCTGGACTGACGTGACAGAGCCGCCATTGCCAGGGGATGGAAGGAATGGGATTCGGTATGAGTGGCCCTGGTGGCGCTGGGCCTTGGGGCCCTCGGTCTGTGCCACCTGAGCTGAGAACCCAGGCCCAAAGGCAGAGCCCCACTGCCCCCAGCACTGGCTCGGCACTGGGGCGGGGAGGAGTGAGGGGCCCACGGTTAGGTCTAGGGACCGCGGCTCTCTCTGCACCTGCGGCCATCCCTGGCCCACCCAAGCCCGTTGGGCCCGTCACAAACATGCACACCCCCCCCTCTCTGCAGGTCGCCGCGTCCCTAGCGGACTCAGAAGGGGGCCTGGAACATAGTTGGTGCCTAATGAAGGATTGGTGGGTGATGGACGACTGAAGGAGGGGTCTTGGGGGGCAACCACCCCGCCCCGCCCCTGAAACCATTGCACCCGCCGGCCTCTGCCGTGGGGGGGGAGGGGGAGGAGGAGGGAGGAGGAAGGGGAAGAAAGTCTGCGCGTCCGGCCCCGCGCAGTGTCCCTGATCTAGGGGCCTATGGGGTGGGTAGGGCAGGGGGATACCTGATTCTTAGTAACTCTAGAGGCGGCGGCAGCTTCGCATGCAGTGCGCATTATTGCTCTATAGTCGGCTTCGGACTAACTAAGAGGGACAGGGAGCGGGCAGCCCCGGGAAGGGACAGGAGGTGGGTTGGGGCTGCATGCAGTGACGTCACAAAGGCGGCGGCCAATGGGGCGGGCCCTTGGGGCGGGGTCGCCGCCGAGGCTTTGGCATAGACGGGCGTAAGTTGGCAACAGAGTGAGGGCGGGGCCTGGGGTTCCAGGGAGGGGACCGGCCTCTGAGAGGCGTGGCCTGAGGCTCCCAAGAGGCGGAGCCCGGGTGGGGCGGGGTTCAGGGGCGGGGAAAGTGATCCCGGACATCCCAAGCCCCTGGCGTCGGCGGGAAGGATAGGGGCCGCAGCGCCCCTCCCCTGACCCGAGTGCAATCCGTTCATAAATATAACGTACAAATACAGAAAGAAAGAAACCCGACGCATCCGCAACCCCCCCCCAGGGGGCTTTACCCGCAAAGCGAATACAGAGAGGTGTGTAGAGGGCTGTGCCCAGGCCTGCCTGCCGGGCCCCAGAAATCCGTCCTCCAACACCGAATGCCCGGGTACGAGGGAGGGGGCCCCGGGGCAGGGCGGGAGCGGGTTCTGAGGAGGTCGGATAAGTCCATGCGATTTGATATGCGTCATTATTATTCGTTATGGAGGACAGAGCCCGGGAAGCTGGGCTGGAAGAATTCGGATTTGGCAGGGGATGCGAGGCGAGGGTAGGAGAGCGGCTCGGACTGAGGCCCCAGAAGGAACCCAAGGGAGAGAGGTGCCGCCATCCGCCCCCCTCCCCGATCCCCAACGCGTCTAACACTCCTGGGGTTCAACGAACACTGAGGAGTAGGGACGCCTCTGCAGCCCCCCATCCTGCTCCTCCCCCGCCTGCTGCTGGGGAGGGACCGGCTCCCTGGACGTCTAGGCCGCAGGCCTGGCCCTGGAAGGCTTGGGAAGGGGTGGGGAAGACCTGAGTCTCTGCGACACGATCCAGGGGCGCAGAAGAGGGAGGAAGGGGCGCTCCCTACCTCACCCCACCCCGGTCTTCAGAGACCTAACTCGGAGATGGGGTTCGGTTCTGGGTCTCCTCGACCCTATTGCTGGGAAAAAGCCTGGGGCACCCTGGAGGGGAAGGGAGGGGGCTGGGGTGGGTCTCCCCTCGGGACCCTATTGCTTGAAGGGGCCGGCAAGGCCCCTGGCGGGCGGGGCGGGGCCGGGCCCCCTCCCCCTATTGCTGTGAGGAGGGGCCCGCCCTCCGGCCCCTCCGCCTGTTCGCCGGCGGAGACCTCCCTGGGGGCCCGTATTGCTGAGAGCCGACCCGGCTGGCGGAGGCACCGCCGCCCTAGGCCTGCACAGGGCTGAGCTGCGGCGACGCGGCGGGCGCCGGGGCCGGGGGGCCGCCAGCGGCGGCGCCCTTGAAGCAGGCCGACTCGTAGTGCTTGTTGAGATAGGACTTGAGCGCGAAGCTCTTCTTGCAGCGCTTGCACTGGAAGTGCTTGAAGGCCGAGTGCGTCTGCATGTGCGCGCGCAGGTTGGAGCGGTCGGCGAAGGCCTTGCCGCAGTGCGCGCAGCCGAAGGGTTTCTCGCCGGTGTGGGAGCGCATGTGGCCCTGCAGCAGCCAGGGCCTGGAGAAGGCCTTGCCGCACACGCCGCACTTGTGGCGCAGGTCGTGCGTGAGCAGGTGCATGGCCATGGCCGGCATGGACACGTACACCTTGCCGCACGTCGGGCAGCGCCGCGCCAGCTGACTGTCCAGGCTGCGGTGCGTCTGCTTGTGGCGGCTCAGGTTCGACGACGTGGCGTACGTTTTGCCGCACTCGCCGCACGCGTGCCGGCCTCCCGCGCTGCCGGCCCCAGGCCCCGCGCGCGCCTCGGTGCTCGCCCCCGCGCGCGCGCTGCCCCGACCCCCGGCCCCCGATCCCGCACCGCGTGTGCCTGCCCCGACCCCGCCTCCGCCGTCGCCGTCGGGGGCCGCCGCCGAGGCCGTGGAGGGGGCGGCGGCGGCATTGGCGTTGGCGGCCTTACGGCGGGAGCGCCCGTCGGTGATGAAGAAGGCGTCAGCAGCGTAGCCCTCGCTGACCGCCGCATCGCCGTTGATGTAGCCACCCGCGGCTGTGGCCAGCTCCGGGCGCGGGGTGGGCGGCGGCGCCGAGCCCGCAGCCGCCGGGCCCAGCTCTCCCCGCACGGCCGCAGCGTACATGGGCTCCGGGGACGGCCCTTTGAGCAGGGCCGCCTCGGCGTCGCCATCGTAGACAGAGGCAGGCCCCGCGTAGTCGTTGAGGTATCCTAAGGGCCGAGGCAGACAGACAGGGAGACAGCGGGAGGGGAACCGGGCAGCGGGCGAGACACACACGGGAGGGCGGCGGGAGACAGCGGGGTCCGGGAAGGAGGGAACAAGGAGGACAAAGAATAAGGGGCCGAGGGACCGCGGGGCAGGGAGAATGGAGATGGCAGGGAGGGGAAGAGAGTAGAGGAGAGATGAGACAGGGCCCGGCCCGGCCCCGCCCCACCCTCGCAGGAGGAGGAAAAGAGTCGCATCTTCGGGCGCGGCTCCCCCCACCCCCACCTTCCGCGGAGCTTCAAGGTCAGGGGGGAGGGGCGGCGCTTCCCTCGCCCTCCTTCCCCTCCTCCCCCCCTCCTCCCCCTCCCCCTCTCCCTCCCCCTCGGGTTCTCCCCACTTCAGCAGTTTTCCCTGATTATGCAACACACTGCAGACCCGCAGCGCACAAAGCCAGGACCGCCTGTCCAGGGACTCCGTCGCTCCCGCTCTCATGGCTCCCAGCGGCTTTTCCACTGTGCTGAGAACCCGCGCCCAGCCTTGATGCTGACCCTCTCCGGTGCTCGAGGCCTCCCCACAAGCCCTGGAGAATTCTACCTCCCGCAGACCCTCTAGCACCTCCCTTTCATCTCCCAGGTCTCCCACTACTCACTAGATTTGACCAGCTTCAGCTCCAGCCCTATCTCCCTCCATCCACTCTGCTTCTGCCCCCACTCCCTTCAGTCATCCTGCAGCCTTGGGTCCTACCTTGTTCCGCATTGCCCTCTTCCCCCAGGCCCTAATCCTTTATGGGGGGCCTTCCTCAGCCCCAGGACAGATGACCAGGAAGACGCTGCATTGGAGACAGTGCCAGGGCGTCCACCAGGGGACACCTTCACAGGGACAAACTGCAGGCAGGCAGCATTATTCATGCCGGTAACTGCAGCTGTTCTCAAGGCATGAGATGGATCTCACAACCTCAAAGTCACAAATGCACACCCCACACAATACAGGCTCTGGCTTCTTCAGGGTTACACTCAGCCTCTCAGACACTGTCAATCCTGGAGTCCCATCAGGGTGGGCTGCATGCTGACCCAGGCCTGTGCCACCTACTCATGCAGGGTCAGACATGCAGCCACCCAGAGCCACCCAGACATTCTCAGCTAGGGTCACCAGTCACATGGGCGCAAAGCAGCCTCAGAGTCACATGGTCCCATGTAGTGGCACACAGGCAGGCACACACTCATACAGGGTCACACACAAGCGCACACAGTCACATGGCCACACGCAGTCACATGGGCACACACAGGCTCGCACACAGGCTTATGCTTCTTCAGGTCACACTTGTTTTACCACCCCAGGCTGCTGGCACTCTCAGGACCCTTGCCTGCATGCTAACAGTTGTCCTTGAATTTGGGCGCCCTTACACAAAGAGCCTCCCCCTGCCTCCAGCACTTTGGACTTCCCTGCCCACAGCCCACCTGCCCACACCCTTCTCCCTGACCCTGGATTCAGGGAAGAAGACACTGCTGCTGCCTCGGCTGGGACCTTTGCCCTGACAGGTGGGCTGCCCCCACTGGACCACATGGCTAGTCCCTGGAGCTCATAGCACTTCCCTGATGGCCCTAGCAGGGGGTCCTGGAGGTGTAGCCAAAGAAGAGAAGAGGGCTCTGAAGCAGGCTCAGTTTTCTGAGTGTGGGTTTGCATGCATCGCTAAGTCCTGTCATGTCAGCAGGTGTCCATGCTGTGTTGGTCAGGGTGTGGGTCAGTGTGTACCTTCAGGTACCTCCTGTTCCTGACCCCTGTTCCCCACATTCTCTCCTGCATTGACACTCTCCCTGCCCAGCCTTGGCTCCGTTCTGGCCTACCTCTGCCTTCCCCTCTCCCTACCCCCAATCTCCATCCCCTCCAAGTCCCTCTCCAGCCACTGCCTCCTGCTGGTTCTGGTTCCCTCGGGTCTATTTCCTGGGGCTCCTGCTCCCTGCAGCCCCACACTCTGGCCCTCTACCCCTTCCGGCCCTGCCCTGGGCCCCTCGCCACCCCCAGCCTCATCCCAGCTCACACCTTTCTCCTGCAGTCGCTCGCCGAGGTCGCTTCGGGCGCGCCCGTAGGAGCTCTCGAGGTCTGCCGAGGAGAACGTGTCAAGTTTGACCTTCTTGACCAGGAAGGATCTGGGCATGATTCCTGCGGGGCTCCGGCGCTGTGGGCCTGCGGAGCCGGGACGCGGGGGGGCTGCGGCCGCGGCGGGGCCCCGTCACCATCCGAGGAGCGGCGGAAGCAGCGCGGGTCCCCACTCTGGCCTTTGGATGCCGCCGCACGAGTGCCGTCCTCTCTTCTGCCCGCCTGTCCTGCGTTTCCTCCTCTGCTCCTCCGGATCCCTCTTCGTCTCCTTCCTTCCTTCTCTTCTCTTCTTCTATTCTCTTCTCTTCTCTTCTCCTCTTCTCTTCTCTCTTCTCTTCCTTCCTTCCTTTCCTCCTCTGGTCCCGGCTTCCCAGCCCGCAGTGCCGCCCCTGGACAGGCGGGGGAGGAGGCTGGGAGGGCGGGGAGGGGGGGAGCGGCTCCGTCCCGGGCCCGGAGGCTGCGAGTGGGTGCAGGGCTGGCCCGGCTCCGCGGCCCCCTTCCCCTCCCCCCCGCCACCGCGGCGGAGCCTCAGTCAGCGACCCCCCATGCCCCCGGAGGTGGCGGCGCCGGGCCCGGAGAACGGGGCGGCGGCGGGAGTGCCGGCAGCTTCAGCACCGCGGCCAGCGCCGGCCCGGCCAGCACCTCGGCCAGCGACCGGGCGGGTAAAGCCGGCGCGAGCTGCGAGGGGCGGGCCGCGGGGGTTCGGCCGCCGGGCGGGGGTCCTCGGCAGGGGTCTCTGGGAGGCTTGCTTTATTGTTCTGCAGCCGGAGCGAGCGGCGGCGGCGGCGGCGGCGGGCGGCGGGCGGCGGGCGGCGGGCGGGGGTCCTCGGGGGGAGGGGTGCGCTGGGAGGGCGGGCCGAGGGAAGGTGGGAGGGAGGGACGGGGGCTACGGGGGCGGGGCTCGGCCCTCCGACAGCTCCTGGGCCCGGCCTCCTGCACCCGCGGCCGCCTCTGCCTGCGGCCCGGCCCAGCCTCCGGCTTTTAAAGCCCAGGAGCTGCGGGAGGGGGTGGGAGGAGTGGGGGAGAGAGGACGGCGGAAATGGCTGCGCTGGACCGGGCCCCCGCCAGGATCTCCTGGGAGGGGTCTTGGGGATGCCGCGGCCCCGCTTGTGTGGAGTTCCCCCGAGAGACTCCAGGAACGGAGGCCCAGCTGTCCGCAGCATTGTGGGGCGTGGGGGGAGAGGTGGAAACAGGCCTGGGACCCACGAGCCCGGACTTGGGATCTTTGGGGGAGGAACGCAGGGCGGACCCCAGAATGGTCCGGCCAGTCTAGCTCTCGGGTGTGGAGGCGAGGGATCTGCGGGGGCAGGTGAGGGAGGCGGGAGGCGAAGGAGCGAATGCTGAGGCAGCGAAAGTGCAGTGTGGAAGTGCTGCGCGCGCCCTGTGCCGCAGTGGCTCCCTGCCACTCGGTCACCCGGGCTGACCCCGCGCCCGCTGGAGAGGCCTCCTCCACCCCCGCCTTCCTCCCAAGGGGCGGAGGTCGAGCGCAGCGGCGACGCAGCGAGCGGGATGTGAAGGGGGAGAGGGGCTGCTTTGCCCTTGCTCCAGAAATTCGGTTTCACTGGTGGTTTTCCGCCCTCCCGCGCGCCTGCAGCTCCTCCACGCGGCCCCGCAACCAGGCGGATAACCCTTCCCCCGGCCGCCCGCCCCGAGTTTGCAGCCCCCATGACGTCAGGCCCAGCAGCCAATGGCTGGCGCCGGGGTGCGGGGAGTTCCGGGCCGCACAATGGCCGCGCGCGAGGACATATGTCCCCAATTAGGGCCCGGCGCCGCCATTGTCCCCTCAGCCTCCCCCGCCCGGAGGTTCGGGTCTCCACGCTCCGAGCGCTCCCCAACGCGGCCCTCCGTCTCTGGGGACCAAGGTCGCAGGGGTGGCTCCGGGAGTATCCGGGCGCGTCCGAGCCGGGAGCGCGTGCGCCCCCGTCGCAGAGAGCGGTGACCTTGTGCGGGGCGGCACGGCGGTCCCGCGGACACCTGCCGGGAGCGCGCGGCGGGAGGGCCGCACCGGGGGCGCGCGTTCGGGGGCGTGCCGGGCGTGCTGAGCTCAGCGCCCCGCCGCCTGCCCGGCTCTCCGGTTCCTCCCGCATCTCAGCCCAGGAGCCGAGTGAGCGTGGCTGTGAGCGGGCCAGCCCGGCGCAGGGGGCGCGGCGGAGACCACAGGCCCGCTTTGTGGCGGCGGCCCCAGGCCGCGGCAGTGGCGGGATATTCATCTTGCGTGGCAGTTGCTCCCAAGGGGCGGGGGCGGGGCGCGGCTGCCCCCTTATCGCAGAGCCGCAGCCGGCGGGGCCCGCAGTGGGGGCGGGGACGGGGATCCCCCTCGGCCGAGCCGGCCGAGCCGCTCGTCCCTGCCCCCTCCCAGGGGGGCCAGGCAGAGGCGCAGCCGGAGGCGCGGGCCCAATTAGCATTTTGATTGCGGGACTGGGGGGCCCATCTGGACCGAGGCCTAATTACCGGGCTAACCCTCGGGGCGCCAGCGGGACGGGCCAGGCGCACTCCCTCCACCCTGGGCTCCCCGCCTCCCGAACAGTCCGCCCCAATACTGCTCTCGGACCGTGTCCCTGTCCCCCTCCGTTATCCCAGTCGCCCTGTCGCTCTGTCCGTGTACTTTTGCTCCTCCACCCCTTCCCTCATTCTTCCACTCCCCTACCCCGTCCTTTGTCCCTCCCTCTGCACCTGTTTCCTCAGTCCCATTCCTGCATCGCCCCTCGCTTTTCCCACATTTCTGTTCCTTCATCCAGCTTCTCGATTCTTCCATTCCTGGCTCGCTGTCCCAGTCCCTGCCTGTCTGTCAATTTCCCCGTCCCCGAGGCTCCCAACCCTCTTGACCGACCGGGCGTCAGAGCACCGACACATGTGTCCTACGGCCCGGGCGCTCCCGAGGGGATCATTTAGGCCGCCCTCGCTCGCACTCGCTCGGGGTAGAGCCTGCAGCCCCTCGGGGCGCCCAGCGGGGAGGGGCAGCTGGACCTAGGCCTTGGCCATCAGTCCGAAAAGGCCAGGTTGCGGAGCACACATGCGGCTCGGAAGCAATTACTTAGTCCTCTCCACCCCACCTCCTTTCAAGCACCCTGAGGTCGAGGTCACTGTGTTGCAGGAAAGGGGACGCCTCCCAGGGCCTGAGAGCGGGCTCTTGTCTAACACTCAGAAATGAACTGTCAGAGGAGACACACGTGCTGACAAAGCAAGAGACTTTATTGGGAAGGGGCGCCGGGCGGAGAGCAGGAGAGTGAGGGACCCCAGGAGGACTGGTCTGCCGCGTGGTTCGCAGTCTTGGGTTTTATGGTGATGGGGTTACTTTCTGGGTTACTTTCTGGCTGATCATTTTGACTCAGGGAACTTTCTGGTGGCACATGCAACCGCTCAGCCAAGATGGATTCCAGCGAGGAGGATTCTGGGAGGTTGGTAGGACATGTGGACTGGCGTCTCCTCTCTCCTTTTGACCTTTCCTGTATTCTTCCGGTCAGTGGTGGCTTGTTAGTTCCTGGTGTTCCTTACCAGGATCTCCTGTCGTAAAATAACTCATGCAAACTGTTAACTGTCTTTGCCTGCCCAGGGCAGGCGGTTTCAGTCAGTGTTTCCCCTAACAACTCCCCCCTGAGAGACTTCGTACTCAAGATACTTCTTGGGAATTGGGGCAGAGGTCTCTTTCTTCTGTAACTACTTCCTGCTGAGAGTGGGCATAGTCCTGCCTCATAGAGTAGAAGTCTCTCTCCACCTGATCAAAATTTGGGGTGAGGGCTGCAGGATGTGTGACTTTCAGCAATACAAGGACTTGTCTGAAATCACACCCATAGTGTCACCTAGTTATTTCCTTTGATGTCTGAACCATAGCTACTCCATTTTGACTTTTTTTTTTTAATCCATTTTGACTTTTAATTGTAATTTTCTCCTTACTAGCCAAAGCAGATGTCACCATTAATGATGTTAGTGTTTCTCTAGGTATGAGAAGATGCAAGAGTTTGGACTCATAAAATCTTCTCCTGAAAATATCTCACTATCTGAAAGCCTGTCCTGCCAGGTTTTCTCAGAGCACAGAGTGCCTCATTCCTGATCTCCAGCCTGAATTCCTTTCAGGGGGTGTTGAAGCTCAGTGGCCGTAGTGGCCATTGACTTAATCCTTGCAGAGGCAGACGGCAATTTTCAGGTGGCAGAGCCCCTTCAGGGTCATAAATTTCAGCATGGTTTGGGGGGCATTTCGTGACCATTTCATCCCACGGTGATAGGAATGCTTATTCCCAGATCTGGTGAAGATTTCACTGACAGGCCACTCAGTGTGCTGCTATTATTGGACTAGGCCTTACGAGTGGCCAAAAAGTCTCTGGACCACCTGTCTAGTCTAGTCTCTTATGGTGCAGGACAATATTCCCTCTTGTTGCTTCTTCCCATATCTAGACTTACACTATTACCGTCATTGATCTTATGTGGAACTATATATTATCATTTTGTCAGAGGCTCAGTCACACATTTGCTAATGCAAGAAACAACAATTTTGTAAAACAGGCAATATACAAAAATTATATAGCTAGCAGATTAGTAAGGTCATAAGCAAGACTATAAGTCAAGAACTTCCATTAGGTGCAGCCCAGTATATCCCAGGTTGTCTGACTCAGTCTGTTCTGTACCAATCCTTATCTTTAAGGGAAGTTATATATTGGCATTGTCCATAAGGCACCCAGGACAGTTTCCTAGTGTTACTAGACTGATTATCCTTCGTATGATTTAATTGTTCCCAACATAGAGGAGCCTTTAAACTTAAATTACCATAGCCTGGTGTTAACTACATAAATCCATCCCATGATTGTGGGAGGTCTTATTCCTTGGCTGAAACTGCTTGTTGCTCTGATTGAGCTTGAGTAATAGAAGAAAACTCATGTTTATGGCCAGGGTCAGAGCAGGCATTATTAATTGGCCAGGTGAAGGGATTCTACCTAGTAATATCAATAGTTACCTGAACATGACTATAATTTTTCTTTTAAAGTAAATTTCCAGGCTTCCCTGGTGGCGCAGTGGTTAAGAATCCGCCTGCCAATTCAGGGGACATGGGTTCGAGCCCTGGTCTGGGAAGATCCCACATGCCGTAGAGCAAATAAGCCCATGCGCCACAACTGCTGAGCTACTGAGCCTGCACTCTAGAGCCCACAAGCCACAACTACTGAGCCCCTGTGCCACAACTACTGAAGGCCACGCGCCTAGAGCCCGTGCTCCGCAACAAGAGAAGCCACTGCAATGAGAAGCCTGCGCACCGCAACAAAGAGTAGCCCCCGCTCACCACAACCAGAGAAAAGCCTGCACACAGCAACGAAGACCCCCACGCAGCCAAAAATAAAAATAAATAAAAATAAAATAAAATAAATTTTTAAAAATTAAAAAAAAAATAAAGTAAATTTCCTCAGGGCCAACCAATGGTCCTTGGAGTGGAGAAATTCACCAAGGTAACCCAGAAGTACTAGACACAGGTAATTGGTCACAAACCCAACAATTGGATTGATTTTTAAAACTAGCATAGGATCGTGCCCGTGATAGGAAAACATTTGATTCATATCCAAGGGTCCAAGAAGTCAGGAAAACATTATAAATGATCATACGAGTCAGGTCAAGGACATTGGGCAATCTGTCTACTTCTGATGTTTTCTTCTTGTCCTAGCGTGAGTGTAGTTTCTCCTCTGAGCATTGTTTTAAGGTGAGTTTGAGGTCAGCCGTCCTCTCTATAGGCCAGTACAGTGCAGGGACCCTTTATGAGTGGAAATTAATCCGAGTCAATTCCCTTCAGTTTCACTGTGCATGAGCTGGTTAAGAGTACCTGCTAAGGGTCCTCCCGTCCAGGTTGGAGATAGTTTTTTAAATTATGTCTTTTCCAGTATGCATAATCCCCCGGTTGCAGGTCGTGGTGCATCTGCTCTTCATCCAACGATAGATTACTGAGATATGCTTCAGAAACAAACTTAGAGTGTCCTTCAATTAAATTTTACATTAATATAACCTAACAGCAAAGAACTATCTGGGAGGTGAGTCTTAGTAAATACAGATCTCCATTAACAAAACTGGGATTTAACAGTCATTGAAACATAATCTTTTTCTCTCTAAAATTACCCTGTTTTCTACCAAATGTAACCAAATTCAGACTAATTTGTTTGCAGAATAAGTCTGGTCTCAATACTTGGCCTGATGTTTTATATAACTGTAATTGATCACATAGACTTGCTGAAATTTTTATAAGGAGTCTCAGACTGGACTTTTAAAAGACCTCTCAGGGCTAGGAAAGTCATGCCAAGGGCTTATCACAGATTTTTGCCTAACAAATATAGGTGAGTTCCTCCCTTTTCGAGGTCTCCAAAATACCTTGGGATTTCTGTACCTGCTAGTGAGGTAGCCTTCCTAATTTATCTGACAAAGCTGCTGGGAACCTAAGAGTTTCCAATCTCTGGAGGGAGCAGATAGAGAGAAAAAGATAAATGTTTCAATTCTGCTTACAAAAGTATAATTTACCAAATTTCTGTAAGTCATAATGAGTTTGAGGGGAAGGTTTCTGTATACCTGGAAAACACAGATTTAAACCAGTAATTTTTCAGATAAAAACCATAAAAATGAAGCCATATTCACCAGTTCACTCAGTTCCATGTAACTAATCCTTTTCGTTAACAGCTTTATGAAGCCATCAGGTTTTTCATTAGAATTCTTCAATTTCTTACCCAGTTCAGCATTATGGTCTGAAAGTCAGAAACCTGTATTTATCCAAAAGTCCTTCCTACAAATCTTCTTGAAGAGGAAGCATTTTTGCAAAGGCATTCGAGTGAAACCGTAACTGTCTATAATGACAAAAGACTTAAGAAGGCACGTTTAGATCTGATTACAATGCAATTGACAAAGAAACTTGGTTACTGCTATGACATACAACACTTTAGGATAATAACTAGAATTATGACTGATAACATTTTACCAGGACATATCAGAATTTTAGGAACTGCCTATAATGTCTAGGATATCTATATTAGTAACATTTACCATACAATATAACCTAAGAAGATTTATTACTCATTTGACAATACTTCCCATGTAACTTAACATACCAGATGAACTTAATTAGTTTAATATTTTTCTTTGGGATGTTTCAAGGGCCCTTTGAAGCATCCCAAAGTTAGCTAGAGGTAAAAAAAGGACTTCATTAGAATTTGATTTAGGAAGTTTTGTCAAAAAAAAATTAAAAAGGGTTTAGAACACTCAGTCACGAAGGATGAAAGGTCACTGTGAAACAATAGTTATTCTCTTAGCCAAAGTAACAATAAAGATTTCAAAGGCAAATACAGAACAGATCACTTAAAAGGTAAAGAAACTTGAAATCTGTTATCAAACGCAGTTCAACATTTTAAGAAATCTTGTCCTCTTAAGAGAGAGAAAAGCCATATTCAAGTTTTGCACCCACTTACATTTAAAATTCATTTACTCAATTTATTTTAAACTTAGTCAATCCTGACCACGCACAGAACTCTTTTCTTGGGGTCCACTTTCCACAAAGCTTTTTACCACTTTCTGTGTCCATCACTTTATTTTCCCATCCAGAAACAGCTACCTGAAAGTCAGACCTACTTCCTTTTCCCTTAATAAAATGCAATTCCATTCCTCATCCCTTCTTTACTAAAAACACACATCCTATTTTCCTTAAGCAACTATGAACTATCCTTTATATCAACACTCTGTAGATTGGTAAACATAAATCCCAATAATTTCTTGAAAAATGTGCTTTCTTATAGAAAATTTCTCAGTGTGGCACTAAACGTATCTATTGATAGTCCTAAACTTTGTTTCTCTGTAAAAGAAAGCCAATGTTCAGTAATTAATGTTTCAGTATCTTATTTTATTCCTAAAAAGTTCATCCAAAGCTCTTATCTCATTGGAATTTTCTTTCCTTAAAAGTTTCTTCACACTGAGTTACTTTCCTTGCTGACAAATTTGCAACACATATAATAAGAACTTTTTTTTTTTTAATGATGTTGATGTTAGTATGTATGTATGTATTTATTTATTTACTTGTTTGTTTATTTATTTATGGCTGTGTTGGGTCTTCGTTTCTGTGCGAGGGCTTTCTCTAGTTGCAGCAAGTGGGGGCCACTCTTCATCGCGGTGCGCGGGCCTCTCATTATCGCGGCCTCTCTTGTTGCGGAGCACAGGCTCCAGACGCGCAGGCTCAGTAGTTGTGGCTCACGGGCCTAGTTGCTCCGCGGCATGTGGGATCTTCCCAGACCAGGGCTCGAACCCGTGTCCCCTGCATTGGCAGGCAGATTCTCAACCACTGCGCCACCAGGGAAGCCCAATAAGATCTTATTTAACTCCTATTAAACCTAGGTGCAATAAAAGTATTATACTTAATGTTGGTAACGCTAAAGACATGTCTATATTAATTAGATCAACAAACTTAAACATTAATACCAGGTATTAATTTAATACTGAATATTTCCCAGTTCAGTTACCTTAATTTCTCTTGTGTTTAGAATTGTTTGATTTGTAAGCTCTTACTTTTCTTTAAGCCAATTAAATAGAGCTCATTTATAAATTAACCTCAGCAATATTATCCAAAGACAGAGACACACACTGAGACATACATATATCCAGCCAGACACAATGAGAAATCTAGCTTCATTTTCTAAACTTAGTCATGAATCAGATATCACAATATAAAATTCACTAGTTTATAAATAACAGTTGGAATAAGTAAAATTTTTAAAGGCTTCTTCCCGTTTTTCCCTCGACCTCAGGACTTAGAGATGGTCTAGATAAGATAAGTGTTCCTGAGAGCCCTGGTCTCGAGGCACAGGGAGAGAAAATCAAGTTCTCCTAGTAGGATGTGTTCCCTCAGACTCAGAATTCTGAAAAGACGTCTGATCAAGCTTTTTTTACTAAATGTATATGCAAAAAGAACCAGGTTTGGAACCAGTTTTCAAGAGTTTTACCTAAACCAACTTTCTCTGGAGTCTAAACAATATGGTGGCCACACAAGGTTATCCCATTTCACAAGGCAGAATGGCCATCACACATCACAGCACAGAACACAAAGTATAAACCACACACAGGCCCGGCCATTCTAATCAGACACTCCCTTAAATACAAGATTGAAGACTCTCAGAAAACCTCCTATGGAGACACAGAACTTCAGATCCGAGTACTAACAGAGTAAATGGAAATATCTCAGCTCTTCAAAGATTTCAAAGGGAGGAAAGGAGGCCAGGTTGAAAGAGGAGGGGAAGGAGGGGGGACAAAAGGGGTGGCCTTACAGACGTCTCCTGCCACCTGCAGACATCCAAGCATTACGGGACTTTTCCCTGGGCTTCCAGGAAGGGAGGACGGGAACTTGGCCCTACCCGAAACCAGAGACCAGACCACACCAGAGCCAGAATTCGAGTTCTCTGCCCACCGGAGGTGATCAGGCTCCGACACTCAGATCAGGCTGAAGCCCCTCAACCAGACTCCTGCGTCCAGGACCAGGACAGAAGGAAAAAGGGTAGGGTAGGAGGGGTTGAAAGAGGAAAGAGGTGGGGTAGGGGAAAGAGGTCAATAAAGTCTGTTGCTCCTTACCCGGTCGGAGCACTCTGGCCAGTCGTCCGCGTCAGGAGGAGACCAGGAACAAAAGGGTCCCAGTTGCGGCCGCTGGGTCTGGTCCATCTGCAGGCGAGCTGGTCCCCGAGTACCCCGAGTGGTCAGGATGTCAGTCGTAGCGAAGAAGGGATCCCACCAGAGTTGCCATTTGTTGCAGGAAGGGGGACCCCTCCCAGGGCCCAAGAGCGGGCTCTTGTCTAACACTCAGAAATGAACTGTCCGAGGAGACACACGTGCTGACAGAGCAAGAGACTTCATTGGGAAGGGCCGCCCAGGTGGGGAGCAGGAGGGTAACGGACCCCAGGAGGACTGGTCTGCCATGTGGCTCGCAGTCTTGGGTTTTATGGTGATGGGGTTACTTTCTGGGTTGTTTCTGGCCAATCATTCTGACTCAGGGAACTTTCTGGTGTCACATGCAACCGCTCAGCCAAGATGGATTCCAGCGAGGAGGATTCTGGGAGGTTGGTAGGACATGTGGACTGGCGTCTCCTCTCTCCTTTTAACCTTTCCTGTATTCTTCCGGTTGGTGGTGGCTTGTTAGTTCCGTGTTCCTTACCAGGATCTCCTGTCATAAAATAACTCATGCAAACTGTTACTGTCTTTGCCTGGCCAGGGCAGGCGGTTTCAGTCAGTGTTTCCCCTAACAACAGTGCCCCATGGTGGGGTCCAGCTAGGAGAGGCTGGGAAAGGACAGCTGGAGATACTAGCCCCTTTGGAAAGTTTCAGCCCTCTTGCACCGGAGGCCACCATGAGTCTCTCCCACTGAGAGCTGAGGTATAGGGGGCTTTGTTGCAGGAGAGGAGAGTGGGTCCCAAGGCAAGGCCACTTTGGCCTCCAGCGGACCCAGTGGGTTGCAGGGCACTGCAGCACTCGAGGCCCTTGCAGGGACCGTACCCCGAAGAGCCTCTTGGCCTCAGGGCCTCTGTCCACCAGCCCCACCCTGCCCAGTTTCACACTGCAGCAGCTGGGCCCAGCCCCTTATCCATGTCGAACGGGAAGGATTTGGTGTTGGTTCTATGTTGCTCTGCCTTCCTCTGCTTCTGTGTGTGCCACTTCCATGCCTGGCAGGTCTCATGTTACTGAAGAGCCAGACTTTAAGCAGGGACTCCCAGTGTTGTATCCCCAGCACCGTGCCCCCAGCAGAGCCAGGAGCCCTGTGTGTGCCCACCCATGGGCCCGTGGTCACCTTCTCACCCCCCTCTGCCCTACTCTCTGCCCCAGTGGGTGTATCTGGAACCACTTCTGCCTTCACCCCACTAACCTATATTGAACGTCAATCTGTGCTCTGAAGCAGGGGCAGCAGGCACTGATCTCTGTGCTCCTAGAGCCCACAGTGCAGCCCAGGAAACAGAGGCGAACCAGTGAAAGCTTGGATGATGAGAGCAGGACGGGGAAGGACTGGGAGGAGACAAGCAGTGGAGGGCTACTGAGACTGAATAGTACTGGGGGAAACAACCCGTGCAAAGGTCCTGAGGCCACAGTGGGAGGAGTGTGGGCAGAAACCCTAGGCCAGAGAAGGGCAGGTGCATGAGGGAGAGCAGTAACAAGTTGAAGACGGAGAGGAAGGGGGCAGAGACTAAGCCTGTGAGGTGGTTATGGGCTTTGGCCTCTATTCCAGAGGTGATGGGATTCTGTGTCTTTCAGGAACAGCAGGGAGGCCAGTGAGGGTAAGCAGAGGGGTTCAGTTTATCCAGGTGAGCTACTACTGAGAGAGGCATGTGAATCAAGGGGCGTGCAAGGGAGGGGTGACAGTGATTGTGGAATCTAAACCAGATGAGGAGAGGGTGAGGACACATCATCCTGGGGCTCTGGGGCGCTGGAGTCAGCAGTGAGCTGGGAGGGGTGATGGGCAGGGAACCGGGTGTTGAACCGAGATGCCGGGGCGGGGTTGGGGGGTTACTGGAGGTGACAGGGTCCAGGGTGTCATTGAGGCAGAGGATGAGGTCACTGGCAGGAAGAAGAGGTCAACACCGAGGGGCAGGGAGTTGAAGGGTGGTCCACGGGAATATCGAGACCACCAGGAATTCAGGCCTGATGCAGTGATGCGGCGACGCCCTCGGCAAGGGCTGGGGTGGGTGGTCGGTGCGGCCGATGGCCGATGGACACATCAGCCAGGACTCTTAGGGGGAGGAGGGGGAAGGGGCTGCAGGCTGCAGCAGGAAGAGGGGTCGTGGCACTTCCAGGCCTGGGGGCAAGGCGGGGAGAGAAAAAGCAGCCCCCAGAGAAGGCTGGCGGGAAGGGAGCAGGGTGGAGGGGCCGCGGTCTGGGGGAGAGCAAAGGCTGAGTGACGGGGCTGAGAGCGTGGGGGGTTGCTGGAGCCTGGCCCCGGGGGAGGGTGTCAGGACTGGGGGGCTTTACTCCTAAACAAGTGCTGTGTGCTGGGAGGGGCTCATGGGAACAAGGGCTTGAGGCAGACCTGCTGGGGTGGGAGGTCAGAGCCGCAGCAGGGAGGCCAGACCACGAGGCAACTGAAACCGGCTGCCTGAAAAAGACCAGGAAAAACAAAGGGTGAACATCAAGGTAGTAGAAAACGAGAGCAGTAAATATAGCAATGGTTACTATTCTGATAGCAGGAACAAGTAGTATTAGGTGAACTTGTACAGAACGGAAATGCTGATACTCCCAAGGGGTTAACAGGAGATTTACTACACAAGAAATGAGGCCTTGCCAGAAAAGTCATGCAAATTAAACAATGAAAATGTAAATTCAGGGTTTTCGGGGTTTTTTTTTTACATTTTATTATAGAAAATATCAGACATGCACAAAAGTGTAGAGAGTCAGACCATGTGACTGTCACCACCACCACCTAAGACCAGTTCATGGCCAGACTGGTTTCCTTTTTGCCCTCCCCCCATCACAAAGCGCCACTCTTCTCTTAGGAACTAAACAAAGACAGCAGAGCAGGTGGCCTGGCTGTGGTGTGAGGCAGCCCCAGCCTCCTGCTCTGAGCCCGGCCAGCCCTACCTGGGGGCACCAGAGGTATGACTGGGGGGACCCTGCCCCCTTCCGGTTTGGGGCAGGGTGTCCCCTTAGCCTCCTGCGTCCAGGGTCTCCAGCTGGCTCTCTGAGAGGCCAGCTGCCCCAAAGTGGCCCAGATCCCTCCTCAGTCCAAGGGATCCAACTGCCCGACTTGCTCACAGCCTTGGTCTCATTCAGCCTGAGCCTGAGCTGGAACTCCCATACGCTTCAGACACCTCCGTGTTCCCGTGTCAACACAGGCGTCTGCCCTATCCAGACACAGGCCACTAGTGTCCCCTACAGGACTGTTCTTTGGGGACTTTTAAAGGAGACACGGTGGGGGGGGCGGGGCAGGAGGGTGAGCTCTGGGGAGGAGGAGGAAGGGGGGAGAAGGTGACCAGAGGGACGGCAGGGCAGGGCTGCCTGGGCCACCAAGGGGTAGGCTCTGGCAGCAGGCGGTGGACTGCCATCCCTCTGACGCTCCACAGAAGCTTGGCATGTGGTGGCCTGGCAGCCCCGCACTTCCTGATACAGTGTGGCCCTCCGTACCCTCACTTCCCTGACCTCTCCATGGGGTTGCCACTTTCATTCAACCTTTCCTCTGGAACATCACGCCCCCATGGCTCCCTCCCCAACACCCCCACCTCAGCTCTGCCCCAGAGAGAGGACCACGCTCACTACATCCTCTCTGCTGTCCGTCCACCGTCCACCTTCTCACTCTCACAGCAACCTGGCCCCCTGAGGACCACACTTCCTCAGCAAGGGCAGCGGGTCATTCTTCTAAACGCTAGGTGGCTTACTTCCCGTCCCGTTGCCACTCCTAGGACTTTTCTCTGTGGTGCACACGTGACGCATTGCCCTGATCGTCTTCCCAGGAAGGACTCTGGCCCCATTGCCTGCAGGTGACACCTTCAGCTGTCAGAGGCTCCAGGGGTTGCCCCTGGCCTCATGTCCCAGCCCCTCTGGTCACCAGAGCTGTATGCTCTAGGGCTGCCCTCTGTGTGGGCTGCAAGGGTCCTTCTGTTGTGTCAGGGCCTGCTACTGTGGGCACATTGGTAGATGGGGCTGGCCCCTGGCCCAGTTGGCTGCCAGACCTTGCCTCATGCAGAGGGTGCAGGCTCACTGGTGGGTGGGGCTGGCTGTGGGGCACAGGGGATCCCAGGTCTGGTGCCAACCTGCTGGTGGGTGGGGCTGGATCCCTACACAGCTGGCTGTTCAGCCTACTGGCTGGTGGGCAGGTAAGCCCCCGGCATTAATAGGCCAGAGGGAGGACTTCAGAGTGGTGCTTGTCAGCACCTGTGTCCTTGTTGTAGAATGAGCTCCCCAGAATGGCTGCCACCAGCATCTATGTCCCCAGGGGGAATCCCAGTGGTCTCCTGACTCTCCAGTATGCTAAGATGAGCAAATGGGTCTAATTCAGGCTCCTTTCAAATAACTGCCTCTGCATTGGGTCTTGGAGCATGTGCGATTTTGTGCACAGCTGTTAGTAGTGGAGACTGTTTCCTACAGCCCTCTGGCTCTGTCATACAAAAGCCCCACTGGTCTTCAAAGCCAGCCATCTTGGTGGCTCATCTTCCCGGTGCAGAACCCCCGTGCTGGGGAGCCTGATGTGGGGCTCAGACCCTTTATTACTTGGGGACAATCTCTGCAATTGTGATTATCCTTCCATGTGTGGGTCGCCCACCTCGGAGTGTGGGTCTTGACTACACTGTATCTCTGCCCCACGTACCCATCTTGTTGTGGTTCCTTCTTTATATCTTTAGTTGTAGATCTTTTCTGCTAGTCTTCAGGTCATTCTCATCAATAGCTGCCCTGTAAATAGTTGGAATTTTGGTGTGCCTGAGGGAGGAGGTGAGCTCGGGTTCTTCCTGCTCTGCCATCTTGGCCACACCCCCTCTGTCTACACAAGATGATTCTTATATTGCATTGGCTAGGATTTAGTCTCAAGCAATTATCTATCTGAACCAGAGTCTGAGGAATGCAGTCCTTATTCTATGGGATCATATGCCTAGCTAAACACCAGGGGGCTCTTTTCTAAAGAACAAGTGGAGGATGGGCAAGAGATCCTGATCCCCATCCCAGCTGTGTCCCCAATCCCCTCCTCTCTGCCCAACCAAGAATGTTTTTCCTGCAAATGTCCCTTGTCACCTGCTTCCTAATAAACATCTCTCGGTTGGGCCATTCCCACTTGCAGAACAATACGCCTTTAAAAGTGTACAAGAAGGGACTTCTCTGGTGGTCCAGTGGTTAAGACTCAGCACTCCCAATACAGGGGGCTCGGGTTCAATCCCTGGTCAGGGAACTAGATCCCGCACGCTGCAAGGAAGATCTCGCACGTGGCAACAAAGATCCTGCATGCAGCAACCAAGACCTGGTGCAGCTTAATTAATTAATTAATTAATTATAAAAATGAAGGGCTTCGCTGGTGGCGCAGTGGTTAAAAATCCACCTGCCAATGCGAGGGACACGGCTTCGAGCCCTGGTCTGGGAAGATCCCACATACCACGAAGCAACTAAGCCCATGTGCCACAACTACTGAGCCTGCGAGCCACAACTCCTGAGCCCGTGTGCCACAATTACTGAAGCCTGCACGCCTAGAGCCCGTGCTCTGCAACAAGAGAAGCCACCGCAGTGAGAAGCCCGCACACCGCAACGAAGAGTAGCCCTCACTTGCCGCAACTAGAGAAAGCCCGCACGCAGCAACGAAAACCCAACGCAGCCAAAAATAATTAATTAATTAACTTTTTAAAAACTAGTGAACAAGACCTCCCTCCCATACGCAGCCTTCTTGCCTCTCTGCCCGTGGCAGTGACACTCCCTGTGTGACCTCTCCCTGCCTCCCTCCTCCCTCCCCATCCTACCCACCCCCACCCTCACTCCTGCAGTGCTGCTCAGCCCCCTCCCTGAGGCTGTTCCTGGGGGGTCCTCCCACCCCTGGTGAGCCCTCATCTCAGTGGACATGGGTTTCACTCCTTCCCTCTCCAATTGTCTTGCCCCTCTCCCTCTGTGGGCCTGTCCTCTGCCCATCCTTTGTGTGTCAGGTGCCAGGGTTCCATCCTCAGGGTCTTGCCCTTCTCTAACCACTGTTCTGCCAGGGAACATAAGGGCCTTGGCCTGAGGCACCTCCTGCGGGATGATGGCTACAGACCTATGCTTCCTGCTCCTCTCCTTTCTCCCCTGGGCCTCCCTGCCTTCTCAAATCTCCCCTAGCTCAGAACCCCTGATTCCTCGATCTCTCCTCCCCATGATCCCCCAGCACCAATGCCCAGGCCAGAAACCCTGTAGTCCTTTCCAGCCTGCGTCCAGCCTGCCAGCAAATCCTGTCCGCTGTGCCCTCAAAAGGGAGCTCAGACCTGCCCATGATCCTCTCTGTTCCCCTCTGCCCCATCAGGGTCCCAGCTGCCCTTCCTTCCTTGCACAGTGCCTGCAACCTCCCAGCCCTTCCCCACTCCCTCCTCGGATTGTAGTGCATCTGTGCTTACAGCTCCCAAGCGGTTTCCCGCTCCCTGGTCCTCTTCCTCTGCTCGGCCCATCTCCTTGTGGCTTCTCCATCACGTCCAGCTCAGTCCTGCATCGCACCCTCACACTCCCTGGCCCTGCTTCCCAGAAATCTCTCCCCCTAGACCCCATTATGACCTCAGCTCCTCGTATCAGCTCAAATGCTGAATCTTTGGAAAGCCCTGACCCCCTAGCTGGAGGGACCCCACACCCTTCCAGCCACTTTGCCAGCAAATAAGTCAGCACTTCAATCTGGGTCACCCTTAGGTCATCAGCTCCAGGAGGGCAGAGGCCTTGCCTGCCTTGCCTGCCTGGCTGGAACCGAAGCCCACCCTGAAGCCTTGCTGACCGACCGAGCAGCCTCCTGGAGCCCAAGCGGCTGGCGTGCCCTTCCAACTTCTGTCCACGCCCGACAGGCAGCCTGGGCACTCCTCACCTCCCCCCGCTGCACTGACCCCAACCTATCCCAGGCCCTCCACTGCCGGGTTCTGCCCGCCCCCTTGAGCCCTTCCCCTGGTAGAAGCTGGGCACTGTCACTCTGAGGACAACTTGGGCCCCATCTTCCGAGGAGCAGGGACCCCTGCCCTTGTGCCATGAGCAACAGTTGCTCCCTGGGATTGCCTAAAGCAGTCCCCGCAGCCTCTGGACCCTGCTCCAACCGTGAGTGACGATGAGCCAGGGCTCCAGGCAGGGCCAGCGTCACGGGCATGTGACCTGAGCAGTTGCACTGGGCCCCAAGGTCCGAGAACCTGCACTTGGTTTAATGTTCTAGTGCTGCCATCTGGAAATTCTTAACACCTTTTTAACAAGGACCCCTGCATTTTCAGTTTGCATGGGGCCCTGCAAATTATGCAGCTGGTCCTGGTTCCAGGGACACTCAGCTGATACAATGCACAAAGACCTGGGTCGTGAGCATGGCCCTGAGGAAAAATGCTGACGGGGAGACCCAGGTGCCTTCTCTGCTCCCACAGCAGCTTCCAGCACCCAGGAGGCAACAACACCCGCTGGACAGGGAACATGGGACTGGGGTTCCAGCAGGCAGGCAGGAGCACGCTCCAGGGATATGGTGGGTCTACTCCCCTGCAGGCCTTGAGCTCTGGCCTAGAGCTCCGCAGGAGCAACCCCACTAGTGTCCAGTGCGGGATCCACCCCTAGGCACAGTGCTGGACCTTCGGCGGTGCCCCCATCCCATTGCTGATTGGACTAGGACAGCACCTGACCCAGACTGGACCAATCAGATTCTGACTCCTGGATTCTGCTCATTGGTCAGCACTTCTGAAGCCTGGTAGGACCAGTTCAGTGCTACTGACCAAGAGAGGCAGTGTGTCCCACACGTGTTCTAGAGGCCTGGCTACTTGTCACCCTCAGTCCCACTGCGACCCCCATCTTCCAACCCAAACTCCGGGGTTGCTTCCTGAAAGGTTCCCTGAGGCCCTGCGAGGTGTGCACCACGGGAGGGCCCTGGGGCGGCAGCCCCCACCGCGCGGAGAAAATGAGCAGGCTTGAAGCAGGAGGTCGCTTTATTGAGAAGGCCAGTGGTCGGGTGGAGGTGGGAGATTGGAGGGGAAGGGAGAATGCAGTCCCGGGGTGGGGGAGGGGTGGGGGAGGGGTGGGCGCCAGCTGGCAGCATCACAGGTCCTGGGCGGACTGAGAGTTCCGCTTGTCCTAGGCACCGGTCTTGCGCAGCAGGATGCCCGGGCTGACGGCGGCCCCCGGCGGCCAGTGGCGGACCACGTGCCGGTACGACGTGGCCAGGCAGTCGAAGTAGTTAATGTTGAGCTTCCGGGCAATATGACGGCCGAGGTATTCCATTTGCTGTGTGAGCGGGTGGTGGTCAGCTCTTGCCCGAACAAGAGCTGCGCCGGAGGCGTCCCCTCCCCTTGGCCAGACCGCACCTCCAGCCCTGCCCGTCAGCCCCGGCGCCCTCTCCGCCGGCTCCCAGCTTGAGGGCCTGGGCCAGGACCCCGTTGTGTGCACTCTCCACCTGCGAAATGGCCCTATCTTAAGACCCTAAACAGTGGCTGGCGTCATGTTCAACCAAGGAGGGGAAGGGAGCGTGTCTGGGACCCCATGGTGGGCTGGGCGGGACCCACCTCGTAGCGCTCCGACAGCTGCACCAGCACCAGCGGCTCCAGCTTGTGGCCGCACAGAACCAGCTGGAAGAAGCACCTTCCATAGGCTGGCAAGGGGCAAGCCGCTCAGCCCCAGGTCTCTGGAGAGCCGGGGGCGGGGGCTCCGGGGGCGGGGGCTCCGGCCAGTTGTCCGCTCCACCCCTCTCCACATGGCTTCCCCTTCCCCTGCACGCCATCCCCCAGTCCGCGGCCCGCCCCGTGCGTCACCGTCGGAGCTGAGCGCCATGCGCACGTAGACCAGGTGCATGGGGCCCTGACACACGGTGCGGCCCTGGATGGAGAAGTGGTACACGCCGCGCACGTGGTTCAGCACCAGGCGGCGCCGCGGCAGCGACGAGATCATGAGCCACAGGCCCACGCCCACGCCGTAGGCTGGGAAGCCCCAAGTCTCCTGCTTCTGCACCTGTGGGCGCCGCGGGGACTTCCTGAGCCGCCGCGGGACCCGGGGGCGGGGCACCGAGTGGGGGTCCGCCCCCCAGGGTAGGGAGGCCGTGGGGGGCGGGCCCAGGAGCTCAGACCTCGCTCACAAGCCCGAAGCTGACGAGGAAGAAGCAGACGATGAAGAGCAGCGTCCCCTTCCACAGCGTGTCCAGGTAGTACTCGAGCACGAAGACTGGGGGCGGCGCGGCGGGGGCGCGTGAGGGTACCAGGCCCCTGCTCGCAGCCCGAGGTGGAAGTGCCAGGGCTTGGGCCCGGAACAGCCCGCCGCCCGCAGGGCCCGGGGCCGCCGTCCGGGCCCAGCCGGGGGTTCCAGCGCCCACGCAGGCCGCAGCCGGCCCGGCCCCGCCCCGTTCAGATTCCAGTCCCCGCCCCGCGTCCCCGCTCCGCCGGGTTCTGGTCCCCCCGCAACTGAGTGTCGCCCTCACCGTTGGGCTGCTGCTGCGTGAACGGGTAGAAACTGTTGTTCTTGAGGCGCTTGGCCAGGTTGCGCTCGGTGCAGAAGAGTCCTTGGGCCCAGAGCTGGAAGGGCTTGCTGCCGGAGGTCGCAGGCAGGCCTCTGAGCCGGCCCTTGGGGGCCTGGGTCGGGTACAGACCGTCAGTTGTGCGGCTCGTCCGTTGCCACTGCCCACTGCCCACAGCCACACTCATACCTGGGAGAATAAAGCCACACTCATACCTGGGAGAATAAAGCCCTCAGGGTTGCGGTCCAGGAAGGAGCAGTTCTCAGGCGAAGGCGGGGGAGCGACACCAAGTGGCGGTCTAGGCTGGGCTACGCTGGGTTCTAGAAGCTCTGGGCGGCGGGTTCTAGAAGGGACCGTCCTGTTATTATCCCTTCTCCAGGGAGTCGCCGGGCCCGGCCCTGCGGTGGGCGTGCACTTCCCCGCTAGGCCCCACCCCACTGGAGGCCCCCTGTACAGACTGGTGCACAGTCCTCACCTGAAGGGTGGGGTAGTGGGACATCCCAGGCCTGAGCTGGAGAGGAATCTGTAGGCAGGTGCCCCACCACGAGCCCCGTGGCTGAGCGTGGCCTCCCCTTCTCCATTGCCGCCTCTGCCCGGGTCGGAGCCTCATATACACTCACAGACAGCTCGCCTTACTGTCCCTGAGGGTGGAAAGCGCACACACACACACACACACACACACACACTCACTCACTCACTCACACTCACACTCAGTCCAAGATTTGAGCCCAGGATTGAGCAGGAAAGGCACGGCCACAGGCTGACTCAGGAGCCCTGGGGGGGCTGCCCCCAACGCCACAACACACAGGTTCTGGGTCAGTTCTAGCCCCAAGTAGTTCCCTCAGAGACAACCCCTAGCCTCTCACTGGGATCCCAAAGACCACACACGAGTTCCTAAAAATGTTTTATTGTAACAAAATGCTCAAACATCCAAAAATGGGAAAGGGGTCAGGGCAGGGCTGGCTGGCTGGAGCTGCCTAGCTGGGAGGGGGGGGGGGCAGGCTGGCGAGCAGCTGCTGCAAGCACCGCTGGACTTCCTCTGGGCCCCTGTAGGCCCGCTTCAGGCCCCGGGGAAGGCAGCGGCAGGACTCCAGGTTGAGGTACAGCAGACCTGGGCAGTTGCTGATCACAGAGCTGTGGGAGCAGTGCAGGCCATGGGAGGTTGAGCCACTGGCCCCAAGAAGACCCAGGCACAGCGTGGCTGAGCCAGTCTAAGGAGCCCTCTCTACCCTTGCACCGCAGCTGGCTCTGCCACCTACAGCCATCAAGGCCCAAGCCCAGTAGTACCCTTGGTGTCCCTAAGGCCAACCCCAAGCAGGGGCTGGGCCAGTATGGGCTCCGTCTTCAGACCCCTGGAGCTGGCAAGTCAGGCGGGACAGGGGATCAAGCCATACTGGCTCCAAGGACCTGGCGGGGGTGGGGATGCTGACCTGACCGTGCCTGGTGTGACCCGGGTGCCCCGGAGGTTGAGGGAGGACAGTGCCAGGTGCGAGCCCCCAGGGGTGCCTGAGAAGGCAGCTAAGGCCTGCTCCAGGTCCTTCTCACTGAAGCCCTGGCCACTCAAGTCCAGCTCCTGCAGAGTGTGGCACCACTTCTGCGTTAACAGAAGGCTGCCCTCCTTGGCTAGCGTCAGCCGGTCCGACGTGCCATGCAGGCCCAGGTGAAGCCACTCCAGCTCTGGAGGTGAGAGGAATGGGCACGAGCTGTGGGGTGGGCAAGAAGCCCCGCATCCCACCTGCCCAGCCACCACCCGGGGAGTGCTGACCCTGACATGGCAGATCATGCAGGCCAGCAGGTGTGATTCGAGCGCAGCCACGGAGATCCAGCAAGCGCAGGTGAGGGGAGCCGTGGAGCAGGCGGTCCAGGACCTCGTTGCTCACAAAGTTGCAGGTGGAGCTGGCGAGGCAGAGCTCCTCAAGGCGGGGGAAGCCTGGGCCGGGAGTCATCGCTCGCCCGGAAGGCTTGGGCAGCCACGTCAGGTTCAGCAGCCGCAGCACCTGGGAGCGAGGCCCAGGCTGCAGGTGGGGAGGGGGGTGACAGGTGGAAGAGGTGGGGCGGCAGGTACCTGCAGCTGGGGGCAGCCTTTCTGCAGGGCCTCGACGGGCAGCTGGAGGGGAGTGCTGTTGTGGTTGAGGCCAGTGTTCACCTCCAGGAGCTGGAGCTGCGGGCAGCAGCTGCCCTGGAGAGGTGGCGGAGAACACAGGGTCGGAGGCCTGGCAGTCCCTGGCTCGGCACCCAGCTCTGCTCCTGCCCATCCATGACCAACCTACCAGCAGTGCACCCAAGACGGCTGTCGTCTGGGAGCTGTAGGTCAGCCACAGCTTCCGCATTCGGGGCCCCGCCTCCTCCAAGAAGCTTACCACAGCCGTGGACTCCACCTGGAGACCCAGCACAGAGGCACCGGTCAACTCAGCCCAGGCTTCCTTGGGGCCCCTGGGGACTCCGGGGCTCACCATGGAGTGCTGTATGCCCAGGCTGTGGAGCTGGGGGCAGGCTTTGGCTAGCATGATCAGAGTGTCAGGGGTCACACCGTGGCAATCGGAAAGCTTGAGGAAGGTGAGCCGGGGACAGGACTCGCTAACCAGCTGTGGAAGACAGAGAGCCAGCTGGGGTTGGGGGAGGGCACGCTGTGGTCCACAAGGCAAAGAGACCAATGGCTGGTGCCAACCGCACTTTACTGCCTCAGCAATGGTCTCCTTTCTGGCCATGCCAGGCCTACCTGGGTGCTCCCACCTCTCACACCTCCCTGCTGGAAGACACGCCAGGAAAGGAGACCCAAGCAGGCATCTTCATGGGGCATCGTTGGGCCCCACGGTACCTGACCCACTCCTTGGAAGTACTGGGTAACCCCAGAGTGTCATGGCTGGCGTGCAGGGCAGCCTCGAGCTCTCACCTTCAATACAGGGTGTACCTGGGACTTCCAGTGGATGAGAGTCAGCCTCTGGAGCTGTGAGAACCTGGGCCGACAGCAGAGGCAGAGCTGCACAGTGTTCCCACGCTGCCCCTTCTGCCAGCCTTCTCCCCACCCATCACCTTCGTGCAGGGATGCAGCAGGGGGCCTGGGGCTTATCACACAACACACAAATGGAGTGAGGGGATAAGAAACAAATGGAACTGCTCACCGACTGGGCATAAGCCACTCCAGGGAAGCAAGGAGCTTCTTCTCAGTCTTGGTCCCACTCTTGGCGGGGCGGCCAGCCAGCGGGGGTGACAGGGTGAGAGTGTGCCAGAGCGCGGGCTGGGAGGCGGCCTCGTGCCAGCGGCGGCACACGCGTGCAGCCCTGGGAGAAAATCTCTGCTGAGGGGCCGGGCCATTTGTGGTCGATCGCTATGGGGTTTTCTAAGAGGAGGGACCTGCCCCCCGCCAACTCTCACAACGCTGCGGACCCCTCAGTTCAAAGTAGGGCCCCTGGGGTTCCAACTGGACGCCCTGAGAGACTGCGCTCTCTGGGACGCGTGTGTGGGCGCTCAGCCACCCGCTGAGTGCCTAAGAGGTCAGCCTGAGACCCGGCGCTGTATGCTATGGTCCTGGGGTACCTGCCAAGGAAGGGTATAGGCCCATCCGCCGCCACCAGCAGCCCGAAAATCTGCAGCAGGATTTCCAAGGGAATGCGGTCGCCCCAGCCCGGGTCGGGCTCCTGCTGCGGTGCGGGTGCGGGTGCGGGTGCGGTCCTGGGCTTGGCCTCGGCCTCAGCGGCGCGGGCCCCGCGGAGCCGCAGCAGCTGAGCACGGCGGGCGGCGCGCCTCTGCGCGCGGGGGCGGGCGGGCCCCGGGCCTGGCAACACCAGCAGCATGCTGTCCGACTGCAGCAGGTGGTAACCGGAGCCGCTCGGCGCCAGCCGATCCCACCACCAGTCCTCCGCCGAGCGGCTCCGCGCCCCGGCCAGCGGCAAGATCCGGACCCTTTGCCGGGCCCGCCGGCGGGCCCCAACCGGCGCCATAGCCACTCGCTGCGTTCCGAGTTCCGCCCAGGGAGAGCGGAAAAGGCGGCTCCTGTGGCGGAAGGGGTGGGGCCGGCGGAGGCGCGGCTTGCCTCGGGGGGCGGGGTCAGGGCCACGGGCAGGCCCTCCCGGCCCCCGAACACCCCACTCGATTTCCGGAGCGGGATATCAGGCGCTGGGGCGCGCCGGCGGGTGGTTTCTCCGAGTCCCGGCGGGTGAGTTGGAGTCCTCGCTCCCTCTCGGCTGCGTTTTCCGGCCCCACCGGTTCTGGGCTGGAGCCTCGATCCTGGGCCGGAGGCGGCGCCCTCGAAGTGTGGCGGGACGGCCGGTCGCCAGGTCAGGGAGCGCGCGGGTTCAGGACCGGGAGGCGCAGGCACCCCAGAGCACCGGTCGGCTCTCCGCCCCCCCGCTGACGCAGCGAGGGGCGGTGCCCGCCGCGGCCACACCCCCAGCCCCGACTTGGCTTCGCTGTCCGGGGTCTCGCAGAAGCCGCAGAGGTGTGCTTGGCGCCTGAGAGGTGGACCTGTCCAGGAGTCCTTGTCCCGTATCCGTGGGGGTGAGTGCTCTGGCGGCCTCGGTGACTCACACCCGAAGATCATCTCTCTCTTTCGTCATCCTTCCCTGGGCTTCGGCGCCTTCTTGCTTCCCTGCTTGCCGGCCTTTGCTGTGTCGTGATCCCGGCACACGCTGCCGGTGTGCTTGGTCCCTTCTCCTCCCCATCCCCCACCCCCGGCATCCCCCCAGCTTCCCTGGTCTTGGCCGTCTGGTCCTCTCCTGACAATGGTTCTGTGTCTCTCCCTTGTAATTCTGCATGCATGTCTCTTTCCTTCAAGTTAGATGAAGTCTTCAGTTCCCGGAGGAGCTGAAGCGTCTTTTTTGGACCTAGGTGGGGAAAGAAGAGTTGGCTGTGACCTTTGCCCTGTCTTGGAGGCTCCAGCCTTGGGCTAAATGGCAGCACCCCCGCTGGGCCGTCTGGTGCTGACCCACGTGCTGGTAGCCCTCTTTGGCATGGGCTCATGGGCTACCATCAATGGGATCTGGGTGGAGCTGCCTGTGGTGGTGAAAGACCTCCCCGAGGGTGAGTCGATGTGGTCAGGGGGCGAGGCTGCGTGCTGGGGAGGTGGGCTGCAGCTGCTCTCTGGTCCTGCGCATCCTGCCCCTGACACGGCTGCCTCCTTTTTTCCCTTGCAGGTTGGAGTCTCCCCTCCTACCTCTCTGTGCTTGTGGCGTTGGGGAACCTGGGTCTGCTGGTGGTGACCCTGTGGAGGCGGCTGGCCCCGGACAAGGGCGAGCGGGCCCCCATCCAAGTGGTGCAGGCGCTGAGCGTGGTGGGCACGGCCCTGTTGGCCCCTCTGTGGCCCCACGTGGCGACAGTGGCGGGGCAGGAGCACTCCGTGGCCTTCCTTGCTCTCTCCTTCGTGCTGGCGCTGGCCTGTTGTGCTTCGAATGTCACTTTCCTGCCCTTCCTGAGCCGCTTGCCGCCTTCCTTCTTGCGGTCCTTCTTCCTGGGTCAGGGCCTCAGTGCCCTGCTGCCCTGTGTGCTGGCCCTAGTGCAGGGTGTGGGTCGCCTCGAGTGCCCACCAACCCCCACCAATGGCACTCCTGGGCCCCCCATTGACTTCCCAGAGCGTTTTCCTGCCAGCACTTTTTTTGGAGTCTTGTCCGCCTTATTAGTCGTTTCAGCTGCCGCCTTTCAGGGTCTTCTGGTGCTATTGCCGTCACCACCGTCTGTACCTACAGGAGGCCCAGGGCCTGGCCTGCAGGTGGGAGCCCCAGGAGTGGAGGAAGAGGAAGAGGCCTCACCCCTGCAGGAGTCTTCCAGCAAGGCGGCAGGCACCACCCGCAGCCCAGAACCTGTGGCCCATCGGCTGCTCTCCACCCGTGGTGTCTGCCTGCTGGGCCTGCTGGCCGTCACCAACGCTCTGACCAATGGCGTGTTGCCTGCTGTGCAGAGCTATTCCTGCTTGCCCTATGGGCGCCCAGCCTACCACTTGGCTGTGGTGCTGGGCAGTGCCGCCAATCCCCTCGCCTGCTTCCTGGCCATGGGTGTTCTATGCAGGTATATGCAGGCAGCCCAGGCCACTCAGGGTGGGACTTAGGGGTGAGAGCCTGGGCCTGGCTCAGGCCTGGCTCAGAGCCTGGGCCTGAGCCCTGAGTTTTTGCTCACCCCTGGCAGGTCCCTGGCAGGGCTGGGCAGTCTCTCCTTGCTGGGCATGCTCTTTGGGGCCTACTTGATGGCGCTGGCAATCCTGAGCCCCTGCCCACCTCTGGTGGGCACCTCTGCAGGGGTGGTCCTTGTGGTAAGTATGTCGGGGGACAGTGAAGCAAAGAGGGTGGCAGTAGGGAAGGGGTTCGCCCTAGAGCAGGGGCATCTCACGCTCAGCCTGCTACCGTGTCCACCTTCCCAGGTGGTGTCGTGGGTTCTGTGTCTCGGCGTGTTCTCATACGTGAAGGTGGCTTCCAGCTCCCTGCTGCATGGGGGCGGCCAGCAGTCGTTGCTGGCAGCTGGCGTGGCCATCCAGGTGGGCTCTCTGCTCGGCGCCATGGCCATGTTCCCTCCCACCAGCATCTACCATGTGTTCCGCAGCGGGAAGGACTGTGTGGACCCCTGTGGCCCCTAAGCCTGAGCAGGTGGGGACTCCTCTCCACTCCACTTGTCTTCAGGTTGGGGTTGCCACAGTGCCTGCGTGCCCACAGCCCAGGGAGGCCCACTCCACAAGCAGCTTGCTCACGGATGCCTGCGTACTCCACCGGAGAACCTGGCACTGCGGGCCAGGGTTGGGACCACAGAGCAGGCTCGGAGCCAGGGCTCGGCTGGGGATGTGGATTTGGCCCAGGCCCAGGGCCTGTGTGGGATTTGTACAATAAAGCATGTTTATTCCATGAGTTGGAGCTAATCCCAGGAACAACTCTTGCTGTGTAGGTAGACCTCCTCTGAGCTAGAGCGGTAGCCTGACCTGTTCAGCAGGGGCCTGCCCCACTCCCTGGGGCACTCTCACAGATCCTGGGGGTCATGGAACCTGCTCCTAAACACAGATACACATACAGAACTGCCCGGAGGGAGGGTGAAGGCCAGCCCCCGGGGCCTGGAGTGTAGGCCAAGGACCCACACAGGCTACGGCAGTCAGAGGTGGTGTGGTGGGCCGAGCCAGCCAGGCACGAGGGTCAGGCCGCAGGGGCTGCCGCGTAGTCGCTGCCTTTGTGGCCTGGGTGTGACACACTTACCCGCTGCTTTATGGGAGGATCCTACCGGGGGGATTTGTGCCAGGGGCTTGTTGCCAGGTCCTGGCACAGAAAGGGCTCAGCGAATGGGACTTAGAAGAGACTGGGGTGTGAGGGTCCAGCCAATCTTGGGATTCTTCTGCCCAAGGACGTGGTCCCCTCCTCCAAACCACCAGCCTCGTTTGTAGCGCCAGTGATCAAACCTGCAAAGGCCCCAAACCCTTTAGTCACACAGACGCGACAGTGGCTGCCTTCTCCTGGGGCTGCTGGCAGATGGCCCTGGCTCTGAGCAGCCCATGCTCTGTCCCCACCCTGGGACAGCAGTCCAGGCCTTTGCTTGTTGGTGTCTGCAGGGAGCTCAGCACCAAACACAGGCTGTCCTGGACCGGGGGCCCCCACGCACGGGGCTGCTGGGGACTGGAGTGCGCCCGAGCCAGGAGGGCCGGGAGGGTCTGAGGGGATTCAGACGGAGGCTGCCGCGGGGCCGGGGCCTGGGCTTCTGCCGCCTCCTCTGTGCCTCCTGGGCAGGTGGGGAGCAGAGGCCTGGGGGGGACACAGGCTCCCCGGGGGGCAGGACACCTGAGCCGTGAGCCGGTGTGTCTGGCGTGGTACTGAGAGCCCATCCTCACAGACAAGGTGCCCTGCTTCCACAGGGGGCCCTGCAGCCCCCAGGGGCCGGGCCTGGGCAGTGGTCGGAGCGGCTCCTGCCCTGCTGGCCAGCCCTCTCCGGATGCCCTTTCTAAGCTTCTGAAGGCGGCTGTCCTTGATTCGGGCTGCGCGGAGGCTTCTCAAGGTCTTCCTCCCCGGCCTGGTCCTGCCCGGACGGCTGAGCTGAGGGACTTCCTGGCGGGAGGGAGAGATCCCCCGGCCTTGACCCGCCATCAGGCATGTGGTGGGACCAGGCTCCCACGTGGCCCAGACACAGCCCAGCCCTTAAAGCAGAAGGCCACCGCCCTCCAGGGTGCTAACCACCCGGGCCCCTGACCTGATAGGGCTGGGGAGGGGGCGCCGGCAGGCGGGTGTGAGCTGTGGAAGCCACCCCTGGAGAGTCGGAGGGGGGAGGCCGAGGGCGTGACGGGGGTGGTGCGGCCCCCGGCCTCCGCCTGCCCTCCCCTTGCCTCTGACACTGCGCTCACCCCGCCCCTGCCTACCCTGGGGCCGGAGGCTGGGGGAGCCTCCTCCCAGTTCCTTCCTGCCTCCCCTCACGCTGGGCGTCTGTGGAACCTCCCTGCCAGCGTGCGTCTGCGCCACGTGTGCCAGGCGCCAGGGCCCCGGGAAGCAAGGCACAGTCTCCCGAGGCAGGTGGGTGGCCTTGAGCCCCGGAGGCCAGGACTGCAGGGGTGGCTTGAGGGATCCCCTGCCCTTTGGCATCTCCAGGGCATCCGGTCAGCTCCCCGAAGGGAACAAGGCGGGAGCCCAAACAACCAGGGGAGGAAGACGCCTCGGGGCCACGTCCTGGAGAGCCGCTCGGCACACCCGCTCGGCACACCCTTCCCGTCCGGGCGTCCAGGCGTGCGGCCAGTGGCCGGGAAGCAGGGCGGCCCACCACGCCAGCCCCTCAGAGCTGAGCGTCCCCCCAGGGCCCTATCCGGGCACCCACGCCTCCAGCTGGACGGCAGGTGGCCAGCCGCTCAACCTCACAGCCCTGCCCAGAGGGTCTCTCAGGCCCAGGGCAGTGAGGAACTTGAAGGAGACCCCAGAAGGGAGGCGGTGTCCAAGGCAGGACCGAAGGCACCGTCCCCTGTGTGAGAACAGAGCTGAGCCACGGGCCCTCTGTGATCTGTGGCTCAGGTTCTCTCGAAACCAGAGAAGAGCCAGCCAGGGTGTGCCCTACCACACCAGCCCCTCCGCGGGTGTGCGGCCGCTCCCCCAAGACGAGCCAGCCAGGGTGTGCCCTACCACACCAGCCTCTCCGCGGGTGTGCGGCCACTCCCCCAAGGCGGAGAGGGGCGAGGCTCACCGGCTCTGGTTGAGCAGGTAGAGGTGGGGCCTTCACCTTCCTTCAGTCCTGGGTTCGTCAGCCCACCGGGGTCCCTAGGCAGGTGTGGGTTGCGACGCGGGCATGAGTGTGACAACACCTGGGTGAGGGGAAGGTCACACCCCTCATCTGCGCCAGCTCAGAGGCCCACTGCCTGACTTGGGGACAAGGGATGAGTCCTTTCAGGGGCTCCCTCCCCTCCATGGATTCAGAGGGACCTCCTCGCTTCCGTGGGGAATGGGGCCAGTGGATGGGAGTGTGGGAGTGACTGGGCCTCTGGTGAGGGAGCGGGTGCAGGTCATCAGCAATTCCCGAATCGGCCACTCTTGGACCAGGCCCACGCTGTCTTGGGGTGCTGCCCACCTCAGTGGGGCCACGTGCTCTCCACTGCACTTTGCAGGGGCTCAGAGGCCCCTGTCGTTCTAGTGGGCTGTCAGTCCCAGGCCCCTGCCTTCCACCCTTTGGCTGGGTGGGTGCCCCGGCTAATCCAGCTGTGGTGCCCATCCTCCTGCCCGTGGTGATGGAACTGGGAGCCCTGGCCCTGTGGAGCAAGTCAGGATCCAATAGAGATTTGTCTCGGCGGTGTCAGTCATCCCAAGAGCTATAAAAAATACCCAAACTACTCAGGGTGCACACCAGAGAATGAAGGCATCCCAGAGGCAAGCAGAGCGAGGGGTGGAGAGAGGCAGAACTCCGAGAGCATTCTGGGATCTCCTGGATCCAGCTGTACCCGAAACTAAACCCCTTGGACTTGCAAGTTATGTGGGCCCACAGTTTCTTGCTTAAGTTGAGTTGGTTCTTGTCTGTCACAGCTGCAGGCGTTGTGAAATCCTCTTTCGTCTCCTCTCTGAAGCATTTAGGACTGTTCAGACTTTGCACGCACAGCACTGGTTAATCTTTCCTTGCCTGGGGGAGAGTCGGTCATTCTCTTGGAGACTCTCCCTGTCGTACTCCCCATGACCCTTCCGTCTCCCAGGCCCCCACCTCCAGCTCCTGAGCAGGGTGCTTCCCTGACCCACTTCCAACCTGCGTAGAAGAGTCTCCTGGACGTCTGACCCTCTCAGAAAACCTCAAGCCAGGCCAGTGGGGGAAGAAGGCAGGACCTTCCTCAGCAGGACCACCCAGGAGGAGGTAGGTTTCTGTCTGCGTAACTGTATGAGCTAAATGAAAGGCAGGTGGCAAACCAGCCTGGAAATTCCCCTCGTTTTGCAAGAGAGGCAGGAAAGCCGAGCTCTTTAGAAAGCAGATTGCAAAAGATTCCCTACCTGATCCCTCGTTGACACCCCCGAGCCAGCCCTTGATACTCCCTTTGAAAAACATTCTGTGGACAGCACCCTCTGAGAGCGCTGAGCCGGAGCACTGAGCCAGTACGTGTTGTGGCCAGGAGACCAGGGCGCCAATTCTCTAAAGGCAAGTCGTGGGGAAGGCAGCTCCGCAGCGCCCCCCCGCTACCCCACCCCCACGCTGACTTAAGCCAGAGGGATGCGAAGAGATGCTGAGGCCAGGGTGCTCGGGCTCCAGGGCCAGTTAGCACGCGGCCTTGAACATCCAGAGAGGAAAAGCAGGCAGATCCACAAACGAAGGTGTCTGCTCCCTATTGCACTGCAGGTCCTGGCGAGGGTAATTAGGCAGGAAGAAGAAATAAAAGGCATCCAGATTGGAAAAGAAGTAAAACTATCTCTATTCTCAGATGATGTGATTTTTTTTTTAACTGATTTTCTTTTTCTTTTTTTTATATTTATTTATTTATTTGGCTGCGCCGGGTCTTAGTTGTGGCACGCGAACTCTTAGTTGCGGCACATGGGATCTAGTTCCCTGACCAGGGATCGAACCTGGGCCCCCTGCATTGGGAGGGCGGAGTCTTAGGCACTGAACCACCAGGGAAGTCCCTCAGATGACACAATTCTATGTTTAGAAACTCATAAGGAGGGACTTCCCCAGTGGCGCAGTGGTTAAGACTCCGCACGCCCAGTGCAGGGGACCCAGGTTCGATCCCTGGTCAAGGAACGAGATCCCACACTCACACCACAACTAAGAGTTTGCATGCCACAACTAAGGAGCCCATGTGCCGCAACTAAGGAGCCTGCTTGCCTCAACTAAGACCCAGCAGAACCAAATAAATAAATAAATAAATAAATGTTTTAAAAAAGGAAAGAAAGAAACTCATAAGAAATCCACAAAAAACTATCAGGACTAAAAACTTCAATCAAATTTTGCAGATTACAACATCGATATACAGAAATCAGTTGTATCTTTATATACTAGAAGCAAAAAATCTGAAAATGAAATTAAGAAAAAATTTTCATTTACAATAGCATCGAAAGAATAAAATACTTAGAAATAAGTTTAACAAAAGAAAAGCAAGCCTTTTACATGGAAAACTACAAAACTGTTGAAAAAAATTAAAGATGCGAGTAAATATTCATGGATCAGAAGACTTAGGTTGTTAACGTGGCAGAACTCTGTGCACTGATCCAGAGATTCAAGTGATGCCTATCAAATTCCAGCTGGCCTTTTGCAAAAGCTTAACAAACGAATCCTAATATTCATAACAAAATGCAGGAGACCCAGAATAGCCAAAACAATCCTTTTTTTTTTTTGACCACCCTGCTTGTGGGATCTTAGTTCCCCAACGAGGGATTGAACCCGGGCCCTCGGCAGTGAAAGCGCTGAGTCCTAACCACTGGACCGCCAGTTCCCCAAAACAATCTTTAAAAAGAATAAAATTGGCTACAAAGCTACAGTAATCAAGACAGACACATAGATCAGTGGAACAGAATAGAGAGCCCAGAAATAAACCCACACACTTATGGTCAATTAATCTACAACAAAAGAGGTGAGAATATACAAAGGGGAAAAGACAGCCTCTTCAATACATGGTGTTGGGAAAACTGGACAGCTACATGCATAAGAATCACACTGGACTACTTCCTCACACCATATACAAAAATAAACTAAAAATGGATTAAAGACTTACATGTAAGACCTGAAGCCATAAATCTCCTAGAAGAAAACATTGGCAGTACGCTCTTTGTCATCAGTCTTAGCAATTTTTTTTTTTTTTTTGGCTATGTCTCCTCAGGCAAGAGAAACAAGAGCAAAAATAAATAAATGGGACTACATCAACCTAAAAAGTTGTTGCACTTTTACTTGATAGTAAAGGAAACTATCAACAAAATGAAAAAGCAGCCTATTGAATGGAAGAAGATATGTGCAAAGGTTATATCCAACAAGGGATTAATATCCAAAATATTCAAAGAACTCATATGATGCAACCTCAGGAAAACAAACAACCCAGTTAAAAAAATGGGTAGGGGCTTCCCTGGTGGCGCAGTGATTGAGAATCTGCCTGCCAATTCAGGGGACGCGGGTTCGAGCCCTGGTCTGGGAAGAGCCCACATGCCGCGGAGCAACTGGGCCCATGAGCCACAACTACTGAGCCTGTGCGTCTGGAGCCTGTGCTCCGCAACAGGAGAGGCCGCGATAGTGAGAGGCCCGCGCACCGCAATGAATAGTGGCCCCCGCTCGCCGCAACTAGAGAAAGCCCTCACACAGAAACGAAGACCCAACACAGCCAAAATAAATAAATAAATAAATTTATTTTAAAAAATGGGTAGAAGACCTAAATAGACATTTTTCTAAAGAAGACATACATCCAGCCAGCAGGAGCGTGAAAAGATGCTCAGCATCATTAATCATAAGAGAAATGCAAATCAAAACCACAATGAGATAGCACCTCACACCTGTCAGAATGGCTATCATAAAAAGGCAACAAATAAGTGTTGGTGAGGATGTGGAGAAAAGCAAATCCTCGTGCACTGTTGGTGGGAATGTAGATTGGTTCAGCCACTATGGGAAACAGTATGCAGGTTCCTCAAAAAATTAAAATAGAGCTACCATATGATCCAGCAATTTCACTTCTGAGTATTTGTCTGAAAAAAAACAACACTAATTAGAAAAGATATATGCACCCCTATGTTTATTGCAGCATTATTTATGGTAGCCAAGATATGGAAACAACCTATTGGCAGATGAATGGATAAAGAAGATGTGCTACATATATACAATGGAGTATTACTCAGCCATAGAAGAGAATGAAATCTTGCCATTTGTGACAACATGGATGGATTTTTTTTTTTTTTTTTTGGCTGTGTTGGGTCTTCGTTGCTGCGTGCGGGCTTTCTCTAGTTGCGGCGAGCGGGGGCTACTCTTCATTGCAGTGCGTGGGCTTATTGTGGTGGCTCCTCTTGTTGTGGGGCACGGGCTCTAGGTGCATGGGCTTCAGTAGTTGCAGCACGCGGACTCAGTAGTTGCGGCACATGGGCCCTGGAGGGCACGGGCTTCAGTGGTTGTGGCACATGGGCTCAGTAGTTGTGGCTTGTGGCCTCTAGAACGAGGCTCAACAGTTGTGGCTCATGGGCTTAGTTGCTCCGCGGCATGTGGGATCTTCCCGGACCAGGGCTCGAACCCGTGTCCCTTGCATTGGCAGGCGGATTCTTAACCACTGTGTCACCAGGGAAGTCCCGACTTTTTTTTGTTTGTTTTTAGATTTTATTATTTTGGGCTGTGTTGGGTCTTAATTGCGGCACGCGGGATCTTCGTTGAGGCATGTGAGATCTTTTGTTGCGGCATGCAGGCTTCTCTCTAGTTGTGGCGTGCGGGTTTTCTCTCTCTAGTTGTGGCGCATGGGGTCCAGGGAGCATGGGCTCTCTAGTTGAGGCGGGCAAGCTCAGTAATTGTGGCACGCGGGCTTAGTTGCCCCGCGGCATGTGGGATCTTAGTTCCCTGACCAGGGATCGAACCCACGTCCCCTGCATTGCAAGGTGGATTCCTTACCACTGGACCACCAGGGAAGTCCCAACATGGATGGACTTAGAGGTTATTATGCTGAGTGGAATAAGTCAGACAGTGAAAGACAAATACTGTGCGATTTCACTTATATGTGGAATAAAAAGCAAAACAAATGAACAAACATATCGAAGCAGAAACAGACTCATAGATGCAGAGAACAAACTGGTGGTGGCCAGAGAGGAGAGGCGTGGGGGATGAGTGAAATAGGTGAGGGAGATTAACAGGTACAAACGTCCAGTTACAAAATAAATGAGTCACAGGTATGAAATATACAGTGTTGGGAATATAGTCAATAATATTGTAATAACTTTGTGTGGTGATGAAACGGAGCACGACCCTATGGTCCTTGCCCCCTATGTCCTCAGCCTGCCTTTTGTCTGTGGAAAAACTTTAGCCAAAGAATAAGTTTAATCAGAGAGAAGTGAGAAAATGCAGAAAAAAAGGAAACAGTCAAAGGAGACCAAATAATAATAGTTTAGTCATTAAGCAGAGTCAAATTTCTTTAGTTCCTTCTCAAGGGCTATAGATCATATTCTGAGCCGTATCCTGTGAGCTGTCTTGTTGATACTGAAACCCCCGCCAGGTGGAAGAAGTTAACTGCATGATGACCAGGCTGTAGCCATGACAGAAGCTGCCGCAATTCCAAGAACTGGCCTCAAAGAAAAGGGAACAAACAGACCCTGGAACTGAAGATTAACTGTACTTAAAACAATCAAGATGATGCTGGTCAGACCACCAAAGACTAATTTCAAGATGACTGTCAGAGTTGACTGTGCTGTTTCTACACGTAGCCCCCTCCGTCTGTCTATAAAAGCTCTTGCCCCCGATTGTGGGGGGCGGGGGCAGTTGGCCTTTGGACAGGTGTCACCCCCCCACCAGTTGCTGGCATCCAAAATAAAGAAACTTTCCTTTCCACAACGTTGCCTCTTTATTGGCTTTTGAGCAGGGTGCAGCTGGACCCCACTTTCGGTTACAGTGACCGATGGTAACTAGACTTATCTTGGGGATCATTTTGTAATGTATAGAAATACTGAATCACTATGTTGTTCACCTGGAACTAACCTAGTGTTGTAGGTCAATTATACATCAAAAACAAACTCATAGGAAAAGATCAGATTTGTGGTCACCAGAGGCAAGGGGTGGGGGGAGGGGGAATTGGATGAAGGTGGTCAAAAGGTACAAACTTCCAGTTATAAGTACTAGGGATGTAATGTACAACATGATTAATATAATTAACTGCTGAATGTTATATATGAAAGTTGTTAAGGGTAAATCCTAAGAGTTCTCAGTATAAGGAAAAAAACTTTTTTTCCTTTTTTAGTTTGTATCTATGTGAGATGATGGATGTTCAATAAACGTAGTGCGGTCATCATTTCACGTTGTATGAGAGTCTAATCATTATGCTGCACTCCTTACACTTACACAGTGCAAACATCAATTACATCTCTACAAAACCGGAAGAAAAGAAGAGCATTTGCTTTCAAAGCATATATGTATGTATGATAATATAAAAATATGTGGTCATATATTTCATATAATATATAGAGATGCAATAAAATATTAAACGCACTAAAAAAAAAAAAAAAGAATAAAGTTGGAGGAATCTCTCACAGTTCCCAATTACAAAACTTATCACAAAGCTACGCTAATTGAGGCAAGGTGGTGCTGGATGTTCAAGACACATGGATCGATGGAATAGAATCACGGGTTCAGGATGAAACTCTTACATTTATGGTTAATGGATTTTTGGCAAGGTGCCAAGACAATTCAATGTTGAAGGAATAATCTTTTATACAACTGAATATCCACATGCAAAAGAATGATGTTTGACCCCTACATCACACCATATACAAAAATTAACTCAAAAGTGGATCATAGACAAATTTAAGAGTTAAAACTATGAAATTCTTGGAAGAAAACGTAGGATTAAATCTTAACAATCTAAAAACATAAGCAACAAAAGGAAAATTAGGTAAATTGGACTTTATCAAAGTTAAAGACTTCTGTGCTTCAAAGGACATTATCAGGAAACTGAAAGGACAATCCATGGAATGGGGGAAAATGTTTGCAAATCATCTATCTGATAAGGGACTTGTATCCAGAATATATAAAGCACTCTTACAGCTTTACAATAAAGTGACAAATAACCCAATTAAAAATGGGCAAAATATTGAGTAGACATTTTGTAACCGAGCAGGACCCTACGGGATCTTCTTGGAACAGACCCCCGCCACACACACACTCATGTCCTCTGCCTGCCTCTTGTCTGTAGAAAAACTTCAGCCTCCTAATCCTTCCCTGAGTTCTAAAGAGTAAATTTAATCAGAGAAGTGATAAAATGCAGAAAGAAAGGAAAACAGTCAAGCAAGACAATAATAGTTTAGCCATTAAAGTCAAGGACCTTTAGTTCCTCCTCAAGGGCTAGAGAGACTATTCTGAGCCATGTCCTTGAGCTGATCTGCAGATGCTGAAACCCACACCAACTGGAAGAAGTTAACTGTCTGCTGCCCACAAGCCCGTAGACCTCAGACCGGTTGGAACCAGAAAGTTGATGATGTTGACTCCCGGTTACCTCACCACCAGCCAATCAGGAGAATGTCCACAGCTGACCAGTCACCGCACAACCCTGTCCCTCACCCTGTTTTTAAAAACCTTTCCCTGAAAACCTTTGGGGAGTTTGGGCCTTTTAAGCACTAGCTGCCTGGACTCTTTGCTTGGCGCCTGCATGAACTCTTTGTCTAAGTTTTTTAAAAATTGGTTTTACTGGGGACTTCCCTGGCAGTCCAGTGGTTGAGACTCTGCGCTTCCGATGCAGGGGGTGTGGGTTCGATCCCTGGTCAGGGAACTAAGATTGCATGTGCCACACAGCCAAAAACATTCTTTTAATTTGTTTTACTATCTTTGCATGTCACAGAAACAACCAATTTTTTTTGTCAGTTGCATCATTCTTATTTTGACCCTCATCAGACCTCTTACATTTGAAAATGTTAGGTAGTAAATTAGCCACACCCACTGAGTCTCTCATCTTTTGTTTCACCTGAGGCTCTGCCATCAGCCACAGGAGGGAGACTGAGCCTTCAATGGAGGATAGCCCCAGAGTCCCTGAGAAAAGGTTGGGACCATGTCCTTCAAACTATTGACCTATCTGAGGATGGACATTCGGATGACATTTGGATACCTCGAGGTGGGTTCCCCATTTCCAGCCTCTCATGGAGAAGAAGCCCATGCCTTGGACTGCTCACCCCAAACCCAGCTAACCAGAAACTGATAAGACAGCATGAGCAGGTGAGGGAAATGCTTCCGTGGTCATTTGCCTGAACACCATTGATGTTGTTTCAATGCTCTGTTTCCTGGTATTAAAAAAACAAAAATTCAGGGGCTTCCCTGGTGGCGCAGTGGTTGAGAATCTGCCTGCCAATGCAGGGGACGCGGGTTCGAGCCCTGGTCTGGGAAGATCCCACATGCCGCGGAGCAGCTGGGCCCGTGAGCCACAATTACTGAGCCTGCGCGTCTGGAGCCTGTGCTCCGCAACAAGAGAGGCCGCGATAGTGAGAGGCCCGCGCACCGCGATGAAGAGTGGCCTCCGCTTGCCACAACTAGAGAAAGCTCTCGCATAGAAACGAAGACCCAACACAGCCATAAATAAATAAATAAATAAAATTTTTTTTAAAAAATTGAAAAAAAACCAAAAACAATAATTCAACCAGCTAAAATTTGAAGGTCTAATTGGTGTTACTGACCAATTAACAAATTGGGCAGCATGCCATCCAGCAAGTATAGGGGAGTTCCAAAGGGCTCCAGAAAGGGGAAGATTTTTAAAAGCAAGACAAAAAACTCATAAACAAAAAAGACAATGGCAGGCTTAGGTCACCCACTTATGGGGGATAGAAGGGGTCATTGTGGCAGATGACTTCCTCTTCCTCTGTGGGTGGAGAGGGCCCATGTGGCAGGTAACCTCATTGGTGCCGACCAGAGATTTCCTGACTGACCAGTTAAGACTGCATTTCTGGGGGAGGTTGAAGCTTCAGTGAGGATTGGTGTTAAGCCCTGGTTTAGTGGCCTGGCCGAGCATAAGTGATTCCCTTTGGGGGCTGTGGCTTTCTTTTTAACACTGGGTACATAAAGAAGCCCTTTCTCTCTCCTCAAGCTATCTGTAGCCCACAGTCATTTAGTAGACTCTTCTTGTAAACTGAAACGCAGCCTTTTAAAATGACACCTGCGGGCTTCCCTGGTGATGCAGTGGTTAAGAATCTGCCTGCCAATGCAGGGGACACAGGTTCGAGCCCTGGTCAGGGAAGATCCCACATGCCGCGGAGCAACTAAGCCCGTGCGCCACAACTACTGAGCCTGCGTGCCACAACTACTGAAGCCCGTGCGCCTAGAGCCCGTGCTCCGCAACAGGAGAGGCCACCACAATGAGAGGCCCACGCACCTCAACGAAGAGTAGCCCCCGCTCGCCGCAGCTAGAGAAAGCCCGCACGCAGCAACAAAGACCCAACGCAGCCAAAAATAAATAAATAAAATATATTTTAAAAAAACAAAAACAAAATAAGCAATACAGAAATGTCTTACTTAAAAAAAAAAGTATCTTGCTGGTATCTCCAATGTTGTTTAGAGCATGCCCTTCTGGGTTATCTGATTCTGACTTCATCAGATCCCTGCCTTTCACTGTCTGTGAGCTATTTTACAGCTCTATAAATTGCCAGTGACCAACAGCAATAAAAATACTTCCTTTTTATAGACATGCAAATACATTTGGTCCAGTAGAGTTTCACTTGTATTTTTCCTGTGAAAAAAGCCAATCGCCATCTATTTTAAAGTTTATTTTAGCATTCCTTTACTCCATATAAATTTGTGGTTTTCGAACCTCTTTTTTTGAATTTGTAACCCCTTTCCTGGTTCTCTCATTAGTTAATGAGTTAAGTAAACCTTTGACACACTGTACTACTTTTCTAGGACTGTTGGAACAAATTACCACAAATCTGGTGTCTTAAAACAACAGAAATTTATTCTATCACAGTGCTAGAGGTCAGAAGTCTGGAATCAAGATGTTGGCAGGGTTGGTTCCTTCTGAGGGCTGTCAGGCGGATCTGTTCCAGGCTCCCGTCCAGCTTCTGGTGGTGCCAGCCAACCTCGGTGTCCCTTGGCTTGTGGCCACATCCGCAATCTTTGCCTCTGTCTTCACATGGACTTTTCCTCTGTGTCTCAGATCTCCTCCCTTCTCACGTAAGTACACCAGTCATTGGATTTAGAGCCCGTACTCATTCAGGATGCTCTCAACTAGGGAGCCTTAACTTAATTACATCTGTAACAACCCTATTTCCAAAGAAAGTCACATCACAGATTCCAGAGGTTAGAATTTGGACAAACCTTTTGGGGGAATGTTGTTCCCATCATGTCTGTGTGTCATGCTTCTTAATATACACCTGCACTCTTTTTCTTTAAGAGCAGCTTGAAGATTCAAGGCCCTGGAAACACAGGGTGCTGGGAGATTGCGCAGATATGCTTGGGGGTGGGGGACCCACTGAGAGGTACTGGAGGAGACTATGTCTGGGGTGTGAGTGGAACGGGAGTGGTGGTCACTGCGGGAAGGTTTGCTTGGTGCCCCTGGGGCCCAGCAGTCCCAGTCTGAGGGAACTGACCCCATAAAGCACCACCAGGGGTGGGGTACCCCCGATTCAGTCCAGGGGCTTGTGTCCTGCCATGCAGAGGGAGGACCTGCAGTCCTCAGCCCTGGTGGGAGCCCAGGCCAGTACCAGGGTCCTTTGATGTGGAAATAGGTCAGAGTTCATTCCTTTGTTCATCTGGGGACTGGGAAACAGCTATAAACCCTCCTCCCACCCCCATTCCCAGCCCCAGGGCAGTTGATGGCCTAGGCTTCCAGTGCCATCTGTACCTGAGTACCCGGTCAGCTCATCCTGCTACCTTGCACCTTGCTTTTGTCCCTTCTCAGATGTCCTGGAGGCATTCCCGTGTCAGCTACACCTACCCTATCTCTTGGAACTGGTTCATTAAATGTTATGGGGTTAGGTGGGGAGGTCAAATGTGTACAATGGGAACTTTGCTGAAAGCCTGGCCCTGGGAGGGGCTCCAGATCCACTCTGTCAGGCCCTGGCCTGGACACTAGGACACAGCAGTGAAGACGCGAGGCCACACCCCTGTCCTCCTGGCAACGCAGGCAAAAAATCAGTGAGGACAGCCATCTGTATTCAGCCAGGGTATGGAGCCCAGCATTTGTTCCACTGGGGACAATGGGAACGAGGTGATTCAGGACACTGAGGTACATTGTAGCAGAAGAGAAGGAAGGAGGCACAGGCCTGCCTGGGCCCAGGGATACCCAAACGAGCAGGCACCATTGGGAGGAGGAGCCATGTGAGAGGGGGAGGGATCATGTGGGAGGGGAGGGGCCCCGTGGGAGAGGGAGGGGCCACGTGGGAGGAGAAGGGGCTGACAGGAGAACCGCCAGGTGGGACCAGACTTCAAGGAGAAAACTTCCTGAGGCATCAGTGTGAAGGTGGGGTCCTAGTATGTGTGGGGTAGGGGACACGAGGCCCAGGGCATCCACTGCAGAATGGCTAGGCCACAGGAGCACTCGCGCCAGACCCCTGTCCCCGACCCCGAGGGTGTGAGCTTCGCCGAGGTTAGCACGTGGCTGGCTGGTGGATCTGCCCTTGAAGAAGTTATGCGGAGTGGGAGCAGGGGCTGGTGGAACCGCGGAAAGGGGGCCGTGACGGCCAGAGGAGAGAACCTGAGCGAGTGGGTGCTACCTGTCAGGGTGACGGGGAAGCAGGCGAGGGGAGGGAAGAGAAGATTTGGCATCAGCTGGGAGGGCCATTGAGCAGAGAGGACGGGTCCTGCCCTCCCAGAGGGCGGCAGGAGAGGAGGGGCGGGAGAGGCTGTCAGGCCAGTGAGGGAGGCAGAAGCTTTCTCCGCGGGCCTTGCCTCCCCTGTGTTCACTGTTCACGGCGTGGTTACTGAGTGTCCACCTCCCCGGCCGCCCACCCGCACACAGCAGGTGCTCGCATCAGTGGCTTAGATCCAGGTGAACAGCAGGCATTGCATGGATAGGGAGCTCTATTAGCTTGTGAGTTATGACCTCATTTTGCAGCGAGGAAAATGAGGCTTGAGCAGTTAGAGAGGTTCACCCTAATCCGTGGCACGGAAGTGCTTGCTGGGCCGGACTGGCCGCCCCCCCACCTCCCCAGGTCCAGCTCCAGCCCTCGGCGCTGACCTCCTAGTGGGGTCCCTTCTCTCTCTCAGCTTCCGCCCGTTCTGTGAGCTCCTGGGCAACAGGTGAGCTGACCTCCCCGAGCCTCAGCTTCTATCAGGGGGTCGAAAAGACACGAGCGGCAGGAACCGATGGCGTGCCTGCCGGAGGGACTCGCCGCGGTCCTCACCCTTCACGAGGGCCGGTCCTTGCCCTAAAGCTAGGTCGCCGGGGGCCGCCAGGGGGTGCTGCTCGGCCGCGGCCGCGGGCCCGCTCGGGGCGTGGCCTCCAGTTCCCGCCCACTGGGGCGGTGCGCGCGTGCGCACTGCGCCCCGCCCGCAGGGACTGCTGGGCCGGCGACGCGAGCGTGCGGCGAACGGGAGTGGAGTTTCGGTCCCGAAGATGTGGAGACCTGTGAGCCCCCCGCGCGCCCGCGCCCCTCCCGCGGCCCGGCCGGGACCCGCAGGGCCCCGAGACCCTGCCCCCAGAGATCCTCTCGCCCTGCAGGGACCCTCAGGGCTCTAGAAGGAGCCCGTCACAGCGCTCAGGCGCCCTGTCCTTCGGGCCCCCCCTTCAGCCCCCAGGCCCTGTGGGGAGATGCCGGGAGCCACTTAGGGGCCCACTGGAGAGGCTGCCTTCCCGACGCACCCCACAGCCTCCCTTCTCCTCAGAAGCACGTTCTCCGTGGTGGAGCCTTGTCTCAGAGGCGGCCTCTCCAAAGCCTCTCCATCCCCGCGAGGGATGACCGTCTAGTCCCCTCACGGGCGCCCCTCCCCAGGGAGACACTCTGTCCCGAGGCGACTGCCCAGCGCCTGACCCCTCCTCCCGCCCCGTGTCTCCCTTAGACCCGTCGCTGCTGCAGACTCTGCCAGAATCCCAGACCGGATCCCCCGTCTTTCCTTTTACCTGCTCCCTTGGGCACCGTTTTCGCCTGGTCACCAACCCCCCCGCCCTGGGTCATCCTGGGCTGACAGCTGCCCCCCTGCTTCTGGGGAGACAGAGGACTTTGGGGGCTGGGAGGGGCGGCAGGTGGGCTGACAGCTGCCCCAGCCCGGCGCAGAGCCACCTCTCCTCCCACCCTGTCTCCGAAAGCCCCTCCTCTCAGGCCTTCCTAGGCTTCTGCCTGGCCCTGGGCTGCCCTCCCAACTCACGCTTCTTTTGATCCTGAACGTGGCAGCTGACTTTCCAGTCTTTTTCCTGGTCGGGCCTCCCCGTTTTATTGCGTCTCTGCAGTTTGGATTAGCACCTTTCAAACCGGCTGTCATAGTCACTGACCCAGGTCTCAGCCACTCCCTCCCCAGGAATCTAGCCCTTTTCTCCTGTGGTTGGTTTACAGCTGAAGAGACTGAGGGGGGCTCATCAGCGTTTTCAAATTGGAATTTTCTGTAAACCTTGTCTTTTTCTAATAAGCCTAGCCTTGTGGGTTTAGGTATTAATACAGATAAACGTCCATTGCCTTTTGTGGCTTGCAGTGAACGGCTCCGTCACATAGGGGTGTTTTATGGGCTGAGATGGTGAAGCAGTCTGAGAGTCAGGCAGAGAGACACTGAGTTGGTCTTTTATAGTTTATTTATTTATCTTTTTATAGTTTATAAAGCTGCTTCACACAGTCAGGTCACTCAGTCCTCCAGGCAGCTTTAGCCCCTGATGAGGTGCTCATGACCAGTAAGTGGAGCGGGGCCCAGTAGCCTTCGAAGTCCTGACTGGTGTTGAGAGGGTCACAGACCCTTGGAAAAGAAAAGGACGGGGCATTCATGGTCATCTCCACCACCTCTTCTGGGCCCAGATTGCCAGTCTCTCTCTTCCTAACCATGAGAACGTTTCTGTGCTTTGGTTTCCTCTCCTGGTATGAGCGTAGGGCTGTTGACCTCACCATTAAACTGGCCAGGTTCTTGTCACCTCTTTGTAGTTTCTCTGTTTCAGGCCTCAGGAGACTCAGCAGTTGCTTCTTACTGCTGGGGGCCGGTTTATCCTGCAGTGACCTTTCACCTTCCTTCTAATCGGCTGTGTCTAATCAATAGGGTGTTAGAAAAACAGGCAGCTCGGCTTGTGCCTAAAACACGAGCGCTGTGTTAGAGTGCACACAAAGTCTGTGAGGGTTGTAGTATCCACCTGAGTGTTACTGCTCAAGCTCTTTTTGCTGCTTTGCGGATTGTTAGCTGAGCTCCAGATGAGCGCTCTGTTTCTGCTGACAGGCCGTGCAGGCACTCTGAAGGAAGCGCTAGAGGCTGTGGTAGAGGAGGCCCATCTCGTCCTGTCCCAGCTGGGAGGCTTTTGGAGTGAGAGGGGTGCTGGGACAAGCCGTATAAGCCAGGACCGCCCCAGGAAAGCCGCGTGCTTGGTCATCCTGGTGAGAAGGCACGGTGTGCAGGAGCGTGTTCTGGGGACCCAAAGCCCTCTCTATACATGTTTCCTGCCGCACTCTGGTGCCTGAGCTCTGGGTGTGGTTTGGGTTACATGGGATGTGGTGGAAATTGTGCCGGACTGGTTCTTGGAAGGTCTGGCTGCGGGCTCTGCCCCACGTTTATAGCTACATGACCTCGTTGGGCTTCAGGGATGTCTCCTATGTGATGGGGACATTCGGGGAGTCACTGGGCATCCCAGCTGGAATGAGCCAGGCACACTGGGGGCCCTGGGGCCGCTCTGGCGTCGTCAGCAGGAGGCCTCATCCTTGGAGGCCGGCCCAGGGCCAGGCTGCGGTCGGGGCTGGGGCTGTCTCTCGCCTGACCGTGGCCTTCGCCCTGTTGCTCAGTGACATCCTCGCTTGGGCCATGTGGGGTTCTGGCTCATTCACCGCTTATCTTAATTCAGCGAGCATTCATGGAGTTTCTGCTTTATCTTAGAAAGCACAGGGCTAGTCGGAGCACAGAGATGATTGGTGGGCCCTCGTCAGGCTGGTGGGGAGAGAGACGGCCAACTACCAGGCACAGTCCTGCGTGATAAGGACAGTGGGAGAGGGATGGGGGGGTGGTAACCGTGGTGAATCAGGGTTGGGGAAGGGCCTTCTAGGCAGAAGGGCAGCCTGGAGAGCAGGCCTGGGCCAGGCTCTGCGCGGCTATCCGAGGTCTGCCAGAGGGATGTTTATCCCAGGAGAGGGAGTGAGGAGTCAGTGCTGGGAATGATGAGCTGCAGCCAGAGCTCCTGCTGCACTGCTGGCTCCTCAGAGAACAACAGAAAACTGTTCCGGGGACTGTGGTGAGGGGCGGTTACTTCTGTGGCCGTGCCCCCTCTGCTTCGGCCGTGTGTGTGGAGGCTGTGAGCTCTGGTCCTCAGCTTGCCTCCCAGAGCCCCTGCTGGTGGGGGACAGCGGTTAGGGGGCTGCGGGCGCAGCTGGGGCCTCGTGCCTTGAATGATTCAGGTTCAGCATCCTCTTGTAAAAGAACTGTATGTTTTAATGTGATCATGATGTGTAAACTTATCTGTCAGCTAGGTGACTTGACTTTCCTCACCAGACCCTTCCTACTAATGGCTCAGGGGACAGTGGGCTCCGCCCTGTGGCTGTCAGGACCTGCCACCTGGGGAAGGAAAGGGTGACGACTGGGGAAGCGGTTTGACTTGGGCTCCACCCCCAGATTCGCCAGGCGTTTCTGCTGTGGACCATGTGAGGAAATATGTGTGAAACTCCCACCGTCAGAAATGCCCACCTTTTGTTGAACACCTGTTAGGTGCCAGACCCTGAGCAAGGTACTTTATTTCTACCATGTTTCACCTTTCCAGCCTGGCAAGGTGTCAGCGGGGAGTCGCCCCCAGGCAGAGGGTAAAGGTTGGTGAGGCGGGCAGGCTGGGCCTGTGTTGCTGCAGCGCAGCGCTCGGCCCTCGTGGGCTCTGCCCCGCTGCACGGCACCCCGTCAGCACGAGGGTGCTGAGTTATGTGCCGTCTGTACGCCGTTCTGTGCCATTCCACTGGGGTCGCCAGAAAGCCGGCTGGGGCTGCGCACACTTCTCCTCTGGGGTGTCCTCATCGTGTGCCCCTCAGGGTCTCCCTGATGGACTCTGGTCCTTCCCCAGGGGGCAGGGCTTGGAGGATGAGCCCTCTCTCAGGGGCGCCCTCCTTGCCCGCAGTCTTCTGCTGCTTCTAAGTCAGACATACGCAGACCATGCGTGCGGCGCCTCTGGGGGAGGAGGTGCGGTGCTGGGTTCAGCCGCGGTCTTGGAGCAGCTGTGCCGGGCTCTGGGTGTGGCAGCCCCTGCCAGCCCTCGCCTCAGTGTTGGCGCCCGCAGCCACTTGACTCTGCCCCTCCAGGTCGTTGACACGTTGGCTAGAATAACTCGTGGATCTGTCCTTTCTTTCCTTCTGAATGTTAACATCTCAGGATAATCATTATCAGTCAGCTTTGGCCATTTTCCTTCCCTGTCTCAGGGTGCAGTCCCCGTGGGACTTTGCAGCAAGGCCCACTCTGCTGCCCGGCCGCTCCGGTAGCTGAGCATTTCTTCATATCTGTATATAATCTACTCCAGGCTTTTCATAAGTTGGTCCCTGACTCATGATGGTTTGACTTGCGATTTTTCAACTTTATGATGCTGCAAAAGTGATACACATTCAGTAGAAACCATGCTTCGAATTTTGAATGTTGATCTTTTCCTGGACCAGCGATGCAGGGTGGATACTCTCTCCTGATGCTGGGCAGCGGCAGCCGCAGCGCCCCAGCAGCCCCGAGGTTACGAGGGTGCACAGCCTGTCAGGGTGCCCTGACAGCCGTTCTGTATTCGCTTTCAATCAATTACATGAGATAGTCCACATTTTAGTATAAAACAGGCTTTGTGCTAGATGGTTTCGCCCACTTGTAGGCTAATGTGAGTGTTGTGAGCACGTTTCAGGAAAGCCAGGCTAAGCTGTGACCTTCGGTAGGTTCAGTGTATTAAATGCATTTTCGACTTATGATATTCTCAACTTACAATGGGTTTAACCCTAACCCTAACCCCATCGTAAGTCGAGGAGGATCTGTAGTCTCTCTTCTGGGCTAAACAAACCCTTTTTTCCTTCTGAAAAAGCAGGGGGCAGCTGACGATCTTTCAATATAAATAGTTTAGTTCAGCCCAGCAAATACGTCCTTCTTGTTAGGTGGGGTGGTCTGCAGAGCAAGGGGGGCAGGGTTGTTGGGAGGAGGGTTAGGGCATTGGGGACCAGCGGGCAGCTTAGTGCAGTGAGGAGGGCCTGGCGGCAGGTAGCCTCAGCGTGTGCCTCCGCCTGCCCTGCACGCTGGGCTGGGTGTTGCTCGAGGGCTTTGCAGGTGTGTCAGCTCACTCACCCTCACTTCAGCAGTACAGCAGTCCCCACCTTACAGACAGGGAAACCGAGGCACGGAGGGAAGGCATTTACCCACGCCGCATGGCTGGTAAGTGCTGGAGCCCAGATTCCAACTCCAGCCCCGGAAGTCTGGCTCCAGGTTCTACTTGAGTCTCTGGGGCGGGGCCTTCCAGTGTCTGGTGTTGAGTGGTGTCCCTGGCCTGTACCCCCTCGATGCCAGGAGCACCCCTCCCCCGAGTTGTGACGACTAGGAGTGCCTCCAGACAGGGCCGGGTCTGCCTGTCCTGCACCAGCTGCCTCGCCTTCCCCATGCCGCCTTCCTGACTGGACTCTGAGAGTATAGCAGACGCATTGCACCTTTGGTCATGAAAACATTTACACATAGGGACAAGCTGACAGCGTGGTCCCAGAGAGTTCATTACCCAGATGCCACCACCTAGATCTACCCATTATTAACATCTTGCCCTAGTGGATCTATTTCTATTTGAAAATATATATTTTGTTGTCATTAGATCATTTGAAAGTAAGTCACAGACATTTTGACACATGATCTCTGAATACTTCAATGTGCATCCCCTAAACAAGGATATTATGTAACCACAGTAACCGTCATGCCTAAAAATCCTAATTTTTGTGCTCCCTGGTGTCTGGGGTCCCTCAGATGTTTCATAGGTGCTTTCTTTAAGATTGAGGTTTAGTCAGGGTTCATGCTTTGCACTTGGTGCAAAGTCCTCCCACGTTTTTTCTCGTGACTTTTTTTTTCTACCTTCTAACGAAAAATTGCAAATATTTACAGAAGTAGAGAGAACTGATAAATGACGGTGCCGGGCACCAGTAGTTCTCAAGGCGTGGATGCTAATGGCTTTCTGGAGAGAGACACCCCACGCTCGGGAATTCTCAGGGTCACTGATAACGAACGAGAAGCCCCAAGGCTGGCAGTTGCTGGCTGTTGTCATTTCTTATTCCGTGGGCTTGTGATCTCGCTGAGAAGACCAGAATCGCAGCAGAACGCTCGCTGGCCAGAGGAGCAGGCAGCTGGTGTGCGGGGTGTCCTGGCCTCGCCTCGCCGTCTTGCCTGGTTCCTCACGCCGGCCCTGGACCTACCCCACCCCCCACCGCCGCCCCCAGGCTACAGCTCCACCTCGGGCTCCAGCCCCCCCTTGGTGGGTATGTGGCCCGGCCTCCTCCCAGGCTGACCACTCCAGCGCACGCCCCCTTCCTGCATGAAAACCCTGGGACCCCCCCCCCGCCCCCGCTACAGCTCACTTTGCTGCCCACCCTCTTCTATCTGGGCGCCCCTCCCCACCTCTGACACGGGCCTGTCTCCTCCCCAGCAACGCCCTTACTCTCCTGGCTCCCTCTGCCCCAGCGTCCTGGTGGAGACCCACTTGCTGCCAGGCCGCAGGATCCCCGACGCCCTCTCACCTGGTGTGGCTCCTGCGTGCGGTGCGCGGGCCCCCCACCGCTGGGGTCTGGCCTGGGACACAGCCAGGGCTGTGGGCTCAGAGAGTGGGGCAGGGCGGGCCTGCTGGAGACGGGGCCAGAGCCGGAGGAGGGCAGCAGGGATGCGGGCAGGAGGGTTCTGGCTGTGGTCCTTGGTCGTACGTGGCCCCTCACAGGCAGGGTGTGTTTGGTGGGTGTGTGCAGTCGCAGACGTGGACTCGGGTGAGGGGTACAGGGAGAGGTCTGCACACCTCGCAGAGAGCAGGCAGGGCTGCCTGAGGGGGAGGCCCGGTGTGCAGGCAGGCGGGCCTTCCCCGCCCCCCACGCCTGCTGGCACCACAAACCCTTGTCATCTGTGAGGTGGGAGGTGACTGGGGTCCCAGCCTGCAGCCGCCGTGTGTGCCATGCCCCAGGCCAGGTCAGGTCGTGCGGGCCAGGTAGGGGGGCGGCGGGGTGGACAGCGGGCTGGGCCGCCCTCTGGCACAGAAAGCCTGGGGCTCTGCATGCCCGAGTCTGCCCGCCACTGCCTCTCTTGCCTTTGCGGGGTTTTCCTTGAGGATCTGCACTTGCTGTGTGTGGCCTTGTGGAGTGGAACTTTATGTCCTGTTCTCCTCTTGGGACGGTAGGTCATGGACCTTTTCCTTTGACTTTTGTGTTGTTTTGCATCCTTGAAATTGTCTTCAGGGCTGTGTGCTTTGGCCAGAAAATGATTGGAAAGTCAGTTCTCTATTTGGCCCATAATAATAATAATAATGTTCATAATAATAGTGTTAACATCTGTGTTGTGGGCTATGACTTACTTTGCACAATCTTTTTTTTCCCTAAAAACTGAGAATTTAGAGTTGGGGCGTCTGTGGTTGAGGAGCTCTTTAAGGTCTTACTCAAATAAGATTGGGAGACCAAGGCTGCCAGTGAGCGTAGGAGAGCCGCGATGTTTCTTCCGTGGCCCCTGAGACAGGGCAGCATGTTGGCCTGTCTCCCTGGCACTTTGCTTCTCTACCTGTCCCTCGGCTGTGGCACCTCCAGCCTTCCCCTCGCTCCTCCAGGCAGAAGCTTTCCAGGTCTGACCGCTGGGGGCTCAGCAAGCACAGGTTCCTTGTGCCCTCGTTTGCTTTCGGAGCAGGCACCACCCCAAGGCCCTGTGCCTCCTTTCTGATCGTGTGGTGAAGCATTCTCGACCCTTCCTTGGGAGGCCGCTGGTCTCAGCAGCGGGAAATAGGAAACGAGGGCTCTCAGGGCCCAGCGGAGTGTTAGGGGCAGGGACCGAGGGGCATTGCCAGTGGCCTGTGGAGGGGCTTCCGAGGGGGACGCCCCGTGTGCAGATGCACGTAGCCTTCCCTTCCCTCGCGTGGTGCTTGGCCCTCAGCCTTGCTCTTAACCCGGCGGAGTCTCTGCCTCCCCGTGTCAGACACGCGAGGGCCCAGGAAGCACCAGTGCGCTTCAGTGACGTGTCGGGGAGTGTGGGGAGCTCCTGCCTGTGTAAGGCCGGGGGGCACGTTCCCATGTCGGGGGGCGTGGGGAGCCCCTGCCTGTGTAAGGCCGGGGGGCGCGTTCCCGCCGCCAACCCCGTACCCCCTGCTCACTTCGCAGCCCCAGCTCTGCCGCTTCCACTTGGCCCTGCTGCAGGGCAGGCCGAAGCCCTGGCCATCCCCCACTGCCTTCTTCAGGAGAAACCTCGGGGCACCGCCTGCAAGGTGGTGAGTTGGCCACGGGCACCCTCCAGGGCACGTGCCCCTCGTCAGGCAGGGGCGGCCTCCGCTGGGGGGCCGTGCCTTCTCTGTACGCCGCCCGCAAGACAGGACGCGCCTGCTCCCATGGGCGGTGCGCCGGCTGCCCCGCCGCCAGGGTCCTGGCCTGGGACTCGGCCGGGGCTGTGGGCTCAGAGAGTGGGGGAGGGCGGGCCAGAGCAAGAGCAGGGAGCAAGGGGTTGGAGGGCCGAGTGGGCAGTGGGCAGGATGGAGCCCACTTGGAGCCCTGGGGTCTGGGGGTCTGTGGGGCTCAGGCGAGGTGACTCGGACCCGGAGGTCACAGAGCACTGCGGTGACCACACAGCCGTCCGGAGTCGGTGCTGCCTGCCGAGGTCCTGGTGAGGCTGCAGCGGCCGTGGGCTGGGCCTGGAGAGCCAAGGCCGGAGGGGCCGGGGCAGACAGGAAGTAACCCAGGCCATGCGCCTGTCGTCTTCCAGGCCCTCGAGACCGCAGCCCCTGTGGAAGAAGGCACTCTCCGCCACGGTGCTGGGGGTGCCCCTGCTCTTCGGGGTGAGGTACCTCACGGCTGAGCCACAGGAGAGGAGGCGGATGCGGCTCGTGGTGGACGGCGTCGGGCGCTTCAGC